>NW_020194340.1:0-1200000 GCF_002847485.1 Aspergillus campestris IBT 28561 | reverse complement strand
AGGCGCGTGGCTAGTGCCGGGACCACGAAAGGGATGAGGACGGGATGCCAGCTGGCACAGAGACGAGTTAGCAAGCAGTGCAAATGATTGCAAAAAGCAATCTTTGATCGATGTCACTCTGTATATTTCGAGAACAGTTCTATCCCCATGCAACGATTGGCGGTGTTGAATTTGCAGGAATGGACTGATTACAGGCTCGAAAGTCGCGGGGTCCGGCCGTCCTTCTTGGGGTCGCGTTTTGGGCCTAGTGTTTCGCGTAAGGAGCTGCCCCAGGCCAAAAGCATGTATTTCCCGATCGGGTTAGTCTTACCAAGCCTTTGCTCCGAGGACTCCAGACGTTTATACATGGTGAGAGCTGCTCTCGATTTCTAGCTAAAACACCTCCAGCTGTTTTCCTTTCTCAACTTCATACACCATGGACCGCTTCCAATCAGGGGCAGTTCACCCCCAAGAATGGTCCCGCCTATACAGATGTCTCCTCCGCGAATGCTCCTACCTCCCGGACCCCGTCGCCCGAACACACATGCACAGCTACGTCGTCCAGCGCTTCCGCCGCTACTGCCAACCAGTCGTAAAAGACGACCTCAAGAGCGACTGGAACCGACAGAGCCGACTGCTGCGCACAGGGAAACAAAGACTGTCACTCCTCACACGCGCCAACGAGGGCTACCTCAAGCCATTCGAAAAGGTTCTGCGACTCGCCTACGGACGCGAAGGGCCGCAGAGACACGCCTGGACAGACAAGATGATCGAGAGCGACGTGCCACATGACAACGAAGCGGTGGAGGAACTCATGAAGCAGCCGTCGCAGTTCGAGGACGGGTGGAATCCCCCCAAGATCGTCGTCGAGCTGTTGCGCTCTCAGCAGGGGAACCCCAATCTCCAGCAGCTGCGCCATAAACAGCCTAAGCAGCTCGCTCCTGTGATGCGCAAGACTGTCTGGGGGAAGGATCCTTGTTTGCGCCGCCGGCGGAATATACGCAGGACGTGGTATACCAAGGTGAAGGCGGGTTTGCTGCCGCCGATGCCGGATACGGAGCGTGCGACGTTACTGGGGTTGATGAGTGGCGAGATCCCGTGGAATGCGCCGGCGCGGCGGACAAAGGCGAGGCCGACAGAGAAGGTGAAGGCGACGGAGGGAGAGACCGTTCTGAATAAAGAGCTCCTGCTGTATGGGCCGAAAAAGGGCGACACGTTCGAACGGTTTTCGAGTGGACGGCCGCATGTGTTCACCCTGCGCTTTATGCGGAGGTCCTGGAGACGCATACTGGCCATGACGCCACATATCGAGTGGGATAGTCCGGCGAAACGGCGAAACATTCGGTGGGAGCCACTGAGGGAGGCTTCGAGCTTGTTCGAGACACTCGAGGGAGATGATACTATTTTCTGGACAGCTGGAGACAGACAGGCGACTAAGACGGTCAATGCTGAGCAGTAGACAGGCAGAGGTTTGCTTGTGGAATTGAAGCTATGGATATCTCGAGGTGTTCGAAACACTCGAGGGGGACCATACCATGTTAAACCGGCCGAAGACAAGAAGACCAAGACGGATTGATTACTTCGACTTGGAAGTGTACAAGCGACGCTATCCTTGAGGGCTCGAAGCGATGAATAGTTCGATTCCGGCTACTAAGCTGCCCAATGGCAACACCACGTCTATGCGGCAACGACAGTACGTCGCAAAACACCACAGAACAATACGCTGCACGACACCTCTATCCGATCTGATAATCCAACCCGCAAAGCCAAAGGCTTCCATTTCATCAGACAAACAGACAGACAGACACGAATGACACGAGACCTTACCTATCTATATCCTTCCATTTTTAACGATAAATACAACAATGTACATCCACATCCCAACCATCCTCCTCACTAGAGTCTTCCTCCTAACCCATCCGTTCTGACGCTCTCCCCACCATCGCTAGAGGTACACATACATACATACATACACATACACATAACAACTAATTCCTACCCAACTACCTAATATGCAGGATAGAATCTGAAATCAATCTTACTCCAGGGAATCTTTCACGCGCGATTCCGAATCCAGTTCTAGCTAGGGCTGATGCAGAAGGGATATGGGGGGGCTTTTAGACATGATGACACAAACTTTGGGAGCAACAAATTAAATTTAGTCTAGTTTCTGTTCCGCATGTAGCTGATTTAATTATACGAAATACAGGAGATGCGTGTGAGTTAATCGGGTACTTATTCTACTGGAATGCCATCACAGTAAGTGTCTTTGTTTAAAAAAGGATATCAAAGCTAGCAGTGAGGAGTTCTTCCGAAGAGGGTTCGCAGCGTCTTCACTCTGGCGTTCCACCAAGCCAGGTACGAAACTAGTCACTATCGCTGGAGCTGGAGCTAGAGCTAGAGCTGGACCCGCTCTTCTTGTGCTTCTTGTACTTCTTTTCCTTCTTGTGCTTCTTATGCTTCTTGTGGCTGTGAATAGTTAGCAGTGTCCACATACCAATAGACATAGGGGAAAGATCAAAGAAAGAAGGAGAGAAGAAACTCACTGCTTCGTAGCCGCATTCATCCCCACGGCACCCGCCAAGGCACCCCCAGCCGTACCCAACATGCCACCTCCCATCTTATGACCGACGAAGCCACCACCGGCAGCGCCCAAGATGGTAGAGCCTAGACCCCTCTCGCCCTCGGGTCCGACGGGCCCTGGGCCCATGTGCGCACCGCCCTGCTGCGGATGGCCACCATAGTACGAGGCGGCGCCGCCATGTTGATCGGCGGGGGGTACGGCGAGTGGCCGGCACCGCGATCCTGGGGATAGCCCTGTCCGGGGTAGCCGCCCTGATGCGGGGCGGGAGAACCGCCGTAGGAGTACTGCGGCGGGGGCGCTCCCGAGTACTGGGGGTTGGAGTGCTGGTCGTAGGGCTGTTGAAAAAGGGAAGTAAGTAAATAAGTAGATACACAAGTGATAGATCAAGGAGAATGATCAGCGCGGGGGTTGGTATGCAGCAGTGCGTCTACCCTGCAGTAGTGTGTCTGCATGGAAGGTGTGGAATGCGCGTCTCGGGGAGGGAGGGGCAAAAGGGTGTTTCTAGACCGAGAAACTTACCGAGGGCGGATAGTGACCTCCTTGAGGTTGTTGTTGGTGATGTCCGTACGGATCATGGGCCGGGGGAGCACCGTATCCGGGTTGAGGGTGGCCTCCACCGTAGTAGTCCTGGCCGGAGCCGGGCTGCGGGGGAGCGCCTCCGTAGGGAGGGTAGTAGTTGTTGTTATTGTAGGAGCCTGACATACTGATAATGGGAACGACGATAAGGATGTTTTGGTGCTCCGTTGTGTGTGTATCGAAGGATGTAGGAGGGTGGGTAGATGGGTAGGTGTATGCAGGCCAAGAAGGGAAGCGGAGAAAAAGAGGCCAGAGAGAGAAAACAGGAGGGGCAGATTAGATGGTGAGATGGGAGGAGGGATGGTTTTATTACGGAGGAAAGAGAGACCCCGGTAGATGGGATGAGGGGGGCAGTGTCGGGACTCGGTTAGTATGGTCTGTGGTATTCAATCTCTCTTTGACTGGATAACTTCTGCTATTTATATATGTGGTGGAATTGATAGTGGAAAGGTAGAGGGGATAACTACAGTATGTTTCAAGTAAGATCTATGAGCTGTGAATTAATGCAGTGGTGACAGGTAAACTCATTGTTGAGGGGCTGGGGAGATGATGATAAGCGGGGCGAGGGGATTCCACTGCTTTGGAACTAGTGAATATTGGCATTGTCAGACACGGCTGCATTTTCATAAGGAGTCTCAGCTGTTCTTGTGTTGGTCATATACTACAGCCATAGCTAGATCTAGGTAGTGATAAGGTAGATACAGTGAATTGTCATCATTAGGTATACATGAGGTTGACTTGACGATGGATTACTTGAAAATGTCATACTGACTGAGTCAGGACGAGAGTGGAGATCATGATTGATAAATGCCAGATTTCTAGGCTGTCAATACTATAGTCAATCTGACCTCATCTGGGTCTCAGCATGACGAACTCCAGGTCTCTAGAATAATGTTATACTTCAGGCAGCAAAGAGACTCATGATAAAGTTATATCGGTCCCTTATAGTTACGGCATGAGTAAAAACATATAGTATGGTATGATGCCGTAATGGTACCTGTATTATTCCACAATTTCGCACCAAGGAGAAATCAGACGGATATACATAGTTAGTACCAGTACGGAGTACTCCGTACTGAGAGGAAGAGGAAAAATGTGAATACCGTGTCTAACTCGATACCCCTAATCTCGCTAGAAACCCGACGAGACTGATGTACTCCCTCGTACCCACTACCAGGTACTACGACGGAGGTACCTATCGGTACCTAGTCCTACGGACTCCGAAATATACAATATGGTTAAGGTTTGACCCACCAAAGAGGGACTCGCCACTCCTTTTCGCGGGGATAAGAGTTCAACTATCTCCATGCAGAATACATTTTAAATCTCTATTTGATTTAAAAGGGAAAAAGAAAGAAAGAAAGCGGCGGTGAACGGAGAAAGGCGGTATGGTTTCAGCCTGTCAGAGTTGCGACCAAAATAACCACCAGCAGCCAACCGAGTGGGATGCTCACCCTCCATCAGAAAGGGCTTCTCTTTTGGAGGAAAGGTCAAAGCCATGTTATTATGCGGTCATTATTCGCTGGTGGCCAGGAAGGCGATGAGGCATCAGCACGTTCATGAGGGCGAGACCGGAAAGAAATCTCGGAGAGTCCATGGCTGAGTTGAAGTCTATATTTTTATTTCAATCATTCTTTTATACATTGTATATCATTGGTTGGAATTAACCAAGGAGTGTCAAGATAAAAAAAAAAAATAAGGAAAAAAAAAAGAAAGAAAGAAAAGCAGAGGAAAAGACTGCGCCACCGGTGGCGACCGAGATAATGCCAGCATCTGCAGGCCAACACAAAAGACACTAACTGATGGTTCTCTATATCCCCGGATTACAAGCCAGGACTACAGGACTGACTCTGAAAGCCAATAAACATCGCATTGATTACTATTTGTTGTAAAGTCTTGATGTTGAAAATAATTTAGTTTCGTATCATCATTCTGTAACACGAGTAATCCAGGCACGGATCTGTTTGACTTTCACCATCATCATAAATCATCGGAGTAATTAATAAGAAAATAAAGTAATCAATCAAATAACATAATCCCACGTCAGAATACACGAAGATCAAAGAAAGGGGCTCAGCTTGGAATTCCAACGGTGAAGTACGGAGTACATTAGATGGGAATTGCCTCAGGCCGGGATCTGTCACGCTGTCCGAGCCCTAAACAGTCCATCTATCTCGAAGAAAACTCGAATGTCCTCAATACAAAGACACTTCTAGTCTTTTCGATCAACCCAACACTTAATAGGTAGGTATTCTACCTCATATTGAGTAACAACCACTAAATGATACCAGAACCGCCACGGGCCCTATCGGACTGGTTGCTTCGACAGTCATCGCCCCTAAACCGAATCCGGCTCTAGTGCGGGACAGAGAGGCAGAAAAAAGTGGGTTGGATAAAAAAATTGTTAAAAATTTTTTTATCTTTCGGGCGGCGAAAAAAAAAATTCAGGCCACAAACCGATAAATATCATCCCTCCCCATCCATTTTTCTTCCTTTCCCCTCCTTCTCCCCTCTTCCTCCTTTCATCTATCCCTCTCTCTCTCTCTCTCCCCTAATCTCTTCTTGGAGATCTGGTCCTCTCTTTACTTTGAGACCTTTCTGTTTCTTTTTCCTTTTTCTTCTTTTTTTATATCTGTCTCGGACGGATTTTAAAAGGAAGCCTCAAAAGTCTTAGATTTTTTTCTTTGGCTCCTCGTCAAGCGTCTTCTGCGTCGTTTCATTTCTTCGGACGCAGTTTTCGTGGCAGCCTCCTCTTTTCTCAAGATACCCGGTTTAGAACGATATCGTTGTCTTTTACAAAATGCCTGCTGTTGATGTTGCTTCCGTCCCTGCCGTCTCCGGTAAGGAGACCGCTCAGACCGTCGCCGTTCTCGAGGACCTCCTCAAGAACCTGAGCATCTCTACTACCCAGGACCAGGTGAACGAGGCCTCCAGCAACTTGGCCACCCTCCTCAGTGGCCCCATCCCCGAGCAGACTCTGCCCCTCAAGGCCGTCGAGTCGCTCCAGAAGTCCCTGGGCAACAAGAAGGATGCCAACGCCCGTGAGCGTGCTCTGGACGCTATCCGCGCCATCGCCTCCCACTCCACCATCGACCCGGCCGTCGAGCCTCACCTGGTCACTCTCCTGCCCTCCGTCCTGGCCGCCGCCGGTGACAAGGTCCCCGCCGTCAAGGATGCCGCCATCTCCGCCGCCAGTGCCATCGTCAAGGGTATCAACGGCAACGCCGTCAAGGCCGTCCTCCCCCCTATCCTGGAGTCCATCAGCTCCGCCCAGAAGTGGACCGAGAAGCAGTGTGCTCTCGACTGCATCAACTCTCTCGTCGAGTCCGCCCCCGCTCAGCTGTCCTTCCGTGTCCCCGAGCTGATCCCCGTCGTCTCCGAGGCCATGTGGGACACCAAGGCCGAGATCAAGAAGTACGCCTACTCCACCATGGAGAAGGTCTGCGGCCTGATCGTCAACAAGGATATTGAGCGCTTCATTCCCGAGCTCATCAAGTGTATCGCCAAGCCCCAGAACGTCCCCGAGACCGTTCACTTGCTCGGTGCCACCACTTTCGTGTCCGATGTCACTGGCCCCACCCTGGCCATCATGGTCCCCCTGCTGGATCGTGGTCTTACCGAGCGTGAGACCGCCATCAAGCGTAAGACCGCCGTCATCGTCGACAACATGTGTAAGCTCGTGGAGGACCCTCAGCTCGTCGCTCCCTTCCTGCCCAAGTTGATGCCCGGCCTCAACAAGAACTTCGACACCCTCGCCGACCCCGAGGCCCGTGGCAAGACCCGCCAGGCCCTCGACACCCTCAGCCGTGTCGGTGACGTCAAGGACGGTAAGATCCCCGAGATCTCCACCGCCGGTGACATCTCCACCGTCTCCGCCATCCTCAAGGAGATCCTGGCCCCCAAGTTCAAGGCCCAGGCCGACAAGGCCGAGGCCGTCATCAACTACGTCGGTGCCATCGCCGGTCAGCTCGTCGACGAGAAGGACAGCGAGATCACCAGCTGGACCCAGAACGCCCAGCCCTACATCAGCGCCATCGTCGGTGAGGGTGAGGCCAAGGCCATCGCCGAGACCCTCCGCAAGCGTGCCTCCCCCGAGGCCGCCGCCGCGGACGCGGTCCCCTCCGACGAGGAGGAGGGTGAGGACCTGTGCAACTGCACCTTCTCCCTGGCCTACGGTGCCAAGATCCTGCTGAACCAGACCCACCTGCGTCTGAAGCGTGGCCAGCGCTACGGTCTGCTCGGCCCCAACGGTACCGGTAAGACCACCCTCATGCGCGCCATCAACAACGAGCAGCTCGAGGGCTTCCCCAAGAAGGACGAGGTCAAGACCGTCTACGTCGAGCACGACCTCGACGCCGCCGACACGGAGCAGACCGTCCTCGGCTGGACCCTGAAGAAGCTGCGTGAGGTCGGCATCGACCCCAACGAGAAGGAGGTGTCCGACAAGCTCGAGGAGTTCGGTTTCCTCCGCGAGCAGCTCGAGGGCCCCATCACCGCCCTCTCCGGTGGCTGGAAGATGAAGCTCGCCCTGGCCCGTGCCGTGTTCGAGAAGCCCGATATCCTGCTGCTGGACGAGCCCACCAACCACTTGGACGTCAAGAACGTCGCCTGGCTGGAGAACTACCTGTGCACCTCCCCCTGCACCTCCATCATCGTCTCCCACGACAGCAAGTTCCTCGACAACGTCATCCAGCACGTCGTCCACTACGAGCGCTTCAAGCTGAAGCGTTACCGTGGCTGCCTGAGCGAGTTCGTCAAGAAGGTCCCCGCCGCCCGCTCCTACTACGAGCTCGGCGCCAGCGACATGGAGTTCAAGTTCCCCGAGCCCGGTTTCCTCGAGGGTGTCAAGACCAAGGCCAAGGCCATCGTCCGTTGCAGCAACGTCACCTTCCAGTACCCCAACACCCCCCGTCCCCAGATCATGGACATCAGCTTCCAGGTCTCCCTGGGCTCCCGTATTGCCGTCATCGGTCCCAACGGTGCCGGCAAGTCCACCCTGATCAACGTCCTGACGGGTGAGCTGGTCCCCACCGCCGGTGAGGTCTACCAGCACGAGAACATCCGTATCGCGTACATCAAGCAGCACGCGTTCGCCCATATCGATAACCACCTCGACAGCACTCCCTCCGAGTACATCCAGTGGCGTTTCCAGACCGGTGAGGACCGTGAGACCATGGACCGCGCCAACAAGATCGTCACCGAGGAGGACGAGAAGGCGATGGACAAGATCTACTACATCAACGACACCCCCCGCCGCGTCATCGGCATCCACGGCCGTCGCAAGTTCAAGAACACCTACGAGTACGAGTGTTCGTTCCTGCTGGGTGACAACCTCGGCATGAAGAGCGAGAAGTGGACCCCCATGATGACCGCCGACAACGCCTGGATCCCCCGTCCCGACATCATCCAGTCCCACGGCAAGATGGTCGCCGACGTCGATCAGAAGGAGGCCCTGGCCAGCGGTCAGTTCCGTCCCCTGGTCAAGAAGGAGATCGAGCAGCACTGCGAGCAGTTCGGCCTGGACGCCGAGCTGGTTTCTCACTCGCGTATGCGCGGTCTGTCCGGTGGTCAGCGTGTCAAGGTCGTCCTGGCCGCCTGCTCGTGGCAGCGTCCCCACGTCATCGTCCTGGACGAGCCTACCAACTACCTGGACCGTGACTCTCTGGGTGCCCTCTCCAAGGCCCTCAAGTCCTTCGAGGGTGGTGTTGTCATCATCACGCACTCGCGTGAGTTCACCGAGAACCTCACCGAGGAAGTGTGGGCTGTCATGGACGGCCAGATGACTCCTTCCGGCCACAACTGGGTGACCGGTCAGGGCTCCGGTCCCCGTCTCACCGAGAAGCAGGGCGACGAGGAGATTGTCGATGCTATGGTATGTTTTCACACTGATCCCCAACCAAGTCATAACCCCCCAGATCATCCGCTAACAACATCAACAGGGCAACAAGACTGTCGTCGAGAAGAAGAAGAAGCTCACGAGCTCCGAGCTCCGCAAGAAGAAGAAGGACCGCATGGCCCGCCGCAAGCGCGGAGAGGAGGTCTTCAGCGACGAGGAATAAATGTTTGGAATGAAGCCAGATTGTCCGTTGGGATAGATGAATGGTTTGAAGGAGAAAAAAAAAGGAGGGCGTCGGATTACCTCTGGTAGCTGGTTTACTTGCCGTGATGTTGCTCATAGATTTAAGATTTAATGATCGTACGAATTTCACTTTGCTTCGGAATTCACTATTACCTACTGTAGAGTAGTAGTATCTCTGTAGTATCTATGCCTAAGTGTTGTCATTCGGCCTAGACTGTAGTGCAAGGCTCTATCTGTGTATTATTTTGTCGCCGCACAAAAGCAGACCAGCCATATAAAGAGTTCCAAAATCACTCAACCACCAACACCCCCCTTTTCCCCCTCCCCCTCTCACCTCAATCTAATCAGCGTTCTGTTCAACAAGAAGCCGTGTCTTTGAAATTTATCCAACGAACAACTAAACATTATCCATGATGATCAATATGAACCATCTACCCAAGCATACCGACCAACCGTAACTAGTTCCCTCACTTCTAGTAGAAGCATGCATGATCATCCATCATTGCATAATAGCCCAGAGAGATGCTACAGTGTATCAAACGTGTCAGCTAGTAAAAAGCTACTAGCGATTCTCAAGCCATGAAGATAGTAGTGCAAATGAGGCATGAAATGATCAAGGCGGTAGGTAGTAGACGGAGTGGAATAGAGATGGATTCTCACTTTCTGAGTACCTGTCGAAATAATGATATCCGGTGATACTACTGAAGCGCTGTGGTGTATAGCTGGTTCAACTTAGCCAAGATTCATATATGAATTAATCTGGCCATGCTATTGATGCTATTGATCCTTGTTCTACGGCTCTGCTCTAAGTTTTTTCTTATATCTTTGTGTAGTGTAATAGAAAAGTACGGAAGATATCTCGAAACTCTTTACGTTTCGTCGTAAGTAACCTTATATTCCGTTGATACTACCACTATCAAAAGATATCTACGAAGGAATCCCAGCATGCTCCCTCAAAATTCCATTCAACCCCTCCCGCAAAACACACTGCTCAAAGGCAAAGCTCTTCGCCAATGCATCCAACTCCTCCACCCCCAATCCACGAAACAAGCCCGCGAACTCCTCCGCAAACGAGCTCGCCACAAACGTCTGGAACACATTCCTCAGCAGATGCCTCTTCGTATCCCACGGCGTGGGGTAAGTCTCCTTCGCAGCCGGCGCCACCCCATCAATCCAGTCCACCAGCGGCTGCAGCGCAGCCTCGGGCGATCCCGCCTCGTTCGTAGAAGAAGGCTTCCTCCCCCACGCGTCCAGCCACAGATGGCTCTTCTTGTCGAGGAAGGACTGGATGGTCGAGTTCCATTTGCTGGTGGGGCTGGTGTGCACCATGCCTTGGAGGCCGATGTCCTTGTACAGCCAGATGCTCCAGTGGATGCGGTACTTGTCGTAGATGGAGAGCTGGTCGCCGAGGAGGTTGTAGCGTGCTTGGTTGGTGGTTGCGGCTTCGGGGTCGGTGCGTGGGTCCGCGTAGACGGGGCCGAACTCGCCGTTCCAGGTTGCTGTGTTGTTGCGCGTCATGAAGTCCGCTTTGCGAAGGTATTGCCGTTCGAGGGTCTGTTTTTGTTCCGGGGAGCCTGTGTAGCGTTCGCCTGTGGGGAAGCCCATTGACTGGTGGAGATCGGGTTAGTGTGGGGTTTGGTTTGGGGTATGGGATAGAAGGAAGAACGTACGGAATAGTCGTGCATGGCGTAGATACTGTTTGGGAGGACCTGGTCGAATCCCTTCCACTCCATGGCGAATGTGTTTCCGTCTAGCCAGAGGATGTGCTCGGGGTCCACGGCCCGGATGGACTTCTCGATGCGTGCGTAGAAGGCTGGAAGCCGGACGTGCTCCGGATCGCAGGGCTCGTTGAGAGGGTTGTACCCCGCGACCCATGGGTTGCCCCGGTATCTGGCGGCGATTTGCTCCCACAGCCACACGGTCCGATCCTGGTGGTCCTTGTAGTCCCAGAAGGCGGCGTAGCTGGTGGTGTTATCAGCGTGCCAATCGCCGTTTTGACCGCCGGGTGCTGTGTGCATGTCGATGATGGTGTAGATCTTCTCTTTGGCGCACTGTTCAGGGTGGATTCTGGATCAGTATATTGGGTGCCTGTTCACGGCTGACTGTGCAGGTACTCACCAAGTCAATCACCCGGTCTAGATGTTTAAAGCCCGACTCTTTCAAAACCCGGGGGTTCATGTCATCCTCCAGATGGCGATAGTTGAATGGAAGGCGGAGGCAGTTGAGACCCAGAGATGCGAAGAACTTGGCATCTGCCTCCGTGAAGAAATACTCGAGGAACTTGTCGAAGAAGAACTCGTACTTCTCAGCGCCGAGGGCCTTGCGCATGGCAGCCCGGTGCTGCGACTCGTGACCGGGGTAGCCGGTGATGAAGTTCTCCATGCTGAATCCATAATGTCAGAATGCTCATCTTTCCATCTTAGAAGGGTGCATACTTCATCCATCCGCCAAGGGCAGCACCCCGGAGAAGCACCTCGTCTCCATTCTTGTCGAGGACTTTGTTCCCGTCCACTCTAAGAATGCCAGTCGCCATGTTGAAGGTAGTAGATTGAGTTTCTATCGTGCTATGCTTGGTAAGTTGCTCCTGCAAAGGGGAAACCCGTGGGCAGATAAATAGTGAGGGGGGGCTGGCGAGAGGAACTACAACGCAGTAGCCGGATGCCGGTAAAATGCACGCCTCACACCAGATTCATGACGTGTTAATCCAGTTGGAGACGTCGAAGAGGGGTAGTCCGCAGCACTGTGATAGTGTTGTATGCAGTGACCCCATGTCCTGGAGTAGGGGTCTCGCGGGTAAAGGGATGATTTAGCCTGTTATGGGCCCTGTCATGGGCGTTGGCCCAGCCTTACGTACTTTGCATATCAGGCGGCCTATTGTCGGTATCTAGCCCATTATGGTCACTTGAATCTTTTTCGAGAAAGCGATCCACAGCCTAGACATATTGGACCATCATCCTGCGGGGGCTTCGAAGGATTTGCCCTGCGGGGTGGTATGCATCCTCATGGGTGTCTCTCGATCAAGACCACATTCCAAGAGCGAAGTTTCCCCATTCAGCCATTGCTTTGAGTACATTATGTCATTTCTCAATATAGTTTAGGTCTGATATAGCTATCAACCAGTATGTACCCCGTACTCTAAAGCAGCTATTAGCACTCGAACATGTCCATGATCCAGTTAAATTTGACTTGCCTGAGTTATCATGGTGATAAAAACCAATACATATATAACAAATATCAAATAAGACAAATCCAATTGATTATCAGTTACATGCGATGTGAGATGGAATGAAGAGAGACGCGATGTCAGTCGAAGAAGTAGATCCAGTATCCAGTGCGTGGGTATAGTGCCCATAAGATCCCGCTCTCATATAAACCAGCTAATGCCACACTACTACCACAGCACTCTATTTCCTTATCGATAAGGCAGAAACGGGAGAAAAAAAAAAAAAAAAAAAAGACCCCGCAGGATTCCAGCACGATCCATGAAGATTAGAATTCACGATTATCAATCATCTCTCCGTCCATCCAGCTTCCTAGCGCATCTTCTGTCAAGATTTCCCCTCCAATCTCCCGGGAATCCATTCTCTACTTCTCAATTGCCGCTATCTAGAGGATGATCCTGTCGTGAACGGTTGATTGAAAATGGCAGAAGGCTCCACGGCGTACCCCGCCTCATTAAATTCCTTGTTCGATACGGAGTCACCCCTCCACGACGTGTATGAACCCGTCCGATTAGTCGACGGAGACATAGTCCCCATCTTGCAGCTGCCTCTGGCACAATCCATCTTTGGTCAGAATGCAGACGACAGCGCTCTGAGCCGTGTCTCGAATGGGGAAATCACCTACACCACGTTCTTGGCGGAGCGGACCAAGGCCGTTGCCCAAGAGACCCAGGATGGCTTGACCCCCGAGCAACAGCGCTCGCAGCTGCTTCACATCGGACTGGCTGCGCTCTTTGGCTTCCTACAGTCGAACGTCACGGGGCCGCCGTTGGCCTTCAGCCCTGCCGACGTTGTCATCCCTGCTGCACTGCGACCCAGCCCCGCAGTTCTTAAGTCGGTCCGCGATGCCATGATCCGTGGCCTCTCGGTCGACGGTGAGGCAGCGTACAAGCTGACGCCGAATGTGGAGCTCTTTGCCGTGGCCAAGGCGATCTTGGTCGATGCGGGCCTGTCGCTCGCCGACGCGCCCCTGGTGGCTAGGACCGCGAGAATGCGCGTGAACTTCCTGCACCAGAAGATGCTCTCGGAAGTCACCGGCGCTCTTCAAGATGCCATCTATGGTGATCTGGAGGAGTTGAGCAAGTTCGTGCTGAGCGATAAGTCGACTGCGCAAGACAAGGGCAGATTCTTGGTCGAGAGAGCCACGATTCACACTCATCATGGCTACGACGCCAAGGCCCGGCAAGATCTCGAGAAGGCTGCCGACGTGCGGAAGTTCGAGTTTGCTCTGACCGGCAAGATGGGAAAGAGGACCAAGTTCCAAGACCGCGATATCAGTCAGCTGGTGATCTTGGCCAAGACCAACGAGGAGATCTCAAGTAGTGGCCAGGGTGAATCGCAGCCCTCGGCTCCCAAGAAGCTGGACCTTAATGATGATACCCTGTTGGAATCCATCTCTTTTACCAAGGACGAAGGCCAAGAATCCCAGGGCAAGCCAGTGACGGTCCAGGACGAGTCCACCCTGCCGCCGGCATTGGCGTCTCTTGATCCCGGAGACCAGCCCCGGCTGGACCCTGTGGATTCCGTCATTCTGCTTGCCCTCGCCTCGGCCATCACCAACACGGCCCCCGAAAATGGCCTGACGCGAGAGGAGACCCACCCCTATGCTTCGCGTGTCCTCGAAGGCGGCAGCTCAAACTGGCAGATTTACACCCAGGCGCTGCTGCTACGAAGCCGCATCGAAGGCTACAAGGCCCGGACAGTGGAGCGAGCGGTTCTGCAGATGCAAGCGCTTGTGGACCAAGTCATTGCGGACACGGCAAGCCTCGACGCAAACGCGGGCGACTCGACGCAAGAGCCCACGACATTCCTGCCCCGGCCCGAGAAATCCGAGTCCGCCTCGGCCGCCGAGCGACTGGAGTACATCTGGATCCTCAACTTCTCGACCCGGTGGGACCTGGAAGCGGAACTCGCCACGAGATGGGTCAACCTCGGTGGCTTGCGTACTGCCCTTGATATCTACGAACGGCTGCAGATGTGGGCGGAAGCCGCGCTGTGCTACGCCGCCACGGAGAGAGAAGAAACAGCCAGACTCATGGTCCGCAGACAGCTGTACGAGCGCACAAACAAGGACGCCGAAGACGAGAACGACAGCTTCGAGGGCCCCGAGCTGTCCCCTCTCCCGGCCAACGCCCCGCGCCTGTTCTGCATCCTGGGCGACATCAACTCCGACCCGAAGATGTACGATCGTGCCTGGGAAGTGTCGGGTAACAGATACGCCCGCGCGCAACGCTCCCTCGCGCGCCACTTCCTCACGCTGAAGCCCCCCGCCCTGGAAAAGGCCGAGGAAGCCTACCACAAGAGTCTCGACATCAACCG
Organism: Aspergillus campestris IBT 28561; assembly: GCF_002847485.1. NCBI lineage: Eukaryota > Fungi > Ascomycota > Eurotiomycetes > Eurotiales > Aspergillaceae > Aspergillus > Aspergillus campestris. The sequence continues at coordinate 1,185,242 of NW_020194340.1, read as the reverse complement.
CCTCAACCACGGCGCCTGGTTCGCCCTCGGCTGCGTGCAACTCGAGCTCAGCCACTGGGACGACGCCATCGAATCCTTCACCCGCACCGTCCAACTCGAAGACAACGACGCCCAAGCCTGGAGCAATCTCGCGGCCGCCATCCTCCGCTCGCCCAAGCCCTCGGAGACAGCCACCAACCCAGTCGACCTCGAAGACCAACCATCCGACGACGACAACGATGACGAGAACGCGCCGAAAAAAGCAGCCCCCCAAGACCCCTACAAGCGCCAGCGCGAAGCCCTCACAGCACTCCACCGCGCGGCCCACCTCAAACACACCGACGCCCGCATCTGGGACAACGTCCTCACAGTCGCCGCAGCAATCCCACCCCCCTACACGCCCTTCCGAGACGTGGTCACCGCGCAACGCCGCCTCGTCGAACTCCTGGGTCCCAAAAAGGGCGAAGCAGCCGTCGACGCACCCATCCTGAGCATGCTCGTCGACCACCTCGTAACAGCCAACGAGTACGAGCAGCTGCTCATCAAAGTCGACGCCAACGACAACAACTCCGAATACGTCATCCGCAGCGGCACTATCGCTGGCCAGATCCTCTCTCTCATCGACGACGGCATCGTCCCGCTCATCACTCACTCCGCCCCGCTGTGGCTACTCGTCGCAGAGGTCGAAGCCTGGCGCCAGCGGCCGTCGAAGGCTCTTGAGGCTTACGAGAAGTCCTGGCGCGCGACCGTTGCATCGGCCACGCAGGGCGCGTTCCAGATGGGCGATGAGAAGCGCTGGATGGATGTTGTGCGCGCAACGGAGCGGCTTGTGCGCAGTGGGTATGCGAAGTATGGGCCTATGGATAGGGAGGGGTCTGTCCCTGCTGAGGGGGAGGAGGCCGAGATGGTCGCGAAGGATTGGAGGTTCAAGGCGCGGAGTGCAGTGAGGGGGATTTTGGGCAAGGGCAAGGAGTTCTGGGAGGATAGTGATGGGTGGGCGAGGTTGAAGGAGTTGCAGAGTGAGGTGGGGAGTACTTGATACATACATAGTTTGCTTGATTCGTTACTAGATATACAAAATGGGTTTCTTTGCTTTCATTTCATTTCTTTTCCATTCCTTGATCAGGACACAAAATAAGTCATGTAGCCAGTCTCACTACTAATAACATAAAGTAGACTACCTCCCCTCCACCTTCCTCTTCACCATCCCACAAAAACTCTCAAACAACACCGTATCCGCCCCCTTCGCCCACCTCACCAACACCCTCACGCCCCCTTCCCTATCCCTATCCTCCAATACGCCCTCCTTCTTCAGCTGAATCTTAAACCCTAGCGCGGCATCCTCCTCGTCCACACTCGCCTTCTGCATCTCCAACGACGTATCGCTGCTCTTCAATTTGCGCCGCGCCTGCCGCGACCACACGTTCTCCATCGCGAACCCAATCCCCGTCGCTTGACTCTTGTGCCAGACCCACTGCACGGGGATCTCGACGAGCTCGGAGTCGAGCTTGTGGCCGATGTCGTCGATTGATGCGTGCGCGATATCGAATGTGTATTCTGAGGGGAAGGGGAGGAGGTGTTTGGGGAGGCCGGTTATTGAGCGTGCTGTTGCCTGGTGTATTTGTTAGTACCTGGTCTGTTATGTATGGTATATCCCACGTCCAGTGGAAATGAACTGGAGAAAGGGTTGGGTGGAGGGAACATACAACCGAAGGCCGATAATCCGAAAACGACCACGCAATCGCCCACCGTCTCGTCTTAGACCCCTGCACGAACTCCGTAACCGCGTAGTTGTGGATTCCGTACGAGGCGAGCTTCTCCACGAGGACGGAGACGCTGCTCAGCTTGCCGACCATGGACGTGTACCAGGTGACGGCGCTGCGGAGGCGTAGACTTTCGTCGATCATGCGCGACACGAAGGAGACTTCGCCTCCTGGGGTGACCATCTCTATTTCGGAGCCTGTGCATGCCTATGGAAGGGGTTGGCCTTAGCGAGTTTCTTGAGTAGAGGTGGGGGTTATTGGAGGGATACGTACGGAGAAGGGAGGTCGTTCTTTTTCTTGGGCGGATGTGATCATCTCGTTGCGGGAGGCGTAGAAGGGAGGATTGCACATTGTGAAATCCAATCTGGTATTGTTAGATCGAGTGTGCGGTGGTGAGGTGGTCGGCTTACTTTTCCACTCCTAGTTTGTCCAGCGGGATGAGGTCGTCGTCGGGGTTAGTCTCGACAACCTGGATGCGCGATTCGAGTCCATTGGCTGATACATTCTTCCGTGACGTCTGGATGGTATTGTCGTCGATGTCTACTTTGTTAGCCTCGAGCGTGTCGGAGGAGTGATCGCCCGTACCTGTTGCTACGAATTTCCACAGTGGTCGTGTCGCGCAGCCCAGTAATGGGTATATGCAGCAACCTCCCGTTCCTCTGCGCTTGTGAGTCCATGCGACTAGGTAGCTGGAGCGGGCAGCCTACATGTCCAGCCCTTGGACTACTCTATCCGGGTCGTATTCATCACGGTATTCACGTCCCGTTGTGTCTAGCAGGTCCTGCACCCAGAGGATATAATTTAACCTGGAGCCGTGTCAGACCAGCGACTCACAACCCAAATGCTACCCACCTATTTGGAACCTAGTCTAGTTAGCCTCCTATGGCCTGTCATGTTGTAGGAGTGGCACCCACCGGTGGACAGAGTCGATCGTCCGGGATCTCGACATCCAGATTGAAATCGCGTTTCAAGAGACTCTTGGTCAATTGTCTATCTGGTCAGCCCAGCCCACTCCACAGTCAGGGCCAGCCTACCGAACCGCGTTCGGGTCGCTAAAGTCCAGTTGACCGTTGGATTTCAAACTGTCCACCGTCAGCCCACCCGTGTAGTGCCCATTCCACTCCATTCATGTATCATACTATTTCGCAAACCCGGGCGACTGCAGCGCCAATTCCGCAAAATCCACGTCATCTCTATAGATATTCCGAGCGGCTCGCATTGTGGTGGCTTAAATCCCTGTCGGAACTCTCCAGAAAAAAAAAATCCGGAAATAGGCAGCGGAGATGAGGATGGAGACCGTGGATTACCAGTGTGGGGCTCACCCAGCAACTCACACACGACCTCTGGTTGTTGACCCGATCGGAATCGCCACGGGAATCGGGTCCAGGGAGTGTATTTTTAGATGGATTTTGTGGAGAGAAAATCATCAATAACCAAGGGAAAAAAGGACATGGAGAGGAAGAATGTTCAGGGGGGTAAAGGAATGACATCACGGATAATCCATCCCCCTCTTTCGCGTCTTTTGCAGATCTGATCAGTTAGCAGTTTTTTCCTCTATTTAGTTTTTTTTTCTCTTTTCTACCCGTCTCTTCCCTCATTGTTACCTGTGTGGATCTTCATTTTTTGGTTACCCTTTTTGTTCCTTTTTTGGTTATCCTTCCCCAGAGATTATTCTTCCCAATTAACCAATAAATTCGTGGAGGGACAATATGGAGGGTCTCAGGGAAAGCTTCAAAGGTCAATTCTGCCTCCAAAAACACCCCCCTGTCACACAAATGCAGCCCACTCACCCCGCATGGTTCGCGTAGACTCCAGTCTGAAAGACGTTAGAGAAACCGCCCATCATGTGAAACACAAGGTCGGAAAATTCTTCAACATCCTCAATCCCAATCATCGCCACGATGAAGAGCACGAGCAGGAGTGCGACAAGAAGCGCACTGCCATCGCCGAGTCCCATCGCTTCAATTCCTTTGCCCCCATCCGCGACAACAACAAGGTCAAGTGGTATGTCGATGCGCTGGACTACATGTGGGCGGTCTCGATCGCGCTCGAGAAGGCTGAAAAGGTCATCTATATCGAGGATTGGTGGTTGTCGCCGGAACTGTTCCTGCGTCGGCCCCCGTACATGGCCCAGGAATGGCGGTTGGATCAGGTCCTCAAGCGCCGCGCTGAAGCGGGGGTGAAGATCTACGTGATCGTTTACAAGGAGGTCGGTTTCTCAGCATGGTTGAACCTTTTTCATGCTGATTTGTATAGGTCAACCAAGCTCTCACGTGCAATTCCGCCCATACCAAGCATGCGCTGCGCAACCTCTGTCCCGAGGGAACCCCGGGGTATGGAAACATCAAGGTTCTCCGCCATCCGGACCACAACATCTTCGAGAATGCGGCCGATGTGGTCTTCTACTGGGTCAGTCTGATGATACATACCGACGGTTCAAAGCTAACAGCCACAGGCTCATCACGAGAAATTCATCGTGATTGACCACTCGCTGGCGTTTATCGGAGGCATTGACCTGTGCTTCGGCAGATGGGACGCCAACCAGCACCCCTTGGCCGACGTGCATCCGTCCAACATGAAGGACGAGGTCTTCCCCGGGCAGGAATTCAACAACAACCGCATCATGGACTTCCAGAGCGTGGGAGACTGGCAGGCCAACGAGCTGAGCAAGGCCGACTACGGCCGTATGCCCTGGCACGACGTGGCCATGGGTTTGATCGGAGACAGCGTCTACGATATCGCCGAGCATTTCGTTCTGCGGTGGAACTTCATCAAACGCGACAAATACAAGCGCGACCCTTCCGTCGACTGGCTGACCCTGGAGGGCCGTTTGGATGAGGATGAGGACCTGGTCGGTGTCCAGCGCCCCAAGTACCCCTGCGGCGATTACGTGCAGCACCCCATCGATGGCCTGGAGTCGACGGTTCGGGGCAACCAGGGTACCTGCAAGACGCAGATCATCCGCAGCAGTGCCGATTGGAGCAGTGGCATTCTGGTGGAGCATAGTATCCAGAACGCCTACAAGGATATCATCAGCAAGGCTCAGCACTTGGTCTACATTGAGAACCAGTTTTTCAGTATGTACCGACATTCGTGCTGTCCAAAATTAAAAACTTCAGCTAACGCAGTGCAGTCACCGCTACCGGCGATCAACAGGCACCGATCTTGAACACCATCGGCCGCTCCATTGTGGATGCGTGCGTCCGGGCCGGCAAGGAAGGACGCAAATTCCGCGTCGTCATTGTCATTCCCGCAATCCCTGGGTTCGCCGGTGATCTGAGAAAGAACCAAGCGACGGGTACTCGTGCGATCATGGACTACCAGTACAAGTCGATTCACCGCGGCGAACACTCGATCTTCGGCCAGATTTCCGCCCAGGGAGTTGATCCCAAGGGTAAGTCGTTCGTTTCGTCTACTATATAGAGAGGCTAACGCAGACAGAACACATCTTCATCTTCAACCTGCGGGCATACGACCGCATCAACAAGACTCCTGCCCTGGAGGAGCTCGAGACCGAGGCCGGCGTCAACTACAACGACATCCAGCGTGGTATCGCCGAGTCTATCATGAGCGAAGCCGTTCACCCCGCCGTCGACAAGGAGGGCGACGAGACCGAGGTCGGCTACGACGGTGCGGAGAAGGAGCGCCAGGAGCGCCTGGACAAGCTGCGCAAGTACGAGGAGCAGTGCGAGCGTCACCAGAACCTCTACAGCGGCAAGAGCAAGGATACCGTGGCCCACACGACGATGCTCAACGAGGGCAAGATGTCCGACGAGATCTGGGAGGGCGACCCGGAGAACGAGAAGAACAACTTCGTCCAGGAAGAGCTGTACGTGCACGGCAAGGTGTGTATCGTGGATGACCGGATTGCCATCTGCGGTAGCGCAAACATCAACGATCGAGTGAGTTTCCCTCTCCCTCCCTCCATTTCCCAAACCCCCACCCTAACGCCACCACAGTCCCAAGTCGGCTTCCACGACAGCGAGCTCGCCATCGTCGTCGAAGACCAAGACTTCATCGACAGCGAAATGGACGGCCGACCCTACCAAGCCGGCCGTCTGGCCGCCACCCTCCGCCGCCAGCTCTGGCGCGAACACCTCGGCCTCCTGCCATCCCAGAACTACGACGCCTCGGAGCACCCCAACGCGCAGCCGCCGAACGTCTGCATGAACCACGTTCTGCGCGACGCGGAGAACGAATTTGTCGCCGACCCGCTCAGCGACGGCGTGTGGCAGATGTGGACGGAGCGCGCGACGGTCAACACCGAGACGTACCGGACGCTGTTCCACGCGGACCCAGACGACAACATCCTCACCTTCGAGGACTACGACGCCTTCTCCCCGCACAACAGCAACAAGCAGGGCCACCTCTTCGACCCCTTCCAGCCTGCTCAGGATGTGCGCGAGAAGCTGGACAAGATCAAGGGCCATCTTGTCTGGATGCCGTTGGATTTCCTTAAGGATGCGGAGATGGCGGAGCCTGGGTTGCAGGTGAACCAGCTTACGGAGGTATGTTTGCCCTGATTGATTGTGTGGATGAGATGGAGTGCTAACTTGAGCAGAGTATCTACACTTGATTTATCTACATTTGTTTTGGTTATTTTATTCTCGTGTCGACCGGACGTTGGATGTTGAATACCCGATTGATAGGTGAGAGCTATGTATGTAGACTTGGTTGCTGTTTGTTTTCCCTTGGGGGATATTCGATAGATATGGATATGATATGATTGGATAGGATGAGAGGTATGATACGATATGGCTCATGTTGACGTTTTAGTCGTTTATATGATGATGTAGAATACGACGTTATATTAGCTACGATTTGCACCATACAAACAACCTGTCATGTACTCTTAGTATATAGCTTCTAGAATCATAGGGAGAGATAACTACAGACGGCCTCCAGACTCCTCCCACTTCCTTCCCCGGTACTATACTTCCCATGCTACCTACATATATAACATCCTTATACTGCATATATGTATCTCGATCGCACAATTCTGATATAGACAGACACAGACTAATCCAAGGGATTGAGTACCACCTCCACCAAGATTGTCCCCGATCAACTCGGCTCCCGACCAACCATTCCTGGCCCCCACACGGGGCAGCTCCCTGATAGAAAGCTAGCTCTACCTGTGTCATATCCCGGAGATCTAGATTGACTGAGCTCATCCTGATCACCACGCTGACGCTGACGCCCACCAACACCAAGCCATCAGCTAGCCCCGCCCACTTGCGCCGAACAGGCCAAAGTGGCTGCTTTTCTGGTCTGTGCTGGGCTTCATCTGCGCCAGTAGGGAAATGTAGTCGAGCTTAAGCTATGCTCTGCATGGCTGCAGCATCGACGAACATAACCAGACACGGAGCCGCTCACCCCTTTAACAAGCATGATACAATCTTGTACATCTTGTCTCTCCCCCCAAGTGACCAGTCCTAACCCTGATTTCTCTCCCATTACCATGGCCCTTGGCCCACATATGACAACGTAGCCCATCCTTAGTGTCGTGTATCAGCGAAACCCAGTATAGACTGACGTAACTAGTCTTCAGGGCTTGAGGCCTCGGCGCACATAGTAGCGTAGGCTATTAGGAAAGCATATGGTGGTGCCCATGCACGAGAGGAAGGCCAAAAACTAAGCACCACTGAGGCACATAACGGGAGGATAATAGATACCATTGCAGCAGGGCCAGACGAAGTTGCATTCGGCACTCACGGCCATGTTGACTATACTAAATTCCTAAAACCAGAGGCGAAGTTGTTTGTTGGATAGCGAGAGATCGGACTAGTTAAAAAAAAAAAAAAAGAAATACAACAGGCACATCACTCCCCCTTTCTGGCGATGATATAAAAGAACCTGGCGTCATCTGTGTCCATAGACCCTGGGGGCACAAATATCTCCATCCAGCTCTCGACGACCTCAAGGTTATTGCGCTGAAGAAGATCTGTCCATCCGCGGCGGGTGAACATGGTGTGACGGAACTCGTTGCCCATGAATCGTTGCCTGACAGCTCGAGCACAGAGGCCGTCCGGGTCATATCCGTTCTCGATCCTGTCCTGGGGACAGTCGTCTGCGGCCATGGTGGCAATGCACAGAAGGCCATTCGGGTTAAGCCACCCGGCCCACTTGTTAACCAATGACTCAGTTTCTTCCCTTCGGAGACGAAACGAGGCAAAGACGTTGAATATCGCGTCTGGCCGTGCCGTCGTTGGGTGCTCGTAATGGCGCATATCAGCGACGAGAAACTTGCCCTTGGGGACATTCTTTTGACTCATCGTGACCATCTCCGGGGAGAAGTCGACACCTACGACTTTGTGGCCCGATGATGCCAAGGTGGAAGAGACTGGATTTCCGGTGCCACAGCCAATGTCGAGGATATTCGCAGACGTGGGGAGGCGGGAGTTGATCTTCTCGATCAGCCGCAAAAGCCCTGGATTGTGTGCGAAGCCGCTGTCGTAAGAATCGACGATTGAATCGTAGAGCTGCGCGTATTCAACATCCTCCATTTTTCCGTCGGTATGCGTTCTCGCTGTCCTTGACTCTTCGAGGCGTGATGGTGGTCAAATCTCAATCCCTCCTATCTTGGAGGAAATCGTCGGGTCAAAAGTTCATTGGGACTGCTGAGGTTGGGGGTGAGAAAAGGGCTACACCGCATGCAAGGGAGCAAGTGATACAGCACAAGGTTACGTGGCAGGATGTCGACACCGACGCAAGGGAGTCCAATCCAGGTCTCACGTCACCACAGCCTTGCAGTGTCAAGGGAGAACTCAAAGGAGCCAGTACTTTTCCAGAAGATGGCCAAATCCCCCCCCCGCTGGACAACAATGTGGTGTCCATGGGCAGTTGAGCCATCTTCACTGTGCAAGCGTTCGTGACCGTGATCCTCCATGGTGATGTGGATTTTGATTCTTATCTGGGCGGCACTGTCTCTGACAGTTCGCACAATCTATCGGCTGTATTTCCACCCTCTGGCAGGTATTCCAGGGCCGAAATTGACGGCTGCTACTCACCTGGTCGAATTTTATCACAATGTAGTCCGACGAGGGATGTTTATTTGGGAAATCGAAAAGATGCACAAGCAATATGGTGAGATACAAGTTCCGGATTCAAATGGCATGGAAGCCCTGTTGATGTCCATCGATTTTGTGCGTAGGCCCGATTGTGCGCATCAATCCCCGCGAAATACATATCAACGATGCTCATTATTACGACGAGGTCTACGCATCTGGGGCCCGGGTGCGGGATAAGGATCCGATGGCCACCGCGATGTATTCTGCGCCAGGAGCCATCGTGGCCACGGTTGGACATGTCCAGCACCGGGCTCGGCGCCGCGTGATGAATCCGTTTTTTTCCAAGGCGGCAGTGACAAATCTCGAGCCCATGATCCAGGAGAAAATCACCCAACTAATCAAGCGTCTGGAGAAGTCCTACCGCGAGCAGACAGTCGTCGAATTACATACAGTATTCCAGGGTTTCACGGCAGACGTGGCCACACACCACTTCTATGGCAGCAGTTATGACTTCCTGGAGGACGATGAGTTCAGTAGAGCGATACAGGAAGGCATCGAGGCAGTGACTGGCACGGCACCGATCAACAAGCTCTTTCCCATGCTCGGGACAGTCCTTGGGTTACTTCCCCCACGCATTCTGACCACCTTACGACCAGCTACCGCAGGGATCTTTCGTTTACAAGAGATGTATATCCAGAAGTCACTGAAGGCCCTCGCGGATAGTCGTCGCCCGGGCTTTGCCAGCTCCTACACCCGGACCAACCCATTTGAAGCTTTGTTCGACCCCGCAATCCACCCGGAGGAAAAGTCGCTTGACCGTCTGCTCGACCAACAGATGGGGTTGCTCGGAGCCGGCTCCGAGTCCACGACAAATACATTGACGGTTGCCTTTTTCCATCTGCTACAGAACAAATTGATCTTTTGGAAGTTGCGCCGAGAGCTCTGTGAGATCATGCCAAACCCACGCAGTCCGGTGCAGTGGTCTAAACTGGAAAAGCTTCCATACTTGGTGAGTGTGCACGACGCTGTATCGCCCCAAACACGTCCTCGCTGATGGCTGACGCTCCCACTTTTCCCAGTCGGGCGTTGTAAATGAGGCGCTTCGGCTCTCCTTTGCGGGAGCCAGTCGCTTCCCACGTGTGGCGCCGGAAGGGGCCTTGACGTACAGATCGTACACGATCCCCGCGGGGGTGGGTTGACTCTGCTGTATCACCACTCACTGCAAATGCTGACCAAACGTGGAATGGTTCGCGCAGACCCCTGTCAGCATCTCGAGCTACTTTGTGCACATGGATCCTCAGATTTTCCCTGAGCCGGAGAGCTTCGATCCCGAGCGGTGGGTTCGGGCCGCCGAGCGTGGGGAGAGACTGTCCAAATTTATTGCGTCGTTTACTAAGGGCACCAGAGTTTGCCTAGGCATCAAGTGAGATTCAGCACTGCATATCCTGGCGTTTCCCGCCCACCCCAAATATAGACTAACGGGCGAGTAGCTTGGCATATGCCGAAATCTACACGGTCATTGCAGCTGTGGTTCGTAACTTCGAGCTGGTGCTGCATGAAACCACCGCGGAAGATGTTCGTTTCGTTCGAGATCTGTTAGCTCCTCGCCCCAGAGTGGGTGGATGGAGGGTAAAAGCCAGAGTGATTGGTGTTGAGAGCGAGTGATCAACATGATCCATTGTGGGCCGGTGGATGAACTGGGCGGTGATCAGATCCCTGTTCTTTTTCTGTTTCTTTTTCTGTTTCTTTTTCTGTTTCTTTTTCTGTTTCTTTTTCTGTTTCTTTTTCTGTTTCTTTTTCTGTTTCTTTTCTTTGATGTTTAAAGGTTTGGGGATAGCTTCTTTAGGTAGCATCACGAATATTGTATTGAATTTGCTTCATATTCATGTTATCTACTGTTCAGCGAACTGTGTAGCGATTTGCTGAGAGATAATGACTTCCTAAAGCAAGGCAGCCACATTGGTAAATTTCCAGCCATCTAAGATTATCCCAAAGAAGATTGAAATTCCCTTTATCATTATCTAAGCATATTCTGGTGATATCGGTCAGGCATACCATCAGCCCGAGATACCGCTAAGGTGTTTGATGTTTGTGATCCCATTCCAGCCCAGGCAGATATGCATCAGAAAATGACCAAGAGAGAGATAAAGCTTGTTTTCCATGGCTGAAAAGTCGAGGCTTGTTTAGAGAGAGACTCCAGTCGATGGACTCCACAGCTACCCCCTCCGAGAGAACACTCACATTGTTGAGCCTGGCTTCTGAAGGGACGAGGGCGTGGCGAGAGGCTTGGGATTTTCGTTGCCAAGGGAAGCCATGCAGGCGATTTCGTCGGGTGTGCGATGGGGAAAGGCGACACCAATATTCCAAGGGAAGATAAGGTGAACCCAGCGATGCATGCGACACACATAAGAGAACAAAATGCCCGTTAGCTCTCGATAGTCATCCTTGGTGACCAATGTGTCGAGCGACTGGGAGTAGATGGTGCCGACTTCCCGCATGGTGGACAGGCCGAGATCGGTGAGCATTTCGAATGTATTGAAATTCCGCTCGAGGAATTCGCGTGTCATGCGCACCAGCAGAGGGAGGCCGACATCCGCGTACTGCGAGATCTTGAGCAGGCGGTAGAGAACGTCGCACCCCAGGTGAAGGAGGAAGGACTTCAGGTGGACCATAACGGAAAAATACTGCTCGCCACTTCCCGCGCCACTGTCGATGATGCCCCAACTGATCCGGCTGATTTCCGCGGGCTTCTCGATCCACACTCGGTCTAATTCATTCTCAATGAATTCCTTGGCGCCGCGCCAGTTGCATTCATGGCAAAGCGCCCGCGTCGCGCGCAGATTGTATTGATCTTGGGTAGGGTTCTGATCGTCTGATAGGGAGATGTTGACAGATAACAGCGTGTGCCGGGCCGGTGTCACCGTCTTTTCGTACACCAGCTGCCCCAGACGACAGAGGATGGGAATGTCCTCTTCGAGGACTTCGGCCACCTTGTTCACAGGGGCACTCTCCGTGATAGTTCCGTAGGTCAGGCATAGGGATCCACCCACAGCGTTGAGGTAGACCGCTCCCGCGTGACGTTGGACCATGTTGCTTTTCCCCAAATGAACGATCCTCGTAGGCAGCCAGATCGCCTGGCCAGAAATTACGACATGTCCTAGCGTGCTCCGCAATGGCAGTTGGGCCAACACTTGCTGGGCTACATCTGGGTTCTCTGCAGTCAACAATCTGGCCTGAAAAGACAGGCCGAGCTCGGGGGCTTGAAATTGTAGCAGAATCTTGGATGTAGACATTGGGATAATAAAAGGTCAATCGTGGGGATCACGCCGGTGTGTACAGGAGGAGGATTTTTGAACGGTGTCTGGGAAATTCAAATTGGATCCCATTGTCGTCCTTTATTTATATTTCATCCTGCATCCTGCTAAATGGGAAACACAAGTGCGTAGACCTCCATTACCGAGGCACCATGCGGACTTGATCACTCGTAGAATCGCAATATAGGAATCTCCTTGCATTGCGGCCTCGAAATAAAGCCAGAGGACCATTAGACCGCACAGGAGTAGATAGATAAAGTCCCGAGAAGATACGAGGAATCGAAAAACGGATAGGTCCATCGGCAAGAATGTGAGGGAGAGGTCGAATCGGATATGCCGCTATTCCAGCTGCACATTCTCGATTTAGTCATGGCCTCCCTGCATCCTCCCTACGGTCCGTACACGGACGTAACCCTAACATTGGATGTGCTGTCTCATGTAAACTCCAAGTTGAATCAAAGCAAGGCTCCACCCCTTACCGCGGCGAGCTTGGCTTTGTCGGGGTCTCAGGGCGTCGTGAGACAGCGTGGTGTCCTCGAGACTCATATACCGTACCAAGTTCACGTACAATCTCGACACTACTCCGTTCACCATATAATCAATATGCGCATAGAAAGAGTTTTGCTCAATTGGTCGTGTCTGTCCATTTCGGTTATATGGGCGATCATTCTCCAAAACGGCCAGCTTAGACTCAATGCATATCCTGGACAGGCACCATTGATCCCACACGCAGCAGGGAATTCGTTGTGGAGGCACTATGCGCCCTCTGCGCCCGAGATCTCGTACCAGGGCCGATGGGATAACCAATACATATCTTGTAAGGGCCAACCAACCCCACTGCCAGATGAAATCAAGGCGCGCGAGCACACGCTAACATAGGTCTGGAACCCAATCAGGGTGGTCGTAAGTACTTTCCTCCTGAAAGCCAAAGAGCATAGCCAACATCTCACGCAGAGCACCGGGATTACGTTTGGAATTTACTGGGCATCAGGTTCGGGAGTTATCAGTTCCCTGGATATGGCATCGAGCCATCGTGACAAAACTGACTCTCTAAGCATAGCTGGCACTTAGCTTTGGTCAGCATACTGACCCCGGGGTCCTAATCGCTTACCGGTATGCGCTCTGCTCTGACAGTGTCTGAACGACTGGTTGACGCTGCACGCTTTTCTCACAGGCTGGGACGGTTGGACTGGCAATTCTCCAATGTGACAGGTAATTCAACATACCAATTCATCGGGCCGTGGACGCCAGGGATCAACGGATCTATCGCATCGGAAAAGAAATCCTTCGAACTCAGGGGCGAGTAAACCCCTTCTCGTTTTCGGCGCAGCTCGCTGACCTTTCCATCGCCCTTTAGTCACCAATTGGGCTTACGGATAAGTTGCACTATTCTTGCCACACCGTCTATTGTCAGATACCTTCTGACAGGTCATGCACAGTCCAAATATCAGGGGTAGCAGTGGCTGCGGATGGAAAGCTTTCCCAGATTCAGAGAGCCTCCAAAACCGTTGAAGTGATCGGCGACTCGTAAGTGTCTTGAGGCCACCCCTGTCAATTGCCGAAGAGGCATACGGACTGACAGCGAAACGAGCAGGCTTAGCATCGGGCAATATGCAACCTACGAGGGCCTTTCATCATGGGCCTACGCCGTGGGCGCCGGTCTACAGGACGTCGAATATTCAATTACTGTGAGATGGTCGCGAACAACGCGTGGATCACGAAGCTCACTCCTCCTCGCAGGCGTATTCCGGGATCTGTGTCCACGATCGAGAGTGCTGGGGGAATCATCACGGTCAGGTTTGTCACCTCACCAAAGGCCGCGAATTCTGAGAGGTTCATCTGACTCGAAACCCGCGCGTGGGGTGTACCAGGTATATCAATGGTATCGTACGTGTGATTCCTCGCCGCGCGCTCGACGCATCTACGGAGCGAATCCGCCAAGATGGGACTTCGGAGCGCATGCAGCAGCCGACCTGGTTATTATCAACCTGGGCGCAAATGATGATCTGAACGGGGTTTCGAGCACGGATCTGGTGTCCAGTTACATCACTCTTATCGATGGCGTCCATTCCGTTTGGCCGGACGCACACATCGTTATCATGGTTCGTGAGACCTGCTCTACTTGACATGCGGCGCGACAGATGTTTTTGATACAGCTGGCTAACCTGGAGACTGGATGCACGTAGTCCTTGTGGGGAGACTTTGTTCAGAGAGGCCTCACATTTGTGCAGGCTCCGCAGGGTGTGCGGGAAATCACAACGGTCTACCAGCACTACCGGGATCAAGGAAAGGGATATGTGCATTTTTTCGAAACCAGCGGGATATTCAAACACGGTGACATTGCGCAGGACGGTCACCTCAATGATATGGGCAATGCCAAGCTGGCCAGTCACCTGATGCAGTGGATCAGCAGTCAGTTTGGATGGACAATGGATACGGACGGGGCTGAAATACTGCATGGGACGCAATATTGGAACACAGAGGGAAACTATTGAGGTGCTAGAGTGTGCGCAGTATTGTTGAGATGCCGAGCAGGCCTAAGTGTATGATAGAAAGGTAGGAGAAAAGCTGGATTCTCACGGGGTACCTCGCGCCTCCACAGGAAAGATCCTTACTCCTCTTCTTTCAAGATATAGATCGTGACAAAGAAATTCATCAAATCCATCCATTTGAGGACACTTTTCCATCGGCGACTCATCAATGTATCAATGACTACAGATCGATTCGATAGCTGGAGAATCCTGTCTATACTTGGCCCTAAATGCTAATGGACGTCTAATCGGTCCGTGAGGGCCAACACTCATCACGAAGCATGCGCGGCTCGCACCGCTACACTGGCTCCCCACATCACAAAAATCAATGGTGGAATACATAACAGGCTGAGAAGACCGGGGACGACGGTGAATGCCCATCCTCGGCCACTAGCCTCGATCAACGGCCCGATGGCGGCGCTGATCCCGGCCCCCATAAGACACCGCACCATATTCGTCATGGCAGTCGCCGTAGCCGGACGGTCGATACATAGATCGGTGGTAAGAACATTGAGGCAGTTGATCATCGCCCCCCCGGTATATCCTAAGAGGAACAGGAAGACCAATGGACACGCAATCGGGACCGAATAATGGAGCATCCACCCGTAGGCCACGGCCGACAGACATTGCGCCACAGCCAACGGAGGCACCATTTGGGCGCGCGCCCTTGCTAACGTAGGGCGGTCCAGCGCGCAGCGTTCGTTGCCGTTCGAACAGCGACGGACATGCCGACGATAATTGAAATCGGTCAGTCGGCCCTGCACATACGAGGCCACAATCCCACCAATTCCAAATGGCAGGAAGCATAGTCCAATATGCAAGTCGCTCAGCGCATAGACCTCCTTGAACTGGGAGGGCTGGCTCGTGGTGATGGCCACCGAGCCGCAGAAGTTGATCCCATTGGCCATAACGACCAGAAAGACAGCCCTGTCCCGAAGGGCTAGCAGAGCGGCGAAGGGATTCCACCGGGATAAGCCTCGACCGCTATTTGGGATGAGGGGCGGTGCTGTGCTCCCATGGCGCCGGGTGTTTGTCAAATCGAGAAGGCACAGGCTGGAGCGCGGAGGCCGTCGAGAACCATTGCCAACAAGGGGTCTGGATGTTTCTGGTAGGAACAGAAGCAGGACAAGGAAGAAAGTGGCGGAGCAGATAGTCAGAAACCAAAAAATCCATCTCCAGCCCAGATAATTGGTCAGAATGCCGCCGAGGACAGGACTTAGCGTTTGACCTGCCAGGAAGCCAGCGAATGCACATCCCATGGTCACCCCTCGCTCCGTGGCGGTTGTAATGTCGGTAATCACAGCTGTGGCTAGCGCAATGGTATTGCTTACCCCGGCGCTTTGCATTGCTCGGAGGGTTAGGAATGCCGCATAATGGTTCTGCAAGGCTAGTCCGATGTTGGATGCGATGTAAATGATGAAGCACATGATGTACATAGGTCGTCGCCCGGATCGATCGGTGAGGGGGCCCAGAAGGGCTGGTGATATGCCCTGGAAGATCTACGCGGAATGTATATTTGTCATTAATAGATGAGGGGGGATTGATAGGTATACATCACTCACCAGGTATGTCGTCATGGACAGATTGATCAGAACGATGGGCTGGTGGAGATCCTTGGCGAGTGCGTGGAAAGCTGGAAGATACATAGTCGTGGCCAACGGTGAGAAGCATCCCGCAATGGACACGGCTAGAACAATTAGATGCTTAGCGGTGCTCCCGTGTATGGAGTACGGTTCAGGTGAGCCATGGGCCTGTGGGATCTCATCTGCATCGGCTTTGGCATCGTCTTGCATTGGTGCCAAATCTGCAGCCGTCTTTCCATGCTCGGCCATGATGGAGAAGTTATTGCGACCCTAACTAGGAACAAGAACCAGCCTCACATTCTCACCCAGGCTACAAATAGACGGTCAGAAAGGTTTTTCACACCGTCCATGGCATCACATCTGTCATCCCTTGCAGTTGGAGGCGACGTCAGCATTGCATAACCAAAGACAGCCAGGAATCTTATGACCCCTCGCATCACGAGCCGAGTTTAAGTTAGGTCCATGCACGTCGTCGGTGAGTTGAGTGGGTCTAGGCCGTTCTCTGCGATGCAGCCCATCATTCGGTGAGAGCGCAAGGTGCGCAAGGGCGCTGTGGAACAAAAGAAGGGGGAGATTGTGGTTCAGGATCCACGCGACACCCCTGATCAGGAACTGATCCTGGAGAAAGAAGAAAAGAACAGAAACGGAAAAGAAGGAAAGACTCGGCGGAATCCTACAAGAGACTCAAGTTCATCACGCGTGGAATCAAGCTTGTCCAGCGTTTGTTTGGCGGTTCCTACTGCTCCCATCATCAACATGACAAAATCGACGCCCTGGACGCGTTCATCCCGTCCCCGCATCGAACGTCTGACAAGAAGAATGCTGGATGATAACATCAGTGCAATTGTCTGCATGAGCCCTGAAGGCACATTCTATCTCTCAGGATTCAATCCCATCATCTATTCCCATCCGGTCATTGTTATCGCGACTCCCGGCCATGAACCCATCTTGCTCGTGTTTGCCCTGCGGGGAAAACACGCCTGTGAAAGTACCTGGACGCCCGACGTCCGTTTGTACGGAACATGGGCGGGGATCAAGACATTGGCTCCGACGTGGCAGCAGGCATTGGCGATGATCATAGAGGATCTCGGAGTAGCCGGGAAGCGGATTGGGGTTGAGGAAGGGTGGCTTTCCGTGGCGCAATACCGGGAGGTAGCCGGTGCACTTCCCCATGCTCACCTAGTCGACGCCAGCGCCAGCGTTTCTCTCTGCCGTCAGATCAAGGACCCCGACGAGATTGGAAACGCTCGCATTGCTGCCCGAATCGCCGATGTTGGAATGGCAGCGGCCGTGGAAGCATTGGGTCAACGCGGTCTCACGGAGCGCCAGGTGGTCATTGCAGCCATGAGCGCCATGAACCAGGACTGGGCCTGCAACTATCCCGAGGTGGAAGCCTGCGATTTTGGCTCTCTGGAAGGAGGTAATCACAATGGCTTGGCCGTCTGGGTGTTGTCAGGCCCGCGCAAATCGTACGCCTGCGACAACCCGACGCAACGAATACCGCAAGAGGGGGAAACTGTGTCTGTTTTCATCTGGACGGTCGCCAACGGAATCCATGCCGAGCTGGAAAGAACCGTGTGTATTGGATCGGTTGCTCCGGCAGAGAAAGAGGCGATCAATGCGATCCTTAACATCCGCGCTGAAGTGGCGGACCTCCTTCACCCGGGGATTCCAATTCGAGCTCTCTATGAAGTTGCGAAAAAAGGCTTTGAGAAGCGAGGGTACGGTGCATGCCTTCCCGGCCGAATCGGACACGCCATAGGCCTGGGAGCCCACGAGAGCACTTCGATCAATGGCAGCTCGGATATGACCTTGGCCGCCGGCATGATTGTCACCTTGGAGCCGCACATCCACATCTCTGATGTATGTGGTACCCAATTTTCTGATACCATCTTGATCACTGAAGCGGGGCCCGAATACCTGACGCATTTTGACGGGGGTTACCTGGAGGTATGATTCAGGCTATGTCTACAGTGCTAGTGGATCAAATGCAGAGTTCTTTCAATAGTCGCGCTGAAGTGGGCCTTGATTATGTAGTTGGCAGCACATTCCATGCCCCGAAGCTCGGTAGATAGAGCAGAGTAATAGAGTTTGGAATGTGTTTTAGCTCTTCATCCATCTGGTCCCAACATCCCTCCCAATTGATCGAAGTCTCCACTAATTGTGGGTTCCTAACAGCCCCTTGATTCTGGAGAGGCTGCTCTAGTGCTTTCTTTATGCATTGTTGGGACGCGCGGGGTTGCGTATCTCGAGGCGGCATTGTATGTCGAAGCTGCCGCTGTTTGTTCAGGACTAGCGCCTCACTGGGTAGGAGTCATAGTCCCCTCCTCTCCGTGCGTCGAGATTGCTTCATGTCCCTCCAGAGAGAATCGAATAGACTCATCATATTCAGCCGCTTTAGAGCCATCTTCCATCGGCGCCTCGACATCATATATAGGACCTGGTGTGTTGCAGACATCTACGATTACGAAAGGGATCGGACCTTCTCGTCATGGGAAATACATCTAGTATCCACGCCGGAAGAGAATGTCTGGTCTCCGCCGTGGGTGGCGATATAGGCCGTGTCGCCTTCTGTGATGTGCCTCACTACGACATCTCCCACGTCCATCCTCGCAACCTGGAGTTTCCCGTGACTCCAGTAGCGGTGACGTATCCAGATTCATCGGATCAGATTGCTTCTATTGTCAAATGTGCGGCAGCACATGGCCGGAAAGTTCAGCCTCGCTCTGGTGGGCACAGTCTGGGCAATTACGGCCTGGGAGGGAGGGATGGGGCCATTGTGGTGGACATGCAGCATTTCCAACAATTCACCCTGGACCAGTATACCAACCAAGCGACCGTTGGTCCGGCTATTTCGGTGCAAGACCTGGCTCACAAGCTGTGGGCGGCAGGAGCGCGAGCCATGACTCACGGGACCTGTCGCACAGTTGGAGCTGGAGGGCATCTGACAATTGGTGGAATTGGCCCTACGGCCCGACAGTGGGGATTGGCTTTGGATCACATCGATGAAATCGAGGCAGTTCTGGGAAATGGGCAAATCATCCGGGCATCATCTCACCAACATTCTGACCTCTTCTTTGCCATCCGGGGAGCCGCGCCGAATATTGCTATTGTCACCGAGTTCATCGTGCGGACCCAGCCCGCGCCGCGCACAGCGATCCAGTTCCGTTACATGATGGAGACGAATCAAGGGTCTATTGAGGGACAGGCCATAGCATTTGGACGCTGGCAGGCATTCATCGCAGACCCCAGGCTGTCGCAGAACCTGGATATTACCCTCACCATCAAGGGACCGGGTCTACTGGAGCTGTCCGGGGTATTCTTTGGCACCCGAGAGGAATATGAGACCCTTGGCCTAGAGCAGAAACTTCCCCTTCACAGTAGTCACACACAGTCTCTTTCAGGGTGGGGAACCATTCTTAATTCAATCCTACACGACGTCAATTCGCGATTCTCGTACGACAAAACGCTGGGAGTCACCTCGAAGCATCTCATCCCCAACTGGGCTATGATAAGATTAGCGAAGTATTTATCCACGGCTCGTCCGGGAATCACCGACTGGTCCTTATCGTGTCGGCTGGTTGGTGGTGCAGTCAATGAACCCTGGATGAATGCAACAGCTTTCCCACACCGTGACGTTCTCTACTGGATCACCTTCCATGCACGCAGTCCAAGTCAACCGTTGCCACCGGCCGCCTTTGAATTCCTCGACCGAGCATATGATATAGTTAACAATTCACTGCCGGGACGTCCACCCATGTATCTGGGGGATCTCGATCCACGGGCTCCTGACTCCCGGATCATGTATTGGCGGTCAAATCTCCCGCGGCTTGAAGAGGTCAAGGCCAGGGCGGATCCTGCAGGAATCCTGGATAATCCGCAAGGGGTGTGAAGAGTAAGGGATAAATATTTGACTTGAACCGTCGACAGTCAGCACGGCATGTGGTCATATAGGATTCCCAGTTGTGGAATCGGATATATCAGATGTTGCTCCATTGATATTTTCCCATACCTCAAGTAGTGTGCTCTTACTATTGTTTCGCTTAAGTTGCGCCCCTTTGCGACGTCAATTCTTTGAATTTTCTGGGCCTCACATGATTGATGGACGTAGGCCGGTTTACCTGACCTGGTGATTTCTTTTCTTTTCTTTTTTTTTTTTTTTTTTTTTTTTTTTCTTTTGCCCTCTCCTCTGATAGACCAAATGGGAGAAAACGCAGAGCCTGCCCGCTTTCTTGCCTCTCGCTTCGACTACATCATTGTCGGCGGGGGCACAGCCGGTTCGGTCTTGGCCGCCCGTTTGAGCGAAGATGCTACTGTCAAAGTGGGAGTTCTTGAAGCAGGCAAATCCCGAGTCGGCGATGCCCATGTTGACTCGCCCTGGGGAATTTCCCAGATGCTGTCAAATCCGGAGTATGACTGGGCGCTTGAGACTACTCCCCAGGTATCAGATAGTCCATCGTCCTAAGCGAAGGCGTGGAACGAACGCTAATGACTCCACGCAGGCTGGGACCAATGGCCGAGTCCACCATCTGTCTGGGGGGAAAATGCTTGGAGGATCAAGCGGGATCAATTTCATGTCATATTGCCGGCCATCGGCGGCAGATATTGACCACTGGGGACGGGGGGGAATCCAGGGCTGGACTTGGGGCGAGCTCGCCCCGTACTATAGTAAGGCCCAGTGCCTTGAGCACGATGTCAGTCGCCGGGACGATTTAGGATCAATCAAAACCTGTCTTCCAAAATGGGACCTGCCGATCGAGCCGGCCATGATCGATGCCCTGAACACCGCCGCGGGCACTGTGATGCCATCAGACCCATGGTATGGAAACCACCTCGGCTTCTACAAGTCGCTGTCGACGCTGGATTACGGCACCACCAGCGAAGCAACTAAGCAGAGATGCCCTACACGAAGCTATGCAGCTTCGGGGTATCTCGCCCCCGTCATGCACCGCAAGAATCTACAGGTTCTCGATGAAGCCACAGTGTGCCGTGTGTCGCTAGTCACTGAGCCGACCAAGGCGCCTCGAGCGCGCTGGGTTCATTTCTGGTACCGGGGCTCCTGCCACCGCATCCTGGCAACAAGGGAGATCATCCTATGTGCGGGATCACTGCACAGCCCACATCTGCTGGAGCTTTCGGGCATCGGAGACCCAGATGTTCTTCATACTGCTGGGATCCCCTGTCAGGTCGCTCTGCCGGACGTGGGCAACAATCTCCGAGAACATCCTATGGCGTCCGTCACCTATCATTTACAAACACCCGAAGACATACTCCCAAGGGGACCAACTAGCCATGATCGGAAACAAAACACCACGGCATGCCCTTTTAGCTTGACTGGCTTTCTGCCCTATACAGCCCTCGCCCCAGCGGACAAGATTGAGCACACTATCGCCAACGCGAGATCTGGCATCACAGACACTGACACCGCCACAACACGAACGACCACCCATCTCCTCGCGCGGTTACAAGACCCAGAATCCGCAGCCGTCCAACTGATCGGGTATCCCAGGGGCCTCAATCTCGGCAGCCAATCTCCCGACCGAGGGTCATACAGCCTGCTTGTCATCGGTAGTCACCCTATTTCCCACGGCAGCTGCCACGTGCAGTCGGGGGATCCGTTCGCAATGCCTCGCATCGATCCCGGAATTCTCCAGGAGTCGCCCGATGTGGACGTGCTGGCCGCGGGAGTGGCATTCGCCGATCAAGTCTTCCACTCAAAGCACCTCGTCGGGCGCATCGCGGAGCGCGCACACCCGGGCCCCTCGATTGACTTTACTGATCCGAATCAGGCTAAGGAATTTGTTCGTCAGTCTGCCGTGGCCTTTAATCATAGTATCGGAACCTGTGCCATGGGCTACGTGGTCGATGACCGTCTCCAGGTGAAGGGCGTGGCCGGCCTCCGTGTGGTCGACGCCAGTGTCATACCACTGCATATCGATGGGAATCCAGTGTCGACGGTGTATGCGCTTGCTGAACGGGCATCCGATCTGATTAGGGAGGAATCGAGGAGGAGGCTCTCGACATTGTGACTAACATCCAGAACGTGCACGGGAAGGAAGGATGCGTTTCGCTGGTGGAGTAGTAACGCGGGGCGGGTTACTGAGTAGGGCATCAAGCCAGTACGGGGAAGCGCGGGGAAGACCGCCGGTCAATGCCAGGGATATGTCAACTACTTAGCATACAACTACGTAAACCAGCGCTGTCATACCATCAAACCCACACGCATCAAGTTCCCATACCGTTGACGCATGGGTGAGACACGGGTCCGACGCAGTCTCAAAATCAAATCAACCAAGATCCTCAAGGAACTCCCATAATCGCAGAGCAAACCACGAACAACGCAGTCAACTATTGACAATCTCTGCTATGCCGACGCAAACCGACTCCTCCGCCGCAGCGACGAACCCCAGAAAAAGAATACGTACATACCCGCGACGCAAGCCCCTGTAAGCCCTGCGATCAACGTGGTTCCTCGAGCCACACCCAGTCGCCTATATAGCGGGCCCGCCCAAAGGATAGCCGCGAAAGCGAGAGTGGACCGCGCGAAGTCATTTGCCGCGAAGACGCTGGCCGCGTAAGCCGGGTACGCCATGGCGATGTATCCGAAGATACTTTGCATGACCATGGTCATTCCAGAAGTCTCAATCAGAAATCCAACGGTGGGGACGGACCAATGGATAGACGGCCGGGAGGTCCACGCGAAGATCAATAGGCCTGTTGGCACCAGCAGCGCGCCGAGTAGTCCGGGGATGAGCCGCCGCTCCGGCGTGATCGACGGGCCTTGTCCCCTCTGCCAGGGACGTTGAATTCTGTAGTAGACAAAGGCAAAATAGAATGGTAGGACGATCAAGGTTCCAGCCACGGTCGTCAGGAAGATCAGGCCCTGTTGGCCGAGGTTCATCTCGTATATGTCGTGGTACACCAGCGGGAAGACTTCGAAGAAAGAATAGAAGATTGCATACAGCAATGCGATGTATACCGTGCTGAAGAGAATAGCCGGATCCTGGGCGTTGATTTTCCACGGAATAATAAGAGCGCTGCGCAATTGTTGTCCGATGGATGAGGTGTTAACGTCAACGTCTGCTGGAGCCTTGAAACAGACTCCACCACGGAGAGCACGCAACCTCCGGGCCCGTTGGTGCAAGATCTTCAAGGCGAATGTCTCGGGGAGGAAGCACTAGTTGACGGGTGAGTCTAGTTGGGAAGCGCCGAAGGCTGTGCATCTGTCGATCGTCATGACGACGACGGAGGGGACTCACCATGAAGAGCAGACACGCGGCCGACGCCCAGAGGACCTCCCACATCGACCACCGCCACCCTTTCACCGGAACACTAAAACCGGCAATGGTCGGTGCGATTGCCGGTGCAGCAACAGTTGCAACGGCCCAAATATAGAGTCCATAGGGTATATAGACGTCGGCGGTAATGTCGGCGATGGAGGCGGCCCCGGTCGCCAGACACGGGGAACCAAACAATCCCTGTAGGAAACGGATCACCATGAATCCAGGGACGCTACTTACAAGGGCACAGGGCACACTGAGGAGCACGAAGATAGTCAAGGATATCAGGTACGGTGGGTTCCGTCCTATCTGCGGGATTTCCGACAGGGGGCTGAAGAGCATCGGGCCCAGTCCATATCCCAGCACATAGATGGCCAGTCCCAGAGATGCGACAGAATTTGGAACATGGAATGTCCCCATGAACTCCTCATGGGCCGGCGAAATGATGGAGGAGGACAAGTAGATGACAAAAGTGTAGACGGTGATTTGCAGGTAGACCATGACCTTGGCTCCAATCGGCCAGTTTTTGGGATTCTCCATGTCGGCGCTTGAATACCATCCCACCAGGATGGTGCCATCGACTCGGACTTCTGGCTCGATCCACCTGCTTATTGCGCCTCCCGAGTCTCCATCCGACTCCGTTGCTGGGGTCAACGCTGATGAGGTCCGCCGTCAATGGTCATCGTTCTCTCGGGCAAAGGACACAGTGCCACCTACTCTCATGTTGGGTAGACAGTCTGCGTTTGGTCCCATCCTCCTCTTCCGTGAGACGGGGGAGGGACGCGCGGGATTGCTGCTGATCGGCTAGGGCTTGGTATGGAGGCGGCAATCGAAAGTCCGACTGGTTCTCGCGGCTCACAAAGAGTCTCCCTCCAGACATCCAGGCCACAGTCTGGCCAAAAAGCGAGGTCTTGAGTACAGCCTCCATGGGTCAAAAAGATATCATCAGCCAGCACAGATTGACATTTCGAGGGCTGTGCAGCTATGAATCACTCGCAAAATCCCCATTAGCCAGGGCAAGGGGCACCCGATCTCTTGACTCTTGCTGCTTCCCCCACACCCTTGCTTTTCTTCCTTTCCTTGCTTGCCCGATTCGGCCCATTCCAGCCAAGTATGTGCAACCCCTTGCGTTGTGATATCTGAACATGATGCAGGGGCTAGTCTCGAATATTCGAAGAGCAATGACTGGTCAAAGTTCGAGGGTCCAGCTCGCCAATTCGCCAGGTGCGAATTTACCAGTAATTACTGGGTTTATTACTAGTAATATCTATAATTTACTTATAATTAACTATAGTTTAACTAGTAAGTCTTTAGTATTACAAATACCAGTGTTTTACTAGGTGCTGTACCTGGTGAGGTCATGTATTTTACTACTTTATATATAGTAATTACTAGTAGTTTCTAGATATACTAGATAATCATAGTAGTCAAGCACCTGGCTGTCAAGACCCTAGGATCTTGTTACGGAAACCTAACGTGGTCGACACCACAGGAGTAGATACTAAAGGATATATAAGGACACTCATTTACCTGTATCTACAGTTTAGTTAGTCACGTTCAATCACAGTCTCAAGTCTGAGTATATATTCAGTCTAGTTTCCACTCGTCCACACTTAACCTAAGTATTAAGTATATATACTTGATATACCTTACTTCTCTTCTTGCTTATTAGTTACCTTTAGACTATTAGATTATCTTGTTAATTAATATAATTAGCATGACCACTATGTGAGGCCTCAGGTTAGTCTAACCTATTATTAATAACTGATAGGAAGATCGCAGGGTGCTCTTCACCTTGAACAACCCAAGCCACTAACACTAGCATAGCAGAAGCTTGAAGGGATCCTAGGGTCTCGACACTAGGGTCTTGACACCTATTCACTTTCCTATGGACCACGAGAGTCCAACAATATTTACTTACCAGATAGTGTACTAAGTATTTCTTTATATTAATTCTTCTAGACTTTACTAGTTATCTCTAGTTATTTATAATAATATCTAGTCTGATTATTATATTATAAAGACTAGTAATATTTTTTTATATACTGTATGAAATATAAAAACACTATATTAAGGTATTAAGCTCGCCAGGTGCTTGACTACTATAATTATCTAGTATATCTAGAAACTACTAGTAATTATTATATATAAAGTAGTAAAATACATGACCTCGCCAGGTACAGCACCTGGCGAAACACTGGTATTTATAATACCAAGGACTTACTAGTTAAACTATGATTAATTATAGATATTACTAGTAATAAACCTAGTAATTACTGGTAAATTCGCACCTGGCGAGCTCGCCAGGTGTACCTGGCGAATTGGCGAGCCCTATAATCTCAAAGTTCCGACCGTGATTCGACCAGCGAGTAAGGTATCTGATTTTCAATTTTCGGTACGCAACTAGTCACTACGACTGGTAATGGGGGCACTCGCTCCGAAGTGATGGCTTGGATCCCATTGATGTTTCAGCGCCCCCAACCTCTCCAGATTCTTCTCTCCATACCATGCGGCAGGCCCTTCATCTCCAATGGCCTGATTAACGTAGACATGAAGGCCTGCGTAGCCCATGGCTTCGTTGAGGCGTTCCCGGGCTCGTCTCACGAAGTCATTTACAATGTCGTCATATTCCGGCCCAGGGTACGTCGCGGACAGGCCTCTGGAATTCGGCAGCAATGTGTCAGCGTAGAAAGACTATGAAGGACTTGTGCGTCTGACATACACGTTCACTTTGGTATCACGCCACGGGTACACTCCTCGGTGGTTCTCGGGCACCGTTGTCACAAATCCTGGGGACAGACGTTGCCACATCAACGTGGCATTCAACCAGGGACGTGCGGCTGCAAATTCGGTGAGGTTGTGAAGGTACTCGGAAAGGGCGATCGGGTCGGTCCGATGGAGGCCAAAACTACATAGGCTGGTGTATTTGCCTCGCTCACATTCCGGCGGGTCTGGGGACTGGTTATTGTGCCACGGGATTGTCTCGATGGATTGATAGATCGGGTTCAGTCCCTGGATCTGATCTAGATACTGTTGTGCGGCCTCCTTGCGCCCAGTAAAGTCGAATTTCATCGTGATGGTGGGCTGTTGCACATTATCAGTCTGCTGGGCTTTTCGGCGGTGGCGGGTTGGAGTCAATCACCTTCCGACTCGTCTGGTCGTATGACAGATGAACCCCCAGGAAAAGTTCCGGGGGTATGTGGTCGTCCCAGGACTGTAGCAGCTCAAAAACGGAGAGGTTGCCAATGGGCGCAAATTGAAAGATGGCTTGGATGCGGTTTCCAGCATTGGTCTCATCGTAGATCCGGTACCTGGCGGAGGTGACAACACCAAAGTTGGCGCCGGCCCCGCGGATGGCCCAGAAAAGATTCGGATTCTCATGTGGGCTTACGGTCAACAGTTCTCCAGCTGCTGTGACCAGGCGAACGGAGAGTAGTGCGTCCAGTGTTAGGCCATGAATTCCGTACAGTGGCCCCAAGCCCCCTCCAATGGTGGTCCCGACTGTATTGATGCAGCGCTCGGTGGTCAGAGCTGAGCCGTGCGGTTAGTGGGTGTGCCTCCTCACTAATCCAGCCAGAAAGAACAGGCCACTAACGTGTTTCTTTCCGAAGCGATGCCAGCAGATCGTAGAGCTGGGCATTCTCAACCCCACTCCCAATCGTCACCAAACTACCAGCCAAATCGACTTGGACCGATTTCAAGTTGCTCAGGTCGATATTGATGGCGTCCCGGACGGCCGAGAACCTCATGCTGACTCCGTGCCCTCCCCCTGTGACGAAGAAGGGAAGTTCTGCCTTTGTGGCGGTTTGCACCTGGTGATCTCTGAGCATCGGATCCGTACCTCTCAGGGGAAAACGGCGGCCAAACTCACAATTTTCTGAACATCTTCCTCGGTAGCCGGTTTTATTGTAGCTATATATGATGGGGTTTTGAATGTAGACCATCGTGAGATGACCGGACCGCAAACTTTGTCGCTTGGAAGGCAGATTTCCGCACCCGGCGACAGGACCGGGCTGAAAAGTGCGGGGATGTTAGGGTTGGTTCCCAGAGCCATGGCCAGCATGAAAGGGGCAATCAACATTGGTGCGGCGAACAGCATCATGGTGGACTTTGTGTCACGACAGCCATAGAAAACAAAAAATCCGTTAAATCTGTTCTTCAAGGTGACTCAATTCCGAACTTGTAGCGTAGCTGTACACAGAGTCAGAGTTGCCAGGGTGGATTTGAGGTTATATCGTCGATCTCGCCCCCCACCCAAACAGCGTGACCGTCCAAGCGGTCTCAAGCCACACAATCCTTGCGCAGGATAGAGGGCGCCCTGCAGATTGCTTCGAGCCCATAGCACCTTGTGACAGGGTGCATTTTATGACATTGATATTCCCCTTGCTTTGTACTTGTTTTTTATATCGAACGGACGACCTCGGCTCCAGGGGCCTTTTACCCGCTTCACTTTTGTCCGCAACAGACAATGGATCCTCGGAAAGGTAACTACTGTCTCACAAAGTAGGAGTATTCTGGCTATCACTATGCATTCTTCTACCTCTCCGGAACATTGCCCGTGGTTCACCGTTTATCTCCACGGGATTTGCATGGTTTCATCCAATGCAGGCAGCAGAGTGCACATGATCTGCGGATCCGATCACTTCAAGCGAACCGGTTTAACCGCCTCAGCTACTCGCCTCCTTGCCTGTATATCTGGAGGTGCTCCATCGGGGCCTGAATTTTCAGTTGATCCACCAACGGTAGACCCACCGACGAGGGCATCCCGTTCGAAAGAAGATCATGCGTTAGCGTTGTGGAAGCAATATCGCATGCCAAGTAGAGAAGGAGGTAGCTTACCGCTATCTACGAGAGTAAGGTCACCCGGGGACAATAACTCGCGATCGATCCAGAATGTAGCCTTCGTATCCTTCCACTTGTCTGCCTCGATGTAGATTAGGTTAAAGACACCCCCGGGAGGTCTGGCAACCTATTGACCTTCTCCATCAGCGGGAAGGTACCATCAAGGAGTGGAGAGTACTCCCGCTTTCTCGCAAGAGGCTTCGAGTGGTTGGATCTGGTTCGCCGCCTCTTGCCTCTCAAAAGTTGATGAAGATGATTGATTCCCTTCAATATTGTTATTCTATCGAAAGAGGAGAAGGCGGTTGGAGGATTTTATTCGTTTATCACGTGACTTATATATGGGAACAAACAATATGGTACTTTCCGCTCCTTAGAGAGAATCAACTACGTTTTTGGGAATCATCTTGCTTAGGATATGAGTCTCAAAGGCTTTTCATTATTTCTAAAAAGAAAAAAAAAGGGGGGGGGGAGGGGGGAGGGCTAAAATGTGTGGAAAGGGAGGATGGAAAACGCTGCCGAAAGGATGAAATTGATGATATTCAGAGTTATGGAAAAGCTTGCAGATAGTTGCTCAATGGTCGAAGATAGGAGATGAAAAAACAATGGGAAAAAGACTCTGCAGACGCTTCTGGTCAGCTGACATGCCAACCGATTGCAGTCACTGCTACAAAATGAACAGGGAAAGACTTCGAGCTGGCGAGATATCCCTGTACGTATGTAAGGTCGGTTGTTTCTGCCGGGGGGAAGGATCCGAATCCTTACTTAGGATCATACCTGAGTAGGAGTAAGAGGGTTCGAAAGGGAGGGTGAGGGTGAAAGCTTGGGGGGGAATTTTTTTTTCTTCTTTGTATGATTTATATATTCCTATTATTGTATTTACTTTTATCGTGGCCAATTCCTTTTTCTACGAACTACATTTATGTGTCCACCTACATACCTTATTACCTACTCTGTACTACCTGTTTGATCTAGGTACCTAAGGCAAGTATATATCTTAGTGTGCTGTTGATATCACATCATATCAGATCACATCGTGTCATATTTTGATTTGATTTATTTGGTGTTATTAGTGGGTTCGTTGTAACCTACTAATGGATTGCATAGGATTGTTCTTGTATGGTATGGATGGATCTCGTTTTTTAGTTCCTGACTATTTTAGTCAATCATATCAAGTGAATATCTACTTAATTGAACTAATACATCAGACTAGGTAATATTGAAAAAGAAATATGGTTAATTGCGTCGCCGCATCCTGTGAAGGTCTAGGTAGTAGTGATATCTATAATACATGTAGCCCGTGTGTAACAGACACCAACAAATCATAAGAACAAGATAGAGTCAAACTGTATGTCTGGAAAGACATGGAAGGAGAAGAAGGAAAACACCCGAAAGACAAAACAAAACCTTTTGCCAGACCCTTGACACCAAGCGATGCTTTGCTGAAAGAACACAACGCAATCAGGACATGTCGCTAGCTCTCACCTAGCCAGCAAGTGTCGGCCGTGTCAGTGCCTTGTGATAAGGCTTGAAGCAGACAGAAAAACCGCAAAAAAGACAGAAAGATGGGAAAAGAAGGCAATGGAAGCGAAAACGAGGACGGAAAAGTGGAGATATGCAATGCGACGCATGTCTCTGTGGTGGGTTCTTGTGGGTTCCCTTTTGGTACTTTGAATGACTGGTGAGGGGCCCATGGCTAGCTTTCGATTCCACGCCTCGTCGAGTTCATTGTGGTTTGATGGCTGGCTGGCTGGCTGGCGGGAATGGATTTCCGCTGGTCATGATTCGTTTGGGAACTTCCAGACGTATCAACAAGATACACCGAACTCGAAACGCCATAGAAAAAGAAATAGAGATCGAAGCAACGAGGAAGAATCAAAAGAAAAAGAAAGGGGGTAGGAAAGACAAGGATGTGGGGGGGTTAAAACCCTGCAGGTACCATGCAGGGATGTACTGCAGCAAAGACGTTTAGGGCATCTTTCCCTAAAGTCCCAGGGTTCACATCGGGCTAGACCGGGGCGGAGAAGTCAGCTACAAATGCAGGCAAGGATAAAGAAACTAAAGCCCGTTTGTCACACAGCCGTTCCATGTACCGGCTTTGTGTGTCACCCAGAGCAGAAAGCAGACAACTTACCATTTGGGGCGTACGGCATCGTGTACAGCAAACACCATGTAACCTGTAACCCCCGCCACTTACGCTTTAGCGGTGTGGCATGCGTTACAGCGACAGTGGCCACAGATCTTGCAGCGCCAGATGGCCACAAATGGTCCCGAATTGCAGTCGGAACAGCGCCAGGTCAGGATATTCCCATTGGTGGCCTGCACGATGGCGAATACATGTCCGGAGCATTGGTTGGCCATTTTGGATGCTGTTCCCGACTGTGTTAGCACCCGCCGTGCATGGTGGACATGACTGACTTGCCATGGTGGCAAGCCCCCGGGCACTTACTGGTTGAATTTATCCGGTGGTGTTGAATAATTCACGCGGTGGACGAACAGAAGTGTGGAAGCCGAGGCAGACAGAGGACTGGAAGTCTTCCAATTGGGACCCAATGAGTGCAGGAAGTGCAGCGGTGGCGTGCAGTCTGGCGCAAGGGAAAGTGAGACAAAAGTCAAAGATGAGACTCTCGAGGTCTAAGGCGGCAGATAAGTAAAATGGTGGACGGTTCACCGAGAACGTATCAGGCGAGAGACTGAAACAGAGGAGGAGAAGAGGGAAGAAGAATTGATGATGCTGGTGAAGAAGGTCGAAGAGAATGAAGCTCCATAGTATATATAGGGCAAGCTTCCAAATAGGACCAGGAACAGGGAGTGAGGCAGCTCCGAAGAGGAATGAATGATGCATGGATCGCTCTATTCAGCCCCCCCGACGCTCCCAGCAACTGCAGTACCAATCCAGGCCGTGAGAAGGAGCTGCATAGAACGACCTTCCGGTCCGTTTGATGGCAATTGTGATGCAACTACCCGATTGATTATCGGTGAAGGGTCATTTGCGAAGTGGGGAAAAAGCCGAGTCGGCGTAGCTGAGATGTGGTATGGAGAAGCGAAAAAGAAAGTAAACAGGTAATTGATAGATAGAGGAAGTCATAAAGAGAGAGAGAGGGGGAGAGAGAGAGAGACAGAAAGAGTGGAAGAAAGGTTTGGATAGAGGGAGAGAACTATCCCGAAACCGAAAGGATCGAAATCGAAATCCAGCAATATGAGAAATAGATAGAGAACAAAAGATAAATAAAAAGAAAAATACCAATAAAAAAAATATTTAAATAAAAGAATACATCAACTCAAGTCAAATAAAAGGCAAATAACAATAGAAATAATGTATGACACTAATCAAATTAGATTCAACCTAACCAGATGAGATCGAAAGCCACCCAATGGAAGAAGTTTAGCGGAGAGATCAAACAATGGGTGCCCGCAAAGGAAAGAGACAAATAATAAGGATGAAGAGTCCCAGGAGGACAATGATCATCCTGCAAGTCCCGAAAGACTGGAAGGGCCCTCAAAAAAGTGATAGATACATCGACGGTGGGGCAACGACCAGAATGATTCTGTTTTCTGGACATCCACCCAGGGCCCGAAGGGGTTAAACCTGTCGCCCGACTAGTTTGGATGCATAAGATGCTGACGCTGGGGGAATTATTGACCGATGCAAAAGGTTGACGATCATCCCATTTCACGCGTCGCGAGGGTCTTTCGCAGTATCCCCGTGTGATCCCCAGGATCCCTGGATATATCATCCTCCTGGTCGATGGAATCGGACCCCTTTGATTGGCGATCGAGAGTGCCAACCCCACGATCTCGGTGGTTATCTTTCTTTTTTCTTTTTTCTTCTTTTTTTCTTTTTTTAGAGGCGTGTCGATCGTAAGATTACTATCCAAGCATTGCCATGCAAGCAGGTCGATGGGATACGGTGTATACGGTGTCTGTGATACTCAAGCGAAAGCAGGGATCCAGATGCGATTCCCCTTCCAGTATTAGAGCAAATGAGCCTCGTAGATTCCTGATTCCTCCCTCGTATGATTCGATGGTCCTGCCTCATGATACAGAGCCATGAGGATGATGGTAAGGCCTGGTTAGGGTTAGCCGTGGTTAATCTACAGGAATTCCCAACATGTTTCACATCGTCAAACAATGACATGACAATTCTACTCCCAATGAAAAGTTTCCTCACCGACGGTCGACAATGACCTCAATCAAACGTCACACTGTCTGAGCTTAGACTAACCTCCAGGAAGTCAAGTCAGTCGACCACCGCATCGGGAAGTAGAGACAAATCAAAGTGGACCGATGAGATCCTGGTATAGACATCTCGGTCTTCATCCACCTGTTTGCTTCCACCATCCTCTGTCTAATGTCTATCACCGAGCTGATCCGGCAACAGCCACAAGATTAACGTGTGAGATCCTTCCCAGTAAGATAGATGAGGGGTGTGGATCTTACCCACCGTCAAAGCAGGGGTGTCCTGGTCATCGGTACAAGGAATTGACATCCAACGTTCTCGAAGTGAATGGAACAACGCCCCCTGTCGTTGTCCACGGGGTTGCTGCTCACCGTTGTTGTCCTTCGTTCCGTACAGACGCGGATGCACCTCTACTTCCGACAGCCAAAGGACGTCCTTCTGAACGTATCATGAAACGACCAGTCAACCTGACAAGGGTACGAGACTCGCACAATTCCATTTTTCTTGGCCTCCATGTCAGCTGATCGCGGGCCTTTGCAGTCGATCCCTCGGACCCGCCAACCAGGTTCAAGACGAAGATGGCTTTTCTCTTGATTATGGGTAGGTTATATTAGGTAGGATGGGGATTATTGGAGGAGATGACCCACCGCACTCCTTTCCGTCGGCTCTCAGCTGCGCGCAACATGACCAGTCCGGCGAGTAAAAAAAGGGAACTTCGAAAGATATGGACTCCAGGGAAGGAGCTGGATCTTGGCAAATCCCACCATTACGGAAAACCATCCATCATCCGTGAAGCAGATCAAGCCCACAAATTCTAACAATAGCAAGCAATCCAGCCCTCCATCCAGAATGGCGCCCCCCTCAAGAAATCCAAAATCAAGCCCCCGGGGAACCAGTATGATTCCCCTTCGCAGTCTCCACCCGACGGCCCCCTACCTAGCTTCCTAACAAATCAAGTATGCAACTTCCAATAGGGAGAGACAGCGCGCTGGATCTAGTTCTCAGTCGGGAGCCGCTAAGGGGCTGATCGAATGGCGCTCCACAAATCACCGTCGCCCTTTCAAGCCCTTCCGTCCCCCCCTGTCCGACATTTCTGGGACGCCTGCAGCCATGATCATCCAATGCTGGGACTGGATTTGGCACTCGACTAAGGTAAGTAAGGAATGAGAGAGCACGCGGTGCCACCGAGTGCCCTGAGCCCCAATTGTCGAGGCAAGTTGCCCAGTCCATTGGGACATCCTAGCTGTGCGGCCCGTCATCCGCTCAGGCGCTAGAATCATGATGCTATCCACATGGTCAGTTTGGAGGCCGTAGGTACTTTCCTTCTGGGAATGGGTAGACATTGGTATCATTGAGAGGAAGATGTCGAGAAGAGGAAGAAAGAGTAGGAAGAAACAAAGTGCCATTATTTGCAAGCCATCGGGTCGATCGATCGTATTTCCACCCTCGGTCATCCCTGCTTGACGGGGAGAAAAAGACCGGCAGCGATCCGAGATGAAGCCGTACTTACCATAATAAACAACAACAACCAAACCTCATCATTCCGAAAGCCAATTATCATCCCAATCCAGCAATCGACATCTCCTCGACCCAATCGGACCTGGAATAATTTCCCCCATCTCAGCCCTTAGTCCGCAAACCTCTCCTGATCTTCCAGATATCTTTCCCAAGATGTTTCGTCTCGCCTAACTACACTATCCACTACACTAGCTCTAACTAACCAGAGCCATTTATCGACTCGTCTTTCGTAGCGTTGGACTGAATCCTACCCTCCTCTCCCTCCCAATTCCGATGACGCATCGTACTTTTGGCCCTTTCTGACAGGTCTTTTCTCTCGTTGCCTTCTTGGCTCTAGGGTCGCACATACTGACGGGCGGCGGTCCCCATGAAAGATTGGAAGGTCCACTCCATCGACAAGGATTTAATTTTCCGTGAAATTAGGCTAGACCGGTGAATAACTAATATATGGGACTAGAAAATGTCAGGTCGGCTTGCAGCCTTGGATGCAGCCTCGATTGTGGTGGCGCTCTGAGACACGATCGATCGGATGACTCTAGAACAATAACATAGCAGCGTTCTTGGTCTTTGTCGTTCATTGGCATTGTTGTGATGAAGGATTGTTAGGCTAGGGTTGACTGATTAAGTAGGTAGGTAAGTAGGATCTTGAAGAACCGACCTCGCTCTCTATCTCTAGTCAACTGTACCCCTGCAATCACCCCATCGCATCGCATCGCGTCTTAAGCCGTAGGTAGACACACACACACACACCATCCGGTTGGATGCATCCTCGACGTCAGGTCTACCTACCAACCGTTGACGGTGACGTTAACCTGTTGCACCCGAAAGGAAGCAAAGCCTGGCATGGCCTGCTCTCCCGTCGGAACGTCGACGTATTGCCAACCCGACCTCTCTCTGTGTGTGTGTGTCTGTCTGTCTCTCGCATTGCATTGCATCCTTCTCAGCGGCGGATTCGCGCACACCGCCACCTCCAACCATCAATCAATCAATCAATCAATTAGAATCAATCAATTAGATGATCCCGCTTGATTTCCCACATATGCGCATATCCACATCCCCTCTCAAAGCAGACACAAACATGCGATATTCTCCGAGTGGTTCGAGTGGCTGGCTCTACTGGGTCCATCTCTCTCCCTACTGAATTGCCAATATAGAAGGATATGTATGATATCCACCCTCACACAGCGACGTATGCGTAGTCGACGGTCTTCCGTCCCGTTTCGTATTACATCCATTCCGAACCCGTTGTCCAGTCGTCCATTGAGCCCAGCTGGTGGCCCCAGGTATCCGATACCGATCTTGCCACTACCTAGGTAGAGGCTGGTCGGATCGCCTTGTCTGGTGAGAATCGAGCCGGTGAGAGATGATGGGTTTAACAAGAGTCGGAATCTTGCAGCGAGTTGTTACTGGGAGACAGGGCAGGAAATTAAAATTGGGAGCCTAGGGAGTAGGAGGGAGGAAAAGTGCCGTAGTATCGAATCGAAGGTGATTTTCTTTGAATTTTGTACATTTTTATTTTGCAAAAGGGTAAAAAGATAGAATAAAAGAGAAAGAAATAGATAAATAGATAAATAGATAAAAAATTGTTTCATACTACGAATCCAAAAGGAATTTAAAGGTATATACTAAATGTCAGAGAAGATGTTCAAGTACACCATTTCCACAGGCTCAACGCCAGAAGTCCTAAAACTTCAGAAAATGGTGCCTCGACTCCTCGTTCAACTCTATGGTCATCAACCCTCCCACATCAAGTGACATGAGAAGATATCAACTTATAAAGCCGACTGTATGCTCTCCCAACGCTCCGTTAAGGACATCTTTGTAAACTAAGTCGGGAGAATGACCTCCGTTCTCACAAAATGCCCCTGCAGTACCCAGAGTGGACTGCATCGCTGGTGTAAGGTTGTTTGCAACCTCATTTGGCTCCGAAAGGGCCGTCTCATATGTTGTTGGATTCCAACAATTGCTTGCGCTCGTCATCCTTCTCTTCATTCTTTCATATGGTATCGATCTGTTAACTCATTTGTATTCATCATAATAGCCGGTTGGCAAGGAGAAATCATGGCATGGATAGTGCCCACATATTGTGGAGAAATCAATCCGCCAATGTAAGATAAAGGGGGGGGTAGTCATCAATCTTCTCATCGTTACTTTCTTCAATTGTCGGGTTGCCAAAATGCACCAAGCCTGTGCGATATTGATCCCTCATGGACCTCGGACAGACATAAGATACTTCAATGGATTTACTCATTGAGGTGGAAGAGTGCCGAAACACTGCGATTATCATTAGCCATTCAGCCCCGGATACACTACTGGAATCCTCCGACTAACCTTTCTCCGTAGTGATGGCGCCGGATGCTCTCAGCAACCAGGCTAGAGATGTCGATGATGATCAACTTCTTCGACTTCTGCATGAGATGCGGGGGTATAGGGAAGGTGTTCGTCACAACAATGTGATCAATCGCCTTGCACGCTTCCATTTGCTCCAGCGATTCTGTACCAAAAAGACCATGGGTAGCGATGCAGTAGACCTTCTTGGCCCCACCTTTCCTCACTACTGTTTCCGCTGCGGCAATCCAGGAACCGGCCTTGTCGATCATATCGTCGACGATAAACACGGTTCTATCTCGGACATCACCAACCAGCGTGATGGTCTTTTCGTGCTCTTTGATGCGAGCGACGCTAGCCTCATCGTCAGACGATTCAGCGGCATCGAAAGAGCCACCCAAAGCATGGTCGCCCGGGAGAGATGGCTGAGTCGAGATGAGCGAATCCGCCATCGGATCGGAGATGCCATCCACACCATCCGGGTTGGATGTTTTCCCTGGTGTCGTATCGCCAGACTGGGTACCAGACGTTTGAGTGGGAGTAGGATAATCATCATCGACCAGGTGACCCTGGACCAATCTCCCCGTGATCACGTCCCGTACGCGTACGTCCGTAGTCTCATTCGCGGCTTCTAGCTCCGAGGGACGACGGGCAGGTGGGGTCTCTGGGCGCAAGTAGTCGATGGCAGCCGTGCTCTTATCATCAGACTCGGACTGCGAGCCGCTTGGTGCAGAGGAATTCTGACCAGACACCAAGTCCTGATCGACGAAGGGGTCCTGGTCTGTCGGGGCAGGAGTCATCTCATCGATGGAATCAAAGAAGACCGTGCTGTCAGACATCTTGACGGACATCTTCGGGCGCCTTCTATCCGTCGTGACGATCCCGAAGTTGAGCTTCAGGGTGTCTGCCAATGATGTAACCCGCTTGGTACCCCCAGCATTTTTGCTAACGACCACGGCCTCCTTCCAGCCCGGGACATTCATACGGATCCAGCGGGCAATAAAGGGTTCTGCGAACAGGTTGTCCACAGGTTTCCCAAAGAATCCTTGCATTTGTGATGCCTAGTACACGTATCCTAGTAAGCATTCTGCTCGAAATCCGACAAGGGCATTCCACTTTGCGTAAAACAGCACCCTCAAGGGACGGTATAACTCACATGCAAGTCCAAAGTAATCACGTGGTCCACACCAGCAACAGAAAGCAGGTTCGCAAACATTCTAGCGGTGATGGCACCGCGGTGGCTCTTCTTCTTGGATTGACGAGAGTAAGGGAAGTACCTCGAAGGCCGTCAGTATCAACAGAGCAATACACAATCTAGAAGGCATCATACGGTATAACCGCTAATCCAGAAAGACTAATCAGTACGACCGTAGCTAAATTGGAAGTGTGGGGGAGAGGTAACACACCTGTGATGGATTTTGCGGAACCACCTTTGCAAGCAGAGATCATAATCAACAGCTCCATAACGCTGTCATTGATCTTTTCACTGCCGCTCTGAAGGATGTAGACATCCTGGTTCCGCACCGAGACACCAATGTTGACGCTCGTTTCTCCATTGCTGAATTTTCCCAGATCAGCCCGGGCGGGCTGAGTCCCCAATCGCTCGCAGATGGTCTCTGCAAGAGCCGGGTGGGATGTGCCCGAGAAAATCTGAACGCCCCTCATCTTGAAAACGGCTTAAGGAATATAGGGAGACATGGACTAAAGAGAAGGAGAGGGAAGGATGTAGTCAACTTGGAGAAAAAGGGGGAAAACTCATCCCCTCTTGTCTCATGGAGTAAGAAAGATGATGCGGGAGAGAAGATAGAAGAAAGAAAAAAAAAAAAAAGGCGAAGAAAATAGGACGGGAAAGCGGACTAAACGGACTCGAGACCCGCTGCGAACGCGGTCACGTGCCGCCGTCGCTTTCCGTCACGAAAAACAACCCGCATTGATAAGGCTCCCCCGCTGTCTTCTATACGCGATACGATTTAGTCTTCGATTCTCCCAACACTCCAATTATGTCACAGAAATTTCCCGAAGTCCAAGGAGGCGGCTCGCTGATAGTCGCTTGGCAAGTTAGAAACAAAACGATTCTCGTGGTGGGCGGTGGAGAGGTGCGTTGTTCCTTATCAAGAGTCATAGATAGCCACGATTTATATATTGACGCACATGCATAGGTCGCCGCCGGGCGTATTCTCCACGCACTCAATGCAGACGCAAAAGTAACAGTCGTCTGTCCGGCATCAGGCCTCAATGACGAAGTCGCGTTTAGAGTATCCCAAGGGCAAGTCACTCATGTGGACCGCAATTTCGAGCCAACAGACCTAGATGGCGCAGACATGGTCCTGGTCGCCGTGGACGATCCCGAAGCCTCGACCCAGATCTGGAAACTCTGCAAGGAGAAGCGCATCCCCGCAAACATCGCCGACGTGCCTCCAGAATGCGATTTCTATTTCGGCAGTGTCCACCGGGATGGCCCGTTGCAGGTCATGGTGAGTACCAATGGGAATGGGCCAAAGCTGGCCAGTATCGTTCGGAAGAAGATTGCCGATACGCTGCCTGATAATATGGGCGCTGCGATTGACAATGTGGGCAAGCTGCGGAAGAAGTTGAGGGAGGTTGCGCCGAAGCCTGAAGAAGGACCGAAGAGGATGAAATGGTGAGTTTATGCTCATGTTCCTGATCGTCTTTGTGGCCTCACGTATTAATACTGTTCAGGATGTCCGGAGTGTGCGAGTCGTGGAGCTTGGACGATCTGGTTGAAATGACTGATGACGATATGGATGGCCTCTTGCAGCATTATAAATCTGGCAAGATCCCTACGTTGAGTGACATTCGCTCTTCTACCTAAGGTATTATGGCATTGGACATGGATAATGTGTAACTTTTAAGCGACCCAGGAGTGGCTATGAATATAATGCTTTTCGATAGTCCTCTGGTTTTTTTTGTATGATATACAGCCCCTTTCTACGATTGGATGCCTACAAAGAGGGGAGCATAAAACGACGCGGCATTTAATATGCTCGCTGAGTGTCCACCACTGCCAATAAGATATGGATTACCAGCAACCCCAATTACCGGAGCACCTCTAACACATACACATATAAAAGAAATCTCAAAACCAGCTTGTATTAAAAAAGAGTCAGAAGAAGACAAGATAGAGAAAGGAACAATGCTAATTCTACATTGAATAATAATCATAGAAATCAACCAGACAAGGATATCCAAAAAGTGAAGCAAAGAAACAGCCACCGAAAGGGCTACACGAGAGAAATTTCGCCAGAGAATGCCCACAACGGGACACTTAACGCCCTACGCTGTATTTGCGAGGTGGCTGAATGGAGACGGAGCCCCTGGAGCGATCGGGTGAACGAGGGGGTGTCGGGGTCGGTGGCAAACCGAGTCGTACCTCACCGATCCTACGGAGGAGGGACTGGAGGGCGATGCGGATTTCAGGGTTGAGGTCGCGGCTCAGTAGGTCAACGGTGAGAGGATAGAAGGTCGCGATGTTCTTGTCGAAACCGTCGGACGGGAAGTTGGTGTAGCCTTCGAGAACGTCTACGACCACGGGACGCCATGCGATGATGTTCCGATGTTGGGAATCCTCGTCAAGGCGGACGAAGCTGCTGATGATGTCGGCGCAGAGACTAAACGGTATTGAGTCAGCGTTTGTATCAAACGGATAGCAAGCGTAGGTAGATACTTACGGAATAAGAGCAGCCTCGGTGGCTGCACGGTTGCTTTGCCTTTCCTCCCTCTCATCATGATACATGCGGAACAGGATTTGGACGTAGGTGGCGGCACTTCCGCTCTCCTGTTTGAGAAGGTTCGGCGGCTGCTTCATGAAACCCTGTCGCCACAGCTGCATGCGAAGGTCCTTATCTTCATTGAACTTCTTCGCAAACTGATAGCTCTTCTTCAAGAGCCCCATCAACCGTAACAGTTCAGGGCTGGGGATCTGCGCATAGACCTTGTCGTTGGAGAACAACTCGTGAACAGTCTCAATCATGAGCAACTGAAGGACGCAGTTGGTGATGATTCGGTTGAAGAAACGACGTCGTGCCACGGTTACAGCAGCGGGTTGCTGTTGCGTATCAGGCGAAGGACGGTAGTCCTCTAGTTCGGAATTCGAAGGAGCCGGCATGTCGCCCTCCTCATGCTCGGCGGCCTGCTTCTGCACGCCGTTGGCCTTGGACGGCTCCGCAGCGTTATCCTGTACCGAGAGGGACTCCAGGGTTCCTTGCTGGGCACCTTCCTCGCCGCTTACTTCCTCCCCATTGGGAGATTTGGCCGCGCCAGGGGATCTGGCAGACATCGAAGCGGCAGCCGTGAACAGTTCGTAAGCCGTGGTCCTGCTAAAGAGCTCAACAAAGGCACCGACAACCTTGGTCCAATGCTCCTGTTGGAACTTTTCGACATTTTGGAGAATCAATTGCTGCAAGCAATTGCTGCCAATTCTGGCAATAGTATCATTCTCCTGGCAGATGCAGAGAGTGAGGAGCTCGAGGATTCGTCCAAGCATATATTCCAGAGCGTCGAAATAGTGTGTGAAAAGAGTGATCATGTTTCGCAAGGCCTGGATCATCGTGGTCGAAAGCCACACGGATAACTCTTCGTGATTAGGGACCTTGGACATTTCCGATTTGGAGTGCAACACAACGAAGATAGGGTAAAGGAGCTGTCTCCAGAGAACGTCCCAGAATTCCTGGGGGAAGTCACCACCGTAGCGAATCAATGTATCGAACAGATAGGTCAAGGCACGAGATCGGACTTCGAGGTCATCACCAGTCATCAACACATCCTGGAATGCGATCAAGATGGGATACCAGAATTGTTCTTCTTTGGACTGGCGGGTCAGCTGCTTCGCGAGGTTTGTCGACGCGTCTTGCACGTTCTCAAACGATGACCCACGGTGGGACAAAGGACACTCGGGGGTCCTCAGCATCTTCGTGACTGTCGATTTCAGAGTCTCGATCGCCTGGAGGGACTTCTTTTGGAACCTCATGTTCTTGGAGAACTCGGTGAGACACACAACAAGATCGGGGAAGGCGCCTTGCGTTATCACAACTCCAAATCGCGTGTTATAGATCAGTGACACGTGCTCAAATGCCATG
Organism: Aspergillus campestris IBT 28561; assembly: GCF_002847485.1. Classification (NCBI taxonomy): domain Eukaryota; kingdom Fungi; phylum Ascomycota; class Eurotiomycetes; order Eurotiales; family Aspergillaceae; genus Aspergillus; species Aspergillus campestris. The sequence goes on along the minus strand of NW_020194340.1, from coordinate 1,143,821 downwards.
TTGACAATACCCTCTGTTGCTGTGTTAGTATCAGTCGCCCCAAAATTGTATACTTAGGAATACATACCGTATGGTTCCCGGGCCGCGACAGTAAAGACACCGAACATCGTCTTCCAGCCGGACCGGATATTGTCACCACGAGCCTGAATCATCTGGATGAGACACCGCAGGATCATGTCCTTCACAGTGACAGCATTACTGTTGGCCATAACATGCTCGAAGGGCTTGAGGAAATCCTTCTGGAATTTGAAACCAGGAAGTTCTTCGATTTCCATAAAGCGCATCGAAAGCTGGCGAAGAGAATCCAAAGCAAAGAAGACCACCGTTGTGTTAGAATGGCAGCCAACCTGGTTGAAATGTTGACCGAGGACTTCCCAGATCTTGGACCACTCGATCCTGACTCGCGTCATGTTGTAATAGCTGATCTCGACCAACTTCTGCAAGCTGTATGTCCTCGGCGAGTCGGTTTGTCCGGAGGATTGGATCTCTTGCCAGCTAACTTCGCTCAGGGCTCTGATGAAATCAATGATGGCTTCGTGGGAGAGGTTTGCGGTGTTGGTGAAGAGTCTATCCACTCCCCTAATCATATCAGCCGAACGACTTTCCATCGCTACCTCACTGCGGAAAGCTGTGGGGCCATTGATTGAACGAGGACGACTGCGCCTGGTTGATTGCATGGACTTCCGGGATCCATCCGACGGCGATTGCGGTACAATCCGCGCCCGCGAAACGTCCGGCAAGGAACCCTCGTCGACACCCTCACTAAGAAGCTGGAGCCGGTCGAGCTGGCTGATACAGGTGAGAATCTCCCTCCAGGAGCTCTGGAGATGATTTCCTTCCGTGAGGGCGACGTCGAGTAAAGCTTTGAGGGCTTCGACGTTCTTGGCCACCATCTCTCGAACATTTCCGAGATTCGTGAATTTTGCCAAAGCAGTCACAAAGGCAACTCTGGGAGTCTCTAGATCAAACTCGCAGCTGATACGGATGGCGAGCTTCATACCCTCCATACAGAGCTTGATGACCTCGAGGTTCTGAGTGTCTTGCATGGGGGCAGAAAGGCCGGAGAGGAAGGACATCCAAGTCACGTTGAACATTGAACCCACATGGCGGGCCGAAGTGGCGGGGATGAACCGGGAAAGCGCCTCCTTGACTGCAGTCTTGCGCTGAGCCCGGATCAAACTGCGATACAGCTGCTCAGTCTTGTTCGCCATCTCTTCCGAGGCCTGGGCGTATTTCTCTCCCTGAATGTCCCGTCCCACCGTCGCGAATACTTGTCCAGCCCTGGATGCCAGGCCAGCTGGGGCCGACGTAGCAATCCCGACGTTGGCGGCATGCTCCCGCTCAGTATCGAGGACTATTTCGTTGCTGTTGATTTCATCATATATGGAGCCAAGATAGTCATCGGGAAGATCTTGGTTGTCATTAATACCCCGGTTGTTCTTGATGAAGTCCTCCTTTGTCATGCGGCGGCCCTTGATCTTGGCGCTGTGCTGGTCGGTGTTGAGCATGATCACGGAGTACGAAAGGACGTACGCTGTATCAGCATTGGCAAACGCATTGGGATTCTGAGTCACGTAGCGCTCTGCGAACTTCAACATGAATCGATCGATCTTCTGCGCTTCTCCCGGAAGACGGAAATGCTGGAGGAATTGACGGAGAGCATCGACGAAACGCGTCTTCTCGAATTCCATCTGGTCCACAAACGCATGCATGATGGCAATGTTTTCAGGCTCTCCTTCGCCCAGGTATTCACCAATCATAGCCTTATCCAACCGTTCATTGCGGAACAGGAACGCGGCGAGTTCCTCGGGGGCCTCAGAGCGCACAAATCCCTCTTTGACGAACAATTTCATTCCGCGCTTGGGCTTGAAGTTGAACTGCTGAATAGCGTTTGTGAGAGCGATCTTCCTCTGCTTAACTTTCTCGATTTGGCTCGGATCGTCGTCAGCCACCGGGGTGGACCGACCAGTGTTCTCAGCACTGTCGACTCTCGGCGAGGCCAGGAAAGTGCCAGCGTTGGTGTCAATTGATTCTCGGGGGTTGTCAATCGACTTCTGAGAGGCCGAGTGGGGAACCGGCGTGGACTGCCCATCCACGCCTTGCGCCACCCAGCTGTCCAGCGATCGCAAAATCTCTGCCAGACATTCGACCGCTTGGTTCTTCAAGACATAGTCCGAGGGCACATTTTGTAGGTTTGGAGGCTGGACGTTGGCGACATGAGCGGTCGTCAAGGAGGGAGGCAGAGTACCGGACCGGTGCCATTCACGCCCAAGGGATGAGACCTTCGTGTGGTTTTCCTGATACTGTTGTTGCTGTAAGGGACTGATGGCGACCGGTACACTGGCGTATCGGGATAGCTGCTCGATGAGACTGTAAAGTTCACGTTAGACTGAATATGCGGGGAGGGACTATAGGGAGAGAAACATACTTCTGGAAGATGTTTTCCAAGGCCGTTCGGTCGCAGTCGTAATTGAGATACATCTCCACCAAGGCTCTCGGGTCGTCGGCCAACCTTTCTAGGATTTCCATGAAGTACTGCTTTTGAAACGCGGGGGAATTCCGCTTCTCGAGGATCGCCAGGTATATCTCCTTCAGGAACACCTCAAGCTCTTTCTTCATCATCACTCTCATGTCTTTGAGCATGAGCCAGAAGATCTCACAGCAGACTTCGAAGACCCTCGGAACCGAGCTCGACCCATTTCGACTGAGACTCAAGCAAAGATGAGGCCGGACAGCTTGGAGAAGCGTCATCGCATCTAGGCTACTCGAGCTGGTCCTGATGGTCAAGAGTGGGGAGGTGAAAGCGGCAACATGGTTGTTGATGAGATAGTGGATTAGGTGTAAAGACAGCAGCTTCGACCGCATATTTTGAGACTTCAAATCCTGCTGTTGATCATGGGTTAGAATCTTGTGACTCAGCTTGCAGAGCGCTCTGAACACCAAGAAGGCGTCTTTGATATAAATTTCATCTTCGTCATCCTCCGCAGTGGCATCCCCGTATGGCCGGTCGTCTGCGGACGCTCCCGAATGATGCCGCGCCGGGGCTTGGCCAAGTTTGGCGCGGGTAACCATTGTAGGTGCATTGTCAGTGACGGAGGTCACGTCCTTGCTGGATTCGAAACTCTGCAAGGTGAGCTTCTCGGTGGGCTCCGCGACGACGGGCTGGTCCGATTCTAGCCCCGAGGCTGTATCGGGCGTTTGTTCCTCTTCCGCGGACTGGGGGGCCTCAGGCGTCTCAATAGTGACCACGTCGGAGGCGGCGCCTTGGCCTTTGTCACCCTCGCGCAGGAGCATCTCCTTCAGCTCAAGTCTTACATGGACCCGATCAAATACCGTGCTGACCATTTGTGTCAACGACCCCTGGGCGATTTGTTGGTTCTGGCTGGATTTCGAGTAGATGAAGATGTTGTAGATCTGGCGGACAGCCTTCAGGAGACCCGCTCCGTGCACGACGATTTTGTCATTCAAGACTGCAGCTAAAAGGGATTTGATGATCTGTTGTTGGATCTCGACCGGCGTGGCTTCATTCTCGAAACAGTCGCAGATCGCATCGATGGCTCGTTCAATCAGGGGAGGATGCCCCGCAGTGGGCTCTGTCTCCGCGGCCTTGGTCTCCTGAGCCGAAGGGAACGCAAAGTAGGAATATGTGATCAACTTCCCAATACAGTCGAGTGCTGTCACCTGCAGCGGAATGCTGAAAGACTTGGTTGCGATATATAGGGGGCGGAATATGACTTCCGGGTCGATGGGCTCACGGTCAGACTGCTTGACATTGGCCAGGGCCTTCTGCACCGTATCCTCCAACTCCTTGGACTTCTTCGCCTCCCTCGATGCGCCGATCGCATCGAGGGCTGTGACGATGAAGACCGCGGAGCTGACCGGCACCGATCGCTGGGTCGCAAACGTGGCGGTAGTTGATCGGGAATCCGAGCGCATTCGCACATCGGGGGCGTGTTCCTCTAGCGGCGGGATGGAGGCGACCTCCTGTCTTTCGTCGACATCCTCCTTCTCCGGACTGGCTTCCTGTTCTACAGAGGGCGTATCCACCTGTTCTTCTGGCTGAGCATCGTTCTCGGGCTGCACGTCGGCCTCGGGTTCCGTCGACTCCACAGCGTCGGGTTCCTGGGGTTGCGCGGAACCTTCCACGGTGTCTACCTCCTGTTCCTGATTGTCTTCTTCCACCACTTGTACCTCGATGGGCTGGCGATCGGATTCGTCCGGAAGGGGAGATTTGCGTTCGTCGACCGTATCGGGAGATTGGGGGCGAGTCGAGACATCGACACCATTCTCCTTGTTCTCGGCCGGGGGTGAGTGGGAGGGCTCATTTACAGAGCCATTATCGACTTCCGCCATTTATGCGAGGCTCCGCCCGGAATGATCCAAGGTGAGTGAGCAGATGAGGGTCCACATGGGACAGTGGACCGGGGAAAATGAAGGACTAGAGGTGAAGGAAACGAGGGGGGGATAGTTGGCAGGATAGAGAGTATTCAATTCCAAGAGGTTAGATGAACCTAACAAATAAGGGACAGGGAACTAAGTAAGGCAATACTTCATGCGGCCGCGTGTCTTCTCCCGGCAGAGGAAACCGAATCCAGCAGGCGGTGGAGTGCGGCAGTTCCCGAGGCAGCTATTCCGGGGATTCCTGGAATTCCAGGCTTTCAGGCCTTCAGGCCAGAAAGAGTGGGTGAGGATTACGTAACTAGCCGGCACCCGGCGAGACTATTCCGATCAACTTCACCGGGAAGGCTCAACAAAAAAGTTCACTGGCATCATCTGCGGAGTCGAGACTCTTTTGATACCGGTCCAGTTTTCCATCGGTCACATCCTTTCTCCTGGTTGCCTCCATCTCATCTCACCCTCTCCATTTACGTTGCGGACTTCTTTTTGTATTATAGTCGATCGCATAAGGGCACTATGGCTGCCTCTACCCTCCGCATGCGCGTCCCCAACGTTATGGGCCTTTCCAAAGGTGCCTGCTCCGGTCTGAGACGGCCGCAAGCCCTGCACCAATTCAAGGACGCCGCTCGGTATGATGGACCTCCCGACCTATTTAGTATCAATTAAGAATCGTTCGCGAAGACTGACAATGTATTTTGACCTGACAGACCTCAATTGCCTGCCCTTTCCGCCCTTTCTCGCTACTATGCCTCCAAGCGTATGCCGTCCCAACATTTCATCCTGGTCCTTTCTCATCCTTGAGAACCGATTTTTCTTTTCAATCTGGGGGTTGTCGACTCTAACATGAATTCGCAGCTTTCCCTCCTCACACAATCATCAGCATGCCGGCGCTGTCGCCGACCATGTCGGCTGGTAACATCGGCGCATGGCAGAAGAAGGCGGGCGATTCGCTGCAGCCCGGTGATGTCCTGGTGGAGATTGAAACCGATAAGGCTCAGATGGACTTCGAGTTCCAAGACGAGGGTGTCTTGGCCAAGGTTCTGAAGGAGACTGGTGAGAAGGATGTTTCGGTTGGTGCTGTAAGTGACCCTTTGACATCTCCCTGATGGTTTCGAGTGATGGTCGTTTGCTGACAGCTGTCCCCTCAGCCCATCGGTGTTTTAGTGGAGGAGGGTACCGATGTTGCGGCTTTCGAGTCGTTCTCCATTGAGGATGCCGGTGCTGAGAAGCCCGCCCCTGCCCCGGAGGCTAAGGAGGAATCCAAGGGCGCTGCCGATGCCGGTTCGGCCCCCTCTGCCCCGGAGCCCGCCCCTGCCGCCTATGAGCCCGAGACGTCTGGTGAGAGGCTCCAGCCCAGCCTGGACCGGGAGCCCGCTATCGGCCCCGCTGCCAAGGCCCTGGCTCTGGAGAAGGGCGTGCCGATCAAGGCCCTCAAGGGCACCGGTCGCGGTGGTCAGATCACCAAGGAGGACGTTGAGAACTACAAGCCCGCCGCCACTACCGCTGCCGCTGGACCCGCCTTTGAGGATATCCCCCTGACCTCGATGCGCAAGACCATCGCCAGCCGCCTTCAGCAGTCCGTGCGGGAGAACCCCCACTACTTCGTCTCGGCCACCCTTTCTGTCAGCAAGCTGATGAAGCTGCGCCAGGCCCTGAACGCCTCGGCCGACGGCAAATACAAGCTCTCCGTCAACGACTTCCTTGTCAAGGCCTGTGCCGCCGCTCTGCTGAAGGTTCCCGCTGTGAACTCCAGCTGGCGCGAGGAGAACGGCCAGGTGGTGATCCGTCAGCACAACACGGCCGATATCAGCGTCGCCGTCGCTACGCCCAATGGCCTGATCACCCCCGTCGTCAAGAACGTGCAGGGCCTGGGTCTGTCGAGCATCTCGAACCAGATCAAGGACCTTGGCAAGCGTGCGCGTGAGAACAAGCTGAAGCCCGAGGAGTACCAGGGCGGTACCTTCACGATCAGCAACATGGGCATGAACGCCGCCGTGGAGCGTTTCACCGCCGTGATCAACCCCCGCAGGCCGGTATCCTCGCCGTCGGCACCACCCGCAAGGTTGCCGTCCCCGTTGAGACCGAGGAGGGCACCGAGGTTGAGTGGGATGAGCAGATCGTCGTGACGGGCAGCTTCGACCACAAGGTCGTCGATGGTGCCGTCGGTGGGGAGTGGATCAAGGAGCTGAAGAAGATTGTCGAGAACCCTCTGGAGCTTCTGCTCTAAAGTCGTCGTCCTGGTAGGTTTGAGCGATCGGTCCGTCGAGTGCCCACTGTCCATGGTCGGAGTTTCTTGGTATTGTCTTAATGTGTACTAAAAATCTTTTACTGTTTCTTTTTTTTCTTTGTATGACCATATTGGTCTGTTCAGTACAGCTTTGAATTGCGCAGTGCGTTTCATTTGTGTCTAGATCTACAATGCCTGAATATCCTTGTCGAAGTTCTCTTAAGTAAAGCACCCTTAAGTAAACTACCCTTACCTCCTACACCAGGGGTGGATGGACTGGAGAATCAAATCAACAGTAGTGGCAGACACAAGCCAACCACGCGGATACAAGCTTCCAGACTCTTCCAGTATGATGCGATGGACCCAGTAAACGGCGTGAATTAAGTTTCCAGCTGCCAAGCGAGCCAGAAAAGGGCGCAGTGCAAATCAGAGCAGGCCTTGGCGGGTCGGGAGCGCGTGTGCCAACTCCACCCCGTGACGGTGATGTCATTCTTGAAGGTGGGCCCGAAAATGGCATAAATACCTGCGTCGTACGTTCCATCCGGGTTCTGGTCAAGTGTAACTTTTTTCTCTCCTATACTTGAATCCTAATCATTGAACATTCTATACTGTATGTCTCTTGCATATCTGTTTCTCTGCGTCGGTGGGGGTATATTGGACTGCTTCAGTTATCGCTACCCCTCGATAGGCTCAAGTTGGCTAACGATCGCTATCTAGGCAGAATTGCCAATTCTCCTCCTTTATCTACCAACCTTCCATCACATCCACACATCCAAAATGTCCTACGCAGACGCCGCCTCCCGGGGTCCCAAGCAGTCCGCTGATGAAGTATGTTCATTCCTCTTGAACCCCCCAACCCCTCCATATCGTCCCCTCCAAAGCTAACCTCTACCCCAGGCGTAAGTCCAACCACCAAGACTCCTACTCGGCCCAGTCCCATCTCCTGTCCATTCTAACCCAAATTCCCTATACAGCCGTGCTCCCAGCGTCGGTGGCGTATACAGAGATGAATCCGAAAGCACCGCCTCCCTCGTGGACGTTGACTCCCCGCACGTGACGGCAGTCGACTCCAGTTTCCTCAGCCAAGACATCAAGACCACCACCCAAGCCGAGCGCATAGAGCGCGAAGAGAACGCAAAGGCGCAGCGAGAAGCCGCCGAGCAGCGCGAGAGCAAGTCGCGCGCCCGCCGTGGCAGCATCAGCCGCAACAAGAGCAACCCCGTCTACGTGGGCAACGCTCTGGTGCTCGGCTTGATCGGTGCGGGCCTCGGTCTCGGTGCGTACAAGAAGCATCTGGATGGCAAGCTGTCGTGGCAGCTGGTGGGTGCCTGCTCTGGCGCCCTTGGTGCGTTTGGTGTGGTGGATTACTACGTGAGCAAGTAGGTTTACCCCTCTCCTAGTTTTGTTTTTGTTTGGTCGAGAAAGGGCAAGATGCTGATAAGGTCTGTTTGTTATTACTAGGTGGTTCCTCCAGAATAAATACCCGGCGAAGTGAATCTGGGGAATTGTGGGTTGATTGATGTCATGTCTACTACTCCGTTGGCGCTTGATTTCTGCGGTTGCGGTGGCATATCTCTCGTCTGATTTGTGGTGTGATCTCGACTCTATCTGTTTCTTTTCGTTTAAGAATGGAGTTTACTGGCTGGGTATTTGTAGTATTATTAGGCAGGTTTCCAGGTCAATGACAGCATTTTGATTGTCAATGGGTGTGAGATGATCGTAGGATGCTTTATGTCACTGAGACTGTAGAGTAGAACCCTTGCAGGCTGCATGCTGGCATCAAAACAAACCAAATAGTAAAGAGAGAAACAAATGACACAATTAAATAATATCAGCTCAAACACCCCACCAGTCTGTAAAAGCAAATGAGCACATGGGAACTTCCAGAGTGGTGCATACTGCATAGCCTCACGGACCAACGGGTGAAGGCGGTGAGCAGCGTCAGAATCCAGCTGCAAGAACATGTGGCTATAACGGTGATTATTATTAGTAGCACTGGTTCGATGTCAGGACACGTTGCTGGCAGCCTCCACATATCTCAGCTTTTCTTTATTCATCTATCAGACTTTTCTGTGGCGCGTGTTGCATTTTGCATTTAGCAGATTCTGTTTCTGAAGCCCCTTGTCTTGGAACGAAGAGCTAGAAAGCTACGCCTGATATTGAATCGTCATAGGGAGTCTCCCGCTTGTGAAGATGGTATGATCCTACCAAACTAGTTGCTAAGGTTATTATATGGGATGGTTTTGCTGACTGATTGGATGGCTAGAATTCGCTGTTTAACTCCGCGCTCAAGCAGTCGTCTGCGATCCGTCGTGATCTCGACGTGTTTGCGGAATCCCCTCAGACCTCTAGTCCGGCTTTGCAGGGTAGGATCTCTCCACCACGACAGACTACACTCATCTAGGTGTAGTTAAACATATAGTATGCCGGTGGAAGCTCACAACTAGACAGGCCAAATCGCCGCATCGCTGGCTTCCCTGTCCCGAACGGTCGACGACTACTCCGCTTTATCCAAAAAAGAACTGATCCCCGAGAAACAACAAAAAGCCTTCGAGCGGACCAAGAACTTCCGCACTGAACTCACAGACTACCGCCAGCACTTCGACCGACTAAGAAAGGCTCGAGAGGAAGCGGTAAGCGCCCCGCGCACGCCCACCCATTGGGGAAAAAGGCAAGATCACTAATTGAAGCGTCGATCGACTCTAGCAATCGGTCACAAATCGCAACGAACTCCTCGGTCGCCGTCCACACAACACCGCCACGCCCGAGAACCCCTACGCGCAATCAGCGCTGCCGCAGTCGTCGGCGTTTGCGCCCTCTTCGTCGCGGTCGGGTCTCAGTTTCGGTGCCTCCCCGTCGGACTATAACCGGGAGACGCATGCGCTGCGCGAGCAGTCGTTCTTCTCCAACACGCACACCCAGCTGGATGACTTCCTAGACCGGGGCCGCGCCGTGCTGTCGGATTTGGGACAGCAGCGGGAGATGCTCAAGGGTACACAGCGGCGGCTGTATAGCGTGGCTAATACGTTAGGGATCAGTGGGGATACGATCCGTCGGGTGGAGCGACGGGCGAGAGAGGATAAGGCGATCTTCTGGGCGGGAGTGGTTATTTTCTTCCTGTTTTGCTGGCTGGTGTTGCACTTTTTGCGGTAGTTGAGTCTGTGTTGACACTACAGGGATGATTTTTTTTTTGGATGCTCTATCACTAGCGTCGGCGTTCTTGGACCTTTATTGCATGTTTGCGATGTCTCTCTTTTGATTGAATCTTTCCTATGTTGTGTATGTATGGAGGGTCAGTGGCTGTCATAGGAGACAGTCAGCTGTACTATAACATGAACATTCTTTTTCTCTGTATAATTCCTTCCACACATAGAACAGTAGCATCCTATTCAGTTGAATTGAAAACAAATATTAGAATATTGCAGGAAAAAAAGAGAAAACGTCACATCAAGATAAGATGGCAGATCAGGTGACGTGGTTGTTGCGACGACGGAGCATCGGCAAGCTGAGGACGAATCGGAAGCGCACAAGCCGATTCTCACCGGCGCTGCTTCTTCCATCCGTCCTCAGGCTCGCTCTCTCTCTCTCTCTCTCTCTCTCTCTCTCTCTCTTCTTCTTCCTTTCCTCCTTCTTCCTCCTCCCCTTTCCCATACTTCTTCCTTTTTATCCCACCCCTTCCATCTATCTGTCAGATTAATCTCTGTCATATATCATTCACAATGTTCGCCGCTCGCAGCTCTTTCAACCTCTTCCAGAAGCGCGCCTTCTCGGCCTCCGCTCGTCAGGTATGTCTTGTGAACCTCGGTCGCTCTGCTCGGATCAACGCTAACCTTTTTTTTTCCCTTCATCCTCAGGCCTCCAAGGTCACCGTTCTCGGTGCCGGTGGTGGCATTGGCCAGCCTCTGTCCCTCCTGCTCAAGCTGAACCCCCGTGTCACTGAGCTCTCCCTCTATGATATCCGTGGTGGCCCTGGTAGGTGCAACGCTGGCATCCTGTCGCACAAACAATTCCATCGGGGGCCGACTGCTAACCGCCGTCTTTCCTCTCAGGTGTCGCTGCTGATCTGAGCCACATCAACACCAACAGCACCGTCTCTGGCTTCGACCCCACCCCCACCGGCCTGCGCGATGCTCTCAAGGGCTCTGAGATCGTCCTCATCCCCGCTGGTGTCCCTCGCAAGCCCGGCATGACCCGTGACGGTATGCTCCTCTCCGCAATAATGAACCCTTGAGCCTGTACTGACGTTGTCCAAAGACCTCTTCAACACCAACGCCTCCATCGTCCGCGACCTGGCCAAGGCCGCCGCTGAGGCTTCCCCTGAGGCCAACATCCTGGTCATCTCCAACCCCGTATGTCTCTTTTCCCGCTCTGTTGCTTAATTGTTCCTTTAGCTAATTTCACCAGGTCAACTCGACCGTCCCCATCGTCTCCGAGGTCTTCAAGGCCCGTGGCGTCTACAACCCCCAGCGTCTGTTCGGTGTCACCACCCTGGACGTTGTCCGTGCCTCGCGCTTCATCTCCCAGGTCCAGAAGACCAACCCCGCCAACGAGGCCGTCCCCGTTGTCGGCGGTCACTCCGGTGTGACCATCGTTCCCCTGCTGTCGCAGTCCAACCACGCCAGCATTGAGGGCGAGACCCGCGACCAGCTCGTCAACCGCATCCAGTTCGGCGGTGACGAGGTCGTCAAGGCCAAGGACGGTGCCGGTTCCGCCACCCTCTCCATGGCCATGGCCGGTGCCCGCTTCGCCGAGTCCCTCCTCCGCGCCGCCCAGGGCGAGAAGGGTGTCATCGAGCCCACCTTCGTCGACAGCCCCCTGTACAAGGACCAGGGCGTTGACTTCTTCGCCTCCCGCGTCGAGCTCGGCCCCAACGGTGCCGAGAAGATCCTCCCCGTCGGCCAGATCAACGCCTACGAGGAGAAGCTCCTCGAGGCCTGCCTGGGTGACCTCAAGAAGAACATCCAGAAGGGTGTCGACTTCGTCAAGGCCAACCCTTAAATCATTTAATTGATTTTTGGCTTTGACTCTGCAGCTTTCCTTCCTCCCTGTATAACAATCTGTGTCTATATCTCCCTCTACCTTCTCCCTTTCCATTTGTATTCCATACGTGACATGTATTGGTTTGACCTCGGAGGAAATGCAGCTGCAGTGATCTGAACATGTGGAGGTGGGACCTGTATTTTCCTCGGCAGTTGAGAACAAAAGTAAAGAAAGAAGAAATTTCACAATACATGATTCCCCTAGTTAAAAGTTCCTCCATCTGCGTTATCACGTGTATGTTACGAACCGTAAAAGATAGTCTACTCTACTTGAACGTCGTCCTTCGTGCATCTTCATTCATGTAAATAAGTAGGTAGATTCCTCAGCTCTACTAGGTACTGATCAGTACACCAATCTGTAATGAAGTCTGATTAGACCATGATTTTTTTTTCAGCACATATATATGCCTTTCTTAGCCCATTTCAGAACAACCGAGGTAGCTACGTAGGAAGGAACAAGCTGAGCTACGTGGTGCATGTGAAATGAAATGCAATGCTTCGATGAAAGGCTCAAAGACCGAAGAAGAAAATGAACTAACTAACTATATCCTACTACCTAGGCTAGCTAGCTAGCATCGCAATGTGTACATCCATCCATCGTCCATCATCCACCATCCATCTACCTGCAACCTGCTAATTAACCAGCCCGCCAGGCAGAAAGGCAGCCAGGTAGTGATCCAACCAACCAAGCAACTAACCAATCCATCCATCAACCAATGAACCAATGAGCAAAACGAACCATGTATGCATGCATGAATGAAAAGGTAAATTGAATACCGTCAATCATGAAAGAAGAACCAGCATGTACGAAAGAGAGGAGAGGGAAGACAACCAGATAGTTAGAATGCAGATAGACAGGCAGAATCAACCAGTGAGAGAAAGCTAAAAGGAAAAAAGAAAGAAAAAAGAAAGAAACCCAGGGTATTCTTGCTCGTATCACGCAAGGAGATTCGTTCGTATTGAGGGCATGTATGCATGTATGCCTGTATGCAACATGCATGTCTGAAAGAAAGGGAGAAACAGAGACAGAAACAGACAGAGAAGGGCGAGAAGCTAATAGACAGACTGCGTGGGCAAAGAGTACAGAAAGGAAGACAGGCTAAGTATAGCTCCGCATCGCATCGATGTACCCCGTACCTCCACGGAGGTCGTGGTCGAACGTCTCGGCGACTTCGAGAACACGCTTGATATGTTCCATGGAAAGCGGGGTTCTCTCGTTGACGGCGAGGGCCTGGGCTGTGCGGACGGAGTTTTTGATCTATATCATTTGGTGGTTAGTTTGTATAAAGTATTGCATTACGTGACAGGGGGAACTCACCTGTCGTCCATTAAGATTATGCCGGGACAGTGCGTCAAAGTCCTTATCCGAGAACTCGGCCGTCTGAACACCCTCCATGGCTTGCACACGCTCCACGAACATCTTCCAGACGCTGCGCTTCGCCTTGGTGGTGAGGTCGCCGTAGCGCAGGGCGACGTGGATACGCGACTGGAAAGCGTCGTCGAAGGTCTCAACGCGGTTGGTCGTCAGGAAGAGAATGCCCTGGAAGTATTCGAGGAGGCGCAGGAAGATGCTGACCAGCGCGTTGCGGTGGATGTCCTGGATGGTGCGCTTCTCGAGGAAGATGTCCGCCTCGTCGAGGAGGAGCACCGCGCCCCACGAGTGAGCGATGTCCAGGATCTTGTTGAGCTCGGCTTCGAGGGTGCGCGAGTCCGTGCCGAGCTCGCCGGCGCTGACCATGTACAGGGGCCGTTTGAGGAGCTCCGCGATGCCTTCCGCGGTGAGGGTCTTGCCGGTGCCGGGTGGACCGTGGAGGACGGCGACGAGGCCGCGGCCCTTGCCCTGGATGACGTCGTCGATGTTCTGCGCAGCGCAGAAGGTGTGCGATTCGACGAGGGCCTTCACGATGGACTTTTGGTTGCCCGGGAGGACAAGCGAGTCGAAGGCATCCTCGTTCCAGTCGATGTCGCTGATACCGGAGATGGAGAATTCGAGCCACAACTTTTCACTGAAGGCGAAGCCGAGGACGACGGGACTGGCGATGAGCAGTTCTTCCTCGCTAAAGTCGCGCTCCGAGGGATCCTCGACTTCGTCCATGTTCTCCTTTCGGATCTCGTTGCCATGCTCATCGAGCTCGACTTCCACGACGTGCGGACGGTTTTCCTTGTCCCGGACGACCTTGTACCGGACGAGGGGGGCATCGGAATCGCGACGGCCGCACGCCTGATCGGAGTCGGAGTCGGACGCGGCACAGCAGCAGCCATCCTCGTCGTCTTCGTCGTCAGATTGGTCGAGGAAGTCCGGGTCCTTGGGACGCACGGTGCTGATCGGGTAGTTGGGGTTGATGCGCCGGTGGATGGCCGGATCAATCATGACGCGCCCGTTGATGTTGACCTTGATCACGGTCCGCTTTTTCTTGTAGAAGCCCATGCCCTTGTGGAATCGGTAGTTCATCCCGCGCAGGGAAACGAACTTCTTGCCGCGCTCGATCAGCCGGGCCTTGACATCCTCGGACTCGCGGTGGTACTTGAGCGGATAGCATCCAAGAGTGGTGATCTTGCGCGTGCCCTTGAAGGATTCCACCTCGGCGGCCATGGTCCCCATGCCAAAGGATTTGCCGTCATACTCGAGATAACGGCCTTCGATGCTGTACCACGTGCCTTTCATGAAGGAGGACTCCTTTGTGGCATACTCGATCTTGAAGGCGCGGGGCTCGTCCTGGTTGCCGTACGTGGGAGAGTACGCAATGGTATTGGGCTTAAACAGCGCCCACAACAGGTCGAACGTGATCGTGTTGTTGTCCAGCATGGGGTACAGGGTCTTCTTGGTGTCCGCGTAGTCAACGTCCAAATACTTGATGAGCACCTTCAGGTGGTTAGCCTTGAGGGTGGCGGCCCGGCGGGCCTTCTTCTTCTTCTCCGTCCTGGACTGTTGCTTCAGATCCTTCATGTACTGCCGGGTCTCCTCGAGGTACAGGAAGAGCATGTTCGGGTCGACCACGGCCGTTTCCTGCACGAGACTGACTCCCTTGACGCCGTCCATAATCTTGGACAGCGCATCGCGGAGATGTTTACTCTTGATGTCGACGACGGTCTCCATGTATTTGTTCTCCCAATCGAACTTGCGGCGCACCGTGAAGATGTACTGATCCCACTCATCCGCGTCCGGATCGTCGACCGTTTCTGTCAGCTTGAAGTTATGGATCGTGCTATCCCACACTGGATAGCATCTGTTAGTGATAGGAGCGTGGAAAGGGAGGTGCGAGGAAGGGTATTGTGCACGTACATTGATCCACCCGCTTGAAGGCCATCTTCGACGCGGCCTTCTTCCGGCCTTTGGATTTCTGGGAGCTGCCTTTATGGCCATCGGTCAGGCCGTCAGACGAGCCTCGCTTTCCGCGACCCTTGTGGCGGCGCGTGTCGGAGCGTTTGCTCCGCAACGTCGAGAGACGCTCCTTGGCGAGCAGGAGCGCCGTCTCGTCAGAGTCGGTCGTATCCTCGTCCTCGTCCTCGTCCTCATCGTCCGACGAATCCTCCTGGGCACGAAGCTTCTTGGCCTTGCGTTTGACCTTGAGTCGGGCGATCAGCTTCCTGAGCGCTTTCTCATCGACGGCGGAATCCTCCTCGTCCGTTTCATCTGCGTCACTTTCCGACTCCGATCGATATTTCTTCTTCCGGCTGGACCTGAGGTTCTTTTTGGCCCGTATCCGGGTTCGCCGCCGGCGGTTTTTCCGGTTCCCATCGGATTCGGACGAGCTGTCCGGCGAGTCCTCTTCCTCACTCGCTTCGGAGTCGTCGGAGGTTGGGCTGTCGGAGTCGGATGTGGAGTCCGACGAGCTATCCTCACTAGGCGTGTTGACGACCTTGCGGGATTTTTTGTTCTTCCTGGCGGGGCGCTCTGTCTCCTTGGCGGGATGCTTCTTACACTGGGTTTTTGTCGGGGTGCCCTCGGCGACGGAGACGGTGGTGGTCGTGTCGGTCTTGCCGGGAGTGGTGCTGGGGGTGGAGTTGTCGGCGGACGGGTCGGTATCGTGCCTGGTAGTGGCATCGGTGGAGGGGGTGGGATCCGCCATGGTCGGGTCCCGCTGTGGAGCCTCGGAAGGTGGTGTGACTGTCGGGGTCAGGAACGGGCCTGTTCCGTTAGCGCTGGGGTCCGTCGGCGGCCCGGTAGTCGATCTGGGGTTAGGGTCAGAAGAGGACATAGTGAGAAGTGCAGAAGGTGAGAAAGAGAGGGGAAGATGACAGCGGGGGAAGGAAGGGAGGGAAAAGCAGACGAAACGGAGAAGAGAAAGGAAGAGGATAGGCGATGACAGGGTATTTATGACAACGAGGGTAAGAGAGATCGTGGAGAAAAGGTCAGAATTAGGCAAAGTAAGACATGGAACAACGAAAGAACAGAGTGAGGCGACGACGGCATACTCTTAGGGCCAGCAATCCCAGGCTAGTTAATTAGGAGAGTTGGCGCCTTGCTTGAAGTCGCCTCGCAGATTGGCTGGGGAGTGCTTTCTCTCTGGGATGGCGGTGAGTTAGGTAGGAGTGAGCTGTAGGATGATGAGATAGGGAGAAAACAATGAGACCGGGTGAAAAAGAGCAGTCGCAATCAAGAGAGGTCAAAGGGAGACTAGAGCAAACAGGTTCGCAGAGGAAGAAAGAGGAAAGACAATGGCGGATTGTCGATATACTTATAGAACACACAAGGCTACCGGACCATCTCCATTGATGACTACAGGCTGGAGAAGGAAGAAGAACGAGCTGAATACGGCGCAGGTGGTTTGCCTGCGACCTTTCAAAGACAGCCTTCCCTCCGTTCGCTCCACCCAGGTCCAATCAGACGGTCATGAAATGGAAAGGCTATGACCTGAACAAGACGACCTGACTACGGACGGCACTTCCAGGAGTGCACGGGGGTTGAATTCCTGGATCAATGAGAAGCCAGACCAGGGCATCCCCCGCGACTTCTGCCTTCTGCATGCACAGCTCCTGGGACATGCCGGCCAATTGGAGGGACCAGGCTGCAGTTCGCTGGATGATGATCTTTTTTTGTTCTTGAACGGGCTGCACAGGCAGGCAGACACACGGACGGCCCAGTAGCCTGGTTGACTCAACACCCATTTAGCCCATTCGAAGGGGAGAAAGCGCTCTAAGTTGAGAGCCGCGCCAGTGGGTCGGATGCCTAAAGACGGTGACTCCCAATCAATCCAGCCGCCAGGATTGACTCACCATCTTCTGAAGGGCCTGTCCCTGGTCACCGACATTTGCAGCCCCTTCAGCCCAAACCAGGCGTCATGACGCAGACAGGCAGAAATCCCGACCCCAGCAGATCAGAAGGCTACCCGAAGGACTAGACCGCGCTCCAGTGCCGATCCTTTTGTCACACCAAAATCGAGGATCTCCGTTCCAGGAGACCCATGTCTGACGAATGGACGTATTATCCGGACTATCCAGTCCGTGCAGCTTAGTCAATACGCTGTATTTATAGGCTTGTCATGTGTGTAAAGAAGCGAGGGCATTTTTAGTACGAGATAAGAGTCAGTAAGGGGATGAGAAGTGAGAGGAAGATAATACCGGAAGAATAGATTCGGAGACTGTAGTGGAGTATACCGGGGTATCAATGTGGACCAGGGAACCTGACCAGACAATGGATGTTTTCAGCATACTGAGCTGACGAGAGCTGTGGCGTGTTGGATCCCTGTATTTTAGATTGGACTGAAGATTGGCTTGAAGAAGTGAGTGACAGTGAGAAATGAGAAAAGAGTGAGGCTAACAAGAGGATAGTAACGTGATCTGTACACCAGATACTCACTGACTTTACATACCTCAACCTATCTGTCTATACATTCAACTCTTGGTCAGACCCAATATAAACTGCTGCACATTCATATTGACAGTCTATCTAAATCCAATCACTTCCACTAAACAGGACACAGCAGATGAGTCTGGATGAGAGCATCACCACAGACATGATATTCACTTCCAATTCATGTATAGCGTCACGCGGAGCCTACTCAATAGGCAATTTTTCTGTAGAATCCGTCATGGCATTCTCCGCAGCAACGACATATAGTAACAGCTGGAGTCAGAACAATAACCACCCTGACTGATTATTCTTTCACACATTTCTCCCACTCTCCTCCAGCTAGTATCTACCTCTCCTATACCGATCTCTCCATCGCATCTACACCTTCACAATCTCCATCAAACAAGCACTACCAATGACCTTGAACGCAGAGAACACCACCTCCGCATACATCAAAGAAGAACACACTTCCAACTTCACCCCCATCAACATCAAAAAAACCCCATCCCCAACAATGGAGGTAAGTCCCATCACCACAACAATCCATCTACCCCCAAACCCACCACCAAACACCCTAACAAACCCACAACCAGTCCAAGAAAGAAACCCCCAAACCCAGTACTCCCAAGGCTAGCACTCCCAAGAAGCGCACCCATACCCCCAAGACCCGGACCGGTCAGGACAAAGCCCCAACCAACGAAACCACCCCCAGCACCCCCACCAAGAAACCCAAGACAATCCCCACCAAAGCAATCCTCACCAAAGCCAACAACATCTCCCCCATCAAAAAAGCCCTAGGCCCCATCCCCACCAGCCTCGATGCGGCCAGCACCGCCGACCAGGCCATCCTGCGCATGCGCGACGACGAAGGTCTCGGCTGGAAGGAGATCACGGCCGAGTGGTGCAAGTTGACCGGTGTGACTACTCCTATTGGGATGTCGACGCTGCGGATGCGCTATCAGACTATGAAGGCGAATTTTGTGGGTTTTACTGCTGAGGATGTATGTATTTCCCTACTTTCTTTCATTATTTCTTTCTTTCTTGCGACTGTTATCTGGATAGACTTTCTTGAAGAACATGTCATCTGTTGGCTAGGTAGGAGTGCTAGCTAACAAGAGAACAGGAACTCCGGCTCCTCAAAGAGAAGAGAAAAATCGAGCAGCGTTTCGAAACAGAAAAGTGGTCTCGTATCGCCGATGCGATTGTCGCAGACGGAGGTGCCAAGTATGCGCCTGCATCGTTGCAGAAGAAGTTCAAGCAGTTGGAGAAGGCTGCTCCTGTTTCTACTCCTGTTTCTACTCCTGTTTCTACTCCTGTTTCTACTCCTGCTCGTGCTGATGATGGTGACGCTACTGACGATGAATGATGCACGATGAAAGCGCAATGCGTTTGATGCTATTCTACCTCATCTTCATTGATCTGGATGAATGGATGGTTGGGTGTGTTTCTGGGCTTAGGACATCATACTACTGCGTGTGGGTGGTGCTTGGGGGTTTGTTTCTTTCTTTCTGATTTTGTCTTACTTTTGTTTTATTTGGCTTCTAGCTGAGGATGTCATATCGGGGATGTTGTTGGAGGGTTTCTTCCTTTCTTCTTTTGCTTTACTTTGCTTTTAACTTCGCGTTTGTCCTTCTATGAAACTATCCAGATATGTATCACCACATCAAGATCAGACGGCGCAACTACAATGCCAGAACCAGCACTACATAGCAGAATCCAATGCAATACAAAGCCCCCTAAGAAATCCCAATAAAATAGAAAATAGATCCCTGAATTTCTACATCAGAGAAAACAAGGCAAACAAACTAGCTAGTACCTAGACCCCATCCCGAAACCCACCAGTAAGTACCACAGTAACAGCCCATCAAACCACGCCGAGGTATCTATTTTGTACCAGACAAAACAAACAGAAAAGAACAAAACAACCCTAAGAAGATAAACCCATTCCATCAATCCAAGCCAAGCCAATAACAATAAACCAACAAAACCTCATGAAAAGACAAAAAAAAAAAAAAAGTAACTTATAAAACGCTAATCTCCTGACGCCACTCATACTCCGCACTCCCACGGCCCACATCCGTAGCCGTCCGTTCGCTGTCCGTCCGCATAACAGGGACAGGACGGATCTTGGCGCCGACGAAGCCGCGTCGATCGCGGCCGGTGCGGCCGCGGCCGAGCCAGTTGTGCTTCAGGGCTTTGCTGAGGAGCTCGATGTTCTCCTGGGGCTCGTCGCCGGTTTGTACGCTGGCCAGCACGCTGACGCATTGCAGCATGCGGCCGACGGTTTCGGTAATCATTTGGGAGGTGTCTGCTGCGGTGGAGGAGCGGTGGATGATGGTGGGGCGCTGGGGCGGGGAGGAGAAGGATTGGAAGATGAGCTGGTCTGGGTTGGACGGGGTGTTGGAGGCGGCGCGGCTGCGGCTGGTGGTGGTGTTCATTGGGTCTGAGGAGTAGCTGGCGGCTGTGTTGAGGAAGGTGGACGACTGCGACGAGCCGTAGCTGGCGTTGGCGGCGTCTAGGGACGCGGCGGTGCCGGGCCGGCCGCTGCTGGCGCTGCTGCTCTTGGTGGTGACGCTGGGGGTGGAGTGACCCAGGTTGATGTTGTCGAGGCTTAGCCGCGAGAAGGTGGCTTTGAGGCCTTCGTAGCGGTACAGGATGACCATGTCGCGGAAGGCGATCAACACGAGGTTGCGCACCTCCAGCTCGCAGCCGGGGTATTCGCCTTCGAGGGCGGTGCTCCAGAAATCGCTGGCCTCGCGGTGGTTCATCACCGAACCGCAGCCCTTGAACTCGAGGTCGAGGGGCAGGAACACGGCCTGGATGAAGGGCAGGATGGTGCCGAAGACCAGCATCCAGATGTGGACGAGATGCGGGACCAGCTTCTCATCCGGCACGCCGTTCAGCGTGTGGTTCAGCGTGGCGAAGCCCGTCTCTAGCAGCTCGCGCAGGTCGTCGACGATGGCGGTTGGCGTGCGCTTTTGCACGCAGCGCTGAATGTGGATCAGGACCAGCTTGTTGAGGTCCTCAATCGCGATGCGCACATCTTCCCCGTCGAAGATGACGAGCAGCTTTGCCTTGAGAAAGTCCCACGCATCTTCGGGAGTCATGTTGTTCAGACCGAACCCCTGCAGTGTCTCGCGCAACGCGACTTCCGGGAGCAACCCCGTCGAATTGCCGAGCGTGGATGACCCAGGAAAGACCCCCGGCGTACCCCCATTGACTACAGAATTAGCGATCGTTTCTTCCTGGGTGGACTCGGCCAGCGCCTTCTCCTCCTTCTTCTTTTCCCGCAGGGCGCGTCCGCCGTGCAGGAGGTCGAGCCCGCTCACCGACTTACCAAACGTCGTCGACACCACGCCGGGGGATGCAGGTGTGAAAGAGTAGAGCGACTGCGGGGCGTTGGGATCCGCCGGTCGCGAGTTGCTGGCTGCGGACGACAGCGGCAGATTGTGGTCGTTGTCCCGGTCCTTCAACTTCAACTTCTGCCGGGACAAAAAATGATGATGTTTGTGCGACTTGTCCTTGTCTTTCTCCTTGTCCTTGTCCTTGTCCTTCTCCTTCTCGGTCCCCGAAGGCTTCTCCGCCGGCACCACCGTCGTCGACGACGTATTGTTCAAGTTGTACATGGACATGTTGCTACTCGACGGAAACGTATCGGCCAGGGTGGGAGTCGTACCGCTGACGATGCGGGACAGCCCACTACCGCCCGCGAAGCCCATCTTGCTCGGCGACGGCAACCCTCGATCTTTACCCCCCGGATCCTTATCGCGACTAATCCCAATATGCTTTGGTTTGGAGAACAGCTTCATCTTCGACTTCTCCTTGCTCTGCTTAGGTTCGCGCTCCGGAGGACCCGATTCCATCCCCGGTGGCTGCAGGCCCCCCTGTCGCGGGAACACCACATTCGCAGCGGTGGTCGCTACATGACCATGGCCGCCCGCTGCGGCGCCGGTCTGATTCGTAGCGGGGAAGTACGAGCCCCCCGTGCCTGGAGGGGCCAGTGGTGGCGGAGGGGTTGGGGGCATCGTCGGTGAGGTGCTGCCGCCTCGCCAGGGCCGGGGGCCGTTGTCTTCGGAACTGCGGTGGATGAAGGTCTGGGGTCGTTTCGGGGGATGTTGCGCGGGCGGTTGATGCGATGACTGTTGTTGCTGCTGAAACATGGCGGCCTGCGCGGCGATCCGCGAGGCTGACAGGCTGGCATCTGGGACGGACGCGGTGGGAAGGGAGGGCTCGAAGAAGCCTTGCGAATGATGACGCGAGCGGTGCTTATGCGGCTCCGACGGGCCGCTGCGACCGGACGGCCTTCGCGAGGAGAGATCATTGTGCGGCATGAAGGAGGCGGAGGGTTGTCTGGCGTTCGAGGCGACGGAGGAGGTGCGAGGAAGACGAGGAGAGGATGGTGCTTGATTGACGGTTGGCAGGTTGAGGGGTTGTGGAATTGCCGAAACCGCGGTCACATTGGAGTCCGACGAGGCATCACTTCCCGAGGAGCCAGGTCGATCTAGATCGTCATCGAAGGATTTCCGGGGAGGAGAGAAAGAAGACGGGGGAGGGACGGGGGAGCGAGAGGAGGCACGCTCCGGTGAGACGGGGGAGCGTAACATGGAGTAGTAAGAGGGGGGGCTGGATTGATGGAACGATGATGAGATAATGGAGGAGTAAGAACTAAAAAAAGGAAGACTAGGCTGGACGCGGCTAAAGGGGGGACGGACCAGCCCCCATGACGGTGCGAGGGTGGAAGCAGGGACTAAGTAAGGTGAGATATGTAGGGTAGTTGGTGGTAGATGAGATGAAGAAGAAGTTATTGGATGCAGTCCAGATGGCAAAAGTGAAGGTTGGGAAATGCAGGCTGCCTGAGGGATCAACAGTGCCTGGGGAGATCGTTAGTCTTTCTCTCTTGTCTTGTTAGGGGAAATGGCCCCGCCGATCTTTTCTCGATCCCGCCTCGATCCCCGCCATCTCTTTCACAACACACTCTTGACAACAAAGACAGCAAGGAAGAGAAACATAAAATACAACACACCAGTTTACCACGCCAAATCAATCAATATCGAAACAATGTCCACCCCCCTTCGCGCCGTCTACACCTCCCCGCAATCCACCCACTCCTTCCAACACACCATCACAGCGCCGCTCCCCTCCTCCGACACCCCGTCCCCAGAGAACGTCAAAACCAAAGTGGCCTACCTGTCCGAACTGCGAAAGCTGGTCCCGGCTTTACAAGACGACATGAACGTGTTCCTGACCGCGCAGATGGAGGAGGAGAAAAGGGCCGCCGAAGCCGAGGGTCGCAAGGTGTCGGACAAGGAGGCAAAAGAGGAGGAGGCCTACGGCGAGGAGGTCGTGGAAGATGAGGAATGAGCTCATTGACTTATATTCTATACGATACGATACAGTGGGGACCGACTACGACTACGACTACGATCGCTGGTCTACGACGAAACGGGCCACGCACGATAGCGAGAACAATGTTAATATATATTAGATGAGAGAGTCCCGGGGTATCAAAGCAGAAGAACTCATGCGCCACTCCATGGCTGGGAATGCATCGATCGCGATCGTACAGAGGGTTAACACAGAAAGAGCAGAAAAGAAAAGGAAAGAAACGATAAGAAAGAAAAGAAAACAAAAAAAAAAAAATCCAACAAAAATCAGAGGAATCGACGCCGTCCCACAAATCCTATATTTCTATTTGCAATCAGGAGGCGGAGGGAACGCGCTTGGAGCAGCCGTGATGCACGACGGTATTACTAGGGCAAGTCAGCAAGAACAGCTCATCCTTCACCGCATGTCGCAAAAAGAAATTGAGGGGGGGGAAGAAAAAAAAAATACATACTCAGGAAACACATCAATGACACTCCCCCCAATCCGCCGATGGCAGATCCCGCACACCCTCTCCTCAGTGATAGTGACATGGCGCGACCGCGACGCTTTCACCCCGGAACCCTCTCCCACCAACAACTGAGCCTGTGTCTTAACATTCTGCGCCTTTTGCAAATTAGCCACGACACGAGTCTCGCTGAGAAACGAAGTCGCGGCGCGCATACGGCCACGGAAGTAAAACTCGAGGTCCTTGACGGGGAGCGTCTCAGGGATGAGGCCCAGCGCGGAGTTAGGAGGGAGCCGGGAGCCATGTTTGGCGAGTACCTCGAGCGCGGGGCCATACCGCGGCTGGTAGCCGTGGGGAGGGGTCAGATAGAGAGAGAGCAGGGTGAGGTAGATAGACGGTTTGTCCTCTGAATCGAGCGCGGCTCCGCATCGCGCATGTGTATCCTCGACGGGCGTATCCTCCGACTTGTGGAGGTGGTTGCAGTACTCTTCTGCCTTGACGTAGTCTTCGAGTTTGAATACGTAGATCTCCAGCGCCTGGCGGTGCTGGCCCATCTTGCTGAATACGATAGCGCGGGCCTCGTAGAAATCCGGATCTAGACGAGCCAAAAGTAAGCCATTGCAAAACAGAAAAAGATCGGGAAAGCCGACTTACCTTCACGGTCCAACCGGTTCAAAATCTTCGCAGGCGAGTACTGCTGGCTGGTCTTCAACATATCCAAGAACCTATCCCGCCACGAGTGGCGCTCAATCTCACTTGCGAACGGCCACTCGCCCGTCTTATCCTGCGTCAACCGATCCAGATACAGCACGAGCAACTTCTGATGCAAATCGGGCGTCATATCATTCAGCTCCGCAATAACATGCTCTAGATACCGCACCGCCAAGGCGACATCAACAGTCTTCAAGAACTCAAAGACTTGATCCCGAGGAAGCGTCTCCGCGTTCTCCGTATCCGCGAGGAAGATCTCCATGCCGAGCGCGGGGTCCTCGCGCATAGGCCACTCCGCGAACTCAAGGATAAGGTCGATGTAGTCCGGCGGGAGGTTCTGCAGGTATCCGACTGTGCGCTTGGGGCCGTGGAGCTGGGGCGCGGTTTCGACTTCCGAGTCGGCCTGGCCGAACTTTTTGAGGAGCTCGAGGGCCTCGCGGTGGAGCTTTTTGCCGTAGAGGAAGTCGATGAGGTCGTTGTGGCGGCCTGTTTCTTCGAGGCGCTCCATTACTACTTCGGGGTCGCAGAAGTTGGCGATGCGGAAGAGGGAGCCTGCGAGGGAGGGGGTCGCGAACATGTGCGCGCGGAAGAGCGTCGTGTCGACGAGTTTGGCCTTTTCGCGGAGGAGGTCGCCGAAGTCGTAGTCGCGGGTGTCTTTGGTTACGTCGAGAAGCTTCATGACTGAGTCGGTAAACTCGTCGTCGGCTGCGTTGGTGGGAGGGTCGATTATCTTGAGAGATCCGTCGGGGTTGAGGAACCGCTGGAACCGCCGCCGGACGTCGGCTAGGTAGCCCTGGAGCTCACGGACGGCCATCTTCAAATCTCTGCCTTGCAAAGGCTTGTCCTTATTCGCATCGTCTGGCTTTCCACGGATACTGCCCGCGTCGCTGCTGTCGTCTGCCCTCGAGCGGAGAAAGGATCTCACGGATGGAACATGGGTCAATGTCTTGATGCCAGGACCGTCCTCCGAACCAGCGCCATCATGGTGGTTGTGATTCTCCTGAGACTTGGGCGGACTTTCAGGCATGCCGTCCTCTGACTCGTCAGACTCCTCCGGAACAGAAGACAGCTCCCCAGCAATGAGGCTAGGATACAGCCGGATGACAGTCTCAGGGGGCGCCGAAATCTCCGTGAACAGATCCAGCGAGTCACGGTATTTCCGCGCCCCAAACAGTCCCTGTGCCTTTTCGAGTTTAATCTCGCGCAGGCGCCTTTCTTTATTGGTGAGGAGCGCATCTTCCAGCATCCCAGCAAGACTAATAGCCTCGTCAAGATAGTCCTTCTCCACAAGCGAGTCGATCTGCGTATCGTAGCTCAAGGCCTCCATCCGCCAGATAGTGCGGTCACTTCCGACCAGGAAGCCCTTCCCGGCGTGCGCTAGACTGATAGTCGGCTGAGGAATGTGCATGAAACTGGCGGACGGCAACGGCACCGACTGCAGCAGCGACAAGGTCTCCGGGTTGCGGACCTCCAACACACCCTTGGACGAATCATGCAGAGCCAGCAGAAACGGATACGAATACCCGATATCCACCGGCGCATGGCTCCACGGAATCTGCCTGCGGCCCAGCGAGTTGCCGTCAACGTCCACAAACTGCGTGTTGATATCCTTAGCCAGGAGCACCTGGCCCTCACTCAGCCGCGTAGCCAGCGGCTTCGGCGCCGTGCCACCCATGCCAATATAGCTCATACTGACGACCCCAACGCCCGCCAGCCGGCCAGTCTCCTGACCCCCAAGACCACCAATACTCCCGGGGCCAACCAAATCCGTCACCTCGGCAGTCTCAATATCCACCAAGACAAAGCTCGAGCTGAGCCCGGCAACCAGCCGCGTCCCAGACACCCACGTCAGCGTCTTAATGCCACTAACAAGCGTCATCTCCGCGGTATCCTTCTCCAGCTCCATATCGCGCCACGTCCAGAGCAGAATCTTCCTCTTCACAGCCACGACGAGCCGGGACACGATGGACGGCACGCCCGTCTCGGGATCATTGACGATATTCGACGTCACAGCGAAAGTAGAGGCGCCCTTCGTACGGGCAAGCTGCTCCTGCAGCTCGTACGTCTGCAGATCATGCACAGAGACATACCCGCCCGACAGCGAAACAAGCAGCTTAGCCTCCTTGATGAGCGCCAGCTGCTCGACCTTGTACCGCGAGAACTTCTCCAGCTCGCGCAGCAGGTCCGTCTGTTTTCTCTCCTTGCCAACAGTATCCCCGTTTCTGTCCCCTCCTGCGGTTCCATCTTCGCTATGCGTGTGGTTGTGGGTATGGTTGTGATTGTGGTTGGTGTTGGGACGGCTCCCATCCCCATCCAGAGCGTGATCCTCATATTCAACCTCATTAACCCGGTATATGCGCAAACTGCCATTATTCAAACCGACCAGAAGCCGGTCCCCATAGGGTAGAACAGACTCAATGCGCGATTTATCGCGCGGTTTGAGCTCGACGAGCGGCCGAGCCGTGAAGGCTGATAACATGGCTTGGCGGCGAGCTGCTGGTTCCGCGGACGGGCGGCCACTGGGCGGTGTTGGGCGGTACAGGCGACGACGATAGTCATGTCCTGTTTATGCGAGAAGGCGGAGGATTAGAGTAGAATGAATCCAGCTACAGGGCGCAGCCACCGGCGATGTTGAGCATATTGTCCAGAGGGAGGAAGAGCCCTGTGCTGGGTGGTATTAAGTGGAGGAAAGTCGCCGAGTTGTAGTAGTGGAAGGTGACGGGGGAATTCGAGCGATGACGGACTTTCCCGCCTCATGTGACTCGACTGCCCAGGCCCACTTGCTGCTTGGGTGGAGTCAACGAGTCACGTCCTTACTTACTACTTACTTACCTGGTTAATTATTATTTTTATTGATTATTTACTGCAAATTCCCGTACTTGACTGTCTTATTGCTAATGGTGTCATTATTCAATGTATATTATCTATCGAGTAAACGGCCCGGTTCACCTCCCGAGAAGACAACAACCGCGAGGTAGTAGTGATGCATGGGTTGAGTCTCCGACTCGACTCCATATCGATGGATCGGCTCTTCTCTATGTGGTACAAACAAGAACGCATGATGAGAAGATAAGACAAGGGCCATATGTATAGAAAGAGGTAACAGGTTGGAGTGCGGTTGGATAGGTACCGAAACGAACTTTTTCGAAGCGCGCGAGTGCCCTCGTCGCCAACGGATCATGATACAGAGAAGAGGAGGGAGGGGGTGAGATGCCATGAGGGAGAGGAAAAGAGACAGAGGCCCAGCCTACAGTAGGACAACATGGTCCAGAACAACGTCACGTCAAGGGTGGTCGAATGCTTCAGGGTTTAACCTCCGTCGGGTAATCCTGGTGTTTCGCGGAGGTGCCCTTGGCCCGCCACGTCGACACGGCGGGAATGTCCGCCTTGAACCGCTGCTCCTCGGTGCCGTATGCGCGCGGGGTGAGCTTGATGAGCGTATGGAGCGGCACCTCCATCCATGGGCTCTGCTCCTGGGGAACGTTGAGGAAGTAGGAGTAAATACAGCGGAGGACGGCCTGGTGGGTGACGATCATGATGTTTTCGCTGCGTTCCAGCTCCATGATGATCGGCTCGAGGCGGATCACCACGTCGCGGTAGGATTCGCCGCCGCGGTAGCGGTAGTTGTACTTGTCGTCGTCGCGCGCCGCAAAGTCGTCGGGGTATTTCTGCGCGATCTGCTCGTAGGTGAGCCCGTCGCAGACGCCGGAGTCCAACTCGTCGAGCGCTTTCCACTCTAGCTTCTCGAAGCCCGTCTCCGCCGTGAGGTGTCGGGCTGTCTGGATGGTCCGTCGTAGCGTGGAGGTCCAAATGACGATCTTGGTGTTGGGAGGTATCCCGGACTTCTTCATGAGACCGGGCAGCGCTTGCGCATATGCCTCCCCGCGGGGGGAGATATTCGAGTCGCCGCCGATTTTCCCTGTCAGGTTATACTCCGATTCGCCGTGCTGTATCTGAGTCAGAACCACTTCTTCAAGTTCTCCCCTGTTCCCTTGTTCCCGGAATACTTACGCGCGATAACCAGATAGAGCGGGGTTTGATGTGTAGGTTCTGGATATAGTACACCAGCCGACTCGACAGATAGTCCTTGATCTGGTTGATAATGACGGTAGACCCGACATTGATGAGCTTCACATAGGTATAACTCTTCTCATTATCGTCAATAGTCTCGTAGACCTTCTCGTAATTGCGGATGCGATTGCGGAAGTCCAAAGCGGCCATCTCAGGGTCCTGCCCCTTGTAGTCCGGCGACGTGGTCTTCACCTCGAGGATGTTGTTCATAATGAGGTCCTCCTCGTCGCAAATGGACTCGACGAATAGCGTCTCGATATTGGCCTTGGAGCAGCTCTCGTGGATCCAGCGCCGTCGGTCCCGCGTCGAATTGGTCGCGTCGAGGATCGCCACCACGCCCTTGCCGGCATCGAACCACTGCAACATGTCCTCCATGGCGGACTCGGCGGCCGCGCGTCGCATCTTCTCACCCTCGCTGTTGTGCGGGTCGAAGAAGGTGGCGCTGGGCTGGGGGGTGTTGTTTCGTCGGTAGGATCCCACGTTGAACACTCGAGCGGGGATGCCGACCCAGGCTAGGTATCGCATTGCTTTCCCCGCGATGAGACTCTTGCCTCTCGCGGGCAGACCGACCATGACGACACATATTCTGCTGTCATCGGACTGGGGTGTGTTAGTCTATTTCTAGCGGTTCGATCAAAGGTGCAAAGCGGCTCAAACAGCGGTGCAATGGTAGGTGACCACCGGCGATACGAAGCGCAAACAACGAATGCTTGCTATTCCGACAATAGGTACACAGGCCATACCCTGTACACAAAGCCAATGGGAACACAAACGGCAAGTCAACTTACACTAGCAAAGTAGCTCTTGTGGCCATTGCCCCTGCGGAGTAACGACGACATGCCGGGCAATCCAATCAATCAATATCCCAGGAGGTAAAACCGAATCTCTGGCTCCAACAAGAGTTAAATCCCACCAACCTCGGCCAAAAAGAGACGAGTTTCCGGTTAAGGCAGAGAGTGTGTACAACGTTCTTGCGTTTTCAAGAACGATCGATCGGTATTTCAATTGCGTGAGGGACTTTTTCTTTCCCGTGCCCCTATTCTTATCCCCCTTGTCGCAATGCGTCTGACGATTCAGGAACGGGTAGGAGTATGATTAAGATAGATAGAGTTCTTTTCCTGGTCGAATCGCCTTTTTTGGATTTTTCCAACCCCGGTCTCTCGGTTCGGTAGGTGGAAAAAAGGTGGAAAGGGACAGACAGATCCGGCTGGCCGTCTCACGAGAACAGGCGATTTGATCAAGAGAAGATGTAAGGAAGATAGTCACGATCATACAGAACGGAAAAGGGAGACAAGAAAAAAAGAGGGTCCAACAGGTTCCTGGAGAGGAAAGGAGGATCAACCGATCTGGCCAGAGAAAATTCCTTGAAGACCAGCAGAGTTTCAATGCGGTGAAGCCGGGTCAGACGTCATCCATGATGTTCGCGGGGCAAAGATAAGAAGTTGAGACCGGATGGATGGGCCGTTATATACCTCTTTATTCAGAATGAAAAATTGTTGAAAAATAAAGATTTCCACATCAGATGGTCTATCTTTAGAGACTCAGTTAGACTAATGGAGGGAAAAAAGTCAAGAAGATCAACCGATCGAGAATCTCCATCCATCCATTTCCCAAGAGAATCCCATTGTAAGGGACACCACGTGATGCGGATGTTTTCGTTTTCGTCGGCAAAAGCGCAGGCTGAAGGACCGACTTCTTCCGCGTTATTTTCTTCTCTGTTCCTGTCGACTGATTTGGGAATCCCGGTGGGCCCTTTCTATTTTTTTCCCTTTTTTTTCTCGGCGCGTGCTCTGGATTTACGTACAGAATGGGATTCTAGACCTGCTGCCGGTGAGGATGATGGATTATTGGGAAATTATTGATCGAGTCATTTGACTACTAACCTCTGCCTACTGCTAACTAGTACGTGTCTCCGGTGTCGTGGAAAATCCTCTTAGAGTAACTCCGTTGCCCAATAGTGGTTTCGATATTTCAATGAGTGTCTATATGGTTCATTCCATCCGTACATTGATCTCTTTTTATGATTCCCATTTTATCCACGTCAATATACGCTGCGAGGCTACTTAGTCTATGTTTTTATCGCATATTATACCATGATTATATTCGTAAGATTTACATGGTATAGGGTTGGCATTTAAATGCCAACGTCAAGGGTAATACTAATGACTATGATGACTGGCTGTAAACAGTATGAGACAATTATCTTTACAGAGCATGTAGTAGCCACATGCTATTCTTATCCAGCGTCTACCCCCATCAGCGAGGCAAATAAAGTAAGGCCTGAGATACAAGGCCGGGACCGATTATAAAAACTACAGTGTGCAACCACAACCAATCTCCAGCCAACAAAATGTGAAAAGAAAATGATCAAATTAAGAATGAAAGATCATCCCATTGCTTTTATGTCTAGTGTCTAAATTTCGTGGATCATACCCATATCATGCTGTTTCCTCCAGTCACGTGAGCCCAACGCGCGCATCCTGCCCGAATCCGACGGCGTGCGGGCCGTCAGTCACGCAACTGTTTTCTATCTGGAGCCAGAATCCGTCGGTTGTTCAGGAGTGGTGTGCGTGTTGTGGACGACAACTTTTAGCTAGCCAGCCAGCCAGCCAGCTAGCTATAATGCTGTCCAGGCCAGCACATACACGACGTCAAGCTCCTGTCACGATCATGTCGTACACCCCCGCGGGCTGCCCCGCATCGGGTGATCCATCCAGAGTTTCCTGACTGAGTCCACAGGGGGAAAGGGGGGTGTGGAGAGGGAGGGGGGGAAAGGTGAATCAGGCCTCAGAGGGACCGTTGGAGGTGTCCCGCGAGGAACCCCACCGGGTCTTACGGTCGTCGGAGTTGGAGGTGTTGGTGTTGGTGGAGGTCTCGCCACGAGCGCGCTGCACGCGCACGTTGCCACCCCAGGGCCCTTCCTTGCCGTTCAGCGCGTCCATGGCGGCCTGCGCCTCTTCCACGCTGCTGAAGTCGACGAACAGGTAGTAGTGGTCGCCGGCTTCGAATCGCTTGGCTGGGTGCGGGGCGAACAGCTTGCTGACGTTTTGGCTGGGGTAGAGGTATCAGTATGGGGATGGTTTTCATTACAGTGGAAGATGTGTGAACATACACATCATAGCCCTGGAAAAACTGGGTCATGTTGCTGCTGATCTCCTCGGCATCCGTCAACCGGGGGAGTCCGCCGACGTACAGACGACGGCTAGAGTCGCTGTTGGTCCGGGTGAGGGCAGGGGCAGGGATAGGGGCAGGGGCATCGCCGCCGCGGCGCCACTGGTCGACGCTGAAGGGCGCATTCCGGTTCGGACGGGGCGATCCATCACCCTGCTGCTGCTGCTGCTGCTGCTGCTGTGACCGTTCGCTGGAGGACTTGACCACACCGGGGCGGATCTTAACCGGACGTCCGAGCATGTCACTGCCGTCCAGCTCGACCATAGCCTTGTCCGCGATCTCCTTGGACTCGAGATCAACGAAGCAGTACGAGGGGTTCCGGCCGGTGAAGGGATCGACAGCGATATCGATCCGCTCGCTAACGCAACACACAGATCAGTTTTGCCCTTCCCAGAAAACAAATGACGGATTCCAATGCATACATGGTATACTCAGCCGCCGTGAACAGCGCCTTCACATCCTCCGTCTTAGCCGTATAGGGCATATTGCCGACATAGAGGCGGCGACCTTCATTGATCACCTGCGGCACGCGCGGACTCGGGCGACTGAACGCCGTGCGAGACGTGGTGGTCTTGGGACCAGGGGACCCGGCGCCGCTGGGGCTCTCTTCGCCCTTCATGCGCCAGTTGGGGGAGTCAAAGGCGCGGCCGTTGGTTCGGACGCCATTCTGCGAGAACGACTTGACGGGGGCTAGGGCAGGACCTGATTAGTATGGAGAAAATAAAAGAAAGCCCCCGTCCACGGGTCAATGGTGCATTAGGCCCGGACGAGCAGCACCACGGTGGGATATTTCCTCCTACACACTTTGTTCCTGGGGTTGCGGACTTTCGGGAGCGTCGACCATTGTGACTGTAGTCTGATATAGACTGATATAGACCGGAAGTAGACAGAGGAAGGGGAAATTATGGCAGGATCTGCATCATGCGATATTAGCAATGGCTCGAACTCAACTTGGAGATCTCTCCTAGTTCAACAATAGTAGGCAAAAAAGCGACAGACGAAGCCCTCGCGACCAAAGCAAGTAAAAGTATACATACCTGAGCTCAATCCCGATAAAATAGTAGAATATAAAAAAAACAAGAATTGTCCCTTCCAATCGATCGACAAAAAAAAAAAAGTAAGAAAGAAAAGACAAGCCTAAACTATCAAACCCCAAACAAATAGTTCAAGTCTTGAATAAAATTAGCCACCTTAAAAGATCTCAGACTCTCTCTCCCATACTATCTTTTCCGGCGCGTCCCAAAAATTCATTTTTTTTCGTTCTTTTTTTCTGGAATGTAACAAACAAGGCAAACTAGACAAACGGACCCATATATACTCCATAGTTTGTTTCTCATTGGCTCGTTAGCGAATCTCAATCTTTCAACCTTAACTAGTTTCCTTTTTTTTTTTTTTTTCTAGTTAAATAGCTCGACATGCGCGCTGTTTTCTCCCTTCTTTGTCTTTTTTTCTTTCTTTTACTGCGAATTAGCCAACCCAAGTGGTGAACGACATCGTGTCATTTTATGTTGTGACACTTTGTTTGTTTACATGGCCAGTCTCGCAGAGAGGACTTTTGCTTCTGCTTAGCAAACTTATGAAGGCGTAGTGGACGAGAATGGAGGAAGATGAATCACATGATTTGAATATTGAATATTCTATCTACACTTCTATGATGATGATTGATTTCACACAGACCTGTTCTGATTAAACCATGCGGACATACAATCAATGTTCAACTGCTATCTGAGAAGTTTCCCCTGCCCTGCAATATTATATATAGCAAAAATTATATATAGAAGATGAATTGAGATTACTTGAACATCAACAAAATGTGCCAAATATTTAAGATACTCTTGAGATACTAAACTATTATAAAAATTAATCATCCTGCCATACCCTACCAGACTACATACCTACTACACTCGAGTAGGCAAAGAGCCATGTCATTAGCCCGTTCACGCATTATATCCCGCGTCCGTGGGTACAGCATGTGCGTCCGCGCGCTCGTACAACACTTCCGCCCGGACGCGCTGGCGCAGGATATACCGCTTGATGAAGTACGGGATCTGGCGGAGTCCGTACTGAGCGTGCAGGCGCGTCGGCACGGAGAAGATCTGGTCCAGTTCTTCCAGCGTTCGTCCTTTCGTTTCCGGCATGAATAGGAGGATGGCGAACCATCCGACGATATTCCACGCGCCGTAGAACGAAAAGGCACCCTGGGACTTGAACGAAGACTGCAGGGATGGCCAGGAGACGGCGAGGATGAAGTTGAACAGCCAGGTGGTCGCAGTCGCCAGGGCCATGCCGTACGAGCGCACGTACAGTGGGTATACTTCGGCGGAGTAGGTGAAGGGGACGGGCCCTTCGCCGGTCGAGTAGACGGCGCAGAAGAGGTAGCTGCCCAGGGCGATACAGGCGAGACGCGCGTGGGTGCTGGCCTCTGGGATGGAGTGGCTCCAGCCGATGAAGAACATGAAGGCGGCCATCAGCGGGAATGTGGCCAGGAGCAGGTTGCGCCGTCCGAATGTGTCGATGGTGTAGACGGCTGGGATGGCAAACAGCCAGTTGATCACACCCCAGCCGAACGATGCGACCAGCGCCGTTCGGATATGGACGTCGCCGAGCATCACAAAGATCTGCGTGGAGTAATAGGCGAGGACATTAACGCCTGGATGGGTGGTGGGTTAGTACCTGGGGGGCGCTCTACTGGATGATATGAGGAAACCTACCACAGAACTATAAAGATGTCAGCGCGCGCCAGTCAGCATTGAAAGAGTCAAGGGGATGTACCTGTTGTAAAAACATGACCAATTCGGACGCAATCACAGCCCGTCGGTTGCGCGGCACGGTGATCAGCTCCAACATCTTGTTCCGACCCAGCTTCATCGAACTCTCCGCCTGCAGCAAGGTATACATGTAGTACATGTCCCGAGCCGCCTGGACTTTGTTGAAACGCAGCCGACACATGGACTGGTACGCCTTGTCGTACCGATCGCGCTGCATGTACCAACGCGGGGATTCGGGGCAACGAAAGACAAAGCAGCAGACCACGATCGCCGGAAGCATCGCGGATCCCATCATCAAGCGCCACTGAAGCCCGACGATGCCCGCAGGGTCCTTGATATCGTAAAAGATCAGATCGGCCGCGTAGCCCAGCATGATGCCAAACGCGGTCCACATCTGCCACTGCATCACCAAGGCACCACGGATGGCGGGAGGGGCGGTCTCCGCCGCGTATACTGGGACGGTGGCCGACTTGGGACCGATGCCAAAGCCCAGGGCGAACCGGGCGATGAACATATGCCACCACGTGTTGACAAAACCCTGCCAGAAGCAGGTGATGGCCGAGATGCAGCAGGTGATGAAGATTGTCCCGCGACGTCCGAACCAGGCGTTGAAAGGAACGGTGAGCCAACAACTGATCACTGCACAGCATAAATACGGGGCCGCGTTCACCAGGCCGGTCAGCCAGTCGGATGTGCGGTCCCCCTCCTTAAGACCAAATTGTAGCTTGTAGAATAATTGGGCGCCGTTAACCACCGTCTCGTCTAAGAGCAAAAGGTATCAGTCATGGATCTCGAATGCAACTGCATGACTACGCGATGGGCAGAAGGCGACCAACCCATTCCTTGCACAGCGGCTGAGACAGAGCAAAGCGCAACGACCAGATACATGGTCCATGGCTGGGACCACCGGTGTGCGAATTCATTCTGCAGCACCTCCAGTTCCTCAGGCTTCAAGCCGGGCACCGTGGCGAACTTGTCGGGTGTCTGCGCCAGCATGGCACCGATGCCAAAGGCCCGTATGTCCTCTTCGTCGCCCAAGCAGTGCTTAATCGCGAAGTTGACACCTTGTTTTCGCAGCTCTTCCTGAGTAAATCCTGCTAGGGGGTTGGCCAGTTTCGCGTTTAGGTTGCGCCGTGCATGGTCTGCCGCGTTTCCCGGAAGATGGGGAGAGATGGTGGTCTCTTTGCGAAGGTTCTCAAATTCAATATCCCTCCCATGGTGTTCCGCGATACGGTCCCCAAATGTACTGGTCTCATTCCTTCGAGGCATCTGGGCGACGTATTGAGCAGTTGTCGAGGCTCTGCTTCGAATCCGAGGATTGAAGCTGCTCGTGGGGAATCTGTATATGATATTGGATTTGTTTTGAGATAGGACAGGCCGAGAGCATAAAAAATAAAGAGAGGGTTTTCAGGACGGCAGAAGAGGACATGGACCAGGAAAGGGGGCTGTGAGCAACAGACGGTGCAGCCAAGCAGCCTGATACTCAAGTCGTACTTGCAGATCAACAAAGAGAACCAGGGATGCGACAAAGAAAGCAGGGTCGCGTTACCTTCGACCAAGAGAAGTTTCAAAACAAAGAACTATCAGCCCATGTAACCTTGGGTCTGGATCTTTGCGGGAGAGAAATGAGAAGCAGAGGAGACTCCATGGTCGAGTTCCGAAGTTCTGAGGGAAAAGTACTCAGACGAGGCGCTCTCGATCGCATCCTTGGGGGAAGGCGTATACAGTCTGGGCTGACGTGTGAGCCACCAGGCTGTTCGAGAATATCGCCCTTCCACACGTGCCTACAGTTTCTTGTCGTTTGCCCAGAACATGGGTCAGCGGTTGGTTTGCTGACTTCAGGGCTGGTGATGATTGGATGCCTGCTACCAACAACATCATATCCGTGCATACATGTGAAGACAAAGATGGTAACGCTCTTCGTATTCGATCCAATGATGATAATGCCGGGCGCAGTTAGAGGGACTTGGCCGGGGTGCATCTGACAGCGCGGGCTGAGACAGGGGGCATTGTTTCCCTCTTGTTGGTTTTACTTCTTGCTGAGAACAATCCATCGAGGACCATCAGCAGCATGAATGGAGTACCAAAAGGGAAAATGGGGAGATTGCAGGTTTGACAGTGTCGCATCTCAGAGTCCAGTCGCAGGGTGTAAAGTCTGGAGAAGAAAGAGGTTGATGGAGTTGAAACAAGTTGAGCAGAAGCAGCTCCAGCTCACGGGACTGTTGCCCCAGGCATCACATATTTTACCATCGTCTGCCTTAAATCATCTACCTCTAGGTTGTGTTTCGGGTGTTTATTGATCTACTTTTTCTATCTATTCTAGAAATGTGCTCTTACATTAGACTCGCTCACTCCTTATATCACATTCATGGCATCGAATGATCCTGCCGATCGCAGGGAATATATCTTTGTTTACCACTCCTATTTAAGAACTGACACGGTCGTGAAGTATGCATGTCGAGTAGCCATACGATAAGATCTAACACTCGGAGAATAAATTCTCAACGCCCTGCCTATCCAAACCACTGGTGCACAACATGCCTTCCACGAGATCAGATCGCATCGCTTATCAGCGGCGCGTGGGCAACAATGCGGGGAGATCTACAGCCCCATCGGATCGGATGCCTTCCGTCCGTCGGATCCGGCCCCGCATTCTTGTATACTCCGGACAAGACAGTCATTTGCTTCGAGGGACATGATATATCACGGTGTAATTCAAATCTTAATAGAAGGTTGGCGTTATGGTGTCTTATATTTGTTTGTAGTTGTGTTAAAGTTGATTACTGAAGAGATGATAAGTAAGACTGACCCGGATATAGCAGGGAGAGATCCGTGTCCATAACCTTCTCCGCACGTCGCAGCCGTCGGAACAGGATCACTGGTCCGTCCTGATCCGTGTCAAATGATATATCACGGTGTAATTCAAATCTTAATAGAAGGTTGGCGTTATGGTGTCTTATATTTGTTTGTAGTTGTGTTAAAGTTGATTACTGAAGAGATGATAAGTAAGACTGACCCGGATATAGCAGGGAGAGATCCGTGTCCATAACCTTCTCCGCACGTCGCAGCCGTCGGAACAGGATCACTGGTCCGTCCTGATCCGTGTCAAATGATATAAAGCGCCGGTTGTTCTTGCATGCTCCGGGGTGTCTTCCTAGTACTCAAATCCATTATATCCTCCCAATATACCCAAAAGCATATCCCCAAACGGCCTTGAAAATACTCCACCACATCTGTATCTAACACACACGACAATGCTTGGAAAAATCGCTCTTGAAGAAGCCTTCGCGCTTCCACGATTCGAAGAAAAGACCCGATGGTGGGCCGGCCTGTTCTCCACCGACGTGGACACACACGTGCGTGAGATCAACGATATCAACAAGATCCGCATCCAGCATGCAGACAAGCACGGCGTCGGCTACCAGATCCTATCCTACACGGCACCAGGTGTCCAGGACATCTGGGACCCGGCTGATGCGCACGCCCTGGCTGTTGAGATCAACGACTACATCGCCGAACAAGTCAGCGTGAACCCCGACCGCTTCGGCGCATTCGCGTATGGCCTCTCCGTCCATCCCACCGTCTGACTCCTCCAGCCCTGCATACTAATCGGCTCGGACCCATATAGTACCCTCTCCATGCACGACCCCCAACAAGCAGCAACCGAGCTGCGCCGCTGCGTCGAGAAATACGGCTTCAAAGGCGCCCTGGTCAACGACACACAACGCGCCGGCCCCGACGGGGACGACATGATTTTCTACGACAACGCCAAATGGGACATCTTCTGGCAGACATGCACTGAGCTAGACGTGCCCCTCTACCTACACCCGCGCAACCCAACAGGCACAATCTACGACAAGCTCTGGGCCGACCGGAAGTGGCTCGTGGGGCCCCCGCTGAGCTTCGCGCAGGGCGTCAGCCTCCACGTCCTAGGCATGGTCACCAATGGGGTCTTCGACCGCCACCCCAAGCTGCAGATCATCATGGGTCATCTGGGCGAGCACGTCCCGTTCGATATGTGGCGCATCAACCACTGGTTCGAGGACCGCAAGAAGCTCCTGGGTCTAGCGGAGACGTGCAAGCGTACTATCCGTGAGTACTTTGCTGACAATATCTGGATTACTACTTCGGGGCACTTTTCTACTACGACGCTGAACTTCTGTATGGCGGAGGTGAGCGCCGACCGGATCTTGTTCTCGATCGATTATCCGTTTGAGACGTTTGCGGATGCGTGTGACTGGTTTGATGCTGCGGAGTTGAATACTGTTGATCGGTTGAAGATTGGGCGGGAGAATGCGAAGAAGTTGTTTAGACTGGGGCCTTATAAGGATAGTTCTGCTTAGTCTAGTATGTGTGGGCTTTTCAAGGGAAAGGCTTTGTATGAGGGTTCCATGGATTTTATTTCATCATACTCTGAAAATATATATTCTAAGGAAAA
The DNA here is from genome assembly GCF_002847485.1 of Aspergillus campestris IBT 28561. Classification (NCBI taxonomy): domain Eukaryota; kingdom Fungi; phylum Ascomycota; class Eurotiomycetes; order Eurotiales; family Aspergillaceae; genus Aspergillus; species Aspergillus campestris. Next base: position 1,105,374 of record NW_020194340.1, on the reverse strand, counting down.
TGAACCTCATAACTCCCGCTTAGCACCAACCAATATATCCAAATACATTATAGTTTACACAAGAGAAGAAAGCATACCATATATAGATTGCTATGTTTATATCCATGCCTATATCAACAGTCTGTCCAAAATTCTTCACGTCTCCCATAGCATTTGATGCCGCACCCTCCGCAAGATTGAAGTCTGACACATCCTCATTCCATATTGGGACATCAAACATACCAAGCCTGACCGAAGTGTCGATTCGGTACTTCCGTGCAGTGTCCGAGATTTCACGATACTCTATCGTATCATTCGTCCACAGTGATTAGGGCATCTGGTCAATTGTTTAGGTATACCTGATCGTCAGCCCGACCATCCATTTCATTCTGGGATCCGGCCATGAGACACAACCAGGTTAATTCCTGGAGCAAACTCTGGCTCGATGGCAGATCCCAAAGAAGCCAACTGAGTGACTGGAGTGCTTGGGGACTCTACAGGAGATCCACCAGTAGCAGCACCCGGCAGGGTGGGTGGGTGGGTGGGTGGGTGGACTTCTCCTGGCAGTGTGCTGATTTTAATCGCAGGGTCTAGGGATAAAGTGCAATTATATCTCCTTTCCTTCCAAAGAGTAAATAATCGTATTGATGATTTTTGTGAATATTTGTTCTCAAGACCACTGGACCAAAACGTAGACCAACTCTTAACCTGACTGATATTCCCAACATACCCTCGTTAAGCCCGATCAAGCGGACTTTACGAACCTAGGCACTGGCTATTATTAGCACTGGTACTGACTGGCACTTGGCTCTGGCATCTTGACACTGGCTCTTGGCATCTGCAGACACTGACCTCTTTTGGGTACTGGCTCTAGGTGGTGGTATTTTACAGGATGTTCAGCTTGCTCAGGGCGAGGATTGAACTCATGACCTCGAAAGGCTGTCCGGTGGGCTCTTCCTCAGGTTGGTTGCCTGGGTTTTCGGGCCCGCGGCCGCCTGCGCCTGGCCTATAGGCTGATTTTCAGCGAAGGAGAAAGCTCCCCCTCCCTGGGCCTTGCCGGCTCCAGACGTCCCCTGTGCATTATCGGTCATCTTTATCAGCTTCCTTTGGGATTTTGCGGGTGATCGATGTACTTAGCCCATTCGGCAAGATGCCGGGCTCATAACCTGTCAAGACCACTAGACCAAAATATTGACCAACGCTTGGTCTAGGGCTTAACCTGAATGATATTTCCAACATTTGTCGCATAAGAATAATCTCCGTCCTGCTCGTCCTGTTCATCTCCTAGTCACACCAGTCTCACAATGAGATTGAGAAGTTGCTGAAACCGGGAGAGCCGGTGTGTAGACTCTGGGCTGTTGTGCCTCGGCCTGTTGGTATCTCGCGTCAAGCGGTAGCATACACCACTCTGGGTAAATGCCTGACTACCTGCAATTCTTTGTGACTTGGTTGAATGCCAAAGAATGGTAACTGCAGTGGACACCGGGTCAACACCTACAGAATGCGGAAGAAGTTCAATTTCCTGGACGTGCACAGCACGTGGCTGCTTCTTCTCGTGATAGGAGGAATCCATCTTTGTCAGAAGATGTCGAAGATATCAGTCAGTTCAAGCCCTCGCAAAGTGCCGTTCAGTATTTTGGTATAGTTATTGGCTGTCAGAAGATGACGTAGGTGCTCAGTTAGACCCGTGAGCAGCTTCTTTGTCTCATGGCCATGAATCAAGTATATATATATATATATACATATACATGCCGGTGCGAGTAGCGAGGGCTAGGTAAGGAACGGTGGATGGCCCAGCCTGAGACGACTATTCTGTCAAGTTCCTCGGTGGGTTTGAACATGATGGTAGAAAAGCCACGTGCTAAAGGTAGCGATGGGGAAGAAAACAGGAAGAAGCATGCTGTCTTTTGTCTGCTAATTTCTGGCTAATACATAGTTTTGCGTGTTATCAGAGAGGTGCCAGCATAGGGAGTGTAGAGGGCAACGTAGAGGAGTGGAAAGAAAAGAGGAATATGTCTACATCTGTCTATCTACTGATCAATGAATAAAACATAGCCCTATGATCCATGACAAATAGGTGCCAACGTGGGGATTGTGAATGGAAACAAGGAAGTGATAACAAAGGAGGAGGAAGTATACATCGTTCTGTCTACTGATCACTGACATAGAATACAATAACAAATGTGATAAGAGGTGGTTCTACGCAGGAACGATCAGTGGAAATATAGACAAGTGAGAAGAAAAGAGAATAAGCCGTGTATTCCTCTACTCAATGATATCCTAAATTACATTTTCATGTGTCACAAACGACAAGTGTCACGTAGGACCCGCAGCCTCTGTGTACGCGCCAGGAAACGGGGTTTTCCACATCGGGGTGGTCCAAACCAGCGAATGCGTCATTCCGTGCCTGCAGCTCCTGCAGTTCCTGCAGTTCCTGCTGTCTGTGGGAGAGCTCGAGCTCATCACGAGCATGGCGGCTTTTGAGCATCCGTTTGCTCCGGTTGAGGAGGTAGTTCCACACCCTGGAACCATTGGGCACTTGACTGGTCATGGGTATCAAGACTTCGCAGCGTATCCTGTCACTTGACTCGGCGAGAGTAAGGTAGTAGTCCCGGGTGCCTATGATGAAGTGGTAGATCTCCAATATAGTGTTCGTTACGGCGATGCGATCCGGGTCGGGTTCGGTCCCGGCCAGCATTTGGGCTATACGAAAAGTATAGAAATCGTCGTATAACCACGCGAAGAAAAAATTGTAGAATACCTCGAACATTCGCAGCTCTATCGGCTGGACGAGGTAGAGTTTCCTGTTCCCGCAGGATACCTGTTAGTCTTGATTTGCTGAGATGCAGATGATGAGGAAGGGAACTTACTTGACGATCGTGTCTGCGACGTTAACAAAGCGCATTATGGGCGCGACGTTGTCCTCCATCGATTTATACTCCACTTCCCGGACGAGGTCGTTCACGTTCTCCCACTCCTGTCTCAGCATGATGAAGAGATTTTCGGCAAGCATTCTCAGCCCAGCGAGCGAGGGGAGCAGTAAATGAATGTCGGCTGGGCGAAGGAAAGCTTCATAGTCCGTGCGAGGGGCCATCATGAAGCGGCGTAAGCAGGTCTGGGAGACGGTCAGCGCATGAGTGCTCATTTGACTGTACAGATTTCTATGTCTGTACAGCGCCCGCGGGCTCTGTAGAAGCGTCCTCATTTCCACCAGGAGACTCTGACGCTCATCGTCGGCACCGGGAATCGGGATGTAGGACATGATGTCGGTGTTTGAGAGGTACTCTGGCTCGGAAGACGTATCGTCCTCAGGCGCTGAGTCTATTCCATCCCCATATACCGGCTCGGGAGACATATCGCCCCCATGCACCGACTCCACATGATTCTGGGATCCGCCCAGAAGCACAGCCAGATCGGTTTCCGGAGCTGGCTCTGGCTCAGCGGCAGATCCCAAAGAATCCAACTGAGTGACGGGGCTGCTTGGGGGCGATATAAGAGATCCACCAGTAGCAGCCTCCGGGGTGGGAGGGTGGCCGTTAACTGGCCCAGACACCTGATCAGGGGTGCTAGCTCTAGCAGCCTGGTCCGGATGAGCACAAGGATTCGCTACTGTGAGCGGATTGGTGCTGGCGGTCGATTGATCAGGGCCAAGTGATGGGGATCCTGGCGGATCCCCGGGCATTCTGCTCCTACTTCTCCCTGGCAAGTGTGGAGGTAGTCTGCCTCTCGCCGGCGACTGTAGAACGACTCATGAGACAGGGCGTAGATGTAGGCCACCTCAAGAGCACATTCTATGGCCGGTAAATTTATCTCACACCCCTCGTCGTAATCCGGGAAAGGCTCTGGGCCGCATTCCACGGTAGATTGTGGTTGTGGTTGAGAGGAAGACACCGGGTTAACCTCCAGAGGATGTGGAAGCAGGTCGGTTTCCCAAACGCGCTCCACCGATGCGTTCTCGTCGTTATGAGAAGGTAGGCTCCCGGAAGAAGGAGGAGTAGGAGCCGAGTCAGATTCGTGGACGGCTCCTTCCTCCGTCTCACGGCTATGGAGAGAGAGGATGGATGTGGCCTCAGCAGGATCATCGCCCGTCCGGCTATTTGTGGTATCAGACCCGCGTCTTGCTTGATGGGGGCTGTATGCACTGTACTCGGGATTTGTGTAGCTCTCTGAATCGTTATTCTCTACATCATCCCCAGAATTATGGGAGGAGGATGGCTTTTTCACGACCTCCAGTTTCATGATGATGGAGGCTCAAGCGTGCTGGAATATGACGGATACAAAGACTATTGACCGAAGTTGTCCTTTGATAGAATTTGCGAGGTATACGATTGAGAAGTTAATATAGAGCAATATATAGATGCGATATCAAAGCAAACAGCAAAGGATACAATAGATGATTGAAAGGAGGATGGGTGAAAGAGAGACAGAATCAGGGGGAGACTGAGGGGAAAGTAACTGTTCTCGAGCATCTGTCACTGAAGTCTACTCAGTACGATTTGCCGTATTAATCCAGCATATTCACCGGAGTAGACTTCCTAGGTACTCATCTCATTATCATGATGATCAATGTCAAGCGTCATACTCTCAACAGCCTCATGTAATCAAAACCAGGGCCAGGAATGATCATTCCGAAACCCAAACCGATGGACAAGGTATGGTAGTAGAACTTGTTAACTGTGGTTCACCGGTATGTGAGGTCATTGTCATATCAGAGTAAACAAACCACTCTTGGCAGAACATACAAGCGCATCTGTTTCCTTTGGGAAGCACCTCCCTTAGGCCCCATTCTTGGGATCCATGATAATCTTCAGAATAGCTTAGCAACTGGGGTTCTTTCCCCAAGGGTCCACCTGCTTCTGGAAGCCCTTCGCAGCAACGTTCACCGTAGTCGATTGGTTACCATAGACGGGCCATTCTCCATCGTCCCTGCCGTGGTAGAAATCTAGCGTCCTTGGTTGAATCTCCTTGGCCAGAGACATGTCTTCCACAGGGGTAGTCTTCTTATCCGCGAAGAAGATATCTGCAGCAGTCAATTAGTAACCAGCGAGCCCAAAACAGATGCGGCAAACTAACTTACAGTTCAAATCCTGACTATGCACCGCGGGCGGCACATTGAACACACATCGCTGCGTCTTGCTCGCATACGCCTCCGCCAGACCCTGGGCATTGCACCCATACACTACATCCGTCGTCCAGTCGTTCACCACATCCTGGATCTCCGAGTCCGGCTGAGGGTACAAGGCACGGATCTGCTGGACAGTATCTTTACTTGCGTCTGGGATGGTTCGCCGCACAAATTCAGCGAACTCAACGGGCTTCTTGATCTCTGGCGTCGTTTCCAGCCCCTCGTCGGCCGTGTTTCCCGCAACAACAGTCTTCACGCGCGGGTTAATGCGTCCCTGGCTGAACAGCACCGTCAACGCATCTAGGATGTACTTCCCATCTGGAATTAGGCCGAACCCAATACCCGGGCCGAAGGTCGCACCCCCGGAGCTGCTGAAGACCTCGGTGAAGAGGTGCTTGTTGGTGGCGACAAGGGTCTTAGCCGGTGCGTTCCGCAGACCCTCGACTGATTTGCACTTGGTTGCCCTGAGGACCTCCTTGAATAGACTGGCGCGGCGGCTTGTGACATCTCTTCGGGGTAATAAAGCAGGCGAGGAAATGAATGCCTGGAAAGATCAGTACATTGTCGTCTTCTCCACCAATTGCCCTAAGCACCCAGGTACCACTAACCTTTTGAAAAGGCAAATCTTCTTGGCCCTCATTCGCGACAAGCATCAACGCGACCATCGTCGCGCCCGCACTCTGCCCCATAGCGATGATATTGTCTGGGTCGTTCCCAAAGCGCTCGATGTACTTCTGTGTCCATTCCAGTGCCGCGACGCCGTCGTGCAGACCGACATTGCTATCCATGTGCTCGCCCTCTGCCGACGACCACCCGTACAGGCCCATCCTATACGCACCGTCAGTGTTCTCTACGATGTTTCATAACAGACAACAGGTAACCAACCGATAATTACTGGTCACATGGATAAACCGGTCGCTCGGGCACTTTATACGCTCCATCAGTGCCATTCCGTCGACTGGTATGTCTTTACTTCCGAACGCGTATGCCGAGCCATACAGCCAATGGACAACTGGCACACGGTTGATCCGCGGGCGAACGCCCTCGGGTACCAGCACGTTCAAAAACAGGCAGTCCTCCTGGCCCCACGCCGTCCCGTTCAGCCCGGGAAAGGACACCTCCTTCGGCGCGGAGCTGACGCAGTCCGACTTGAAGAGGTGGTTTCGGCCGTCGAGGACGCCGGGCTCGTGCGGCGGGGGCGTGACGGGCTTGCAACGATGCCGTATTATTTGCGGACGTGCTAACATATATATATGACAAACCCCTTGGATGAGGCTCACCATCCAAATTAGGAAAACAGACAAAGCACCCAATCAGCGACACGGCACGAACATTCATATTCAACGATGATCAAATTGACGCATTTGCCTGACGTGTTGGAGTCAAGTACCGATCGACCAACTAACCAAATCGACAGGTAGCATTGAAGTCGATTTTAAAATATGACATATTTTCATCATCCCCTCAGAGAAAGCGAATCAAACTTTCCTCCCGCCCGCCTGAGCCTTCCCGGCGCCCGCAGTGGGGGAACCGATCCCTGGACGCGATAAGCAAATACAAATCCAGATATATTTTCGTTTCTGAGCTTGGAGCGTGAATTTTGCTGCGAGGCGTGCGAAGGAGAGTATCTTGGCAGACGCAACAGATCCTTGTCTGGTTCAATTCCAACGATGCTAGTAAGGTGTCATGGTGGGCGAGATATATCCCCAAATAGAACAAGCTCGTATTGGGGCCATGGGGATCGTCGGGGCTGCCCGGGACTTCGCTTTCGCGTGGTGCCCTATGCATGCTTTGGGCGGTCTGTTCTTCTTGGAAAGTAGTTGGCTGATCAGGAGAAGGGATGAGGTTGAATGAGATATTTTATGATGGTTTGAAAGGTAGAATAAATGTCGCATTGACAGCATGTCGAACTTGAACGGTTGGAATGTCACGGTGTAGGGCAGCCTGTGTCATGCGCTATACTCGTCTAGTTGGTTGTGGTTGATTTCAAACATTCAGGTGCTTCGATCCGTTCCTTTGGATTAGTCTGATATATGTGAATGATTCTTTAGCATATGTTACCACCAAATATACCCCAGGGTAAATCAATCCGGCGATGAAACCGTCGGTAGTTAGCATTGAGATCGCGACATAAACTGATAATTCTTGGAAAAAGTACGAATGCTGATCTGTGTTTCTTGATTTGTTGTTCAAGTGATCAACATGACTGACTATGGGATCCACGTAGTCTGAAATGTGCAGTAACAAGTTCCCTTCAACAACAAACATGTCGAAGGTCGCGTGGGATTTATGTTTGCTACTATTCGAATTCCATCCGAAATGATCATTTACTCGAACCTTACTGATGGATTATGAAGGTATATATTAAATTATACAAATGCTTTATTTAGCGAGGGAGAAGAATGACTAGTTCTATACATTAGGCACGCATACGGGTTCATGAATAACTGGTAACCACGGACGACAGCATTGGCACATTGGAAAGCATCATCATTAAGCATGGATCTTTAACTAAGCTGTACTAGATTCGTTGTTGAAGAAATAATTCCTCCGGACGCCACACCTTGGCAGGGTCTGTTCCGCAGCTGTGGCGAGACTCGCGTGACAGACTGCAGTGCTTTCTAATTGATGCTGAGTATGGCATTGGAGGGAATTTGTGGTCATGTCCGTGAGGCTTGATATTCTGCTTACATTCACTAAGAAAGTGTTGAAATTGATCCATCAATGGGAAGTCATGTCTATATTCTATTTGACCACTACAGAGTGCAATGGGAAATCTATATTTCTCAATTCCTGGACTATAAGATCAGCACAGCATCCCTACTCATGGATCTTCCCCCAGCACAATTTAACTCAACCATATATCAGAAATAACCACAAAGAATGTTGTCCAAAGTGTCCGCTCTCCCCTTCCTTCTACCCGTCGTACTCGCCTGCCTAGGCTACGAAGGCGGCATCCCCACTCCGACGGCCCATCACTCCAACAGCGCTGTCATTGAGATTGCCGCCGGAGAGGTCTTTGACGCCGGGTGGGCCAAGTACGACCGCGGATCCGGCGCCTGCAAGGGGAGCACGGAGGGCGACTGGCGCGGTGCCGTCTTCTATCTGCACGCCGGGGCGACCCTGCGGAACGTGATTATTGGGAAGGACCAAGCGGAGGGGGTGCACTGCGATGGACCGTGCACTCTAGAATATGTGTGGTTTGAGGATGTCTGCGAAGATGCTATCAGTATCGTACGTCGTTCAACCCTTCTCAAACATCGACTTACCATCATCCTGGGATGAGGATACGGCTGACTGGTCAAATCATGGCGATGGACATAGAAAAACGACAAAGCGGGCCAGGAAACGTGGATAATCGGAGGCGGTGCCTACCACGCCAGCGACAAGGTCGTGCAGCACAATGGCTGTGGGACAGTCAACGTGAGTTGTACCCGTATCTTTTTGGTCCAAGAAGAGGATGATCGTTGATGACGTCTCTGCCAGATCATCAATTTCTACGTCGAAGATTACGGCAAAGTGTATCGCTCATGTGGTAACTGCAAAAGCCAATGTAAGAGAAATGTATACGTTGAAGGGACGACAGCCCGCGATGGGGGTGAGGTCGTCGGCATCAATGCCAACTACGGCGATACTGCGACTTTGAAGAACGTGTGCACTGATGCTAGTCATCCATGTGTCATGTACGATGGGTGTGCCGGTGGATGCGAGCCTTCCAAGGTTGGGTATTGCTCTGGATAGTTACTTCACTTGGTCGGGACGGCATAACGTACAGCGATATTTCCGAACCAGTGGCTCTTGAATTCATTCGCCACAACCCGTGTTAGGGCTCCCCGTCACTTTTGATTCCCATCACCTAGGGCCTCCTGTTACTATGAAGGGACTGCCCCCAACTAGAAGTAAAGCAACAGCACCCCTAAGTTTCCTTGATAATGTAGGTGTTGTGACATGAGTTCAAGATCATCCTCTTTACTATGTTGCTAGTGATTTACGACACTACACTACGAACGGCAGGTACCGCTCCACCGCCGACCTCCACCCGGACCAACTTAGTCACTGTCACTCGCGGAGTGGGTAGCCTATGATCATGTCCCGGGGTGTTCCTGTGGAGACCGTATACAGCTATCATTGTGGCAAGGGTGATATAAGATGATATTTCTGTATATTAAGAGGTTTTAGCGAAAGAAATTAGGGTGTTGATAATTTTTTGTTTTTTACTCTATAAATTGACTGAACCGGAGTTGGGGCAACTAGGGCTAGGGCTTGGAATGGACCATTTCTGCTCTGACTAAAATGCCGCGGGACCAGGACTCGGACCAGGAGTATCACGGTGGATCAGACAAGATCTTATCATCGGATAGTCGATTATCAATCTGTCAATCTAGAATTCTCCGATGTTCGGATGCGACATTTCCCACATGGTCTGACATCTCTCCTTCCTGTTCGAACCAAATGGGACAAGAGAGAGCTGGCCGGGACCCTCGGCGCATGTCTGTCTGCCCCTCTTCACCAACCCAAGCCACCAAACTCGCTTGCACGGCTATGTTTCCCTTTTCTTCCACCTTTTCGTGGAACGGTCTCATTTCAATCCGGTTGGTCTCCCAACGAGACCAATGAACAGACTAGGGGGCGTCCTTGGCGAAGCCTAGGCGCCAGTGTCGAGTGTGCCTGGAGGCAGTAGCAGGGCCGGACCTGTCCACCTTACTCTATTGGGCCCTCTATCCATGGTTTTGGTTGGTCTGGCTGTCTCAACGGACGGATCAGATAAGATGGAAAACATTGAGGGTAAATGAGAAAAAAAAAAGGTAGTATCTCATGATGCGCTCATTCTCTCAACTCAGAGTTTTCTTCCCATTCCTTTTCTATTTCTTTATAAATCCTTCTCTCTCCCCTCTCCTCCTTTCTCGCTCGTCCCCATGCGCTTGAATCGTCCCCCGGGTGGAAAATAAATAAGATGGTCTCTGACAAAGAACCAGGCCTGTCGGAGGAGGAGAGGTCATCGTCAATCCCCGGCTTTGCTCCCCCCATACCCGCGAGCCCGGGCGTCAAACGCATCGAGGCCATTTCCTCCACTTTTACCCGTACCGATCGCATTCTTTTTTTCTTCTCCATCTTCATTCTGGCCTACGTTTATGGATTGGACGGTACCCTGCGCTACGCCTATCAGGTCCGTCTGCATATCTATCACCCGCTCCTGGACTTGGTTGCATAATGTCTAACTCTCTCGTTTCACAGCCGGTGGCCACGGACGATTTTGGGCAACACAGTCTGCTTTCTACAATCAACGTTCTGCGCGCTGTGATTGCTGTCGCCGCCCAGGTCGGTCTTCTATCTTGCTTTATTCTCCCTCTTTTACACTTGCCTGGGTATTCTTTGCGTCTGCGTTTCTCTCCACCTTGTTTACTTCTTCTTTGCGAGTTTCACGTTTCGGCGTTGCGAATTCTAACATAGATTCTAGCCCACCCTTGCCAAAATTGCTGATGTCTTTGGTCGCAATGAGGTGATCATCCTGTCGGTGGTGTTTTACACCGTTGGCACCATCGTCGAAGCCGCTGCTAAAAACACCCCAACATTCTGTGGTGGCGCCGTGCTGTACCAGGTACGACATCCCGAACGCTCGCATGTATACACACTCGCATGTATACGCATGCTGATACTCCCAGCTAGATTGGCTACACCGGAATTTTGCTTTTGGTGGAAGTCCTCATCGCCGACACGACATCCCTTCGATCCCGTCTCCTCTTTTCCTTCATCCCTGCCACACCGTTTATAGTAAGTGGTTGATTGCGTGCGAGGGGGCAACAAAACTGATGGAAATAGATCAATACCTGGGTTAGTGGGGATATTGCCTTGGCCGTCCTGAGCGCAGCAGGCTGGCGCTGGGGTATTGCCATGTGGGCTATCATCTTTCCAGGTAACTCCCGTATTTTCTATCATCAATGAGCGGCGAGCTGATATGCCAAGTGTGCGCGATTCCGCTGTTCGTGATTCTCTACCGGGGCCACTACAAAGTCAAGAAACAACAGGGCGGATACCAGAGCCGTTTGAGCGCTCTCACGTCTACTCAGGCACTCATTGAGTTGTTTCACTATTTAGACGTCGTGGGTATCTTCCTGCTGATCGCATGGATGGCATTGATCTTGGTCCCATTCACCATTGCCTCAGACGGCTCGGACCAATGGAAGACGGCCAAGATCCTGGCGCCATTGGTGTGTGGTATCCTTTGCATATTCCTGTGGGCGCTTTGGGAACGTAGCTGCCCGCACCCGATGATACCCTTCAAACTCCTCAAGGACCGCGCCGTGTGGAGCGCGCTTGGGATTGCTTTCATGCTAAATCTTTGTCGGTACCCTGCCTCACCCACTGGACCACTTAGCTGACCTCATCACAGCCTGGAGCATACAGGCAGAGTTTCTGTTCACCGTGCTCCGAGTCAGCTTCGACGAGAGCGTCACGAGCGCCACACGCATCATATCTCTATACAGGTCTGTTGACCCTGTCGATCGATCGTTCTCCCAATAATTCGTCTGACTGTTGTCTAGCTTCGTCTCTGTCATCACAGGATGTGTTCTTGGCTTCGTGGTGCTGGGGGTCCGCCGCTTGAAACTCTTCATCATGGGAGGCACCTTGCTCTTTACGGTAGCCTTTGGTCTGCTCATCCGCTACCGCGGTGGGACCGCGGGGTCCAGCCATTCGGGCATCATCGGCGCCCAGGTCCTGCTGGGTATCGCCGGCGGATTGTTCCCGTACCCAGCGCAGGCCAGCATCCAAGCCGCCACCAAGCACGAGCGTACGTCTCCCTCACCCGTAATCCCACCTATTCTATCTCACCCATGCTAACACCCAAACAGACATGGCCGTCGTCACAGCCGTCTACCTCGCCCTCTACCAATTCGGCTCCGCCGTGGGGAACACCATCGCCGGCGCCATCTGGCGGCAGGTCCTCAACGCCAAACTCACGTATCAGCTAGGCGACGCAGCCCAAGCAGCCACGGTCTTCGCCTCACCGCTCTCCTTCATTGAAGACCACCCGGTCGGGACGCCGATGCGCGATGGGGTGGTCGTCGCCTACCGCGAGACGCAGCGACTACTCTGCATCACGGGCATCTGTCTTACGGTCCCGCTGATTGTCTTTTCGCTGTTTATTCGTGATACGAGGATGGGCGACGAGCAGAGTGATCCCGAAGCCGAAGAGAAGGGCAGACGCAGTAATTGGTAGCTGTGTAGTGGGGGGGTTGATGTTCGTACAGGAGGGAGGTGAGGGATTTGGTTGGTGTGGGTTTCGTGGTACAACTGGTGCTGGTTTATTTAATTTAATTCTTAGAGCTAATATCAATATGGGAAAGTGTTGTCATGATCCTTGTTAGAGGTCTATTAAGCTACTAATCGGGTGATAGTCACTGAAAAGGATAGATATTAAGAGAGATGCTATCCTGTCCTATAGGCTTGATCGTGAATGCAACCGGTGAAATGGTTGGACCATTGTCTGATTGAAAGTAGAGCTCAATATCTTACTACCTTGTATACAGTCATCAGCTCCCCAATGGAACCCGCAGAAAAATGGCCAAAGGCGAGAACGAGGAACTAATGCTGATAGTGATGTCATGCTTGTCGATTCTTTGTTTATATTATCACACAGGGGTTGTCCTATTCTATTCTCGCCATGGAATCCCCACATCTTCTGTTGGCTCGGACCATTAATTCCGTTAGCCACGTCACGACGACCAAGTGTAGCCTGCTCGATGTGTGGGGTCGTGGAAATGCAGTTATATTGGTTAGATCGCAGCTTGGAATCCGGTTGGTGTCAGCCCTGCGGACTTTAGAAGTAGGTCATCAATGGAAATGGCGTTAACGGCCTTATATGCTGCCCAACCCTGTATGTCCGTCTTTCCAGATGCATTTTGCCTATTGTGTAACAGCCTCGTCCTACGCCTAACGATCTGAAAGGTCTGTTCGTTGATTAAGCTGACATCAGGCTGGTTTAATGTGTCACGCTTCATGATGATACCGTATGACTGGTTGGCATCAGAAAGTGGACATTAACAATGCTCTTCATCAGTGGTTCGTTTAGATAGTGGGGGTTATTTTCACGCTATGCAAGTCTCCCCGGTTGCAGGGGTTGCGGTCCTGCTACTCTCCTTCCGAATTTCCTGATGACGGCCATTGGAAGCTGGCGCAGGCCGCTAAGATAGAGCCTGCAGTGCGGGGCTTTTAGTTCGGAGGCGGGGATAACGACGAGGGGGGCCGGTCAGCAGCTTGCATGTTGCGAGGTGGGTTGTGCGTATTTATAAGGCCGTTTGTCCCAGTATCTAATTCCCAAAGACGTCAAGAGGAAACTGAAAGAACAGAAAATCCACCACCACAAACTACAATACCACCCATCATGGCCTTCCCCTTCTCCCCCAGCAACCTGCCCACCCAGCTCTTCATCAACAACGAGTACGTGGATTCCCGCAGCACCCAAAAGCTCTCAGTCCACAACCCCAAAGACGGCACCCTCGTCACCGACCAAGTGCCCCTCTCCGGCGCCGAAGACGTCGACGCAGCCGTCGCCGCCGCCGAAGCCGCCTTCCCAGCATGGAAGAAGACCAGCGCCATTGAACGGCGCGAAACGATGCTGAAATTCGCCTCCCTCCTCCAGCAACACGTCGACCAACTCTCCGAGCTAAGCCGCATCACCCTCGGCTCCCCCTTCCGCACCTTCGGCGGCTTCGAAACCTCCATGGCGTCCGAGCTGTTCACCTACTACGCCGGCTGGACCGACAAATTCGGCGGCGAGAGCTTCCCCCAGGACAACGGGTTCCTGAAGTTCACGCGCCACGAGCCGCTGGGCGTGACGGCCGGCATTGCGCCGTGGAATGCGCCCATAGGAACCCTCGGGCTGAAGGCTGCGCCGGCGCTGGCGACGGGGAACTGCTTTATTCTCAAGCCGTCTGAGAAGACGCCGCTGAGTTCGCTGGCGCTAGGTGCGCTGATTAAGGAGGCTGGGTTCCCGCCGGGTGTGTTCCAGGTTTTGTCGGGGGATGGGTCGACGGGGGATTTGTTGGCACGGCATATGCGGGTTCGCAAGATCTCGTTTACGGGGTCGATTCCTACGGGAAAGAAGGTTCAGCGTGCGGCTGCGGAGAGTAACCTTAAGCGGGTGACGCTCGAGCTGGGTGGAAAGTCGCCGGCTGTGGTGTTTGATGATTGTCACTTGGAGAATGCTGTGTCGTGGTGTGCGAGGATTACGGCGAATACGGGACAGGTATGCTATATTAATGTTATCAATGTGAAGGAAAGAAGAAGAAGAAGAAGAAGCTAACGAAACAGGTCTGCTTCGCGCCCTCCCGAGTCTACGTCCAAGAAGGCATCAAAGACCAATTCCTTGCCAAATACAAGCTCGCCCTCGAAGAGATGGGCAAAGCAGTCGGCGACCCCGACCACCCCAACACACTCATGGGACCCATCGTCGACAAAGCGCAGTTCAGCCGCGTCATGGGGTTCATCGAGCGGGGCGCCAACCAAGGAATCCTGCTGACGGGGGGGAACCGCGTCGGGGAGACAGGGCTGTACGTGGCGCCGACGGTCTTCACAGACGTGGAGGCGTCGTCGGAGCTCCTGCAGAATGAGATCTTCGGGCCCGTCGCCGTCGTCAACACGTTCAAGACGGAGGAGGAGGTGATTCGCGAGGCGAACGCCACTGAGTATGGGCTGATGGCGGGTGTCTTTACGCAGGATATCAACCGGGCGTTGCGTGTGGCGAGCGAGTTCGAGAGTGGGATGGTGGGCGTTAATGCTGTGTCGCTTGTGCAGACGGAGTTGCCGTTTGGGGGGTCGAAGCAGAGTGGGACGGGGAGGGAGTGTGGGAGGGCCGCCTTGGAGGCGTTTACGGAGACGAAGACGATTATGATTAATTTGACTTATTAGTAGGTAGCTTGCTACCGGCTTGAAAGGTCAGCCGAAGCTAGGCGAGAGATCTACGAGTATTGTTTTACGCCATGTTCACGATGCAGAATTCATGAAATATGACAAAGGATTATCATGCATTGCACCTATTATAGAGTAAGAAGTAATTACGTGTAAGCTAGACAGATATGTACGAGGGCGATGCCATGCCGCCGTCGAGACGACCGACATGGTCAAGACTGCCTTATGCATCCAATCAATAGAACCCCATGATCTCTCCCAGAACACTGCGGAAGATCCCCTTGGGATCAAACTTCTCCCTCACGGCCTTGAATCGTGCGATGTGCTAGTCGCGGTCAGCTATGATTCTACACATTATACAGTCTGGTACTCACGTCGGGGTCAATGTTCTTCTTTGCCATTTTGAATACCTCTCGGGTGTTCTTGGTCCAGTGGGGACGGCAGGGGAATTCCTCGACGAGCACCTTGGCTAGTTTTTCGTCTAGTATTATTAGCAAGGTCCTCAACGCGAGTTGAACGGAAGAAACAGAAAGGAAAGGAAGATAAGAGAGGAAACGCACAGAAAGGCTCATTAAACCGCGACCCATCGCCAACACTAGGCCGATAAGTCGGAAGATCCAACATAATAGCACCCTTCGTCCAATCGGCCCCATCAGCCGTATTATAGGTCACCTGGCCCAGGAGATCAAAGTAAGGACGGCCAAACTTGATATTAATCCCCGTGCGATAAGTCGACGTCATAATCTTCCCCTTCTTTTGCTCCTCGTCGAAGAGTTCCCGCACACGCTTCAGCATCGCATTGGCCTGCGGCATCGGGAACGCCAGCTCCATGGTGTAGCCGTGCATGCCGTACTCCCAGACGGGCTTCTGGTCCGGGTACAGTCCGCCGATCAGCACGTCGTAGTTCCAGCCGTAGACGGGCCACTCCTTGATGTCTTCGTTGGTGGTCTTTTCGCGGAAGTTGGGCTTCTCCCAGAGTCCGAAGAGGATGTCTTCTGCGAGCATGTTGGATGTTGCGAGGTAGCGGCCGGAGTTCCAGATGGAGATGATGGCGTTGGCTTCGGCTTTGGTCACGGAGAAGGTGTTTTGGAAGCCTTGTTGGTCGGATTTGTTGCTGGGGACGACGTCGTAGTAGCGCCAGTGGAACTTGCGCTTGTAGGGCCACCACTGGTTTGGTTAGTATGGCAAACATTAAGGGAATGGTAGAGAAAGTAGCAGTATGGGGGGTAGAGAAATGAGCTACGTACCCAGAAGTTTGCGGTCGCGTACGGCTCAATCATTCCGGCAATATCTCCGTCCAAGACCTCCTCGTCGTCGAGACTGCGATAGTCAGCAAATGGTTGCGACAGATAGGAGGATAGAATGCGTACGTCTTCTGATCCGCATAAACCATGAAATCCGGGCGGATCTTAAACTTCATGCGAACAATAACACCCAGGAGACCTAACGACGTCGACGCAGCAAGCCACTCATCGTTGTCATCATCCCGTTCAATATGGCGCAGCTGGCCACTTCCATCAATAAAGTCCAGAGACAAGACACCCGCGGCAACCATCGACTCTTCACGGATCGAAGACCGATGCGCGCCCATCGCGACACACCCCGCAAGCGTGATATTCCAGTTAACGAGCGTGTACCCGGCCGACGCGCCCCTTTTGTGCAAGTACTCCGCGAGCTGGAGGAAGGTGACACCCGCCTCGATCATAACCGTGCCCGCCTCCAAGTCGAAATCGTAGATATTGTTCACCTCCTCGGTTTGGATGATGACGGTGTTCGGGTCGTCCGAGCACATCGTGTCGTACCACATGTGCGCCTTTCCGGACGCGCGAACCTGCTGGCCGTCTTTGATGGCGCGCTTGACCATATCCTGGATCTCGTCCACGCTGCCGGGCGTGCGCACGGCGGCGACTTCATTACACGCGGGGAAACCTTCGCCGTCGAACGTGTTGTAGGGGCTGGCAGAGGCCCTCAGGGCCAGTGCCAATGCGGTGATTGCCGGTAAGACCCTCATCGTGGACGGTGGAGGGATTTACTGAAGTCGAACCAACTCAGCAAAACGGCATTGTGGTTTGCGGGGAAAATCGTCACCTGGCTTTTATATATGTAGCGCAAATGCAAGATCACGTTCGGCTCCTTTTCTCCTTGTTTACCGAGGTTGCACCTTCATGGCGTCTGTCATCCCCCTGTATTTGCGTCCCCTCACCGGTCTTTCTGGTCTCTGCTGTACGGGGTTTGCGGGGAACTAATTGGGATCTACCGCAAATCTTCACCCCGGGGCAGTCTGATTGGGCAGGAATTCAGGCTTATATCAAGCGAGGAATATGCCTATCCAATTAGTTGGGGTAGGATATTTGTGGATGCCTTCCTGCAAAATCAAGTTTTTACTATTCTAGTGCATCATGGATATATAGGAGATCTCTCTAGCTGTCGTGCAGTATTCCGAAGGGAGCGGCGTAGTCGTACACCTATCCGAGGAATTCCTTGGACGGCGAGTAGGGGAAGGTGAGTGCAGTTGATTCCATGTCTCTGCATAGTCCAGGGTCTTGATGTCAGTACTAATCATATATGGTATACATGGCGAGGAGTTGGGGAGCCGTAGCTCAGCAAGTCATGTCTCCTTAAGAGCATGCCAGATCAACAGGGCAGGATCCAACCGTCCCCTCATCCAGCGACGCTGGTCCAGGTAGTGGCTTGGCGTCTGCATATCACTGCCTTGAGCTGTCATGTGGATTCTTCCTGTGAATTTAGGCAATTCACGGCGATTGGAGGTGAGTGGCTCGGTGGTATGGTTATGCAACGAGCAGAGGAACCCACGCATTGTGTCATATACTCTAGTAGTCTAGCCACCAGGATTCGTTGTGAGAGAGACGATCTGTAGATATCCTGTTAAACATGATAAATGTTCGTACTAGAGGTTAAAGTGCGTTCTCTGAAGACTTGGAGTATTATAATCATTTATCTACCAGGCAGCACCCCGGAGGGCTTCTGTGCGCGAGCTTGATATGAGCATCTCATGTAGCCGCAAGGAAAAGCATTGTCGTATTATTATCTGAACAACGTTGACAAATTGGATGATATGTGACTGTATAACTCGGCGATATTAAAATAACTCAATATACTGAATGCAACTCATCTGCGGAGTAGATGAATAATTCTTTGACAAGGTTCATGAAGTTGAAGTTATTCGCAGCGGACTGGGTGGCAGTCATGTTGATGCCTGAGGTTGCGATATTTGAATGCGCTGACTCATCTCGCTTATCGGATCTCAATCCCTATCGCTTCGTATCATTTCCGATCGGGAATCGCTTCGTTCTGTATAACCGTCATGTCCCACTATGCGCGTGTCTATCTCCTGTGAAGCTTGCCGGTATGCTTGTCTGAATACGTGGCCCACTGAACGAGATGAACTAATTTTACAGACAATCCAAAGTGAAATGTATCCACAACGGTATGAATGGTGTAAATCAAGTCCCTCAGGAATCGAGTGTTGATGGGAAGCACAGGACAGGCCCCTTGCCATCGATGCAACCGCCTCAATCGCAGTCATTGCGAGCTCACCGACCCCAGGTCTGCCTCATTGACCCCCAGAAAGTCGGTCAAGCGGGGTAGAGCAGTGCAGGCATCCCCCTCGCTAAGCCAAGGCCGTCCACAGACCGTCGCCACACAGTCTACTGGCAATCAGAATGTCTGCCACTACTGCGAGTCGCCAAACCCGATAGCGACTTTGCCAGCGGCCACAATAATCCACGCCTGTGACACCTACCGCCGAAAGTTCCCGGTGGTCAACTTCCTCCACTATCCGTCGCTCATTGCGGAGGTTTCTGCTGATTCATCGGCCGTGGACCCCGTCTTTGTATCGTCCTTATTGTCACTATGTGCACGCTTCATTCCCGGGCTGGCCTCGGAAGAGGTATACGCCGACTATGCACGCAAGCAGCTAGCTCGACGGGCCTTTGAAGCACCGTCATTGTCCATGGCACAATCGCTGGTGATGATTTCGCTCTACGAGTGGGGATCTGGCCGTCCCTACAAAGCGTGGATGTATAGCGGGATGGCCACGTATATGATCCAGTCCTTGCTGAAGACAGCAGACGACAGCATGGAGCATAATCCGGATGAGTTTTACGCATCGCAGGCTCAGCAGACGCAGTATGAACAATTAGTGCGCACGTACTGGGCTCAGTTTGCCCAGGATTGCGAGCTTTCCTCCGGGGCTCGACAACACTTCGCACTCTCCTTCGACGTGATCAAGGTTCCCCTTCCTATAAGCGACAGGGACTTCAATTTCAGCCTCCACAGCCCGACGCGTTGGATGCCAAAAGACCTCAACCGGCAGTCTCTGACGGCTCCACTTACCATTGACCACGGACTAACTATAGTGACGCGGGGTTTCGATATTTTCGTGAGAATCCTGCGGTACGCCAACGAAAGCCGGCGAGGGCGGGAGTCCGAGTCCCCTCCCCACCGCGCATTCCGATCCCTCCTTGCAGAGTTGGATGAATGGCGGGCGTTACAAGACGTGACGGTTCGATTTCCCGACACGCACGCTTTGGCACACGTAGCACTGGGATATGGGGAATTGTTTGCATACATTAATCTGGTCTATTTTATGAGGTAAGCTCATATCACCAACCCCGATGTGTCTTCGCTAATTGTGCAGTGTACTGTTCCTCTACCGCGATCGCGTCCTGGCAGGCATCGCCTGGGGCACATTTGAAGGCGACGACGCATTCAACAAGCTTTTCACCGCATCTCAAAGCATCGGGGGTATTCTGTCCGAGCTGGAATCCTCGGAAACTCCCGTGATCACCCCATATGCTGGGTTCAGCGTGTTTGTGGCGGCCCACATCAACATGTACGGCACGGTTTCGCCCCACCCGTACCCCGGTGGGCGTGAGAGAGCGGAGGCGGAAAAGAAAGCGAACTTTGCATACTTGGAGCGCGTGTGCAAGTTTTGGCCTGGGGTTGGAAGGAGCTGGGTATGTTTCACCCCACCGTTGGAAGATCCTTACTGACGTCCCCAGTGGCGCACCGTGCAAGACGCGAACCGATTTTATGAGAATGCCCGCAATCACCCCGGGCATGTCATGGCCGTCGCTCGGCCGGGGCATCTAGCTCTCGCGGGGACGCTGGATGAATATGGTGATATCCGATCTGCACGGCGGCATGAGCTCCCTACGATGCGACGCCGAAGAGGAGAGACAATCTTGGACGAGAGCGATATGGGAAGACATAGTACCGGCCAGGTGCCTGATGTCCGGCCAATGGCGGAGCTACACGAGTGGGAAGCCGAGTTACTGCAGTGGCCGTTCATCGATGAGACATGGACCTCTGGATTTGACACGGGGGTGGAAGCGGCATGGCCCAATCTTGGCTAACCTACAGACCCTATTAAAAACATCCAGCGACATAGAATCATTTTGAATTCTTCATTAATTAAATAACTGTATGTATGCCGATCCCAAACGCCCGCTCCGATATATGCAAAACTTCAAATCGTCCATTGCCGTACAAATGCATTAAACTTGTCCACCTCCATAGGATCCGTCGCCCACGATGTCACAACGCGCACGACGGACCGGCCGTCATCCAACGAATCCCACACATAAAACTGGAATCTCTCCTGCAGGTCCTGGATGAGCTCTTCCGGCAACAGGACAAAAACCTGATTCGTCTCGACCCGGTCATCCGGATACAAAGCGTACCCCAACTCAACGAAATTATCCGCCAAACGCGCCGCCATGTCATTCGCATGGCGGGCCAGCTGGAAATACAGCCCGTCTCGGAACAGCTCCGCAAACTGACACCCCATGACACGGCTCTTGGCCAGCAAAGCCCCGTGCTGTTTGACGTGGAAGACGAAGTCGTCCGCGTAGGGGAGGGTCTTTTTCACGACAACCGCCTCGCCCAGGAGGGCGCCCATCTTGGTGCCTCCGATCCAGAAGATATCCGTTAACTCGGCGATATCCGCCAGTGTGGGCCTCTCATCCTCGGGATGGGCGGAGGACGCCACGGCGACGCCAATGCGCGCGCCATCCATCATCAGCAGCAGGCCCAGCTGCTTGCACACGGCAGACAGAGCGCGCAGCTCGCTCTTCGAGTAGACAGTGCCCAGCTCGGTAGCGTTGGAGATGTACACCAGCCTTGGCTTGGCCGCATGGGGGAAGAATTGATTCCGCTGGACGGTGCGCACCAACTGCCCGGGAACCATCTTGCCGCGTACTGTCCCCGGAACGATAATCGTCTTATGGCCCGCCGCGACCTCAATCGCGCCGGCCTCTTTGCCGACGATGTGTCCGGTCTCCGGGGTAAGGACCGCTTCGTAGGGCCGCAGGCAGGCCGCGATGCAGATGAGGTTGGCGGCTGTGCCGCTCGGCACGAAGTGGATGTCTACCTGGGAGTCATTGAGGTTTATTTGTTCGCGGAGGAGGCGGCGAGCGTCGGAGGAGAGAGTGTCTTGCCCGTAGGACGATTGTTGGGTTGTGGAGGAGGTGAGGAGGGCGGAGAGGAGGGCGGGATGGGCAGCTTCGGAGTAGTCGTCCAGGAAGCTGTATGGGATGTGTTGCTGTACCGCGGCGGGCATTATGTGTGTTTAATATGTTCCTTTGTTTTTCTATTTTTTTTTCTGACTCGAAGAAGTTTCTGTGGATTGGGGAGGCAAACTGTCTATAAGTACTTTGAGC
The DNA here is from genome assembly GCF_002847485.1 of Aspergillus campestris IBT 28561. Lineage (NCBI taxonomy): Eukaryota > Fungi > Ascomycota > Eurotiomycetes > Eurotiales > Aspergillaceae > Aspergillus > Aspergillus campestris. The sequence continues at coordinate 1,083,678 of NW_020194340.1, read as the reverse complement.
TACTCGAGTAAGGTATTCCCGCGGGAATGATTTGATCGGGAATAACACCATGCAGGTTCCCTAAAACTTGTTTTGTCGAGTACAACTTACCTATCTCTGCGCTACGATACAAAGCTTGCAATTGCGACTGTGTAACTTACATGCTCCATTCCTGACCGCCGTTACATAGATGACACCCGTCAGCTGAGCATTGCTGCAATCCATACCCACATATACACATCCGACCAGATTCCGATCCTGACAGTCCGTTGGGGTACGAGTTTTCATTCCCGTCGGGAATAGAGCAGACCCACCACAGCAGCTGGTTGACTCTTGTTCGATGCCCGTCCATGGTTCTAGAACTTGATTTTAAGCATTCGAGTCATGTCCAATTGGACAATTCGTTCCAGTGCGGTCGGCCATTGTCCAATCGGTACGCAGCACGAAGGCTCCAGCGGATATGGCGGCCTTTGGTCGCTGACTATCTGGACGTAGTGTGGTTCAATCGGCTTTTATAGATCTTTATATCCCGATCACTATAAATATCTGCCGTGCTAAGTTATCTTATTGACTGGCTGCTGAACTAGCATCGGTCGGTCTGGTTTTCATTGTCTTTACTGTTGACTTGTCCTACCGGAAGATAGGATTAGTGGGAGTGAGCATCGTGATAATTATAGACTTGGTCACAGGTGTTTAAACATGTACAGTCACCTGACTGTGCTTGGCCGGTTATTCAACCCCTGTCTCTGTCTTGTTCTTGTTCATCATGATCTTATGATAGTGAGAATATCATTATTTTATTCCCTTTTCGTCGTATAATCAACCTCTCTAATAATGACTGTGACATGACATGGAATATAGTCGCAGGTAGATCTAGTTCCAGTTGAAATCCTGCTGAGATCCTGCTGAGATCATACTCAACTTCAATACCCCCTAGATACGGTCAGGCGCCTGTCGGATGTCGCTCCTGCAGATATTCGGACGTACTCGCAATATTCTGCGATCCTATGATAGGGTATACATTTCCCCAGGCTATCTCCATTCCCGAAAGCCGGGATCGTCACTGTCTACTCTTTCCCGCCGGGAAGCAGACAAATGCAGCAAGGATACAGAGAGATCCAAGGGGTCTGGCCCATCGGGAATAAATCCTAAAAGATTCCAGTACATGCCGATAGAGTACGTCGAAGATCTCGACAGATATTGTCCCGGGGGATACCATCCTTTACAAGTCGGAGACACTTTAGATAACGGCCAGTACAAACTGGTCGATAAGCTCGGATACGGAGGATACTCCACCACATGGTTAGCCCGTGATCTAAAAAAAAAAGACAGATATGTAGCCGTCAAGGTTATTACCGCTGATGCTAGTGCTTCCACGTCAGAGGCTAGTCTTATACATGCTCTTGGAAAAGCGCCATCTAAACCAGGAAAAGAGATCATTCCTTCCGTCCTCGACCAATTCTGGGCTATCAGTCCCAATGGCAAGCATAGGTGTATCGTTACTCCCCCTGCACGCATGAGCTTGTTTGATGCCAAGGAGGCTTCCACTTTCCGTCTATTCCAGCCGAAGGTCGCGCAGTCAATCATTGCTCAGCTCATTCGTGGGGTGGCATTTCTCCATAGCGAAGGCGTTGTGCATGGCGGTATGTGGTGTTTGCCAAAAGATACGACTGAAATGAATATCTGACATCGTCCTTCCAAGACCTCCACCTGGGCAACATCTTAGTCTCATTCACTGAGTCAGTTGATCAGTATTCTACATCAGAACTATACAAGAGATATGGGGAACCCGAGCCCGAGGCCGTTGTTCGTCTCGACAACAAGTCACTATCAAAACACGTCCCCTCACACGCACTCGCACCCGGCTGGTTCGGCATTTGCAGCGATAATCTCCCTCAGGGAGAGGCAAAGATCATACTCAGCGACTTTGGCGAATCATACAACCCCCCCACAACCGTTCGATCCTTCTCGAATACTCTTCCCTGGATCCAACCACCTGAAGCCCGCTTCTCAGACGAGCCCCTCTCTTTTGCGTCAGAAGTTTGGACCCTCGCCTGCACCGTCTGGGAGATCTTTGGTCAACGACCTTTTTGTGACACATTTTGTTTCACGGCGGATAGCGTCACTGCGGAGCAAGTCCAAGCTCTTGGGACTTTGCCCGGGGAGTGGTGGGAGAAGTGGACTAGACGATCGGAGTGGTTCAACGAGGAGGGTGAGTTAGACGTGAAGTATGGCGCGTGTAGAACCGTCGATATGAGGTTTGACTACTGTGTGCAGGAGCCTCGGGCAGAGGCGGGCATGGAGATGGTGACTGAGGAAGAGAGGAAGGCGTTTATGGATATGATACGGTCGATGCTGGTCTTTCGGCCGAGGGATAGGGCGACGATTCAGCAGGTTTTGAATTCAGAGTGGATGCGAGGCTGGGGACAACCCGCCTTGAGAGGCGGACTGGATAGAAGAGATATCAAAGCATCTCTGGAGAAGTAGGATGATGCTCCATCCCGAACCGCGTTGTGGAATAAACTTACAGATTTACATCATTTTCTCGAAAAACTCTTCCGTAGAACACCTTGATTGCAAGCATTCAAACACCTAGTATCTGACCCTGCAGACCATAATAACTCCATATGTTCAACCCAAGGAGAGGAACCAGAGTCAAACCACCATATATACTCCCCCTCCCCACAGAAGAATAACCCTTGATAAACACCAAAAAAAAAAAGAAGAAAAAAATAAAAAATAAAATTACCCAACCCCATCAATCCAAATCAACCATCGCACGCCTAGACCTAATATCCCCCTTCAGGAGCGCCAGCAACTTATCTTCACTAGGTTTTGACGCCCCCCTCGGAATTTTAAACCCATACCAGATCCCAGCGGGGATGCTCTCCTGGGTAGCATACCTGACGGCCATCCCATCATTGACAACCAGCGACACAGCCTCGAGCAGCTCCGACTCACCGCAGACGGTGCCAATATATGGGCAGAAGAACCAGTGCTCCTTGCCTTCCACGCCGGGTTGGGTGGCTTTCAGGGAGTTCCAGTCGTAGATGATGGCTCTGCTGTCGTTGATGGCGACTTCCTGCGCCTGGTTCTTCCAGTGAAAGAACTCGGGGGCGGGGTTGGCATTGACTCTTTTGGTGGAGTGTCTCATTTTGACGGGTTGAATTGGATAACTGGAATCAGCTTGGGTGGTAGTTCGGGATTGGGAGGATATGGTTACTTAGGTTTGTAGTTGTTTTGGGAGTTGATGATGATGCTATGAATGACTCCGGGTGGGAGTCGATTATTTATATTGTGGCAATTGCAGAGTATAGCGGAGAATGAAGTTGTTACTTTGTTGATATATCTTCTGTAGCGCCCTATTGTATAGCTCTTCTTGACAATGCAGTAACATGGGTTGTCCTTGTCTGGAATAGAATGGTTATTGTGTTTCCCACAGAGTAATGGAGGGTGTTACACACGGATCTGTGCATAGTTAGGACGAAACAAAGAGGCCGGACTTGGATGCTTTTATTTAGCATGTGGCACGAATGAAAATAAAGCCAGCAATGCATAAGTTCTTTTCTTTCGTAGATAGTAAAAATGGGAATAAAGAAAGCAATGCCCCGTTGATCGCTCGCAGACATTGCTTCTAAAGAAAGAGTCAACCTTAGGGCTCGCTGGTCACGGGACCTATAATGAGAAGCATATATTGTCCATTGTCAGACAGTGAATAAAGTATGCTATGTAAAATTGGTGTAGACGGAATCTCGCCATTCAACAAACTGTCAACTTGTATATTTTCAACAGACATGAAAGGTCAGCAAAAACAATGAGAAATGGAAGGACATGCTTAGCATATAATGGAGCTTTACATCGACTAATAACATCCATTACGTGAGACTTCTATATTTATCCCTGCATATCAAATTGCTATGAACAAAGAATAGGGCAGATAATGCAATAATTACAATGGCTGTCCGCCACTGGAGTAATGATGCCATAGAGCCTGGATCTTCGTTGTCTTTTTTGCATATTTGAATGCCACCTACAAACTACAAACGACAAAGCAGACATGTAAAAACAATCCAATTCTATAGGGCCGAATAAAGAAAGAATCATAGTATAAAAGCTCGCTAAGTCAGAACCCAAGGCCCCCTTGTAGCGATAACATCAACAACAACTCCACTCCTTCCTCACATACAACGTCCGCTTTTGAACATCAAGCCGCATGACCGCAAGTCTATTCTACTCAGTAAGAAACACCAACTAACCATTATCAACATAACCTCACATCATACAAATTATGATAGAGCAGCTACCACGGCCAGACATCTTGTCGTCTACACCTACAAGAAGTACAGCCCAAGCAACTGCATCTCACCCACGAGCGCCCCAGTCATCGGGAAAAAGTACCACGAGCCCAATGTACTGTTAGCTTTGAGGAGGCTCTACCCGCCGATGTAGGCATTTTTAGAATTGATTGCGGTGACTCGGTCAGCGCTTGTCCAGTGATTGATGTTTCGTTGTCGTCTGGTTTGGTCTCGGGCTTCGTGGAACTGGGGGATTGTGTATTGTCTAGTTTCAGGTTGCAGATGGAGGCGTCGGACTTTCTCATTGCCTTGATTGACATTTTGATGGGTTGGTTTTAAACTTGTTTGGTAAATGAGCTTAGGGGTTTGGTCTGGAGTCGTGGTTGTCATGAGAGAGATGGGGTGATTGCTGTTGTCAAGGGGAGCTGGGGGAGCTGATATTTATACACTGGATGGTGGATAGCAGGAGAGGCTTTTCGGTTCTTGCATGTAGGGCTCTTTCAAGCAGCTGTATTGATGCTATTATCATGGAATAAGACAAGGTGGTGTAGAAAGTGGAATATACTACTGAAGAAACAAAGGTTGGGCCATAAAGCACCTTTGTTGCTAGGTAATAACAAGATATACTACTATATACAAACCCAATCCGAAGAACAGGCAAAACTTTCAAAGCCCGTTCATGTAGACCAATCTTTCTAGACCAGATCAGGTTTTAGGGCAAGCCATCCCGTGATATTATACAGCGATATTAATGTTTCTTCAAAGCACCCTTGTCACCATCCCCTGCTAGTCCATTTACTAGCTTGTCGGCACTGCAACCCTAGGTGGGGATCGGCCAAGAGTATCAAAAGAACAAACACAAGAAAGCTCCACGCAATACGCCGAGAACCGACATGACCGGTCAGTGTCAACATGATCATCTCGAGTTGGCCACCCCACTCCTTTGCGGTGGGGATCTGCCCGGCCCCCAACCCCTCAGCTGCGCATAGCCTGTATGTGGCCCCCTTACGCTATTTAAAACGGCATATTCCTGAAAATTATCCTCTAGTCTCACTGACCTTACAAACCAATTATCAACTATCCAACAGCCAGCCTGAGCACACACAAAGACTAGAAAAATAAAATGGGAAGCGCATCCCCACCCCCGCACGCCCTAGTGTTCGGCGCCAGTGGCATCAACGGCTGGGCATTCGTCAACGCTTTACTGAGCGACTATCCCTCCGCAGATGCGTTCCAACACGTAACTGCCTTTACAAACCGCCCCCTGAGCGCAAAAGACGCGCAGTGGCCTGCCTCATCGAAGCTACAGCTCGTGTCGGGGCTGGACCTCGTCGGAAACGACGAAGCAGGAGTACAGGACGAGCTACAGAAACGAGTCCCCCACATCGAAGGCGTAACTGCCATCTACTTCTGCGCGTATGTCTTTGACAGTGACAACGCGAGAGAGATCGACATCAACGTGGGCATGTTGAAGAAGGTTGTCCTTGCGGTGGAGAAGCTCAGTGTGAATTTGAAGGTCGTGGCTCTGCCGACTGGTGTTAAGGTCTGTTAATGCTGATTCCTGCAATGCGTTGAGCACAATCGCCGTCCCCGTCTCTAGTAACAAAGCTAATGATTTGTTTCGGTAAACCAGGAATACGGAGTCCACCTTCTGGAGAACTTCCCCTTCGCAGACAACCTCCCGCTGAAAGAAACCCACCCTCCGCTCTCCGAGCCGTACCGCAGCGAGCTCTTCTACACTTACCAGCTCGACTTCCTCCGCACCGCGTCAGCCAACAAGCCCTGGACGCACGTCGACGTGCGCCCCGACATCATCATCGGCTTTGTGCCGAACAACTCCCTTCACAATCTTGCGCAGTGGATCGTCTTGTACCTCGCCTTATTCCGGTACATCCACGGTCCAGGCACAGAGGCCATCTTCCCAGGGACCGCCAAAAGCTGGAAGGCGTTGAGCAACGACTCCAGCCAGGATATTATCGCGCGATTCTGCATCCACCTGTCGTTGCACACGGAGGAGCCCGGCATCGCGGGAGGCAGCTTCAATGTTTCTGACAACGCGGTGCCGTCGAGCTGGGAGGAGAAGTGGCCTGTGGTCTGCGAGTATTTTGGCCTCAAGGGGGTCGCCCCGGTGGAGGGCGGACCGGAGGCCGCTGCTTTTTTAGAAGAACATCAGGATGACTGGGCCAAGATGGAGAAGGATTATGGGCTGCGGACGGGCCATCACCATGGGAAAGGTGATGATAAGAGCCTGCCGTTTGTACCGTTCTTCCTGCTCAGTCAGTTTGATTTTGATAGACAGGTTGATCTGACAAGGATGCATGCTGCTTGGGGTCCCGCTAAAGAGGAGCGAGATATCAAGGCGACGTGGTATACGACGTTTGAGAGGTATCGCGCGGCTGGGATTATTCCTTCTTTCTAGATAGGTAGTTCTTGCGAATATTGTTATGAGTTCGGAGACGCCTTGGGGTCATCAGCGGAGGTTTTTTTCCAATTCCGTTACTCCAGGCTTAACCAGGTAGAAAAGCTTGGTAAACCCAGCACGAGAGCACAGATTAAGCAATTCTTCGCATATGTAGGAAGCGCTCTTAGAGAAACCGATATAGAAATTCCAGGTTCTGCAGATTCGACGGTTCCTGAGACGGTGCAGTCCCCAGGACGTCGGTATAGTCATCGGTGAAGTTAAACAGCCCACCAAACCACTCGCTGGGGGCGCTCAGGTCAGCCTGGGCAGCAGAAGCAGCTTGTAGAGAGACATCCAGGGTCGCATCAGTGGAATGGCTTGTAGTTATATCGTCTGAGTAATGCGGTGTATGCGTCTCTGGTGTCTCATTGCTGACGCTGTGCCGAGCTTCTGTCGCGGGGTGTGTGTGGTCCGGTAGTCGAAGATTACGCGCAGTGCAATCATCTAAACACCGGAAGAACAAATCCAAGACCCAGTTTTCCAGATCCCAGGATTTTTGCAGCTCTTGGAGACCAAGAAGGCAGAGGCGCGCGCGGTGTTCTGCGAGTTTTCGTGTTGTGCCGGATGCGCGTCGGCAGTGGATTGTGTGGATACAGAGGGTGGAAAAGGCGTGGGTGATTCTATCTTGTTAGATGTGGTAGGCTGTGAGGTTCATGTAACGTACAGATGTGTCGGGCCGTGCTGCACCAGATTGTGCGACAGCATATCCTCAATGATGCGGGTGCTCCTCGTGGCGGCGTCCAGCGCGGCCTGTCCTGGCTGTTCCAGCCCCTCGTTGGGTGGATACAGAAAAGAGGACCGATACAGCAAAATATACAGGTTACTGGTAAATTAGCATAGTGATACAGACAATGAGATAAGTTACATACTTGTAAGTCATGTGGAGGAGACCTGCAAGGAAGGTGTCCTTAGGGGTTGTGCCACGGTCTAGCTTCAACTCCTCAGGGATTTGAGCTTCCCACTCGCATAATTGCTGACATAGAGCGGCACGAGAGGAAGTTACCCTCGTTGAGTGCACTGGCAGATACTGGGAGGACACGATATTGTGCACTATATCGTCAGTAAGAGTAACGGTGCAGGAGAAGAGCGGCATACGGATTCGGGCAAGTTTGGCCATCTCGACCGGATATGGAACCTCAGTGGCACACTGAGTGCCGAATATATGCTGCTCCCCAGAAACCTCATCATCCAACACATCGTCGGGCTGCAACATGGCCACTGCGCAGTCCTCATCACGAATGCGAGGGGGAAGCCCAAGGGCAGCTGCACTCTGCTGGTCCCGAATCTACTCTGGTGAGAAAAAATCCCGCACGGGTCACTGTGGTATACTCACATATAAAGCCCACCAAATCCGCTTCCACAGCTTCGCTTCACGCGGCGAATGGAACGAAAATTTAGACCTAGACTTCGTCAGCGGCGTCATTTCGCTTTACCCGTCAAACTCACATCATGTGCATGCCACGTTTCTGTGCCAAGCTGATGGCAACTCCCAGCCAGGACCACGTATCGCGCTCTTCCGATGGCCCACCGCGCCAGAAACTGAGCATAAAAATCGACTGCAGTTTAACGGTCTTGTTTGTCTCCCAGTCGGCGTCATAGAGGGCCTTGGCTCGGCTATAAAAGAGAAATTTGGCATGGTAGCGGATCGCAAAGTCCGTACGAGCGAACTCATCATCCGTACACAAACTGACACCAATGAAGAGCATAGACTGGAGCAAAAGCGGCGAGATGGTTCCCTGGGAATACAACTGCTGAACCGCAGCACGATCAAGGATGGGAAAGCAAGGGTGGAACCAATCGAAGTATGCTTTCAGCAGTGTCTCGCGCGTCTCAAGCGGTGGGTAGGAAAAGGCTCCGGCTGAGGACAGCTGGATCTCCATTTGAGCCTTGTGCGCACGCATCACGTCGTCGCGCGCGCTGGTTGAATCCAGACGCTCGGGGATGGCATAGTGTAGGCGGGTCTTGAGTGCCGATCCCTTGTCGGGGGAAGAGCGACGCCCTTCGTCGATCACACACGTCAATGGACTGGACTCGCCCAGGAATACGGTCGGCTGGGCCGAAGAGGCCGACTCGGGGGTGATCCAGGGGCTTCGGGGCGCCATTGGGATGCGCTGGGGGAGCGGACCCTCCCCGCGGGCCAACTGGGTCGCATCCGCCAACGGGGTGTCGGGCTCAGATCTTGGAGTGATCGGTGGAGGCGGCTTTTTGCGGGGATACCTAGAAACGGGTTAAACTCTATTGTAGGAGATCGTGAAGATGTAGAGGTAAAGACACGCACTTTCCTCGCTTCGACACTCCCAGCTCGCAGGGCACGTTCTGCGAGATACAGTTGTGGCAAGGCCGTTGAGACAGCACATTGCATTTGATGCGACGGCGATTACAGTGGAGACATGCCTGACGCGCACGGGAGCGTGTCCGATGTGGACTATCGGCCATGTTGTATTATACGTGTATAGTAGTATTGTCTAGAGTGATGAGAACAGGAATGTTGATTGAAGAAAGCGAGTGGAAATGATTGACGTTCCAGATAGCCGAGCCGAGTCGGCTATTTGCGTCCTGGATAGGTCTTGGCAACTAGGCATATAGGCGAGATGGGTTTACAGTGTATTCTATGTTCAACAACAGCGCTGTTGGATTTGATTACAGTTTACTGCTATTGAAAAACTAGAGAACGTTTCAGTATAAGTAATGCTGGCGCCATATTTGACAAATCTATAATCTAAATGTAATCGTGGTCTAGTAAACATACCTTCATCCACTCTGTTACAGTCACATCAATCCGAGCGCTGATTAAGAAATGAATAAACAAATGAACTCTGAGTTGGATAGTAAATAATACGAAAAAAGGGACCAAGAAAATATGCAGTATACAATTAAACCTACTAAGTACCAACTGATAGGAAGTCTGGACTAACGTTCGTAGATATAAGATAAAGTGGCCAGGGCCACGAATAATATATTCTACCAAGAATAAACCGCATATCTCTAGAACACAAATGTGAAACAAACCAGTATATACACCCAAGAAGTCTAGATATCCTCATCAATCCCCAACTCTTCTAAAATCGCTCTATTATGCGCCCCCACATCCGGCACGGCCTCCATCTGCGCATCACCCTCATCCATCCCCGGCGGCAACAAAGCCGGCACCCTCCCCTTAGGCGTATCAACCTCCGTCCACCGACCTCGTGCCCTAAGCTGAGGATGGTCCCAAACCCCCTGCATATCATTAACGCTAGCATTCGCAATAGACGCCTTATCCAGACGCTCAATGACCTGCTCCGCCGACAGCGACGAAAACGCCTCAACGATAACCTCCCTCAGCGCCTCACGGTTCTTCGACCTCCGCGAATTATCGCCAAAACGCTCATCAGCCACCAGCTCCGGCCTTACCAGCACGCGCTCACAGAATGCCGCCCACTCCCGCTCGTTCTGAATCCCCAACATAACAGTCTTGCCGTCGCCCGTCGCAAACGGGCCGTAGGGGTAGATCGCCGCGTGGGACGCGCCAGCAGGAACGGGCCCTCCCGCGCCGCCGTAGGCATAATACATGGGAAAAGACATCCACTCGACCATGCTCTCCAACATGGAGATGTCGATATTGCGGCCAGAGCGGGTGGGGTCCGACGCGCGCTGGAGCAGCGCCGCTAGAATGTTGGAATAGGCGTAGCTGCCGGCGGAGATGTCCGCGATGGAGATGCCTACCTTGGCGGGCTCAGTGCCCGTTCCGGTCACAGAGAGCATGCCGGCTTCGCTTTGGATGAGCAGGTCGTAGGCTTTCTTGTCGCGGTAGGGCCCGTCGGGCCCGTAGCCGGAGATGTTGCAGACGATGAGGGAGGGGTGCTGCGCTTTAAGGGTAGCATGGGAGAGGCCCAGGCGGGCGGCGGCGCCGGGGGCGAGGTTCTGCACGAGGACGTCGGTCTTTTGCAGGAGGCGGGTGAGGACGGCGTGGTGGCGCGGGTTTTTGAGGTCTAGGGCAAGACTCTCTTTGGAGCGGTTGGTCCAGACGAAGTGCGAGGCGAGCCCGTTGACGCGTGTGTCGTAATTGCGCGCAAAGTCGCCGACTTTCGGGCGCTCAATTTTGATGACGCGCGCGCCGAGGTCGGCGAGCTGGCGCGTGCAGAAGGGTGCTGCGATGGCTTGTTCCAGGCTGACGACTGTGATGCCTGCGAGGGGTTTGGGTTGGGAGTTGCTGGAGGCATAGCGCGCCTGGGGGAGTCGAATGAGTCTGAGAGGTCTGGGTGGCATTTTCAGTGATAGGATATTGTAATTGAGGCGTGATTGTTGTTGAGGAGAGATCTATATATGACCTCGGCAGGCATGAGGGGAATCGGGGTGGATCCGGCTATATGTTGATAAAGTGTGGGGTAAAGGCAAAAAGCCGACAGCGGTTACGTGCCGGTCACTTGGGACTCCTCCGCATTTAAATTCGCCTTCCCCGACTTATCTATCCTCATCAACCTTTCCGGAGCCATTGTCTTGATTAACAGCAATAATGAACTGCCTACGTGCTTCAAGATCACTATGCAGCCGGTTGGGAGGTTCTAACCCCCGGGTCGCGACCTCCCTCGCCCGGAGACACCTCCCGCGAACCTTCTCCACAACCGCGCAGCGTCCGCTAATGGACCTGACCGGGTTCTCCGAAGAGCAGTTGACAGTCCGCGACGCCATATCAGGCATTTGTTCCCGCTTCCCCAACACCTACTGGCAAGAGCGCGACCAGAATGAGCTCGATCCGAAGGAATTCCACGCCGCGCTGGCCAAAGATGGCTGGTTGGGCATTGCCCTGCCGGAGGAGCTAGGCGGGGCCGGCCTTGGTACGCCTCCGCACTCTACTCACGCTCTCAATGAAAAGCGCAAACAGAGCGGCTAATACGAAACAGGCATCTCGGAAGCAACAATGATGATGCAGACAATCACACAGTCCGGCGCCGGCATGCAAGGCGCGCAGTCCATCCACGCCAACGTCTACGCGACGCAGCCGCTCGCGCGCTTCGGCTCCAAGGCCCAAGTAGAGGAGACCATCCCCAACATCATTAACGGCACGTGGCGGACGTGTTTTGGCGTCACGGAGCCGAACACTGGTCTCGAGACGCTGAAGCTGAAAACGTTGGCGAGCAAGACCCCCGACGGGTACTCCATCACGGGGCAGAAGATCTGGATCACGTGCGCGCAGGTCGCGTCGCGGATGATCCTGCTGGCGCGGACGACGCCACTGGAAGAAGTGCAGAAGCCGACGCAGGGGCTGTCGATGTTCTGCATTCCCCTCGAGCGCGCGGAGAACAACGGGCTCGATATGCGGAAGATTAAGAAGATGGGAGGGCGCGGTGTTGACGCTAACGAAGTTTTCTTCGAGAACTATCCCGTCGCGGCGGATACGCTCATCGGCAATGAGAACGACGGCTTCCGAATTATCCTGCACGGCATGAACGCCGAGCGGTGTCTGCTTGCTGGTGAGGCGCTCGGTCTTGGCTATGCTGCTCTGGAGCGCGCCGCCCAGTACGCCAACGATCGGGTCGTCTTTGGTCGCTCGATAGGCCAGAACCAGGGCATTGCGCATCCGCTGGCGGATGCCTATATGAAGCTCGAGGCGGCCAAGCTGGCGACTTACCATGCGGCGCGTCTGTACGATGCGTCCCAGACGGACGAGTCGATCCCGTTCCAGTCGATCGGTGTGGCTGCGAACAGTGCCAAGTACCTTGCGGCCGAGGCGGCGTTTACGGCGTGCGAGCGGGCGGTCCTGACGCACGGCGGGATGGGATATGCCATGGAGTACGATGTGGAACGGTACCTGCGGGAGTGTCTGGTGCCGCGGATTGCGCCCGTGAGTCGGGAGATGATTTTGAATTTCATCAGCGAGAAGGTGTTGCAGCTGCCGCGGAGTTATTAAGGGGAATATATATATACGTTTAGAATACAGTACGTTGTATAATATTAAGGTATTGGTTGTGATAACATTTAGATGTACATATACCCGTCAAGCCAATCTATACCCATTTTCCAATGACTTCCTCTATGTCTATACACGAGTCGTTCCCTTCAACACCCCCTGCATGCGCGTCGAAAGCGCCAAAAACCCAGCCCCCACCAAACAAGCAACTCCCGCAAAAATCTGCAACCCGGAAAAGTTTGTATCCCCCTGATGACGAAGGATAGCACCCATAAGGGGCATGCCAGTCAGCGAGCTCACCGATATAATCAGCTGGAACGTTCCAAACCGTTGGCCCAGCGTAGCGAGGTCGCCCATTTTAGCAGCGCAAGGCATGACGAGGGACACGACGCCGCCACTGAAGAAGCCGTATGCGATAGCAAAGATGATGATGCCGGCGTGAGAGGGGTGGAAATTGAAGGGGAGCCAGAGAACGAGCATTGAGGCGCCGGTGCCGATTGAGCAGGTGGTGAGCATGTTGAAGTGGCCGAGCTTGTCGGATAAGTGGGGAGGGAGGATGCGGCCGGGGATGGAGGCGGCGCTATCGTTATGTTAGTATTGAACAGAGAGAGAGGTAGGGGAGGGAGGTAGATGGAGATGAAGAAACGCACTTGAGAATGGAGATGAGATACGAGGCGAGGCCCGTTGAGAAGCCCTTCTCCATGGCCATGCTGGTGAGATAGTCGAAGGGAGCCCAGAGTCCCCACCTGTTGAACCAGATCCGTTAGTACCATCCTTAGAAGGCAAAAGACAGTAGCATACATCACACAAAAGCATCCAAACGTATACGACGCAAACGACGTCTCCTTCAGCAGACGCATATCCATCCACTTCGCATCCCCATCCCACTTCTTCACCGGCAGACGCCGTCGCACCAGCAGACACGCAATAGCCAGCAGAATACCCACTAAGAGCGCAGCATACCGCACAGCCGTGAAGAACCCGACCTGGCTCATCACTTTATGCAAGAAGATCGGGAAGACGACACCTCCGAGACTGCTCCCGCTGGTCGCAATACCAGCCGCGAGACCACGCCGTCGCACAAACCACTGTCCAACGCAAACCATTGCGGAGGTGAAAATGGCTCCGGCGCCGAGACCAAAGCAGAGACCCTGCGCCAGGAATATCTGGTAGTATTCGTGCGCTATGCTGGTCATGCAGAGGCCCAGGACGGCTAGAAGACAGCCCGGGTAGAGCACTGGGGCGGGGCCGTACGTGTCGATAACGCGACCGTAGAGGGGCCCTGGAGCCCACATGAGGGCGACCTGGATGGCGAAGATCCATGAGATGGATGAAGGGGAATAGTCGCGTAGTAGGGTTTCCTCGTAGGTGGCTTGGAAGATGCCGATGCTGGGTTGGTTAGCATACTAGGCTATAGAAATATAGAATGAGAGGCTTACGCATTCAAAAACCCGAACGAGCTGAACAGACAGAGAAAAGAGCCCACCAGACACAGCCAGCCTTGTCTACCCTCTTCTGGCGGCAGTTGACTCTCCCCAGGGCCAGGTGATACTTCTTTGGACGACGTGGACGACATACTCGTCAGACATGTAAATCTACCGCGACGATCCACGAGACCTTTTCCTTCGAGCTGACCGTCCAATCCATGCTACTTATAGTGCGGAATCAAGAAATTCGGTGAGGTTTGCTTTTCGTGAAAAAGCAATAAAGATCCGCGGGCGCTGAGGCTGTAGCCACCCGTGTGACAGATTGGGACGGCTCCTGCAGCAGTGGCGTCGTCACTATTGAACGGCTGAGTATATTTGTCATAGTTCGAGGTGAGAATGCATAGACGGATCTTCGGAATTGATCGTCCTCGCAAATCGGAGCGAACCCAGACTAGCCCATCGTCCACGGCGATGGGATAGATCGGCGGCGCAACAATGTCTATACGAGAGAGAATCGGATTGATAGCCATGGGAATTATGATAAAACAACGGTAAACAGAGCCAGTAAACACGCCACACCAACGCCAGCCTGCAGACTACACCTCCGCGTCGCCCAATGGAATACAAAGAGTTTCTTTCGAGAACGATCGCAACACCTCGATAACGGCGACATGCCCGTGGGAAATCCCGCAGTTCACCCCCATAACGCGCATCTCCGGCCAGATGCCCTCGGGACCGACCGTGCCCGGTACACGGTCCTGCTCTTCCAACTCCACCAGGGCCCGAGTGACGCGCGTCGCACTCGTGGCTTCCCAGAAGCCCTCCCGATGCGGTGCGAGCGACAAGATGTCGAGTGCACGGTATCGCAAGGTGCGATGGCGACAGCGCACGGCGATGAAGAACAGCGGGTAGATGACGCCGAGACCCAACGCAAACATCGAGGACCGCTCGGCCTCAAGTGTATCGCGCAGCGACAGCGCCGCCCGGGCCTGATCGAGTGCCTCCTCAAACTCGGGTAGCAGATCGTCGTAGCTCATCTCCCCGCGTACGGGGTTGCGCACCAGCGCGATCTTGAAAATAATGTAGAGGAACCGGAGGACGAGCGCCATCCGCTGCTGCTCCGCGTCCAGGGTCGGTGGTAGCGCGACCATCAGGGCCTCGAATGCTTGGTACCACCGCTCGAGGACCTGCTGCACCCCCATGATCAGATTGCCTAGATCCCCGGGGCCGGGCTGATCGTCGTTGGTTTCTGTTATATCGGGCAGCGTGGGCAGACCGTCGTTCAGGTCGACGCGGTGTATGGGAAAGCTCTTCGCGTTGGTCTCTTGCATGATCCGGTTGAGGGCGGTGCTCTTCAGCAGCGCAAAGGTTCCCTTGGCCTCCTGGATGGTGTGGAAAGCGTCCGGGATATGGATATCTGAGATGCGACCGTAGACCCAGCCGATGCTGGGGTTATTGGGTTTCCACTCGAAGAAGGATATGATCTGGATCTCTAGCAGGGCGAAGTGCTCAACCAGCGCCCGTGTGTAGTAGGGGAGTTGCCGCTGGCGACGTAACGTCTCCGGCTCGGGGCTGTCATTGCTGCAGAGCTGGAGAATCTTCATCCCGGACTCGTAATGCATCTGGGCCGACTGGAATTCCTGCCGCACGACCTCGAAGCAGGTGAGGAGTAGGCACGTCGTCAGGCAGACGTCGGCCTCGTCCGGCATAAGTTTCCCGCGTCCCAGCTGGTGTCGAAGGCCCGACATCGACTGGCCGTAATACTGCAGCGCATAGAACGCCCCGCCCGGATGCCGACGAGCGGCACCCTCGATGTGCAGGGCCCCTAGGGCGATGGCCGCCCGGCGAACCACGGCATCCTCGTGGGTCATCTGCAACACCAAACTCTGCCAGAAGTACGAGGTGAACCATCCGCTGAGTTCATGCACGGTTTGTCCGCGGAAGAAGTCGAAGCAGATGCACTCCCGTCGGGTGTTGAACAGACGCAGCTGCAGGGTCGCGGGGACCTGCAAGTGCGCGACCTTGCGCGCGCGCGATGTGTTGGGCTCATCCCATCGACAGACCCATCCGGTGCGACGACAGCGCTGGCAGCTCGGTTTGGCTTCGTCGCATTTGACGCGCCGTTTTCTGTTTGCTTGGTCAGTTGCCATGAGCCTTAGACGCCTGTCGGTGGTGGTGAGTACTCACTTGCACGTCCAGCAGCCGTTCCTCGATTTATGGTGTTTCTTGCGCTTGCGGACCAGAGATTGTGACTCCATTCTGTGCTCCATAGCTCGGCACGCTCTTTGTCGACTTGCAAAACATGATTGAAGGATACCCGCATTGTGCACCGTGGAGGAGCTCCATCTTGTAGGGTCCGTTTCAGAGACATGGGGGAGACACTCGGGCATCCATCCAGCGGAAAACCCCGAACAAAGAAAGTTAAACCACCCAGACGGGTTCTCTGAATTGCACTGGTGTCTGGACCCCCCTTTTTTCTTTGGGTTCGAGTGAGGGCATGACGCGCCGTGGCTGCGCCCGAGTAGATCTATCGTCACGCTAAAGTCTGGCCCCCTGCCCTTTCTTTGTCCTCCATCAGCGGAGTCAGCGACTAAAACGACCATCCAATGCTTCCACCTGGCCGTCGACCCTCACTTTCCGATTGGCCATGATCGCTATGTTTTGACCAGTGCGACCCTGGTTTGGCCGGGGATGTAGATATCCGTGCGTGTCGGTTGATTGGCCGTTTCCTCGTGCCACTCCGACGGCCTTTGAGTTTCCCAAAGTGGAAGAGTTGATATAGTAATTTGAAGTCCGACCGGGGTGAGATCTGAGCACAGGGTCTTTTTGCATGTCAGCGCTTCACCCAAGGAAGCGACTCGATCGATTTGGAAAGGTGGTGATCGACTCTGGAAGGAGACGGGCTGTGGACGGGGAAGCGGATCGCTGCAGTGTGGACGTTGTCAGAAGCAAACATCGGCCTAAAGGTAGTGATTATTCAGATTAGCAATATAATGAAATTGAAGAATAGAAGATGATTACATCCATGATCCTAGTAGCCTGCAGACCCCATACAACATCAGGCCTTGGTGGAACGTCAGCCGCTCGTGGACTCCCGTGTCGAGATGAGCACGCACATCGTCTGTCTGACCTGTCCAAAGTCTAACGGTAGTATTTGTACTAGTGTCAATATGTTCCTGAAATTTCCTGAAAAATTACTGTTAGTCTCAGCGTCGAGCCATCTGACTGGAACCCTCACACATTCGTCCCCACCGTGGTTTGAGAGGCAACACGAAGTCGTCCCTGGCCACAACGTGTGGCCACGAGGGCCACCACGATACAGGAGATATGTCCGTTGCGCCGAGCACGGAATAGCAGTAGACTTATTGCACATATTCATTAATCTTCATCTCGGAGTGTGTCGTGAGGATGTCGGAAACAGATGTGCCGACATCTGCGACATAGACGGAGATTGAGTGTCAGACTTCCGACGTCTGACATACATCGACCAGTGATATACCCTGCCTCATGTAGCAGTGGCAGTCATAATTCTCAGTGAAGTACGTAGAAGCCTCTGCATAAATGCGCTCGAGTCAAGCTTCCGCCTGATAGCCACGTTTTCTCCACGTTGTCGTGTCTGAGATAGACGTTGACAGTGATGTCGCTTATGCACCGTGCCGATGGTCAACGGTCGAGCTTCTCCAGACGACACAGGCAGCAGCAATATAAATGACTCTTCTCTGCGCTACCCTAGGATGAAGCCAGTGTGATGATATCCCGTCGGGTACTTCGAAAATATACCGCCATGCGTATCCCGAATCTAGCCCTAACCGCTCTCCTAGTCCTGCAGGTTCAGACCACGGAGTTACTCGTCAACACGACCAGTGGACCCATCCAAGGATTCTACAACACTACGTCACGAACTGTTCGCGCATTCCTCGGTATCCCATACGCAGAGCCCCCCGTTGGCGGGCGACGCTTTGCCCTCCCAGTCGCCAAATCGCCTGTGCAGAAACCCTTCGTCGCCGACGTACTCCCGCCAATATGCCCCGGCGTGTACAGTCCCTCGAATGAGTCAATCATCAGCGTGCTGCCATATCTCCAGGGAAGCTCGAGTAGCATGTCGGAAGACTGTCTGCGCGTAAATGTCTGGGCCTCTGCGGCAGCGCACCCTAGTCGCAACGGAAAAGCTGCGGTGATGGTGTTCATCCACGGGGGTGTGTTCTACCAGGGCAGCCCCTCATCACCATTCATGGACGGGAGTTACATTGTACGCGACAATGAGGATGTTATTGTCGTCAGTATCCAGTGGGTCTCTTGTACCCCAGAACAGCCAACTGGTATTGAACAGGGACAGGTATCGTCTGACGATCTTCGGATACCCGGGTGCTCCGGGCATCCCTCCAGCCCAGCAGAATGTGGGATTGCGCGACCAGGTTCGTCGCTGTATCCAATTCCATTACAATCTTGATTAACCGCCGGCCAGCGCATGGCCATTGAATGGGTACACCAGAACATTGCGCAATTTGGCGGCGATCCGGATCGCATCTTGCTCTTTGGCCAGTCAGCTGGGGCTGTCTCGACAGACATGTATCTCTACGCAGTGCGTATCTCTCATATTCTCCAATTTCAGTATGCACCAACATCAACACCTAGTCTAACAGTTCCAGCACCACGACGACCCTCTCGTCCACGGCGCTATCCTCCAATCAGGCGTTGCAGGCATGTGGAACAACGACATTCTCCATGCCCAAGCCAATTGGACCGAGGTATCCACGGCGCTGGGGTGCGGATCCGGACAGGATACGCTGAAATGCATGCGCGAGCAGCCAATTGACCAGATTATCGATGCGGTGAGGGCATCTGGCAATACATTCTACCCTGTCCAAGACAATATCACCGTCTTTCCAGACTACTCTGTACTATCGCGGCAGGGGAAGATCACTCCCGTGGTGAGCTGTTTCCAGGCATTACCTTGCCTAGTACTACTCGGCCTGGTCATAATAAGCTAACAAAAGCCTGTATACCAGCCGACATTAATCGGCATCGTCGACCGTGAACTCGCCATTGTTTACAATCTCAGCTCCAAGGCGATCAATGAGTCCGCCATGTACGCGCGCTCGCAAACCGAATTCAACTGTCCCACGCACGAGACGGCCCAGTATATTTCCCCATCCATAACTTCTTTATAATTGTACCACAGCTGACTGTCTCTAGACTACGCTTGCAGAGCAACATCCCCACCTACCGCTATGTCTACCACGGAAACTACACCAACATCAGCCCCGTCCCATGGCTAGGCGCCTACCATGGCAGTGAGTGTTATACCCACCTTGTATTTCTAGACTAACCCACCAACAAGGCGATCTACCCGCTGTATTTGGATCGTACAATATGAGCGGGACCGGAATTGCGTCCACCCCGCGCGAGATCGCCGATAGTCGATACATTCAAGGTGAGCATGCCATGCCCAGGTGTCTCTACATAGTGATTAACAAAAGCAGATGCTTGGGTGGCGTTTGCGAAAGATCCCCACAACGGCCTGGCTCGTTTGGGGTGGCCTCAATATGATCCTACTAGTAAGTCTGAAGGACCGAAAAAACGATAAGCGACAGGGGGTCTGACTAGGATAGAAAACACACTGGTAGATCTGGCTACTGGTAGTGCGCAAGTGGCGACGTTTTCATCTCCTGATACGTGGGATCGCCGTTGCGATGGCTCTCGGTTTATTCCTGCGGTCAGATCTAATATACGGCGTTCTCGGGTTAGATATTTACCCTAGCTTATGTAGTGGATGGCTTGGTATGTGCTGGCTACTATTCCAAGGTGCTATGCCAATGGATGTTGAAGGTATACACCGAAGTCACTTTAAGAAATTGGAAGTCAATAGATTTCCAGTGTTACAAGCAGAATTGACCAACCACTTGAGACATTGGCGTAGTATACATGATAGAGACTACAGTCTTGGTAGGGCTATACCACCAAGGCCTTTTTGACCAAATAGGTTTATCACTACCATCAGAATTCTACCAGCAATCAATAACGGAACTGAGGACTCACACAACTATTATAATATTCTCTTTCTTATAAATAGACGGTGGCAGGATGGCCTCAGTACACTAGCAACCCCTTCTCTCCTCCCCCTCCAGCTATCTCAAACAATAGAGATCCAGCCGCGGTGACCAGACACCTAATTAATCTTATCCATTCGGCCAACATGGTTGAAAGCAATGAACCCCGGTGCAGGCACACGGTACCCGTCATAGAAGGGACCGACGACTTTGACGCCGCCCTCCAGGAGCCTGCAGCGCCCCGTAGCAATTTCATAATCACCACTGGAACACACCTTGACCTGGTCGCACTTGTCCAGGCAGTCATGGTTAGAGGTAGCGGAGACGACTGAAATCTCGCTGCCCCTTTCGCTCTCTGTTCTGCGTTAATTATACCATTTGGGGCTATAACATTGCGGGTGTCTTGACGTACTCTGATCGCACCACACTCTCCAAAGTTCGTCGCCAGCGGCACGGAAAACACCGCTCTGGTCGGGGCCTGGTAATAAGCAATTAGCTGGTGATTGCCTCCGGGTCAGCTTTTAACTTGTAACTCACAAACAATGTCCTGGTACGCCATCTGGCTGCCCAGCTTGGCCTGGCATTCCTGCTCCGACTGCAGGCAGGAATTCAGGGCGTTCTGTAGCCAGTTCTGGCCGTGAACGGAGCCAGCAAGCACGAAGGCGGAAACGGCAGTGGTAAACTTCATGTTAGATAGATGTTTCTTTGGAGGTCTTCAATTCTTGAGCGGCGGTATGGAAGGTGGATGACAAGAAGAAATTAGTGGGAAAGCAGAGGTATTTAAATCTCATCTGAGGATGGCTAACAAGGGTTCAGATCCCTGATTGCAGGGCACATTCCGATAATTGAAAGCTTTACATATTTCCAAGATCAAGATGTTCTGTTTCCGGAGACTTTCTCCTTCTTGTATGCGCCTTTACATTGGGAATTATTCGATCAGGTACCCAGCTGAGCAGTCTTGCATGGGTACAGCTCAATGAGTACCGTTCAGCTCTTCAATATTTGTCAGATCAATATTCCAGCTCCAAGAGCAAACACACACCATCCCCCCTCAATCAGTCCATGTACATTTAGCAAATTCCACGCGTAATATAACAGCCGCTACATCAAAATGCCGACCTACACTTTGGGAGGGCTTGACCTGGCTGATATCCTCAACAATATATTGGTTGTAAGTCAGCCTGGCACCGTCGACGCCCAGTGCAGATCCACTACCCCCAGGAATGCTCCAACATACCACGGCAACGTCTCACTGGCTACCGCGGCATCGCAGCATAGTCTATAACGCCCCCACAGGAGTTTGTACTACAAGACGTTCTCAGAATGTCTTCTGAGCGCACTATCGATCTCCGTCACCGGGACCATATCCGAGGGAGTGGGTGAACAGATTGCCTGATAGGCTTGGCATCAATGTAATGACCCGGGAATGTATGCATCTACTGCTAGGAGAGCTGGAATGTGCGAATTGATGAACGGGTGGTAGTGTATGAGTTCTATCGTTACATCTTCTCAGACGGAAACGGGGGGTGGAAACAGTGTCAGGATACCCGGCCCTAGGTGCAAGTTGGCTGTGGACTATGGATTGAGCTCTTGTAGCCAGCTGTGGGAGCCTTTCTCGGGGTATGGGCCTCGACTAGTCAAAAACATCCCCTTCCTAAAAAGGTGAACAACGGCACAATGGAACTATTATACACTAGTCCTCTAGGAGAGTGCAAGTAGCGTGGTACAACGCGTGTAATCCACGAATGTTTTGCTGTCCTGGCTGTCATATTTGACATGCTCGATGTTATCAATTATGTTACACCACATATAAGCTTTGATACCCCCTACGAGTGCTGTCAAGAATACAAGGTATAAACACCCGTGTTGATTTTGTCGAAGAAGCGAACAGCGGTTGGATGGACCTCAACGGTCATTCCTTCCGCACCCCCAAATATGCGAGGCAGCTGAAAATACGGCTCAGCATAGGTCGGCATGCTGTGCGTTCTTCTACAAGAATACTGGTCGGGAAGATTCAACGCAACGAGGTACTTGGAGTCACAAGCGGCGACAAATAATTAATTTATGGGAACGCCATATTGGACGATCCGGACACAGTTTTGGGAAGACCAGGTAGGTCGCGTCTAACACGGTTAAACGAGCTGTTGTACTATCTACTGACCTTCAATATGTCTAGAATATTACGCCATTCACGTAGGGTGTTACATGGTAAACAATAGAACCTGCTTTCCAGCGGAAGCACGCGAATAAAGAAATCACACATCTGACCCAGCATTCTGATACGAATCGCTCAGCTCTTCCATCTTATGGTCCTGCAGGAACTTCTTGAAAGTGACTGGAGTAATCTCTGGGTACTTGCGGTTGTCTAATTCGGGCTTCAAATAAGCTTGCCCGTTCGTGCAGTAGTACTGATAGAACCTGAGCGTGCAAAGTCAGTTCGAGTGATTCAGGTAAGTGGCAGAACGCTTACATTGCAAGGTAGGCAAAGATGTTCGATGGGTCTTTGTTGAAGGTTGCCTGCATTGCCTTATAAAGATCGTCTAGAGAACCCAAGCGCTCGAGTTGCGGCTTCTTCCCATAAACCTGGGCGAAATCATCCGCAATTCCATGAATTGATCTGCGGTCGCCAAGGACTATAGGGTGACAGAAGGTCAGCAGGATGAGGAACTATTGTCGATACATAATCTAGGCACGCCGGGGAACTCACAGTGCTGCAAGCCAGTGGCACTCGGATCTCTTGCCACGGCAGCGACATATTCCGCCGCTGTTTCGTAGGTTGTCGACTCTCAAATCTCGTCACCATTCCCATAGAACGACAACTTGCACTCTTCCGGATGCCAGACATTGAAATAGCCACTCCAGAAGGTTTCCATGAAGGCGCCAATCAAGACATGAACACCCTCGACATGTTTCTTAGAGTCTAGATGGTCCTTTACGTGCTTCATCGGATCCTTAGCGGGGAGCTGACCATATTCAAGCTTGGTGAAGTCGAGAGAGTAGTCGCTAGCAATGTAACGATCGACCTTTTCTGCGTCACATGCGTCAACGAGCAGCTTCTGGCCCTCTGTCATTAGAGTGTTATCGCCAAGGTAGCAGCAGATCACGACATCGCAGCCTCGGACAAAGATGCGCAGGACGTCCACATCATCCGAGGAACCTTGTACGATGGTGACATCAGGGGAGTCACGGAACTTGGCTGGCAGCTTCGAGGGGTTGCGACAGAATCCACGAATCTGCACGCCCGAGGAGCGGCACAAATTTTTCAGGACCAGACGTGCAAACTTGCCAGTAATGCCGGCAATTCCAACAGTAAGCGGCATGATGAAGACTGGGAACTTGCAATGAACAGCGAACACTAAGGTAGTTAAGGTACTATGTCAACCTGGATGTGCAGTCGGTTTATATAGGGCTTGGAATGCAGTGGAGACGTCACTGTAGGCGGCCAATCAGACCGCCGGTACAAGGTACTCCGCGAGTGGAGATCGCTAAGGTCATCGCCGATCCTTCCGGACTGTCTGATTAATTGATCATGTCAATTACCAGCAAAGACATTGTACAGTCAGTCTGAGCAATGCCCAGACACCCGGCCACCTGCTCTCCCTGGCCATGCAAGGTGAAAACCCGGAGCAGCGGGTCTTCGGTCGAAACTCGCACGTCCCTGCGGTAAACTCAGTGCCGATACGCCCTTCTCGCGTGTGCCGATCGTTGATTGCTGATATGACTCCCTATCTAGTGTCTCGAATGCCGGGCTCGAAAAGCAAAGGTTGTAGGGATGCTGACTCCATTGCAATGTGCCACTCTATTGACCGGTAGTCTGTAAAGTGTTCCAAAACGCAACCATGTGGGCCGTGTGTGCGCCACGGCCGGGAATGCCTCTACGTTTCAAGGGCCGCACGTACGCCCTTGACGCGAGAGTAAGGCACCCATCGTTGAATCCGAAGCAGTCAATGTTTTGACAACATGTTGTAGGCACCTCACTGCGGTCGAAACCCGGCTACACGTCCTTGAGACTGCACTGCGGAGGTTGTTCCCAGGCGGAGACATGGAATCCCTAACACAGAACCTACTCCTTGATGAGACTATAGATGGGCCTGAGACATATATTACCTCAGACAACCTTCGTGATAGCATCGCGTTTATGGACGGTCTGTCGTCCCAACTCAGCAGCCATGGGATGGTGAACGATGAATCGATTTCGGAACAGCCGGCACCTCGCTTTGCTACTGGTATCGAGTGCCAACCCCATTCTGCCTCTCTGGTCACCGTGGAGGAACAGACTCAGTTTGTGCACAGCTATTTTGAACGGTATCATGTTCTATACCCATTGGTAAATGAGGAGACTTTCCGCCGTGACCTCGGTAGTCAGTCGCTGCAACCTGCATTTCATTTATTGGTGCAATCAGTATTAGCTATCGGAGCTTGGCTGACACCACAGGTGCCAGAGGGCTTTGATATCAAACTCTTCATGCAAGCGCAGCATCAGTTTCAGACAATGCCGATCACAGACCAGGTTCATATTTGCATTGTCCAGGCTTTGATCTTGCTTAGCTATTTTGCGCAGAAGCAAGGCAGCGCCGAAGAGAGCGACTATTACATTGGGACAGCGCTTCGAATTTCAATTGCTCTTAATCTCCACACCAACCCTCCTATCTCGCTGTGCGAACTGGACAAAGAAGTTCGCCGGCGAGTGTGGTGGAGTGTTTATTGCGCCGAAAGCTGTTCGGCCAAGATGTACGGACGGCCACTGCTCTTGCCAGATGACAATCTAATTACCGTGAGCCCGATCTCAAATATCCATGAAAACGTTCGTAATGCGATCCCCCCCTCTTGTGCAGCTACAGCTGAGCAATCTCCAAGACCCTCACAGCGTCAAGCACAGTGTTCCCACCCCAAACCGACGATACGACGATCTACACCGGCCTGATCCAACAATCCAGCTATCATCGCATGGCAAATAAGATCTATCGCCAGCTACTTTCAACTCCACTGGTAACACCAAAGGATGTTGAGGAGGCTGAGCAGACAATCGATGCATGGCATCGCAGCTCATCATTTTGCGTACAAGTGGGAGATCGTTCCGCGCGGCCAGAATGGCACTTCACGGCTCGCTGCCGCCAGATCCTGTGCGATCAAAATCTTCGACTCCTCATTCGTCGGCCGATACTGTTACACTGGTTTAGAAGGTCCTCTACAGCCGGCGGACCCACATACCAGGACAGTGCAGGCGAGGCTCGCTGCCGCGCTGAGGGTCTGACAATCGCGCGGACCACAATTAACACGATTGCAGACTCTCTTTCCCATGGCCGCTATTCCCGCCTGACTCTAGCATTTACCCTGTGAGTATTTCATAAAATCTACTGCATGTACGCAGTAGTACTACACCGTCTACGCCTTTGTAGGTGACGCTAACAAAAATGACCAGCTATGCCTTCTTCCACGCTCTGATTGTGCCTCTCATCCACGTAAAGACAGACCCCTGGTCCCCGATATCTATATCCTGTATGCAGGACCTAGAAAAAGCCAGAGCCGCCCTTGACCATCTACCCGCTGACAGCGTCGTCCTGTCACGCTACTTCGGCGCAGGTCTACGACGTCTTTTCGAGGTGGCTTTTCAGGCGAACCACCAGAAGAGCCCGAGTAAGCCTCCTAGAGGTGAAAGAACAGTGGGCCCTCATACATTACAAGAAAGGAATAACAACATTTTTGGCAGGGAGGAGCTGGCCCTGCTAGAGGTGGGAAATCTAGGCCCGTCACGTGCGCTTGACTTTTCGGAGTGGATGCATTTATAGGTATCTTGTATGATCTCTTTAGAAAAGAAATAAACAAACAGCCCTGACTCGTCTTAATAGCAAGGTCGAGCAAGTCTTGTAGCTGATAGTATTGAATTTGCCTGTGTTGTTGAAGATGGTGCTTTCTCCAGAGACTATATGGAACCATCGGTGTTGTGTACTATTTCTATAGCTATATCTTTATGGACGGCAAGAGAGGGAGTAGTAATAAGACCAAGACAACCGCCACCCCTGTCGATTAAACTCCGGTGACCAGCTATGTAGGCCCACTAGATATATAAAGCTCACTCTATATAATATTTCCCCCCAATGGGCCAACGTTTTAGCGTAGTGGGGCAATTCACCACCGATCTCCAGGAAAGTCTAAGTGGACGTGCCTTTGCAGTATGGGAGCTATAGTACATATTGCAGAAACGATGACCGACATGAAAGAAGCGAAAATCACGCTCTTACGGAATATGCAAGGTACTACCCTAGTTTTGCTCTCCGGTACCCACCGAGTCAAACCATCTCAAGAGAGACCACCCCGTGGTCTATTTTCATGATCGGCAAAAGCATGCTGACTCCACCATATGCATGTGTATGGATATCCATGGCAAGACAGCGTTCTACTCGAAATAGCTATTCAACACCCTCGATATGCGCCCACGAACCGGGGGCACATAACTCTCCTCATAAGCATCAATCTGCTCCTTCAGGCCATTGAAGCTCAAATCCGCCGTACCGGGCCAGACGTACTTCGTCCGCTTGACAACCTTCCAGGAAACAAAGCAGACAATGAAGAAACCAATCATGGTGTAGTTGAGAAAGAAGCCAGCCAACTCCCAATGTCCTGGGAAGAAGAGATCAAATCCCAGAACCAAGGTCATGATACCCGTGCCGAACACCGCGTACCACGCCGCGAACGGCTGCGGCAGGCGGCCTTTATACGGAAGTGTTGCGCGGTCGACTCCGTTCCGTTGCAGCGACGCATGGAAGTGCAGGTATGTGATGCAGGTGCCGAAGTAGTTGATGAGGTATGAGGCCGTGAGCACGCTGACCAGCCAGTCGAGGACCTGGGCTGAACTGCTGCTCACTTGTAGAAAGCCCAATGCGGAGAATACCATGGTCACGGCGACTGCGATGTAGGGCAGCCCACGCTTGTTGCAATGTGCCAAGATGGAGGGTGCCTGTCCGTCGAGGGCCATTCCGTAGAGAAGTCGGGACCCTGAGAAGACAAGGTTGTTTCCCGCTGAGAAGACTGAGGTCATGATAAGGGCGTTGACAAGTGATGGCACGCCTCGAATGCGGAAGTTGGTCATGGAGATTACGTAGGGGGACCTGTTCGTTTTAGTTGGAATCTGACCAGGCAGGTTCGTTTTTCCACAAGAGTTGGACTTACGCTGCGCCGGTTCCACTGCCGCTTTCGAGTCTCGCCTTGAGTGTTGGGTCGTCGTAGGGGAGGACAATCCCCATACAGAGAGCACCTCCGAGAAAGAAGAACATCAGGCGCCAGACGAATGCTGAGTAGGCTTTTCGCATGACCGACCGAGGCCGCTCTGCTTCAGCTGCTGCCATCGATATGTATTCCGGGCCGACCATCCTGTTTCAGGTTACTAATGGACAGCGAGACAGCGTTTGCGTCATACGTGAAAGAAGCCTGGATCATGCAAGCAAGTAGACCGCAGAACCTACCCCCGTCGCCTGGGACCAGGTAGGATACAAAGGCGCCCTAGAAACCCCATGAGATAATGACCAACCAGCACGGGGCAGACTTACCGGGTCGTTCCAATATCTGAAACCATAGCGATCGCCTTGCGGATTGCCCCCAAGCATCGTGATGAAGGTGTATAGCATAAGTGCCAGCATAAGAAATATCTTGAAGATTGAAAGGTAGAACTCAGATATCCCAAAGTACCGAACTGTTAGAATGTTCAGACCCCTGTTGTCGATCAGCCACCCCTGCTCGTTTCCTCGAATCCAAGGTCGTCATACGCGTAGAGTACTATGCATGCCGCCACCACAGCCGCCACCGGAACCTCATCGGTCCAGTACGTGAGCAGGACATTGATCGCGACGATTTCATAGGGTATCCCAAGTGCTTATCGATCCAGAGCACGTCAGAGCGTGCAAATAAAAGTAGAAAAGTCGCAGATAACATACCCATATTCAGGAAAAAATTGTACCCCATAGCCAGCCCAAACGCTTCGTCTACCCAGTGACTGGCCAGTCGCACATATGGGCACGGTATGGGCAGGTAGCACACCATTTCGGCGAAGCATTGATTGACGCACAGGATGACAGTACCATAGACAACAAAGCCCAGAAACAATCCCGCCGGTCCCCCCTTGGGCAAAACAGCGCCCATCTGGACAAAAAGGGACGTTCCAATCGCACCCCCAACTGCGAAGAGCTGGACTTCTCGACCGCGCAGCTTCCGATGAAGATGCTGCGATCCAGCGGAGATCATCAACCCATCTTGCGGCGTCTCATCGTCGCGCGACTGCGACGACGTATTTGATGTTTTATCTTCTCCGACTGATTTTGCCATTTCTTTGTTCCAGGCTGTGGTTGAGAAAACAGAAATTGCGAATGCTCATCTTTAAGGTGCGAGAGAACTTGCCCCTTACAACTAGCGGTGTCTATCGTGCATTGTTTGAAGCGTGGCCTTTGCTGCCATTGCCCAGTAAAAGATCCGCAAAACGTCTATCATTTTATGCGATCGAGATGCAGAGCCAATGATGCCGGACAAGACAAGGGCCCCGTGCATTACCCCTCATTTCCACGGCATGATACGATGAGACTAAGTTAGTAGCATCGTGTTATCCCAGATAGTATATTAGCATGATTATCACAAGGTAGATCGATTGGATTTTTGGGTTGCCGCGGTATGTCAGCGGGAAATGCGTTTAAGTTGCAAAAGGTCCAATAATACCAGATCGGACAAGTGTTGAGATTGTTTAGAAGATGATCTGATGAGATCTCGTTCTAAAAATTGGGTACGAGACCCACCGATGTCGGGTCGGGCCGATTCCACAGTATATACTGGGGAATAACACCACTCGACCATATCCACACAAGGACCAAACAGTCATATCTAATATGTCTTCGGGATCCAAGCCAACTATCTACTCGTGTCTGATTGCTTCCTCATCTCTGCTGCATCTAATGGCAATCCATTTTGCGAGTTCCCGATCAAAATCCGACTTAGCCAGATATGCTTGATTGGGGGGATACCACGGGCAGCAGAACTAGCAAAGACGACATCCATTTCTTCCAGGATGACAGATTTGGTCTCTAGGATTACAACACAGTTAACTGTAAAGAGAGTGGCAGTGGTAATAGATCCGTAAGTAACATATACGTACTCTAATTGCCAGAATGCTCGTATTGTTATTTGTATATTGATACTCCTTTAGGCCGCCTTGGCAGCCATCAGATTCTTGCTATAAAAATCCCTGCTGTGTGTGTTGATATTAGCATCTTTGCTGAGCAGCAGCTGTACGACTTCTTCGTGACAGTTTTGAGAGGTGGCAGGAAGAACATTGCCATAATAGCCAGTCTGGATCTTGAGATTAGCACCTTTACCAAGAAGGAAATGCATGGTCTTCTCGTCGCCGTCTTTGAAATGAGGCTGGGAAGTATGATCATAATTGTCGTCCCAAGCATTGACATCGGCACCTTTGTCGAGAAGCAGTTGCAATTTCGTCGTGGCCTTTTGAGAAGCAGTTCGGAGAGAGTTGCCGTACCATTCAGCCTGTGTATTAAGAGACGGACGGCAGATCGGAACGGAACAGATTATAGTCGCAACTTCCCAGTTCTTCGCATATCCAAACTGAATATGGAGATTCTTCGAAACATAAGACATTATGAAAGTTCTCCCAGCTTCTGAATCGCCATAGAGCCAAAGCAATGCGACACCTTGTTCTTTGTCTTATCCTTGCTTGGAATTCGGAATCTTATTGAACCATGCCATAGATTCCTCGATTATCTGACCTTCACTTAACCTGGGGGGGATAGAAAGCTTGATCACGTCATCCTCTTGAAGGCCCAACTTATCAATTCAGAC
Source organism: Aspergillus campestris IBT 28561 (assembly GCF_002847485.1). NCBI lineage: Eukaryota > Fungi > Ascomycota > Eurotiomycetes > Eurotiales > Aspergillaceae > Aspergillus > Aspergillus campestris. Next base: position 1,053,739 of record NW_020194340.1, on the reverse strand, counting down.
AGCTCGAGCAGCTTCAACATCCTGCACATGATCCTCAGAAACGGTAATGTCTACTCCTTGCAGCCTTAGTCCAAATTCTTCTTCTGGCCCCGCACAACAAATTGACCTAGGCGCTTGCCTGGGCGTCGTGTCCATCTCTTGAGCTCCCCACTGATGCGCTGGTACCCGTCGTCCTCTACCCTCGAAAACCGTGCCATATCCTACAAAACGTTAGCAAAGCCTACACAACGGAGGGAGTGGAGCCCCACCATGTGGTTTGCATGGATTGATAGATAAGGCCATCCAGCAATGATTGCAGATTCTTGTTCAACAACCATTCCGACTCCAGGAACTTCCAGTTCCTCGTAAAAACATACCAGCCTAATACGGCCATTGTTTTTTCTTATCCAATTATCGAAGTAGGTTTCGACCCCTCCAAGGACCTGAGAGTTTCTCTCAAGCGTATCGAGAATCTTGGCGTTGGTTCTTACGCCTGAGATTTTTACGATATTGGCAATAGCGTCGGTGAAAGGGGCAATATCTGCTCCGCGATGAGGGGTGCCCAAGAAAGCAATGCCCACTGTCTCTTTTTCAATCTGCATCAAGTGTTCGTCGGCGGAATGTTCAGAAACTTCCATCGCCTTTTTCACCACGAGCCCGCCCAGACTATGGGCAACGAAAATGATCTCTTGAGGTACTTCCTACACGCACAGGCCATGAGAACTTTGTGACAAATGATAGATTGATGAAAATGACCTACAGACTCATCAGCTTCTCTTACACGGGCTAGGTCATTGACCAAGTTTGAGGCGTGACTCTCGAGGGTGTTTTGCCCAACCGGCCGAAAAGATCTACCGAGATCCGCATGGTACCCAAAGGAGAGGATGCGAGCATTGGGGAGATCTCGTCGGAGTAAATTCACGGGCCAGTATTTCTGTGTCTTGGTATGAAAAAATGTTTTGTCGGCGCGGCCTGTGAGGCCGTGGAGAAAGACGATATCCACATCAGGCTTGGGCGGGGCATGTAAAACTTTAATGCCCTTGACTTTGTTCCCAGGAAACAAATTTGTGATTGAAGATACGAGATTATGGGCCGAACTGGACGAGTTCGAGGGTTTCACCTTACCAGCAGCACCTCCCACTTCATTTCGAGCAGCAGCACTCTTGCCGGTAGTCTTCTTCCTGAACTTCCTCCGTAGTTTATCGAACGCATGCATGGTTGTATGTTTTTCTATCTCTCTTTCACCCGTTTAGAGATTAAATTCAAAGTCAGATGTCTTGGTAGCAAGCCTGTGAGGGTCCCGTCAGAAAAGGAGTAGCTATCAGGTCGGGCTCGTACGAGGCGGTTGGCCACAGGACAAGGATCATGATCACGGGATATATTTCAATAATTGATCCAGAATATTATAGTGAGAGTGGCACCAAATACTTTCAAGCCCCTGTACGAAGATTTGGCAAAAATACGGGCAGGGGAGGGGGAATATTGGAAATATTTGGCGTCCCACTGTAGTCGGGACGATGATAGCACACCGTGATCGGGATCAACAGACAAGCACTCGCTAGAGCACAATAGCGCATATATACACGTGCACCCAAGAGGGATAATTGCTCCTTCACTCTTGATATCTGGAAATTCCGAGCTAATTGTGCAGTTTAATGCTGGATCATACCAGTAATTCTGTCTCACTTTCCACAAGATGGATAGACAACCTCAAAGATCACTGTGTGATAAGATACTCACGTATTTTGTTTGCAAATGTCAGTAATTGAATTGACAGTAAGCTCTCGAGACAAACAAGTTACTCTACCTCACTGTTCTCTTTTCATGCACCAGAAAATCCTCGCTTCATGGGTTCAAACGACTTCCCCTGACTTGTGGCGGGCAGCGTCGTCCTCTTTCCCCTTAAGGGCATTTGCGCTGTGGACTGGAATGTTTAACCCATGTTCCAGGGTCTCCAACTTGTCAACCCATCCAAGTCATGGTCTAATGAGGTGGGTGTGATTCGTTCTCACACAGGCGCTTAGGGTTAGGGCCGGATGATTGGCTACAACGGAGGCCGCAGCGTGGACCGCTGGCAGCGGAAATGAGAGTGGGACCGAAAGCAAACAGGCAGTATCCCTGCAAGTATACGGTGTGTCAATCGTTGGCTGGGATTGCTTTGCTATTGTAGTTCTAAATATAGATCTGTCTGTGATCAAGCGTTGTGATCATAAGAATAGCCCTAGGGGGCTAGTCATGGAAGAGCTCCAAAAGTGACCCACTGATGTCCTCTATTCCGTGCACATAGAAACACATGCATCTAGCCAATAGCTTATGTTTCAAATAAGGGAAAGAATGACCACGCCGCTAGAAGAGGTGACATGATACTTTTGATCTCTATAAATGACTGTATACCCAGTGCGCCAAGTTATAACACGACGATCCCTCCATCTCAATGCATTCTTGCACCCACAATCCAACCCATTCAACATCCCCCCTAAGCACCTCCAAATGCGCCCCGACAACCTATCCTGAGAATAAGTCGAGTCAACATCCGACACCTGGCTTCTCTAATTCCTAGAGATCGAAATCCTGAGACCACTCGGCGGGTTTATTCTCAAATACAACAGCGGGAGTGCCACCAGGATTGCCATACTCAATAAAGGTTTCTACAATATTTCCCTGCGGATGAAGTACACGGAGCGCAAACAAGGTCATGTCGTGTTACGGTTCTCGTAGCCGGGGGCTGTGTTCTTCCCTGGGGAGAAGGTTCTGAATGAGATTGCTATTATGCGGTTTCTTGCGGACCAGACGTCGATTTCTGCGCCGTATGTTCTTCATTCTGGGGCGAGGCGGAGTCCAGTCAAGTTGACGCTGTTTATTACGATGGATTATATTGGTTATGAGACGAAGATGTATGATGTGCTTAACGTGCCTGGATGTCCAGCATGGAGATTAAGGGTATAGACATAAATCGCAGGTATACAACGATAATATTCTTCATGATTCACAATTAACCAACATTACACCAAGCGGAACTAAGCCCTAACATCATGACAAACATACAGTATCCGTAACTATAGCTTCATCGAGCGATGTCCAGACGCAACGCGCGGCAACTCCTCCCCCCACGCAATACGGCAGTCCCAACGCAAATGGTCATCATCCATACGGACAGCGTCCTCCTCAGGCTTCACAATATCCCGCCACACAAGGTCACCCACCCCACCCTCACCCATCAAGATCCACCGGTTCGCGATCTCCCTCGCCACACCATCACCATCACGCTCAGCGTCGAGCGCGAGCAAAGCCCCACACAAGACCCACGTCAGAGTAAACATGGCGCGCCGGCCATCAGCAAGCAGCTGCGCAGCATGCGATGAGCTAGACACGCGCTCCAAGAACGCCGCCCACGTCCGGCTCAGCATCTGCGACCACTCGGGGCGTCGGACGAGGCCGATCACGCGGTGGACCCACGCCGAAAAGACAGGCAGGTGGTCGCCCTTCAGCAGGAAGCGTACCAGCTCGCTGGCCAGCACGTTCGTGGTGCCCTCCCAGATGGCGTTGACTAACGTGTTGCGCAGTATGCGCGAGACGTTGAACTCAGGCTCGTCTGCCTCGTCCATGTACCCGACTCCGCCCATCGCCTCCTGGCATTCCTGGATGCCTGCCACGGACATCTTGGCTACGACAGCCTTGGCGGCTGCGGTTAACACGCGGAAGACGACGGTGGCTTCGCGGCCTGCGTGTGGCAGGTGAGGTGCTGGCGCGGTGACGCCGTTGTTCTCGACGACGCCCATGACGGCTACCGTGAAGAAGCTCAGGTTCAGCGCCCCGCGGTGACGGACTTCCTGGTCACTGAGGAGGGCCAAGTGCATTGGAATCAACCACAGGGGCTCTCCGACTGTGGTGCGTGCTTTGGCGAAGTTCTTGGCGATGGAGATGGCCTTGCGCCAGGCGGCTAGGGAGCCGATGAATGTGTAGGTGCGTGTGATGTTTAGGAGGGGTGCGATGGTGGGCACGCCGCGGTCGAGCTTTCCGACCAGGTGCGCCCGCATGTCTTTGAGTTCCAGCTCGGCTGTGGGCAGCTCTTTGGTCCCGAGCTTGTTTTTAAGACGGTGGATGCGGACGCCGTTCGACACCTCGCGGGGCTGTCCGTCGTCTCCGATGATGGTCTTGCGCAGGGGCGCTAGGAACGTACTCAGATGACCTGACGACATCTTGGCGAGGAGGAGGGCGACGTTGGCGTCGGTTGCAGACGAGAAGAACTTGAAACCGTTGATCAGGTAGTCTCCTTGCGTTGGGTCGGAGGAGGGAGAGTAGGTCGCAAATGTTTCTGAATTCTGGACATCGCTCCCACCGGGTCTTTCTGTCATCCACTGACCAGCAGTGAAGAAGTCTTCGCCCCGGGAGAGCAGTCGTTTCAAGATGGCGTGGAATGGATGGTCCGCGGGCAGATGTGCGCATTGTTGGGTGAGGATGAGCGAGGCGCCGTCACTCATGGAGACAGGGCAACTGTACAACGCGGAGGCCGGTGAATGCAGATAATTCCTAGCCAGTCAGTACATGTGGTTGAAGAGTCTCCCGCAGCCCATGGGTGAGTTCATACACTGCATTCTGCGCCAGTCTCCGTTCAGGGCCGTATGTAGGCTCATACCCCAACGCGACCACCCTGGGACCTGTCAGCATTGTTCATAACAACCGGGAGGACGGATTGTATATGGAAACTATACCCATGCTTTGCACCCCATTTTCCCAACTGCTTCCATCCCTCACTTGTGACTAGGCGGTCATAATCATAACGCTGACCCCAGACATTGTGTCCTTTAACATAGGGTTGGTTGCGTTCTGCGTCCGCACTCCATTCGAGTATCTGCGGTGAGACAGCCTCAGCGCCCAATTGCTTAAGCTGAGGTTCGATCTGCTCTAGTTTCGCCGAAGGAAGATACCCTGTCATTGATCAGGTCAATTCAAATTCACATCAGGAGGTTACATGTTTACTAACACGCGAGCACTCTCTGAAAGCTTCCATCGGAGGTATAGGCATTCTGCAGCCTCGATGGACGGGTGAAGTGGCCTGTTTCTGCTGTGGCCGGGCCGTTGGAACTCATTTCGTGGTATGTACTTTACTGAACTGTCAATGAAATCAAGAGGTTGTTTACAAAAAACCCTTCGAGGGGAAGGGAAGATCGTATAGGAGTTCGGTTACGGTCGGTCATATGAGTTGACCCCAACCTCGGCTATACCCCAGATGATCAGATCAGTATCCATCCACTAACAGCCATGTTTACTTGTACTTGAAGGAGCTTAATGCCACCGCTGTCAGTGAGTTCTAATGCCACTAGTGATGGACAGGAAGTTCCAATTTTTATCTAACCTCCGACGCAGGTTACATCCGTCGCATTGCGGCTACGTCATAACTACGGGGGACAACATATACGAAGATATCTGTCTACAAAGGACAAAGCAGGACTATATTCTGTCAAGATTCTACGAAAGGACTGAGCAACCAGTTGATCAATTGGAACAGAGACTCTTCATGGTTGCATATTTTGCAAAATTCTGATTCTTCCGACAGTCACCACCAATTTCCTTAATACATTGAACACTCCTACCCCTGTCACCACCACCACCATATCAAAGGTTTGACAATGTCATCAATGGATCCGAATTTGTAGTTTTTTCATCGGTCTTGCCCAACTCCAGTATTGATGCAACTAAGCCAGTTACAGCATGATCTGATTCCAGGATCCTTCGAAGCCACCCTCTAGTATATGACAGCCCGCCATGTGGGTGTGAACCACGTGATATGCCTTATACACCGTTCCTTGCTGAATAAATCTCCATCAGACCATGCATTCTCTCCATCATTGCAAATGACCTGTCGCCACATACCCTACAGCCTTTTCAATCAAGAACAACAGACATCAAATCAACCATAGATCCATGTCTGCCTGATCCCCAAGGCATACATCCCAAAACGGCTAGCGCCGGAGACTTTCGTTGACATTCGCCCGACTGCTTACTCACCCGCTGCCTGAGGGATCAATTCTGCCAGATGCCCGAGACGAAAAGCAAACACCACGTGGATCCAGGGACAGAAACCGTATCAGTAAGCATGAATCTCGTCATTTGCTTGGTTTTTGATTATTAAATCCCTGTACCTGATATCTACTTATCTCGGGAAGGAAAAATATGATAAACTGGGATAAAAGAATGGAAAATATGTGTCCGGGTCGGTATCCACTGCGGCGGGATTTGAAATCAGCGGTGGAGCCGTCCGTCTGATAGTGTCTGTTGGAGATATAAAGAGTATTGAAGAGCCTGGATAGTGTGGATAGCACTTCACAGTAACTGTCTCCCTTCTCTCTGAATATACTATACTCTGAAACTACAAAATGCATCACCCCGATGTTGATATCGAGCCCGCTGCGGGCATCTCCTACTTCACCCCGGCGCAGTCCCCTCCAGCCGGCACAGCAGCGAGCCCTCAAACGAATGGCCAGGCCATTCCCAAGCTCTTCCAGCCTCTGACCATCCGCGGCGTCACCTTCCAGAACAGACTCGGCGTATGCCCTCCTTACTCCTCTTCCCCCTAATCAGTGCATAAAACTAACCTCCGAAAGCTCGCCCCCCTCTGCCAATACTCCGCCCAAGACGGCCACATGACAGACTGGCACGTCGCGCACCTCGGCGGGATCGCGCAGCGCGGACCCGGCATGATCATGATCGAAGCCACAGCCGTGCAAGCCCGGGGCCGCATCACGCCCCAAGACGTCGGGCTGTGGAAAGACTCGCAGATCGCGCCCATGGCGCGCGTCGTCGAATTCATCCACTCGCAGGGCCAAAAGGTCGGCGTGCAGCTCGGCCACTCCGGCCGCAAAGCCAGCACCGTCGCGCCGTGGATCTCCGAGACCGTCGTCGCGACGGAGGCAGTGGGCGGGTGGCCCTCTGACGTCCTGGGACCCAGCGACATCCCCTTCGCGGACTCCTTCCCGCACCCGCGCGCGATGAGCACCGACGAGATCAAGGAGCTCAAGGAGGACTGGGCGGCTGCTGTGCGGCGCGCGGTGCAGGCTGGTGTTGATTTCATTGAGATCCATGCTGCGCATGGGTATCTGCTTTCGTCGTTCTTGAGCGCTAGTGCGAATGGGACGCGGACGGATGGGTATGGCGGGCCGGCGTTTGAGGATCGCGCGAGGTTGCCGTTGGAGGTTGCGCAGATTACGAGGGATGTTGTCGGGAAGGATATGCCTGTTTTCCTACGTATTTCGGCGACGGATTGGTTGGAGAGTGTGAGGCCTGCTGAGAGCTGGCGCGTGGATGATACCGTGCGGTTTGCGCAGGCGCTTGTTGAGCAGGGCGCTGTGGATCTGATTGATATTAGCTCTGGTGGTGTGCATGCCGAGCAGAAGGTCAAGTCCGGGCCGTGCTTCCAGGCGCCGTTTGCGATCGCTGTTAAGAAGGCTGTGGGGGATAAGTTGGTTGTCGCTACTGTTGGTGCTATTACCGATGGACGTCAGGCGAACCGTCTGCTGGAGGAGGAGGGCTTGGATGTCGCGCTTGTTGGGCGCGGGTTCCAGAAGGACCCGGGTCTGATGTGGACGTTTGCGCAGCATACCGGTGTGGAGATCAGCATGGCGAACCAGATTCGCTGGGGCTTTACTGGACGCCGGGGGACTCCGTTTATCTTGCCGGATGTTTACAAGCAGTCGATTTTTGAATAGACTAGAGTATAGATTTAGAAATGTATGAAGTTAATGACTGTTCAATTGCATCTACATATAAATCACGATCCGTCTATCCAAAATCCTTGGTATCTATTGTATTATATAGAACGTAGATAAAGCGAAAGACGTATAGTTTCGTGATCTACCCGGCCATCTGGATACGAATCCCGATCTGTCTATTTAAGGTCTATTGGCGTCGATCATACGATTTAAAAAAATATCGATACAGCAGAGATGATACATTTAATAATTGCCCAAAATCTAGATATGAATCCCGATCTATGTCTATTCCAAGATCTATGACGTCCATCGTATAATTACAAAGAAATGGGTGAAAAAAAGAAATGAAAAAAGAAAGGCTAAATCGACACGGACAAAACAAAAAGAAAAAACTTAAAGCTTGCTGCTCTTCGGGCTGTTCTTCAGCACGTTCGCGTTCCACGGGTAAGGGTCGAACACGAGGTCGTTCACCGGGTTCTCCTGGCTGGCCCGGCGGAACAGGTCGGGGTAAACGTCGCCGTCGTACCGGCCCAGACTGCTGTCGAGCTGCCAGTCGTCGAAGTTCCACGAGTCGACCAGGGACACGGCGTGGGGGCGGATCTCGTCCAGAAGCTTCGACACGGCGGTAGTCTGCGCCAGCGAGATCTGTCGCGTCGTGACGGCGCTGGAGGAGAAGAACTCGGCGGCCTCGCGCTCGAGCGTGTGCAGGGCGTACAGGCGGAACAGCTTGTGCAGGGTGGCGGTGGTCTCGGGGCCGAGCGCGGCGCTCAGCTGGGGCGAGTTGACGGCGTCGTAGAAGTTCTTCACCACCAGGTACTGCGAGTGGGCCGTTGACAGGCGCCAGAACTCGACCAGCAGCGAGTTCCACGAGCGCTTCTCGACGTCGCGGTGCTTGAGCGCCTCGAACGTGAGGTGGGAGGCGCGCCAGGCGAAGGCATCGACGATGTCCTTGTCCTGCTCCAGGACGTCGAACGAGGCACCCTTGTTGCGGCGGGACAGGTAGTTCTTGAGAATACGGCAGGTGTCGTTGTTGGCGGCCTGGCCGGCAAGAACGGAACGAGCGGATTTGAGGAGCTACACAATCACACGATCAGCAAGGAATTGACGTGAAGAGTGAAGGAAGGAAAAACATACATAACGGGCGACCTGCTGGGTCAACATGTAGTTGTCACCCTCCCAGGTAAGGTTGGGGAGATAGTCGGCGTACCAGTGGCCAACACCACTGTACTGCGAGTAACCGTGTCCACCCATGGCGCGACGGCACACCTCGAGACCCTCACCAGCAGTGGTACTGGCCAGCGCCTTGAGACCGCACGAGGTGGCGTGCAAGTCAGCCAGGAGCTCCGCACCGGCGCGCAGCTCATCAGGGCCGGCCTGGGCAGCGCCCGCCATGCGCTTCTGGTTCTCCTCGTACAGACCCATCATGCCGCGACCGGTGAAGTGCAGCGCATACATGGTGGCCAACAGCGGCAGCAAACGAATCTGGACCATCTTGTAGTTGAGGACCTGGTTCTCACCCACGCTGCCGGTGGCGTCGCGGTCCTGGAACTGCTTGCGGACGCTGCAGTAGCGTACCGCGATGGTGACACCGCGAGCCAGCACACTACCGGCCTGCAGGACGATGTTGGAGCGCACCCACACCATGGTGCCGTAGACGAGCGCGGGCAGGGCCGGGCGGATGTACTTGCCGGTGTCCTTGTCGATCCGGGAGAAACGGGCTAACATGTTGAAATGGGGGATCTTGACGTTGTTGAACAGGAGGAATCCGTTATCCATCGTGCTGCAAATCCCGTCAGTATTGATTGACCACCCACGCCACACTTCGCAAAGAACTTACTTGTATCCGAACTTAGGTCCGATATCACCCACGTAGACATTCTCCAACGGCTGGTGCGTCTCCATATCACGGATCTGCACAAGGAACGGGTGGGGACCGTAGTTCTTGCCGTTGATGTACAGCTGCGCCATGACGACGGCGTGGTTGGCCGTGCGGCCCAGCGAGCCGATCCACCACTTGGACGCGGTCAAGCTCGGCGAGTGGATAGTGAAGGTCTTATCGTCCTGGTTCCACACCGCCCTCGTCTCCAGTCCACGCACGTTCGAACCGTGTCCCAGCTCCGTTTGGGCGTAGCAGCCGATGATCTCGTATTTCTCTGCGCGTTCGAGGAAGGCCTTCTTCTGTTCCGGGGTGGTTTGTTCCCGCAAGGTGACCTACCGAGCCATTCGTTAGCGACACGTTCCCCCACTTCAGTCTCTAAATTATGTCTTACCAGGAACATGGACGCGTGCAGGCCATACGGCGTGGGCTCACCCAGGAGGTCGTTGGCGGCGTAAAAGTCATCGTAGTTCCAGTTGTGCTGTACGGAGAGCTGTTGGAGACGCTTGCCCTTGGCGAGGGCACGCTGGATGCGCTCGGTTCGGCCGAGGGTGTGGTTCTGCGACTTGTCGAAGACCTTGTCGTTCTTCATCATGGCCAGGAGGCGGTCCTGCCGCTCCAGGGCCTGGCGGGTGTGTAGCAACTCGGCGAGCTTGTCGACATCGACGTTGGACTGGCTGCGCTCCTGGGCCAGCAGTTCAGAGCCGGGCTGGCCGGCCGGCTTCAGGGCCTTGACCCAATCGGGAGGAGACATCTTGGGGTATAGAGGGAGAGGAAGATCAAAAGGCGGGGAAGGAATAGGTAGGTGGTCAAAGGGAGGAAAAATGAAGTCTCTCCATTGTTACTTATAAAAGGGTCGGCCGAAAGGGAAATTGAGCGAACTCCACGGGGAATGATCAGGCCGAGGGTCATTGGCGCGCTAACCCATTGTGGCAATTGCCGAGGCCCATGGGGTGGCTGCCTGGGTGCCTGGATGCCTGGATGCCATCCGTTCACCTGGGAGGAATCCGACGAAAAAAGGAACGGTAAAAAAAGAAATCAAAATTAGGTGGAAAACAGAAGTTCTCTCCTCGGTTCAGCAGATCCTATCGGAAGCCCCGGTGCCGAGTCATCCAGGGATCTTCACTTTCTTGGCCCGAAAATGGCAAACCGCAGTCTATCCTGTCCTGCCATTGGCCGGCTGGGTTCCGACCCTGTTATCTGATCAAGATCGGCGGCCGCTCTCATTTACCGGTGATGACAACCACCCCCAGCTCATTCGCCCCCTATCGGGTGCGATGGGAAAGGCGTGGATGGTGTGGGAAAAAGTTCAGATGGATAGTCTGGGGTTGTCTGGAGACATCCCGATATAATCATTACGTCTATTCCCCAGGTGGGTGAAATCATTGCCTCTCGGATGGGAGGCGGGAGGCGGGAGGCGGAAAGCGGCAGCCCGGTATGCGGCGTCGAATTTTCTTCCCTGTTCCGCCTAGGCCGAGTTTGACTTCTCGCAGAGACTGTTCACCACTCATCCAGTATACTTGGGATAGAAGCATATTTTCCTACATTGGAACTTCTAGGAATAGTAATCATGCCATTAATGTGCCTCCCTATGCCTAATCAGACATATGGCATTCACATGGGTGGTAGCCATATTCAAAATGACGGAGACTACATATCCACAATCACATGTGACGCCTCCGGCCCACCCACCGTAGCCACCATTTCACACGTCTTATGACTACGACAAATCCAAAATTCTTCGCCTGTCATTGCTCTATCTCAACTTTTCCCCGTCCCCCTTTTCCCCGTATCTGTCTGGAATTACCCCCACCATGGTTGGGGCACGGTCTGCGGTGCTTGTTTGAAGAATCAATCATGCAATCTAGAACCGCGATGCTTGTGATTGTCGAATTCTCAGATCCGGATTCCAGGTTGTGTTTTCACGTGGGATGAGCCGCGATAACGTCCCTTCGATTTAGGGGTGATGGCTGAACAAGAGAGGAATCCCTTGCGCTCCCAGACCTCCGGAATGGGGGTCGACATCGGCCCACTGCGGCACCCACGATCCCAAACCTGGAGCACCCCCGACGTGGTCCCGGGGAACAATGCCCCCGCCGAAATCGGGTGGGCACCAATGCCTGTGATAGCATTAATATGCAGGAAAAGTCTGACGCCTAAGAAAGAAAATGATATTGCTTGTGGATTTTTTGGGCAACAGAGCATTTTAAAGTGTGATTGATGATGGAGTCGCTGTATTAGGGCTTACATTGCCCCATACGTTGGCCAAATTTATTCCATTTAATTTGTGCTCCCAGAATCATCGGATTCAGGCTTCTACCATACCAGTGTGTTTCAAAACACACCTCTCAGCCAACGTGGATTGATAGTTTGGGAGCAGGATCTGTTGAGTTCCTAGCTTGCGTCTCCATGTCGAGAGCGATTATCCTCGTGATCTTTGATTTTGACGAGCCGTGTCATGTCGAATGTATCAGCGATGTACATCTGTTTACGTCTAACAAGACCAACATACAATAGGCTCGCGGAAACAACAAGGAACTAGCGACGGGCAGCTGGAAGGACACCATCTCATGGGTCATCTGGCAGATACAAAATAACTAACGTTGTCTCGCGGGTTCAGGCCATGCGCGCAGACAAGCGTCTTTCCCCAAGGCACTAGCAGATGTGTCGCAGACACAGCTTTTGTTGATACCCATATTGTCTCTTGTTCTTGGGACTAGATGTCATGCTCTCAGTCTTCACTCAAATTGCTTGTAACTCTTTTTCCTCTACTTGTATTTCCTCCAATAAAGGGCTATCTCTTTATTCGAAATATAGAACTACGTACATAGTGTAAATGAGGTGTTTGATCCCAGTAACCACAAACATTTATCAAATCAACAGCAGGAAATAATTTTATACTAGAGAATATGCATTTAATCTCCCTCCATATCTGGCGTGTTGGTAGACCATTCATCATGAAGAACAGACAGACTTGCAGAAAATGCATCTATGTACTTTGCATTTAGCTAGGTAGACAGTCCTGGTGCTCGGATTTGGCCTATGGGAAGATACTAATACATAGACGTGATCAAAAAAATTACGTATATCCCACAAGTTGATATTCCAAGAGAGCACAGTACGCACTGAGAAATATATTCTATTCCGTGTTACTAACCTCTTTTTTTGAAAAACAAAACCCCCCATGTATACCCGAAAGGATGATGGATCTAACATGACAGCTACAGGGTAGATCTACGCATGCCTATCTCTGTCTTTGGTTTTTAATTCGTTTTCGAGACAGTCCCTGCAATATACTCGCTATAATAAAATCTACATTTACAACATCATAATCCCGCTTTCGTGTTGTGTGTGAAATGGGCCAGCCAACCGGGGAATATATATTTGGTATGGGATATACTGTTAATTCTATTTCTAACGACAGTCCAAACTGCCATTTCGATTCGGTGAACATGACAAACTGTATAATCAACTCTGCTGCTGTCAATAGATTATCTCATTCCTTATGATCCATGGTTGAGTGTAGACGTCGATTAGCCATGTCTTAGATTGATACCTGAGTAAACAACAGAGAGCTACCAGCGAGAACTCTATAAGATTACTGACCATTTATGATTGAATAGGGGTTTACTACCGACGTTAGTATCCAAAATGAAACATAGGTTAACTTCTCAAAGCAACTATAGCCATACTCTCATATAAACATGACCAACACAACCCAACTAATCCATCAACAACCCTACCTCATCACGAAATACCCAAATCCTATCCCACCTGTCCCAATGTCGCGACAAACTGGAAAGTCCGAAAACACATCATAAATACTCCTTCCCTCCGCCACTCATCAACAACACCCTGTATCCACAGCCTAATAAACGTCATCATAACTGCACCCTAACCCAACCCAGATAAACTCCTCCGTCTTACAGAGTAAGGCGTGTTATCCAAGTACGGTTTTCCTCCTAACGCCGGCGCACCTGCTTGGGAGCCTGTTGCCGCGAAAGGGCCTTTCGGGGGTGTTCTATGGAGGACGCTGAGTTGACTCTTAGCCATCGAGTTCATCTCGTATACGAGTGTTCGTCCACCGACGCGGTGGGCTTGACTTACCTATAAGGTCGCTGAGTCGGCGAAGTACTCTGGCCGTGGTGTTGGTTGGCTGTGATGATAAGTAAAAGAGCGAGGGTGTTCACTGAGACTGCGAAGGAACTTGATCCCATGGTGTGTGGCTGTGTGTGTGTCTGTGCGGGGTATCAATGGACGGGGATCTGAGAGGGGTCGGGCTGGGTTTCTGTCTATTCTTCAGCTGCCTCGTCCTGCGTGGTGGCTGTGTATGGAGCACTGATATAATAATCAGGCGAATACTGATTGATTGTGTTTATGGAATGTTGATTGTATAGGTTGGGGAGATGAGATGGAGGGTGTGAGGTTGGTGGATTCATCGATGATCGCTCTGATACTGGATACTTGTGTCCCCCACTTCTGTACTTGCTAGCACGCTGTATATTTTCCACCAATCAGTCCCTGTCTACTGTATAAAAGGGCTTGCACGTTTATATAAACAGTCTCCAATATACCCACCTAGCCCTACTCCATGTACTCCAACTTGACTCTGTAAATCAAAGCCTCATAAAATGTGCACAAACCCCATCCTCCCCGGCTTCAACCCCGACCCTTCAATCATCCGTGTCAACGAAGACTTCTTCCTCGTCAGCTCCTCTTTCGAATACTTCCCCGGGGCGCCAATCTACCACAGCACCGATCTCATACAATGGACGCTGATCGGCCACGCCCTAACGCGGCCTAGCCAGCTGCAGATCCACACCCCGGAGCCTGGGGGCGGCATCTGGGCCACCACGCTGCGATACCACAAGGACACGTTCTATATCACAGCCGCTAAGTTCGATCGGTATCGTCCGCAGGACGACGATCGGGTCTGGCCGAGGGGGTTTTATGTATCGACGACCGATATATGGGACTCGGCGTCGTGGTCGGACCCGGTGTATTTTGATCAGGTGGGGTTTGATCAGGATGTATGTGCTATACTCCGTCTACCGGACCATAGATTGACTCATCTGTGATTGGAATATGTAGCTTTTCTGGGACGACGACGACACTGTCTATCTCTCATCAACCTATCGCAAGTTGGCCCGCACGCCCGGCGCAAATCTCAAAGACTTCGCCATACACATCTCCACCGTCGACCTAGCCACCGGCCGCTCAACCTCTGAACCAAAGCTGATCCGCGAATCCGCCTCCGGTGTAGCTGAAGGCTCGCACATATTCAAGCGAGGCAAGTATTACTACCTCTTTACGGCGGAGGGCGGGACAGAAAGCGGCCACTGCGAATGGGTCTGCCGCAGCAAGACCTCGCCGTTTGGGCCGTGGGAGGACGGGCCCAGCAATCCGCTCTGGCGAAATGGGGTGACCGATGAGGTTCAGAATACGGGACATGCGGATATGGTGGAAGATGCGCAGGGACGGTGGTGGGCTGTTTTGCTGGGGGTACGTCCTGTTCGGAGGGGGGATCAATGGGAGGAATCTGTGTTGGGTGAGTCAACTCCATCCTCTATACATAATATTGAATCATCCACGTCCTCCTCCCAATTAACCAAAAAAGGCCGCGAAACATTCCTCATTCCCGTCGAATGGTCCAACGACTGGCCTATATTTAATGGAGGCCAAAAGATCTCCCTCACAAACACCACACCCCATCTCCACCAAGTCAACCCCCCGCCCCCACCCACCTGGCGCGACAATTTCGACACACCCACCCTCCAACTCGGCTGGTACAGAAAGAACACGCCCATCTGCACAGCAGAGTATTCACTCACCGAACGACCAGGCCACCTCCGCCTCCACGGCGGGCCATACAATCTCTCCGTGCCCGCCAGCCCGACCCTCTTCCTCCGCAAACAGACTCACCGCATGTGCACCTGGACGACCAGCCTTTCTTTTCATCCTACCTCTTCTAGTACTGAAGCAGGTACCGTCCTCTGGTGGAACTACTTTACCTATAGTAGCTTGGGAATCCGCCGTGCAGCAGACGGGCGGCGCATCGTGCGGTTGCGCCCTGCTGACGGCCAGCATATTGACCGTGTCTTGGAGGGAACAAGCGAAGGAGGAAACGTGCAACTCATAATCGAATGCGGTGACCACTACCGCTTCGGATTCCGAGAAGAAAGTCCAGACGCCCACCGAGGCCCCGAGGCCCCGATCAACTGGATCGGCGAGGTCTCGAACACCGCCATGACAGTCTCCCCTCCTGTTGGGATGGCCTTCACGGGCATGATGCTCGGGCTGTACGCTTTTGGCGAGAGACAGCCGTGCTTGGTTCCTGCTGATTTTGAGTATGCGGAGATGCGATGATCTAGACTTGCTGATGGCCGGTTAATGGCTGGTTGAAGGGGGCTGTCCAATCGAGGTTACCGAGATTGTATGTTCTGGGACTGAACACTGTAGGTATGTAGGTATGTAACGAGGCTGCTGGACAGGTTGAAACCCTGCTGTTTGTCGTGAACAACCAAACGGAGATATCAACTGCTGCTGCTACTGTCCTATTATAGTATACTACCTTATTAGCCTGGCTCTACTCATATACAGACAGTGTTACCGACTGTGTGGTACAACCGATCACTCGGTACTTTGTCTTATACTGGGCACTGTACTTTAGTATCTACCTATGTGGCAGGCTACCGTCTTTGGCAGTCTGTGCTTATCCCCCTGCATAAAAACGCATCAGAATGAAGAATCCTACACACACACCACTACTAATTCACTTCTTCAGTCACAGGTAAAACTACCAGGGAAGTGTACTATCCCTGCATCAACCCCAACCGGGCTTCCCTCGAGGTAGTCACAGCCTCGAAAGTAAAACGTAGCACACAATAGCCCGGGCCGACACAGTCAATCCGTATCCAACCTTCGAGACAAGCCACGCAGCAGCCAACCGAGTCAATCGAGAAACCAACCAACCAACCAGCCAGCCAGATAACGAATTCTCAGAACAAACAGTTCTGGTTTCAGCGGGTTTTTGCACATTTATTTCGTTAACAAAGAAAAGAAAATGCCTATTTAATGAATAATAAATAATAAACCCCAGTTGAACACCACTATTGAAGCCGGAACGCTAGACCGTTCTACGCCACCAAGCGAGAGTCAGTATTTACGTCGTTTTGAGAAAGAAAGAAAAACCCGGCCATTTGGTGATAGAGTTACGGATTTGGGCCTACTCCCGTGGTTACCGACGTCAACGGGCCACACGATACTTTGGGTCCTCCAATGGGGGAATTTCTAAGGTCGGTCTCGGGGAGTTTACCTCCGACTACCTAATTATAGTAGGGGTATTACAGAAGGTAGATAGTGAACTAGAAGTGTATGTATGTTTTAATTGCTATCTTGGATGCATGGCCGTAAAGGTAAATCCACCATGTCTAACCCAGGGTCATCGGCTGAAATGATGTATGTGCAGAGTTGACATGTGTGTGTGTAATGTGCAGGTACGATGCGCGAGTATCGGTGTAGTAAAGACAACAAAAAAAAAGAGGGGAAAAGAAAAAAGATTTTATGCAGTGCTGGAGTCACGCCTCGGCTGGGTATTTATGTAAAAAAAAACAAGAGAATGAACACGATTGATATGAAATATCCCGCCCATGAATCGGATGACGAGCCGTATGTACGAGGGGTATGCGGTGTCAAAGAAGACTCGGTTACGCTAAGTCGAGGGGTATGCAGTCCAAGTAGACTCGCTTACTCTAAGTCGAGGGGTCAACGGATCGTTTGGTTACTCCCGCCGTGAGCACAGGCGACTGAAGCACCTTCTGCCAGTCGTGGACCATCTCGGTGTTGACCGTCGAGAGGGAGACCTCCCCGCCGGCACGCGCGATCATTTCGTCCTCGTACATGGTGATGGCGTCGGCGGGAGTGCTCTTTCCCGTCAGAAGCTGGTTGGTGGCCTCGACAAGTTTGGCGGCATCGGTGATGGAGTGGTTCAAGCCCTGGCCGCGTTGGTAGGTCATGGCGTGCGCGGCGTCGCCGGCCAGCGTCACCCGCCCCCCGTGGTTATCCCAGCGGTGGCCTGAGGCGCGCGGGTCGAAGTCCGTCAGGCCCATGTACCAAACCTGTTGGTCGTCCGGCACCCATTCGAAGGCGCTTCGCCACGGGTCCGTAAAGCATTTGGAGAACTCCTTGACCTGCTGCAGTCGCTGCGAATTGGTCCAGTCGGTCGTGGCATCTTGCTCCTCCAGCGTGCAATTCCAGGAAATGTAGAAGAAAAAGGTCCACGTCTCGGGTTTGTCCGGGTCCTCGACGTCGTGCATGCCAAAGAACGCGAAGTACCCGGCGGGGTGGATGCCGGCCAGGTACATGGGGTGAAACCCGCGCAGGAATTGGGCCTGCTCGGCGGTAAAGCGAGCTTGCACAAAGGTCGCGCAATACGGGAGCTGGCGGATGCGCCCGGAGTTAGGGCCCAATAGCTCCTGTCGCACCGTCGATCGGGCGCCATCCGTGCCGACCACGAGCGAGGCGGTGATGGAGGTATTGTCGTCGAACAGGGCGGCGGCCAGCTTCCCGTCGTCCGAGAATGCGAGGGTCCGCAGTCGCTTCCCATATTGAATGTCTAATCCCTGGGCCAGGAGCCCCCGCAGTTTACGTCGTCGAAGGCGATAGAAGGACTGGACGGGGATCGCGGCCATGCATTCTCCGGTCTGGGCGTTGAGGAATTTGATACAGTCATGCTCGGCGGGAGGCTCACTGGGGTCGACTTGCGCGGACTGGATGTGGGACCACATTTCGTCTGTCATAAGGCTTCTCAACGGGTCCATGCCCCAGTGGAGGCCCATGTTCCAATCTCGCGGGTGCGCATCGATGCTGTCATGTTTTTCCACCACGATACACGAAATTCCCGACTAGGTCTTCAGGTGAGCGGAGTCCATCACGGTTAGAAGATAAGGTCGACCCACCTGTTTGAGTCCTTGAGCCAAAGCAAGTCCCGTCGAGCCTGAACCATTAGTAGTGATCGAACGGATGATAGCTTTCTATTGATCCTTACCAGCACCTATCACCAGGACCGAAGTAGTGGGGTTTTTCGGCTCGGCGGCGGGAGAGGCCACATGAGAGTTACCCTGGGGATCTGAAGGTTGTTCTGTTTGCTGGCCCTGTGGCTTCCCAGCGACCAACGACCAGAGCCGTCGGATACGGCCCATGGCGAGGATGAGGGGTAGAAGTCCAAAGATGTGGCCAGGAAGAAGAGACAAGAGGGAGGCACAAGGTAACAACGGAGCAGGGACAGCGTTGTAAGACCAATCGATCGGAACGCGTAAAAAACAATGGGATTGACAATGCTGGTTATTCCATGGTGCCAAGTACTAGGCCGATCGCTCTAGACTAGACCGATAACGTGAGAGATTGGAGGAAATTGTGGTTAATGGAAAGGAAGAAGACTGAAACGGGAGACACAAGATGGATTAAGTCTAAGATAAGGTATAAAGTGAGAAAAATATACCCAGACTAATGACAGACTCGGGGAAGGAATGGGAAATAATCCAAGCGAACCTCTGGCCACAGATACTCTACATTCATCGCACGGTCGGTTTTAGACCAAGTCCAAGCCCACCAGGGGATGAGACCCGGTTTTCCGGTGGAGCTCTAGGAACAGACCATCCTCATGCCATGGCTCCGGGTTGACAGTACAGCTGGCCAGTCCGATGGGTTTCACCTTGCATGGTTATTGTGACGAGGGTCAAAATACTAATTTTATCAAGTACTGGTTACCTCTGGATGGTACATTGCTAGATAGGTCGGCACCTACATGGTACACCCTCTTCATCATCATTCCAACGGTCTTTCGTTTGATGTGGAGATGGATCACGGGTCTTCAAACCAGATTGAGGGGCCAATCGCTAATGGGGATCCGCTCTCTCCACCTGACCGCTTCAAGAGCCATGGCCCCACCACCGTTGTCTTCTCCATCTGTCGGGACATACTTGCATATATCCAAGGGACCATTGTGGCGGGTGTGGTGGTGGCCAAGGACAACACCTTGCCTTGACCCGATGTGTTGGAGTTGTTGAGTGACTCGATTCTATATACCGCTATTCACTAGGTCTGATACTTGCCAGTTGCCACTGATTAATAGTAACTATATATGGAAGCATGCTAGTGCATGCTTCACCTGCACTGATGGTTGGCTGAGTCTGCACGTGTAAATTTATTAGACACCCCTCACTTTACTAGGATGTACCCAGTCTTGTATGGTGGTAGAGTACTTTCTTATTGCCAGGACTGCAAGGAGTAGAACATTCATTATAATTCAAGTGTACTATGATCCCACCGTGGCTGTCTTCATGCAGCATGACGGCTCTGGCCGACACCTGTCATGTGATCATCCAGGGGTTTAATACGGTATGCTTATATGGACACATTAGTGTGGTCTCATGTTGAGTGACAATTCTGAAGAACTATCCAGAGTGAAGACTCACTGCAATATGAATAGATAACTATAAATATCCTTTTAAAATCCATCAAGTGTGAATTCAACTCCCTTGATTGCTAGAAATAAGGTTGAGATATGGCATCTCCTATGGATACTATCATACTCCACTATGGTACGAAACTGAACCACTTCTCGAGTTATGTGGAACCCATTGCGGTCTGTCCTTTAACTTTATCTCCTACCATCATACAGTCCTACTCCAGAAGGGGATTTATGTAACCGTGCATTGGACTAGAATTTCAAGGAAGATGGTTAAAACAGAGGAATAAAACATGTAAAACACATGAGTACAGAGTGTTCGGTATTTACCGACTAGTTATGCAGGCCATCAGGACTATTGATTTGGCCGTCGTCACTTATCCACTCTTTTCCCCGGTCCCGGTCGCTCTCCATCGCGAACCTCCGATCGTAGATCTACTCGTTTTGTCTTGAACATTCTGGATGGGAATAGCTCTTTGTAAATTTGGGATTCTTTGATCAGAGTTGAACTTCCGTTTTTCAAGGATTCCTCCCTGTCATTTCCCCCTCTGATCAGGATGGACTTGATTAGATCATTTGCATTGTGCCGGTCATTGAATTTCCCCGTTCATCACCGAGTATAAAGTTAATTACCACCTCGTACCTAACCTACTCCGTACCCCCAAGCCCAGTTTCCGTTCGCTGGTTCCCCCCCCCGTCGTTTTATCCTACCCGTGCATCTCCGCTGTCCGGTCGCGCCGTTCTTTGCTCCCTGGTCCCTTCCACTGCATGAGCTCGCCCCCTCCTTCCCGTTTCCAGTTAACCCAGGATCGACAACCTTGCCATGGTCACCTCTTCTTGTGACGAAGAAGACTCTTCCTTCTCTGACACTTCCAGTGCGGCTTCAACCACCACAACAACTCCACAACAACGCGAATCGATCATCCAGAATATGCTCACCTATTATCCGACCGATGATGATGGGGATGGGGATTCGGCGTATGGGGAGGACTCGCTGATCGGAGATGATACCATGACCTTGGATTCCTACATCACCGACTATCGATACGAATTCGGTCGTCGCTACCACTCCTATCACGACGGCGCCTACTGGGTAGGCCGGTACTGCTGAGATGGATCGATTCCTGGCTAACCTCCCCGGCTTCAGGGTCCTAACGATGAAATCGCAAACGAACAACAAGACATGGCTCATCACATGTACTGCATCACCTTAGACGGAAAGCTCCATCTCGCACCGATTTGCGAACCTCAGGTATCATCCTTCCCCTGTCGCCGGTCGGCTGGAGCTCGTCTAAGCGAACGACCACAGGAAATCCTCGATGTGGGCACGGGAACGGGGATTTGGGCCATGTTAGTCGGCGAATCTTCCTAATCGATCTCATATCTTGACCAGTTATTAACCAAGTCTCCAGCGATATGGCCGACGAGTATCCAAGCGCCAAAGTCACCGGTGTCGATCTCTCGCCCATCCAACCCGCGTTTATCCCGCCGAACTGCGTCTTCGAGATCGACGACGTCACCCTCCCCTGGACCTACCCCAGCAACCAATTCGACTTTATCCATGTCCGGGAGCTGTTCGGATGCATCCCAGACTGGGACGAATTCTTCCAGCAATGCTGGCGGTGCCTCAAACCCGGGGGCTACATCGAGGTGGTGGAGCATTCGGTCGAACCGATCTCCGACGACGGCACCGTTGGTCCCGACCATTTTTACAATCTATGGGGTCAGACGGTGGTCGAGTCGGGAACGCGATTCGGCAAGAGCTTTACGATCTGGCAGGAGAGCGCATCGCGTCTCGAGCAGGCAGGCTTCATCGACGTGGTGGAGACGACCTACAAATGGCCGATGAACGGGTAGCTTCACCTTCCGTCGCATTCTCAAAGCCTTGCTAATTTGGATAGCTGGAGTACCGATCGGAAGATGCATGAACTGGTAGGTTGTGTTTATCTGGCTATTAGGATGAGACCACTAATATATACAGGGCCGATGGAACCAGCTCCGACTACACGGCGGCATCGAAGGATACATGCTCCGCCTACTCACAACCGCCCTACATTGGTCCTACGAGCGATCGCAATTGTTCCTCGCGCAGATGCGAGCCTCGCTCAGAGACTACCGCACCCACGCCTACCTCCCAGGCACAGTCGTATACGCACGAAAACCGCAAGAACCTCCATCACATCGCGCTTTTTGAATTGAGACTGGAGTACAGGTAGTTTATCAGGGATGGTCATTGGTTCTGAATGGTTTCCGGTTGTAATTTTTGTTGGTTTCTTTGGTTGAGCTTTATACCCTTGTTGATATTAGTTTATGAATTATATATTCAGATATGGATGTGACAGGCAGTTATACACTTTAACCATCCACATAAAAAGTCTTATACCTACGCCTCTTCGTAGGACCCTAACCCCGAAGGATCATCCCACCAGATAGATAGATAAATAAATAGACACACCTCGGCCCATCTCCACAAGTCGGAAGAATAATCGAATGTGACGCGACAGAAACTCTATCCAGTCCGAAACTCTGATTTCAGCTTCGACACGCCATCTCACCCGCAATAGGGAATCTCAAGCGACGATCCAGTTGGCGTGCAGATTTCAATAGACATAGCTCTTGGCCATGGATCCATCCCATCCACTTGAGGTGCGGTCCGATCCAGCTGACGCGGATGAGATCAGATGGTCTTTGGGATGGAAAGTGGGAGGATTACACGGGCCTTGAAGATGACTCTACCGTGGGTTGGAAATCGGGTTTCCTCCGCGGTGTATGGATGGATGGATGGATGGATATCTTGACTATTCTGACTGACTCCAGAGGATGGCGGACGCGTCATCTCATACATACACCACTCAGCACAATATCTTTGTATCCATCTAGATAGATACTTCTGTATGAAGCATACCCAAAACCACGCATATGCATTTCTACGCTTAACTAACCCCTCCCACATACATACACATAGACATAAAAACGATCAATTTCTACAGGTCAGTAGTAGACAGTAGACTAACAGTACAACCTCGGACCTTCTCAACGGTCCGCCGTGGAACGAACGAACTTTACCCCGAGCGTCTCCAGTTCTCCGCCCACTGACTCTACCTACTCCCTTTAGTCTTCAAAAGATAAAACCTGACCAGCCGTATTCCTCAACCAACTTTGCCTTTCCAGTTTCCACGGGTAGCAGTAGCACACGCGGATGGACGTTCGAGCGCGCGTGACACTTTGATTCGGATATCCACGGTAGTATCATCTGTTGTGTAACTTATTACTGTCTATCTGTCTGCCTGCCTATCCATCTATCTGCAGGCCGGGATGTCACGTCCTATATGCAATGAAATGCATTGTGCCACTCCACTCTATTTCCAACAATGTATGTAAATCACGTGTAGTATAGTCACATGATACCAAAGCCGCGCTAGTGAAACCTCGCGGCGACAAAAACGCCAAAATCCCACCAAAAACAGGCTGATCAGTTTCCAGAGGTGTCGATTCGAAAGTGATCGTTTTTGGACCGTTGTGCAAAGTTTCTCGGATTTAGAATTTGAGGGGGTCTTTCGATTCGTCTTGGTTAGCTGATTACGATGGTATCTTTTTTTTTTTTGCTATTTGGGGTATTTGGGCTGGTATTAAGGGGGAAGTTGGTCGGGATGGAGGGGCGGTCGGGTGGGCGGTGGGATAGTGTCGGCATACACTATCAGTCACGTGATTGTGGAGATTCTGGGAAAGAAAAAAAAAATGTTTTGCAATTTTGTAATGGTCTGAAACTTGATGGTTAACAAGTTATCTGATGTCTATTTCCAGTAATAGGTAGTATAGCTGAGCTGGAAGGATAGTCCTCAATAGCTATCCCGAGCATACCAAAATTACTGAAATCGTACCTGTACGGAGGTTTGTTGGGGCTTGGACTTCCACTCAACACTATGACGTCATTGGTGGCTGTTCCTGTCGAGGGCTCAGGTTGTCAGAATAGTAACAACCTGATTAGAACTTCCTATCACAAATCCTATAAGCCCAAGTCATAGAATTGTACCTCATATCACCATATACATAGATTCCATCTGCCGCTTTAAGCTCAAACCGGGGTCGAAACCCCACTTGGACTCCAAATTAGTCAGGGCAATCTCCCCGCATCCATACCCAATCACCTGTATCCCGACTTCAGTCCTCTGGATCAGACTGGACACCTACACTCCCCCTTCCATGGTTTGACCAATCTACAGACACGCCCACGTCCCATGCAGTGTATATAAGTTTCTCATTTCGAAATCCATCCACCGAGGCCACAATGTCGGCGTCCAAACGCTCTGCGTCGGTCGACCTGGCCGATCCGCCGCATTTCACCTCGACCGACTCAGACGCGGCCACCGTGACAGGTAGGACGGGTCCAGTTCTTCTAATCCCCCCATACCAAGCTAACAGAAACAGACGATGGTCGAGTCAATGTAAACCTAGACTCCAGCGCAGGCAAAGCAGCGCTTAAACGCGCCCTCTCACTCCTACCCGCTACCAGCGAGGAGCCACCGTCCCCGCCTCCCGACTACACGCAATCCACCCCCTTCGACATCAAACTAAACATCATCATCCAAGTTGTCGGAAGCCGCGGCGATGTACAGCCCTTCGTCGCGCTCGGCAACGAGCTCCAGAAACACGGCCACAGAGTCCGAATAGCCACGCACAACACCTTTGACACGTTCGTCCGCGGCGCCGGGCTAGAATTCTACCCCATCGGCGGAGACCCCGCAGAGCTGATGGCCTACATGGTCAAGAACCCGGGGTTGATACCCAGCGTGGAGAGCCTGCAGGAGGGCGATATTAAGAAGAAGCGGGTTATGGTCGGTGAGATGCTAAACGGCTGCTGGCGGTCGTGCATCGAGGATGACCTTGTGTCTGGGATGCCGTTCGTGGCGGATGCGATTATCGCGAATCCGCCGAGCTTTGCGCATATTCATTGTGCGGAGGCGCTGGCGATTCCGTTGCACTTGATGTTTACGATGCCGTGGAGTCCGACTACGGCTTATCCGCATCCGTTGGCGAATTTGAGGTATTCGGGGAAGAATCAGAAGTTTGCGAATTCGGTTTCTTATGGGGTTGTGGAGTGGTTGACTTGGCAGGGGTAGGTTTTCTCTATGTGTGAGATGAACCTGGCTAACCGCTGTAGGCTTGGTGATGTGATCAATACTTGGAGATCGACGATCGATCTCGAGCCGGTGCCAACAAATGAAGGGGCCACGATGGCGCAGACGCTGAAGATTCCGTTTACGTATTGCTGGTCCCCGGCTTTATTGCCCAAGCCTATAGATTGGCCTGCATATATTGGTATGTTCCCACATGACGCGTTCCTTGAGAAATGCTAATTGTCAGATGTGTGTGGCTTCTTCTTCCGCGATCCGCCAAGCTACTCCCCTACCCCTGAGCTGGCAGCCTTTCTCCAGAATGGCCCTCCTCCGATATATGTCGGGTTTGGAAGCATCGTCTTAGACGACAGTGTAGAAATGACAGCGATTCTTGAAGAAGCCGTCAAACTTACTGGTGTCCGGGCCATCATCTCGCGAGGGTGGAGTAAACTCGGTGGGGAGTCTTCTTCAAACATTCTCTACCTCGGCGACTGCCCTCACGACTGGCTATTCGAACGTGTTTCGTGTGTCATTCATCATGGTGGTGCTGGCACCACGGCATGTGGCCTTCGCTACGGCAAGCCCACTACTATAGTCCCGTTCTTTGGAGAGTGAGTTGACCCAGATCTGGCAAATGTTCCTTCTAACAGTCCCAGTCAACCATTCTGGGGCAAGATTGTGGCCGCGTCGGGTGCCGGGCCCGATCCCATCCCACATCGCTCTTTGACAGCCGAGAATCTTGCAGACGCAATTCGCTTTTGTCTAAACCCCAGCACGCTTGATGCAGCCGAGAATCTAGCCATCAAAATGCTAGAAGAGACAGGTGTCGCAAAGGCAGTCGAATGTTTCCATCGCAACCTTCCGCGGGAAAAGATGAGGTGTGCCGTTTTGCCGGATCGGCCGGCGGCATGGGTGTACAAGAAGAACAAAGGAAAGCCCATATATCTCTCCAAGATGGCTGCGCAGGTCATCCTCGACTACATGCGGGTCGACAAAGAGGATCTGAAGCGGTATGTGTTGTTCTAGTCCCCGCTGGTTCGTACTGACCCTGGTACCCAGACACGAGATCAAGCCAATCGTGCTCCAACACCGGCGATTCGATCCCATCTCCGGTACGACGTCCGCTGCCTTCGAAACCGGAGCGGGCCTCGCAAAGGCCACAACGAATATGTTGTGGAAACCATACCAGGAGATCCAGCGCGGGCGAACCAGCAGCCGACAGCCTAGCGTTACCCGATCGCTCAGCACACCTTCCCTGTCCCAGACAGAGCCAGAGAACCCCGTGCCCGAGAAATCATCCACCGCGCCACCCAGATTGAGCACCTCTCCCACCAGGATCGACTGGATGACGGCGGCGACCGCAGCCGCCACATCCGCCAAAGGCGTCGGCCAGTTCATCGGCAAATACTACAAAGGCATGGCGGTGGACATCCCGCTCGCCACGACGGAAGGCCTCCGCGCTATCCCCCGGCTCTACGGCGAGGAAGTTCCCGAATACGTCGTCCGCGACTGGAAGTCCGGCGCTGCCGCGGGAGGGAAGAATTTTATCCATGGGATGCGCGGCGGGTTGACAGATATGCTGACACAGTCGTACCAGGGTGGGAAGGACAAGGGTCCCCTGGGGGTGGGCAAGGGCTTCCTTAAGGGCACGGTGGGGCTTGCGACGAAGGTCCCGTCTGCTGCGCTGGGCCTCGTTGCTTACCCTGGCCAGGGCATCTGCAAGAGCTTACATAATACTATACGGTTCCAGACGAGGAGGGAGATTACCGCTGCGCGGTATAGAGAGGGGGTGTTTCTTCTTCGGGTGGAGGGCGGTTCGTTGGACCAGGGGGATGTTGTTGATTTGTTTGAGGTTTTGAGGAATAGTGCGGGTGATTTTTGAGCAACATCGTCTGGTACTGATGTTGGATGCGGAGTATATAGTAAATATAAATGCAGGACATGGTTTAGAGCAATACAAATGATCACAGCGTTGTATCTGTCCCGATATGAGTTCAAAGACCGGAAGTCGCGGAACATAGTGGACTTGACAATATTTTCATTGATATAGATGCCCCACAGTGGTTAACTCCGCGGACCTCCCTAACTCCGGCCCATCATCTCCCCGCAACGTCAGCTCACATCTTTACTCCTTTCACCTCACTAGTCGCATCTAGCTCTACCACTGCATTACCTAGCAATCCATCTCCCATTACATCATGGACCATGATATCGCTACTACAGTCTCCACCCACAAGCCAGCCGATGACTGGTCGGGACTCAGCGATCCGCAAGAGAGGCGCAGGAGACAAAACCGGCTGAACCAGCGCGCACATCGTAAGCTCATGGTCCTCTATAGTATTCTATTTGTCTAAACTAACCAAGACTAAACCAGGAAAACGTAAACAAGCACAAACAGACCCCACAGGCACAGACACAGAGAACGACAGCACATCCAAACCAGCCACCAAAAAACCTTCCCCCACCACCAACGCCCTCTCCCAACCCATCACCAACCCCAAACGCATCACCTGCCCCCACCCCGACACCCTCGCCATCCTCCTCGCCCGCTTCAGCCGCACCACCTTCGACATCCCCCCACTCACCTCCCCAACAGCAGACTCCAACCTCCTAACCCTCAGCAAAGCGAACGTCTTCCGCGCCTTCGCCCACATCATCACCCTGCTAGGAATGACCCCCCACAACGACTGGATGCACGACGACGCCCTCTCCCCTTTCAGCACGCAAGGCCCCACCAGCGCCAAAATGGTCGACGCCTCCTCCCTCCCGCCCAGCCTGCGCCCCACCCGCGTCCAGCGCGAGTGCCCCCACCACCCATGGCTGGACTTCTTCCCGTTCCCGCGCATGCGCGACAACCTCATCCGCGCGGGCGACGGCTTCGACGACGAGCAGCTGTGCGTGGATATTATGGGATTTTGGGACACTAACTCTGCGGCGTCTGTCGAGGGGTGCAATCTGCTGGTTTGGGGGGAGCCGGCTGATCCGCGAAGTTGGGAGTTGACGGAGGTGTTTATTAAGAAGTGGCCGTGGGTGATGAGGGGGAGTCCGGAGCTTATGGAGTCGACGAATTATTGGAGAGGGAGGAGGGGGGAGAAGTTGATTTTTAGGTATCTTTGATTATATTTTTGGGGGTTTTGGTTTTAGGATGGGCGAGCGAGCGTATAGTACTGCATTGCTTTGGACTTTGTATAAAATGTGATAGCATAGTGTGATGATTTCAAATATATTATGGTGAGAATTGAAAAAGTACAGTGAAGCGTAAGAAAGAGAACAGGCAATCAGCTCTTCCAAGCTTACCCCCAAGAAAGCAAATCAACACAAGATACATACATCCCTCACCCCATACACAAACGCAGCCACTAGCTACTAACTAGCCACTCCACCCCAACCCAAAAAGGTTGACTAACACTCCGCCAACGGCTCCGTATACTGACAGCTCTCACTCGGCCCCTTAGAGATCTCATCCGGCTCCGACCCATCCTCCTTACCCTCATACGAGATGCAGATATCCTTGACGTCGGTAGCGCATGTGTCAGTGATGGTGGCCACGTCGCCGAAGTTCTGGTTGACGCCGACCATGGACTTGCCGTCGACGGCGATGACGTTGGAGATGGTCACGGTGCGCTGGTACATCTCGTCGCAGTTGCCGCAGGAGCGGTACAGCTTGCCGAAGTTGTAGACGGTGAAGCCGTCGATGGTGACGTCGCCGCCGATGTTGTGCTTTCAGATTGTTAGTGGTGTTTATAATATCGGGGTGGGTGAGGGAAAACGCTCACCTGGATCACCTTGTCATCTGCGCCTTGGGCTCCGCCGCCGGAGATCTTGAAGGTGCTTCCTCCCTTGAGGGAGAGGGCGTCTAACTCAGGTCAGTTACATACCATCTAATGGGTATATAAGAGTGTGTAGGATAGGCAAAATACTAACCCTCGCAAACAGCCTCCCACCAAACATTCTCAACAGTGCAAGACCCCTTACAGTAGACACCCTCAGACTGATCAGGTCCGATAATAGCGTTCTTAAGGGTGCCTCCCTCCTGGATGATAAAGACGGTGTCATCTTCTCCGCCCTCGGACTGCCCCGAGCACTCGACGCCACGGCCAAAGGTCTGCATGCCACCATCGTAGATCTCGCCTTCGGCGATCTCGTACGGCTCATCGAAGGTCTTGGAGCCCTTGGACTCCGGGAGTGGGAAGGTGTAGCGCTTGTTGAGGGTTGAGGCGAGGGTGGTGGAGGCCAGGAGGGCCAGGAGGGTGGTTTGGGGGAGCATTTTGGCAGATGATAGTAAATGAAGTGTAGACTTTATTTTTGAAAACTTGACTTGAATTTTGATGGTGTATCGTCGTCAGTTGATCCCATTTATATATACTGATAGTTGAAGACATCCGACGTATATCCAACTCCCCACAAACCCATCCCGATCCCATCTCTGGACGGAATTATTCTATCGCCCTTGGCGCGTTTCAACCCCCAATCTTTCCACCACTGTCTACGCTGTAAATCTAGACATGATGAAACTGGGGTAGTGTGTCTTGACCGCATCCACCGTCCGGCCTAGTAATCGAGCTATGGTCTATTCATCGAATGTGGCTTGCTCATTCTGCCGCGGCTTCGGCTTTTCTCCGTAGCCCTACATCATCAACCCTATACCGACTAACACCCCTGCGGGGGTGTTGAGCCTTCTTGGGAGGCTGATAGGTATCATTGGTGGCAATTATTCTTCCTTGAGGATATGCCGTCGTTGGTCGGATTTACTGCGTGCGAACGCGAGCCCTACACATAGGACGGGATCGTCTAGATATACAGCAGTATAACATAGCATAGCATATTGCTCAACCGTGCCAAAATGGATCAGGAAGTGGTTGATCCACCTATAGTGGAGAACTGACAATCCGGGTTGTCGGTCTGTTTCTTCAGGGATGCAGCACGTTAGAGAGATATTGACGGAGGGACGGGAACAGAATATTCAACACGGAATAATTGTACCTTGTCGCGTGTAGATAGGACGTGCTCCGCCCACTAATCGGAGTGGGCTGGGCTAGCATGGATGGGACGGGGTAGAGGGACTGGGTTGTGAGTAGCTTGGAACGGACTCGAATGATCGCCAGGGGGAGTACCAGGGGGGTACTAGGGGGAACGAGTTGTAACGTTGTGGGTTTGGGGTGATTTGGATGAAACGGTTCTTGCGCCGGGTTGTGAACTATGGTTGATAGTCTGCATTGACCATGTCAAATTTTTATTGTGTTCAACTCGTGTTCTAAGTTTTGTAGTGAATTGTAATTTTTGGTAGATTGTCTTGATAGTAGTAGCACCGTAAACACCACGGTTTCTCAATGGTCACGTATATCTATAGACAAACAAAATGCCAGCTCAGCTCAAATGGCTCTATACAATTCCAACAAATCCAGTAAGCCCTCTTGTACAAAAGTACGCCAATAGTCCGCTGCATTCGTATTCGCAGGCGACAGGCGTCCAGCTGAAGATAACTTGTCTCCAGTATATCGGACTGGATCGAACCGCCACGGCCCATGTAAGACAGCCGCAGCGCCTTCACTCGTATCCATGTTCGTGTTGGCGCCATGTAAGACCATCGTCTCAAAACTCGGACAATCACCGAGGAGTCTCGTGGCCGCTGGGACGGGTCGTGGTGCTGTTTTCAACCCCCATCTACCCCGACATGCACCGATATAGGCTGTCCTTCAAACGGCGGAGGTAGTTTCGGGCGGGATGTGGATGTGCGCTCGGCGCAGGAGGTCCTCATAGTTGTAATCGACTGAATGCGTTGCATTCCCCGTGTTATCGCTCAAGTAGTCTCCCTCCGCGCGAGGAGAGCCTGGCTCTCGGTGGAGACGTGTGGGGTAGGAGACTGATCATGGACATGGATCTTGGTCGATTTCTCTTTCTCGTCGATATAGTTCTGGGCGGAGATGCACTCGACAAAGGTGATCTCGCAGGTGGCGGCCGCAGCCACGATGAGGGAGATGCCGATAGTGATGAGCATGTTGATTGTTGGAGGGTTGTCAAGAGTATAGGTATCGGTATAGGTATAGAACAATGACTATAGTATCACTGTAGTATCACTCCGAGAAGAAAAAACAGAGGAATCCTCCCCCCTTATGTATCCTCAAAAAGAAGAGAATACCTTATCATGCATTACGTGGAAGCCGGACTCGCGACGGAGGAATGCAAGCATCGAGAAACAAACTAAAAAAAGATCATCGCGATCAGCAGGTCCCTCCAGCCAATGGAAAAACATCCGGGCGCAGGTTTCTCTGTCTCTTTCTCTCGCCGAAACCTCCTGCCACGCCACTTGCTGGCGTCATCATCTCGCTCCAAAAATAACAAGGAATTATTTTCCCCCCCTTCGACTTTTTTCGGTTACATATCGGGGATCTGTCAAGACAGGTTCGGAAAAGTGTCAACACGACCCCAGCCATTTAGAGTCTAGTCCAATTATACTGTTTCATTCCCCCATCCCCTCGACGTTGTGGGTTTCACCCCACCACCGTGTTTTTTGTTGGGTTTTGTCTACTCTTACGATCGACTTGTTGAACTAAAACTAAGGCTGGGCGTGGCTTATTAGCCGATATACGGATAGCTGACGTCAGTCGGAGACTTGCGAGTTCTCGTTCGTACGGAGTCCTCCGTACGCACTAGATCGACTTGTGGCGACGATACTATTTATGATAAGAGGCAACTTGATGTTCATGTTTGCCTGCGACAAAAATAGGACGCGTATCGATCGTACTGTCGGAGTTCCACCTCCACACGGTCCACCTCCACATTATACTACCGAGGGTATATCCCCGTGTTTATTATTTCTCTAATCTCGCTGAATGATATGCCAAAGCATCGAGGAGAATCGTTTATTAAGTATGATATTTACAATGTACCACAGCTCAATACAAACGCCGACATCGTAGCGCCAAATTTAGTGAGGATTGCGGTACGACCCTCCCCCTCGACGCGCCTGGGGATAAAGGAGTCGGCAGGAGAGAACAAAACGCTCTGCTCCAACCAGGCTCCTTCTCAGACGACATCGAGGAGTTTTGAGGGTCAAACTCGTTCTTCGCACAGTGACTAATCAGCACGTCATGGGATAGGATCGTGACAACTTAAAGTAGTGCGATAGGAGTAAAGGTACAGAACAGCTGGGTCGCAGACCACCATACTCCCGGCTATTGGTCTTTCCTACGTTCCGCGGAGGCTTCTTCCTCCTCATCATCAGGCAACGGTACGTCCATGACGCGTTCGCCCGCTTTCTCCAACGTACGTCGGCACCAGCTGCGGACACCTTTGTACACCGCCTGGAGCGGTCAGCAGGGACCAGATGTCGGCCAGGAATGAATGCACCTACCCAGAGAAAGGTCATCACCCCGAAAAAGATGACCACCCAACTGATGGACGCGGTACGATTCCGCCCGGTGTTCCGACCGCCGTTGAGCAGGACCGACGACCGCGTGTACCACCATTGCCATGGAGACAGGGCGAAGATGGCCTTGACGACCGACAGCACCCCCAACGACGCCAGGCCTTTGAAAAAGTGCTCCAACCAGGAGGATCCCGTCTCCGGGGCCAGCGAGTCGGGCACACTGGGCTCCCAGAAATCCGAGTTATACAGGGTCTCCATCGGATCCACGTAGAGATTGATGATCGGGTCAGCAACAAAACCAAGCAAAAACACAGTCAACATTAGAATGGCCACCGTCAAGCCCAACTGCGTAAAGGTACTACTGATCCAGCGCGCCCAGGTGAGCCGCTCCAGCCGGTATTGGAACCCGCACGTCGGACACTGCCAGAAATTCCTCTTGCTGTAATCCGGGTCCGCATGGCGCCAGGCCTGCAGGCATCCTTCGTGGACATAACGCGAGGATCCCTTGCACTTGCACGGGCTCACCAACCGGCCGGAATCCGGGTCCGACGACTCGTAGACGACTCGCGGGCCGGACTGGAGGAAGTCCGGGATGTGTTCGGACGGAGGCAGGAGGGTAGGGAGGACCGTCTCAAGACAGATCCGGCAGACCCGAGGGGGATAATGCTTTTTGGGAGTCTCCTGCGCGGGCTCCCCAGAAGACTCGGACGCGTCGCTGCGATTGTGAGTGTCTGGGGACTCTGCCTCCTGACTAGCTGGGAAGCCCTGCCAGGTTGGCTCATTGAGCGCGTCCATTCTTTGCGGTAGTTTGTATTGAAATCATAATACCAACTAGGTTTCCCGTAACCTAGTCCTATGCAGTATAGGATAGCCTGTGGATTGTCAATCAAAGATACAGACAGATCGGTAGTGGGAGATTGTGTGACGAGTGAGAAGAGAAGGGGAAGAACAGAAAGGAAAAGCGGGCACCGAACGAAAAGGTGTCACTAGTTCGGCTGCTCGCGTAAGTGTCACCGGATCAATCAATTGTCCGATGTCAACAACATCAACCATCACGGAATATCAAAGAAAGATAAAACAGCCCTACATGGTTTGCGGTTGAGATTGATCCTTATTCATCGCGTGGAGAACCGCTTCAATTACGAAAATGACAAGAGCAAATCTATTCGCTACTGGAACAGAATGGGGTCGCGTAACTATCCTCGACCTTCTCTATATATAATGTATCACTCAACTGGATCTGAGGACTACATCGCAAAATATCAATTGCTTTGTCAAATAACTACAAAGCCCCCCAGTTACAGATATTCGTGCTCCTTGCTCAAATGTGATATCTTGAACGGGATTATCGCGCTGGGGAGAGTAGGTCCGAATATCCAGATATGTGCCAGTAGATGGCATGCGCTCGACAATCTCACTTTATCATCCTTGATACACTCGAGCACCACGTTGACCACTCTGCTGACTGACTGTTTGATGCTCAGGGTAACATGTGTGCCGTTCAAAAAGCAATGGACTTTTCGTGGTCGATGATCTTGAAACGCCTATTTGAAGAGAGATTGCTGATAGCTCTTGGGATGTCATTAGCCTCTATCGTATGGCCCGGTGCTCTCAACCGCAAAAAGGTACACCATAATCTGTAATCCGAAGGAGAATTGCGGTCAACAAAATCATGTTCCATCTGGAAAGCATAGATTGACGGGGAGGAAACACTACAAGATTCTTATACGCGGCCACAGGCTCATTCATCCGCAGATCTTCTCAGTCAAGTCACTAACTACAGTAACTATTACTAATATGTACCTAGACTTTGCGTTACTGAGACTCTCCAGGTGACTCATACGCACCAGCTCGATCTTCTTCCTCAAGGTGTGGTGACCAATTGTTCCTTATGTCGATTAGAAGGATAGCAACGTTTTCTCCTCACCTATCCCGCCCAACGGTCCTGGAGCCCACGGAGTCCGATAATACCGCAGTTGCTGTTCGAAAACTGGCAGGGGGCCGTGATGAAGGATTCGAAGAGCAAACGAGGACGCGATCCCCCAAGATATCATCTCAGCCACTGCATCAGAATATCTAATTGGCAATTGGTCGGGCCTGATATGACTGATATCCTGACATATCATGTTTGTTGAATCATTTGATAAAACCGCTGTCATGGGGGACATGAAAGAGATCTTGTACCAGAATCGATGGATATAAGCCATAATAATCAATCGGAAATGGGGGAGGTGAAAGATGAGGTCTGGTCACTGCGATCCGAGCTATTCTTGAAAAGTATACGAGTTGCATACTTACATAGTGCTGTTTCAGACTCCAGTCATTTCAAAAAAACAGTTCATATCAATTTCGATGCGCGACAAGCTCCGGATGGCAACAAGAAACCACCTAGACCTCATACTAGCTAGGATCAAGCCCCCCACAGCGGCAACTGCCCCTCGTGAGAGGATGATCAAAGAACTTGCTAGCTTTGTCCTGTCTGAAAAAGTTGTGCACGTCCGTGGAACACCTGCAAGTGGGAGGACAGTCTTCGCTAAGTTACTAGGAGATCATTGTTTGCGCGAAGGATTGGAAGTCTATTTCATGAGAACATGGCTGATTCTCGATACATTCGACCAAAATCCTTTGAATCTATTGGACAAACAGAAGGCCATGCTTCGAGATACATTCCTGGTCTAGTTGACCGAGACCCTCTCTTTTCCAATGCTGTCATCATCATCGATGGAGGTCCAACTTCATACAGTGATGCCATGCTATGGGATGGAATTTCCAAAAGATTGATACTTTGGTAAAGAAGAAGACGCCATGTTCTATATCTTTTCTGTTCTTAAGGCAGTTTGTCTGCAGGGATTTTAAGACAATCAAGGGCACCCCAGTTATTCTGAATCCCGAGCAACGGATTACATCGACCTCGTAGGCGAAGGATTCAGCACCAAGATTCGGTCCGTCTTTTACTCAAATGGAATGTTATGATGCTGCGTCCCGAATAAGCTCTAGACTACCAAAGCATTCCAGACTCGAGGAGCGGTTCTTTCAAAAACTACTGCTTTGCCCTCTTGGGATTGATGTGGCTGCCCTTGCCCCGACGGTCTAATGCAGAAGACTTGCTTTCGCAAATGCATTCGATAATATTCAAGGCTCACTGAGGTGGTGCTACCTCTCGAGCACCTCTTGACACTAGACTATTGTTCTCTGCAGCCCCTAACAATGCCGGGTCCCAGAAACAGAGTTGATATCAAGTAGTAAGATTAAAGAGATATGATTATGTTAGACTTTTAGAATAGTTATAAGTTTCACAAATCAATCTTGTATAAAGATAGTTTGTAATATTCCGTGATGATATGAAAAGTAGGTATAACTAATCGTGACTGTTGGCAACCCATAGCACCCGTGATGCATGATTCTGTCTAGCTGTGTCTGCCTATCCTCGCAGCCAGCTTTTCCCATCTCCCCCCCATTCAAAAAACAGAGGACTGCATAGAACACTTCCACCTCACCCCAGCAAAACACAATGCGGGGAAGCTATTCTGGCAACTTACACGAGCTACATGAAGCCTACTCATTCTTGTCCTCATCTGTCAGTTCACAAATCCCGAGTATCCCGCCCCGCTTTCTTTCATCCAATAGAATAAGCAACCAGAAACATGCAGACCCCGTCTAAGCCAATCCATTCTATCTCAAGATGCAATGCGCCTGGGTCCGTTCATATTCTTCCGCGAGCCAGAGTCGAGCGCTTCAAAAGTACGGACAAACCTACCAGGATTACGCGGCGTCCTTCCGTTTGCCAAGGGACCCAAAATCCGGCGCTTCAATGAGCGACGACTTGCCTACTTCATCACATTACTACACGACTTCCAATGAATAGCTTCGGGAAAGTCGACACCGAAGCCAAGGTGGCTGTGGAGATGGCCAGTAGACATACCTACAAGCCAAGGGGCTAGCGATGTCTCTTGCGGGGTTACAAAGGTATCTGAGGACGTGGGCTCCATGCTCAGGACTTAAGAACTAAGTTGGTGCGGAGACTTATTGCTTCTCGATATGGTCTAAAATAGTAGCTCATGAATCATGCAATCTTAGAAGGGTGGATATATGCTGTCCCAATCAACGAAACTTGGTGAGTATTGTCAGGGATCATAACATGCCCTCGGAATCTAACCACGCAATGGAGCTCTCTGGTAGTTGCCAGACTATCTATTCCTGCGCTGAAAGCGCTGAAATAGTTATCGGAAACTAAATTGGTTCCCGCTGTCTGTTATCCCCACTATCCAAAATATATCCCAACGGGGGCATCTGCAATTACCCACAATGACTGGAGGAAGATCATGGTGGAGTAACCCCACTCGGAGACTGCGTTGGACGGCTACCTTACTCTTTTAATCAATGAGCATCTAAGCCCTGAAATCCTTCTAACTGCTATACAGAGATTATGCGGGGATTCGCACCCTAGCTGGTTTCCCCGCAAGAGTGACAGCCAACGCTGATCCGCGTTAGCGGCGCCATGGCTATGATGGTGCATTTGCCATGCTATGATCAGTAATGGGGTCGTATAGTGAGAGGAACCATACTTACTCAATGTGTCAGTGCTCTACTACATTCCCGGACTCTCCTGTTCATCAATATCAATCACCATTGATCAAGCGAGGCTCACTGATTCGACCTAGTTTTATCAGCCTACCCATTCCGACTTGAGCTTTGCTTACGAGCACTCAGACGCACGCTCACGGAGGAATAACATTGCACATCGCCCCTGTATCAAACAGACCATACAGCGTCATTGCTGATTCAAACACCCCCACATGCGGGGGAGAGCGGAGAAGTTCCCAAGGTCTGTGCTGTGATCTTTCTGTCCATCGTTCTAGCCTTCAGCACCTTGCGGATGGATTTATCTGCTATCCGGTACGCGAGACACAGTGGCTTCGCCCGCATGCGGGGATTCTACCCCATGTTTGAAACCTAATTCAAGTGATTCTTGGTGATATTTGACTTCCTTGTAGCCGACATCATTGTGGGGTAGGATGTCCGCAGGCATATAAATCCCCCCGTGGATGCCTGGAAATCCGATTGTGATCGTCCCATCTCACATGTCATCAAAGTACATGGTTTAAGAATTTGAGTCACAATGACAATTCCAGATGAGGTTGACATCATCATCTGCGGTGGTGGTAGCTCTGGATGTGTTCCAGCAGGCCGTCTCGCCAACCTCGATCACAGCCTTTCCGTCCTGTTGATCGAGGCTGGTGAGGATAACCTTAACAATCAATGGTAGGATGATCTCACCCCACTGTGTTGCGTTTGCTCACTATCTTCAGGGTCTACCGTCCGGGGATATACCCCCGTAATATGAAGCTCGACTCCAAAACAGCTTCATTCTATCACTCTCGCCCGTCAGAACACCTCGATGGGCGTCGGGCTATCGTTCCATGTGCCAACATCCTTGGAGGTGGAAGTTCCGTCAACTTTATGGTATGCTACCACGTCCTCTTCTTAACCCATTAGTTATACTAAATTGGTATTGTATTAGATGTACACCAGAGCTTCGGCCTCGGACTACGACGACTTCCAGGCCAAAGGCTGGAAAACCGAAGAGTTGCTGCCGCTGATGAGGAAGCATGAGACGTACCAGCGCGCGTCTAACAACCGTGACTTGCATGGGTTTGAGGGGCCTATCAAGGTGTCTTTCGGGAATTATACGTATCCTATCACGCAGGACTTTCTTCGGGCTACCGAGTCCCAGGGCATTCCCACCACGGATGATCTGCAAGATTTGAAGACAGCGTAAGGTCACTCCTCGTCATCTTCACAAATCTGTACTAATTTCGACATCCTCTGTAAAGTCATGGAGGGGAGCATTGGTTGAAATGGATCAATCGTGACACGGGTAACCACCTCCACCATCATCGATTGAAACGCATACCATCTAACAACCACAACAGGAAGACGCAGCGATGCGGCCCATGCTTACGTCCACAGCACTCGGTCGAAATATTCTAACCTGCATCTCAAATGCAACACCAAAGTGGACAAGGTGATTATCGAGAACGGCCGAGCAGTGGGTGTGGCGACAATTCCCACGAAGCCTCTCGATGGCCAGGATCCACCTCGCAGGATCTTCCGCGCTCGCAAGCAGATCATCATCAGCGGTGGCACTCTCAGCTCGCCTCTGATCCTGCAGCGCTCTGGCATTGGCGACCCCGAAAAGCTTCGCCGCGTGGGCATCAAGCCCTTGGTCAACCTGCCTGGAGTGGGGCGCAACTTCCAAGACCACTACCTGACATTTTCGGTCTTCCGAGCTAAGCCAGACGTAGAGTCGTTTGATGACTTTGTTCGCGGAGATCCTGAGGTGCAGAAGAAGGTCTTCGATGAGTGGAACCTCAAGGGTACTGGCCCGTTGGCTACCAACGGAATTGACGCCGGCGTGAAGATTCGGCCGGAACCGCAGGAGCTGCAAGAGATGAAGAAGTGGCCTACGCCTGAGTTTGTGAAGGGCTGGGAGAGTTATTTTAAGAACAAGCCGGACAAGCCCGTCATGCACTACTCTGTTATTGCTGGGTGAGTACATACTTACCTATCACTAACCACATCCACTGCGCATTCGCCTCTAACAGATAAACAGATGGTTCGGCGACCACATGCTCATGCCCCCCGGGAAGTTTTTCACCATGTTCCATTTCCTGGTATGACACCGTCCTTTATCCCTCCTTAATGTGCTTGATGTCTAACAGACGCAGGAATATCCCTTCTCTCGCGGCTTCACCCACGTCACCTCTCCAAATCCATATGATGCTCCCGATTTTGACGCTGGCTTCATGAACGACAAGCGCGACATGGCGCCCATGGTTTGGGGATATATCAAATCCCGCGAGACCGCGAGACGCATGAATGCTTATGCCGGCGAGGTGACGGGAATGCACCCTCACTTTTCTTTCGACTCGCCAGCACGCGCACGCGACATGGATTTGGCGACCACCAATGCTTACGCGGGTCCGAACCACATCTCTGCAGGGATCCAACACGGTAAGATCTGTCGCACCGACCCTTCGTGACAGGATTGAATACTAATTTAATATAAGGATCGTGGTCCAACCAACTGGAGCCAGGAAAAGCACCAGCTGAAACGTACCTCAACTCTAACAAGCACGAGGCCAGAGAATCCCTGCAATACAGCAAGCAAGACATTGAACACATTGAGAAATGGGGTAAGTCCCTCAAACCCAGTGGCACGACTCGGATACATTCTAACCATTCATCTTCAAGTTCAACGCCACGTCGAAACAACATGGCACTCTCTCGGAACATGTAGCATGGCACCCCGCGAAGGGAGCTCCATCGCCCCACACGGCGGCGTTCTCGACGAACGCCTGAACGTGTACGGAGTCGAGGGCCTCAAGGTCTGCGACCTGTCTATATGCCCAGACAATGTGGGATGCAATACTTTCAGCGTACGTACCGTCTTACTCTTTTTCCATGACTGGCATTGGCTGACGAGCTGGTGGTTTCAGACGGCTCTGCTGATCGGGGAGAAATGCGCGATGCTGGTGGCGGAAGATCTGGGTTATTCTGGGGCTGCTTTGGACATGAAGGTTCCGCCATACCATGCTCCGGGTGAATTTGTTGGTCTTGCGCGGCTCTAGGATTAATTGTAGTTGGTTGTTGAGGCCATGTGGATAGGGTTGCCTTTATTCTGCGCGTTATCGTGTCACCAGAATGTTCTCCATAATTTTTATTATTTCTCGAACAATCAAGATCATGGTCCACAGAGTGCCGAACAAGCTGGTTCATGGGTTGTAATATCAGTATAATATAACCAGTTGTTATCTCTACACGTTGACGTCTTTCAAATGTGTAGAGTAGAGTGTCTTCCTCAGGCAACAAAGGTGCCCAAGGTCATTACCCAAAGCGGCTAGCGCGCCCCCTCTTAGTCAGAGGAAACCGGAAGTGCGTCAACATCCTGCCGCCTGCTTAACACCCCGACGACAGCAGTCCCAACAGCGTCACCTCCGATATTCCCATCTCAATTCCTCCATCGTCATACTGTGATCGCCTCATTTCACTCTCTATCCTCCTCCTTTATTTCCCTCTTCTTTCCTCCAAGCTTGTGGGGGACCAGTCTTCTCCATGGCCGACCGTTATTCGTTCTCCCTCACCACCTTCTCCCCCAGGTAAGAAGGAGCTCTCTGGTATATCCACCGATTCATCGCTGATCTTGTCAATAGTGGGAAGCTGGTTCAGATTGGTATGACTGTTGCTTCTGGGTGTCATGTGCTTTACTAATCGCCATGCAGAGT
Organism: Aspergillus campestris IBT 28561; assembly: GCF_002847485.1. Classification (NCBI taxonomy): domain Eukaryota; kingdom Fungi; phylum Ascomycota; class Eurotiomycetes; order Eurotiales; family Aspergillaceae; genus Aspergillus; species Aspergillus campestris. The sequence continues at coordinate 1,012,936 of NW_020194340.1, read as the reverse complement.
ATGCCCTCAACGCAGTGAACCAGGGTATCACAGCCCTTGGTATTAAAGGTATGTCATCCGTATCCTATCCACCATCACCATTCATGCCCAATGAACCCATGAAATTAGAAGGAAGAATCTAAATCTAACACCCCAAAGCAACAAACGGCATCGTTCTCGCCACAGAAAAGAAATCCTCGTCCCACCTGATCGACCCTCCCTCCCTCACCAAGATCTCCAACATCACCCCGGACATCGGCATGGTCTACGCCGGCATGGGCCCCGACTACCGTGTGCTCGTCGACAAGGCTCGCAAGGTCTCGCACACCAACTACAAGCGCATCTACAACGAATACCCGCCGACACGCATTCTGGTGCAGGACGTCGCGCGCGTGGTGCAGGAGGCCACCCAGTCCGGTGGTGTGCGGCCGTACGGTGTCAGCTTGTTGATCGCGGGGTGGGACGAGGGCGTCGAGCCTGAGGCGGCGGCGGCGGCCGAGGAAGACGTGGAGGGCGAGCCTAAGAAAGCGACCGGAAAGACGGGTGGTATCCTCAAGGGCGGCCCGAGTCTCTACCAGGTTGACCCTAGCGGTAGTTATTACCCGTGGAAGGCGACGGCCATTGGCAGACACGCGACGAGCGCCAAGACGTTCCTGGAGAAGCGGTACACGGAGGGTCTGGAGCTTGAGGACGCGATCATCATTGCGTTGTTGACGCTCAAGGAGACGATCGAGGGAGAGATGAACGGCGATACGATAGAGATTGGTGGGTTATTGATTTCTGCTGTTGTGGGAGACCTGGACAAGTGACTGACGTGATGTTTTTAGGTATCGTTGGGCCCCCGGCCGACCATCTGCGAGGCTACCAGGGCGTCGAGGACTCCCAAGGCCCCCGCTTCAGGAGCCTGACCAAGGCCGAGATTGAAGATTACCTGACCAACCTATGAGGGGTGGTGGTTGTGTTGGAAGGTGACTACATGCGATGGAATCTAAAAGGCAAGGCCAGATGCTAGCACTCTACTCTAGCAGAGTCCGCAGAGCGTTTGGATTGTCTGTTGAGACCGTCACCTGGGGTCCGGGTGGTCTCGGGTGAAACGACAGGTTCTGACATGATGACTGGTGAGGGCTTGATCGGAGGTCTCGCCCGTAATACAGATATTTCAGAGATTATACGGAATGAAACGATTGACAGGTTATTGACTGGATGGCGTAGATGGGATGTTGTCGTAGACAGCCAGCCATATTCTGCCCTGGTTGACCTATGGTCAGGCATTTGCGTGTCCTTGCTGTTGGATTCTGGACGTGTAAAAAGCCAAATTACCAATTCCCTCACGAGATAGTAGCAGCACGAGCGCATATGTATATCTTCGACAATACCAGATTCAAGCGCGCCATCACGCCGCCACCAATATCCCAATCCACACCATCAGGGGATCATATTCAGCTGTATCTACCCTCATACCACCCACCTACCTACCTACCCAGGTACCCTGCAGTATATCCCAAACACCCTCGAAGAAAACACTAAAAACCAACAAACTCCAAACCTAAATCCCACACAAACCCAATCACAACTAACCATGGATCCCGACAACGGAGACCAGATCGAAGAGCCCGTCCCAGCTACGGAGTAGGGGTTTACCAGAGCTCAAGCCATGGGTGGTTCCAGCCAATGGAGGGAGGGCTGGAGAGAAAGTCCAGGAGTTAGGTTCAACTGGGTTCTTTGTTTACTTGGATGGGGTGGTATTCAGCTATTGCGATGTTTCTTTGTTGGTTTGGACGCGTCGTTTTTTTTGATAATTTGATCTGCTCTTGCACTGTTGATTTATATTTGTTTTCTTCTTGCTGTACGGGGTGTATTGGTGTTTTTGAGATATGCTGATAGTATTATTCACTTCCCTGGTATAGGTGAGCTTGTTGTGGCTGGCTACATACATAGAGATGAGTTGGGTTTCTTATATCTGCGAATGGGAGATCCCCGGTGGCTTTATACCGTCGTATGGATAGACAAATAATAATCTCAATTCGATGCCTAATACTGCTCTTTTCTTTTTTTTTTACACCTTGTTCATTGCTGGTTATCTCCTATTCCTCTTCCATATCTTGGAACTAGCGTCAATACTCATTAGACTATATATACCAATGTCGATCCATCCGTTGGTGCCTATATCTGAGTCACGTTCTTGACCAGATTATTATGCCTGGATCTGGATCGGTCCCTTTTTTATTTTGGATTCTTTTATTGTTTTGGAACCTGAACCCCCATTCTTTGCGTTTCATTCACTTACCCAACAAAGTGTATCAAACCATCGGGCATGGACCACCGGTTCATCGGGCTAGAGTTTGAGGAGGATACCGCCGGGGTGGTGGCAATTTAGTGGATATTACATTATATTGGATTAGGACAGTGTGGGCACGATTTATATTGTGGACGGACAGACGGACGGAGGGGGTTGTGGTGGTTTTTTGATGCTGAGTTCGTGAGTGTCCCGCCCATAGATGGGATCGCTTGGATTGTCGTTTATTGGTTGTGCTTTTATATCCCTCCTACTTACCATCAAACAGACATCGGTATACACTTTCCAATATCTAGGATGGGCGATTCCGCCTCCGGTGTCATCCACGACCCTCTCACCGGCGCGGTACTCAAAAACGATCAACTGGATGGTATCACGGGGGGGCTGAAATACTCCCACGACCTTTTAAAAATGCTCCACGTCTTCTTCATCACAGTAACGTGGTGGAACGCGATCGAGCTGATGGTGCTAGTGCTGTCGACTTTCCGACGGCGGAAGGGGCTGTATTTCTGGAGCCTGGTTCTGACGAACTGTCTGGGGGTGGTGCCGTTCTCGCTGGGGTTCCTGATCCAATTCTTCACGAAGGTCAATGTTGCCGTGTGCACGGCTATCGTGTGCGTCGGATGGGTGTTCATGGTGACGGGTCAGTCGATGGTGTTGTACTCGCGGTTGCATCTTGTGCTGCGCGACAAGGTCGTGCTGCGCCTGGTGCTGTACATGATTGCCGTGAATTTCTTCCTGCTACACGTCCCGGATATTGTGGTTTCGTGGGTGGGTACCTTCACTGAGACTTCCAAGTTTATACGCGCTTTTAACGTCATGGACAAGATCCAGATCGTGGGGTTCACGGTGCAGGAGTTTATCATCTCTGCGCTGTATATTTGGGAGGCTATTAAGCTGTTGCGGCTGAGGCCTGATCGCCAGGACCGGAGGATCATGTACTATCTTGTTGGTATCAATGCCGCGATGCTCGTCATGGATTTGATCCTAGTGAGCGTCCAGTTTGCGAATTATTTTGCTATCCAGTCCACCCTTCAGGGGATGTTCTATAGCATCAAGCTGAAGCTTGAGTTTGCTGTGCTGGGAAAGCTGGTCGATGTCATTAACCATGGGTGTAGCAGGAATGGGTCGCTGGGGTACGCCATGCAGCTCTCGTCGTTGGATCGTATCGATGAGCAGCCGGGCGTAACAGCCACAGCGTCATCAGCTATGTCGAGTGATCCGAATGTTGATGACAGAAGACAAGGGATTATGTTGTCGGAGGGTAATATTTTCGTGACCAAGGAGTTTTCGGCTTGGGTGGAGCGGCGGCATCATGACAACTGTATTTTATAGTCTTCGTTGCTCCTTCCTCCTGTTCACGAAATCTTAATCGCTCCTTCCGTTCTTGTAATTTCACCTTGACATGCAAGGCCGGCTGAAGAGGATGTGTATTACATGAGCGATGGAGTCTTCGCAACCATGTATAGTTTTCTTCTTTTTGTCGGGCCGGGCCTTGTGGTGGATTAGTCTTTCCCCAGCAAGCCGGGATCATCACCTTCGACCCATCCAAACTCCTCATCGGAGTCCTCATCTTGACTATCCGCGACCTCATCAACCTTCCGTTTCCGCTGGCTAGTCGACAACGCGCCAGCAGATTCCTGCACCTGCACCGCGTCATGAGAAGGAACATTTTGTTCGACCCCTCGCAGCCCATCCTAAGCAAAATCAGCAAATCGTCCAGCCCACTCTAAAACCGCAAATACGTACCGTTTCAACCACAAACGGGACAATATTCTCCTCCACCCTCACCGACAAAGCCTTCCCACCTCTCTTCATCACCTCCGCAAACCGGATCCTCCCAGCCACTTCCTCGCTGTCGCCCGCAGGAAAATCACGGTACACCACAATCCGAGTATACACGCCGTTCTCCCAAGTCCCACCAGCAAGAACAGGACACAGCATCGGGCGCGGTTGGCCTTTGATCCTTGTGTGGGTCTGATCGACTACGAGCGCGACAAGACGGTGCGTGGTGGCCAGCTTGACAAGGTAATTGGCTAGCTCGCTCGTGACATTCCACTTGCGGTTCATGAGCCACTGGATCTGTGCATTGTCTGTAACTTTGGCCTCCGCGAGGCGGGTCCTCAGCTCAGTTGGGTTCGGGAAGTAGGCTGGGAATGGCTCCGACACCGAGTCGATGACTAAGAGCTTGGTATCCTTTGGTGGAAATCCATGCGGCGGGTGAGTTAGAAGTGCCAGGAGATGGGGAAGGGAGCGAGCGCGAAAGTAGGTTAGATTGTGCATGAGTTCTTCTGGGCTCTTGGATGGAGGCCCTTCTTTGGCCCCGGAGAGCATCTCGCGGAGCCGTTTTCGGGGGAGCGGGGAGCCAGCATCTACGAGTAGTTAGAATAGCTTTCTTTCAAAGAAAAACACAAATACTTACCTATCCAGACTACCCTTTCTTCATCACGGAGTACATTCGCTGCGATATTCAGTCTACATCGACCGGGTTAGAGTCTCGCTACGCATGAGGTGGCAGGCAAACTCACGCCAGTGACGTCTTCCCAGCACCCGGAGGCCCAAAGATTTCCGCAACATGTCCACTGGGAAGTCCCTTAGACGCCGTAGATTCCGGCATAGGCTCCGGGCCCGGCGGAGTCAAAGCCTTGTCCAGTTGAGCAAGACCGGTGGAGATTTTAGCAGTGGCAGACGCGCCCGACGCGTGCAGAGACTGTGACGCCGGGAAGGAGAATACGCGTTCTGTCCATTATGAGCATGCGTGTTGGTGATAGGGAACCATTGTAGACTTACGCTCCTGGCTGGGGAGACCGAGATAATCTGGTCCGTTCATTGTTGATTGTGGAGGAATCCGATGTTTATAATAGGTAAAATAACAAGAACTCGTGCTGAGAGCTCCTTGTCTCTCGTGTTCAGGGCCATCAGGGATTGCGTCCGTCTTCCATCACGAAGCAATGTAAGAAGCGATATGTAGGTTGGCAACAATAGACATCGATGACCCAATTACATTAAGCGCACGCTACAAGTCATCGTGTTGGTGCCAATACACGTGACTGTCCCATCAAAACTGCCGTACATGTGTTCAGCTTAGTTAAAGTCCTTCAACAACATCCGATGTGGTGTAATGGTTAACATCGCCGTCTCTCACACGGCAGCTCGGGGTTCGATTCCCCGCATCGGAAAATTATTTTGTTTTTTTCTTCTTCCTTATTAGAAATTATTCTTGGACATACAATCCTCAACTTGTATGATCGTTATATTTCTTTTTGATTTTTGCCCCAGATGAAACGAAGGTCGTACACGACATCTGCATTGATTCACCTCTCCCAAGGGGCGAGAATCATTAAAGCAAAATACAGATAAGGTCATGACAGACTGGAACTGAGAATCGTATAATCCGGAGACCAGTCCTTCGCCAAAATACGCCCAGTCCTAAACGCCCAAACCCGAATGTTTCCCATCAAATGCTCAATATGTGTTGAAAGTCTGGGCCCAACAGCGACAAACAGTTGCCACTTCCCCCCAATGTCATGCTCAAAGGAATACCTTCCGCGCTTCTCGGGGATGGCTTTCGCTGGGGCAGTATGGACACTTGAATCGGCTCCCCTTGCATAAGCGTTTGAGCGACTCCTCTGCGATCACATGCCCACAGGGCATCATCATCGGAGGGTTTTCGTCTGTGGTCTGCTCTTTGGAGACGGGGCAGACAAAGATGGAGTGGAATAAGTACGAGGGTGGAAGAGGGATTTCGACCTATTACCGCAATTAGCGACGTGCAGCGACGTAATAAGGATGTACTTTGCCTACCGGTAGCTCATTTTGCGATGTCCACTCTGTCCGCTTCGCCTTCATGATCGTTTGTAGCTTCAGTAATGTAGGAAGGGCGATTGCACCAGCAGTCGCAGCGATGTACAAGGGAGAGTCTGCCGAAAGTCCAAGCAACGAGCAGAACTCCCGCGTGAAAGATTGAGCCACATCAGCCCACGCTGACGGGTTGTTGAAGATGTTTTGATAAGGCGAGTCTTGGAGGTTTGGACAGAACGCCATTGCCCCCATAAGCTGCTGGACCTCTCGCAGGTAGCGGGGCAAGAAGACGTGGAACTCGCGCCGGGCGTATTCCAGAGCTGCCTGTCGCCCGGATGCAACGGGGGTCTGTGGGATCTGCCCACCATGGAACAGCCAAACGAACTGCAGCCGGCACAGTTCGAATTCTAGGTTACTGCCTCGGGCTTGTAGAATCTCCTTGTTGTCCCTTGACCACTGGATTGCGGGGAGCAAATTGCTGTTCTCCTGTAGCTCATGCAGGATGTAGTACATGGTGGCGAACTGTTTCCGGACCTCGTTTGAGGGCACTTCTTCGGGATTGAGCAGCGTCGCTGCATTCTCAGGTGAAATCGTTTCGGACCCCGGCTCTGGTACCCCCGTCTTCTTCTCTGTCATCTCGGCGAGGAACGTGGAGGCGACGGAAAATTGACCTTCCCGTAGAAGGTGCATGGCGATGGCTCGGTTGATGAGATTCTCGTGGGATGATAGGACGTCATGTTCGGTACTTGGGAGGGGTCTGTCTTTGAAAAGCTAGGAGCTGTCAGTTGAGGACCGAACCTGGCAATACGTAGCAAAGGGACCTGCTACCTTATCCAGCGATTTCGAGTACTTGTTCAGACCACTATGGGTCTCTTTAAGACTATCGTTGATTGAATCAAACGAGGATTTGACGGGATTCTGCAGCTTGGCCAGGGTGATAGACGCCTGGCTCGGATCTAGGAAAGTACATTAAATCAACCAGCTATCCTAACCACATGGACGTACGACTTCGAAGAACATACCAGCTGCGATCGCATCCCGCGCAGACTGAAGAAGATCTATGGTGGATTGAACATTCTTGGTCCCTTGGTTGGCTTTCAGTCTTTTGGAAAGCCTCTCGTGCTCCTTCTGAACAAGGTCCATGGTGGCAAGCGGGACGTCTGAAAGCGGAGACCAAGTTACCGCTCTTTGTCAGGCGGAGTGGAAATAGCCATAAGGGGACTCCAGGTCGATCGGCACTAGTATGGGAGGTGAAAACTCCAGAAAGAGTACATATGAAGAATCGATAAGAGACTATCTCCACAGGGTCGGTGCCCGGGATCATCAATCAGGTGGGTGGATGAGAGAGCCTAAATCCATCCGGCGGCCCATTACGCCATAGGCAAGTCACGTGGACGAACAGTCCCGTTCCACATTGACCGGCTCCGTTACCCCTCTCATCATATCACAGCTCTCTAGCCGTATCACAGTTCTCCAGCCAGTGAAGGAGTGAAGACTGCAGGGTTGGAGCAAACAATCACCATGTCTTGGAGGGTGCAGTGGGCAAATATGTTTCATGGAAGGAGAGAAGCATATGGCTCAAGTTGGGAGCTCAAGGCATCAATTGATCGGCTTGATGTACTACTGCTCTGATTTCGTGTCTTTGTTAGGAGACACGTTACTTCTTCCAAAGGCATTTTGATTCTGAAGCATTGAATTTGTTTTTGTTATTCAAGTTGTCGTGTGACATGGTATAAACACCCCCCTGTATGGTCGAGTTCTGAAACCGCCCCCCCCAATCTGGCGTACACGGACCAGTCGAGTAGGCCCGAGACCTAGCCTTGGCGGGGATTCACACCTCAGGCACCAGATATGGCTTACAAATTAGGGAGCAAACATCAACCAATGAAACGCGGAGGTTACAGGCTCGCTTACGCTAGCGCCATGCGGGTGCCTTGGCGACACTATAAAAGGGGAGCACCCCCCGCCCCCCTTTAAGATTTTTTTTCCTTTCTTTTCCCATCCTGGTGCAAGGGTTTTACACGTGTCAGTGAGGAGACATCCGAGACCGTGTTTTTGCTAGTTGAAAACTACCTAGTTTGACCACTCCAATTGGCCTTCGGGTCGGTTGGGAATTTTTGAATATAAATTGCCCTGGCTTGTATATTATACGAGCCAGCCACAGCTCTCACTGAACTTGAGATGCTGGAAAGAAACTATTGATCTTCTTTTCACTGCTGTTGTCATCCTTGTGGTGGCCTGTGGAGAAGAGTTTTTCGATGTATATCCTGCTGTGAATAGTTACATCACATAAATCGTAGTCCAAATATACTGTCAGCCCAGCGTCTCTAATTCATGATGTTCATGCTTTATTAGTCTGATAGTTGGTGCCCTGTACTCATCGTTAGTGCCATCCGCGAGTGGACTGACGATGCTTGGGTTGCTTTCATGGATTGATAGAATTCTGGCTCTATCATCTATTTTCCATTACAATGTGGAATGATGGTTTTGGACATGGCTAAACTGTTATTTACTGAAGCTTTTCATCACCATAACATGGCTATCATTTGGCATCAGCAGTCGTCCCTACAGTAGATAACCTTGGAGTAATCCTTTCAGAAAAGGTGATCCAAAGTAGACAGTGATCCTATGAACTTGAAAAATGAGAGGCATATCCTTGACAAGATACAATACAGCTTCTGCTATTACGGATAGAAGACCTGACTTTCCATATAAGACCTTGTTTGGTACGCGTCTACCGTAGAAACATGCCTCAGGTACAAATACCTCCGAGTGGATGATCAGCGGTCCTTTGATCTCTTCCTCAGTTCTTTGGACACAATATTACCAACGTTGAAGTTCTTCATCCTTTATTCTTTCATTCTTCTCCCATTTCCCTCTATTAATACTATACAATCAACCGCCATCTACACCGTTCCTATCATGAGCAGGATTGATTTCTCCCAATCCCTCCTATCCATGTTGTTATCGGGTCCTTAGTGTCGATCAGCCTCTCCAATATCGGCCCACGATTCACCACCTCCACGGTACAGTGGACCGACGTTGATAGCAATTGATTTGCTAAAGACCTCATATTAATCTCACTGCAGAGATATTTCCTCTTCAAGCAAGGATACCCGGCTCATTGGTTCGCTGGCATAGCACACCATGGCCGCGTCAAACAAATCGTCCCGGAGAAAGACCTCCAACTCCTCAGCTGGTCGCAAAAAGCGTCGCTCAAAGCCGCGCCCCTGGCCCCCGGTTTCAGACGACCCGCTCGAAAAGGTATGTCGCGCAGATATCTCACTCCCGACGAGCCCACATCGTTGCTCTTACATGCCGCTCCCGCAGCCGATGGACTAACGCACCTGCCAGATCTGTTTCAAAAAAGAGCCCATCCCAGAGGGATATGTCTTCGTACCCAAAGGAGACGTCTACATTACTCGGAATTGCCGGGTTAAGACCAAAGAGTCTAAGCAAACGGTCTACGCAGTCTATGTAAGCCGACCAGTTCTGCGCTGTGAACACCTTTCCGCCACGCAGCATTATCGACACTAACAGGTCACAGGACAAATCCAGCAAATGGTCGCTGGGTCTCCGCGTGCCGTCCGACATTTATGAAACGGTCTCTCAATCAGCGACCGAGACGGCGGATTCTCGCGCCAATGCTGTCAAGGTTCGCGACGAGCGGGATCAAGCGCACTCGCGCCAGCTCCTTCGCACCCAATTCCCGCTCATGCCTGAAGATTCCCTGGAGAAGATTCTCGATCATGCGTTCCTCAAGGGCTCCGGCCGTGTGGGACGAACGGCGATGAAAACAGATGCGAAGAAGGCCAATCTCGCCGTTGAGGCATACATTCGACACAATCTCACTCCCTACGATGCCCTTCTCAACGACGGAGAGGGGCGTACTGAGGCCAGAAAGGCCGTGTGGGACACGGTACGAGCTATCAAGGCTACGTGGGAGAGGAAATCCGTTGAGTCAGTGGATGTGGTGGACCTTCGGAGCCCGACACCGCCTGATTTGGATATGCAATCATCTGATGAGGACTGCCTAATGTCCTAGTTTGAGTGTGCACTTGGCCACGCCCGCGTCGGCGAAAGGTTGAATGACGTTACGATGAATCGAAATGACGAATGAAAACCACGAGACCGAATGCAGAAGGAGAATAATACTTCCGTCTATACACCATATATCACGGAAGGCTACAAACGATCACCAACGGCTCAGGGCGCCTCGAAGCCCGACTGCGACTCCTGCAATACCGAATACGAATCGATTTGCGAGATTGTGGGAATTGAATCTGACAACAAACCAGGATTTGCATGCTCTGTGGACGCCCAGTGTCTGACGTCGTCGCCGTCCAGCCCCAGCAGGTTAAGCAACGGGTCCGGCCAATCCGAGCTTCCACTGGAACCTATCGGTGTCATCGGCTCGGACGCATGGTTTTGTGTGGCCTTGATGAAGAGCTGGGTCACCACGCGTGCTCCAGATGAAGCCATCTCGCTGACCTCGGCGAGCATCTGCAATCGACGGAGTTCCTGCTCCGCCGCTTGGAGTGCCTTGCCGCGCGTCAACCGTCCAGCCTTTACACCCAGAATCACGCTATTATAATCGCCTTGGTCAAAGGGGAAGTCCGCGTGGCTGCAGAGACCGAGAAGGAGCACGATGGCCTCAAATGTGTTGAAGATTATGGCCGCAAAGCGCGTGTGGGAGCCGCCAAACATGGCGTGCAGTGTCGTGACAGCGTTCAGCTCCGCGAGGGCTGCCAGGGCCAACCGCCTCTTCTGCAACTGCAACAACACCTGTTTGTAAAGTGCGAGGCGGGCGGTCTGGGCGAGCTTGAGCAGCAGTAGCGGACGGAAGTTCCAACAGATGGAATCGAAGATGGCAATGTGGAGTAGCTGTCGCTGCATCGGTAGCTTGGACAAACGTGCGTCCCACTAGGTGTCCGGCTCCAGTCCAAATGCGGGGGGTACCGTCGGTAGATATTGGGCGCAGAACCTCTCATATTGTTGTTCGCCCTGCATCGGGTCGTACTCGACATTGCGTCGTGGTCCGAAGCTGCGCCAGAATTGACCCAACTACACTTGCATGAGGCGCTCGGTGAAAACCTCCGGTGCGCTGGCGTCGGTGCAGATATCTGGCACCAGACGCAACCGGGGAAGGGCCTCGGCCACTAGATTATCGGGGAGAAACGAGATCCGATCCAACTGTCGAGATAGATGGCTGTCCAGGACGTAGAGACTGCAGAGTGTCCTCCGCTCTATCTCGCTTTCCAATTTCTGCGCGCCATCTGCCCCGGGAAGAAGAGCGTCGGCGTGAATGCCCGCTTTTTGGGCCGCGCGACTGGACGAGGCAATGCCTTCCCAGAATCGGTTGATTCGGCCCTCGCACGAGAATTTGAGAGCGAGGAATAGGGTGTGCTGAACGCGCACCAACGACCCTTTCCAATCAATAGATAGGCAAGCTTGGGCGAGACTGTCCCCCACCTCGCTGCAGGCGTTGCTGATGTCGGCGAGGGAGACCCCGCCGATACAGTCCACCGTATGGGAAGGGGCCGGGAGAAACTGTGCGGCGTACGAGCCAACGCGGAGGATCAGCACGGCAAACTCGGCATCGGCCACTGTAGACGGTTGGCCTTTGGTCCACCATTGCTGATTCACCAGAGACCCCGACAGCACACATCTACGGTTTCACGATCATAATGGCCATCGGCACCGGCATCACCATGCAGCTAGGTTACGCCGTCGCCAGCCTCAAGGTTCCCCCGTCAGACATCTTCAGCGCCATCAACCTGCAGAACGTCGCCCAGATCGGTGCCACCGTCCTCTGTCTCGTCATAGCCGGCCAGGTGTTCCAGTCGACGACCGTGCGGAACTTGACTGGCGTGTTGGCAGGACGCGGGTTCAGCGAGACGGAGATCCATGGCGCGGTGGCGGGGACACAGAGTCCACTGTTTGAGAGCTTGAGTGGGGATTTGAGGGACGATGCTGTCGGGGCTATCACAGCTTCTATGCAAAGGGCGTTTGTCGTTCCGTTGGTGGCGGGGGGTGTGGACTTGGTTGGCTCGTTGTTGATGAAGAGGGAGAGGTTGTTTAAGTAAGTGGTATATCGGATTTGTCGGTTGTTTGAGGGTTATGGTTATGATCTGAGAGGATGATAAGATAGATTGATGTAAGTCATTTTTTCTGTAGGCAGATGGCCTCTATAGAGTATGTCGACGGCTAGCTCACAGTACCTTGAAAGTAGGGAAAGAGTTGTCTACTTGTAATGATCATTATTGCACATCTACAAAGAGCATAATATACTATACGTTTTGATGATTATGACACTTGGATCCTCTTTATGTATCACCAATTTTCAGGCTCTAAGACTATTGATCTAGTTTTATCAATTTTTGATTTCTGCTAAAAGTCGCTGTACCATTTATGACATCACTATATATATATAATACACGACAAACGTAAGGCATGTAATGATTTGAAGGGGGAGATTCACTAAGCATATAGGGCCTATCCTATTTTTTCAGTACTAAGATGTGTCAATATCCTGAGTATATGCCCACTTTCAATGTGTTGGCCACTGCCAGAAAATTCAAGCCACCGAGTTAAGTACCGGATAGTCTGGCATCTTCCACCCGCCCTCTTCTTCCGGCGCAAACCGCGCAAGGATGCTGGGAATGCGCAGCAGACAAAGCAGCCACGCGATCCACTGGATAATAGCAACACCCCACCGCGATTCAGGCATGAACCACCGGACGAAAGTGGGATTTATCTTCTGGACTTCGGTGATGAATGGCCTCAGCGTCTTGTCGTAGTTTTCCAGCGCCAGCGGCAGATTATCAGGGTTGCGGCTGATCTCGCCAGCGAGAACGTAAGCCCCGACGAGACCGACCGTTGTCCCCATGCCAGTAAACGGCGAGGGACAGTATCCGGCATCGCCCAAGAGGACCACGCGGTCCTTGTGCCATGTGTCGGTGCGGATCTGAACGCATTCATGGCAGAAGAAGTCGTCTGCGGTTTTCATCTCTTCCAGGAATCGGTCTGTCTCCCATCCTGCGCCGCGGAACCTTTGCGCGAAGAACGCCTTTTGTTGCTCGACGGAGGCTTTTGATATGCTGTGCAGCTCTGGGGAATCGTCCCGGAACATGAGGTAGACGCCTGTTTCGGATGATTCGGGGGATCGGCGGAAGATCAGTCGGCTGCCGGGACAGAAGTAGACATTCACCATATTGTTGTCGGTCTCTCGCCGGGGGATGTAGAAGTAGGCGATGTAAATCCCCATTCGCCGGTAGGGGTCGGGCCCGTTGGGCGGTAGGATGGCTTTTCGAATGCGAGAGTTTTGGCCGTCTGCGCCAACCAGGAGATCGAAGGTGTCAGACGTGTTGTCTGAGAAGTGAACGGTCACCCCATTCCCATCTTGCTCGAAATGTTCGACGGACTTGCCGAATATGTACTGTACGTTGTCTTTGGTCGCGTCGTAGAGTGTGCGTACTATGTCTCCGCGCATAATCTCGTACTCGGACGTCAAGGTTTGCGCGCCTTGGCCTGATGTATTCGCCATTGAGGTCGCAATTACCTCACCCTGCGCGTTCACGCAGCATGCGCCTCCTTCGCCCACGCATACGTCTCGGATGGTCTCGAGAAGCCCCATGCGTCGCACGGTCTCAATTCCCTGACCACGCAGGTCGATTTGAGCCCCCTGGGCTCTGAGAACGGGGAAACGCTCGACGACGACGACTTGATGCCCGCTACGAGCAAGGAACAGGGCCAGGGCTGGGCCAGCGCAGCCTCCGCCGCAGATGAGGATTTTGAGAGGTGCCATGCCAGTGGATTCTGCTTGTGAAGTTCGGTTTGGTACGAGATCAAGATTGTGAGGGATCACTCGTCATTTATAGTAACCATCTGGTAATGCTTGAACCATTCTAAGTAAGCAGACTATTAGGCACCAATGATTCACATATATGCAGTCTCTGTATAGACCTAGCAGTCATAGCTCGGCCCTAAATCCTGGCCGAAGCCCGAAGTCCGAGTCCACAGTCGGGTTTTTATCCTACTAGAGTTCGCCGGGATGCTGCAGACTTGACCTCAACCGGTGCCCGCGCATACCGCATACTCCGTATAGCACTCAATATTGTCATGGTTGCATTGTATGATCTGCATGGTATCCAAAACTCGGAGTTGAAGCAGTTGTATGTAGTTGCAGATGGAGAGTTGGCAGTTGCTTCACCGCTTGCTTTCCCGTCTTCAGGTGACGTAGGCAGCGCTCTTTATCGCTCTCTCTTGCAACAACCTTCCGATTCCTTCACTTCCCTCCCCCAAACAACATGTCCCTCGCCGATTTTCCACACTTGGTCCCTCCTATTCATATTTGACGTTCTACACGCTTTACTTTCTCTCGGAGATGCTATCGGTCTTGTCTCCCTGGCGGATCGTACAAGAAGACCCCTGGAGGGTCCACAGTTGACTTTGCTTCTGAATCTAGCCCCCTGAGAAGGACCGGGCCCATTGTTGAATTTCTTCTTTTCTTTCATGATATGACCTTTTAGGAGACTCTCTTGTGGCAGGCCCGCAGATTACCTGTTCCTCGACATGCCACAACCGACCGTTCCGTCCAGCCCGCAGGCAGTTCCCTCGTCGACCGTAACTCGCGAACCGACAAGGACCTCCGCCGGCACCAAAGAAAGCATTCAGATTCCTCGCCAGGGTCACCAAAAACTGGTTTTCACCGATCCCATCGCCTTCCGCTACCTCGAGGAGGACCCGTCAACGTTCGTGTTGCACCGGCGCACGGTCATACAAGGCTACGAGATATATGTGGTGGAGCAGTGGGCGTGTTCTCGAATCCACCCGACCTTTATTATCACGACGTATACGGGAGAGCCGTCCCACAAGGTCGTGGTTGGCGTGCTGAGTGTTCCGACGGACGAATCGACATGGTCCCCGCGGCTGCAATTGTACTTCAACGCCGTCACACAATGCCATGGACGGCAGAGGGAAACCCCGCTAGGAACACTGATCATCACGGATCTTAATTCATTTCCCTCGGCCTTGACGGTCATCCCGATTCCCGATGGAGACGTCGTGCGGCATCGGCAGGACTTTGTTGTGAATGAGAATCTAAAGCGACTGAACTGTGCTGGCCGGGCCGGGTTGAAGTTACAGCGCCCGACGGCAGCGACCGTAGCCAAGTTTCACCAACTCTACCGCACCAGCGAGAGAGTGCCCCTCTACAGTGCTGTCATCGAGTTGGTCAAGCAGTGCCAGATCGCCTTGATGATGTTTGGTGATTTGGCCCCGGCCTATGTGGATGGACTTCTGTGTGATGTCACCGAGGTTGCTATCAATGACTGGTGGACGGACATGGGCATCGACTTGTACAACATCGAACCCAGCGACGGCATGTTAGGCCCCACCACTGTTGCCGCCCTCCTGGGGACCCTGATGGGCGCGCGGAATCGGCTCCATGCGTTTGGGGCTCCGGTTGGGAAAGATGCGTTCGATATTTCGAACCTCAAGCGAGGTATCTCGAGTTTTCAAAAGTCGCAGAAGATCCCGCGGACGCGAAGACTGGACCGTCACACCTTGGATAGACTCCACCGAGCCACCGCCAAGGCAGCCAACCAGGAGGGCTGGACGGACACGGTGAAATCGACCATGGCGGAATTGGGTGGGCACGGTGGAGAGATGGTGATGGGTATGGTCCGCGGTCGAGAAAAAGGCGGCATTGCCGACATTGAAACCCTCGACGTGGACAACTTTGCGCAGCTGGTGACCGGGGCAAGGGCCAAGTGGCTCTGGAGAGGCAAGCCGCGCAAGGACGGGCTGGACAGTACTTTTGCGATCGATTCTCCGGCAGACGATATGACGTTGGCGACCGGTGATCAGGGTGGTTATCTTTGGACGAGCTTCAAGCGACGGTCGAACGAGGACTTTGCTCCGGACCGCCTGCCCGCGGGGTCTGAGTACCCATCAAAACCCCCGGAGCTCTCGCATGCCTCGGACGAAAAAGATCAAAATCTGGGCAGGATGATGCGACGGGGTGTCAGCGGGAAAGTGTCCGATGCGCGGATCGGCTTTGGCCGGTTCAAAGATGCGGTCGGATTTCGATCCCATCCTCAAAAGCCACTGCGGGATGGCACCGAGGTTGTCGGCGACACGGTGTATGACTTGCCGGTGGAAAGCGATACGGAGGGGTCGCACTTGAAAGCCGTCGCCGATGGAAACTACACCGAACCGGAGAGTATGCCTGGTCAAGAGGCACCGGTCAACGGGGCTGGTAATACCGTCGCCGAGCCAGCGCTGAATGTGCTTTTACCCAAGTCGTCTGATGCAGGCCCCCCAGCAATCAAGGTGGAGACTGTAACAACCCCCGACGAACCACCGGAGCCCGCAAATCGACCGGATAACGAACCAGATGACCTGGAGCGCTGGAAGACAATGTCTACCGACGTATCGGTTGACAATCGCGAGCCGAACGAGTCTGCGATCATGTCCTTGCGGCGTCCGCAGAGCTGCAATGAAGTCCGGCGAGAAGTCGAACAGGAACGACCCAGCGACCACTGGCCACGCCACTTGTCGTTCAGCACGGTCGAGGAGGTGGTCCTGGGGTGGGGAGACCTCGGAAACCGATCCCTTGACGAGAAACCCGATGCTCCCTTGGAGGAAGCGATCATGCACGAGGAGAACTTAACGTCTGATGTGCGGATCTTCTACTCTCGACTCCAGGAGTTGGGCGGCGCTACCGTCCCGTGGGTCGAAAAGCAGGTGGATTCCGTGGACGAGCTCAATCGGATTCTGCACGAAGACCATGAAAAGATCAACGCAAAGTACATGGACCGATTGGAGCGATATCAGAGCCTGCGAGATCAATCGTGTGACATTCTCACCGAGGAGCACTCGGGCATCACGGATCGGATGCGCCAAGTGGAGCTGATCGGAGCCAAGTTGGATTACGAAGTCCACGCGCTGGAGTCGAAGGTCGAGGACGTGGAGACCGGTCTGACGGAGTTCGAACGACATGTGAATGACATTGAAACACGCATCAAGACACTGGTCCGCGGCGACGAGGAGAAGCAGAACACCTCGTGGCTGGCCTGGTTGTCTAGGCTCGCTGGACTTTCGACACCATGAGATGACTGCGTTCATGTCATACATTTTTTGTATATCATTTCTAGTGTACATATATATTCCGAATAGACATCCGATATGCGCGCGATGAGCACACCACGCGCCTCATATCACGCATATGACATCCCCTTGAAACCACCTAAAACCAAAAGTAATATATCGTATCGTGATTTGCACCCGCAGACCGATCTACAACGAAAAAACAACAAACCGAAAACCAACCGAGTGGAGACTCAAGCACAAGACAAACAAGCAAGAGAAGTAAAGAAAGAAGAGGGAAAAAAGAATACATTATACACTGGGCCCTCTATCGGTACAAGCCCACATCACCAAGAGAGAGAGGTTTTTACATCTGCATGCCCATACCGCCCTGTCTGCTGGCAGCATCGCCCTGCATCTTCTCGCTGACCTTGATGTTGACGTCGAAGAACTTGCCGACGCAGCGGTCGAGGCAGACGGACTCGCCCTTGTTCAGCTCGCCTTCGCGGTAGTCGTTGGGGATGCATTTCTTGGTGCAGGACTCGGTGAGACTGAAAGTTTTTGAGTTAGCCGATCAAGAGTCGGACGATGTGGGATTTGAATCGTGGATATGGAGGAGCGCTACCGGTTGAACATATCGGAGATCATCTCGACTTCGGTCTCTGCGGCAGCAATCTTCTCTGCCGAGGACAGCTTGGGGGGACCGCCGAAGAGGAAAGACATGGTGATTGTTGGAGGTGGAGTGGGGGAAGTATTTAACTATGTTTCCTGTTAGTATGGTAATTCTTCGGACAGCTCTTGGGGGTAGACCAAGACGGACAAGTGGATAGATAGATCGTGAATGCGTTGAAGGTGTCAGTATGATGAATGAGGTTGAAGTCGCAGTCTTTCTTTTTGGCAGTCCCTGACCGCCTTTCCACACCGCCTCTGCGGATTTTTCTGCGGCTTTTCGGCCAGTCTCCTTTTTTGTTCCGCACAACAACCTCTTGATTCTTTCTGGATTTTGAGGATGGGATGTGAGCTCCCTGCGTAGACCGGTTTTTTCTTTACTTCACATTCTTCGCAATGATGTCTGTTCGCCCCCGGTGGGCGCTACAGCTGCGAGGGAATCTGCGACTCAGGTAAGGCTTAATATCCCCTTGTTGCCCTTGCCCATCACACATTTTTTAAAGGATGAGTTATTCCCTACATCAGAACCGCTGCATTGAGTGCTTGCATCCAATGCAAGCTATGAAACTGAACGGAGTTTGCACCTCTCTGACCCATTTACTTCACTTCGATATTCATGCCCGCATACAATTGCTAGAAAACAATATGCTAATGCTATTCGTCGTCCAGTGCAGGCTTTTCCCACGTAAAACACTCTTTTCACGCGCCTCTGCCGCGCCGGTCCACCCAGACAAGGTGTAGCAGTACCGCGTCTCCGGAGAGAGCTTTCCAAGACCGGCTGCGGGAAGTCCAGAACGCCTACGCAGAGTCGTACCCCCGTCTGGCTTCCGACTCCCGGTCTGTGAGCTGCGCGGAGTTCCGCGAGCGGTACAACCAGCTAGCCAACAATGAAACAGTAGAAGACCAGTCGGTCATAGTGCATGGTAGGTCGTGCCCGGGACGGGCTCTACAACGTTCGTCATTGTATATGTACTTAGATTAGTAGGAAGGATACGTACCTATAGACTTGCTGGAAGCAAATTGATATTCTTCGACTTGGTTCAAGATGGCCACAAGGTCCAGATTATGTGCAATCTGCGTCGACTCGAGGGGCTGTCCCGGGAGGAGTTTAAGAAACTGTACCGGCTTCTTCGCCGGGGTGATGCCTTTTGTATGTTCTTCTCTTTCTCTCGTCTCCTGCATGGCTGGGCTGAACGACCGCAATAGCTGTAACAGGTAGACCGCACCGGACCGGACGAGGCGAGCTCACGGTCGTGGCCACAGAGCTGCCCCAGCTCCTGGCCCCCTGCCTGCACGACGTCCCCCTCGATGCCACTGAACATGAACACTCGCCTTACCCTCGCCATGTCCAGTTCCTGGCGGACAAGACCGCGGCGGATACGATCAAGGCCCGCTCGGCTATCATCCAATATCTCCGTCGGTTCTTCCTCGACCGATCCTTCATGGAAGTCGATACTCCCATCATCGGAGCAGTGGCTGGCGGCGCCATCGCCCGTCCTTTCTATACAGCCGCGACGGAGTTTCCCGATCGGGAGCTGTCGCTGCGCATCGCGCCAGAGCTGTGGTTGAAGCGTCTGGTGATTGGCGGATTTGATCGGGTGTTTGAGATTGGTCCTTCATTCCGTAATGAAGGTAAGCTAATTATCTGGTCGATGAACGATCTGGTTGTTAACACAGGGCAGGAATTGATAAAACACACAACCCAGAATTCACGACCTGTGAATTCTACCACGCCTACGCCAACCTAGAGGACCTGATGACCATCACAGAGAACCTCCTCTCAGGCCTAGCCTCTCACATCCACGCCCTCAACCAAGATAACACGCTCACACCAACAACCGTCGACTTCACCGCCCCATTCCGCCGAATCGACTTCATCACCGGCATCGAGGAAAAGATCGGCCGCAAACTCCCCGACCTCGAATCCGCCGACGCCCTCGACCAAGTCAAGCACATCTTCTACGACCTCTCCCTAACCATCCCCGAGAACCCAACTCTTCCCCGACTCCTAGACGAGCTATGCGGCACATACGTCGAACCAGACTGCATCAACCCGACCTTCATCATCAACCCGCCCGAGTGTCTCTCTCCACTCTCCAAGTCCTTCGTACACCCGACTACAAACCAGCGAGTCGCCGCACGCGGCGAGCTCTTCATTGAGGGTAGAGAGATGGTGAATACGTACGAGGAGGAGAATTCGCCTTTTGAACAGCGGCGCAAGTTCGAGGACCAGCTGCGGTTTAGTCGCGATGCGAAGGAGCCCGGTGAGATGGATGAGAGCTACCTCGCGGCCTTGGAGTGGGGTCTCCCGTCTACCGGGGGGTGGGGTTGTGGCATTGATCGACTTTGTATGCTTTTCACGGGAGCCAAGCGCATTGGGGATGTTTTGCCGTTTGGGAGTTTGAGGGCTGTGACACGGAAGTCTTGAATGATGTAGATGAGAATGGGTTATATAGGCCCATGTCACATTTTGTATAGATAGTCCCGGACATTGTACTTTTAGATTAAATTCCACTACCATTACATCCAACTGGAGTATCAGTAGAGATGTAGCTGTAGTATGGTTGCATGAAGAAGTCAACATGGTGATCATACATACCAAGATATAGCAATGCCAAGACTTGATCGCCGATCCGATCCAATTAACCGTCCTGATCAATCCCATGGACTCAGAAATATACTCCGGACTTCGTCCACTGCCAACCACTGCAGAAACCGATATAAATGTTTAAATCCATCGCCCGCACAATCCCAGCCAGGCCCCTGCTGCGGCGCATCCCGCACACCCGGTCGCGGTCGATCGCAGACGGCGGCCTGCTATCCGGCTTCCTGCTCCCCCCGGTCCTCTTCGTCGGCCTGGGGGTCACGCTCTGGACGCAAAAATGTATAATGATGGTTCTGTTCCAGAACAAGATCATCTACATGCCCAGTATCCCGCCGCTGTCTAAATTCGAGACGGCGGGTGACTACGCGACTGAATGTCGTCCCGTCCGGTGGACAGAGGATTCGCTCGTTACGAAAGACCGCGTCCATATTTCTCTTTTGCTCGGAGAGATGCCGGATGAGGCTACGAAGACACCTCCAGAGGAAGTGGAGCATGTCGTTGTATTATATTTCCAGGGGTATGTCCTCCCTCCCCTCAACATCTCGGACATCCCCAGCTCACACCCCCAGGAATGCATCATCCCTCCCCCCACGCCTCCCATTCCTATCCCAAGCACTGAAAAAGGCCAAACAGCCCCCCTCATCCCCCCACCGAAAGATCACCATCGTAGGCGTTTCCTACAGAGGCTACTGGACCTCCAGCGGCCGGCCCTCCCAGCGCGGCATCGAGATCGACGCCAAGGCAGCGCTGTCGTGGGCCCTCCACAAATACGCCCACCTGCCTCGCGTGAAGATCGTCCTCTGGGGCCAGAGTATAGGCGCCGGTGTCGCGACAGGCTTAGCAGCAGAGTATCGTGCCAATCCGTCCGAATTTGCGACTGACGATTTACGCATCCCGATTAGTGGACTCGTGCTTGAAACGCCTTTCACTTGCATGGAGGACCTTCTGCTGGCGTTTTATCCGCAGAAGTGGCTGCCGTATCATTATCTGGGGCCGTTTTTGCGCTCGCATTGGGATAGTGTTCGTGCTGTGGAGAGGATTGCTGGTGTGGGTTTGGACGGGGAGATGGACGCCCAGGACGGTCCCACTCCCCAAATCCTATTACTCGAAGGCGAAAAAGACGAAGTCGTCCCGGCAGGAAACGCAGAAATTCTAGAACGCCGCTGTCGCGAAGTGAAGCTAGACGTACAGCGGAAAGTGATTCCCAGAGCGCTGCACTCAACCGTCATCATGGACACAACCGGCCAGCGTGCGGTGGCAGACTTTCTCAAAACGATTTAGGTATGTTCTTTTCGACCCTTTCGCCTCCCCCTTAATTAATTTATTGTAGTAGATAAGCCGGCCGTCCGTCGGTAAGCGCATAAATGGAGAGTCGGAATTCGGAACGGGCCGTACGTTAGTTTGCGCGCTGCGTATAAAAGCGCCAACGAAGTTCGTTTTTCGTGCGGGGAAGCAATCTCTTTCTCCATACTACTCTGGGCACTCTCAAGTGGGCTTTGTCGATATGGGTTTGGATGATATTCCGCAGGCCCAAGCGGTCACTGTGAGTTTGAAGGAATTGACTGAGGGTATGCATCGTTTTTACTTTATTGAGAATAGTACTGATGAGTGATAGGCACCGTCTCGTTCGATACCCTCACCGAAGCCTTCGGTCCCTCTTCTCTGGGCATAATCGTCGTCAAAGACCTGCCGTCTGAATTCGCGCGTCTGCGCGCACAGGTCCTCTCCAATGCATCATATCTCGCCGCTCTACCAGAGGAAGAACTCGGTATGACTACCACCTTATCTTCCACTAAAACAACCACCACAAACCAGCACCCCACATCTATATCACGGCGAAAACTAACACTCAAAGAATCCCTAACCTCCCCCCAAGCAAAATACCTCGTCGGCTGGTCCCGCGGCAAAGAAACCCTCCGATCCGGACACTTTGACACCCTCAAAGGCTCCTACTACGTCAACTGCGCCTTCTACCAGGACCCGAACCTGCAGAGCGCCCCGGCAGCCGACTTTCCCGATTTCCCAGAGTACACAGCGCCCAACATCTGGCCGCCTGTGGATAAACTGCCCACTTTCAAAACCAGCCTGGAGGAGCTATGCACGCTTATTATCGACACCGCGGCGCTCGTTGCGCGCGCTTGCGATCGCTTCGCCGTCGCTAATAACATCGAGGGCTACAAGGAGGGGTATCTTGAGCGGGTTGTTAAATCCAGTTTGACTACCAAGGCGCGACTCCTTCACTACTTTCCTTCTTCCACCACCACCACCACCACCACTCCCCAAGATAATAAAGAAGAAGAAAAAGAAGAAGGCGACGACGACTGGTGCGCAACCCACCTCGACCACGGCTGCCTAACAGGCCTCACCTCCGCGATGTTCATCAACGAATCCACCGCCTCCCTAACCCCCTCCACAGGCGGCACACCCCCGCTCACCGAACTGCCCACATCCCCAGACCCAAAAGCAGGCCTGTACATCCGGTCCCGCACAGGCGACATCGTCAAGGTTAACATCCCGCGCGACTGTCTCGCGTTCCAGACGGGCGAGGCGCTGCAGTTGATTACGCGCGGGCGGTTTAGGGCCGTGCCGCATTTTGTGAAGGGGGCGAGGGGGAACGGGGAGGGAGGGGATGTGGCGAGGAATACGTTGGCGGTCTTTACGCAGCCGAATCTTGGGGAGGAGGTTGATGAGGGGGTTACGTTTGGGGAGTTTGCGAGGGGGGTTGTTAAGAGGACTTATTGATTGTTGTTATTTTATCTTCTTTTTTCTGTCTTTGTGGGTGAGTTGTATATCTGGAGGAGGTTGACTGCATAGATGGGTACTGCAAAGTTGATGTGATCATGATTGATCTGTTTGTGTGGGTTAGATATCGTGTCCATTATGTATTTATGCTATTGAATACTTCCCTGCACTGGACAAGCTTGATGTTGGTATTAAACATGCTTTGGCCGCTTCGACTCCGGCACCCAATCCCCCCCTTCACTCTCCTCAGTCCCACCCCGAAGCTGATCCAAACGCGCCACAAACTCCTCCTCATCCTGCTCATTCATCTCCTCATCCCCCTCACTCTCCCTCTCATCCTCCCCATACATGCCCTGCCCAGACCCCTCCTCCGCCTCACTAACAGTATTACTCACATCCGTCCCTCCCAACCCCGTACTAACCAACTTACTCAACTTCCCCACCTCCGCAAAGCTCGACTTCGGCTTCGACGGCCGTCCAGGATCACCCGGGATCTTCGCCATGCGCATATCAACGGGGTTCGCATCGCCGTCGATGATCTTCAGGTTCGCCCGCCACATCTTAACGTCGCGCGTCTCGCTGTAATGGCCCACATCCTCGCCGTTCAGCGAGTCTATCGCGAGCGTCTGCGTGCGGAAGTCGCCCCAGAACCACGTCTTACCCTCTGCAATGCGGTGGTCTGCCCGTTGGGAGTATGCGCGCGCCTTGGAAACGCCGGCGGCGTCGAGCGTGCAGTCCAGCGTGCCGAAAAGTAGCTGCAGGGCGTCGGGCTCGTAGCATCGTCCGATGATCATGTCCTGGGAGACGGTTATGGTTTTGCCTTCGTGTACGCGGTACCAGCTGCCGTGGTCGGTCATGCCGAGGGTTTGGAAGACGTCGGCGACTTGGTCTGGGTTTAAAGGCTGGGGGTGGATGTCGTGGCGGGATTTGGGGGCGTGTTTGGCGTAGACTTTGCCTGAGATGCGCACTTTGTATTGCTCTGCGAGTTGGGGGGAGGTGGGGTCTTCGATGCAGTTGGTTAGGTGGAGGGTGATTTTGTCGATGACCATTATGTCTACTGGTGGGGTGCGCAGGCGCACGGCGTCGCCGATGGCTAGGAGCTCTGCGCCGATGAAGATCCCTCGGCAGGAGATGGAGGCGTTGGGCCAGGTTCCTTGGAAGTGGTATTTGTCGAGAAGGCTGAAGGAGGACATGATGGTCAGGGCGTATTCGATCGATGGGTGTAGCTGGGGTCGGGGGATGCCTTGTAAGAAGACCTCGTAGGCGTTGAACGGTTTGATGCATTTGAGAGGGACGTATCGGTAGTGGAGGGAATAGCTCTTGTCCATGCTGAGGGGGTCAGGGAAAGTCTCCACGCGAAACCCGGAGTAATTGATGCCTGAGGATTTAGGGGCCGTCTCTACCAGGTCTTGAAGCATGACTTCTTCCTCGGGGACCTGGCCGACGACGCCAGCCCGCCATTCGGGCGTTCCGTTGTACCGACCATCGGTAGGAGAGTAGATCTGGATGCTCTTGGTTGCCGGGTTCCACGCCAGCTCGCCCTCAAACCCAGTAGTCCAGAGAACAAGCTCTCCGACACGAGGAAGGTAGGCAGGCTGCATGTCCAGTTTTTCAAGGTACTCATCCAGTCGGGGCCGCTCTGCTCTCCAGTCCATACTGGCGGTTTCCTTAATCGCTGTGCTTAAGCTCCCACGCTTTCTGAGCTCTGCAACAGCCATCTTGAACACGTCTGGCGTCCCTTCCTTGTCGACAATGCCGGGCTCTCCGGAGTGCACAGGTCGCCCCGGTGGTCTGCCGGGTGGTCTACCTACCGGTCTACCAGGAGGCCTACCAACGGACTTCCGACTACCAGCAGGCCTCCCAGGGGGTCTTCCGACCGGTTTTGGACTCTCGGTCGATTTTGGAGTCGGCGTACCCATCGGCCTCCCCATTGGTCTCCCCGTCGGCCGACCACGAGGTTTCCCGCCCCCTATACAACAGTTTAGACTGGTTGGAAGATGGAAGTAATGGTCGAACTCACTTTGATCACGCTTCGCCATCTTCTCACACAGCAGACATTCGCAGGGACCAGCCCCGCCCGTCATGAGATAATAGAAATGCGGAAAGAACTGAATAGTGGAATAGAAGTACGAGCCATACGGGTGGCCGTAGAGAAACCGATCACGGATATCGGGATTGGTTCCGCGCGGGCGATCAATGAGAGCATATCCTTCCGGGAGTGTGTCGAGGACATATTTCATTCCTGGACAAGTCAACACTGCCCAGAGGGGAATATAAGACAAAATAACATGATGTAAAATGGGACAATTAATGGTTGAAGCCGGCTACGAGGATCAACACGAAGTCTACAACGCAGTAGAAACAACCAACAAAAGTATGTTCTCGAACAAGCTTGTCTTAGTTCATAGAAAACTACTAGTATACGTACCTGCCTCGGCAGCCCCCGTCTTCTGCAACCATAACGAAGCCAGCTTCTCCCGATAAGTGTGATCATCCGGTAGTCCAAAGCCCGGCCCCGTGGGCCAGGTGTTCTGGTCTCCATCGCTGAACGTTTGATCAATGGGGATGACCATGAAGTTCTCATCGTCGCCTGACCCCGGGGAGGTGGACATGTTGACAACGCTGAGGAAGCTGCTTCAAGTGAGGATTTGGAGAAGCGGTCTTCTTTGTCCTAGCGATAGTAGGGAGTTGGCATAATTGAAAAATCGGTACGAGGGAGAGTAAAGGAGAATAAACACTGTGGAAAAAGAGACCGTCTCATCTGTAAATCCAGAATGCAAGCTGGATGATGGAGAAAGTAGATCAAGATCATCCGTCCGGCGGTCTTGGCGCCCTTCCGACTGGACGGAGGTCATGTGATCACTACCATATACTCTAAACCGTGAGCACCAGAGAACGAGATGCTAAATAAAGGCAAGAAAAGTTCATACAAAAGATTAAATCAATGGCTATAAATGTCTAGCTAAATACATAGGGTATACCCTGCACAACAGTATCCAATCAGTCGGTCTCGGGCTGCAACTCAGCCACCACAGCCTGGCTATCGTCCTCGGACTTCTCCACGTACGGCGGCGGCGCAATTTCACCATCCGCAGCCCACACCTTGTTCAGCTCGGTCTCAATCTCCTCGCGGCGCTGCTTCCACTCGTCCACCTTATCCAGACGCTGACGCAGCTCTTGCAGCTCCCGCTCCACACCCAGCTTCTCCTTGGCGGTGCCGATCTGCTGGAACTCCCACTGGTCTCCGGCGGCGCCTAGGCCCAGACTCAGGTTGTAGGTGTGATACTTCTTGAGGGAGGCGCGGGTAGAGATGGTGATCACAGTTATGCCCCGGTCTTTGGCGCATTGGTACAGGAGGCCTTCGACGTCAGACGAGACAGCCGAGGTGCCCTCGTCGAGGAAGGCGTAGCGCGGCTCGTGGTAGAACAGCCGGGCCATGGCCATGCGTTGCTTCTCGCCGCCGCTGAAGACGTCCTTCCATTCTTTGCGGGCATCCCATCCGCCCTCGCGCGAGGGGAGATAACCCAGGTGCGCGTCGTCCAGGACCTTCTGCAGTTGAGCGTCGGTGAACCCGGCTTCGCGCATGTCGATCTCCGTGTGTGGGTAGATGACCTGGTCGCGGAGTGTTCCCACGCTGAGGTAGGGGCGCTGGGGAAGGAACATGATACCGTCTAGGCCAAAGCCGCGCGGGCGGCTCACGAGTCCGCGGTAGACGGGCCAAAGGCCCGCGACAATTCGGGAAATCGCCGACTTGCCCACGCCGTTCGATCCCGAGATCAGGAGGTGGTCTCCGGAGTGCACGACGAATGACAATGACTCGAGGAGCTCGTCTCCACCCATGGGGTAAAGGGACGGAGCAACGATGGGGACCTGCTCCAGACGCACACCGTCGAAGCCGTTGTGAATGGTACCTTGCACATCAGCTAACGAGTACAACTCGGCGTGTGAATCCCGCGGCGGGTAGTATGCGTCGGCATGCACCCGGTGGAGCGTCGAGATGAGAGTATAGACTCGGGAGGTGTAACCAGCCAGTTCCGAAATGTCCTTAATACTGTACATCATCCGGCCGCCTGCATCTGCCAGGGACAGCATCAGGCGTTTATTAGTAATGAACTCCTTCATGCGCCCGCGCTCCCGGCCAACCTCCTGGGGCGCATCGATCATCTCCAGCTCACCACCCATGCCACCCCAAGCGGGCAGGAAGACCGGCAGAGAGCTGACCAGGTAGCCAAAGGCAGACCAGGCGTATTTCAGAATCATATCCTCGATCATGTTGTATCGGATTTTGAGGCTGTAGATCCTCTCCATCCACAATTGAAGATCCTTGAAGCTTCTCATGAGGAAGACGCGCTCGATGTCGGCCCCGCCGTAAAACGAGATCTCCTCCGCATTAGCGAGCAGCCGCGAGTGTAGCCCTCGGAAGTCACCCTCCTTCTTTCCTTCGACCGCTTTCAGTTTCCCAAACGGCGGTGACAGCTTCCGTAAGACGACAGCGGTGCTGAAGTACGCCGAGAGCATTCCCGTCAGGGCCAACGGGCCTAGAGAGCGATACAGTTGGTAGTTGAAGACAAAGAGATCCACCAGAGGCTTGCCCATAGACGAGTAGAGGGACGCGGCGGCGGAGCAGAAGAGGGTGAGGTCCTGGGTGATGAACTGATCGGGGCCTTGACCGATGCCCCCATCCAAGTTCATCAACCGGTAGTAATTATCATCCTTGGTCAGATAAAGATCGTGGATATACCGCGTGAGGCGGGTTCGGAAGGCGATAGACACCTTGTGCTTGAGGAATTTGATCATCGCGTTGGTATAGGACGCGAGCGTCCCGATACCACACCACTTGACCACACCCCATGAGAAGGATCGACCATTGCCCGCCACCAAGTCTCTGACGATCTCACCGTCCAGCCGCGCGATAAGCAGCGACAGGTATGTCCGGAGGAGCAAGAAAACACCGTGTCCCATCAACAGTCCCGTTTCTTTGCTGCTCCAGCGGGGCACCATGATACTTCCCAAACTGAGAAACTGGTGCAGGAAGGCCAGATTCAGACCCGGCTTGGTGGTCGGAGGCGGGATCTGACTGGCGGACTCGCCCTCGCTCGTGCGGGCCGACCGGGGCGGATTCAAAAACAGTCTCCGGTGGGCATCGAAAGTGGTCAGTTTTGTTGGGGATATCTTGATCTTCGAAGTCGAGTCCCGGTAAGGGACGTAAATGGTCCGCGTCCCATCCTTCTCTCGGATCCCGGAATTTCGGCGGAGTAAGCGTCTCCCTTGGGCGCGCTCTTGGGATCTCGATCGCAGCCAGCTGTAACCGCCATAGCTTGACGAAACGATGGACAGGAACAGGGCGACTGTTGCGAGGAGTTTGGTTATCTTGGAGGAGCGGCTGAACCGGGAGCGAAGCAGTTTGGCGTAGTGGGAGAAGAGGCTCGCAAGGGGATCCTCCCGCGAGCGTAGCGTTGACTGGGCGGCCATTTCGAGGTCCGATGAAGATAATTCTCGGTATACTCTTGTGTCGTAGGTAAGGCCTCCGCCTTAGACTGAGTGCTCTAAGAGCCACCAACCCCCTAGAGCAGGGTGTCGGCCATGAGGGAGGCCTCCAAAGGATACACAGGATACACTGGGGGATGGGGAGGGGAATCGAGGGGTCACAGGTTGGATGGAAGTCGTTGCAAGGATATTATTTAGAAGTCAAGCCGGGTGAGTTGGCGACGGACAGAGTCAAGCATCTCCCGGGTGAGGAAGTTGTCGATCGGACAGTCCAGGGTTTGGGTGACGGCATCGCATGTGAACCTCGGCGTCCATAATGCGGAGGGACCAGCTCACGTGTATAGCCGGATGACTAACCGCAGAGGTCATTCAGCGATCAGCTACATGGGATGACTGTGGCCTTTTCAAGCTAATCTCATAGATATGAGGCAGATATTTCTGTAATATGTATAATATAAGATGCGGGGGTTCAGATTTCTATGGGTTGGGCACATTTGGCTGTATACAAGCGGTGCTGATGTCATTATTCATTTTCCTGGGTAATATCCGTCAGTCGAACAAACAAATAGTACCAGTATATGCGAGTGCAGCTCAATGGACTTATGGATCCTACTAAAATGTATATGCCGTACTTTGGTCGATGTTCGGCGGTAACTAGGTGCAGACGAAAATGAGACCACAGAGTGAAGTGTGATATTACACAGGCTCTGGGAAAAGATGCCGCGAGGCCGAGGCTGACAAGACCATTGGCTGTGGTTCCCCGGTAAGCGCCCGGTTGCCAGAACGGTCAAGCAGTGGAGGAGTCAGGAGGGCCGACCCCCAGGTTATATTGCCTTAGTGTCTTTAGTAGAGGTCCAGGAAGAACAGCTATTCGTGGGCCCTATGAAAATATTTGTCCTTGCGAGATCATCCTAAGCCCTCCTTTTAGTATGATTTCCTGCCATCCCTGGTACTACCCCGGGGATATTGTCGTCAAATCAGGTGTCATCTGGGGTCGTCGCGTAATGGTTGATTCCTCGTACAATATGGTTACCAGTACGATACCAACCGATCTTATGAGAGTATGCAAGACCGGTGTAAATATATGCACCATGAAATGACAGGATCTATGGATTACAATACAAACCAAGGAGACAATTGCTTACCTGTAGAGGGTGAGTTCGTCCACGGTCTGATCTCGGGTTCCACGGGTGGCACTAGGGTCACAGCACGAGGCCGCGCCCTTATGCGGCCCATCTCCCGCCGGAGGACAAACTTCTCGACAAGGTAGGAGATGAGAGCCTAAGCGATGCAGCTGACAAGCGGCAACTCAAGGGGGGTTTTAGAGGCCCTGCCTGACCTTGCAATGCAATGAAAATCAATATCTGACTCTGCGCACCGGAGCAGCGGTTACGCATTCTCGAGCATTTGGTTTCCCTGTCACCGATTGACTGTTCCCCCACATTATTGAAGGCATTGGAATGCTCTGGTGTCGAATTCCGCCAATGTCTGAACCATGATCACGCTGGAGGGAAGGACGGAGGATCCTGTCACAGCAACGGGAGCTTGTTTGGCGTGACATTCCCGAGGACGCACAGCGTGATACAGGATAATTGATACGGGGTGGTGGGCAACTAGTGCGCCTGGGCGGGTCCGCCATGGTCTCTCCCATCATCGGTCGACGGGAATCTCATCAAACGAACGCCTTCTTTGCTTGAAAGCTCTGCACGGACCTCAGAAGTCCATCGAGGTTCCTGATTTGCGAGATAGGTATGAACTGATTTCCCTCACGATAGAAGCTGGAGCCCAAATCAGATCGCCTGTCTGAGGGATACCGGATGATGGTGGAGAGTGGTATGGGGGCGGGCAAATCAATAGCGACGGAAAAAGTGGGCCACTAAAAAAAGGGCAGACGGCGCGGTTTCCCATCTCCCTCCAATGAGAAAGGGAGAAACAGCGATAAACCCCATCCGCAGCAGGCGCAGACCCATAGGGCACACGGCTTGGTCGTATTTAGACTGGAGAATCACGGTGATGGGTGATTGAGTCGGGAGGGTCTGGACAAATAGGAGGCTGAGAAGGCGGAATATCGTGAGGAGCTAGGATACCTTAATACTAGGATCTTAAACCAGATGGATAGAATCAGATCCCGTTGGGCTGAAAATAGCAATGATCGGCTCAATAGCTGTAATATTGACAGGCCTGGTAATGGAGGATCACCCGTCACCTGAAATAATTATAGTAAACTCCAGATATTGTCACGGGTGGAAGGGGGGAAAGGAGATGGAGGGCGGATGATCATCCTGATGATATACCTTGTCTTATCAGTTGGACCAGGGGAATGAGATTGCAGACTATGGAGATATCATGAAATTGAGGGAGGGTAGTGCAGCCATCCATACCACCCAATATAAAGAGAAATAATAAGATAAACACAACAAAATCAACCACAGGAAAGAGTCTCACGCCAAGCTTGTTTGCATCAATCTTCGATGTTGCATCGAATTATCAACCCTGACACTATTCGTAATTTCTATCAGCCGGCCACTCTGTACCCCTGTTTGAGTATCACCTGGTAACATTGATACATACCACCGGGTAGAGACTGTTTCGATAGATGAACATAAGGCAAGTTCTTTGATTTCTGATTACTCCAACTGAATTATTCGTCTTAGTGTCAGTTTCTTATTGTGTCTCCATAAAACATACCTGATTTCTCCTGGTGAACCAAAGTACCAGGAAAAACTCCGTCAGTCGACCCCAAGCGCCTGACCCACTTGGCTGTGTCTTGCAGTCCTGGGTCCAAGTCTAGACTGTAACTTGTGTATTTCCCTTTCATACAGGACAGTGGTAACATCCAGACATCTACATGACTCAAGACACCAAAGTATGCTCCTTTGTAGAATAACACCAGGGGAATGATATTGAAAGGGAGAATTATCATTCTAAGGTAGATTGTCTTTTCATTCTTCCTTCTCCCTCCATGGTTTCTACTTCCTCCCTTGTGTTTCGCAACCATTGCACAGGGCTAGTTAAGGAGGAATAACCATTAGTAACCACTTCATACCTGGGTTTGTTTCCAGTCCCTGTCCTCCTTTATGCCCTTCTTTTCTTCCCTCTTCCTTTTTGACATTGGAAGAAATCTAAAGCAGGGAAAATATATCATTCACAAATCATACTATAATACCCACCAGCTGATGAGGTCTCATACTCTCCTTCTCATCTCCTCTGCCTGCTGACTGGCAACTGGCAATACCAACCAGACCAAGAATACCCACTGGAACGAAAATTACCACATTACCAGGCGGAATTTCACCACCCCAGGAACCGCCACGTGACCCGCCCCCCCTCGAGCCAAATCGCCCCCCAGTCTTTTCTGACTCTTGACAGTCTTGAGTCTTCCCAAGTCTGGATTTGCGGCGTTGCTCTTTTTACGCCGAACAACCACGATCTTTTATTCCCGAACTGGTCTCATTCCACCTTATCTTCCCCCCCCCTCTTGATCGGCTCCTTTTCCCTTCCTCCCCTGGTGACTGTTGCTCCAACTCTCTCCTGTCTGATCTCTCAGTTCCCCATGAGTTGTTAAACAGTTGATTATCACTCTTGTTGTCTGGTGACCATCACTCGGGCTTGAGAGAGTCTCTGGGCTAATCGATATCCTGCCCCGTACACATTGGAGCCCGGCCCCCCCCCATTTGCGACTCAACACCACTCTTTCCTTTCTCCCAACACACACTCTCTCTCTTCCTCATCGCACAGCCGTCGCATCTGCTTTCCGGTCTATTTTCAAAGAAAACAAAGGCCAAGAAAGTAGGCAGTGGGAGTGCTGGGCACTAGCCTCAATTCAGGCGGTGGTCCGGGAGCCAGAATCTCCTGCTGTGGACTAGACTAGTACAGGACCTAGTGCCTACTTACCACGACTAGCAGCTTAAGCCAGAGCAATCGACCGCCCTTCCAACCCCCCAACTCCTCATCCAGGAGGTGCGACTTGAGCTCGCTCTACTTTCGAGCCCGCCCCATCTTTTATTTCTTTTTCTTCGGTGGATTCCCGGCGGTCATCTACCTCGTGCGCTTTTCCCCTCTGTGCCACTCCATTCCAACCTTTTGAGGACCGTCTTGTCTTCGCGTGAACCTCGCTCTGCACCCTCCATGCCCCGAGGGACCTCAGAGCGGGATTCGGTACCATCCAACCCTCATCCGGCCGTTGAAGAAGCGCCCATGCCTGTCGCGACGGGCCCACCCGTATCAAGTAAGCTCCTCGTCCCTTCACCATCAACTCCCCCTATCCTTGCGCCCGACGCCCGCTAATTCATCTGTTCTTTCAGCTCCTGAATCGGGGCCGCAGGAAAATGATACCCTCGCGAGTGCGTCGCCACCGTCAAAGTTGTTAGAGACGCCTGCGGACCCGGCTCAGAACCCCGAGGCTGCGTCCACTTCCAGTGGCGCCGGCACCTCCAGGAGACATCTACTGTTACCCATCTCGTCGCGGGTGTCGTTGAGAGCCGATCGTCAATCCACGCCCGACCAATCGCAGGATGGGACCCACGACGATTCCGAGAACACGCTGCGTGGCTCGCGGAGGAGTATTTTAAAGGGCCACCGTGATCGAAGCCGGGGAAGTAGCATGCGATCCCGGCGGCAGAACCAGGAGGAGGCCAGCGTGGAGGAAAACAAAGCCACGGCGACCCCCGAGTTGCGCGATGCGTCGACCGATCGAAAAAGCAAGGTCTCCTACCGGATTTTCGCCTTCCTGAGCTGCTGCTCGTCCAATGTCGATTCGGAGGACAATGCGATTCCGGCGAAGATGAAGACGCCGCCGCCGCGACAGCCATCGGTTTCTCACACCCAGCCCACGCCCGAGAAGGCCGAGACCAACGCGGGCGACGCCAGCACGGCCCAGTCTAAAGAACAGAGTTACTTCAGAGACGAAAAGCCCAAGTCAACCGTGACACCCGATCAGCCACCGTCTCCGGTGGCGGAGGAAGCGTCCGCAGGCCCCGACCGCGGATCGCAGCTGGACGGCACGGCGTCCACGCCAAACCCGCCGGAGTCGACGCAGTCTCCCACCCCGAATCAAAAGGAGGTCACTGTGGTACCCGGGCTAGAAGAGGTCCCACCTCCCCCTAGCCCCGCAACGGTCGAGAAGCCCGAAGAACAGCCTCAGGATCTCGCCGCCTTCCCGGGGCCGCCACGGAACGGAGAGAGTGCTCCCGTCGGCGTGCATGCGACACCCGATGATGAAGAGGTCGGGCCCAAGGACGAAGTGAACTATCCCGTGCATCATGAAGACCAGACGCAGACGGAGCTACCTCCTCCTCCGCCGCTACCCCTAGGCCCTCCCGGCAAGCAAGCGCTCGTGCAGGAGCGGTCTCACTTCCTGCTGCCTCCCGCACTTCCTCACCTGCGGGATCGAAAATGCCTAGTACTGGACCTGGACGAAACCCTGGTCCATAGTAGTTTCAAGGTAGGCTCCGTATCTGGGAACCGTCTTGAATACCCGACTAATCACCGGCAGCAGGTCCTTGAACGTGCTGATTTCACCATTCCCGTCGAGATTGAGGGGCAGTACCACAACATCTATGTGATCAAACGGCCTGGAGTCGACCAGTTTATGAAGCGAGTTGGAGAGTTGTACGAGGTGGTCGTGTTCACGGCGTCTGTCTCCAAGGTGTGTATCTCTTGAACTGCGGGTTTCTCGGGTTCTTGCTAACATCTTCTAGTACGGTGATCCTCTATTGGATCAATTGGATATCCATCAAGTCGTCCACCACCGGCTATTCCGCGACAGCTGCTACAATCACCAGGGCAACTATGTCAAGGTTCGTGGCTCGAGTGCCATCCTGATCATCGGTTTGATTATAGGTTGTTAATCTTTTTCATAGGATCTCTCCCAAGTTGGTCGCGAACTCCGAGATACCATCATCATCGACAACTCCCCCACGTCCTACATATTCCACCCCCAACATGCGATACCCATCAGCAGCTGGTTCTCTGACGCCCACGATAATGAGCTTCTCGACCTCATTCCTGTCCTCGAAGACCTTGCCGGTTCGCAAGTGAAAGACGTTAGTCTGGTTCTTGACATTGCATTGTAATGTCTGTAACTCTAGCATGTCTGGCATTTCCACACAGCGTTTTTGATTTGAATATTTCCCCCCTACATGCACAGCCCGGATCTTAGAGGCATTTCTTCCCTTTCCTTTGTTCGACTACTGGATCTGTCGGCCTCGCCCTGTTGGTAAGCGTGCGATCGACAGCGACGTCCGAGTGTATGTGTCTTACTTTTCTCCCGTTCCCCTGTGATAGCCATGTCTTTTTTTTTTTTTCTGCCACGCTCCCAGCGAGCCGATACCTCGATTCCCTTTTGATTTTGTTGTTCATTCCCATCCCTGGCCATTCCCCCTTCCAGTTCTGCTTCCCTTGTGTTACTTTTTCTTCCTTTCTTTTTTCCCTTCTTGCATCCCGCAGGCGTCTGTCTTGGCCCCTAGCCAAAATTCTTCTGATATCATGTATACACGCGTGATTTACTCTCTTTTGATTCTCATCTGTCTTTTTTTATCCTCTTCCCTCCCCCTCTGTTTTTATTTCCCTTGAGTGGGACCGAATCGCCCCGAGCGGCTTGAACTACAATCAAGATTTCCTTCTCAGTATCTGTGATCACTATTCAAAACCCATTGTGTTTTTTCTTTCCTCGATTTGTACAACTCGATTTGTTAGGAGTGTTCCCTGCAAGGGAGGGTACGTCCCTGTGATCTCCACCCACCTGTCCCCGTAACTCCTGACCAACCACCTCGGATGTAACCATCGCGGCAGAATCCAACGATCACCGAATGTACATGTATAGTAGTACACCTTGAATCCATCCAAATCCAGTAATCCATACCAAGTCGGTAAACTGCTCACAGGAGGTGATGTGAATGCGGGGGACGGGGGCCACAATGCTATCAGGCAAATCATGATGACGAGCCATGGGCAGCAAGGCGCGGTAGGTTGGATAGGTAGGTATCTTACATGTCTCAGTAGGTGAGAAACGATGGACACCCCGCGGTCCAAAGTCACCATCCAGGA
Organism: Aspergillus campestris IBT 28561; assembly: GCF_002847485.1. Lineage (NCBI taxonomy): Eukaryota > Fungi > Ascomycota > Eurotiomycetes > Eurotiales > Aspergillaceae > Aspergillus > Aspergillus campestris. The sequence goes on along the minus strand of NW_020194340.1, from coordinate 977,219 downwards.
GGTAAAACAAATGGCCAAGCCGCGCAGACATCAGGATCAGAGATGTATTGTCTTTCCCTTAAGCGAGTCGAGCAGTGACTCCAAGTATATGTTAGAGTTGGTTAGTAGATAGGTCTATTCCTATGTCATGCTCGCTTCTTAGTATAGACAAGATAAACCAGGTCAGGCCTCCTACTACCTTTAACTTGAGAACTCCTCAGAGTGCAGATGTCGAGCCTGTTACTTCTTATCTAGTATAGACTTAGATCAGGCATCCTACTAACTTTGATTTTAGACCTGCTCAGAGTGCAGATGTCAAGCCTGTAACTTCTTATCTGGTATAGACCTAGATCAGGCCTCCTACAAATAAAAGCCTTCTTGAAGTGCATCTTTCAAACCTGATACGTCTTAGCATAGATCAAGCCCCCCACAAATCAAAGCCCTCAAAGCTGGTAACTCATCACTCGGTCAGTTATCGCGCTTCATGTCACCTTCTCCTTAATCTATATATCGAAACATATAGGTAGTGGACATAACGGTATATAAACAGCCAAAACCCCACCGTCTTCCACCAAAAATCACACCTTCAACCAACTCCCTCCTCTCAATACTTACCTCTACAATCCAACCATCCAACACCAAGCCCCACCATGAAATTCTCCAAGATCCTCGCCGTCATCGTCCTACCAGCGTCCATAGTCCACGCTGCCGCCGTGGCTGTAGACCAGGAAAGCACCGGCCTCGAAGCGCGAGGCTGCAAATGGAAAAATTGCGACGACTGCTATGAGAACGACAAGTACTGTGTTTTCTGCAACAACGGCGGCGGTATTGGCGTCTCTTGCATTGTTTGGTTTGTCTTGCTCTTTTTCATGGCCCGGGCTTGCCTGTCTTGTTATAGCGAGTAGTATTTCTAACTAGAAGGTTTTATAGCATGTCCCACTGTGATTCTTGCTGCTGAGCGGAGTGGCTGGTACGGGGGCTTTGGTATGGACTTACCACCTACATATCTCCTGGGGGATACGTCAGGTTGGGGTGGTCAAAGCCCTAGAAGAGACAAGAGAAGGATTTCATGTTCTGTTATATGACGAACTGGAAACTCCCTGCCTTGTTTGTTGACTGGTTATCTGTGTCTGTATTTAGCTACACTCTTTAGTATATCTTATTCTACTCTTTATACTTGCATAGCAGTGATTATAACTACCAATACGCTGTACTTAGGAAAGTTAAATATAATAGGTAAGGTTCTATTCATAGTACACTTTTAGCTAATCCTCTCGCTATTGTAGGTTACAAGATAAACTTGTCATGCTTGCACTTCTAATCGGCATGTTCCAGGTAAGAGCATGTTAGGCAGCAGTCTCAAGAATCAGATAATGATAGAACTGCGTCAGTCTCAGACACCACAGGCTTATCCAGCCATGCTAACTTCACTAAAGTACTCCCAAGCCGCTCTCACCCCGCAAACTCATGCAGGGCCCCCCGAGAGCGGGGGCAGCATCCCCGCGGGTCCGCCACGATCTAGGCGGGGTCGGTGACCTACAGTAGTGGCGAGTCACCCGGCGGCTCTACCGGTTAGATTGGGGGCCTTGATTGGAAGAGTCGCAAGTTTGGATCCTGTAGATTTTATAGAGCTATATTAAAGAAATCTAAGGTCTCTCTGAAAGATTTACACTGTTGCTATAAAGACGCATTGAATTAAAAGTCCCTCTTACACATCTGTCCCTGTTTGTCTTGTCAGTTTGAATCATATATATACTACGCGTGCTATGACGTTTGCGTACGGAATAGCCTATTTAGCTACGTACACATCTCAATTAGTCCATAATTTTTGTATAATCAATTAAAAAATGATTATAAATATCAAAAATCTTTCAATAATAATATACTTATATATATCAAAATAATAATATAAATGAGAAAGTCTTATACAAACTCAAGTATCTTCGCCTGAATTGTACTCACCGCCCGGTCTAAACTCCGAGCATGGCTATCAGGACCCTCCACCATCAGCTAACCCGCTAGCTTCTCACCTACTGCGCAAGGAGCTTTCCCCCGCATCGCATCGCATCACACCACCACGTCGAACCCCACCAGTTGACCTACACGATAGACTCTACGAACGGACAGATCAAGCCCTACACAGAAAGGAAAAGAGAAGAACAAAATGAAAGACAGCAAAGGATGGGACGGCAAGCTGCGCGTCGGCGATGGCCCCAAAGCGATCATCACCAACCCCGAAGCCCTGGAAGATCCCGATTACTCGGATGAGGATGCGCCACCTGTGGAGGAGATAGAGGCCGACGAGGGTATGTTGTTGTTGTTTTCTCCTGGGATAGGATTGAATGGAGGCGAAGTGGGGTTTGGAGGTTTGTACTGACGCGCGAAATTTTGGTAGATTTGTTGGTGGATGAGGATGTCGATACTGAGGTATGAGAACTCGTCGCTCGTCACTTGTCTCGTGGGCTTAGTGTTCGAGCTGAGGCGCTTGAGAGACTTTTGCTGATGGGAGTAGGAAATCGATTTGGTACATTTTCGCATTAGCTCTATCGCTGCGTTGCGGTTGGAGAGGTTTTCCAAGGTCAAGGTTAGTCTCTTTTTTCTTTGTTCTTTAGACACACTCGCTTTATGTGCAACCTCTCTATGATCTGGACTATGTACATTGGGCTGACTTTACAAGCGTCTCTGTCTCCGACAAAATCAAATCCAACGGATCGCGTTCCCCACCAACGTCGCGCAGTCGCTCATCGAACTCGACCTCTACGATAACCTCATCGGCCACGTCAAAGGCCTCGACGAATTCACAGACCTAAAGAGTCTCGACCTCAGCTTCAACAAGATCAAGCATATCAAGAACGTGTCGCACCTAACGAAGCTGACGGACCTGTACTTCGTGCAGAACAAGATCTCGACGATCGAGGGGCTGGAGGGGCTGACGCATTTGAGGAATTTGGAGCTGGGCGCGAATCGCATTCGAGTATGTCGCCCGTCCCTGGTATAGGAGAGACTATGCTGACGGGTTAGGAAATCGAAAACCTCGACTCGCTCAAGTCGCTAGAGGAGCTGTGGTTGGGGAAGAATAAGATTACTGAACTCAAGGTATTACCTTCCCTTTCACCCCCGCCGCGTGCGCAAAGAAATATCTAACAGATTAGAACCTGGATTCTCTATCAAACCTCCGCATCCTCTCCATCCAATCGAACCGGCTCACCAGCCTACAAGGGCTCTCCAAATTGCCGAACCTCGAAGAACTATACGTGTCGCACAATGCCATCACCGACCTCAGCGGCCTGGACGCCAACTCCTCGCTGCGCGTCCTCGACATCTCTAACAACCAGATCTCCAAGCTAGAGGGGCTGTCCCACCTGACGCAGCTGGAGGAGCTGTGGGCGTCGAACTGCCAGCTGGCGAATTTCGACGAAGTGGAGCGCGAGCTGCGCGACAAGGAAAAGCTGGAGACGGTGTACTTCGAAGGTAACCCGTTGCAGATGCGGGGACCGGCTGTCTACCGGAATAAGGTGCGGTTGGCTATACCGCATATCAAGCAGATTGACGCGAGTACGTTTCCCCATCTGGTTTTGAAAAACATGAGCTAACCTGGGACTACTAGCCTATGTACGAGTTTAACCCGGCAAATTGGACCGAAAGAGAGGAAAAGGCAGGACTGCAATCAGGCATTTTACACGTGGGCATCTATATTAATGATATAATGACATATCTATACGAACAACAAGTAGGGGTATCAAATGTAACAGCATCAACAACAACAACAATAACCAAACCACCCAACCCAACCACAAATCAACCAACCCTCTTCCTCCCAAATGAAAAGACACATCCCCTAGAAAGAAGCAGGATCATCCCCCTCAACACCCCGACCCGACCCATTCCCAGAAGAGTCGAGACCCTCCCGATAAAGCCCCAAAAGACTCACCCCCCCCAACCTCTCCACCTCCCCCATAACAGCCCTCTTCACCCTCCCACTCTCCCCCCTCTTCCTCGGCCCCGGCTCATCCGCCAACGCCGCAAGCGGCACCCCCGTATTGCGCATGAGATCCACATGCTGCGCACAGCGCTCCTCCACGCGAAAGGCCGTATGGAACGGGTTCCGACGCAGCGAGGACTCGTGGTTATGTCGGGATGGTTGGAGCGTGCATGTTAGGGTTGTTTGCTCTGGCTCTGCTTGTGGGGAGGAGACCCCGGGGCGGGATGAGACGGGAGAAGAAGTAGGATTGATGGGGACTTGAATCGGCGAGGCCTGGAGGGCGGTTTGTGCGGCGGTGGGGGAGTCGAAGATGGCGAGGGTCGTGCCTGTTTGCGTGGTGGTTTTGTTGGTGTTTGTTGTGTCGTACTTTTTGTTTATATTTATATTAGCCTTTTTCCACATGGAGAGACGAAGATGGGAAGAAAGAGAAGGATACCTTTAGATTGCGAAAAGTAACCACTTCTCCGAATCGCTGCAGCGCGGCGAGGATGAGACGGCTTTCGGCGAGCGTGCGCGGAGACGGCGACGTGGTGATGTGGATTGATTGGGGGGCGAGACGGGTCATTCTCTTTCTTGATTTCTTTTTTCGTTTTCTCTTCCTTTGAATTGTTGATATTGTCTTGTTGAGTTGGACAGTGGATTGGAGAATTTGGATGGAGTGCGGAGGATTGGAGATGTCTTGGCGTTTACCTATCGCAGATAGGGTCAGGTGACTTGGGGTCTATACTACACTACTATACATACAAATATACGATATAACTAGACAAAGTTCTATACTTACCTTATTCAAGAATACTTATTAGGTATCTAAAGAAACTGCATTGAGGAAGAGTTTGTTGAAGGCTGGGTAGAGAGAGTGGTTGTCTGACAAGACCGTGTGCCCCAGCATCATACAGGTGAAGGCAGAGAATCAAGCGAATTGTTTGACGCGGTAGCAACTAGGAGCTCCAGTTTCCTCGAGAGTAAATCCAAATCTCCCAACCTCCTGGTGCAAAGCTGACGCATCATCATACTATCTCAGCCGCTGCACCAAAAATGCAGACCAGCCCTATAGGAGGGCTTGACTTGATTGATATACCAATATACTAATATCAAGGCGAGTGACATCCTGGTCGTTATGGACAAGGCGGCGGATACTTGGGAAGTAGCGATAGATGCATCTCCAGACCTCTCCGTGCGCACGTCACTCATCAGCATGAAAGGAACCTAGAGCAAGCGGGATGATGTGTACCGCATCAAGGAGGCACAGGTGTCGTCAGGCGAGTTCTCATGACCTTTGAGCCACGTTCTGGTAACAGCAGAGCAATACTCATTACACTCAAGGTATTTCTGCCGCGTGTCCATTTGGCGTCTAGTGACGGACTCGGACTCGAAGTCCAGGCTGAGTTGATCCTCCGCTGATTACTCAATTCCCAAACATAGTGACGGGGTGAAAACTGGTGTGCTCCCACTTTATGCACGCACCGGCCAAAGTTAAGTCAAATCGATATGCTTATCGAGTTGGCGTAGTCTATTGTCATCGTAGCAGATAGCAAGTAACTCTCAATGACCGCCACACCAAAACGTTGGTAAACGTTTGGAATAGGGCTTAACCTGGCTGATATACCCGATAGTATTCTGGTGTGGCTGCAATATATTAGCAGGTGAACTCCATCTGGTCGTCATTCTCTTCTTCGAAAGTAGCCTCCTGTCCGAGCAGACACAGGTAGCTCGGGTGGCTGGATTCTGCCTTGGCCACTAGACCTCCATAGTAAATGTGCCTGTTCACACCATCGAAAGTGGTCCAGAAGACCGTCTTGCGCATATACTTTGTCTCGAGCGTCGTACCCCCATTTTGTACCCCTGGTGCCGATAATATCTTTCTCAATGGCAAGCTGGCACCCGGCACATGAAACTCCGTGCTCAACACTGCCAGTTTCTTTATCGTAATAGGGAAGTGCACATGACCCCATGAAGTTAAACTTTTGATGTCGGTCAGAGCTCCCTGGTTGGACTTGCGGAAGTGGGTGCGATTGCGGTCTGGAAGCTAAAGCAGCCTGGTGAAGAGAAACGAGTGTAATGCGGGAATTCTGCACAGTTTCATTCATCGAGTATATTCCAGGCAAGGACTTAAACGACCTCAGTTGACCTAATTCAGCATTGGCCATGTGTAATTGCTTTCGGACCGAGGCAAGAGTCCGCACTTGTGTCTCCGGGGACTCCTGGAGGCATTTGAAACAGCATCGCGTCCAAGCTAGTATGGATATAAACCCGCTAAATTCGCCACAGAGCGTGCATGCCTTAGTACATAATGCCTTGTAAAAGTCGAGTAGAGTAATGTCAGTGGCAATTCGTGTTCGTAACAAGGCGCAGAAAAGGTTCAGTCCATGCGAGACAACCGTATGATACTGCTTGAGGGAGTCTACCATCTGCCTTGATCTGAGATTGATCTGTCGAAATCTGAACAAAGAATACATGTCTAGAAGGTACAAGGTGTCAAACAGGAGCTCGAGGGGCAGCCGATCGAGGGAGCCAAGTCCAGTCTTTGAAATCCGCTGGAAGGGTGTTGATATTGACGGACGAATCTCATTGTGTTCCCGATGTGAGTACCATATTACGGACAGGCAGAAGTCTTTACGGTGATAGGCAGTGGTTCGAATAATGGCGTCAGCTTGTTCTTTGTCGAAGCGAAATTCGGTGGCAGAGCAATATCCGCGGGGCATGAGCGAAGCCATCCTTGAGATTTGGTGGTACGCTTTAGTGAAATGTGGAGTTCGGCACGGACCGTGAGGCTATAGTGCCCCCTTGAACGATCCGAGGAGGCTAATGTGTCGTTCTGAACGACGTGATCATTCATGAGAGGAATGGCCATGAATAATTGCACAGGGATTTCAAACTGCTAAAGTTGAGACGGAAAGCCAACCAAATTTGAGAATAGTAAGTATTTACTAACTCAAAATTTCAAACCCCTCAAGTCTTGTCGGAGTTGGACCTCAGTAGTCGCAGTAATGAATAGAGAGGACAATAGTATAAAGTGTTTTGGTGGGGGTGGGTGGCTCAGTGGGAACTACGCAAAGTGGGAAAGTTTGAGTCATCTTGTCCCATTTGGACGTGTATCACTTAGCCTTTTCTTTCCAACAACCCCTATCATAAAAAGACCATCAGTATACCATTAACAGCATGTGCAACATATCTCACTCGGCCTCTGAGAGTGAGAGCCCGAATTTATCACAATGGATCCCTCAAGACAAAGTCTGTCAAGAAGCATTTGAACTGGCACGATCTGTTCTACCCCCAGCCGTCCTCAACCACAGTCTCCGTGTCTGGGTGTACGCCAAATGGCTCGCTGAACGGATGCAAGAGAACAAAAAAGAGCTCTCAATCAATCCATCCCTCTACAACCTCCTCTTCGTGGCCTGCATCCACCACGACCTCGGCTGCACAGATCGCTACAACGGCCCTGAACGATTTGAGATTGAAGGCGCAGATGCCAGTGTCGAGTTTCTCAAGCAGTTCAACTTCAACCAGGAAGAAATCCAGCTAGTTTGGCAGGCGATTGCCCTGCACACGACTTCGGGGATTGCGGAACGGTCTCATTCCTTTACTCGACTGGTTCGACTGGCCGTTCGGACGGACTTTCACTCTTGGGATGAAGTCGACGCGAAGTTTCAGAACGAAGTAGAGCAGTCTCTTCCGAGATTAGAGATCGAAAAGGTCCTGGGTGATGCGGTTGCAAATCAAGCTATCAATCGTCCGAACAAAGCACCGCCGAATTCGTGGCCCGCGGCTTTGGTGCGCGCCAAATTAGAATGGCCAGACTGGGAGGGAGTGAATAAAGGTTTTTGATGTGTTGACTTTGGGATATATCGGAAATATAATTTGGCGATGCCTGCCTCATTTTGTCCTATCTTCATTGGACCATGATGCGGTTCAACTTCAACTTCTTTATGGTGGGACTATTCAATTCCTCTCGTTGATCATTATATTGGGTGTCTACGTTCATTCTAGTCAAACGGGCCCAATGACACATCCTAAATTCTTTGAACGAGCGCTGATTGGTTTCCATGGAATAGCTACTGAAAAATGTGGCACATCGCGAAAAGCAAATTCAGCATCATTGTAGTAAAGACCCCACTGATGTTGCCGCTGGAATCTGATCTGCACTATGAACTCCACTCTAACGGACCTGTGGATCTAAAAGGATTCTTGGCTCTCTGAAGGATTCTTAGCCCTGACCAAGGAAGTCTGCGATACTTGGTTAGACATGATAGTAGGATCTTGATCTGCAGTGCTGGATTGACCTGGTTTATACCCAAGTCACTGGAGCGAGATTTGTTACTGTGATAGCAGGCTGTGAGAAGTATAAAATAGATAAGTGCATTGGTGCACGGTCTCGTTGGATTGACTTGTCCTGGTTGATTTGCTGGGGTTATTGACTACCTAGCTAGGTGTGTGTAGAGGATAGAGGCCTCTTGGCTGATTCTTAGGAAGTTGGATAACTGTGGAGTTTATTCTTTCTATCTGTTCGTGTAATCTCTTGGGCTTGACTTTTTCTGCATATATTGAAGGGTTCATATCTCAGCATTATTATATTGTGCAATTGTTTCACTTGAACGGATCTATCTAGAAATGATAGATGGTTGTAATTTTTAAATGCAGTGGATCTCTACTTGCGGTAGTGTTTCTTATAGACATACAGATATCAATACCTAACCTATAGGTAAGACGATTGATACTAAAAGATACATAATTCAGCACAACATCACTTGGGCGTGGGGGTCAAATATAAACACATAACGTCATTTACATCAATAATGCACACAAATTAGAAACAGCAAGTCAAATATACAATCATCTGCCCTTCAATAAAAGCAAAGAAGCTACGCCTTCCTCTTCACACGAATGCTAAGCTCAGAAGGCGGCACAACATTTCCTCCAATCCATTTATTCTGCGGCCTCTGGGAAAGTGGCTCGACCTCGTAATTCAGCAGCATAAAAGCAAGGAGCATTTTGAGCTCATATACGACGAAAAACCGACCGGGACTATAAATGTTAGCGAATGGCTTACCAGTACGAACGCCATAGAAGAGAAGAAACATACCAGGCATGTCGTCCATGGGAGAATGACAAGAAATCACCACTAGTCGTACTCATTGATTCCGTCTTTTTCATCTTGTCCAATGCGTCCCCAGAAGACGCGGACGCCTCCTCGCGCGCCCTGGAGAACCGAAACGCATCGTACTCATTCGGACTAGGATAGATTTCCGGATCGTGGTGGATGGAGTGCATGTCGATACCGATATACGCGCCTTGGGGGGCAGTCCATTTCTCCGTGGGATTGGTGACACCCCCGGCGGGCATGACTTTTCTCATCGCGTTTCGCGTCATGAAGTTGCTCACCCGCATGCTTTCCCGGATGGCGGAGTCGGTTCGCACGAGCGTAGCGAGCGAGGCTTTGGTCCAGACGCCGTTGCATGCTGCGTACGCATGTTCGATCTCTTCCTGCAGGCCTTCTAGGACGCCCTTGGAGGCGCTTGTACTGAGGATGTCGATGACGGCGTTGGTGATGGTGATAGTCGTGGTGTGGATCGCGGCGAAGTTGATGGGCATCAGACGACGGGAGATCATGATGGGGTCCATCTCGATGCTGTTGTTCTCCGCTATGGCGAGATTGATATGCCAGGTGATGTAGTCGCTGGGCTGCTCCCAGTCGTAAGTTGGATCGTTGCGCTTGCGCTCCATGTGACGTAGCCGCTCTTCGATGATGGGGATCGTGTATTTCGCTGTCCGCGAGTAGTGCCATTGATTCCGCAGCGAAAGAAGGCGTCCTATGACCGGATGAAGGAATTTGGGCAGCACCCTCAAGATCGCACCGTTGACGACGACATCCGTTGTGTACTTCATCATGTTGGCGAGATACTCTTTGTTCTGACACACGGGCGCCCCGACGAGCATGCGATTGGAGGCCCTACCCACAAAGGTCATCATGCTGTCCATAAGCGGAATTGCTTTCCAAGCTTTGCGATCGGTTCCCCAGGTATCCTCGAAGGTGCTCGCGAGCTCGTCCCAGACCTCGGGAATTACGGACTGGAGATTGCGCGTGAGGGACCGGTAAATGACATGGTCTTGAAATGGATCTTCAAGGATGTATTTGTCGAGGAAATTGTAATCGCCACCCAGCGATTCGCTGTGGTATTCCGCTGCCGATAGCACATTGTCCGGCTGTTCGAGGAGCCATCGTAACGATGATTTTGGGACGAGAATTTCCGAAGGCCCGTCGCATGCGGGGAAGATGTAGCTCTTGCCTTTGCTGCTATACTGTTGTCCCACGTTAGCATACGACCTGTTTTTCGCTTGCTTTTGATCAGAGAGTACCTTCTGATATCCCTCAGCCAGCAATTCTCTGGATCTGGAGATGCTTTTTATAGTTGCCCTCAGCGAGGAGAACGCTTTCGAATTATCTCGGCCGATCCATGGTAGGTCATTGGGCAAAGACGACGAGGCAAAGAGAACTATCCACAATACGTAGACTGTCAGGGTGAGTATGAGTGGTTTAGCAACCTGGGAGTTACTGAGGGCATCCAGTATAGCCTCCATAGCGTCCGGCTTGGGAAGGAGAGAGGAGAAGAGTTGTTGGGAGGGGAAGGGAGGGGCCAATTCTAGGCATATCTCGCGGTCGTGCTGATTGGGGCGAAGAATTAGTACCTGGCGTAGTGCGTGCTCCTAGGTACTAGCTTGAAGTAAAGTAGTCGAATTAGTCTCTACGCCAATGAGGTTTGAATGGTCTTGCCCAAGCCGTTATTTATCGTCCTGAAAATGGACCTGTAACTTCCAAGATTTTTAAACGGCGAAAGCGTATGGATGGGGCTGCTTGTCAAGTACTTATGACCCTGTTCATTGGTTAGTTGACCCACAGAGATCAGCAATGCAACACTTTCTATGGGATTGGTGTTGTTTGTTGATTGCCCGAGCCAACTCTAAAGCGCTGTAGGTGCGGTTCATCCATGCAGGCGATAATATATGCGAAACTTATGGCAGTCTTCTGGGCTAATGGGAGGAATTTATACACTTGTTATTTCAATAGAAGAAATTATGATATCAAGGAATCTTTGAGACTCCGTTTTTCTCAGACGAGTTTTCAATGATATAGAAACTAATAATAAGATCCACCATCATTATATACAGTGCCATGTTAGTATTTGTTAGCATGTCCTATCTTGACCATTCGACCAACAACACTAATTAGCGAGTGGTGAAATTTCCGATATTCAACACTTGTTCTCATTGCTCCAATCACTCAGTCATTCTAATGGTAGTTTGTTCTCCGTACCATAGGGCTCAGCACTAGCATAGTGAGAATGTTTGTCTCTGAGACGGCGACATAGGATTGAGATTTGATGGACCTATTGAAAGACTGGTTACAGATAGCAATTTTGCGATCTTGGTACTGCCATCTGTAACAAGATGCCAAATGCAAACCCCTGAATGAGCATCGCATACCACAACAGCTAGTGCAGCTATGGATAAAATGGCGTGTCGAGTCCACCATCCTGCTTATGACAGTCATCAAAAGCCCTGCAAACCAATCCCATGTCCTTGGGCCTCGAATGTAAGTCTCGTACTGTTTCTCCAAACGCTTTCCCCAACCTTCCATCAGTCTGCTCTATATCCGTTTCTCATAAAACACGATAATTCTTCGAACCCCTGGAGCAATGTTCTCAATATAACATATACCCAGTTTGGAAGGGTGTTGGCCAGATACCCACCGCCTCCATGCCAGGATGGGGGAGTGGGGAACCAAAGCGCGGGCAGGGCGACGAGACGACTGGTTGGACAAGGGGTCCACGCGATATCTCCAACTCGCTATAAATCGACATCTCCCACATTGTTCGCCCAAAGCTCTATATTCCAGTTATAGCTGTTTAATCCACTCCTTCAATGGAAAGCGAAAGCAGCCCACCAATATGGCACACGTAATTTCCTCCAAATTGAGTGTGTAGCCGAATGCTTCCCCCTACCACGACACAGGCAGGCCCGCAGTGAGACAGGCAGGCGCAAAGGTTCGCGCAGTTTGTAAAAAGCATCTTGATGCTTGCCAATGTCTAAGAGCGACCCTTCCGGAGGTCGATTGTCGAAAATGTATATATACTACCCGGATGGCTAGGCACGCTTCATAGCTTCCAGATATAAGTCGGGGCTAACCATTCTATTGTCTGTTAGTATATCATAGTCATATTGCCGAAACATGCCAGGAAGAGGTGTGAGACATACCCTGACCAGTTCATTGTATAGTTTCAATACCAGAAGATAAAAATAAAAATAAGAAACAAAAGACAACCGCAAACCACAACCCTCATGTCTTAACGACTACCGCATGTCAATATATACCTTGAACGCAAGCGCCACGAGGAAACTCACCGGAAAGGGCATAGGGCACGAGGCCGGCTGCGATGAGGCTGGCGGTGGAGACGTTCAATGTCGCGGGCACCCGCAACCGCCATCCGCCGGCAGCCCGGAGGTGCCGACGCGGCTTCGGCAGCCCAGGAGAGAGTCCGAGTAGCCCTGGCCGCATGCTCAGGGTTCAGCTATACGTCATTTTGCCCACCAACGTCACCATAGTAGAGGTACCATATACCCGGCAGCAGGGATGGCGAACATTCTGACAGAGACAGGTCGTGGACTGCCGTAGGTATTTGCTGTGGGAGCGCCCACTGTTGCTCTCCCTCGAGATTGTATATTTTAGAGAGGTCTTCTACCCCTAGACGAGAGATTTGACGGAACTCCAGAAGGAGACAACCTTTTATGGTGAGCCCTTTGGTTTTGCTGGAGATCTTGTTAATACATGGCCTTATAGTGGGAGGGACAGTCCATACTCACGCAAAGTTATATACATGCTTTCCAATATTTATTAAGGTCCATGCAGCAACAACGCAATGATCATCCACATGTGACCAGGCTCTATAGCAGAAAGATATATATTCATGAACAGATCTGTAATAAAGAGTATCATGATCATCCTGATCTAAGTAGGTTGATCAGACCACCAAATATATATAGCAGACATGCCGATATATTGCAAAGTATACAGCTTGTAATGGTACCAGTTGACTAGATCATTGGAGGATTATGTAGATATATGGAGGAAGACGATTGGTGATGAATTACAGTTGAAGGAAAAATCCCCCCAGTCGGAGATCCCCTGCATTCACTGCGATGGCCTTTGATCAACCCGACAATGAAACTTCTTTACATTCACTGGGCATTAAGTTGGTTGTGTTTCAGTGTAGTCACTTGGAGAGATAATGAAACAGTATGTATGTCTCAGCTACTGTCCACTAGTGACGTCTAAGTGTCTCTGAAGGAAGACATTGAGCAATAAGTACATCTAGAAACTCTATTTTTAACGCTAATTTCTACATCAACCTATGAAACAGTATCCTTGCCACAAAGTGCATAAACCCATACAACCAACTCGGTAAAATTTTCCACAAAATCCAATTGCAAGATCATCACGAATCAAGAACAGAACAGTCTCAGTCCAACACGGAGCGATGACGGACCTTCGCCCGGGGTCTGCGGCAACCAGACCTATTAGATTTCCCCGGTGTACATTCTGTAACCAAGGATGCCAAAAAATCAATTACATCATAGATATCTGGTTGTTGGAAGCGATATGGGTGTATTTACCCGTTTAGCCGGGAGTCGCATACAGCCGGCGGGCGCATTCCCTTTAGCCTCAAGCAAGTGCCGCCGATACGGACGACCGGCAATTTAGTTGGTGGAAATAATTATCTTCCTTTTCTTCTCTTCTCAGTTTTTTCTCCTCTTCTTTCATTCTCAAGAACTTTCAATCCTGTGCATATACTACACAAATATTCAAAACTCAACAGACAAGATGACGGGTACGATCAAATTGAACAGCGGCTTTGAGATGCCCGCCGTGGGCTTCGGTCTGTGGAAAGTCGACAACAACACCTGTGCCGACACGGTCTACAATGCTATCAAGGCCGGTTACCGTCTGTTTGACGGCGCGTGCGGTAAGTCTCCAAGCGCAATATCCCCAACACAGAAGTCCAGGTGGGGGAAAGAAGAAGAAATCTAACGAAGACAAGACTACGGCAACGAAGTCGAATGCGGCCAGGGCGTGCAGCGCGCCATCGCCGACGGCCTCGTCAAGCGGTCCGAGCTCTTCATCGTCTCCAAGCTCTGGAACACCTTCCACGAGAGCCAGCACGTCGAGCCCATCTGCCGCAAGCAGCTCGCCGACTGGGGCGTCGACTACTTCGACCTCTACATCGTGCACTTCCCCGTCTCCCTGAAGTACGTCGACCCGGCCGAGCGGTACCCGCCCGGGTGGATGGCTGCCGACGGCAAGACGATCGAGCCGGCCAAAGCGACCATCCAGGAGACGTGGACGGCGATGGAGGCGCTCGTTGGAAAGGGGCTGGCGCGCAGCATCGGCGTGAGCAACTTCAGCGCCCAGCTGCTGATGGATCTGCTGCGCTATGCGAGCATCGTGCCTGCGACGCTGCAGATCGAGCACCACCCTTACCTGGTGCAGAGCCGTCTGGTTGAGTATGCGCAGCGCAATGGCATCACCGTGACTGGGTACTCGTCGTTCGGCCCGTCTAGCTTTGTCGAGCTGGAGGTGAAGAACGCGGTGGATGCGACGATTCTGTTCCAGCATGAGACTGTGAAGAGCATTGCTGCGGCTAAGAAGCGCACGCCCGCGCAGGTTCTGCTGCGCTGGGCCACGCAGCGTGGGATTGCCGTCATTCCCAAGAGCAGCAGCTCGACCCGCATGGCCGAGAACCTGGATGTCACTGGATGGGATCTGGAGGAGAAGGAGATTGAGGCTATCAGTGCTTTGGACCGGGGTCTGCGGTTTAACGACCCGTTGAACGTGAGTGATTCCGACCTCCAGTCTTATTGAATGGTTGCTGACTTTAGTAGTACGGAATGTACGTTCCGATCTTCTAAAAACGTGGTGTGGATACATGAGAGCATGAACTCGTTGGCATTGGAGTGGAAGTCATGAATACGGCCTTTCTGTCTATTATGATCAATAAATTTCTGAATACATTTTCTTTTTCCTCTAGATATACGGATACACCGTAAATAAAATCCAGATTAGTCGAAAGTAGAGGATGATCACCACGCAAGGGAGGCCGCGGACCACAATAACGGCAGTACCGGGTCTAAGTGAGACACGGTGGAGTGAGCTGTTCATCGACAGGAGCGCACAGCCCGCAGGAACCTTTGTCCACTCATTACCACCCACATTTCATCATAATACCTCAATTGATGCCACATCATGTAGGAAGCGTACTTGGTAATTACCGGAACTCCACCGCGAGGGCTGGGTGGTGTGGCTGGCAGCCAAGAACCCAAGGAGGCTGGTGCGACACGGGCACAGCCACAGCCACAACCGGATGGGTTATCTAGGATAGGATTGACGGAGGTTGCAGTGGTTCAGTAATCAACATCAATCAACTTGGTGATTAATCAATCTAAAATCTGTAGACCGGTTGGTTCACACGGTGATGGGTGGGGATTTCCGACTCCAGTGGTAATTGAGATGAGACGGACACCGTAGGGGTCTGGTGGAGTCTCATGCACTGGGCAATATAACCGTAGGCCGACGGATGCGATCTCATGGGTGAAAGACCCCGAACAACTAGGTGGCTTTCCGAGGTTGTACGGAACTTTAAGCGGAAGTGCAGGTACTCTGTACCTTGCCTTTTGAATGAATAGGAGACAAGCATGTATGAATCGGCCAGTTGGGAATCCCTGACCGTGAACACGGAGGACTCCCGTACAGATGCTATAAATAGGGCGGTGATCGGAGAGGCGCCCAGAATGATGTGCGCGTCTTGCATCCTGTCGTCTCGCCGACCTCTTGACGTATGAATTCTTGACCTGCGGGGGACCCCTGTATTAGAGCTTATATTGAATAAGACATATTACTGAATCAGTGAATACAGTGAATTGTACCGTATAGCTCCATTTCGACAATACATCCTGAATTTTCCATGTCAGACCCAACCACACAAAGGAGAAGACACAAGAAAACTGATGGGGACGCTAAGCTGCTAGTGAGAGAAAACCACGGGCGAAGGAAGCCCTACAGATTTCGAGAACCGCCAGGCGGAAATTCTGGGCCGTTTCACCACCGGCCAGACCCACTCAGGGGTTTAATCTCGATACATTTAAGGCTCCTCTGAGTTGGTAGTCGCCTTTCTATTCTATTCGAAGATTGGGAAAGGTAGTAAATAAATCAATAGATAAAATCATACGCTCAAATTCATACCGTATATATCATAGAGCTCAATAGACTGAGAACGGATGGGCCTTTGTCTTTCATTAATATAGGCAACCAATAATGCGGATTGAATAAATTGGATCGGGGATAATTATAGCATCCCCCGTTAATTGTCACTCCTTTTTGCTGTGAGAATGGGAGCTCCAGACTAGAGAGTGGATTCAATCAAGTCCATAGGAATCGTCAGAATCATGGTCATGAGAATCATTCCCGCTAAACTATTCAATTGATAGTCCATGGGGAAGAAAAGCCGAGCAGTCCGTATTCCGTAGACCGAGTGATGAGTCCAGACTCCAGAGCTGACCCTGGATGAGCCTGGAATGGACCCAGCCCATTCCCGGTATCCTTCTGGGTATCCTTCTTGTTACGGTTATTTATCCCCAGGCACCTGTATTTACTATTTCCTCTACTGATTTAGGGTTGTTGTTGTTGTGATTGATTACTTTGAAAGTACACGGTACTTTCTTCATCTTTTCTTCTGCTCCTCCACTATCCACTTGTTCTATCCTCCGTTTCTCTCTCCCTCTTTCTTTCTCTCTTTTGTTTTCTCACCTATACTGTCTTTCTCCATTCCCTCCTTTCAGTCACTCAGGACGTGACGCTCACTCAGCTTCAATGCTCGGACGGAATCCTCTCAGCTGCCACTAAGACCGCCGTCTCCCCGCCCACAACACACGACGTTTCACTGGGGGCTTGGCGCCTCCCCCAGCGATCGCTTCTGGAGCATCAAAGCAACTTCACTCTTTTTTTGCTGTGCTTTCTACACTTCTCTCCTTTGCGGTCCTGATTCTTTTTTTTTTTTTCTCCTCCCTCCCTTCGTCGCTCGTTTTTCGATCCCCCCCCCCCCCCACTAGACCACAGAGACTGTCAGCTGTCCGGGTCACACGAAAATTTTCTCGATCGGAGATCAGACCCCTGACGTTCTAAACCAGTCGGGAACTACAACAAGACACCCTTCCGGCTGCAGCCAACTTCGTTTGTCACCTGAGGGTCGCCCCCTCGTCCACCTCTACCATACTCTGTTGAGCCGCCATTCGGTGGTCCAACCGTCATATTGTATCCCGAGTCTGAACCTCCGGCGGACTCGAGCTCCGTGACGGAGCATTTCGTCAACATTTATTCCAGCAATTCACGGGCGTCCCTCCTCGGAGGATCATTTGATCCTTCGTTCCGAGGGCCGGGCGGTTTTCGCGCGCGAGAAGGCTACACCAATGTTCCCCCCCATCCGCCCCAACGCAAAATGTACCGGCCCAACTCGCTCTGGACGTGGTCGTTCGCCATCGTCACCTTGATCCAGACCATCATCACCTTGGGATTAGAATGGTTCGTATTCGATGATGCTCTTCCTTCCCCGCCTCTCCGGCCCGTACCCGCCCGCTGACCACGTGCAGTTATGTGTTTGCGAATTTCCAACTCCAGTTGAAACCGAAAGCCCAAGACGTGACCGCCTCGAAAACCATCCCCACCTTCCTCGCCCTATACAGTTTCGGATTCATCTACGAGCTCGTCCTGGTGTACGATGCGCTGCGCCTCAAAAATACCATTCAGGTGATCGGGCTATGTCTGTGCAATGTCGGGCTCTTGATCTACGGGGCGGTGCAGGTGCAGCAGATCAAAGAAGCCGTGGGGGTCTTGACCGTCAACAAAGCGATCGATGAGCACATCTGGGCCGAAACCGAACCGTTTTTGATCATCATCCCGTGCGTGGTGGCCATGGGGACGTTGCTGATGATGATTGTCGCCTGGAAGTTGTACGATGAATTTGCGTGGTCCATTTACAAGCACATCAGCGCGGACCTGCGCATGAAACGTCGATATCTCACTTATCAGGTTGGTTGGTCCGGCGTCTGCGGTGAGGAGTGGAAACTGACCGATTGCTAGATCTACATCGCTCTGCTGAAGTTCGATTTTTTCTTCTTCCTCGGATTCACGGTCCAGTTCGTGGTGATCGTCACCAATCGGGCGGATATCGAGTTTGGTCTCACGCTGGCGGCGGTCCCGGTGACCATTCTGATTCTAGTGTCTGCGGCCTTTTTCGTCCGGCGCGAAAGCTCCGTAGGGATGATTATCATTATCGTATGTTTCCCGATGACCTCATCGCGTTCCGTCCTAACAATTCTCTAGCTCCTGTACTTCGCCGCCATGGCCTACTTCCTCTTCAAGCTGGTCCGCATGTACGCCCCGACAACCTTCCTCGAGTACCTGCCCGCCCGGCGGTCTCTGACCTTCTTCGCCATCATCACCTTGGTCCTGATCGTCTTGACCATCGTCAACGCCTGCATGTGCATGCACAATTTCCACAAGGGCTTGAAGCCGCACATCAACCGGAAGAAGGGCGGCAAAGAGACCGAAAAGACCACCGAGCTGTCCAACGTCGCTGGCGGCCAGGTGCCTGCTCGGATGATGATCGATTGAGCGAGCCATTCTGCTTTTGATGCGTGATCAGCGCGGATTGTATATGCCGCACATGCGCACATCTGACCTGTCAGAGGGTTTCTGGATATTCAATTTGGAGCGTGTTTCCCTGCATATGATACCTTGATCGCGTTGATTTAACGATTTTCCTTTCCCCATTCTTTTTATATTTTCAGGTCTTTTTTTTTTTCGCGACTTTTTCTTCGGATTCCGTCCTTGCCTATCTGCAATTTATCCTTCCTCAATGGCACCAGTTCTGTGCGATTGATCACCATCTGTCCTTAGCCTCATGTCGCATATTACGATTGTGCATCTTCAATTTATATACTGTATTTACAATAATCAAATAGATCGAACAAGATTAAACATTGACGGGTTGGGTGTATAGAGAGGCAGCGTATCTAGAGTTGAGAGGAAAACATAGTGCCAGAATCGTTGATTAAGGTGTTCATTAACCATGGATTTCTCGACACTACGCAGTGTGTATTAATAGCGTATTGCGGGAATATAATACATGCTTAGAAGGGTATGGTTGGTGGTCATGGCTAGGGTGTGACAGTACAATACCACACCTGACTAAGGGTAACAGCGAGCGTGGCCTCTTCGCCTCGTCACTCCATCTCCATCAATTCGCCCGTCGACTCTTCTCCCTCCAGCCAGCTGCCTCCGTGTCTTCTCTCCTAGTCCCTTTCCTTTCAATTGCCCATTTGCATCTCTTCAATTGTACTTTATACCCTTTAATATCTTCCCCTTGACAACTCTATCTGCTTTCTCTCCCCTCGATCTCAAAATGGTGAGTGTCATTCAACCGCTGATCGCCCGCAAAACGAATCCCATCCATCTGTCCTAGCCAGAGAACACCCATCACGATCATCGAGAATCACATTTAATTCTCCAGACTCTGCAACAACCAACTAACACAATTCTACACCTACAGGCCTCCCCCCGCGCAGCCTCCCCTCTCACCTCCGGCGCCGAATCCGGCCCCGACAACAAGGCCCCTGGCTCCGGCGCCGCCGCCGCCTCGGGTTCCAGCGTCAACCGTCCCTCGTCTCCCACTCCCCCGGGTGGTCCCCGCGCTGCGCTGCGCCGTCGCGCGGCCGCCGATCACAAGGAGACCCTGCGCAATGCGAGACCCAGCTCGACGCGCTCGGCTGGTGCCGGTGGCTCCTCCGGTACGATGCTGAAGCTCTACACTGATGAGAGCCCCGGTCTGCGTGTGGATCCCGTCGTCGTGCTGGTTTTGAGTCTTGGGTTTATTTTCTCGGTTGTGGGTTTGCATGGTATGTTATTCACTTCGATATGGGGGTGATGGTTGATGGGTGTTGTGGAGTGTTGTGCTAATGTTGATTCTTTTTGCTGGTAGTTATCGCGAAGATTACCCGCAAGTTCTCTGCGTGAGCATGAAATGCAGCTCATTTATCCGATGTCGTCTTTATGCACTAGTCGAGCGGGCGATGTCGAGTGAGCAGCGCGGTGTTCTAAACCGTGGCCTTGCTCCTGACATGGCGTGGCTACTAGCTGCTACGGCAACGACATCGGTGAAAACGTGTCTACAACCTTAATCCTCATACTCATACCTTCAATCGCATATACCCCCTTGGTGTCTCCTTCCCCGCCTCCGCCTTACCCCGGTGCCATATCCATATCGCGGGGCAGGGACCGTTCCTCTTGAAATCGTTCTGTTTTATTGTCTGCAAGTTTGGCGTTGAAAACCTGTCTGCTGAACAGGTGGGAAGATCTGAGTTCGCTCGGGTCGTGTGGCCGGTGATTTGCCGGCCGTGGGGATGTCGTGCTGGGGAGCATGGACGGACTGGAATGGAATGGATTGGCTATGTATAATACCAGTGCTTGCAATGGATGTTTATCCTGTCTGTTTCATTTGCTTTTGGATTTCTGAAGCTGCCGTAGTTTACCATAATTGTCACTGTATATCATGCTGTCTGATGGCCCATTTTGAGCCAGGGACATGCGATCTGGTGACACTATCCTGTTTCGGGAAGAGAGTCTGCCTGGATGCCTTAGCAAGTGCCCTGACCACCATCGTGAACAAGGACCTATATTCAAACTTTTACCTCCCCGATTTACCGTTCCATGATTTTAATCCCAACCGCGATGGAACTCAAGGTGATGGACGAGGTTTCAATCGATGCTGAAATACACGTCCCAATTAATCGACGTATTAGTAAAGCGCCCTCCCAATTCTATAGACCGCGGAGATCCCAACAATCCATTAGTTTGGACTTCACAGGCTAACAGCGAAAGACCTTTATCAAGACCAACCACACCTCCATTATCTCATCACAGCCCGGGCATCGTCCGAGATGGTGGCTTTCCAAAGGACTGTCGAACCTAGGCCATTGGCCTATCTGATTGATATCGCGGTAGTGACCAAGTCCGATCCTTATCAACCTCAGGCTAGTGAGGCCAATCATCGGCGATCGACCTCAGATAAGACTCTGTCTGCGAGATCAGACCGGCCAATAGCGATTTCCATAGGGTATTGATAAGGATTGAACTCTATTCGGGTTGTTTTGCTTTTGTAATGGGTTTTCGAGGAGGTTTTGGTGGTGTTGTTGCTAGGTATGATCTTGGTTTGGCTGCTGGGCGCATTATCCTTATCATTGGTATCCTTCTCTAATCGAGGTTCATTCGTTGATGACGCTTGTGCTACTAAATTTTTGACTCGATTGGATGGAGCTTCTCGATATGCTGGTCTTACTGGCGTTTGGGGAATAAATAAAAGAAAGATGGGCCCTCTGGTTTGCTATATACTTCTGGGGTCATAGGCTTGAACTGCCGATGTTTGCAGCTTGACTATAATTCTACGAACAACAGCAGGCTGGCACACTGGTCTATTGAATCAATCTATTTGTGACTTGTTGTGGGATACCTGTTTGGTATTGCAACAAGAACGCCATTGACCAAATAACATACATTCGGCAGCATGGCCGAAGATGTGGCTAGATTTGTTGCCCCTCTCTCACAGGGCTTTGGCTATGGTATAATTATTGGACTGGGACTTGCTTTTGCTCTGTTGATGGTCTTCATTACTTGGGCTTTGAAGAGGTAAGTTTTGTTCCATCGAATCCCCTCTCCTACCCTGCTAATGACATTGCAGATACCAGTATGAAGTGCAAACCTCGGAAATGTTCTCGACCGCTGGACGATCCGTCAAGTCCGGCCTGGTCGCCGCTGCAGTCGTTAGCAGCTGGACATGGGCCGCCACACTTCTCCAGTCTTCTGCCGTAGCATATCAATACGGAGTCTCGGGGCCGTTCTTCTACGCATCAGGTACACACGGGAACAGATAGAGCACGCTTGGCGAGGAACGCAGTTACTGATCTTGACAGGCGCCGTTGTGCAGATCATTCTATTCGCAACCCTCGCGATCGAGCTAAAGCGACGAGCCCCGAACGCGCATACCTTCCTAGAAGTCATCCGCGCTCGCTACGGCACCACCGTACACTGCGTCTTCATCGTATTCTGCCTGATGACCAACACCCTTGTTACCGCTATGCTTCTTACAGGTGGCTCCGCTGTCTTGACTTCTCTGACTGGGGTGCACACCGCCGCGGCCTGCTTCCTCCTTCCTATCGGTGTTGTGCTGTATACGCTATTTGGTGGGATTAAGGCGACGTTCATCACGGACTACTTGCACACGGTCGTCATTATCGTTGTAATCTTTATTTTCGCATTTTCGGCATACGCAACGAATGACAGACTGGGGTCGCCGGGGGCTGTCTATGATGCGCTCGTGGCGGCCTCCACGCGGCATCCGGTGGAGGGAAATGCCCAGGGGAGTTATCTGACTATGCGGTCTAAGGAGGGTGGTATCTTCTGGGTGATTAACCTTGTGGGGAATTTCGGGTTCGTATCCCTATGCTCTAAGGGAAATACCACTAATCTTGGGGAATAGAACGGTGTTTCTGGACAATGGGTACTACAACAAAGGTATGCCACAGCCTCCAACGAAGGATACCGACAAATCTAACCTTATCAGCCATCGCTGCCAGCCCCGTGCACGCCTTTCCAGGATACGTGATCGGCGGCCTTTGCTGGTTCGCCATCCCCTGGCTTTGCGCCACCACGATGGGCATCTCAGCCCTAACACTGGAGGGATCCCAACGACTCAGCTCAGACGACGTCACAGCGGGTCTCGTGTTACCATTCGCCGCCGTCAAACTTCTGGGATACAGCGGAGCAGTCTGCACGACGCTGATGATTTTCATGGCCGTGACGTCTGCTTTTTCGGCCCAGCTGATCGCCGTATCCTCGATCCTTACCTACGACATCTACCAAGCGTATATCAACCCCGCTGCTAAAGGAAAGACGCTCGTTTGGATCTCGCACATGTCTTGTATCTTCTGGGCTGTGGTAATGGCTGCATTCGCCACGGGACTCTACTATGCGGGCATTGGCATGGGATACTTGTATCTGCTCATGGGCGTGATTATCTCGTCTGCCGTGTTTCCCGGCGCAATGACCTTGTTATGGAAGGGGCAGAATTGGATTGCCGCAGCGGCTTCACCAGTGCTGGGCCTCGCAGTATCGCTCATTGCATGGCTTGTGACAGCGAAGACCGAATCGGGTGTATTAACAGTAGCTACTACCGGAGCGAAGTATGCTCCCCTCTCCCCTTACTCTCCACCCCCTAAACGAACAACACTAACAAAAACCCCACCAGCTACCCAATGCTCGCGGGCAACGTCGCCGCTCTCCTCAGTCCAATCATCTTCTCCCCAGTCCTAACCTACCTCTTCGGCGCCCAAAACTACAACTACGCCTCAATGCGCGCCATCCGCAAAGTCGACGACAGCGACGTCGCAGCCGCCGCCCACATCGACATCGAGCTGATCCCCGGCGAAGCCGCATCCCCAACATCGTCGCCCCCCGACGAAGAACGCAAAATGAACCAAGCAGCCACGTACTCGCGCGCTCTGACCATCGCTATGGTGCTGTGCTTTCTGCTGCTGTGGCCGATCCCGATGTACGGATCGAGTTATGTTTTCAGTAAGAAGTTCTTTACGGGGTGGGTTGTTGTGGGACTGATTTGGTTGTTTGGGACGACTTGTGGGGTGGTGGTTTTTCCGCTTTGGGAGGGGAGGGCGAGTATTGTAAGGACGGGTAGGTTGATGTGGTTGGATTTGATGGGGAGGGGCAAAGGGAGAAGTGTGCTGGAGGGTCGTGGGGAGAAAGAAGGTAGTAGTATGGAGGGAGTAGAGACGCCGACGGAGGAGGTGAGTGGGAAGGTGTGATGCTTATGCTTTTTCCTCTATCGTATTGTTTTAATATTTATATACCCTTACTACACTACTGTCGTATATATTATACGACATTCCGCAATCGATGCGCCAATCAAAACAATATTAATAGTTTATTCCAGCACAAACACAACAGGTATGGAACTCAACCAAGACACAAAACTCCCCATTCAACCCACGAACAGAACAGAATAAGGCCATAAAAGCAATGGTATCGTCCACAGACAGACAAACAAGAAAGAAAGAAATCAACACAACAACAACAGCATCAACAAACTCTGTAAACAGCGCATGAAGCATCCCCTAGCAACGACAAGAGAAAAGCGGAGGAAGTTAGGCATAGACTATTTATACCCATACCCCTGCTGGCCCTGTCCGGGCCCTCCCGCCCCAGAAGCCACCGGCGGCCCCTGCTGCTGCTGCTGGGGCGGCGGATGCTGCGCATACTGGGGATAATTGCCGTAGAAGCCCGGTGGGGGCGGGCCCGGTCCGCCGGGGATCCCTTGTGGAGGACGCGTCTCGGGCGTGATGTCGGGACGGTCTTTGAGGTCTTGGGTGAAGTTGCAGGTGTAGCATCTTACTTCCTGTTTTTTGTTAGTATGGTGTATATTTGGGGGTACCTAGGTAAGTAGGTAGGTAGGAAGAGGGATTGATAAGTACCTTGTATTTACCCATTGAGAGGGGGATTGCGGGCTGGATATCATTATTTGTTAGTGGGTTTGGATGGAGGGGGTTGAGGTGATGGTAGGTGGGGTTGGCGTACGATGAAGCAGATGGTGAACCAGGGCCTGTGTGTATATTAGTATTCAATTATCAATGTTTTCTTTCTTATCTCCATGTAGAGGGATATGGATGTATAGACATACCATCTTGTCACGCAGTGTCCATTGTAATGCTGGCCTATCATTGGTCAATTAATCAGGGGCCGTTCATAAGTCGGATGCCTAAGGCCGGTCTCGTCTCGGGCCGGACATCACATCACGTTCATGCTCCCTTTCCCAGGTACTGCCGACTGGCGCTAATACCCAGACAGGGGGAGCTGTATCATAATTCGATATGATAAAAGAAGAAAAACTCACAGTTATAGCAGTAGGCACGCACCTGCTCATACCCCTCCAGCATGGAGCTGAACTCTGCCCGGTCTGTTAGTAATGCTGTCTGTAATCAGGTGATAAAGGGAGGGTGTTCCTGGCGGTCAGCGCCGCGGTCGGCTGGCACATACCGTGTGTTCCGAATGTGATGCAGATGGCCATCTTCCTGGTTCTGATTCTGTTCGATCCAGAGGGTAATAGAAGGGTCGATATTTGGTCAGTCTTGGATAAAGAGGTGATTGAGTGACAGGCTGGGCAGGCTGGACTGGGAGGTCGTAGGTTGGAGGCAACCCTATTTCTTGGTTAGGACGGAGACGGAGGCTGACGTGTGGCGGCAGTGGCTTGGCGCTTGGCGCTGTGTTTCTTGGGCACTATAGGCTGCGCCGTACTGTTATTGACAACGACAGTTAGGAACTATCAGGCTTTGTTTGATTGATGGTGGTAGAAATATTGTTGGACAATAAGTAGACAATTCACTTTTTAGTGGTTATGAGGAGAATTGACAAATAATGGGCCAGGTGCGAAGGCCTTCGCAATGGCTACGAAAGACGTATCTGGATAATATATATCGCATTTTCGAACAAACCAATATATCATCAACTATATTCATCGTGCACTATGCTTCGACTTCAAAGCTCAATATGTTCATGAGATTATGATTACTATAGTACATGCAACTCGGAATAAATGAATTGAACCATAGGGTATATGAAAGCCGTAGCACGTAATTTCGCATCCTGCTCCCACGTCTTTGTGCAGGAGATGACATGCGATTCCTAATACGCCAGCAATGCCGGGTCAGTACCCCAAGCGCCGAGAGCGAAAAGTGTCATGTGTGAGGCTTCAATTCTCATCGCCTTTCCCTCAATATCTTCGTTAGGGATACTAGGGAATTTGCCAATAGCTTCCATAGCGTAGCAAAAAATGCGTAATTGCACAGCAGCAGTCTTCCCTTTCCATTCCCTTTCCAGGCAGGGTTCTTCAAACCTCCTGGGAGTCTTCCGGTGACAACTATCCACCGTGTTACTTGCAACATCATCAATCTCCCAAAAGGTGACAGAGTAGTAGATGGCGTTCTGCCTCCACTCGCTTTCACTATTGAGTCAAAATTTTAGCCATAGTATCAGTACAATATATACAACTAGATCGTATATTTCATCAATAGGGAGAGAAGAGTAGACATACCTGGTGTGATAATTGCATTGTTTGAGTAATTTGCCAGAAGACGTAGATTGTCTTGATGGAGTCTGGAAGCGATGTATTTGCAAACAACACGCTTTCCATCTGAAGGTAGATAATCAAAGAGACTTTGTATAATCGGTTTCGTTATATCGTTGGAGTCATGACTATATATGCGTCGATTATTACTTTTGAATTCAAGTCATCAGAAACTGGCTGAGTTGAGGCTGTAATATCGGGCGACGAGTGGGTTATTCAAGTCATTCAGGCTCTGGGATAAGTTTTCATCATCCATCTCAGCAAATTTAGAGATGATTAAGTTGGACAAAAGAACTCCTAAGGCTTAGTTTAAATCATATCATGATAGGCATATAGCAATAAAAGTAAGCAGGTTGACAGTTGATAACCTATTACCAGGAAGAAGGTGATTTTTTTCTGATCTCTAGATTTCGTGATTTGAGCTTCAGACTTATTTATTGGTTATTTGTAATGTGTAAGAGGATCGATGAAATGGTCATAATATTGATGATCTTGATGATTCTTATGACTATGAAAAGGTTGCGAATAGTTGCAAAACATGAAGAGAAAAAACAATCTGTAGGGGAAAGTTCTGCAAGTCAGCTGACATGTTGGCCGATTGCATCTCTCACAATCCAACAAGCTTCAGATCGAAATCTTGGTGACTTGCAATGGGATGAGAGAGTAGAGCCAAGAGAAGCAAGTTTAGAACTGTAGAAGGTACACTGGAACGCAGTGAATGGTGTCGGATACTGTTTGATGCCTCAGGTATTAATTACCATAGCAGTCGGAGTTGATGTTGTTCCGTTCCCGATTAGCTGCTGAGCAAAAGCAGCACTCCACAGGCCTACTAGAGTAGGGAGCGAATGCGCCGAGGTGCTTGCAGATGCTTGTTCCGTAGGTATCAGGAATGATTCAGAGTGGAATCAATTCTATTTTAGGAGAACAGGGAACTTTTATGCAACCTTTGATATATCCAATTTAATCCTCACGTGCTGTATTTTCTTGAATTATTATCGTCCCAGCAGTATGATTGGAGCGAGATCTACCATACTACCACCAGGATATATAAACACTAGGAGCTACGCACGTAACAGTCTATCATTGAATGTTTTAGTCAAGAGTTCAGACCCAGCTCCGGACATCGAAATTGATGATATAATAAAGAAGAATAATTGCAATGAAATGTACTACCACGATCCGTTATCAAGAAACCCTCATCCCCTGATCCATCCACTTCCCTCCAATCACCCCCGCTCATTGTGTCTTGAAAAGGAGAATGGCGCAGTGTCCCAAATAGAAATAGATGAAGTGTTTCGTCTCTGCCCATCATTAGCCAACGCTATATTGTTTCGACCAGACCACCTACCGTGTGTCACAAAGCTGCCAAAGTTCCGCCCCACCACGCAATGCCATGTCGCTCCTTTGCGCGAGTCGAACTGTAGGATGTAAGTGGAAGGATTTGGAGGGTGGCGCGGGATCGCGGACTTCTCTCTTGATATACTGGGCAATATCCTGCTGTCATCAGTACAAAGCTTTCACTAGAATGTCACATTCCAAGATATAAACTCACCTTCTCAACGTGATATTTGTCCATTGCCTCGATCGCTACCCGGTGTTAGTCCCCGCGTTGCATCCTAGCCAAACAGTAAGCAAGCACATACCAAGCTCCACCGCCTCCTGCTGCATGTCCTCGGACTGTCCCTTGTTAGATTGATTCTCAATTTATGTTGGATTGTCCTCACCATGTCAACCGACTTGATTTGCGCTGGCGAATGTTAGCTGTTATTATGACGGAAGGGCTCGAACAACCACTCACGCTCCAGCTTATCCTTCTTTTCAGTGGCCATGTTGTCGGTATGAAATAGATATAATCACGGAAGAGACTGAAGAAGAGGAACACGGACTGACGGGATTGAAAGGAGAGCAGGAGTGATAATAAACCCAAAGGTGACCTGTGTTGATTGCGCAGTGACGGGAGAGCGGCCGCATGGACTCGCACGGACCAGCAATCCTTCACCGCCCTCGGCACTAATTTTTTCTCCCGCCATAAAAAGAAAAAAAAGTTTTTTTTTTCTCTTCCGGTTCCCTTCATTCTTTCTTTCCCCTCATCTTCCCAACGGGCATCATGGAGAGCACACGGGTTTTTGTCTCGGGTCTCCCTCCTACTTTCTCAAATGACCAGCTACGGAAGCACTTTGCTACTCGCTTCCAGGTCACCGATGCCCATGTCCTGCCTAAACGCCGCATCGGCTTCGTAGGCTTCAAGAGCCACGATGACGCTCAGCAGGCAGTTGGCTATTTCAACAAGACATATATGAAAATGTCGAAGATCTCCGTAGACATTGCTAAACCAGTATGTCTACTCTTTTGTCCCCTACCGTTTTCTCTGTTTGCCCCTGTCCCTCGCTGACCCGTCGAAGCTGGTCTGGAAACTGACCATATTTTAGATTGACTCCGAGCCGGATCACTCACATAAACGTGCCAAGGAGAGTAGATCCTCCGATGCAACGGATACGCTCAAACGTAAACGGGGCGATGAAGATGCCCCAAAGGACCCGAAACTGCAAGAGTATCTTTCCGTAATGCAGCATTCGTCCAAGACCCAGACCTGGGCTAATGATGATAACGCCCCCAACCCTTCCGAGGAACACTCACCTGAAAAAGACCAGCCTGAGGAGGAGGAGGACACCCAGGACCTCACCTTTGTCCAGCGCAAGAAGGCTAAATTTGGGGAAACTGAACACCGCACACCTTCGGGGAATCAGGAGAAGGAAGAGCCAGAGCCTATGGTGGTCGATGCTACCGGCGAAGCTCACGATGAGCAACAGACGGAGCAACAGAATGATGAGGAGAAAGCGCCTGTCTCGGACATGGACTGGCTTCGGTCAAAGACGAGTCGTCTACTGGGGTTGTTGGATGAAGACGAACAGGCTGAGTTTGAATCTCGCGAACCGCCGAAACCGGCCGTCCAAGAAGCAGTATCGGATTCAGAAGAAGATGCCCCGCGTGTTGAGAGTGCGCCGGTGAAGGTTGATGATACGCCCGCAACACCTGCCGCTCCTGAGGTGGAGGTTGATACGAATATCGAGAACATTCGTCTCTCCGCTCGGTTGTTTGTACGAAACTTGGCCTATGACACGACGGATTCTACGTTAGGGTCAATCTTTGCACCCTTCGGCACAATTGAAGAGGTTAGTTTCACTCCCCTTCTATTTTCTATATCTCCTTTTCCTTTTTTTTTCTTTTTTTTATCCCATCCCCGACCGCTCGCGTGATGAACATCCTGATAGGGACATCCGATGCAAAAGCATATGATGTGAACAGGAAAAGAGTATTTTAGTAGATGCCTCTCCTATCTGATGAGCAATGGTCATTTCAATGTCGTGTCTTTTACGTATCGCACTTTATGAATACGCGCTGACTGCTTAGATCCACGTTGCTTTTGATACTCGGGTTTCGAAAAGTAAAGGGTTTGCCTACGTCCAATTTGTCGACCCGGATTCGGCCGTAGAGGCTTATAGAAATCTCGACGGCAAACAATTTGAGGGTCGTTTACTACACATCCTACCCGCTACCGCCAAGAAGACGTATAAGATTGATGAGCATGAATTGTCCAAATTGCCCTTGAAAAAACAAAAACAAATCAAGCGAAAATTGGACGCTTCGTCGGCTTCTTTTAGTTGGAATTCCCTTTACATGAACGTGAGTTACCTTGGTCACCCCAATGACTTCGAAGCTAATTCTTGCAGGCTGATGCGGTTATGTCTTCCGTCGCCGAGCGCATCGGCGTCTCCAAATCAGATCTCTTGGATCCCACGTCTGCCGATGCCGCCGTGAAGCAAGCTCATGCTGAAACGCATGTTATTCAGGAAACGAAAGCTTACTTTACCGCCAATGGCGTTAACATAGATGCTTTCAAACAGCGAGAACGTGGAAACACGGCTATACTCGTGAAGAATTTCTCGTTTGGCGTGAAGTCAGATGAAATCAGGAAGCTGTTCGAGCCGTTTGGGCAGATTACACGTCTATTGATGCCGCCCAGCGGGACAATAGCCATCGTCGAGCTCTCACGACCGGACGAGGCACAAAAAGCCTTCAAGGGTTTGGCCTATCGGAAAGTAGGAGACTCAATCCTTTTTCTCGAAAAGGCTCCCAAGAACTTGTTCGACGGGACGGCAACGCCGTACAAGCCGGCAGAAGCCAAGGCTGTCTCGCAGGGATTCTCTACAGCAGACACCTTTGCGGCCAACGATCCCGATGAGGCACTTGCTACAGCAGCCACTGCTACTCTCTTCGTAAAAAATCTGGCCTTTCCCACAACCAACGAGGCCTTCCTCGACGTTTTTCGGCCGCTGGACGGCTTTATTTCGGGTAGGATCAAGACAAAGCCGGATCCGAAACACCCAGGACAGACCCTCAGTATGGGCTTCGGGTTTGTTGATTTCAAATCAAAACAGCAGGCCCAGGCTGCTCTGGGTGCCATGAATGGCTACAGACTTGACGGCCATGAACTGGTAGTAAGGGCATCCCACAAGGGCATGGATGCGGCTGAGGAGAGACGACGCGAGGATACGGCCAAGAAGGTGGCGGCGCGGAGAACCAAAATCATCATCAAAAACTTGCCATTCCAAGCGACCAAGAAGGACATCAGATCGCTTTTCGGGGCCTACGGACAACTGCGGTCTGTTCGGGTGCCTCAGAAATTCGATCGGTCGGCTCGCGGTTTCGGGTTTGCGGATTTTGTAAGCGCTCGCGAAGCGGAAAACGCCATGGATGCTTTGAAAGATACGCATCTTCTGGGGAGAAGGTTAGTGTTGGAATTTGCCAACGTGGAAGCCATCGACGCCGAGGAAGAGATCCGGCAAATCGAGAAGAAGGTGGGGGAGCAGGTGGACAGGGTCAAACTGCAAAAGCTCACGGGCACGGGGCGCAAGAAATTCACCGTAGGAGCCCAGGACGAGGAGGACTAAGACTCAAGTGCTCGCCGTCCTCCTTCCCTACGCATAAGGACGGGGGATTTGGTCAATGGTGGGCTCCCCGGCCAACACCCCCTTGCGTGACCGAATGTCGAAGAGGAGAAATAACACGCCCAACACGTTCCTTGTGTCCTGTCAAGGCCGGCCCTGCCTACCCTCCGACGCGTCCTGCAAAGGCCCGTCGCCTCGTGCAGGTCAATTTAGTTATACCCCATTATAGGATATCCTTAAACATCTCGAATTCAAGGCTTCTTATCCCCTCATCCTATATCGACTCCTATATCACACTAGTCTACCCGACCATGTCCCCTAGATGCCTATGGGAGAGCAGGTTCGGAGTTTGATCCCTCTGCCTGCATTCCTGCTGTACCTTCTCTAAAGAATTGTTTACATTCCGCACTCGTGGCGATTGGTGTTCTAGTTGGCCACGGCGCATTCCAAAGCTGATCTTCCCTACAACTTGCTCTTCATCGATGATGTCTACCAGGGTAACCATCCGCATTAGCGGCCTGGTGACCGTCCGACTTGCTGGGAAGGTCGCCGAAGAGGTGCTCACTGGATTGTTCGCCCTCGGTACCCCTTGCGTCGAGGGATCGTTCCTCCGCATCGAGCATGCTCGCTCCTCCTGATTTGCTGCCACAGGGCGACGCCCACTCTCGTTCCTGTCCTTTAACAGAGCGCGCCTTGACAAGGGAACCCGCCTTGGCTAGTCGTGGGGATTGCCCTGGAGGGGTGCAGCCAAACGTGAAGCGCGGTCCAACAATGTAGATACCACCCTTCTTCCCTAGGAAAGGGAATGGCGTTCTCTATAAACACCTTGGACTTCGCTCCCACATTCTATTTCCCAGGTTCTTACATTCTCTTCCAGGGGTCTGCGTGCTCGGTCTTTGGTCTGTGACTGCTGCTGCGTTGTTTGCCTGGTGGTCAACATTTGCCGTCCTCTCCCATCCCATCTCTTTGGAATTTGCCATTCTTGAGAGAGTTTATCCAGGTTTGCTCCCATGGCTACCGACTGGCAGCCTGAGTGCATCATCCCCCAGAGCCAGCCAGCGCTGGAGAGTGTGGGAGCCCATTCAGAGCGGGTTCTCCAGAACACCTCTGGCAACGTCCAGTCCTATTCAGAAGACCTTGCCCACAGCGACCCGATGGGGCGAGATGGCTATTTGCAGCAATTCGCCTACAAGTACCCTTCTCATCTTCCGCCGGCTGCACCCGCTCCCCCAGTACCGTCGGCATCCGCCAGCCTTCACAACTCGCAGCTGCTGGCCAGCAGGGCCCAGGCGAGGAGGCAGCGGCGGTTGAATTCCGCCAACCAGTTTCCCTCTGGGCCTCGGAGACGCAGCTATCTGCAATCCCAGAAGTATCTGGAGTATCGTCGTCGTCCTCGACGGGACACCGGAAAGGATGGCGAACCCGTGTGGTCTGATGAGCTAGAGGATGCTTTCCAGCAGGGTAAGCACATGCAAACTTACCAGCGAGAGAAAACAGAATACTAACGTAAGCTAGCTCTCGAAGCGAACCCTCCAATGGGTCGAAGGAAATGGTCGGGTCGTGGAAAGTCGTACGGGCGGAACGAGCTCATTGCAGAGTTTATATACAACACCACAGGCAAAAAGCGGACCAGAAAGCAAGTTTCTAGCCATTTGCAAGTCCTGGACTCGTTCCTGAAGGGAGATCTTGACTGTAAGATATCTGCCACCGTCCAATCAACGAAGACTGACACCATACACAGGGGAGCGCCTAGTCCGTGAACAGCAAGCAGAACGATCGAACAGCCAGTCTCACTCGGCTGGTTCCAGATGGCGGACTTCCATGGAGCATCCACTATCGAGTCATTACAGCCACCCCTCCTCGAGCTATCATGACCCCTCGCGGTCTATGCATCTTTATGGTGGGGAGCTCCCCCCGCCGCATTATGCATTGAGCTCGATGAATAGCCCCACGCCAAATATGATCCACGGTCTTAGTTTCGACATGTGGGTGAGCGCACCGAACAAACCGGATCGGGTTGAGGAAGCTTTTCACGCGTACACGTGTTTGCAAGGCGACCAGCGACACCCCGTCGGGCCTCCAATGCCGCTGGAGAGCCTTGTCAACTGGCGTCATTCATTCCCCCGTCTTGGTGACTTGATGGCTGATGTGAATACCCCAATAAACTGCGATATCATCTTGCTCGAGACCAATCTGAAGTTGATGGATGATTTCCCCCCCACTGGCTCCCGGCTGGGAACCCAGCTGCAACTCGACTATTCCCACCCCACTGCGGGGGATATCTCGATGACCCACGAAATGGACAACTGGGGTTGCAGTACCTATATGTACGAGGATGGCCAGACGATGCTGGAAGCCCACCACAGGGTCTCTAAGCCAGCTTCTCCAAAAATTAAGCCCCCGTTCGAGTCGATATGGTGGGCCAAGCTATTCACCGACCTCACGCAAGAGAAGCGAGTAGCGGAGAGGGAGGGGAACCACTACGCTGCTGACGAACACGCCCGAAAATTTTTTCGCTCTCTGACCGCAGTCCAGGAAATCCGGGCCACCCCGAACAGCTCTCGGCGGCTATCGAATCCGTACGGGGCGCAAACTGGAGAGGAAAGCCAGCGCATGGCGATCCTGCTCTGGAAGTTCCGCCAGACCCGACCTGGGGAGGCAGGAACAACTACCTGGCGGCGACTGATTCCCCCACCGAGCCGAGTCGCTACGAACAGTCCGCGAACAGCATCCGGCATCGACCTCCCGCCGCTCTCACTGGATGCGCTGCTTTCCAAGCCGGCTTCTAGCGCCTACCATGCGCCACAACCGCAGGATTCACTCCAGAACAGCGCTTCTCAACCTCCCTGGCTATATCAGCCGTCAGCAGAGAGCCTCCCGAACATCTATTCCACAGGGTCATTCGATTTCCTCAACGCGATCACTCGACCCGAGGAAAGCTTAAACGATAGAACCGCCGTCAGCTCGGTGCTAGACCCATACCCTGCTCTACCACCAGCAGACACCAGCCAGCCCTCGCATCTCAACGGCGCAAATTCAGGCCCGATGATGCTCCAGGTGCCCGATATGTCCTTATCTCACTCGAACCTCGGTGGATATGGAATGAGCCATGATGGGCACTACGTGCCATCGCAGTCGCACGGAGTCGGCGTTCATGACAACCAGGGCGTGCTCAACAACCTTTTCGGATCATCCACGCAACCCCTCGACGACCTCAGCCATAGTCATGCGGCGTGGTCCGCCACTCCAGCGACAACTCTCCCTGGTGACATGAGCAACAACTACAGCCATCTATCATACCAACCGTCAGAGCACCCGGCGTCCGTGTCGCGGGGATCGCATGCCGGTCAGTTTGAGGGTCTAATGAGCGCGGATGATTTGGGCCTGGACAAAATCGTGAGCAACATGCCGAACGAACAGAACCTGAACGGCGCTGGGCAAGACCACACGCATCAGTCATATGCGGAGGGGAATCCTGTGGAGGCTGGTTAACCAGGGTCTCCGGTGAATGGGTTTACTTTATGATATTCATGGGCATTAAAAGTATCGTTCGTGGGGGCGTGCTACTGTGGAGTTTAGCGAGTGGCGTTGGATTGATTGGTTCATAGTATCTGCTATCTGGCATACCTGCCTACCTACCCTAGTATCTAATATTCTCTTATAATGATACCATAATTGTTGATCGATCAGTGCTTAGAATGTGCAATACGTGGTTGTATGCTCAAGAGCAACACTAGGCAGCACAGGTAAATACGAGCTTAATGGAGATTCTTCAAGTTGACCTGAGACCCGTCTCTTAATAACATAAATCGACGACGAGTCTCCAAGACATAGTACCAGGTCGACTTGTTGGCGTAGCGGTCATGATCACATGATGCGACTGCCAGTCTCAGCCTCGTCGCGTCGACCCCGCTGTTTTCTTATCCTCATCAATACCTGACCGCGACTTGTGGGGTCTTCTACCTGGTGTGATTGCAATGATCCTTGTCTCCTGATCCTCAAAAGAACCTATATCGAATGCCTTTCGTCAAAGCAGTATAGATTCTTCTGTCATGTCCATCGAATAACCAAAATGAACATCAACGTTAAGCGATTTGGGCTGACGGCCATTCATAACCCTCCCGAGACGGCAACAGTTGAGTATGTGGTGGGCTTGCAGGGATCCTACCGCAATCTTCTCGTCTATGCAACTGACATTTTTGGTTCGCTAGCATTGTCTTAGTCCACGGGCTCAGTGGCCATCCAAAAGATACATGGACTAGCGACACGGGCACTTTTTGGCCTACTGATTTGTTACCACATGCACTGGGCCAGTCTCGGGCTAGAGTGCTCACTTATGGGTACGATGCCTCTGTTCAAGCATTTGCAGATGGTAACGGTCTTGGAATACATGCCATTACAAAAACTCTGGTATCGACACTCGTAGCGAACCGAAATGTGAGTGAATAGTAACCGCATGTGTACAGTGGCTATCTCGTTCGACTGACCCTTGGACAGTTTCAAGGATGCTCTGAGAGACCTATTATATTCATTTGTCATTCCCTCGGGGGTCTCATTGTTAAAAGAGCTCTCATTTATTCGCACTTAGTATCGAGCAAGGGAGTGGAGCTCCTGAGATCGATTTTTGTATCAACATATGGATTAATCTTTCTGGGAACCCCACACGATGTTGGCGATCGTGGACAATGGAGCCTGATTCTGCAATATCTATGTGAAGCAGTTCTGCCCCAGCAATTCCTCCAATATTCCCCACACCTTATAAAGACCTTGAGTGACAACAACGGAACTATACGGAACACCAACCGCCTTTTTGTAGATCTGTGGAATAGGTTCCATGTTTTTTTCTTTTACGAAACCAAGGGCATCGGTCTTGAAGAATACAAGTGTGTGGTAGTGAATGAACACAATGCTGCCCCAATCGTTGAGGGCGCTGAGCGTGCCGGAATTGCAGCCGATCACGTCCATATGTGCAAATTTGACCATGCAAGCGCCCTATCCTGGAAAATAATGGCGGAAATTCTTTCGAGATACTGCACCGAGGCACCCCGCATCATCGACGCTCAATGGCTTGAGGAAAAGCGGGAGAGAGATGTTCAGAAAAAAACAAAAGCCGAAGGTACGAAAACCTACCAGGATAAGTCGAGTTTTGCGCTGATTATACAGATTTTGCACCGTCTACCGAAGACAAGCCCGATGGACAGAAATTTGGAGCGCAGCCCAATATCGTTGTTCCAAGCCTACCAGAAAAACCTTTGTGGGATGTACAACAAAAGCCAGAGCCACAACCACTTTTTGTAGCCCCCCAAGGATTCCTTCCCAATGAGACAATTTTTGGACGGCAAAAGGAGCTGGACATACTGCATTATCACTTTTTCAATATTCGACGTCGCGAATCAATTCCGTCTTGCGTCCTTATAAGTGGAAAGCCTGGTTCTGGGAAGACGCATCTAGCGCGCCAATATACCTGGGACTACCGGAACGACTACCCAGGAGGGATATTCTGGATCGATGCCACGTCTAATCAATCGATGCTCACATGCATTGAGAGGGTTACAAGCGCCATGCTCCTGGACGAAAATGAGCGAGCCACTAAAAGGGGAAAAGCAAGCACCTTTGATTCACAAAATCCTGCTGTCTTTCGAGAATGTCTCAGTACTAGAAAGGGATGGCTCCTCGTTTTTGATGGCCTCATCTTTGATAATGAGAGAGAGCTCTCGGATTTCAGCCAACTTATATTCCCTGACATGAGATGCAATATTCTATATACCTCTGAGGATGAGACGCTGAGCCAAAAGCAGCAGTTGTTTAAGCCATATCGTGTTCGGATGTCGCCCTTGCAGATTGAGGATGCTTGTAAACTGCTGTTCAGAGAGTTTGGTATAAGGCATCCAACTACAGAGCAGCGGGAAAAGGCCAAAGAGATTGCAGTCCATTATGACTGCCTCCCGGGACCAATACATTCTGTCGGCCTAGAGATACACGCAACAGGCGGACCCCTTGAAAAATTCCAGCTCAATTCGCATTTGTCAGATCCTGAAGTTCGACAGCCATTTCTGAACAATGTGCTTTCTCTTCGCCGCAGGAACCACCATGCAGCTAATGAACTCCTCAACCTGATCTCTTTCCTCGATCATAAAATCCCTGTCTTTCTTATTGAAATGGGAGCAAACTCTCTCGCGAGAGTATTCTCTGGAAAAGGTAGAGATATCGATGAACCGTTAGGGATTCTTGTCCACTATGGAGCCATTGGTATTCTCAAGCCCCCGGCTGCACCCACACCTAACGAGGCTAAGAACAGCTGGAGTAGCTTCAGATCCACTTCGTCAAAGGCCGTCAACTTAACCCTGGCGGAGCGCATTGAGCATAAATCGAGATGGAATTTGAAGTACAGACCCGAAAAACTTGAGAATCTAGAAAAGTTTTCAAAAAATACGACTGTGGGGAAGGATAGTAAATACCCAGATCCACCAATAACCACCGACATTATCACGGTGGACAAAGACGTCCAAGCTTTCTGTCGTGACGAACTGAGACTTGAGGATAAAAACAGGAACGGAAGCAGCCCTCGCGGAGACGCTGCAGGGATTTACGACACTTGGCTCGTTCGAGCAACAGAACTTCTTTGCAAGTCTTTCGAAAACTTTCGACGTCTGGCTCCGGAGCTCATGATTGCTGTGGGCTACCCTACGTACATGCCGAATGCTGAAGCACTGGATGGCAACTTCCCCAAAGAATTATTTTCGGCACCAGCTACAGTTAAAGAGGCCCACCATGATTTGAATATACTGATGCTTAATATCGACTTCTTCAGTAAAGTCTCTAAAGCGCAAAACAAAGGTCCGATATTTAATTGGTCGAAAGAGCCTTCACCTCCAGGGTTATCTTCATTGGAAGTCGAAGGCGAAGCAGTGCCATCCGCAGAGGGTCTAAACCGGACCGTCTCTTCTGCGAGCAATGCTTCGCGAGAAGGTAAGATCTTGACCCTGGAAGCTGGTTTCAATGTGGTACCGCTTACACGGAAAATTCCGTTCCAAGATATTTCACATGCCGGCGATGAAGATCGTACAGACAGCGGTGCAGTGGAGGAAGACCTCGACGAAGATGACAAATCTCTGGATAGGAATACGACGAACGTGCCGCCTTCAGAAGGATCTAAGACGCCTAACTTCAGCGAGAAGCACAAGGGAGGTAATTATCATTCAAACGAAGCATCTATCTCCGACAATCTGCAGTCGCCCCCTGCTTCGGGCGAGAAATTTGACCCGGAAAGTACAGTAGAGTCTGTGTCACAGTACGTCTCTGACCAAATATTCTCAGAGAGCTCCCCCCCTACTCTAGACAAAGAACCTATCACAATTTCCCAGAAAATCGAAGTACAGACAGTTTACTCTGATGCATCGACAATTGATCCGTTTGTTAAGGAGGCATACATTCAGGAGCTCGCAAATCTGCTTCTAAATGAGGTTTACCAATATCGAACGGATAGCGATTCCATCAACCAAGTTGCTACGGCCTTGCCTGGGTGTTTAAAAGCATTCTCATTGAGGCTTGGATTCGCTCGATCATCAAAGATACATCGCGATATTATGGCTTTTATCCACAAGCATTGTCGGTAAGTGGTCATGTAGAACTAACTTAACGCTAATTCTTCCATTCGTGATACTCACTGATGATGCAAATAGAGATATTACCGATGCGTTCGTTGACAGGTCAACAGAAAGCCAGTACATACCAGATGATGTTAGCCCTGGTGACAAAATGAGTTTGGAGGGGCTCATAGATCTCTGGCGTAAACACGATCAAGGTCCTTTGGATGAAGCTCTTCAAGATCAGCATATCGAACGAGATTGGGAGGAAAGCGAATCTCTTAACGCTCCATCCACACCGATTCTCGACAACAGTGATGGGTACGATCGAGAGGATATTTATTTGCCTAAACTCAGAAAGTACCGTGAATCTATCATGGAGGCCACTGCATATAAATGGCTCTTGACAGACCTAGGAAGACACTGCTTTCTCAGTCCGTCCGACCCTGATGTGATGACCGAGATTAGACAGAAAATTGTGGAGAGCCTACCGTCGACGCAAAAATTTAGCAGAAGAGAGCCATCTGTTTCATATAAAATGACATACAATGTTGATTGGGACCCACTGTCATTTTTGAAGGACCAGGGATACAAGGGAGAACCTTCTGAGGCCGTCGCAACTGCCATCACATTGACAGGTTCTGCCAACACGGCTCAGGCACTAACAAGCTCACAGTACCTTGAGCAGACATGGCCCTCCTCTGCACAACTGGTTCTTGAGATTATCCAGCAGGCTCTTAGGAGCCAGCGAGGAGATCATGCTACAGGTAATTCGACAATATCCTAAGGGGATTCATCGTGTTAACTTAGTGATTGGTCTAGGCGAACTTTCCGACGGCACGAAATTTACAATATGGATTGAGACACCTAATCCGCCTGGAAAAAACACGCTGCTTGTCGAGGTCATTGGCACTCCCTATTCAGTTGCTGAAATAGGAGAGCAAATGGCCTGGATTGGTGCCTCACTTCGCTCGTCACCATATCAAGGAGTCACATTCAGCCGACCAATGGTAGACAATATTCGCGTCATTCAAGGAAAAGGCAAGGCTCCAGCGAAAGCCTATCTTGCAGAGCTGCAAAGCGACATCGGGTTCCAGGTTTATTCAAAACAGCCATCAGAGGCAAACGGCCTGTGCTGGCATGGCCTATTTCGGAATCCCGTGGTTGTAGAGGGCTTTCCAATTTTACGGCGGCCTGATGAGAGAACAGTGAGTGGCCTTGAAATACCGTTATACATTATGGCTGGCCTTGCACAAGCAAGATACGTGAATACTTTCATGGGTAGGGTATATGTCAAAGGGTTTTCGACTATGCTGGTCCCGACTGAGCAGTGTGATGACATGACCATGTGGCATCTGGTTCACAATAGGAACGGAGATAGAATATCCTACCTAGACAGCCCAGTCATCCCTACAGAACAAGTAACGGTCCCACAGCTTGAGAAAGCTCGCCATGTCCTTGGGTGGTGCTCGGAAGCTAAGTACCTCGCGGGTATGTTCTAATTTAAAGGAGAAGCCCTTATGGCTGCTGACGAGATCTGCTAGGAACATCGGATATCAGCTATGAGATAGCAGGGTCTCGACTTCCAAAGCCCCGTGATGATTGCATCCTTGACCAAACATCTGTCTCCAGTGGACAGATGATAGTTGGAGGAGTGCCGTTTGCCGTTGGCTACAAAGATACGCCATTCCACATATCGCGTGGTGGCTACATCAGGAAGCTCAAATGGATTTTCAAAAAGTCGGTAGTGCTTTGGGATGAAGGAGAAAAGCGGGGATGGCTGATCAACGGGACAAGCGCTCTGTTGCACCTTGTCCGTGCCTCCCTTGTGCATGATAGCAAAGACGAGTTCAGCTCGGAGTTTCTGTTTCGATGGGAAGATCTACAGAAAGCACCGGCTCCTTTTTCAAACAAGCCCCATGCGGCCATTTCCGTGCTTCTGAATCACACCAACCGCAGGCTCAAGATCTACCCTGAAAAAGACGATTTCACCCGTTTTGAAGACCGGGTAGAGCATTTTCTGAACATCCTAGAGCAGATCATCGACCATCAGGTACTCGCGGCAGGGCCGGACGGCAATCTCTACAAATCTAGACGTATCCCTCGGGCGCACCTGGAAGGCTGGGATTTTCATGACCTGACAGGTGACATAGATCCTGTTTATCCGAGGGTTGCAACACTTCCTGCAATGGG
This sequence comes from Aspergillus campestris IBT 28561, assembly GCF_002847485.1. Taxonomy (NCBI): domain Eukaryota; kingdom Fungi; phylum Ascomycota; class Eurotiomycetes; order Eurotiales; family Aspergillaceae; genus Aspergillus; species Aspergillus campestris. Next base: position 936,241 of record NW_020194340.1, on the reverse strand, counting down.
CAAGGGATGGGTTGACTTCGTCCGTTCCATTCCTGCTATAACGTTGCTGGGACGCGGATTCGGGGACTTAATACAGCCTGACAATGTTTCCTGTACTCATTGGGCCTCACTTCCTAGAGACAAGTACTACCTTGCTGCAGGAATTGTTGACTTGGAAGAAATCATGGATTCATCCGGAGATAAGACAATGTATCCCATCAGGTTGACAGAAAATCTCACGTGGCATAACCTTGAGACGGCATTCGTGCGTTGCGAGTGTGTCAGTGGCCATGAGAAACATTTGGACGTTGTCCAGGTGATTTTACCGCCTACAGTATTAGATGAAAGCGAAGTCCCGAGGAGTCCCGCTAATCTTGAAAAAAGCGGAGCTGTTGTTTTCGGGTATAACGAGCACATTCAATGGTGCTGGGACGATCACGGCGACCCGGAAAAGGGCTCACTCGAGTACTTCAATAACCAATCCTCTTTCATAGAGTCCGATGGTGGAAATAACCTGACGGTTCTATCGAGTGAGACCGCAACTGATAGTGCACAAGTATCGAGGGCCACAAGTCCATCAATGGAGGACCTGGTGGAAGAACCCAGCGATGTGATCTCTAACCGACTCGAACCACTGACTAAATCTTATACTAAGTGGAAACTGGAGGGGTTAGTGGCGGAGGACTACTCAGTTGGCATTGTATGTGCATTGCCGTTAGAGCTACTTGCCGTGCGTGCGCTTTTTGACATGACGCACCCTGACATCCACGTGGCTGCAGCGGACTCCAATCACTATGCGCTGGGTAGCATGGGCAGACACAAAGTGGTAGCTGCATGCTTGCCAGACGGGGAGTACGGGACCAACTCGGCAGCAGATGTCGCCTCGAACTTGCGTCGAAGTTTCCGGGGAGTCAAGTTCTGTCTGCTCGTGGGAATAGGCGGCGGCGTTCCCTGTTCGCGGAACGATATTCGGCTCGGCGACGTGGTCGTGAGCAAGCCGATTGGCATGAATCCCGGTGTGATGCAGTACGACATGGGTAAAGCTCTTGAGAACGGAATTTTCGAGCAGCAGGGGTTCTTGCAACCGCCGCCACGACTGGTCATGACTGCTCTCAGCAATCTGAAGTCTGACCCTCACCTCTCGCGGACACCACTCCAAGGCTACATCGAGGAGATTACTGCCTGCAGAAGGGAATACCGATATCCGGGCGCAGAACACGACAGACTATTTGTGAGCGAGTTTGCACACGATCCGCGATACCCCACCTGCGACCGTTGCAGTCCCTCTCAACAGTGCAGAAGACAGACACGCCCTAATACCCACCCACGCATACACTACGGGCTCATAGCGTCGGGAAATCGAGTTGTGAAAGATGCGCAACTGCGGGACCAGTGGAGCCGAGAGAAAAATGTCCTCTGCTTTGAAATGGAGGCGGCCGGAATAGTGAACACCTTACCCTGCTTGGTTGTGCGTGGGATCTGTGATTACTCGGACAGCCACAAAAACAAACGCTTCCAGGAATACGCAGCTGCGACTGCGGCGTCATACGCTAAGTTACTGCTATCCTACATGAAAGAGACGAATGACCTGGAGGGAGTATTGCGGCCGGCAAAGATGGACGAAACCGCTCTCCTCAATGTGTTTAGGAGGGGGTTTTCATTCCTGACATGGGGGAATGCATGATTCTGGGTTACCCGTTTGTATATAGCATGGAAACCTTGCAATCATATAGAATTGTCATGTACATATCACTTTGAAAACTACCCAAGTCCGTCAACACCACCAACACATCTACCCCATCATCCACCCAACTAGGCTTTCTCAAACTTTACTCTCTCTCCCAACCGGCAAAAGCACAAACTCCCACTCAACACCCAGCATGAAAACTCGCCCATCCCAACTCATCAAGCCCTCCTCCCCAGCCGCAAAAAGCACTCTCTCATACGCGTCCTTTCCCCTGATCCCCACCGTCACCGAAACCAACCCATCTGGGAGATCTCCAGGGTTAGGCACGAACCGCAGTCGGCAATTCGTGAATACGTTCTCATTTTCCTGAGCACGCACGCCGAATAGCTCTTCCCATTTTTGCGCTGCGCTAGTAGTATCCTTACCGCTGCTGACGCTCTTGTCTTCAGGTGCCAGTCGACACGTAGCGCCTAGTAGTTGTAGATGTGTCCGATGAGACATTTTGCGCGAGTAGGTAGGGTAGTCGGCTCCGCAGGGGGGCCAGGGTGCTACCGCAGTGTCTACAAATGACGGTATATTTGATTGATGCTGGTTTGGAGTGTAGGTGTCCAGCTCGGGCATTATGTTCCCTACCCCGCAGTTATTGACTGATCAGTACTATTACTAGAACCCCACCAGCGTTCTCGAGGGGGGACAAGGGAAAAGAAAAGAGAAAGACAAACCAGGAATACCCTTCGGACTAAATTGCGCACGCTCTACACTCCCACCACCATCCTCACCCTCACTAGCACGCTGTCGTAGCGCGACTGCCGCCAACTTCTGCTCCTCTATGAGCTGCGTACGCGCTGCAGTGTCACCCACCTGCATGATGAGCATGTATCCGCCGTCTCTGCCGCGCTTGTGGAGGAGTCGACTCGCTGCAGTGGGTGTAGTAGGGTCTATGGGGGAGAGAACTTCGATGATGTCGCCTCCTAGGGGGACTATACACATATGATATCGTTAGGCTTGCGGGCTGATTCTTCGGCTGGTATAGTATTGGGCGAATGGGTGTACCGAGAATGTTGCGTAATCCAAACTCCGCGACTTCTGGCTCACGATTGATTACTTCTGTGTTGAGGACTTTTGTCTGTTGTTTTAGTTAGTGGAGTTGTGGGGAGATGGGGTAGATGGGGAGGGAAGAGGTACAATTTGGCGCTCGGCTTTGGGGAGGTCGTGCACTAGGAAGGCAATTTGGCGGAGGCGGACGGGTTCGGTCATTTTGCTCTCTGATTTTCAGTTGATATCAAGAATATGAATGTTGAACGGGGGAGGGTGAATGTTTGGAGAGATGTCGGCTGCTTAGGATGCGGGGTTTGTCTATCCTCGGCACAGGGATGTCTATATGAGGCGGCCGATGTCAGAGCGTATATGCGAGTTCGTATTTCTGTGATGAACTGTTCTCAGCCAGAAAAGACCCTGAAATGAAATATAATTACATACTCGATAAAATCATCTGATATAATAGAAATAAATGTTAATAAACTGACAGACCACGAAGAAAAAGTATAGTATAGTACAGTATAATCCAGACCTATCCAATAAACAACCACGCCACCAACCCGATCCACGCTCCACCAACAATGATCGTCAAAACAGCAGCACCAGCTTTGTCGCCAGTAGTAATAGGTGCCAGCTTCCTCTTTCCACCCTTTTCGCTATCACTACCCGCATTAGGGTCACTCTTACTATCGCCGCCCGTCTTCGCAGACACAGGTGGCTTATTCGACCGGACGATGAGATTCGACAGGAACGCACCCAGCGCGCTCATCTGCTGCTCCATGCCCGTGCTGCCGTCGTATTTATCCTTGTACCAGCGCTGGCCGCATGCGTTGTTGGGGCCTGTGCAGGAGCGCGCGGCTGCCTGCGCGGTGGATTCCAGCTTCGGGATGATGCGCTCGGCGGTGCTTGGGACGATCTGAGTCACGAAGGCGAGCCACGTCGTGTACAGACTTTTGTAAGTTTTCATGTTGTTGTCGCAGGTTCCGACTTTCTCACAGTAGACTTCGACCATGGTTTGGCCGTTGGGGTTGAAGCCATCGTATTTCAGCGGGTAGAACTGCTTGAGTCCGTAGTCGAGGAGGCCGTTGACTCTTTTGAGCCACTTTTCGTCGCCGTTCGTCTGCGTCTTGTTAGCATGGTATTGGTGTGGGAAGGACGGGTTGGTGGGGGGGGGATACAGACCAGGTTGTAGAGGTACGCGGCCCCCGTCATGTAGTGCCCATAATTGTATGTCCACTGCTCGTTACCGGACTCCTTGCACTGCGAGTCAATGCTGACAGTATCGGCGACGTGCCAGGTTTGATCATTCAGGAGCGGCGTAGACGCCGACCAGTCCCAGATCTTGATCGCCCAGTCCTTGTACCTCTTGTCGTCGGTGTACATGGCTAGCCGGGCCGCTAGGTGGAACAAGCCCCCGTTGGAGACACTATTCTTGAGTTCCCACCCGGGAAGCCAGTTCCACATCTGCCAGCGCAAGCCACCGCCGCAGTTCCCCATGTCCCACCGGGCGATCTGTGTGTTGTAGACGGCCTGCGCGAGGGACAGCCAGGAGGGGCCACCTTTGGGATCGGGGAATTGCATTTCGGCAGCGGTGATAGCCGCTAGGCCCCAGAACATTTGATCGTCGTTGCCCTGTGATGATCATTAGTTGTTTGCTTTGGATGATCGCCGGGCAGCAGGAAGCAGGAGCGCTGTGGGGGTAGAGGGGCGGCATACAAGCCAACTAGTCGCATTATCGGGCATATAGTCATGCTTATCACCCGACTGATGCACCATGCCTTGCGTCGACGCGGCGTTGTAGGTGTCATCGTCCGTTACGCGCCAGTACTCGATCATGTGCATGAACATGATACCGGCCTCCCACCAGGTGCCGTCGAGTTTACCGGGCGTTTGACCGGACTCGTTGCCCTTGTAGTAGTGCATCATACCCCAGGCGGCCGTGGAGGCGGCATCTCGAAGGGAGTCTTCACTCTCATCAGTACGTCATGATCGGCTTAAAGGAAGGCCACTTTGGAGGGGTGGAGAAGGGGAAGAAAGACGCACCATCGCTCTGGATATCCAAGTCGATAGCTGTAGCCGTGGGGACCAACAGCATGGCCAGCCATACTGTCGGCAGATATGACGAAAGCTTCATCGCGAGGGGCAGCCGCAAGCTTCCGAACCCGGTATATTAATGATCAACAAAGACGAACGAGCACGCGAAAAGAGGCCGTCTAGGGTCGAAGGATCCTCGCTGCAGGCGGCTCTGTCCGTTCCTTGAACTCCCGTCCTGCTGTCTGTGTGTGTCCAGCGTCCAGTCGCGTGTCGCGACAGACTAACAGGATGCGATAGACTTGACTCTGTCTACTAGCGTCTTACTCTACCAGCTCTGCCCTGATCGACTCTGTTCATCCAATGGGTGGTAATCAAGCTCCGAGAGAAACCGATCTTCTGCTAGGGGTACTCCGATGGGTGGAAGACGTGAGCGCGCGAGCGAGGGAATGCTGAGGGAGTGCTGAGGGAAGGAAGTCAGATCCTGGTCGACAAAAGTCAGAACTAAGGAGTCGTTTACAGCCCCTTGGGTGCTGATCCAAAGCCAATCTGAGACGAGTCGACGAGTAGCTGCAGCCGTTTTGTTACAAGAAACGCCTTTACACAAGTGTGACAAAGGATGGTTGGATGGATTATGGGAAGGATCAGGATCGGACGCCTGAAAATGACCTCTGCATAATATTTCCTGATATATTAGGATATAATTGGGGGAAACTACCGAGTCAATAGTTCAGGATGAGATCCTTCCGACCCTGACCTGACCGGGCTTTCCCAGGGGCAATATTATCATGCTGTTCATAACGTGGGCATAATCCGCCAACCCTGGATTTGGGGCCTGAGGGAGGGACTAACCCGTCATGAAGATATCTTGTCAATGCTGACTGTTCTATTATTATTCATTCCCATGAGGCTGGTGTCTGATGGTAGTGGGGGTATCCGTTCGGTCTAAAAGCACTAAAGCCACTAAATTAGAAAGTTCCCAGGTTGAATCGACTGACTTCATCCCCCAGAACTAGGCGTCTTAGGGCTTTTGCTGGTTGGAACAAGCGTCGCCAAGCGTAAGACAGTGGGTCGGGGCGTTAGTTCTCACAGGATCCATCCCACAGGATTCGTCGGGCATGGTTCGAGTCCAATCAGCCGTGCCAACTCAGTTGGAGTCTGGGATTGTCATGTCAGAGGGGTGACACGAGTTGGCCAATTGAATGTCGATATGAACCAAAAAGACAAGTCGATCTCGGTGGAGTTCCGCAAGACTTCTCTAAATGACGGAGCATCCATCGTTCATACCGAGTATCTTGATGGGTCGCCACCGATCTCTTGTATCCATTCTACCCTCACCCCCGATGTCAACCACATCGACGAACATGGGGGATTAAAGAACGTCGGTAGACGTGCATGAGATGAACAAAATTAAGGGGAAAGAATAAGATCTTGGACAGAAGCGAGGGGCCAAAGGCTCGGACACTTGCATAGCCCTGCTGTCCCGAGTGGGTGAAACCGATGCCGATCACCACGAACAGCCTCATCTCCAGGACGAATGCCAAGGCGTGTTTCGACCAGGGTTTGATATGCTAAGAATCCTTTCAGTCAATGCTTTTCAAAATTTGTTCATTATTGGGCACGCGGGATCCTGCAGGAATTAATTAAAGGATATAATACGGAGGGGTTTGTGACAATACAATTCCGAAGGATTGATGGAGGGCAGCCTTGCTCCGTACAGCCTGGCACGGGGTTTCCTAGCCCTAATTTGGTCCAATGAACCAACACCTGGATGGGCACTGCGCATGATTCCCTACCTGTTTGGAAACAACAGTCTCTCGTTGAAAAAGGAGAATATTCATAGAATAGATCTAGAATATCGTCAAGAAACTCCGTAAAGGTTAGATAAGTGAGGTCGTACGGAGTACATACTGACCTCATGGGAAAAGCTCGAAAACTTTCCGGCCCCAGTCCGATTACACTGTATTATGTAGATCCGATGGATCAACGTAAGCAGTAGAGTTCGGCCGTGCAGAGCTTACAGACAGAGCAATCGGGCTGTTCTGTTTTAGACCTAGGAGTTCGATGCCTTTCGTTGAAAGGTCGTCGACCAACAAGACCCCTTCCCAGTCTTCCTTCCATACTCCAACCGCCGCCGAAATGCTATCCATAATTAACAGTCTTCTCCGGCAAAGGAAGAGCCGGTTCTTGCTTTTGGGGACAGTGCTCCTTCTGCAAACCTATGCTCTCCTCTGTCTCTTCTCCTCTCCCGCCGTCCCAGGCGAGGACGACTCCGAGATCAACAGATACTTCACAGTAAGCCTTCCACCCTTTATCACCTCAAAGTAGACAGATAGACACCATCAGTCACATGAAGTCCCCCATATCTGACTGTCCAAAGTGGGAGAACCCCTCCTTCGCCTACTTCAACAACCAGTTCATCCTCCACCTCGCCTCCGCCGTGAACAACCCCCTCCCGACCCGCAAACTCCTCTCCCCCGGAATCACCATCCCCGCCGTCCGGGGCGTCCAGAGCGAAAAACATGTCCCAGTAACAGACATCTTCGACGGCGCCAGCCTCAACAAACTCGGATACGAAACCAGTCCCGCAGCGCAGGCCTTGGTCGGAGATGACACCACACCGACCCTGCAGGTAGACCACTACACCGAGATCACCGACTCACCATCGCACCCCATCGTCCAAGCCACCGCCGCCACCGAGTCCTACTGGCAATGGAGCGCCATCCGCTTCACAGCAGAGGCCTTCCTCCTCCCATTTACGGGACACCGCTGGCGCAGCGCAGCACAGCACTTCCAGCTCGCGGAGCCGCTCCAGCGCTGCGTAGACAGCCTTCTCCCCGAGATCATGCCGCACGCAATCGCCATGCACCTGCGCATGTGGCCATCCGACCTCTCTTTCGGCCAAAAGGACCCATGCCACACCAACGAAGTGCCCGTCCTAAAGCACGTCTTTTCCAAATGCGACTGGTCCGCCAACTACCTTTACCAAAACGTGCAGCGCGTGCAGACGAGCGCCTCTCAGCCCGTCGTCATCGCCACCGACGACAGGAAGCACCCCGCAGTGGTAGACCTGATCGCCCGTCTCGGTGATCGTGCCCACTTCATGGAGCCGACGGGCTCCTGCGCCGCCGCGCTGAACGCTACCGTTCCGGAGAATGAGCGGAAGTGGCGCGCGGCCGCTTACTGGCCAATCCTCGAGGCTGCCACCATGGTGCAGGCGGAGGCGTTCGTCGGCAGCTTCTGGTCGACGTTCTCGCAGCTGATTGCTGTCCGCAGGATGGATACGTCCCGGACGTACTTTGTGCAGAACAGGGCGCAGGCGTTCCTGTGGTGGTATCGATGGGGCCTGATTAGCTCTGCGTTGGGTGTGGCCGCTGTGCTGACGGCTTGGACCTTCAAGCGTTATTCTCGGAGCCGGAGGGCCTCGATGTTGAAGGGAGACGAGGGAACCCTTCAGGTGTAGTTTATATATAGCTTTTTTTTTTTTTTGTATATTGGCATGGGTTTGGCGGGTTTGTTTGGACACTTGTATATCAATTGGGTGGAGTTTTCTTTGTTTTGAACATAGTATGGGATTACTATAAGGACCAGGGGTATATATCGGCGATGTCCATACAACTGACAACTTCATTAGAGGGCATATATCATTTTCTTGGTCAAGTTCCTATCATTTATTTAGCTTTTCCAATAATATATATGGAGAGTATGATACCATTTATCACTACATACTGGATGTTCCCGTTTTTGCATCGTATATGTTGAATTTCGACGTCTGCATCCGGCCAAACAATTGAAGATAGTAGTGAGGTAATGATACCGAAAGACCTCAAATAATGCTCACTGATTTTTGGATAAACCAGCATCAACAGACTGTCCCGTGTTGCTCTGGTTGCAGAAATAATTTAGAGTTATCTCGACTCTGCCCAAAAAAAGTGCATTGGTACCATCGTGCACATGCGTTTTCGGAAGTCCTGAGCAATCGCTTTCTCTTGCCGTAACTGATTTTCTCTATCAGAGTATTTTAAAGAAAGATTTAGGTATGTGCTGATCACTATTAATGAGTACCTCTGCTTTAGTAGTACGTTGGAGAGAAAGATGTGGGCAAAAAGCGATGAAGTGGTCAAAATCTTGGGATGTTGATATCAAGTCTATGGATAAGGTTGCAAGATTGTATATAGATAATAATAAAAATATATATAGGGACAAATGAATAAATAAAAGCAAGAAAGAAAAACTGCAGAATTAACCGATCGCAATCACCAATACCACCAAGAATAGTAAGCAGACAACAGCAGCAGTTGCCTATTCGAGTAGCAACCCCGTCAGACTATGATTATCTATACAACATTTTACTACTACCTCAGTCACCGGACCATAGAACAATCATGGTAATTCAACAGCCTATAAGTTTCTGCTATAAATTAAATTCACAACCCATCCATAGGCAACGATCTTTATCCGGATGCCTAGGATCAGACTTTATTGAAGTATAAATGTTCGTGGCTTAGATGCCCAGCAATTAGAGAACAACGATAAGCTGCTGTCTACATACGGGCTAAGCCTCACGAGCTGATGGGTCCCCTGCGCGCGGGGAATTGATAAAACTGCGTCTTATAATCATTCTAACGTGTTTTGCACCTTAAAACGCGGTGTGAGAAATGTGTTGCCTCGACACGTTTATCTTGTGTTAGTTAGGTATCAACAATTCTCATCTCCTAGGCTGAGACATTATCATCCATTCTATCCGTATCTTGGTGGTATGTGACTACATTTTTGAGAGCTATCATATGTATAACTCCACGTATACGTTTTAGCCAAAAGCTATCGTAATATGATTAGATATCTCCGAACATTTCATGTACACCTGCAGATGGCATTAATTCTTCGAAGAGGTCCATGTCAGATAGTCATGCGCCTTTTGATAGACTATTATTGCCAAAGCAGGCCTGCGCCTCCTGCTATTTTACCATATTTCCAGACCCTCTCGCAGGATGACCGCAGGATTATTCCAATGCGTGGAATCATCTAACTTCGTTGTAAAAGCGTGTACCTTCTCAACAGCCTACCATTTAGGCATCATAATAGATGTGGCATTGGCGCACTTTTGTTTGGCCCAAGCGCCGCGATGCATCTACTAGACGAGCTGTCGGGGCGAACTCCGAGACATTGTAGCGAGGGAGTGTAGGTAAGATGATGACGGTCATGATTAGGCTAATGGATCCGGAGTTTAAAATAGTTTGTGGCTGGCGTTCAGGCACCTATATTCCACGCTTAGTATCAACACGACGCTCTGACCGACATCTACACAAGCCTTGATAGGCATCATGAGTTGGTCAACCTTAAAAAGCACACTTACGCCCATGATCAAAAGGGAAACTGATATTCACGAACCCCCCGGAACCTGAAACCCACTTACTCATCGCCATGTCCGACTCTGATTTTGTTTGTACGCTCGACACCTGCCCTATCGAATATGGCTACATCAATTATCAGCCAAATATTGCAGGGAACCTCTTCTTTGTGGCTCTCTACGGCGTCCTTCTTCTCGCGCAGCTGACGCTAGGAATATTCAATCGTACATGGAGCTTCATGATAGCAATCATCCCAGGCCTCATCCTGGAAATACTAGGTTATTTGGGACGATACTTTCTTCACAACAACCCATTTAGTTTCGATAATTTTCTACTGTCAGTATATTCCAAAAGCCTCCTTAGGCAAACACCAGAAACTGACAAAACCAGTTACCTCATCTGTCTGACAATAGCCCCGGCCTTCTTCACCGCTGCGATCTACCTATGTCTCGCGCGAATCATCATCGTCCACGAAGGCGAGGACATATCCCGACTGCGTCCCCGGACATACACTATCATCTTCATCTGCTGCGACGTGATCTCACTGATCCTGCAAGCCGCTGGAGGAGCAATCACTTCCATCGCGGAAACTGATTCCCTGCGAGACACAGGCGTCAACATCATGATCGCGGGCCTGGCCTTCCAAGTTGTGTCGCTGGCTCTGTTCATGGCACTTTCGCTAGAGTTTGCGTATAGCGCCTGGAGGCGCTCGCGAAATACCACCGCAGCTGCAGACAAGGAAGGTACATACGCTGATGTACGAGAAAGTTTGAAGTGGAAGTTATTCCTTGTTGGTATGTTCCCATTTTCGATTTTATCTCCCTAACTTTTCAGATGGTGGGCTTATACGGTACAGCTCTCGCGGTCGCCACGGTCACCATCTTCGTTCGGTCGTTCTTCCGTGTTTTTGAGCTTAAGGGAGGGTTCGATAGTCGGTTGGCGAATGATGAGGTGGCTCTGATGATACTGGAGAGCGGTATGGTTGCCATTGCGTGTATCTGCCTGACAGTGCTCCACCCCGGGGTTGCGATGGGAAGAGCTTGGGGACAAATTAAAATGTCTACTTCCAGGCGGGGTGCGTAAATATGGATGGTTTTTTCTCCTTTTTCTTTTCCTTTTTTGTCTTGACAAAGTTAACATCTTAGCATGCGGTTGAATACTGGCGAGTGGTTCTTTTGGAAGTTTGCTGTTTTTTGTTGGATGATTGCCCCTTTATATTTGACACTATATATTCGTTTGTTCAAAGAGCCGGGATAGTGTTTTAAACAGAAACTATACGTAGTAACAGCTGAAGGAAAAGAAATAACTGCATTACAATGGTCTAAGTCGTGATGATGGAACATTTCCCACGTCTTCTTGCAATAGCATCAGTCGCCCATGTTGCTCCGAGTACTGTAGTCGAACATTTGTCGACGCCGCTCTCTTCTCCATAAAACTACTAGTCGAATACTCATCGTCCCCAAGCTTCTCCAGTCCGTGGTAAAAGGACGGCAGGGTCGACGATTTCCACAACGGGACATGGTTCTTTCGACTCAGCACAATGGTGACGACCAAGAAAATGGTACCCAGGAGGACCAAAGAAGCCGGGAAAGCGAGCCATGGCCACTGTACGCTGACGAAGATCTCGTCGGTCTTGACGGTCCCACGAACGCTCTCGTTGGTTGACTTCAGGCCGAGTCTCGTCAGCGAAGCGGCAATTCGCTTCATGGCCTCTTCAAACCCGATTGTCACGATGCGATCGGCATTGAGCTCGATCCCGTTGCGCTCAAAGTCTGACTCGCCCTCTACACCTGTAATGTCTGCGTCTGTACGCCATCCTTCTATGCTATCCCACTGCCAGTTTATCTCGTTCACAACGGGCAGAACATCGGACATCTGGCTCTGTAGCTTCTGCATATCCCAGTCGCAGAAGGTGAGATTCAAGGCGGGCTGGGCATCTGTTGTGTATGGATCTTTTGGTCGCCAGCAAGGTATCGTCTCACCGGGTCTCAGAGTGTCTGGGCTCTGGGCCAGATACAGCACACCGAAATCGGGGGGGGGAGGTGTGTATTGACGCGTCCCCATTGGTAACCGAGATGTCATATTGTCGGAGACAGACCGAGAGGCTGCACTCGGTCACTTTCTGGAAAATCACATCATCGGAGGTCGGGGCGTTCTCTGAGAGCTGGCCTTTCTTCATTCCAATCTCAGCGTACGCGTAGGCTACCAGCGGATTTTTGACACCGGCAAAGGTACTATTAGGGTGATCCGGATCTTCACTAGAGAGAAGACCTGAATAGTTCTCATAGGCCTCATCGCTCTCGTCGAGATCCTGCACTGAGAACCGCTCCCAGATGGCCACGTTCGGCATAGACATAAATCCCCGTTTGTTCGATATGGAAAAAGTTCCAGGAATAATCGTATCTCCGTGTAAGGGATCTTCCCCCACCCATGGATGGGGCAATTCAATATGGCACCTTTCATTAAAGTTCTTATCCGGAACAGGCAAGGAACAACTGAGCTTAGCAATAGAGGTCAGATCGGCACACTGGCTACATATACCGATCGATGGGAATGGATCCCAGGTACAGTTGCCGGACGAACATTTGGGTTCGAAGCTCATGTCTTCGCTAGACCAGAGTCCTTGCATGATTGCATTCTTCCAGTCGATAATTTTCGGTGCTGGGATGTATTTAGTTACCTGGGGTGCCGCAGCTCCACTCAGATTATCATGATCCGGTACTGATACTAGAGGATAGCTAATGACCTGCTGTATAAACGGATCAAATGCCAAAAGGAGGATAATCAGGGCTGCACCGAGACAGACAAAAGAGCGAGCACCATGATTGATGACGATCATCAGCGATCCCAGCGGTCCTCTGCTCGCAGAATCAAACGATTGCATTCCAAATAATCGTCTCTGCCTCGGATCCTGAAACCACAGCCATTTCAGTTAACATATGGCTTCTCCTATCACCAGAACCAAAGAAGATTTACATCCCGTTGCCAGCACAGAGATAATCGTATTCAGCGTGATCTTATAAGCCAGCTGCGGTCGCTTTTTGTTGTCGTACGCCACAAGAACGCCAAAGATCGCGACCAGACAGGCGATGCTAAACGACAATGCAATGCCCTCGAGAAGCCATGTGTCAAGCCAGAGAGATCTCTTGGCTTTGGGGTATTTTTCACGGGTCTTTGTTTCGGATGGCGCCGACATGGTCTCCTCGCAGTCTTGTGCCTGGGCATCATTCAAGGGCCCTGATTCAACCGTCATCTTCCGACGATTCGGCTTCTTCTAATCGTAGAGGGCTTGGAATTGAGAGATGTTCGGTGTTCATTCGAGATAAAGAACTCAATTCATAGCGCATCGTACCAGTAGAGGGCACAAAGCAGCAAAATCCGACGAGGCGCATGGACTGCACAACGCGCTCCTTGGCTTATAAGAGGAGGCATTGCTTAGGGTGGCATTGCTTTAGTCCCAAACTCAAGCAATAAGATTTGAAGCTCAGCCACATTGCTTGAATCTGTTTGTTTTTGTCCCCTGTATCAGGCTGAGAAACCTGGTAAAGACCAACGTGGGGGCCAAAACGCCCGTTGGACGGAGCAATTGGGAGGATATTAGCCGAAAGGAATTACCTATGGATAGTTATTAGCTATTGTTGATGATCATTCAATCACAAGGGTACAAGGGTCGTTTTGAGAGCGATGGGCGCGAGGGAGCAGTGAATCTTGGTGTCATAAATTGAGGTGTAGTTAGAGTTCCTGGACCTGAAGCTGCCATGGTTAGCCTACAGCCCTGAGGTTACTATTTGTGAAGATCTTTTCTTACTTTCCACCCTTTGGTTGTCTTTTTCTTGTGTTTATTCTATTTAGATGTCTTGGTTTTTTTCTTCACCTCGTTTCATCCTCTTGCCTGCCAGTTTTACTAATTCATAGGAAGGCTTGAGAATTCTCATATCGTATATCTTGAGTGCAATTTGTAAACAACTTAAATGGTATCCAGCTGATGTGTCACGCCCGGCAACTCCACATACCACGCCAAATCACTATCCTCCTTCATCTCCCAAGCCGTAAACCCATTCCCCATAAATCGGAACCGATTAGCACTCGAGTACTCAATATCCCAGTCCTCCCCACGGATCTCCTGCATCATCCGGCGGAACAGGATCGCACTACCACCGAACAGCGCCACAACACGGCCGTCTGCCGTCCCCCGCTTGTACCAGCTCTTGCAGCCACCCGTCCACACAAGCGTCTGATGCACTTGCTCGCCGTATCCCACAAATGCCTTCTCCGCGTCCAGCTTGGGCTCGACGGACTTGATGTCTTCCGTGGCGATCTTGCGGATCCACTTCATGAAGTAGTCGCCTGTCCAGTTGAGAGACTCCACCAGGGAGCCGTGCCCGCCGAGACAGTTGGGGCCCATCATGATGAAGTAGTTCGGGAAGCCCACCGTTGACACGGATAGGTATGTCTCCGGATCGACGTTCCACTTGTCGGCCAGTCGTTGACCGTCTTTGCCGATAATCGGGAAATGGGGAATGTGCGAGACATCGAAGCCGGTGGCGCATATGACTGTCATTGTGTTAGTTGCTAGCTGACTAGAGGTTACGTATATGAATATGAACGGAAGACATACCGACGTCGCACTCAAAGGCCTTTCCGTCTGCGGTGTGAACGGCGTTCTCACTGATATGGGTGATGGTGCTGTTACTTAGATTGCAGTTCGGCAGGGAAAATGACTCGAGATAACCCTGACCCGGGGTGACGCGACGACAGCCCACCTCAAACTTGGGGATGAGCTTCTCGCACAACTCCGGGTCGTGGTTGAGTTTCTCGGCCATTTGATTTGTGCCGAAACGCTGTGCTTCTTCGTTATTGCTTCCTTTGATGAACTGTTCTAGTCAGCACCATGCTTACTTCTACATAAATGGGTAGACATAGGGAGAGGAAGACATACTAGTCTGAATGTTTTATTTGTCCTCCCCAAAATGCCTTTCCGGTACTGCCGATGTGTCTCCGGATCTTGGAAGGCCTTGATTTGCTCCTCGGTGTATGGCGGGTTCGGATTAGGGTCGTCATTGCCATGGTGCCTGGATGGCGGAACGCGAAGGTACACCCACGCGGGACTGCGCATAAAGTTCATAACCGTTGTTCCTGGCAAATTTGCCATCTGAGGAGTAATCTGAATGCCCGACGATCCATTGCCAATGACGGCGATGCGCTTCCCCGAGTAATCAAACTCGTGGTCCCAGTCTCCCGAGTGGGTGAGGTGGCCCTTAAAAACGTCGAAGCCAGGGATTTTGGGCCACACAGGATGTCTGGTTTCATTAGTCCGCTGCGTTGGTAAAAGTATAACATCACATGGGAGACATACACAAGAACTCCCTGGGCTGAAAGGACAATCTCCGCATATTCAACGCGCTTCTCGCCCGTGAGTGTGTTTTCCACCTCGACTCTCCACTCCCCCTTCTCGGCCTGCCAGGCCATCTCCACAACTCGCGTGTTCAACTGCAGGTCACGATCAAGGTTCCACTTGCGAACTGTCCGATGGATGTAGTCCTGGATCTCTGTTCCGCTGGCATAGAACTTGCTCCAGTTGGGGTTGGGGTCGAAGGGGAAGGCATATGCATGCGCGGGGACATCGCATTGCACGCCGGGGTAGGTATTGACGAGCCAGGTCCCGCCTACATCCCCTCGAGCCTCGAAGATGGTGTGCGATACGTACCCATCTAGCTCTGGGAAACGGTGCTGGATCTTGTGCGCGATCAATAGACCGGAAAAGCCAGCGCCGATGGTGATGACGCGGATCTTGCGAGCTGTGTATGCGTGCTCGGTCTTGAGAGGGATCGCATATGGGTCATGCTGGGTCGTCCCCGAAGGGCCCGCGGAAGTCCCATTGGGGACGGAGAGGAGGCGCTCGACGTGCGCTTTGAGATGGAGGGGGTCGGAATCAGGAGTCGGGTTTTCAACGGAGGCAGTCATTTTGGCTGGTGCTGATTTTGTTGTGGTAGTTGATGGTATACAGATAGTTGTGGTGAATGGGATCGATTCTTATATAAATCAATGCTAAGATAGAAACCATAAGGGTATCGCAAGACAAGTCCCCTAATTATCTCTAGACATGGCCCGGCACATTCCCCTCCTGCACCATGTGTTCGGGTAAGTGAATGCATTGCCTGAGGGCTGGTATCTCTGGTTGTTCGGCACTCGGTAGAGGCGAGTGGATCATCCATAATTTTCCCAGTAAAGATTCCCGGTTACCTAATTTGGCAATGGTAATAGGAGGCATATCCTGTAGTCAAACCACCATGCTATGGTTATTGGCTTCTATCAGCCGAGACTTCAGTAAGATTGTCATTCTGATACAATTCAACGGTACCAACGGAGGGTAACTGCTTCGGTTGGATGTGGTAAAGGACTGATGGTAATAGAGAACATTTGCAGAGCTATCATACCAAGCGTAACTACTCAGCTACAAAAAGATACCATACATTTTTGGCCTTCGTAAAGAACTCCATATTCAGTTCGATAGTAACTAAGTAACGCTGTGAGAAATTTGTATGTAAATTATGACAAAAAACTATAGACTACTAGACACTGCTTCGTATGTCTTATCCGCTCCATGCTGCATCTTCAGATCGCAATAGTTCCTATCCGCCACATCCTGTGCACGTTGTCGATATCCTGGCGCAGGCCCCTGGTATCGGGCGATGATGCGTTTCTGCTTGTGTCCCAGCTCACGATTAATGCCTGTCATCCATGAATCCACCTCATTAGCCAGAAGACCCTGCGCACAAGTATGCACATGCTCCGTCCACTCCGCCACTTTCTTCGAATTCGTCTCAGCACAGGTGATTTCATGATCCCGACAATACCTCACAAAGCCCGTCACCCACTCCACGGCGTACTCAATACTGCGCGGGATATTCCCAAACATCTGATGTGGACCCAACACCATGGTCATGTTCGGAAATCCCTCGACAAAAAGCCCTAGAAAAGTGCGAGGCCCCTCCTTCCAGCGATCACCCAGCCGCACACCATCCCGGCCGCGGAAGTCCACCGCCGTAAAGGCGCCCGTGATAGCGTCGAAGCCCGTCGCGTAGATGATCATGTCGAACTCAAAGTGCTCCTCACTAGTCTGGATCCCTTTCTCCGTAACCCGCCGAATAGGCGTCTCCTTCGCATCGACCAGGCGCACATTACTTTGGTTGTACACCTCAAAATACCCACTCTCCAGCGGGACCCGCTTTGTCCCAAACCCATGGCACTTGGGGATCAGCTTTTCCGCCGTGACGGGGTCATGCACGCGCTCGCGGATCTTGTTCGCAATGAACTCGCTGAATAGGGCGTTCGCCTCACGGTCGTAGCCAATATTCTTGAAATTCCCCAGCCATTTGGCAAACCCACGCTCCTCATACAGCTTGTTCCAGAATGCTTCTCGCTCGTCCTTGGGCACGTCCTGCACGCGGCGCTGGTCCGAGGTGTGGACAAATCCGGAGTAGGACGAGCGGCACTTGGTGAAGATTTCGTCGTAGCGCGAGCGGATGTCTTGCATTTCCTCCGGGGAAATGCGCGCGTTGCGCAGCGGGGCGCTCCAGTTGGGTGTGCGTTGGAAGATGGTGAGCTCGCCGGCTGTCTTGGCGATTTCTTGCACGGCCTGGATGGCTGTTGCGCCGGTGCCAATTACAGCGACGCGTTTGTTCTCGAACGAGATCGGGGTGTGCGGCCAGCGGGCCGTGTGGTACCACTCTTTCGTGAAGTCGTGGATACCGGGGATATTGGGCAAGGTGAAATTACTGAGGACGCCCATGGCTGTTACTAGGAAGCGAGATGTGTATTTCTTTCCTTTTGCGTCGGTGAGAAGCCACGAGTTGGTAGGTTCTTGGAAGTGGGCAGATTTGATGGTCGTGTCGAACTGCATATCGTCGTAGAGGTTGAACTTGTCGCATATGAACTGGCAGTATCGGAGCGTTTCTGGCTGGGGAGCGAAGTGCTCATTCCATGACCACTCGTCGAGTAACTCTTTCGAGAACGAGAATTGGTACGACCAGCTCTCGGAGTCAAACCGTGCACCTGGGTACCGGTTCCAGTACCATGTCCCACCAGGGCCAGATGCGGAGTCAAGTACACGGACGCGCAGATTCAACGTGCGCATCCGATGCAGCGCGAAGATGCCAGACAGGCCGCCACCAATTATTAGGACATCGTAGTCGAGGTCCTGGTTGAGTTGCTCAAAAGAAGGTGTTTCGTAGCTGCCCATGATTGCGTCGATAGTTGGTGCTGGGGATGATCAAGTCACCCCGCGATCTGTCGCGGAATATATACAAATGACATCTCCAAACGAACGTCATCCTTTTCCGAGACATTGGAGGCCGGTAGTAACATGGACTAGTATTGTACCGGATAGCCGGCGGTCGAGTCGACCAAATTAGGGCTTCCCCGCATCCCCGGATCGTCCAAAGATCCACCCACCAATATCCAACCAGCTCAACTAGAGCTCCTCCAGGAAGGACGCCAAGATTGTATCTAGACACATTGCCGGATATGCCTTGAAGCTCCTTTTTAATCCCCAGGGAAATGGTTCTGCACTTGTTTCTTCATCATGCATACCCTAGTTCACGATGGACAATCCACGCGCCTCTGAAGAGTCTCTCGCCGACGATGAGAAAGCAACGAGCACCCACATCCCCGACATCAGGAAGATAGACACCATTGACACGCTTCATCAAGATGAAGCTCTCAAGGTGCTCGCTGCCTACACGGGCGACGAGTCATGGACGCCAGAAGAAGAGAAGAAGTTGGTCCGAAGAATTGACTTCAAGGTGCTGCCTCTACTTTGCCTGACGTATGGCCTGCAATACTACGATAAAGCGATGCTATCACAAGCTGTAAAAGCCCTTCCATCTTATACACAAGAGAGTTGAATATACTGATTGATTGAATAGGCCATCTTCGGTCTTCGAGATGACCTCCACCTCACGGAGGGCAACAGATACTCCTTTTCCGCCGCTATCTTCTACCTGGGCTTTATTGTTGGCGCCTATCCAGCCATGACCCTGGCACAGAGGTTTCCCATTGAACGTGTTGCCTCAGTTCTCGTTGTCGTATGGGGAATTTGTCTGATACTGACACCAGCGTGCTTCAATTTCCAAGCGCTGTTCGCGCAGCGTTTCTTTCTAGGTCTCCTGGAAAGCGGCATTAGCCCTATGTTCATGCTCATTGTCGTACGTCAACGATCCATTCTTTCCAGTATATGACAAAACACTGAACGGTTCAGGGAGGATGGTATAAAAAGAACGAGCAAGCGCTACGCATGGGGTATGCTACCTACCTACACACTCTCCACTCCAACGGTACTAAAATCTTTCCAGTGTATGGTACTGCTGGACCGGATACGTCTCCATCTTTTCCCCGCTCATCAATTACGGTCTGGGCCACATCCACGGCACCCTATCCCCCTGGAAGTACATGTACCTATTCGGCGGATCAATCACCATCGTCTGGGGCGTCTTGGTGCTGTTCCTCCTCCCGTCCGACCCTATCCGCGCGCGAGGCTTCGATCCCCGCCAGAGATACATCGCGGTCGCCCGACTCCGCGTCAACAACGCCGGCGTGCGTAACACGCACTACAAGAAGTCCCAAGTTATTGAGCTTCTCACAGACCTCAAGTTCTGGCTCATGTTTTTCATCGCCTTTCTGAGCATGATTGCCAACGGTCCCATCTCAACCTTCACGCCCATTATCATCAACTCAATGGGCTTTGACACGCTGACCTCGCTGCTTCTGATGATGCCATCTGGACTCTACGCAGGTAGCCTGATGCTAGTAGCGCCTTACCTGGCCTACCGGTTTAAGAATGTCCGCTCGTGGCTTGTGTGCGTGTGCGTCATGATGTCGACGGTTGCGGCGCTATTGTTGCTGTTGCTGCCGTTCTCGAAGACGGGCGGGTTGCTTTTCGCTTGCTATATTCTGCCCTCTGTTGGAGGCGGATATGCTGTGCTCATGGGGTTGCAGATTGCGAATATAGCAGGGTACACAAAGCGCGCGGTCGCGTCGGCGGGGTTGTATATCGGATACTGTCTCGGTGAGTCCAAAGTCCTGTCTTGACAGTTGGGAGGTTATTGACTGTGGTAGGTAATTTTGTGGGACCGCTCGTCTTCGAGGAGAAAGATGCGCCCCGCTATGTACCTGGTTTTATCGTGGTCATTGTGACATCATTTGTGTCAGGGCTGCTGGTTCTGGCTTACAGGTTTGTTTGTGATCGTGACAACAAGCGGCGGGATGCGGCGGGCACGATGGAGGCATTTGATAATGCGTATCAGGATGATTTGACGGATATCACCGTAAGTCTATACCTCGCCTCGTTTATCACCTTGCTAATATAGGCAGAATCCCGAGTTTCGCTATATCCTGTAGAGCCATGGTTGTGATGGAGTGTATGCTCAGGGAAAGGGACAGGGACAGGTTTAGGGTTCGGGTTAGGGTTAGGCCGCTATACTATACAATGCAACTCCTCTCATTATCATCTGTTCGATTCCACTCCGTAAACTGTTTACCTGGCATCTCCACATGAACGACCCTTTCCCCAGATTCACAGGCTATACCCCAGATTCTCCACCCGACCGCCGAAAAACCCCACGCGCCTAACCCCCACGTATCTATACAGCGTTTCAAAACACCACGGGTATACTGTAGCCCCATAGACCCTGCCGGCACTAGGCCGCCTCAGGCGCATACTAGCTTCAACTTGGAAGGAGGGACGGACAGCGGGGGCCTTCCGCGCATGGCTACCGGCACCCGGTTATCTTTAGGCATTTCGTTTTACCTTTACCATTAGCCGAATGCCGAGACATCTATGGGGTGCATCTAGCCATACGTGGGACAGTTTGATACAAGACTAATATCGGTGTATACAATTCGAGAAAGACACTTGCAACCACAATCAACACCGAGTATACTGCACAGCAACCATGACTATCTCAATCCCGCTCAGTATGCACGCATGGAGGAAACACAAGGGGAACCCATCGCCAGTAAATTTTCCTCGGCATTTTGAACATCTCTAGAAACTCGTCATGCTGATACCGACAGGTGTGGGAAGAGGTCCCCGTCCCTGGAGTACCCCGCCGTGGGTTCTTAGTCAAGCTGCTCGCTTCTGGGGGTATGTTTTGGTTTCTTCATTGTTGGTTTATCACTTCTGAGGCTTTATAGTATGCCACAGCGATCAGGCACTGCTTGACGTTGAAGACCGCCCGCATTTCAACGAGAAATACACCCTCGTATGTGTAATGAGCCAACAGAGAAAAGTATATACTGACTATACAGGGCCACGAAGGGTGCGGGGAAATCATAGCTATCGGGGAGGACGTCAACGATTCTCGATTCCGTCTGGTGGGTTTATTAGCTTTCTCCATCTGATGGAATGTATCAAACTAAACCAATTTACAGGGTACAAGAATCGCCTGCGTGGCCGTGCCAGGCTGCGGCGCAAAGAGCTGCTCCGAATGCTCGCGGGGTCTAGACCAGCTGTGTCCGAACGGACAACACCATGGAATCGGACAAGACGGGTTCTACGCCCCATATGTTGCGATAGACGCTCGAGGAGCCGTTCTCGTTCCTGAAGGTGACTAATCCCAGTATATCCCAACCTATCTCAGGAACCCTCTGACAGGATGACATGAAGGCGTCCCCTCTGCAGTGGCTGCAGTAGCCACCGACGCCGTAAACACAGCCTACCATGGGATCGTGCGCCGGGCCGAAGTAAAAAAGGAAGAGACTGTCTTCCTGTTCGGGCTGGGCGGCTTGGGGTTCAATGCTCTGCAGGTTGTGCGGTACATTGGGGCCCGCGTCATTGTGTCGGACTTGCGGAGCGAGAAACTGGAGTTGGCGGTGCAGAAGGGTGTGCCCCGTGAGGATGTCGTTTCTGTGGGAAATGGCATTCCTGAATTCGTGGTGGATAATGGGCTGCAGGGGAAGATAGACACGGTCCTGGATTTTGTGGGATCGCATCAGACATTTCATGATGCTCAACAGATTGGTGAGTTTCTTTTTTCTTTTACTCTCCACTCGTTCGTATACATCTATGTGTATTTGTTTCGGGTGATATGGACGAACAACATCGCTAACAACATGAACAGTCCGACCTGGCGGAAAGATTCTCTGCGTGGGCACCCATCACCGCCAAAACGAGGTTGACATGAAGATCGGCATTCGCAAGAGACTTAGTATTATCTTTACATATGGAGGGCTGCCCGAAGACCTGGTTGCGGTCCTGGACCTGATTGCTAAGGGGACGATCCAGCCGCGGGTGGAAACAAAGACTCTGCCGGAGATGCCGACTGTGTTGAAGGATCTTTGTGCTGGGAAGATTCAGGATCGAGTTGCTTTGATCTCTTAGGCACACTGATTTCGAATTCAAACCTATATAATGTCTGAACGATGCGTACTAGACAAAGTAATCTGCTGGATAGATTTGTTTGAATAGACAGCAGTATATAATTGCTGCCCTCTTGTTCGGTTTCTATCGTGATTGGAGCACTCTGGTATTCTTTGCCTTTGCTGGTCTCAGTTTCGAGTTGCAGACTTGTCAAGGAGAAAATTGTGATAAAATCTGTTATATGTACTACCGCCTTACGTAGATCCATCCCAAATATTACTTAGGTACGTATATTCCTGTCTAAGAGCATTTACAGGCTTAGAGAAAGTGTAATGTAGACTTATGATCACATGGAAATAATGTCAGAATTGGTGTGATTTGCCTTCAAAACAATGAATACTACGGAAGCTATTAGTGATAAAATGATTCTCATGCCATAAGCTTAGTGGCAATCAAGCACTATGCCCCCTGCTGTTGTGCTCTCCCACTGACCCGGCAAACCGTAGTGGGAAAGCCGGACAGTTCCCCGCACTGGGGGACTGTCTAGTGAATATATATTGAATCACTACTTGGAGCTTCAGATATCAATAAATAACAATCACTGGCACGCTGAAATAAATCTAAATGATCAATTGACATTTACTTCTAACTAACTTAACAACATCTATTTGGACCAAACCTCAGAGATGCCTCCACTCCCCAAATACGAATACACCGGGCCGGTGGATTGCACTATCCCCCCGGACAGGGCCCAACTCAAGGGAAAGAGTGTAATTGTGACAGGAGGTACATCTCCCTTCCTACCAGAGACCGCAATCACTCGACTAACCACTCCCAGGGGCCAATGGAATGGGCGAGTCAACTGTTCGAGCGTTCGCCGCAGAAGGGTAATTCAGCTCTATCCCGAACTTCAAATTCCAGTACTAACAAGACAAGCGCATTCGTCACTATTGCCGATGTTAACGACGAGCGCGGCAACAACCTCGCAAAGGAGCTCCACCCGTATGATACCCAAAACCCTTGACCTATACAAGACTGACCAATTCTAGGAACGCCCAATTTGTCCACTGCAACATCACTAGCTGGGAAGAACAGGTGCAAACCTTCGAAGCAGCCATTGCCAACTCCCCAAACCGCAGCTGTGACGTAGTCATCGCGAACGCAGGCATCAGCCGCGCCAGCGGAGATGACTTGTGGCCGTTGGACGGTACGTCCCTCATTCATTCCCATGCCGCTTTTGCGACGAGCACACTGTTAACAGTAACTAGATCCCAATGCCCCTCCAGTCAAGCCGGGTCTCGCTATCATTGACGTGAACATGGTCGGGACGCTGTATACGTGGAAGTTAGCTATACATTACTTTCGCAAGCAGCCGGATGTTCCCGAGCGGGATCGGTGCTTTATCATCACCGGGAGCATGGTGGCTTGGATTGACTCTCCGGTATGTCCCCTTTCCCTGGAAATATATAACTTGCTCGCTAACAAACGTTCGCAGGCCAACTGGCAATACACGTGCACTAAATACGGCCTGCGCGGGCTGATGCGCGTTGCAAGACGCAGTTCATGGGAACAGGGTATTCGGATCAACTACGTTGCGCCGTGGTAAGTGTCTTCCCGTTGAGTATCTCCACGAGGAAGTACTGACACCCTCCGCTAGTTATATCAAGAGTGCGATTCGGTCGCCGGAATATGAAGCAGAACTTACCCGCAAGGGGGTGCAATTTGCGCCGCAGGAGGATGTCGCGATGTGCATGATGAGGATTGCTACTGATCAGACTATTAATGGTAGGTGGTGTCCCTCTTTATTACGCTAGGTAAGCATGGTGCTGACAGGACAGGACACTCTCTGATGATCACGCCCAAGTCGGTGGCGAAGGAGGGCTTCAAAGATGCTGAGCAGGATGACCATATTGAGGAGGGACACTTGAAGCGCAATCAGGAAACGCAGTTGCGTGTTATTGAGGATCGATGGCAGGTGGGATGGAGTAAGACACGTACGGCTGAAGGGGCGACAAAGAGTAATGGACATAGTTGAGTTTATCACTAGCTGTATTGAAGGTGTTTCCTGGAGCGCAATTAACCTCAATGCCTTTTGCATGTATATACTGGCTCTCCGTGTGTTATTCGATGACAGCCACTGCACCAAGATATCAAGTCAGCATTTGGTCGGGATTTTCATTACTGAAATCTCAGCATTCTATGACAACTTCAGTAAATAAACTTCTTATGAATTTCTGTATTGCAAGAAGGGATAGTAATTCTTGTTTGGGTGTCACCATCCAAAAAAAGCTAACCAAGGCGATAGGCCATGCCCTATATAAAGCTGATCATGGAACCTTGATCTTGAAAGCATTTGGCTCCGGCTTATCCAAAGCCCACTTGATCCCATCCGTAATCACATCATCCCACTTCTTCGATCCCGACAATTTATCTCCATATCGACGGAATCCATGAGGCAGACCCGGAAACACGCTCACATCCGTCGGAACCCTATTCAGCATGTCAGTCTTCGACCTTTCCCAATTCACACTAATAAGAGGAAAAGCAAAGAAAAACCTCACCCATTCTCACTAAGGAGCTTCGCAAAAAGCAGCCCCTCATCGCGCAGCGGATCCATCCCCGCAACGCCAAACACCGCAGGCGGCAACCCCCTAACCTCCTCCGGTGTCGCATACCCGGGATTTGACCTACGATCCTTCAAATCCGGCGCTGGCCCCAGCAAATTCATAAACAGTTTGATCCTCTCCACCGGCAGAATTGGCGCATCCCGACACTCCACGAAGCTCGAGACACTCGGGTCGCGCATCTGCGCCAGCATCCCGTCATAACACGTGTGATGGACCAAAGGCGGGATTATGAGTACCTGGCCTCGAATGCGAGGCCGCTGGGCCAGATTGGCGTCTTCCCCCGAATTCTGCTGGAGCGCCAACGACACGGTTAGCAGGGCCCCTGCTGAGACCCCACCCACTATGACCTGGTCGCCGTCGCCTCCGATCTCGGAGAGGTGGTCGTGCACCCAGTGGAAGGCGTCTTCGGTGTCGGTCCATGCCACAGGAGCCGGGTACTCCGGGGTGTGGCGGTAGTTGAGGTTGAAGACAACGATGGGGCATCCTGCGGCGGCGAGGGTGGCGACTATGCGTGCGCAGGCGGCGTCTTCGGAGCTCAGCGTTCCAAAGAGGAAGCCCCCGCCGTGGAGATAGATGAAGACGGGGAGGACTTCCGATGGGGGTGCGCCGGAGGGCCGGTAGCTGCGTCCTTCTAGCGGGTGGCCGTCCCGCGCGGGAACGGTGTGGTCTTTGATTGTCACCTGGGAATCAAGACCTGACGCTGTTAGTTGCGCTGCAAATGTTTGTGGTAAGAGTGGGTGTACATACCTTCTTTGATCATTGCTTCTGCTGAGGCTGCCTCGCGGTGGTTGTTTGAGAAGACCTTCAATTCCTCGAGGCTCTGCTTTGGGGGTGGAGGGAGGGTCGCCTCTAACGCGATCCATTCCGGGCTGGGTCCGCTGTACTCTGTGAAGTCCATTATTGTGTTTAGTCTATTATGTTGTGGAGTCTATACTACGATGAGATGCGGCCTATCTCATGGCGTGGGTATAGCTGTCTTTTCTACGTCACTCCAACTCACTCTAACGCGGTGATCGTCCGGACGATAGTCCAGGTATGTCTGCGGGGAAGCCTCGGCTATCACGACGCGGTATTGCCGATTGCCGGACACTACAGTATGTACCGGGCTGGATATACCGTCTTATTATCAACGAGCAACCCCTTTGGACTTAAACATTGGGATTAGTATCTTTGCTAGAGATATAGACTGGGGTGAGTAGATATGCTTGGGCTAGGGTTAGTAACTGCCTGAGGTAGCTTTCACTAGGGCAAGATACCAGATAGCAGAGTAGTCAGTGATGGGAACGTACTCTTTCTTATCTCGGGATTAGACCGTGTTGCTGTCACTATGCTCAACTCCCCCCGCATTTCCCCAGACTCCGTAAATTGACCCACACCCAAGATGTTGCCAGTTTCTCATCGCCCAGCAACATGGCGGACGGGTATCGGTTCCACACTTTCAAGCCACCACAGACAAGACGACGACGAGCGGTGATTGTCTGTGTATGGTGCCATGAGAAAAAGGTAGTCCAAGACCGTACGACACCTTAACCAAGGCTAATCTCGACAGATAAAATGCGACCTGCAAGAAACAAGCGGCCAAGGCTTCGGCAAATGTACCAACTGTGCCTCTATCGGCGTTAGCTGCAGGTATGCGAGAGGACACTTGCTGTCTGTCATGACGTGAAGCGAAAGTAATTCTTGCCAGCATTCGTCCCTCCAAGAGGTGCCGACGGGAGCGACCGAGACGACTAGACGAATCCATTGCCGGAGCGCAGCCGGATCCACCGCTGGATGTCGGCGAACAGGATCAGCCTCTCACACCTCCCCAGGGGACAGAGGTCAGCAATGAGACATCTAGTCAGACCCGGCTAGCACCGATCATTCCAGAGGGGGCCTATCCTAGTCTGTTCGATCCGGCCTGTATGCCGACATCAGTCCCAGAAAATCATTCAATCGCGACTACTGAGCGTATCACTACTGCCGACGACGCAGCAGACAGCTATCTCGGTGAAGTCAACTACGAAGTCGTGTACGGATCTGAAATCCGCTCAGACGCAGACGGACAACGGCGTCAAGCGCCCCCGTCTCCAGAGAAGCACGATCTCCCGCCACGAGACCTGCAGCAGGCGTTCCAGGAGACGTTCTTCGAGAGCTGTTCTACGTGGTGTCCTGTATTTGACTACGACACTATCCAGCATGACCTTGCCCAATCGCCACTGGTAGCCAATGCGCTAGGCCTAGCAGCTGGCCATATCAAGCCGCCAGTGATCCAGCACGCCGATCCTGCCACGTACTACGACCGCATGAAGCAGTTATTCTATGGCGATAAAGAGCCGAACCTGCTTATGTGTTTGAAAGCGATTTCGCTGACGTACTGGTGGAGCCCCCGTCCGCCATCGCGTGTGCATCGCGACACTTCCTGGTGGTGGACGACCGTGGCCATTCGACACGCTCAGCATGGCGGGTTTCATCGCGAGCCACGACCAGAGCAGATGGTGCGCTCCCAAGTTGATCCCGGCTTGCGGCGCCGAATTTGGTGGACTTTCTTTGTCAGTCTCCCGCCCTCCTCTCTGCTCAAGATGTCAAGTTTAACAAAGTGCCAGGCCCGAGAACGCCTGACAGCCCTCTGCCAATCTCGCCCCTGCGTGATTGACCCCGCAGACTGTACCATCCCGCCCCCCACCATCCACGACTTCCCCGAGCGCCAGCGCGGCGTTCAAGCAGAGATCTTCCTGCGATGGATCAACCTCTGCAGCACCATCGGCGCCATCGCAAAGCATCTCCAACGCACCGGCCCCGACAACATCATCAGCACGCCATTCCCCATAGGGCTCGCCCGCGAGCTACTTGCTTGGGCTCACGAGACCCCCATGCACCTGCGCCTGGACTTCCTTTCATCGACCACCACCAAATTCGACCGCAACGTCCACCAACTCCACCTCCCTTATCTCTCCACGGTGATCGTACTCCATCTCAGCCGGACCCCATCCGCCCTGCCCAGGGCCTACCCAGCCGCCATGGTCGCCGCATCATGCATCGCACGCATCCTGCGCGACTGTCTCCTGCGCGGCCACATCCGGTATCTAATGGGCATCACATGCTGGTACTGCAGCATGGCGCTCGTCGCGCTGCTGCACGCGCGCCAGATAAGCCACCTCTCGCGCGCCGCAGAAGCCGATATCGAGTCCGTGGTGCTCACGCTGCGCGAGCTGCGCGCGATGTGGCCGACGGCGAACGTCTTTCTCCGGGGGTTTGAGAGGCTTCGCACGATTAGCGATACCGAAGATGCGATCCCACCGGGCGAAATGGACGATATTAGCGCTGCCCAGGGGATTGACTGGAGGGGTTATTTCCCGTTTGCGTCGGCTGAGACGAGTGAGATTACGGGGTGGTTGTTGGGGAGCGGCGCGGGTGGGGAGGTGATGGGCGCGGAAGAGGTGGGGGTGGAGGAGCTGCTGACGTTTGAGTTGGTGGACTTGTTTGGCATGGAGGGTCTTCTTTGAACACACTATTTACTGCTGTAGATACTTCTAGCTAGTGTAGAGCCGGGGTGTAGCTATTCTGTGCACCATTCCCGTCCAGGATAACCCCCGCACGGCTATCCGGCAGTCGGCTGATGCCTACTAACCCTAACTTTATATATCCTCTCTATACCATCGTTATCACCATTTCCTTTACAGCTATATCAAGAAGCGCAGATAACAAAAATGATCCCCTCCAGTCAATCCACACTCAGTGTTAAACTCATCAACCCCGTCAATGCCGGCCCCTCCCGCCTCCACCGCTTCATGGCCCCGGCGGTGCCGGGCATGGAGTCCCACGCCGACTTCCCCTCATTTTCCTTTCTGTTAGAACACGCAGCGTCTGGTCGCAAATTGGTCTGGGACCTAGGCATCCGCAAAGATTACCAAAACTACTCGCCAAAGATTGCCTCGTACATTCCGACGACAGGATATAACATCCAGGTGGAGAAGAACGTGGCTGACATTCTGGCCGAGAACGGCGTGCGGGGAGAGGATGTGGAGGCGGTGATATGGAGGTAATTTCTTTTTGATGGTTTTATCCCGTTGAACCAGTCAATTAATTAACAGTATACTGCAGTCACTGGCACTGGGACCATATCGGCGACCCATCCACCTTCCCCCCAACTACCGACCTCGTCGTGGGGCCAGGGTTCAAAGAAGCCCTACTCCCAGGGGCGCCCGCCAACCCCGACTCCCCCATCTCAGAAAGCGACTACGCGTATGGCTCCCCGCACTTCTTTTCCTCTCTCCCTAAAACCCCCAAATCAAGCCAGACCAAGCCAAACCAAGCTCACTATAGTGAAATAGAAACCGCAACCTACGCGAAATAACATTCACCGGTCCCAACACCCTCCAAATCGGCCCCTTTCGCGCCTACGACTACTTTGCCGACGGCTCCTTCTACCTCCTCGACACCCCCGGCCACGCCATCGGCCACCTCTGCGGCCTAGCCCGCACCACCCCCAGCCCCAACCCCACTTTCATCCTCCTCGGCGGCGACGTCTGCCACAACGCCGCCATCTTCCGCCCTTCCCCGCAGCGGCCGATCCCCGAGACAGTCACCATTCCGCCCTTCTCCACCTCGTCCAGCAACCGTCCAGGATACACCATCTGTCCCGGCCACGCGTGGGAATCCCTCCAGACGAGCCGCGGCCGCAAGCCGAACCAGCCGCTGTTCGACATGACCTTTGGATACGATATCCCGCTTGCGATGAAGACGCGCGATAAGTTGCAGGAGGTGGATGCTTTGGATGAGGTGCTGGTGATTATTGCGCACGATGCGCAGGTGCGCGACGTGGTGCCGCATTTTCCGGAGGCGTTGAATGGGTGGAGGGGGAGTGAGTGGGCTAAGGGGTTGAGGTGGGCGTTTTTGGATAATTTGGAGCCGTATTGGAGGGAGATGGGGAGTTTGTGTTGATCTTTTCTTGTTTTCTACTGTATATATGGGTTGGTTCTTATACTAGGTTTGCATACTCTTTGAATGGCTGTGTCCGCTGGAAGAAATGGTCGGATATGCTCGGAAAAGGCTTCAAATGGTTGATATTCTTCTTTAATCATACCCCCTTACCGAATCAAAGTGTCGAGTGAATTATCTGTTTTGGGTTATTTTCTGTCCAGCTTTGATAACTCATCCCATACACGTACATAAGCTCTATGTCTCGATTCACGAGACTTGATGAAGAGGATACAGGTCCAGTCCTTTAACAGTACCAATGATCCTGTTAACGCAACTGACCAACATGTTCAACACCGACTCCAGAGGGCAGGACGTGGCCGAGCAACCGTGTTTGAGGTGGATCCCTATCCTCGAAACCATCGACACTATCTCGTCTGCAGAACAGCGTTGAAACGGCTCCAGCGAAGGCCAGAGGCCTGATTTCCCCAATAATGCAAAGTACTCCGCAATGCGGAACTCACTGGTACAGTATTTGTTCAGCAGGTCTCTGTTGCTGCAGGCATGGCACTTTCGCGCGGAGCTGGGGTGACTCCTCCCACATTCTGTGCATAGTAGCTGCTGCATGACGTAGCACGTTTGCTTGTTTCGCAGGACGCCCTCCATGGTATGAACTTCTTCTTGCAGTTTGTACAGAAGTTGCCGGACCCGCCTTGTGAGTTCAGCTGTTTGTTGCGGTCAGGTCAATTATTCATTCATTCTGTCATTGGCTGGGTGGCTTCTAGAATGCGTATAGGTAAGACTCACTGTGGAGCCCGTCGGGTAAAAGGCTTAAGATATCCCTTGTCTCCCATATGGCTGAGAAGTTCAATGGGAGCTGCGTCTGGGCCTTTGCAGATATTCGGGTGAACGCTGCCGAGGACCTGAAAAAATGCGCCGCAAGGAGGAGGTAGCCATATTCTTCTGCAGTCTTGGCACGTTGTAAATCGTTGAACCATTTGTACGTCCAAGGCAGGAGTGCCCTGACACAGTCATATTTATCACAGTGAATTGCAAGCGCGGCGAGTTCCTCGGCAATCATATCGTCGCCCGGCGGTGGTCCCTGGTAGTGCAGGATGCTGATGATGGTTCGCATGGCTGCTGAGTCGTCTTCATGAAGGGCTATTGTGGGGCAGCTGCAGCTCGCCATCTGCGCACCTTCGTAGAAATTGGGTTTGAATAGACTAGCGAACACCGGGGAGGCCATGCTAAGTATCTTCGATGACACGAGAAACCGCGCCGTGCTGTTCGGCCCTGCGACGGAAAGAATGACGTCTCCGTCGGGGTCGATTCGCTCAAGATTGGGTGCGATCCGCCCAATATCGGGTTCACCATCTGTCGGCTGGACTTGGTTAGAGACTTGGTCTGACATCTCCATCTCGCACATGGTTGCGGTTTCTGGGAGCTAGTATTAGCAGATGATACATCTGTCTAGAAGGCTAGAATTGACGTAGATGGCACCGATGCCACCCCGCTTGGTAAAGCACGTGATCCACACAGCCTTGTTTGTCACTGGACCTGATGGAAACATGACGCGGTCAATGAAGCCCATACTATTGGCCATCTAAGAGAGACCCAGTGGGACATAATGCAGATACACCGCAGTCTTGGCTGGGCTAACACGCGATCTGCCTTGGGTATGTGCATTGTTGGGCTGGTTGCATCAGGAAACTTCTAGCCGCCTTATAAACAAAACCAAGAGCCATATATGTACGAGCAATAGAAATCAGTATGCACATGAGAATTCTCGCTAAATATCCCAAGCAGATGTGGCATCAGGGGTCCATGATATATATCATTGAAAACACTCGGTATACAATCCCCAGGGCGACTTTGTCCTCCGGCCATCGGCCATGTAGCAATCATTGTTCTGCTAAAAGGACAGGATGATCGGGGTTTTCCACTCTTAAACATGAATGATTTAGAATGCCCCCTTGCCAGGATAAGTACCATTGAGCGACGCACACTCCCTTTGAAACTCCTCCGGGTCAAGCAATCTAGCAGTAGCACCATTGTGATGAGCCAGCCCGACCAACGTTTTTGCTGCTAAAGTCAGTAACCACTCACGCAGGTCAATAGGCGCAAGCAACGACAACAATGATAATGATAAACATACCACCCGGTTCGTACCCAGGCCACCCAAGCCGACTCAGACCCTCATGCGGATCAGCCGCGAAAGCCACCCACGCTGACATCATATATATCGAAAAGCGATGCTGGTTAACGCTAGGCGGCAGCCCAGTCACCTCCTCGGTCGTTCCAAAGAGAAGGGGCAGGTCGCTGCCGTGATAAGCCCCACTGGTCGGGTACAGGCGCTGACTGGGCCAGTCGCCAAAATAGCGCGAGTGCCAGGTCGGCACGCCGTGGGATACGCGGTCGGCGGCTGCCTGGCCGGTCGAGCATGTGAAGGCGGCTAGGTCGAAGCGGTCCCAGACGGCGTCGGGTCGGGAGATGTTGGCTGCGAACGCGTTGATGCGGTAATAGCCAGATTCTCTGTCGGTCATTGTGAAAAGGTATGGCTGGAGAAGATAGTCAGCGAGAGTGCATAGTGCGACGTGGAGGTTGGAACTGACTGCGTGGATGAATTTGCCGGCTGCGGAGCGTGCAGGATAGTCATCGAACACGGTGATGCCGTCAATGGTGGGATGGAAGACAGGCTGGGGTAGTGTTGGCGAATCGGCGGGAGGGACCTTCGCGACAGCTTTCAGAATTTCTTGGAAGGGTCTCTGGCGAATACACTGGACGGCTTTCTCGGTTTCTATCTGGGCGTCACCGCAATTTAGCGTTTCAGAAACGTGGAAGAAATAGCTGGCCGACAGATCGGCAGAGTTAGGCTCAAAGCTGAGTGCGGTTCCGGAGTGCGAGATGAGGCCATTCACCAGTGGCTCCTCGGTCCATGCATACGAGTAGTAGTCGACTGAGGAACCGCCGACCGACTGCCCGAAGATCGTAATACGGTTAGGATCGCCACCAAAATCTGCGATGTTTCGATGCACCCATTCGACGGCCATCCGCTGGTCCAGAAGTCCGACGTTCTGGGGGAACCCTGGCGCGCCGGAGAATCCAAAGATATTGAGGCGGTAGCTGAACCTTGTCAGTTTTCTGTTGCAGGTTCTGCGATTGATGTGACACCTACTTGAAGGTTACTACGACCACATCCTTCTCATCGGCCAGTGCCTGTCCATCGTAGTAGGGACTATGGGCACCACCCAGGGTGAAACCTACTCCTGTCAGTCTGTTCTGACATCGGCGGGGTAGAGACAGCGCGTACGGCCACCATGGATGAATAGAAGGACGGGCTTCCGGGCGTCGCTCGGTCTGGTCCACACATTCAAATACAGACAGTCCTCGCTCTGCGGAGTGTTCAATTGCTGCGCAAACGATTTGAAGATGCGAGGGGCTTGCGGCCTAAACCCGGGGTAGTCGGGAGTGGTACCGACGATTCCCGGACAGTCTCTGTTTATTGATACCTGACGTTAAAACTGTCGCCCGATCACCAGAGAAACAAACGGCAGTACCTACGGGCTCTGTTCCAGTCAGAGATTCGACAGGGGAAATAATTGAGGTAAAAGTAAAATAAAATAAAAGTCACATACATATTTCGCCGCGCGAATCGTGTCGTTGGCGCTATATACAACCGGCGGCACAAACCGGAGGTCCCCGATTGGGGGCTCAGCATAGGGGATCCCCAGGTACTCCGACACGCTTGGTCGTCGAGCGGCTGCGTGGCCCTCAATCAATCCACTGCTGGTTCGGACGGGCGCGCCGACTTGACCTAGCACGCTGTGTAAGCCGAGCAGCCAAGTAGTAACCCCGACCGTCAACTTCATGGTTGCGTGTTTTCGATCTTTTCGAAATGAATACAAAGGCAGGATGCTTTCATATGTTGGGCTCCTGAGAATTCTTAGCGTCCTGCCCGTGCGCTAAGCTCGATCGATTGATGGGGTCGGCGTTGGAGCCGCACTCGGGGTTTAAGCCGCGCCCTTGCGCCGGTGGCGGTTTGTATCGGACGAAAAATTGGCGGAGACACTACTGACTTCATTCTACGGCTGTCATTTTCCTATGACTGTCGTGGGTGTTGGTTTGCATGACTCGTGAGTGTTGCTGTTGGGAGGTGACCTTGGCTGGTGGTCATATCGCGGACTAGGGCTTGGCCAGTCACCTGCCTTAATCTAGTCCTAGCTTCGATGCAGATATGAGTGCAAGTGATTAAAAGGCAGTATATCTCCCAGAAATCATGACTGCTACGCCAAAACGATGATCAACGATTGGTATAGGGCTTAACCTAACTAATATACCCAACAAGAATTGGCTGGCATTGAATCAATCTCTGGAGACTTCCTGAATAGGTTGGGCCTGGTTTCGAGCTGCAGATCATGACGGAACTAGTTTTCTCCTATCTTGCAGATACGTCAACGCATGGCGCTATGTGTTCCAATATTGATTCGACAGGAGAAATCGCCGAGATCTATTGTGAATGTCAGTAGCTTAACTGTCGCGCGGAGGAAACCGGTAAAACAGATGAAGGAAGCTGGTGGATCAGCAAGTAGATTGTGTCGCACACAGTTATCAAGTTCTTTAGGTGGATCAAGGCCGAAAGAATCCCAGTGTCGTCTCACATAGACCACCGACCCAGCGGCTCGAAACATTTTCAATTACAGCCGTTATTGAATTGATGGTTCGTGCCAGAATCGCCCAGTCGAGCCCGACGTTTGTGGAGACTCGAACGTGGGTACCATTGCGGGCCGGTCTTTGCTCAATCCAATCAAACCATTCTTCAGTCCGAGGATCCATTGCACCCAGGCAGGTTTAATCATTGTTCATCGCGGTTGCTTTCTTGCGCATAATTTCTACCAAACAATATCTCGAACAAAAATCACGTATGCCAGTGACCATGTCGAGGAAATTGGCATGGAGCCTGACCACGTTGGTCGATGGAGCCGGAACCTTGGATCCGAGCATGGCACGCATAGTCTTGTCTCGTTTCTACCATCCCACTCCGTTAAATATTGGCCGGGCCGCCCTGTTCTGCGCAAAATCACCCATCAGTCCCTTTCAAATGGCGTACGAGATCGGATTGAGCACCCCGGAGGTGCCCAATCGCGGCTTTCCCCTCTGGGTCTGTAGCGTGGTGTTCGTTATAATCGCGGGAATGTTTGTGATGACGCGACTAGCGGTCCGATTTCACTATCGGGGGTTAGGAACAGACGATTGGATGATCCTGGCATCTCTAGTAGGTCCCCGGTGCAAGGTTGAGGTCGAGGCGTCGGCTAATCGAAACAGATCGGTTCGATCCTCCTATCGGTGACCCAGTGTATGGCGGTACATCATGGATATGGCAAACATTCAAGGGATCTCTCCGAACATAACCGGGAGGTAGCCCTCAAGGTACGTCGCATACTTTCCTCTGCCATGTCTGGAAATTAATTTTGCAGTGGATATTTGTCGCGCAAGTTATGTATAAGGTCGTCATCACCATCAACAAGACCTCCTTCCTCTGCCTGTATCTGCGCATCTTCATCCAGCCCGTCTTCCGTTGGCTCTGCTTTGCCGGCATCGCCTTTTTAAACTCCTGGGGTCTCGGCTATATTCTGGTCACCATCTTCCAATGCCGGCCCGTCGCCTATTTCTGGGACAAGTCGATCACGAATCCGAACTGTGTCGACACCAAAGCGCAGTGGCTTTCGTACGCAATAATCAACATCGTTTGCGACGCGCTCATCCTCATCATGCCTTTGTACCCAATCTCCCAGCTACGGCTTCCGCGCGCAAAGAGGTTCGGACTTGTTGGCATAATTGCCCTAGGCGCATTGTACGTGTCGACTTCTCCTCAAGCTCCCCATTCATCTATCCGTACTGACCATAGAACAGTGTCTGCGTTATTAGCATCATCCGCACCACCACACTCGCCGAGTCAGCCGATAACGAGGTCAAGGACGCGACTAGCGGACCCATCCCGGCTGTAACCTGGAGTGTGATCGAAGCCAACACGGGCATCATCTGCGCGTGCCTCCCAGCCTTCAAGCAACCCCTGCAATACGTTTTCCCCAACTTCTTTAGCTCCCAGGAGTCGCCCGACCCGACAGACAAGGTTCGCGCCCGGCCCGCGCGCTCGGCTGTCGCCACAGATCCCTTCAGGCGTGGAGTGTACTCAGCCAGTGGCTGGTGGCACCATGTGTCGTCGCATGGCTTGGACGTGTTCCAGGTCAGGGGGAGAGAAAACCCACCGCTGGGTATCACGCAGATTACGGACGTGCATGTCACCTACCAGGATGATACGCGGTCTGATGCGTCGTGGCGGCCCATGCGCGGGTATTCCAGGATGGAGAAATAGATATTCTATTTTCTCTGCTGACTTTGTACATATAAATATTATAATAATGATGGTCTTTGTGACAGTTTCAGTCTTTGCCGCAGGCCAGCTCCCTAGAATGGACGTAGGCATTCGTGATGCAGCTTTTGGATCGTCAATCATATAAATGGGACCTATAAAGCTGCAAAAATCAGTGATGTGTTGAGCAAAGGTTTGAGTAGGTTTGAACAAATAGGAAATACGGTGGGAAAGTTTAGATTTATTTCTTTGTCCGGGACAGACCAAATAGTCTAACTGTTTACATTCGCTGCCATTCACTCCATCTTTCACTCGATCTTCAAATATCACTCAGCTCCTGTTATAATCAAATTGTACTATGTCAAGTGGTATCCAAGTTTGCAAATAACATATAACTTTACCTCCATCTTTCACCTCAGATGAGAGGATTGGTTGAGTTGGCATCAGAAACTTCTCCAATCTCACTGGCCAAGAGCTTTATAAACCTCCATCTCAACGGCTACCCATAGACCAAGAACCTCAGCATTCAAAAAGGGCAGAATTTGCGTACAGACAATTCCTGCAACGCCCTTCTCCCGATCTGCCCACCACCACAGATTCGGCAGTCCAGCCCAGTGCCCTGTTCCACTCGACCGTCCTGTCCCGCTGCCATTGGCCAGCATGAACGTGAGACCCCAGCCTTGTGGCGGATTTCCAGGTACTGGGTACAACTCTGAAATTGCATTGGTCAGGTCTGGTTTGCCAGTAGGTATGCCCTGGCGGCTGTAATTGGGGAACTGTGGGATTTGGTTGGAAAACATCTCGTCGACAGTTTCCTTGCGCAGCAATTTGCTGCCTGTGGTTGGGCACGTTCCATCGTTCAGCAGGACCGCTAGAACCTCTGCAGCAATAACTTGTCAGCTCGTGAACACCGGCTGATAGATTCTAAAGGTACTACTCACTGCAGTATTCCTGCGGCTTAGCGAACAAGCCCGCGCCACCGCTGTTTAAGATCCGGGCGACTTCGGCTTCATTGTCCGGATCAACAACCAGTGGGGCTCGGAGAGGATGGTCTCTGGCCCTCAGTGTGCCGTCGGAATTTTTGGCATTCATATATGCTAGCCTCCCACGCATGTCGAGACTCGGGATCATCGACATGTCGTGGATACCAATCGGCTGAAAAACGTGTTTCTGGAGGTAGGTGTCGAGCCTCAACCCTGTTACACGCTCGAGTGCGATCCCCGCCCAGTCAAGACCAAGCTACTTTAGTTAGCAATATATAGCGCTCCTAGATATGGGGTACTCACTCCGTATTCCCAGCCTTCGCCTGGCTGGAAAAGCAAAGGTTGCGTCACATCTTCGATCCGTCCGGAAAATTCATCCAGGCCGACTGGCAACGACCATTCTTTCAATCTTTCACTGAACATGGAGTATCCAAATCCGGACGTATGGGTCAGCAGCATGCGCAGTGTAATCTCTTTTTTCTTCTCTTCAAGACTCCCATCTGGACGTAAGACCTTGAGGCTTTTCAGTTCAGGACAAAGAGTTTCTATCTGGGTCCCGTCGTCCAGCTTGAAAATTCCCTGCTCCACCAACTGCATGCAGGCGATCCCCACTATCATCTTTGTGCAAGATGCAATCCAGAAGATGTGGTCTAGGGTCATGGGTTCTTTGGACCCCGAGCCACGTTTACCGGCAGAGTGGGCGAACAACTCCTTCCCATCTTTACCAACGACCACGACTGTGGCCCCAGGAATACCAGTTTCTTGGTTCTCGCAGGCCTTGTCTACAATCCCGCGGAGATGCGAGGTCGCTTCTGCATCGAGGGCCATTTTGGTGGCTTGTGGAGTGTGTGAAGATTTGATAGTGTGGATTGGAACGTCTGTCGTGGAGGTAACGGCGGGGGTGTCCTGCAGACTGCAGACATCGGCTACTTAAACACAATTGCTGCAGATCCCATTGACAAATACTACCCTCTCATGTCTGTGATAGTGATGCGGGGCTACTCTAGCTGCATAATGCTGCGGACCGCGCTTTGCTGAACCGCTGCGGACTGCAGAACACGGGGCTTGGCTACAGGAAACGTGCATTCGGCACTGCAGCTACATCAACATGTGTGACGAGATCCAATCGCTTGCTGTGGTTGCATGTTTCATGATGACGTGAGAACCAGGGGGGAGGCGGGGAAGCTCGATGGACTGTGGAGCGGGGTCAGATGTATGCAGTACCGATGCCTACAGTATATCGAAGACACAGAAATCGAGACACTTGTACAACAGCAACTCATGTGATACTGCAGGCAGTGTTTGGTGGCTAGCTGAGCGGCAAGGAATGTATAGGCAATGGGGCAATATAAATAGCTGTCCGAGATATCACAACCTACCCACCTTCTGAGGAGCAACATCACTACAGTTCCACATTACTGAGATCCGCCTGTTACTCACAATGGGTAGCTTAGGACCAACGGACACGTTGCCCAAGAAGTTCAACACTGAGCTCACCGACTACTCGACGGTCCACGCCGAGAAGACCGGGCCATATGCCGAAAACCTCGAAGTCGATGCGTTGGTCGTGGGTGCCGGTTTTGGTAAGCCACTTCCCCATAACCGCTTCGTCCATCTGCTCATAAGACAGCCGGTATCTTCATGCTCAAGACCCTCCGTGATCGCGGCCTAAAGACGGTTATATTCGAGGCTGGCAACGATACAGGCGGCACCTGGCGATGGAACTGCTACCCCGGCGCGGGCGTAGACTCCGAGGTCCCCGAGTATGAGTTCTCCTGGCCTGAGGTCTACAACACGTGGAACTGGCCCAGCAATTACCCCGACTACAAAGACCTACGGGCCTACTTCGATCACGTTGACAAGGTCATTGGCATCAAGAAAGACTGCGCTTTTAACACCGTCGTGGTTGGCGCGCAGTTCGACACTGATGAGGGAAAATGGAACGTCAAGACTGCGGATGGCCGTACGACTAAGACTAAGTACCTCGTCCTAGGAACCGGTTTCGTGAGTTAATACATCACTCTTATCACAGCATGTCAATCGACTAATATAAAGCCCAGGCCGCCAAGAGATACATCCCCCCTTGGTCCGGCATGGACAAGTTCAAGGGCGTGGTGCACCACTCGTCCTTCTGGCCAGACGCTGAAGTCGACGTCAAGAACAAACGCTGCGCTATCATTGGCACCGGCGCATCAGGAGTGCAGATCACACAAGCGTGGGGCCCCAAAGCCGGCGACCTCAAAGTCTTCCAGCGAACGCCCAACCTCGCCATACCAATGCGCAAACGTGACCTCACCGTCGAGGAGCAGGAGCGCATCAAGCCCTACTACCCTGCGCTGTTCCGCTACCGCGAGACCAGCTTTGCCGGTTTCATATACGACTGGTGCGAGCGGAACACCTTCGACGACACGCCCGAGGAGCGTGAGGCGCTCTACGAGCGCGTCTGGAAAGAGGGCGGCTTCCGCTACTGGGTCGCCCTCTACAAAGATAACCTGATCAATCCTGACGCCAACAGGGAGTCGTACAAGTTTTGGGCTAAGAAGACTCGCGCCCGCATTGGTGACCCCAAGCTACGGGAACTACTCGCTCCCAACGAGATGCCGCATTACTTCGGTATCAAGCGCCCGTGTCTTGAGAACAACTACTACGAGCAGTTTAACCGCGAGTCTGTGAATCTGGTCAACATCAAGGATAACCCAATCAAGGAGTTTACCGAGACCGGTATTACCCTTGAGGACGGAACTCACCACGAGTTCGATGTGATTGCCGTTGCCACTGGTTTTGTAAGTTTCCACTGAATTCACCCTTACCGATAAATGTCCACACAGAAACACTAACATAGACTACAGGATGTTGTCACTGGCGTCATGACCCAGCTCGGGCTAAAGAGCATCAACGGCACCGGGCTCGAAAAGGAATGGATCCCAGGCGCAAAGACCTACCTCGGCATGACCGTCAGCGGCTACCCAAATATGTTCCACATCTACGGACCGCAGGGCCCGACGTTGCTGAGCAACGGGCCCACGTCCGTCGCTGTGCAGGGCAGGTGGATCGCGGACGCGATTGCCAAAATGGAAAATAACGGCATCAAGTACATCAACGCCAAGGCTGAGGCAGCGGATAAGTGGAAGGAGCACATTGTCCAGCTCAACGACAGAACGCTCTTTCCCACGACGAGGTCGACGTACATGGGTGGTAGCATTCCTGGAAAGGTTTATGAACCGGTGTGCTACAGTCTTGGTATTCCTGCTTATACGATTGAGGTTCGGGGTGCTTTGGATAATTGGGAGGAGGGCTTTGATGTTGTTAAGGCTTAGGCAGGATGGGACGAATGGATGTTGCTCTAGTTGAGATACTTATATATATTGAGCCATAGGTTATGCAAAGTGAGTTCAAGAGTCATTTGAGAGTGTAATATTATGGTAGTGCCCCGATATTCAATACTGGAAGGGGAACATCCTCAAAGCTCGTGCATCGGCTCAAGTAGATTTCCTACCTAAGTCTACACATCTTCTCCAACAGTGGCTAACAAACAAAGTAAAGAATATGGTGCAGTATCTTCAAGTAAGTCTGGGCACCACCAACTCGGTGAAACAATAGAAAGACAGAAATAATGAACAAAAGAGAGAGAAAAAAGCCGAGCAGGATAGGGTTCCATTCATCACGTGTCCTATTCAACACCAGTCTCACAATTTCCTATCTTCGCTACACCATAGAATCCAGGGCGTAGTAGGAAGAGTCTGGCTGAATTTGTCACAAACGTCAATTAAAATCCGAAAAGACTAGAGTTGTTTGCCGTGGTGGAGGATAATCAGTTTCTGCATCGCTGTTGGGATGGCGCTGAGTGGCGAGTGGGAGTCGCTAGGTGGCCGGCTTGTCTATCCGGTCACGGATGTGACTTTGAGTCCAGACCATATTAGATTGTTTGGTCAGGGCATTAATAACGATTGTTTTCATAAACACCCAAGTTAAACGGAAGGGCGAAGCGATTGGGCTTTGCTGTGTGCCTGGGTCAGCTCTATCATCTCGGCGCTCTTGAGTTGGGGACCGGTTCGTCGCAGTGGCGATTGGGTCTGGCTGAATAGACCAGTTGGAACAATTGGGAGGCGCTGCATGGGGCGTGTTTGAGTCGCGACAGCACCAGTGCCTTCCAAAGAGACGTAAGCCGCTGCTTGTATCCTCACGTCTGGTACAATAGTGCATGAGGCACCACCTAAAATTGACAACAGTCTAATCAAAATATAATATACTTTACTGTCTCTCTGGGGACCATCGTTCAAACACCACATAACCCAGATAAACGGCACATCATTCGATCACAAACTCCTCATCCGGCCCCCTCCCAGCACTCGGAGCCATCGTCAGTGCTTCTCCATACATAATCCCATGAACATAAGCATCCCCAACCAGCATCACCCTAGACCCATCCTCAGTGCGCCGAACAATATACGGGGTATCCGCCCCATAAAAAATACAAGCCAAATCGCCCGTCTTCACCGCATGAGGCGCAAGACCAACGCGACCGCCCTCCGTCGAGACATAACACCGCAGAATCGTTATCCTGCAGAACTCTTCGAACATTCCTACAGCCTCTTGCATCTCAACAGATTCCGCATCTGGTTGGAAGCCATCTTGCAGAGATTTCACCCAGGCTACATAAACGCTCATCAGGTCTGGCACGCTGCAGCCGTCCGCATTTCCATCTCTGCTGAGCATATGTCGGACATGGTCCCACCGGTCAGCGATTAAGGTGCGGCTATGCGCGTCTAACGCCTCCTTGTAGTCTCCGTAGACAGTCTTCGCGACTTCCCAGCACCAGGAATCGTACAGCAGTCTTTGGTCGTTCCCGACGCCTCTGTTCGCCTTGTTTACCAACGTGCCCACGCGGTGGATTTTGTCGATGACGAATCCTCTCACTTTCAGCTGGTTGAGTTCTGGTGATAGGAAAAGAACGTCTGGTTTGTAGGGCAGATCATCCGTGTATCCGGCATTGTATCGCTTGTGCCATAGTTGTACTATTCCTTCTTGCCGCATCTCTAGGAAGTGAGAGAAGTTTGGGCACCAGGACGGAACGTTCGGGTGCCGAGGCAGCAGGGCCACCAGCGCAAGCAGCGAAAGCCGCTCGTCATGCAGGAGAAACGCGCGTACAAAAGCCTTGTATGTATTGTGGAAGTTGGACCGCGCGTGGTCGGAGTAATCGGCCAGATGTGCAATCGCCTGTCGCATATGCGGCGGCGCAAGCCCAGCCAACGCCCACACTCTGTCGACTGGCTCGGTAACCTGTCTCTGGCACGACCACAACAGAAGACGAATGAACTCGTGGGTGCTGAACTCGGTTTCCACCAGCCCCTGTATTCTGTCGCGCCACCTCCCTAGCTCCACGATCCCGCGACCACCGCTGTCGAAGTGTTCCGCCAGCCCTGGCTCCGCAAAGTTAAGACTTATAGCAGTGAGCCTGGCCACGGCGGCACGGAAACCATTCCATGAAACGGCTTTATCGCCGCAAACAAGAACCAGTTCTCGAGCCATCAGGATCTCAGGCACAACCCACAGCCGATGAAACCAGGGTCGACGGAAGAATTTGGCAGTGGCGACCCAAAGGGCGGCATCTGCTGGCTGTATTGACAGAGTGCCCTGTGGGCCTGCCTGTTCAACTGCCTCAGCCAATCTAGGAAGATTGGGGATGACTAAATCACTTTGATCCGCATGTTTACCCAACCAGCAGAGAACTTTCTGGGCTCTGGAGAAGATTCGAGGGATCAAGGCGACCTGTGCTGCCTTCTCGACTGGATCTTTCTGGTTGATACAGATACCATCAATCCAGATTAGGCTTCCATGCGGCACGTATCCGTGCAGGTTATTCAAAGCCTCCAATATGTGCTCTGATATTGAAAAGCTTGCCATGTTCTCGTTGTAGTATTGGCAAAACATGGCTCTCGTCATTATAGGACGACCCCACGCGTAGGACATGGCCGCGTAGGGCGGCGCATTGTCTATGTAGTGATCTTCCAAGGAGCACCACGGGTAAATACCCGGCAGGACAATCTTGAGCAGTCGAATCTGGCCCTCTTGGAGCGGTCGATACTCGAACGCAGTCTGGAGATCGAGGGGGTGGTGGATCTGCTGGAACCCTAGTTCCACTTCGCTGACATCTCGTGGCGGTCCGACGATGCGTGGGTTGGAAAGGGCTATCCCAGGACCTGTAGCAGATTTCACCTGTTCTGAGCCAACTGCAGTCTTCCCTTTGTCTTGGATACCCTGAAGGTCTCGCCTCTCCTGGGAAGTTGGTGTATTAGACCCATCGGGCGTTTTGGCCGGCCCAGTCACAGTCTTCGCCTGGCTCCCTTGAAGGCTTTCAGTCTCTTGGGAACCCGGTGTGTTAGTCCCCTTGGACTTTTTGCCGAGTTTGCGCTTCAGTGTGCTTCCTAATCCCATGATCTATTATATAGATGAGACTCAATGGGGAAAACCCACGTGCTGTCGCCTTCCAGCTATATACTTGAAGATCAGTCTTGATAACTCCCGACAGCCATTTGTAAGTCAGCCTCGCGCGGGGTGAGCCTTGGCTGTGCCGAGAAGCAATACGAGGGCACTAAGACATGGGGTGAAGATAGGCAACTCATGCGATGATCTTAAGGTTTCTGGTCTGAAGCCATATGCATGACTACTGAACAATATAAAATGGACATGACACAACGGGCAGATTGTGCGAAATAAATATGTTTGTCCATGGTTTCAAATGCCTGAAGCCCCGGTTTTCTGCTTCACATCACACCCAGTATCAAGTCAAAGTATTAAGCAGATAAACTCAGCGTACTGGCCTGGAGGATTGGGTCTCATATAGTAGACATTCTTGATACGTCCCTACCAGCTCTATGCGCAGGAAAAGCTATCCCGATGACCCGTGGTTAGAAAAGCATGTCCATAGCAACGAGCGATATATATAAACCACGGCACCTTGAACTCCAGACCGGTATTTCCTACATTAGTATTAGTAAAGCAATAGAACCAATATACCATCATACTAATT
This sequence comes from Aspergillus campestris IBT 28561, assembly GCF_002847485.1. Classification (NCBI taxonomy): domain Eukaryota; kingdom Fungi; phylum Ascomycota; class Eurotiomycetes; order Eurotiales; family Aspergillaceae; genus Aspergillus; species Aspergillus campestris. The sequence goes on along the minus strand of NW_020194340.1, from coordinate 891,888 downwards.
TCAACAATAATAGGCAGAAGAAGTCCAATTATCTCAAGAAGAGATTATATAGACATACAGTCATCAGGTCAAAGACAAACCTCCCAAACAGACAAACCGCACACCCAGTCATCCCAACCCACCCAAGGCGGTGAGCCTCCCCCAACACAGCTACAAAAACCCCTCCGCCCCCCACAATAATTTTCTTCCCTTTTTTTTTTTCCCCTTTCCAAGCGCCATCCCACCAATGCTGCGTTTCTTTGCTACACACGACGAAAAGATTTCCACATCTTCGTCACTCGGGGTCTCCCCGAGTCCTTTCGCAAATGAGAAATTCGGAGGAATCTCGAACACTCAACCCGTCTTTCTTCCCCTTTTGGGGGAAGGAAGGTCCGGTACTGCCCGCAAGGGCCTGGTGTGACTCAACACCTGTATCCGGCATCAGAAACATCGGGGTTTCTTTTTCCCTTCGGGGAAGGGAGCTCCCTGGGAGAGTCGGTGCAGAGATTGTGTGTGCGGGGTCGTATATCGATTCAGCGCATGACACTTTAGTGCAATACGCGGCATGCTGTTTCTTTTCCTTTTCTGTCTTCCTTTGGAAGGTGAGGGGGGGATAGAATGGTATCATTCGATTCCGATTATTCTGGTGGGATGGCGCTTCATCTCTTTTTTCTTAGGTCAGTTTTTCTCCTTTTTTTCTTCTTTTTTGGATGGACCTGTCTTTTGGTGGGTTTGTGCCGTTGAGGTTTATGAAACTGGAAAGAACTTGGTGATTCTCGCTAATTTGTGGGAATCTTACCTCTCAACACGATGTGTTGGGTTGGGTTTAGGTTGTTGTTGTTGCTGTTTATGGTACGGACTTTTTGATATCGGTTGTGGGTGGTTATATAGACACAAACCTATTTAGGCCAATGGAAGATATTCTCTCTCAACTAAATCTCTATATACTATATCTCTACTATGATAGCCCTCAGTATACTGCGAACTACAAAATAATGATCATGGTCCATAGTCTAATATATTATGTAGACTCAAGGTCATCTGCAAACATTCATGGGATATTTCGAACTTCAAAACCAAACAAACAAACATAAGCAAATCAAATCCTGCTCCCTCTCGTCATCGTGAGTATGCTACTTTTGTACGCGCGTATTATATCTGCATCTAGTCCTCATCTCCGATCTGTACCAGTCAGTCAGTAACATATCATCACAAATCGTAGTAGTAAATAGAGAAGGGAAAATCTCACCTTCGGGGCAAGGTAGAACCGAAGGTGGCCGCTACCCAGGCCGTACTCCACCAGCAGGGGCACCTCCTGCGACAGACACAGGCGCACCTTGGCGGACAGGTTGGTGGCCTTGCAGAAGTTGACCAGGTACTTGAGGGAGAAGGTGAGGGCGACGGGTTCTACGAGCTCAATGGAGACGTTCTGATCGGGCTTGTCGACGTTCGTGTGCTGGCGGATGGTGACAGAACCGCTGCCAATGTCACCCTGGCAGGAGAACTTGACTCCCTCCTTGGTGGCCTCGATGACCACTATTTCAATTAGTATATGCTTGAATGAGAACACAAAGAACCATGTGAAGTAATAAATAACATACCCGACTCAGACAACGCGTTCAAATCCCGGCAGATACGCTGGAACTCAGCCGCGGGCATCTCCACCGTAGCGGCGTAGTCCGTCTCCGGGATAGCCAGGTGCTCCTGGTCGATATCCATGAGCTTAATGTCGTACTCGCTGAGACGGTCGGTCTCGGCGCTCTCGAACATGAGGTTGACGGCATCGGGCGAGTCATCCGCCTTGAGCGTCAGGATGTCTTCGTTCTGGGCGGCGCGCAGCACCTTGGTCAGGGAGACCAGGTTGATACCCAGGGCGATGTTGCGGTCGCACCGGTAGGGCGAGAACCCTTCTGCCTTCAACAGCATCGACACGAGCGCCACGTGCGAGTTGTCCATGGCCTGGAGGGCGATCCCCGAGTCATTGCAGTCGAAGTTGCAGTCTTGAACCAGGTCCTTGATGGCGTCGACGACCTGTATATACCAAATGAGTTTGTCAGTTCTGGGCGAGTTCGCTGGGGGTAGCTGGGGTTCGTGGTGGGACGTACGCGCTTCAGAAGACTGGCTTGTTCGAGGCGGGCTTCCAACACTGGTTCGTTGTTAGATATAGGCCAGCTTTTTAGACTCTGATGGTGTGTCCTTACTCTTGATCTGTGTGTGTGTGTGTGTGTGTGTGTGTGCGCCGAGTATCGATGCGGTGAAGGATAGGCGAGGTGGTGAGGGATTGGTAAATGAATTAAGGACTGGAATTCGTCAGTATGGAGGGGATGGAAAGGATTGAGGTATGTGAGGTCTTACAGAATAGGAGATCTGACAAAAAACAAGAGAAATAGGTGGGATGGAGGAGGAGTAATTGGATGAATTATAGACCACCAGGCTGGCGCGTTCGAGAGCCGAAAGAGTCAAAGTTAGGAAAGCCGGTGGGGAAACGCGGTCGCGGGTCGCGTTCGCGGTCTGCCGCCCTTAAGCCATATCACCCACTTGGGTTAGCGCGGTGTATATGTACCTGAGGCAGCACCCTTACTCGGGTGGGCTGGTATTAAAGTGGACAACTTTAGGATATGCAGCTTCGAAGCTTGTTTATTCCCAATTATATACAGAATTTCCAGGAGTATAAATCTTGGAATTCGTCTAGTATTTCCCCAACATGATGTATACAGTCCACAGTATACAGACAAATGAAAAGCCAACACTGCTCAGTGTACGGCAACGAGAGACATAATCCAACACTGGCAAAACGAGACAACCAATACTGTACAGCAGAAAGATAGACAAATAAAAGGTCGAAAGAAGGAACACAATAAATGAAGAAGAAAAGGGTAAAAAGTAAAAAGATCAAAAGATCAACGCCTCCAACACCAGCCCGCTCTATGCACATGGGTATCAACCTGCCGCTGTGATCGATGGTTGTGGTACGGCCCCGTGTCTCAGGGCCTCGTATAGCTCTAGGTGGTAAAAAAAGAGAACCGAAGGGAAGAATGGGGAGAAGGCTCGACGGGCTATCAGACGCTCGTGACCCGCTTGGACGTCCCCGCTGGTCGTTGTTTGATAACCATCTGCAGCTCCTTGAGCATATTGGTGTTGGCATCGGTGTTCTCACGGCCCGCCGCCTGTTTGGCGCGGTCCTCTTTGACACGCGCAATCCGCTCCTCTCGAGTGAGAGAAGCTCGTTTATGTCGCGCCGGAAGCGCAACAGCTTCGTAGATCTCGGCCTCGTCCATGATGCCCGATTCCGACCGTCCGTCACCATTCAACGCTTTCAAGGCATCCGACGGGCTGCCTTCGACCGCCGTAGCGCCCCCAAGACTGGGCGTGGGCGACTCCGGGACCTTCAGGTTCAGCCCGCTGAAGCCACTACCCGGCCGAGACCGTTCCCCAATCGACTGTCGATCCAAGCTCATCACCAAAGCTGACTTGCCGGATTCCCACTCTTGGAGCAAGCCGCGGATGTCCGTCCCGATCGACTCATACTGGGACATGAGGTTCGACTCGAACTCGGTAGCATCCATATTTTCAATGTCGGCGTTCGACGCCTCCCGCAAGACATGCATCTTGGCGTGCAGAGCACGGATCCCTTGGGACAACGAGTTCAGCTTTCGGTATTGCGCCCGCAAATTATCCTTATTGGGGGACGCTGTCGGCAGCGGAGAGGGAGGGATGGCATCGCCTAGATAGCAACAGTCAGCGATGTTCCTCATTCGACTCGTGTAGCACATACGGTCCTCCTCGTTGAGGATGTTACTCATTTTCCGAATATTGGCCGCCGTGACCTCGGCCAAGTCCCGCATCTGTTCCACTGCGGTGCTCCATCGGGCGATATCAGTGCCGCCACCGTCGGCCCCAAACGCCAGGAGGCAGCAGAGGATACTCTTTCGCACAAGATACAGCCTACCAAAGAGGCTTCGGAGGGCGCGCAACGAATACTGGTCCTCGGTTTCTCGCTCGGCAAAGGCAGTTTCCGCCTCGGCCAGTTCCTCATCGGTGATGTCATAAATATCGTGGTATTTCGCAAGATTGTCGGTATCCGTCAAGGGCTGCAGGGTGCGTTGTGCGCGGATATACCGTCCTAGCATGGTGTAGAAGCATTCCGAGACCGTCCGGCGCAGCCTCAGACACCTGCGCGTCTGGGCCTGATCCTCCAGTCGACTGATCGGGGGTAGTGGGGTGCTTCTATAGGCTTGTCAGCGGCCTGTGACTCCGAACAGTGAAAATTCCACGGGGATGACTCACATGCGGTAGCCCCTCGAGACCAGCTCTACCTCCTGAATGAAGACGACTGACGCCGACGCCGCCGAATCGAATGCCTGTGCATTGCTCACGAAAGCAATGGCGCCATCAACGGCCTGATGGCGTACGTATTTGACCCATTGCCGCTTCGCAAACGCATAAAACAGCACCCCGATGACCGGAACCAACACCAGCAGGACTCCGACTTTCCGAGGGTTAAGCCCGGAACCCGTCCGAGATCGACTCCAGTGTATAAGCCATGCGATGGAAAACGAGGTTGAGGCGGTGACGACCGCTCCCTGGACCCCGAAGGCGGCGGACATGGACGGCGGATCCGTCGGGTGGGCGTTGGAGAGGACATCGGCAGCGGATGTGTACGAGGGGGCGCTGTGTTCGTTGAGTAATTGCGATGCCACGATCACATAACCAAATTGCTCCAAGAACTTCTCATTGTCGCTCTGGCCGATCTGCGAGTTCAACACTGCCTAAACAACCGAAACAAAGTCAGTACCTCCGCGCATCCGCAAATGATTCGGCCATGAGCATACCATGCAAGCGTCGTACAATTTCCCCAAGGCCGCCCCCTGACGAGACGCTCTCAGATCCAGCGGCTTGGGGAGTTTGTTCCTTATCCGATCCTGGAATTTCGACGCGCCGCGGGGCGCGAAATTGGTTGCGCTGATATCAGAGCCATCATCGGTACTTTCGTTTTCCTTCACCGGCCAATCTGGATCGTGTTCACCAGTCCCTAACCGACCACCCGTTATTATTTCCGGTCGGACCATCGTGGAACATTCCCACTCACCGTGAAGGTACTCGGCCAAAGGAGAATTCTCATAAACTAGGGCTTCCATCACCTAGGAACATGCCGCTGCGGGCGTCGATCGAGAAGAGTATATCGGGGAGTGGAACCGTGGCGAAAGCGCGACAATTCGGAGACAGGCGGCAAATCAATTCGAGGATGGGGAAGGACGAGTCATATAAGAGAGCGCAGAAATTATCGTCGGCCCATTTCCGTCCAGATCCCAGGGCGACAAAGGGAGTGGCGGTCGAGGGAGAGTACCACCGAAGGCGCGTAAGGGATGACGACCGTTCACGGGGGAGAGGAATGAGGGGGACGACTGATGGGATGTCGGCAAGCGTAGTCAGAGATGTTGAACCCCTGACAGTTAGGACAACTTTGTCCTGCAGTAGTGGTCTAGAGAAGATTAAAAAAAGAGTAAGAAAAAAGACCAGGATTAGAAGAGAGTGTCAGGAGTGAGGCAAAATATGCAACGACAGTAACGGGAAACAAGAATAGGCAATCATGACAAGAATAACATTGAAGGCGAAAGAGGGTCTCTAGACGGTCTGGGGAAGGGAGTTTAATTTGGCCGCCGGTCGAATCGGAGGACGAAATCACGAGAATCCGGTCTGCCACTAAACTGGATGGGGGAAAGTGGACGGAGGTCACTCCCGTTCGACTGTTGGTACGGCTTGGTAGTCAATTGTACCGGAAGATACAATATTCTACACATGTATACTTTATTGATTTCTCCCATACACTTTCATCAATCAAGGTTTGGCCTCGTGTCTTTCTCCTCCTCACGTCTCGGATCTCATTATACACCTCGGTCGTCCATGTTCATTTCTCAAGGATAACTACATGTGGATGCGGGCGTCCATGGATATTAAAATACAGTAACCCCTGGCCACCGCATGATGCCGACTAGGCGGGGAAAGGCCGAGGTCCCATCCCCCTTTCCCACTCGCGGTCAGATATCAGCGATCTAGTCCAAGAAGTGGGTGACTGGAAAGTAGACACGATACTAACCTGACACTAGGGTTTCATGTTGACCGTTCAGGAATCGTGATTCTTGTCGCCAGGTCGATCATCCCCAACCCTTTGGAGCTCTCTGTAAACCCGGCTGTCTGCATCATGACGCCGGTTGCGGTCCCAGAACAGGCGCACATGACTATTCCTGGATATAATGCATGCGAGATGAACCACTAACATTCAGGGAAATTAACCCAGCCTTCTTGTTTTATTAACATTATCTTTGCCGGATTGAAACGCGTCAGTGATGACATTTATGAAACTCCAACGTTGGGCTATATTTGGACTCGCATGAACTCAAACCCAATCAACCCGCAACACCCCATCGATGCTCCCTGCGTCAAGCCACCAAATCTACACCTCGGCGCCTGTTCTGACACAATAATAAATAGAGTTCAGAGATTTACCCCACGATCTGATTGGCGATCATGTGAATCAAGATTTAATACTGTCGCCTAGTAAAGCCAAATCGTCTTCATTCTATCACAAGGCTGTCTGATGTTCAACAATCCTCCTAGGACCTCGCTTACCCCTCTATCTACGCCGCGAAGATCTGAAACAAGAGCTGGAAGGGCCAAAGCTTTCCACGCAAGGTCACAACCGACAACCTTATTCCATGCCGGACCATGCGTCTGCACGGCCACGAGCCTTGCTCTCACCGGTTTTCATAGCCACGATCTGTGTCAGGCTGATATGCAGTGTGCATGAATGAGCCACCGCAGGCGGGATAGAACGCATCCTGACGTAATGTAAGCAACGTAGGGGTAACAATATTTTGATGATTTTTCCAGGTATGTCACCGAATGATTAATGTATTCCTTTCGTTCAGAGCTTCCACTGTCGAGAAGGCCGGGAAGAAGATCATGCGCTTGGGGTTTTCCAGTGACATGGTTGCCCGAGTTGGGAGCGAGCTGGAAAGAATGCCCGTGCCCTTTCAGAGCCAGTCAGTCAATGCTTTCTGTTGCTTTCTTAGCATTATGATGCACCATGCTTTAAGAGCGCTCTATATGCTATTACAGTTCAAATAATTGGCTAGTGTATCGATCAAGGCGTCAAAACGTGTCCTATATATACTTCTACTCATACACACAGTCACTTCGGCCTCCTTATAGCCGATTGAACTTACCACGTGAGACATACGCTACCGCAGCTGTTGATGATTTAGGGCAGTCAACAATATGTAGAGAGCCTTGAGACATTGACGCAAATGAAAAACATTCCAAATTGAGTGCCCATGTGGGAATAACAATCAAGATATGTAGCTCTAATGAGATCTTGAAGATTTCCTTCAAGCCGGGAGTTAGATCTCCTCCATCTGATCGCTTCTTTGCTCTGGGTTTTCAGAACCCTGGGGTCAGTACCATCGTATGATAAGGCACTCTACGGCTTTCTTCGTCAGGCACCAGTCGAAACTCTTGACTGGATTTGTTCTTCTATAGACAAGATGCCAACGATTTCTCATCTGGTGCAAGATGTCCGGCGTCTTTCATCGTTCAAGTTATGTCGAACAGTTGCTTTATAAACCAGGCATATGCTTCTGCTTCACTCCGAACTCAACTTCACCGTAGTCTGTATGAATTCCCAGCTTTCTTGAATAGAGGTAATTCGCATAGAGAGTGATATCTTGTTCGCTCTATCTTTCCAGGTATCAAACACCACTGGGGTATAGAAGTAGTAGCTACCGTAAGGCTAGCCTGCAACGTCAGCCATCTAAGATTAGCATATTTGGTTCAAAATTTAGCGATACGTAATCATGGCTTAGAGTTGGTTGTATTTGGTCAATATATAGCAAGGAGGTCGTATAACTAGTCACACTGCTCCACTCGGTGCATGATATGGACTGCTGCTTTTCTGGTAGGGGAACAAGTGTCCCTTCAGTAGAAGATGGTGCAAGCTCAGCATGGCAACAGGGACTAACTTCTTACCCAAAAGACAGAATAATTCTTTCGTTGCGTCGTATAGTCTTACTTATGTATGGACCTCTACCCCGGACGAGTAACCCACTGTTGTACTAAGCATTACGTGAGGTGCTCGCAGAATCCTTCCTTTTAGAGCATCAAACTCGCATCTCATCTAGCTTCTTTGCAGTATGACGTGTTGACAACGAGCCTTTAGCATTATACGCAGCGACACAGACGACTCGAAGTTGGAACTGTTTGTTGCCTGGGGCACAGCAGTAGGCTAGGCGAATTAGCCAGTTCGGTCCCACGTCCATCAAGACCGGGGAATGATTTCAAGTATTTTAAACGACGCAAACAACTACCTTAGACGTCCTCAGGAAAGTGTTGGGCAAGTGTCATATAATATGTGTCTCACGTTAGCCTCTGGCTGTATGACGTCTCGAAGGAACGTAATCTTTCGATTTTGAAGTGGACAGGACTTCAAATGGCGAGGACCGGCAGCTTCCAAATCTAGACTGACCATACCCTGTCTCAGGTCGGACTATTCCAGCTCTTGCTCGCGTTCTGAGTTTTTCCATGGTCATCTGTCTAGGCCAGTGTAATATGTACTCAAGAGAGTAACATCCGGAGTCCTGGATGGCTTCGTTTCCGCTCTAACGCCGCAGATATAGCGTGTCAAAGATTCATATGTTGCTCTGGCAGACTGAGTCCGCGTGCACAAGATGTAGACCTTCCGTGAGAGGTCTACCAATGATTGGTTGAGCTTATCCACAGAGCAAGCAGTAGTAGAATGCCATGTTTTCCCAGTGACCGCAGTCTTATTCACGGATCTTATACTGTCAATAATGATCCGTTATCACCAGATATATACCACAATTAAGATTGGTTGCTCCTTTTCAAGTTTGCAGCCTGGGTCATGAGATTCGACAGCATGCCTACTTCGAGACTTCGTCAGGGAATCGAATTGACGTGGATATATATAGGACATCCATAGATATAGGTAGCAAACTCTTGGGGAATCGGCCGCTGATGAACAATATTTTCATCTAGGCCCTCTTCAACGATACTCAATTTCGGGTAGTATGTAGATCCCCAAAGAAAGAGAACCTCTCAATCCCCTGTCTGGCTGGTCAACACAATCTCGAACTGGCAGGGTGCCCGATTACCCAGGCCCCACAAGCCACGTTGCGGGGGCAACCACACGTCAACATCGCGTCCGGCTCCATTCTTCCTCCTTAACGCTCTCTTGGTCTATCTCAGTTCCTTGGTACTCGCTTTAACCCCGGATCGGCTTATTTAAAACACACGGCATTTATCCAATCCTGATAGATTGAATTTAATATCGACTTCAGCGCGGAAACCTTGATCTCACACCCGTCAACACACCCACCTCCGATCATTACCCTTTTGTCTCCTCCCCCGCGTGCTTCCTTGCTGCCCACTACTATCCCTCGATTCAACCGGAATTTGCATTTCGAGTGTAGACGGGATTCCCCGCGAAGGCGATGATCCCCTAGGACGACAACAATCCCAAACATCACCAAGCTAACGCGCATGGTAACTTACATCTGTTATATTCACGTCAACACATCATGTCCGGCCTCCTAGAAGACGTCGGAACGCCGTGCCCGCCAAAGTCAAGAATCCCCAGGTTGGACCGATGCAGCAATCACAACACATCGGTCACCGGCCTGTGGGACAGCAGCGCAGATCAGGGCGACGAAACATGCAACATCGACTTCACCATGGAGGTGAAAAAGCCTGTCTTGACAGGAACCAGGCCCAGACGACGCACCAAGACCGGCTCCTCCTTTGCAATTCACGAGGAAGACGATGCGAAATCAAATCAAGTGACCAACAAACGGAGACGAGACGACAGCATGGCCGACTCAGGTGTCAACCGGAAGACTTCGCTGCTCGCCCAGCCCGCCCAAAGGTTCCGCCCCAAAGTCAGCTTTGCGCCGAGTCCATCGAAACGATATAGGGAGACTGTTGATCCGGTGAAGCCAGTGCCTACCCCGGAGGCCACTGCGGCAGCCAATCGGGAGTTTTTGGTGAAGATCAATGGCAGCGCCCGGTCGAGGCCCTCGCCTCGCAAGACAGACGTCCACCGTGATACGGTCTACGTCCCACCAGATGAGACCACCGTTGCGAGCACGTTCATGGATATCTTCAGTCCGGTCAAATCAATTCCGCAGCAATCCGTGTCTGATGATACCCAGTCCAACTGTGTACAAACGCAGTCTTTCAGAAGAAGACACGGGAACGAGTCGCGAGCTTCGATCCATCGCCCACCGTTACGACCGAGTTTGAAGATTGCTCAGGAATCCTCCATTCAAATTGACGTTGTCGGGAAAAATGGTGGTAAAGAGAACATTCCCCCGGGATCGGTACTGGGCGAGAAGAAAGTCCAGCCTTACAAGCTCTGGGAACCCCCCGCTGAGGATTCGAAGGCGACCAAGTCGGTACAGTGTGGATCTGGTGACGCTTCCCGTCAAAAGGTTGTATCCAAGCCGCTCTCTACAGCATCTATAAACGGGTCCCTACAGCGAGCGGTCCTGAAAACTCGGAATAGGTCGAACCAAACTTCAACCGATATTGTGAAGAGCAACATCAGTGCCAGGCAGAAATCAAACTCAGTGAATCTCGAAGCATCGACCATCCTTAGGGACTCTACCACCAAGCCGCTAAGACACTCGAAACCTACCGCTGCTCTTTCCAGGACAAAGGTTTCGTCTAGCGTGAGGCGTTTGGATGACGAGTACCCCCTCATTCCCGACAACATTACAACCACGGCAATGTACGAAGATGACTGGCTTTCACACCAAGAAGCGGTAATATCGCAATTGGTGAATACCCTAATTGGACAACCAGATGAAAGCCAGGGTGTCGACGACCCGGCCATACTCCGGCATGAGCTCTTAGGTCTTTACCAAGATCCCTCCTTTACGCATTTGTATAAACGCGTTCAGGCGTCTGTTCTATATGGAGCTATGAGCATCCCAAAGGATGTACTCATCAAAAACAGTCGACTCACCCAGGACTTGGGGATGAAACGAAAATTCTTGGATCTTTGGACACGGACGTACGATCTCCGAGCCCTGAGGGCCGCCATGGAAACTATTACTGGAAGGAGGATACCGACCCCGGTGACACAGGACTCTGGCTTCGATGCAAGAGCAGCATCGGACACTCAACGTTCGCTCAAGAAAAAGCTTGAGGGCTTCCTAGACGCATTCCTGCTGCAAAACCGGGACACAGATCGAAGCGCGAAAGAAACTAGTGGCAGTGATCCAGCCGCAGTAGGCCACGCATATCGTCGCACGGTTCTCCGCAGCATCATGATCATCATACTTCTCGACAAAGGCAGAATGGGAGGGACAACGATCCCCCGTCGTCTTTTCCTCGCTTCGTCGCCCTTCAAATCATCGGCGGCCGTGTTGCAAGGCCTGGCTCGCTTTCTTCTCCCGTCATCAGGGGACATCCTGAAGGCGCTCGGCCATCTGGATTGCCAGTTGGATTATGAGCAGCATCCACTGGAGGAATACGACTTCCGCATGCACAACCTTGCTGTGGACCTCCGGGATGGGGTTAGACTGACCAGGGTGGTAGAGCTGCTGTACCCGCTTACCTCGTATTCGGATAGTTTCGCAGGTGCGGCCGACCTCACTCCCCAGCACGGAAGCCCATCGCCAGATCGTCAGTGGTCGCTTTCTCAGAACCTAAAACTTCCCTGTCTTGGCCGAGCGGTGAAGCTTTTCAACGTGCAGATTGCACTAGATTCGTTGGCCGCCATGCCATCGTCCAAGAAGCTTGTTTCCCATGTGCGGGCCGAAGACATCGTGGACGGTCACCGCGAGAAAACCGTCTCCCTGCTTTGGGGACTGGTCAGTAAATGGGGATTGGCCAAACTCGTCGACTGGGATGATCTGAGGAAGGAGATTGACCGACTCACGCAAAAGGCAATTTCCCTATTTGGATATGAGCAGGTCAGCTGCGCAGATTGGTTCACCGGAGCGAAGTCAAGCAACTCAAAAGCAGAGAACGACGAGTCCATCTCGCTGCTCACACGGTGGGTGTCCATTCTCGCAGGGCTCAAAGGTCTTCACTTCGAGAACTTCAGCACAAGCTTTGGCGACGGCAAGATCTATGCAGCCATCGTAGACGAATACGAGGAGTACGTCCGCGGAGATAGCCCGTCCAATCCTCTGCCCAAGACTCTGCCCAAGCTGGCATCCCGCCTCCGCGCACTAGGCTGCAGCGCAGAATTCAGTAAGTCCACCTACCATACCAATGCCCCTGCAAAACCCACACTAACCAACCAACCCAGCGCACCTTGTCCTCTCAGGTCCATCAGGCAAGACACACGTCCTCGACAGCGACCTAACCATCGGGGCACTCGCCTTCCTCTGCTCTCGCCTCCTCCCCGCCAGCCAACGAGCCCGAGCCGCCACCGTACTGCAAAACGCCTGGCGTCGCGTCCTCGCCCGTCGCGAACTCCACCTCCGCACTCTGGCCTACAGCGTAGCCCAACACTGCGCCGCTGTCGTGCAAACCCGGGACCGTATCCTCTGGGCACAGAAAACGATCGCAAGATGGTGGAAGAAGACCAAGACGCGTCACCAGCGACGACAGCGTCCTATTCACAAATGGGCTGGCCGGAAGACCGCGGCCCGAGGAGTCCGACGAATGTGATTGACTGGTTTTTTTTTTGGTTCTGTCATGATCGTATGCGGACTTTCTTTGGCTTGTTAGTTACTTTATTTTTGGATTGCTTTGTCTGTTTCAAGCTCGGTGTTTCGGACCGGCGATCGAGGGTCTCCTTTATTTCATCCTATTCTTTTGTTGTCGGTACATTTCTTTGTTTATCTCTAACTTGGGTACATATACGTACATTGGTATTTTGCATTTCGAGCGTTTCGGGATTAATTATATTTTCCCTCATCATGATTAAACATTGTATTTTGACTAGAAGAGTTAGTACTGGAGTATCATCCCACCCACATGGCAAGACAATTCCCCTGGGATGTTAGATGCCAGTATCGGTCCAACTACACCCAATCTCACATGAAACGAAAAAGACAGCCCACCCAAATCGATCATTCGTCTATAATCCCTGACTGAGTCTCCCCGGTTCGTTCCCTACCGCGGTTATAATAGGTACTATGTAGTCTTCACAAGACGATAACTCTACCTGCCTACCTAGGTTGGTGTTGTATATGAGGAGTGGGATTTTCTGGCAGGTATGACGCAATTGTCTTCTGACCGGCCTCGTGAGCTGTTTCAGCACTGGTGGAGAGGGTATACTTGGTAGGAATTATATGGTAGGGAGTCTCTAGCTTGGGGTGGTTGGCTTGGTTTGTGTGGACGGATCGAAATGATCAGATGGGGGTGGGTGGGTGGGGTTGGGGATATTCATTCATGTGTGGGGGTGCGAGGAGTGTATGGATACTTAGGGATATACACTTCTGTGCTACATTGCGTGTCTGGTATGTGTTGTTTGTATATCAGTTCTAGTAGTTACGCTAGGGAGTGAAGGCAGAGATGGATGAAGTCATATACATATTGACTTGGTATATTGTATATATCCCGGCAAGAGTATGCAATCCACAAGGTCCACCCTGCTACTGCAATTCAACAGACATAATCATTACTACACATGCAATGCAAGCAGATAGACAACTTTCAGCCTTAGTTACCACCTCTACTGTATTAATTCAATAGCTCTTGCCGAACTGCGTGCTAGCTCAGTATACCTACTCCTAGTGAAAGTAAAGCCATGCACTCATGCGTCATCTACTACATTTCTCTAAGAATCAACCATCCTGCCGGTCTTCTACTAGTTCATCACCAGCCTGTCTCCGAGAATACTTACCCATAACAGACATTCTCGGTGTTCTCTGCCCGCCAAGCCGCTGCATGGCGCTGCGAGATGGTAGTCAGCGCCCAGCCAGGGAGAACGTTATTTGGAAGGGATGCGATGCGATTCACTTCCAAACTGGCCGAATGACCATCTCGTGAGAAAAAGAAAAAGAAAAGCAAGGGAAAGTTCGAGCATGTACAAGGGAGCTTAGAATCGTGAACCGCTTTTCGATACATATGCATCGAGGCAGTGATTCTCCCGCAGGAACATTCCGCGCACGAGAATGTAGAGAGTGTATGTAGATCCCATAGCCCTAGTAGAATGATCGACTGCGCAGCGCCTGGCACCTGCTACTAAAAAAAAACTAGGCAAGAAGATTACGGAGACGACAACTGAGACGCCAAGCGCCAGCCTGTGCATGGCATAGATAAGAGCGGTTATCTAGGCAGGCAAGTGAGTATCCAGCAGATGACCGGCGACGCAGCCAAGAACGAAGCGCAACCCGATCATAGTATGGTGCGGGTTCTAGTTCTTCAGCACAAGGGCTGCGGTCGATCACAGGAACTGTGTCTATCTGTGTCTGTCCGTGTGCCGGGCTGTGTCTGTGTTTCTTATCAGTAGTAGTACATTTCAACTCTTCTGCCAGCTTGCTTTTTTAGGTTTACCATATTTTCTATTTGGGGTATATTTTCTTTTTGTTTGGCGCATGCAGTGTCACACCCGCTTTACCGGCTTCTCCCTGATCGACGGTACATCCGGGGCCCGGAGTGGCAGGCGGGCGCCCCCCCCAAGATTTATTGTCAGCCTATTCCCGCCAAGAACACCCCCTCCCACTAGACTTTCCGTGTCTGTGATGATCGACGGGGGATTTGTCTTGGCGGGGGAAGGGGGGAATGGATAGACTTTGGGGATTGTCTAGGTAGGCTCGGCGAGGCGCAGACGTACATCATGAGGTCATACAGTGTTGCTGATAAGAAGGGAACCATTGGGGTCAGGATCAATCAGGCAGGACACGAGTGGTCTTGGCTGGAGGGCCGGCTCTTTCGTATTCCGACCGAAGTGGCCGACGGGCTTGGCGGGGAGTTGGTCGGGTTGGCGCTGGCTCTGGCTATGACTCTTGGCGGGACATTTGTTGGACACGGAAGGGATAGAAAGCGGTTTATGGGTAGTTGGCATCTATGTTGGCAGCGGGAGGCAAGGAGGTCGATCAGGGGAATGGAGATGTATACTGTGAGTGGATGGATGGCTAGACTGGATGGCAGGTGTACAGCGACTAGTGTACACTCGCGACCGAATAGGGGCGGGACTGGGCGTCTAGCACCGCCACGGGCATCAATTCATTCCATTTCATTCCATTCTCGCTGTGTTATCGGATGACGGAAGCCAGCAAGCGGACGGGAATGAGGGAGACGACAGAACAGGCGCATTGTCTAGTCTTGGCGCGGCCATTGTTGCCGTTTGAATAGGTGCCAAGCGCTGTTGTGGAACGAACGAGCCAAAACAACGTCAACGTCTCACTCAATAGTTTAATTAAAAATAACAATAATAACTGATAGATAAATAAGAAAAAAGAAGGACGGAAAAAGAAAAGAAGGGTTGCGCAAGGAGGGCAGCCAGACAAGGAATCTGATGATCGACCGTGATGCGCCTTGGCAGTGCTTGGCAGTGCTTGGCGGGATTTCTTGGCAGCAACGGAGAACCGAAAAGAGTTATGGCGGTCGATCATGCCGTGCGACCTCGACAACGAACCTGCCAAGACATCTCTTTTTGGTCTTTTCAGGGCTGACTTGTCCTAGCATGATAAGGGGTATAGAGTCGGAATCTTGCTTGTGGACGGCTCTTTATGCCCTGAGAGCACTCATACCGGTCCAATTCCACCTGACGACGCGGATGACCTGGGCGAACGATCGATCATTCTGATTATTGGTGACCTTGCTTCGAATCTTGATCTCAGCAGTAAGGATTCTAAAAAATGTGACAGTGTCTGGCGAAGCCCATGTGCTGTCTCTCCTCCTGTCTTCAATGTTCGTCCCCATGTCGCGTACCGTAAGTATACCTACGTTTCTATACCGATGACAGTTGTGGTATTTTGAAGTAATTTTCTATACATACCGTACCGCCACAATGTATGGAATCATGTCCCCTATCTCGGACAGAGATGCTTCGACCAGCTGCACAGAGCTAACTTAGCGGCCGAGTGGTGACCACTGAACAGTGGATAACTAGTCTCGGACAGCCGAACTTATCGAGCATCAACAGTTCGGGGGCTGGTTTTCTCTCGTGCAGAATCGCCCTGAATCTCCAAACTCTGTCTTGATTTGGGTAGAGCCCTGTATTACTCATCCACAGTCAACGTTTTAGGCGAAACTAACCGGATTCAGCCGACCGCCATGCATCCAAACCAGCCGTAGTCAAATTAGTGGCGGTCCAACAAGTGCCCCGTGCAGAGTGCCAGCTGGAGACCCGGGCAATTAATCCCTCATACTGAGTTCCGGTGGGCTCTCGCTTGTCCTGCGCCGACCTCGGCCTGACAGTCAATCCATCACAGAGGGCAATTAATCACTATCTCGCTCGTATCTATGGAGCCTCAGGTTGGTACTCGGTAGGAATCCGTGCATCGTACCAATTGTCCGCTGTCTCCCCACTTTCTCACCACCAGCAAGTCATCTTTTCCTCTGAATTGAGGGATTGATGATGGGTTAATCCTATCCCATGTCCAGTCCACAGCTCCAGTTCCAACTCCAACAGGAACGTTCCACCAAACTCTCCACTTCGTTTCTTAAACAACTCACCATCTCCACTCCGGAAGCCATACTGCCCGGCAACCCGCCCCAGCCATTCGCGAACGAACGCCCGGGGGAAGCTCGAACCCTAACGGCCTGATAGGACCGGCTTTCCCTGCCCCTTCGCGTCACCGGTGGGAAAGCAACCGTATCAAGCGGTCAAACGAAAAGCTTGGGGGGAGGCTGGCGTTGATTTCAGTTTGCTTGCGCGATGCTGTGTTTCTGCTGTGCTGGCTCGGTATCCTGCCCACGAGGGAGATTAGTCATCGCTAGTTGAGATTCTTGTGCAGTGTAGTGTAGTGTAGCGCCGCCGGATGCTGCTGTAGCTGCTATTTTCCGCTAGTCACGGCTATAGTAACTTCATGCATGCACCCCGAGGAGGGGTGGGCGAGAGAGGACCCGCCCCGTCTAGGGAAAGCAAAAAAAAAAAAAAACGCCCCGTGGATGGCATGGACCCTATGGATGAATGGAAGGTGTCAAATCCCTGTGGGAAAAAGGGGGGGCCGGATATCCATGCTCCTGCTGCTGATGCTGCTGCTTCACGAGAAGCGCAATCTCACCCCCCCGGTGGACCGTGGTCGACGGGTAGGGGTGAGCGACCTGTCGGGTCGGAGTGTTTCGAATTGCGTAGATCTCTGTATGGAGTCAAGTCACCTGCTGCGTCAGGGGGGCCGTGGGGGGACACTGCGCTGCCAGCTCCAAACGGGGAATTACCATGCGATTTGTTGATGGAGGGCCTGTCTGTTTAACGTGGGGGTCGATCTGTCGGTTTCAAATGTTTCGAAACTTTGACCTTTGATTGACTTGATGAGCGTGGGCCCAGGGCTGACATGGTACGTTGTATAGAGTACACTACGCCGAGGTCTGTGGACGACTCGAGGTGTGTTGACTGTTGAGGCCTCGTGCACGGAGCAAATCGCCTCGTTTGTCTGTTGTCTTCCCCACTGGACTAGAGTCGACTTTCGAAGTTTAGGGGTAGACCGCACGGTGGGTTTACTGAATTGGCTGTTGATCGAGCGGGTCGGATTTGGTCAGGCATGAATTACTTGGATAGGCAGTAGTCTAGTCTATTGGGGGTAATTGGCGCTGTCCAGCAGCATAATAACAGTAATAATGATGGTAAGAATAGTAACAACAATCGACAGTAATAACACACGATAATCATGAAGCAATGATAATACCAAATCAAGGGAGTGCATGTAAACCAGGCAAGACGAATGAGAACCGCTGGATCAAGTGGAGATTATCCATGAATTGCAAGAAGCTTGACCACCTGGTGCCGGATGACCCATTGCAACCCTGAGCGCATATCGGGTTAGTATGTAGGAGAAGAAGAAGACTCGTTCGGTTGAAAGGGTAAAACTGGAGACTGGGTTGCGAGATTAATGACCATGGTGAGATTCTTCTGACCGCTTCTCCGACATCATCGATCATCGGGCACAGAGATCTGTCGTCACATCGCCTCTTTTCTTCTTGTTCTCTGTCGAATACTGTGCTTCAGGTGTCACACGTTATGGGATCATTTCCTATTTCAACATTCATTCGTATAATATCAACAGATTGGTCCGTTATCAGGACTATCATCGGCGATGTGATTTCATTATGGATACAACTGTACACACGGGACCAAGGATATGCGACCGACCGGGCGGCACGACACGACAGCTTGGCACATGGTCGCTCGAGTGGCGTATACATCGCCGAATGTATATACAGTAGTCAGCACAGAGGACTCGAGAGGGCGATACAAGCACACTGCCACTCAATCAATGAATGCCTAAACACTAGGTAGGTATGAATATCACTCAACATCATCAGACCTGCCAAGATCAGCCTTCCCCAATCCTAATTCCCAATTTAGAACACCCAAATGAATGTTCATCCTGCGATGATCATGGTGGAGTACATGCTGAGATGGCAGGGGGTGTGCCACTGTTGCAGGCTGGGGTTGTTCAATGGCAGTCTGCCAGTTTGATGCTGCCTACACCTTGCACATTTGTGTACGTACGCTATCGGTAAGCTGTCGTCATGGAATAGATAGTCATTAGTTGTAGCATCTTCATAGCCTGACTAGTTATCTTCATCCTTCATAGTCAGCGGTTATTTTTGATTTTCTGGGGAATGAGTCCGATCCCGATCGCACCCTTTCTGCTCCGACGATCCTCTACGGTGTTGTACGGCCAAGACACGCTATTCTGCCCAGACAGTAGTCATAGTGATAGTAGGGGTCAGGCTCCAGACATGTATCCTATTTGATACTATTGTCTTGGTTTATTTGAATTGATGTATCCCGACTCGTCTTACTATCCTCGTACCTTGTACCTAGATACCTACTTAGATACCTAGGTTTTTGCTGTGCCCCCCTACTTGCATACCCGCTTAGCATAGCCTCGGTGAGCATTGAGCAGGGCAAAGTAGCAATGCCCAGAGAAAAAACAGCCCCAACCTAGCACGAGTATGATGACAGGCAAAAGTCTAAATTCCCCGGACTTACATACCACCCATCATGCACTTCCCGTGCGAGGCCGACTCGATAGCGTCATGGTCGGATGATTCCGTGGACGGGATGCGGGATGATGATGGTAGGGTCGCAGCGAGAGCGGTAGGTTAGGTGTATAGTATGTATGTATGTATGTATCGGTCTCGATCCCACCGTCACTGAAGTAAGGGGGTAGAGAGAATGTGATTGAATGCTTCGTCAAGGATTCTCGTGCAGCTTGCTTCCATTCTATTCCTTTTACCTTCCTTCGCTGACAGATACCTTCCTCCAGGATAACTAGGTATGGATAATCCGGACAGATGAGGTGAGGTGAGGATCGGGAAGGATCGTCGAGGGTACAGTTAGTTAACAGTTCACATAACAGTTAACGGTACCTCTGTGGGTATTTTTCACCGTATCTTCCGTCAAATACGTCATTGGTATTAGTCACGTATTGTGACAAGACCCTTGTTACCGGCTGGTCGGCAAGACTCGACTCTGGGCACTCAGTTGGGGGTTCTTTCCGCATTGAGCAGGCTGAGGGATTGATTGTAATTGCCAAGCCAAGCAGGAAGGGCTGGTGACTAACTATTACCTACCTACGTCGTTATCGACTACTTATTACCTACTGACTCGCCCAGAACGGATTGAAGCCATTCACAGGTCAGTAGACTAGCAAGTGCGCATAGGGCGCCTACAGCACCTTCCCACTCGAGCTAGCAGCATAGCACCGGGGGACAATCAAATAGAGGGGAAGCTGGAGATAGTGGGAAAAGGAGGTGCAAAGTACGGGGCTGACAGACAAGGGTTGAAAACAGAAACTGGGCCGAGCGTCTTCGAGCTAGCCTGATGGAAGTCGGGGTTGAAGAGGGAGGAGGGCTGGTGTTTAGGCGACTCCCCTTGGCCAGAGGCAGCGAGTGAGCGAGGGAGGAGGGGGGCACACGGAGTTTATACACCAGTCAGGCGGATTCAATATGCGGTCGAGTCATATGCCTGTCCATTCGGAACTAGTTGGTTCCATAGGGAGGTAACGAGGTAGGTATAGACCGCGGGCGTATACCCAGTCAATAGCGGGATAAGGATTCATCTGTTGGATGGTCTGGACTGGATTGGTTTTCAGTGTTCCGTCTCCATCAGAGTATACCTACCACTGAGTATGAGGCCTGGCTTTTATTGAACATCTTACGTAGTGCATAATGTTCCGCTGATAAATAATGAATCCCGTGAGTAATGGGAATGGATAAGAAGTGACATTTGTGAGCTCGGGTTTGGTTACCGCCGTCTCAACAGCGTCCATCATGATGTTAATATTAATAATGACAACTACTGCCATGATAAAATGACAAATAAGGAGGACATCGTGATTAACCTTGTTCTTTGCAACCCACAAGGCTAACATGGACATACTAACATCTCTCTGTGTCAGTAGTACGAACTCCTCTGTCTCCAGTCCCTCGCATCCAGCCTGCGAGAGAGCCCTGATAGTGGAGGACTGATCTCACGTTTGACGGATTCTAGAAAAGTACCTTCCAGAGTACTCCGTCCAGTGGGTGAAACTGCAAGATAGTAGATACATTTACCATACTCCGTACTTAATCTTCCGTATCCGAGTTTACTGCGGGCATGGCATTAGTCATTCGAGGCTCCCGTCCAAGATGGACAATTACCCGATTAGGCTAGCGATCTGGTTTTTTTGTTGCGAGATGTCTGGCGCTCTAAATGCCTCATAGTTAGTCAAATGCTAGCGAGTTCTGAATGAAACCGGCCTGTAACCTTCCTGCCGTGCCGTCCTTAGAGCTGGTCAGCCTTTCTTAAGATAACTATGACTCTTGTCTTCTGGTAGGCTTTTCTTTCTTCGTCTCTTCAGGTGGTAGTTCTCTGTCCCTCTGACTGTGTGACATGGGGAAAACAACTAGGGGGTCAAACAGAACAGTACCAATACAATACAGACGTAATTTTCATACAATCGTAACCGCAGGAACAGATGGACGCAGGGATTTTTGCCCAGCGAAAAACGACCGGGTGGGTCAAGGCTTGGCGGGGTTGATTGGACCGAGCGCCCTTGGTGGGAGTTGGCCTGCAGAAGGAAAAGAAGCCCAAGAGAAGATCAGAAAACTGTATTTCCATGGTGGGCGGTGGATTTCTTTTTTCCACTCACCTACATTTGTTTTTTTCATGTCACTTTTTCCTTTTTTTTTGGTTGATGGTGGCGACCCCTGATCACCGAGACTACCTCTGCCTCACTGTGCCCTCCAATTGTCTGTCTATATTATACGAATTATGAAAGTATACTCTGTAGGCACATGTGTAATAAAGCACAGTAATCATGGCACAGTAATAGATTAGAAAGGGAAGGAGGGGATTTGTTCTTTCTTTTCATTTATTTACAAATTAATAATACAAACAATAAACAGGAATGGTACAATCTTGGTACGATAAAACCAAAATTCTCAAACCAATCAACAAAGCAACCCGGACATGATCCTGTACTCTACCCGTTCTCCCGCCCTGTCATCATCGAAACCACAGATTGAAAAGATTTGGTACGAAATTGACCTAGTGTGGTTTCCCTTCTTACTTGTTCACCAAGAACCACATTCTTTCTCATGGATTTGATTTGATTTAATTTTTTATTATTAAATCATCTTTATTTCCCCCATTTTAATTTTATTCTTTTTTCACTTTCCATTTTTTATTTTTTATTTTCTAATTTTTTTTAAACCCACCCCCATTTTTTACTACTTTTTTATTTTCCGATCCTCTTCACATTCCTTTCTTCCTCTCTTTCCTCTTCCTTCTTCCCCCCCCAAACTCTCACATCCCACCCTGTGCTGCCAACACATTACCTCTGCGTCTCTTCTCGACGCGTCTTCTTCTCCTGGCGCTCTATGAGCTGCCATTCTTTGAAGAAGGCGTCAATCCCTTGTCTTGGCCTGCATATGCCTACTTCAATCCATCTATTACTTGATCCTCTTGTATCCCGGCTCTCTCTCTCTCTTCGCCCCTCCCCCAACATGAGTTTTATATCATGACAATTTGCGTCCTTGGCGGGACTTCACTTTATCTGCTGCTCGAGGTCGATCGCTTGCACTATTGATCGATATTGAGAGCTCCTTTTCCTCGGACCTTTGCTACTGTGTTGTATCTTTGGACAAGTTGTGATCCCTATCAATATTCACTATTACCCGCCGCCACCCTCGAGTCTATCTATACCGCCGATTACCTACAATCCATCACCCCCTCTCACCCTGTTCTCTCCACCTCAAATCCCTACCTTTTTGAAATGGCTCACTTGCGTGGTGACCGACCGTTCGCCTCTATTCATAACTTCTTGAAGATGCTGCTGTCGCCTCATCAAAACAAGGCCTCGCAACAAGACCCCGATATGCCCGAAGATATTGATGAACCCCTCGATCACCGCTTCCTGAACTCCGGCCCTATCAACATGGACGACGACAATGTGGTCTACGTGAAGGCCACCACCGCCGGAACCGATCGGCAAGAGTCCCTCCTCACCCGTGCCCTCCGGAGTAGTCCCCTCTCGAGCCCGTCAGAGGAACTGCCCTCTCTTCATGGATCCATCCACTACCGGGCCTGTCAGTACGGCACGGCCAGCGGCATCTCGACGGATGAGTTGACCAGTGACGGAGGCCTCACCAGCCTCTCCCTGTCGAACCCGAGTCCGCCGCTCCCGACCCAGTTCATCAACCGACCCGTCGTTTCCGAATCTCAAAAATCCCCTACCAAGGAAGCCGGCGAATCGGCTATCGAAGCTAATCTGGGACGCAAGCGGTGCATCAGCTTTGCATGCGGGCGGAAGGCCGAGGAGCCAGCACCGACATCGCAGCCCGCTGCTCAGACGACACCCAAGAAGCCCGAAGTCGACCAGACCCCGACAGAGTCCGTAAAGCGGAAGACGACGCTCACGTTCGTGTGCCCCGCGCGGGTTCCAGAGACGCGACGCGAACGCTCTCCTATCCGTACTCCCAATCTTCGATCCCGGTTACGCGGGTCACCTGCCCCGATGGCCCGTAAGACGTGCTCGGACGCAGAGGCCACGCCAAGGATCTCGGTAGCTCCCCAGCAGAAGACTGACTCCCCTAGAGGGGTTCCCACCCGGGGTTTGGGCAAGTTCGAGGAATCCGAGGCTACCCGTTTTCACGAGTTCGCCAGCTCCGAGGAGGAGGATGACGAATGGGTCACCCAGGTTGGTGAGTACAAGGAGAAGATCACGCTGAGTGACTGCATGAAGAAAGAATACGCCATTCGCAAGCTTGGCGAAGAAGCAGAGCAGGAGGCCTTGGACGATGACGAAGAGGATGATTTTCTGGACGACGACGATGAGGATGACGCAGACGATGATTCGATCACGAGTGACTCATCCGACCAGGATGATGGCAACGAATCGGACAACGAAGCGGGCTTCGCCGATTCTGACGAAAGCGATGACGGCTCTGAATACGAATTCTGGGCTCCCGGCTCGACGACCGCGGCCACGAGTCCACAGGTGCTTGACATTCCCCGGGCTACTCTTCCCCGGCGTGACTCGACCTTTTCATTTGACTCTGCCAACGACAACCAAGAACGGAGATGGCCGCCGGCGCTCTCCGCCAAGGGCATGGCGCGTCCGACCAAGATTCCCAAGATGCGTCCCAGCACCCCCAACCTCCCCGACAGTACCGACTTTGTCTGTGGCACGTTCGACGAAGACCGCCCTTTGGAGGCTGCGTACAAGTCCTGCGTCGAACAACGGCGTCTTTCCAAGCAGATCGTGATTCCCCAAGATATCGACCCAAGTTTTCCGACGTCGGACCCGGAGGACGAAGACGAGGAGGAAGAAGAAGAAGAAGAAGAGGAGGAGGAGGGGGAGGAGGAGGTCAAGGAGTCTTTTGACGAAGCTCCCCGTGGACGAGCTGGGTCCGATCAGGCTCGCCAGATGTCTCCGCGGATGTCACCCAAGCGTCTGGTCTCCCCTCCGCCTCGCCAGCGTATGGTCTCTCCGCCCCCTCGTCGTCAGGGTCGGATGTCTCCCAGGCGTCTTCGCTCGCCTCCGCCCCCGATGAAGTTGAGGTCTCCGTCCAAGACTACATTGGTCGAGCCCCCACCTACCGGCCGCCTGGAGGGTCTCAACATCAGCGAGTTGGTCCAGCGGCCGCCCCTCACTCGCACCAAGTCGTTGCCTCGCGTCCCCAACCCCTTCTTCAACCGGCCGCAGCATTGGATGGACTGCCTCTGCGAATCGCCCGAGGGCGACACGCTCCACACCCGCGGGCCCATCGACATCGTCGAGGGTCTCGAGAAGAAGCGCCAGAAACGAAAGGAAAAGTTCTGGCGACAACACTGCCGCAAAGCTGCGCGCGAGCAGATGGAGCGACGCCGCGTCCCAGGCAAAGGAGCCGAACGGATGAAGGATCTCGGCCTAGCCGTGGCCGAGCGAACCCGGGCCTACGGTGTTGGCGACAACGCGCAGCTCGTCCTCTCCGTCTAGGCTTTTGTCTCCGACGTGTGCCCTGTGCTCTTCTTGTACATACCTGTGTGTTCAACTTTACAGGTCAAACCGCTCATTTGACAGGACCTGGTGGATTGAACTCGCGTCATTCGCTATTCCTTGTCATTTCCTCAGTGGTTTGTGTCCTTCATGTGTCTATGTGTTTCCTTACGTGTTTCGGAGGACATTTGTTTCTGCATTTACAGCGTGATCGCTTTTTTATTTTTTCTCTATACATATTCTTATTCCGCATCACTTTCTTTTCTTTGTCAACGGTTCTTCGGTCGGATGTTTGCATGGGCGGTTCAAATGGAGGATACCCCTGCGTTGTTTTGTAGTAGATCAGACCAGACTAGGCAGATTCTGTCAAAATAATCATTTACCAAAAACTCTCATACTAAACAGTAAAATAAAGTCCACAACGTCCATAACTTGAGAGTTATAACATGACAGACACACTTGAAGAGTTCCGGCGATTGATCCGCGGCTCAGGCGGTCCACTAAGCGCGCGGGTAGCCGCCAAGACCGAACCAGCCAAGCCATCCAACGTCAACCCGTCCCCGACACCTGTCTTGACCGTCTCTTCTCTGGCATCATCCTCACCACTACTCCAACTTTCTCTTCCTCTCTTATCTGTTCTTTCTTTCTCCGTTCGACTCAAACTAGCTTTGAACTGCCGTCCTCACAATGTGGATCATCAACTGGTGTACGTATACCTGCTCCATCCATTCATCCCCTCTCCCCCTTCTTCAATCCAGCCGACACGTTTCCGTGGCTTGATCCGAGCCGCCCCAGCCCGTGATCCACGCTTTACTACCTCGGACCAGCAACACGGAAGGAAGGGAGCATTGAAATGCAACGCAGCGAGATATAAAAGGGGCAG
Organism: Aspergillus campestris IBT 28561; assembly: GCF_002847485.1. Lineage (NCBI taxonomy): Eukaryota > Fungi > Ascomycota > Eurotiomycetes > Eurotiales > Aspergillaceae > Aspergillus > Aspergillus campestris. Next base: position 866,412 of record NW_020194340.1, on the reverse strand, counting down.
AATGATGGAGAAAAGGGTACAATGCTAATTGGAAATTCTAGTCTATGACGTCTTGGCGTCTCTGGGCCTGCTGAACAAGCACGCGAAGCTCCTGTTCCTGGGTCTTGATAATGCGGGTAAAACGACGCTGCTGCATATGTTGAAGGTGGGTTTGTTCTTGTTTTTGTTTTTGTTTCTGGTTTGGGGGGTTGGTTGTGTGGGAGAGACGTGGGGGGTGGGGGAGGATGAGGACTTGCGGCGGAGGTGGGAAGGACAACGTCTGATGGGTGGTATTGTTGGTTTTTATCCTTTACGGTTTGCTGATTATGGTGGTGATACAGAACGACCGGGTTGCGATTCTTCAGCCGACGGCTCATCCGAGTATGTTTACCTTTTATTCCGACGGGTTGGCCTGCAAACGCTTGCAGGGAGGGAAATAAAGGAGGATGGTATAATGGAGTGGATAAAACTGACGGACAACAGCTTCGGAAGAGCTCGCCATCGGTAACAACCGCTTCACGACTTTCGACCTGGGCGGTCATCAGCAGGGTATTTCCCACCCACCTTTTCCTCCGTCACACGAATCTAACACTGTCTAGCACGCCGTCTCTGGAAAGACTACTTCCCCGAAGTAAGCGGCATCGTGTTCCTCGTCGACGCCAAAGACCACGAGCGATTCCCCGAGTCCAAGGCCGAGCTGGACGCCCTGTTGGCGATGGAGGAGCTGTCCAAGGTGCCGTTCCTGGTGCTGGGCAACAAGATTGACCACCCGGATGCGGTCAGCGAGGACGAGCTGCGACACCAGCTGGGTCTGTACCAGACGACGGGCAAGGGCAAGGTGCCGCTTGAGGGGATCCGGCCGATTGAGGTGTTTATGTGCAGTGTTGTTATGAGGCAGGGTATGTACCAGCTTTCCACTAGCTCCCCAGCTAGCTAGTTACCTAGCGAGTGAGACATGGCTAACGGATTTTACAGGCTACGGCGAAGGCATCAGGTGGTTGTCGCAATACGTCTAGACAGCCCAGTCTAGAACCCACCTGTCTATCAGCTAGACAGATGAGTAGCGGTACCTAGCCAGCTAGCTAGTATCAATTACAGCTCCAGCAAGCAATTGGGTAGACAGTACAGAAGGACAGTGGAAAGAAGGATGCTGAGCAGGGGATATGAAAACGGGGACGATGTTAATGTTGATATCAGGACACAAACAAGCAAGCAAACGAAATAGGACGTTTAGTCCTCCAGGCGACACAGGCGAATGAGTGATATACCGAAGGGCATGTTCTAGCCCTTTTTGTTATTTTAATTTATTTTCTTCCCTTTTCATCTTTTTTCCTTTTTATCTACCTATATATTGCTGCTTCTGTCCATATCAGGAGTTGTTGGTATTATATTATATTATACTATACTGCCACAATATTATATATACTACTATATACTATTCACTATCTGAATGTATCACAAGGAAGATACTAGGTGCTATTCTAGACGTCATAAGTTAGATACACCTCATCTTTACATACACTACTTTTTTCTTCTCTTTTCTCCCTTCTACTACCACCACTACCAACCACTAGTCCATTACTCTACCACTACGAGACACATAATCCATACACCCCATCTACCATAATAGGACAATAATATAATAGATATAGCATAGTATAGTATAGTAAAATTCAAATAACATAAACACCAAACCTCCCAAATCCATTCCATTCCATCCCAACCTCGAATCCACCCCAAAAAAGAACACCGCAAGGGGGCAAAAAAAGAAGAGACACTAATATAGAAAAGGAAAAAAAAAGAAAGGGGATTTGACAGTCCAATCTAACTATGTATCTGGAGTATCCGCCCATCCTTCGTAGAACTTCAAAACATGGATAGAGCCATCCGTGCAATTATGGAAGATTATATAGTCTGTGCATGATCGAGATGGACATTCGCTGGCTGGGTAGGTAGTTAGCTATCTATCTATCTATCTATCTATCTAGCCTATCTAGATGACTAGATACATAATACATAATACATTATATAATACAGTGGATGAATAGTTGCATAATGTATAGTTATACAACAGACCGGAGGAACCTAAGTTGGATAAGATATGTGATGTACATTCACTCATTCGTTCCTTGGGAAGGGAAAGAGACGGGGTGTGCAGGGAGGGTTGTAACTGGCTAGGTGAGTAGATGCAACTACTCATTTCGTCAGGAAGTAGAGACATGACATGACATGACATGACGGGCTATGAGGTAGTGGGTCAATCATATCATGCCATACTCATGCAATCACTACCGAAACAAATGCCGTTGCAGCTGCAGACTACCAAACCAAACCATGAACAACGTCGTTGCTTATTGCTTTGCTTGCTTTGCTTTGCTTTTCTTGATTCTTGGCATTACACTCACTTGGAAGGTTTTATAAGAGAAAAAAAGAGTAAAGAAAAAAGCAACGCGCAAACGGAGGAACACCAGATGCAGCCCGTCGCTCCCTCTTCGTTCAAGGAATTTCTCGGAAAGAAAAAGAAAATAATCACGTTGATCAAGATAAACGAACAAAAAAAGACACAAGAACAAGAAAAGTAGAAGATAGAAAAGAAAGAAGTTCAGCACCAACCCCCTACGGGAAGCAGAAACGTTTCCGTCCAGGAAATCATAGCGCAAAACGAAATCATCGGAGTCGCTGGGTCTTGGTGATATGCGGGGAACAAAGTTATGAGAAGATGATGAACAAGGTGTCTGTCGGGGGAAAAAAACGGTCTGCGTTCTCGTTGAGGGGTCGGGTCTCAGGCGGGTTGCGCGGGATGATGCTTCCGATCGTCTAATGCATGGCCATCGAAAAAGTCGTGGAGGGAGTAGACTGAGGGGGAGCCGGATTCTCGTGATGGGAGATGGTCGGAGAGGGTGATGTGACGTTTATCGTCGCCCGAACCTGCTGCACATGGAAAAGCTCGTATTGGTTTCTTACTTCTTCTTTTGCTTTCGCGGAGGAGTGATGGGCCTGCCTGAGCTGGAGCCGCCGTAAACGTACTTTTGCTTCTTTTCTGCGGGTTTCAAGATCTGTCGGACGTTGATTAGTGGGGATTCTTGATAAAATTGGGACACGGAAAAGCCTACCTGGAAGGAACACAGGAGACTCTCGTCCACGCTCATCATAGCGCCTGCATTGTCAAACTCGCCACAGTAGTTCGGTGCGCTGAACAGCGTGACCAGCTGCCGCTTGGAGAAAAATTCGTAACCGTCCTCGACGACCTGGTGCGCACGGCAGATCAGATCCATGTCGTGTTTCTGAAGGAATCGCGAGACGACGTCGGGACCGAAGGTGAATGATACACCGCGGTCATTTTCGCTCCAGCCGGTGATGTCCTTGTCGGGGTCGGACCACAGGAGATCGCAGAGAAGACCGCAATCGGGGATCTATCATGGTCAGCGGATCAGCCTTGAGCGGAAGCCCAGCGAGTCCCCCACAAGAATGGAGGGTAAATAATCATAAGAACAATAAGATAGAGGAGAAGACGGGAAAACGTACATCAGTAGGACGCATGACCCGACGGATCTGCTCCATCGAGTTGAGGTCAGGGCTCAAACCACCGTGCATGGTGAAGATCTTCTCGTCGATGATGGCGGCGATGGGCAAGCAGTTGAAGCAGTCGGTGAAGGTCTTCCACAGCTTGATGTTGTACCGCCGTTTGCACTCATCGTAGAACCCATAGATACGGTTGATCGAGGCACACTCGTGGTTGCCGCGCAGGACGAAGAAGTTCTCGGGGTATTTGATCTTGTAGGCGAGCAGGAGGCAGATGGTCTCGAGCGACTGCTTGCCACGGTCGACGTAGTCACCCAGGAACAGATAATTGGCCTCGGGCGGGAAGCCACCGTATTCGAACAGACGCAGAAGATCGTAGTACTGGCCGTGGATATCACCGCAAATCTAATCCGGGCGGTTAGCGATGTAACGTCGGAGGAACATCGACATGCAGGGGAAAAGAGAAAGAAAACGGAACGACAAAAAAAAAATGAAAATGAAAATGAAAAAAAAAGAGGAGAAAAATACCTTAATAGGCGCCTCCAACTCCAACAGAATCGGCTGGGAGATGAAAATCTCGCGCGCCTTGGTGCAGAGATAGCGAATCTCCGACTCGAGCAGTTGGACCTGTTTCCCAGGGCGGCTGCCCCTCACCTCTAACAATCTATCGATGATCGAATCCAAATCCACTTCCTGGTCCGCCATGATTTGCAGAATCTAACGAGTCGACCGAAAACGAGCGGGAAAAAAGAAAGAACAGAAATCACCAGCCCAGGACGGACCGACGAAAGGGGAAAGAAGAGGGAGAGAGGGGGGAGAGAGTCGCGGAGAGCTCGGTAGTGATACAATTGATGACGCGGCGGCTATACACTAAGAGAAGAGGCAACAATGGGTTAGTATCGATCGAGTTGTTATCCAAACAGGGGAAGTCGGACAGAATCCGAGTTGGGACTGGGGGACGACGCGCCCGATGGAATTTTGGTTGTTGTTGTTATGGTTGAGATTGGGGAGGGCGATCGAAAAAGCGATCGGGAAAGAGAGGGACAGACAGAGAGAGGAGAGACACAGAGATAGGAGGGGAGATCAAACTTACCGAATAAGAACTGAAGACGACGAAAGGAATCGGCCAACAGGCCTTTGGAATCGCAGACGGGGCTGGAGATGAAGCCAGACGACGGACCCGATGAAAAACCTTTTCCCCTCTAAGAAAGTCGACAATACGCGTGGAGACGGGCGTGGGCGATCGCGACGACGAAAAAGAGCAGGGGGAGGGGGGGAGAGTGTGAAGAGCGAAGAAGAAAAAAATAGAGAAAAAAAAAAAAAAAAAAAAAAGGTCCTAGCGACGGGAAGGTCGAAAAGGAAGCAGGCGAGATAAGAGCAAGGACGAGAGAGGAGGGCGCGACAAGGCGACGAAGAGAAACTGACTTTGACGTTGCAAGGTCCGGTGGGGGATGAGAAAACAGACGAGGCGAGACAGTAATGACAATAGACACTAGAAGAGTCGCAGCAGTCGCAGTCGCAGCAGCAGCCGAAGTGCAAAGGTTGAGATGAGATGAGGGTATTCGGTGGATAGTAGAAAGAGGGAAGAAAACGAGGAAGAAGGATGAGGAGGAGGAGAGTCGAAAGAGTAGTAATCAAGGGATCAACACAACTGCGGTCGGGGCGGTAGAAGATTTTTCTTCCTTTTATTTTTTTATTTTTTTCTATAATTTCCCTTTTCCTTTTCCTTCTAGAAAACTCCCTAGTGTTTTTGATTGACCAGTGAGGAAAATTCCGAGCCAAAGGGGGTTTGGAAACAGTGGAACCGAAAGAGAAGAACAAGTCGAAAACAAGAATCAAGAATCAAGAAGTCAGTCAAGAAGAGGGGAAGACAGACAGACAGAGACAGAGACAGACCGAGAGACAGAGGGGATCGAGAGGGGAGAGAATGAAGAATGAAGCCTCAGGAAGGAGGGCGAGATGGTCCTGATTGGCTGCGGCAGAAAACCACCCGGTCCAAAGTTCCACTTCTGTCCTCTGATTGGCCATTCCACAGGCGGCGAACACCGACCAGACGGGCTATTAATACGACTGTATATAAGGTACCTACCTAGGTAGGTAGTAGAGTACTATCTACAGGTCTACAATAAAGTCAAGGAGGTGTTTCTCATCCATCTCATGTCTCATGCATTAGTCGGAATCCCGTCGTCTGTCTGCGTAATCCGAAACCACATCAAAGGCAACACAATAGAAGAAAAGCAAAAAGCAGAAAGGGAATCGCAAGTCAACAAGAAAGCAGGTATACACGAACTCATCAAATCATGGCAAAAAAACAGATATGAAAGAGAAAGAAAGAAAGATATAAGAAGAAAAGAAAAAGAGAAAAAAAAGAAATCCCAAAACAATAGTCATAGATAAATCATACAACGCCAACGCCCGCATTCCCCTCGCCGGCCCATATACAATACACGCGATCTAACAAATCAACAACATTCTCTCTTTCATAAATGATCTGCCTCCCGGTAGATGGTCCAGCCTAGGGGGGTCGGATAGGGGGTCGGATAGGGGGTCGCCGGTCGGGTATATAACGATGGCGCTTCAATCAACATGTTCGTACATCCGCCCTCCGCGTTCGCAATTCTTCTGCATAACGCCCGGAACAATGCGGTTCAGCGACTCTGGTGGGTGGTGGGTTTTGGTGGGATGGTGGGATGGTCGGGAAAAGGGAGGTTTGGTGGGTAAATCAATCAATCAAGAGTGAAGAGTCACGGCGTCTTTTTTGCTTCTCCTTCGTCATTCATTCTTCGCCTTTTATTTTTATTTTTTATTCTTCGTCGTTCCAATCAGATCGTACTCCCCCCGCTGAGGATCGCGGGGGGATTGGTCCGCGGAAACGGTTCCGGTGCCAGCATGGCCGTGTCCCCGAGGTCGGTGCCCGTGCGAGCCATGCCCACAGGTCGCGACGAATGGACCGATTCGCCGCCGAGCACGGCGAGCCAGTGGCTGCTGCCCATCTCTTGCTGCAGCGCCGCCAGCTGCCGTCGGTAGAATTCCCCCTCCATGCTCCACTCCGTCTCATGGACGGTCCGCTGCAGCACGAGGGCTTCTTTGGCCGGCGGGACCACGGGGCGCGGTCCGTCATCCACCGTGGCCGGGCTCTGAGCACTAGGTGTGTCGCCCTGGGGTCCACCATCAGATTTCCATTGACGGTCGGAAGACGGTGCGACAAACGGAGCAACGGGTAATTGGACGGGCTGAACAGAAGGGGTACAAGGCACCACTACACCTGGGGCGAAATTACCATTAGTCACGGGCCCTTCCCTCGTCGCGTCCACGATCCTCCGCCGTTGGCCCTTCCGTCGCCGACTGGACCCGACCCCAAGGTCGGTGGTCGAGACCGCCTCCCGCACCGGCCCTTCCCCGGAGGGCGGCTCCTCGGACCGGCTACCATTGGCCCCCACGACACTGGTGGCAGCTTTGCTGATGATGGCCGATCGGTCTGCCGCCGAGATGCGGACCACGGGCGCACCTTCCGGCTCCGCAACGCGTTCCACCAGGAGCTTTCTCTCCGTGTAGCCCGGTCCCGACCCGTCGATGATGACGTCCTCGGAATAGCCGGGGGTGCGGCGGAACAGGTTGAAGATCACCACGCGGTAACCCGAGTGGGTCTTCGTGAACGGATTGCCCGACACCCAGATCTCCCGTATCTCAGGGAGGCTGGTGAGCCGAGCCATCTCGGTGGGGTCCGACAGCTGGTTGTCGCGGAGATCCAGCCGTTCGAGAGACAGCAGACGTTCAACCCCCGCCAGGGAGCGCAGACGATTCCCCCGAAGGTTGAGGGCCGTGATGGCGGGGAGAGGGGTGCGGGATAGGGAATGGAGTGAGTCAATCATGCAATTCGAGAGGTTGAGGGCCCTCAACGCGACCAGGGTCGCCAGGCTGTCGGGGACGTCGGTGAAGAGATTCGCGGAGAGGTCGAGGGAGTGCAGGGTGTTGGCGACCGGGGCCAAACCCGCGGCGGAGACGGAGGTCATCGAGTTGTCCGCCAGGCCGAGGTGTCGCAGGAACCGCCACTTGGACGTGGGCAGAGCGTCGGACGGCAGGTGGGAGGTGCTGCCATTCGGGTAGCCCGAGGTGTCGCTGGAGTTGGAGCTGCCCGACCCCGTGCGGCGGATCCGGGCGCTGGCGCCTCGGCTGTGACGGTAGACCGACTGTTTCGAGCTGGTGGTCGGGCGGGTGGGAGAGATGCTCCCCGCGCGTCGACGGCGGGCGGCATCTTCCGACCCCAACCGCACCATGGCGGCCGATTTGGGGCTGGAGCTCGTGCCAAACGCCGTATCGGCCACGGGGGAGCCCGGGGCCGACAGGGAACCCGACAGTTCCGACTTGCGGACCGGCTGGGGGTTCGCGCTTCCGCTCCACGGCAGGACAGGCGAGTTCTGATGTTTGGCCGACCGTCGACGGCGCTTATCGATGTCATCCAACACGATCCCGGTCAGCAGATCCCCCGGGTCCTCCAGGTTGGCGCGCTTCACGGTCAGCGTCCGCAGCTGCTCGGAGAGTCGGTCCCAGCCGAAGAACGACCGATAATCGATATCGATGATCTCCAGGGCACTCAGGTTTTTAAAGGCATGGAGGGGAACGGCAGTGTCAAAGGGGAACTCCTCGTATCCGCGGATCAGGCGGGCACGACGGTCTGGGGCTAATCGCAGGCAGGGAATCTTGGTAAAGGCAGAGTAGAGATACTTCATATCGGCTTCTAATGCGGCTTTCGCCCGCTCCGACTTGGACAGTGAATCCTTCGATCCCAGGCCGAAGGACGACCACAGTGAACCCATGCCGGACATGACACTACGCACACTGGAGACCGAGTGGATGGAGTCCCGGTCCCCCTTGGACCGTTGGGGTTTACTCAGGAACGAGACATAGGACTGGGAGACATCGGTATGGATGTTCTCCAGTCGGACGCTCATGGGGCCCACGGCGATGGACAGATCTTCGAATCGGGAGAGAAGGTAGAATAGGTGATGGGGGGTGAGGGTGAGTTTGGCGGGCTTGATGCTGGGCGAGGTGAACTTTAAAGACCCCAGCGACAAGGCCGCCGCAAGGCTGGACGAGGTCGAGGGGGCGCTCGAGGATGTGAGGGTGGGTTGCGCATTTTTGGAGGGCTGTCGTCGCAGCTGTAGGGCATTGGCGAGGGCCTTCTCATGGGTGCGAACGAAGCTAGCGAGGTTCTATTGGGTTGAAAGGTTAGTGAGACCGATAGGTGAGGTTCGAAGGAACCACGGTCCCCACTCACTTTTATGAAAAGCTGTCCATCTTCGGTGTTCAGCTTCTCCATTACGGACAGTGCTTCGCCCAACGAGACCGAACTAATTGGGCGAACGAACTTTGCGGGGACGCTCAGGAAGTGGTAGTGGCGTAGGAGACGGATATCGACATCTTGCTGGTAGGCAACAGGGAAGCCTGCAGCAGTGAGGGGAATGAGTCAGTAGACTTTTCCAAACCAGCCAGACGTTGGACAATCTGACGGAACCAGATTCCACCGGGTGGAGAAGGTTGATAAGAAACCAAAGGGGGGGGTCCTGTATCTATAGATAGGGATTTGAGTGGGAAGGGAGATCACTGACAGATATCGGAGGAAAGGTGTCACTATAAAAGTAGAACCTCCGAATTTCTTTCCCGATACGTCGAGGGAGAAGATCTATTACAAGCTTGTCGCCTGGACAAAGCTGGAAGACGAGAAGAGGGAAGAGGCGAGCTGAACAAGAATCCAAGAAATTCGAACGGGGGGAGAAAAGGGAAAAATCAAAAAGAAGAAGCAAAAGAAAAGCAAAGCTCCGCCCAAAGAAGAAAGAGACTGAGTGATGGATATGAAGGAGGAATCTTCTGAGATGGGGAAGTGGAAGGGGAGATGAAAAGCGACAGGACCGGGGGAGCTAGACTAATATGCAAGCACCACCAGCCTAGTTAGGATCGAGTTTGGATTGATAGTACTAAGAGGGGGGGAAGTGTGGTGGAGGGGGAGGATGAGAAAAGGTGGATATGAGATGTGCACTGGATCAATCAGCTGAGGGGAGGGGCTTCGGAGGCGTCAGCAGAGATAGTCGATTTTTTAAATTATTTTATATTATTTTATTCTATTTTATTTTAACTATTTCTATTTTATCTTTTGTCTTTTTTTGTCTTTTGTCTTTGGTCTTTCTTTTGTTTTATACAAACCCACCGAATCAAACAATCGTTTCGATTGTATCCATCAGTACGGAATCTATACATCGAGAAGTATAGTACCTTCTCGCAAGATACCCGATCAGTTAATCAATAATCAATAATCTATAATAATCAGCCCATGTTAATATGATCTATTCCCGACATTAATGGGACAATGTCCTCATTTAATTAATCGGAGCCGCTGGTACTTGCGTCGAGGATGCATTGGTACGTGCAGGAGAGACTCGTCGGAATCTCGTACGGTACCGTAATTCATACTTCCTATCTAGTCTGGAATGAGTGATCCCTTGATATGTTTATCTGTTATTCATATTCTTTTATTATTTCGTCTATTTGATTTTTTTTTATCTGCCTTTTATAATATCCTAAACATTCCCATCTGCATCAAACTATAAACATAAACACCTGGTGGCAACAACCAGAAGAGTTCGTTTGAAGGTGGACTCTCTCCTGCCGTCCTTATCAAGAGCGGACCACTAGTGGTGTTGAGTCTCCTGGTATCGACATTGATAGTCCCGTCTCTGATAAACTGGCGCTGGAAACCCTGTCCGGTGGGGTTTATCAATGGACCCCGTCCAAGTCCCATGGAACCGACTCCTTCATTGACACAGACTACAGTACATCGTCAGGAGAAGGTCGACTCCAATCTTTGTCGGCATGGTACTTTTTTTCTTTCTTTTCTTTTTCTGTCTTCTCCTCTTTTACGCGAGAGATAGGGACGATTGGACGTTGGTGTTTTGAAACCGACAGATGAAAAGGCCAACCATGGTGGGAGGAGGGAAAAGGGAAACGGGAGAAGAAAAAAAAAGGCAAGACGGTTTCCAGCTCAAGAATAGTGGAGCAGCTCGCCGTCTTCCCGAGTACCTCGAGAGTAGTGGGTACCGCGATCTGCCGACCATGAATCATAATGGGCTGATGGCACGGCTGGATTATACCACCAGCGGGCGTGATTCAAGCAATCAAAGCGAGAAAATCGAAAAACGAGGAACAATTGGACGCACCGTCCTATCCAGACATCTGGTAAAAGAAAGGATGACTCCGAATTATGTGCTCAGCAGAAGATACTAGAAGGATAACCCGCGGCTGTGGTCTCTGATTCGCTAAAGACGCTAGTATGAATGATTGACCGTGTCCTCCGAGTACAGCCACAGGCTATACAGCCCTTGAGGACGATCAAGATGGAGGAAAAAGTTTTCAAGATGGGGACGGGCAGGCAGGATTGGATGCCACCGTTTACTTCCCTGTTTGGCGACCCACCGGCCTACTGTCATTACGCAGCATGATTGGCGGTGGGTCCGCCTACCGTGCAGCTGATAGCGCCCTGGCGGACTATGAATGTCGAGATTGTCCACGCGCATTGGACGAATCACGGCCGGATCTGGGTCATCTGCAGTGCGCTTGACTCGAGAGGCTCTAGGACGTATCCTCGTTGAGGTTCTTCAGTGCCCGCAATTACTAGGAGGAAAGTACTAAAAAAAATAAAAAATAAAAACACCACCTTGACGGTCAAGGATCTAACCGAGCCACGAGGCATGGGACTTTCGATTCACACAGGTACCGTGACTTGAGAGTTGATCGAGATAGTGAATCTGATATAATGATGAAATGACGAGATGAGTCTAACATCAGAGTCATCCGCACTGACCCGACCAAATCCCTCGGGGGATCAAGCGGAGCATGGCACCTGTTTGTGGTAAGGCCAGTTGTCCAATAAGTTCCTCGGTAGGTACCTCAGCTACTCGGTGCGAGCACCAAAATGGTATATCAAATGACCACCGTCTCCGTCGCGGCTGAGAAACATCGTGTCATCAGTCCATCCATGTATTCGTCGATGACGTCCTAGACAGATATAGTACATAGGTAGGAGGATACCTACATGATCTCATCTGATGGAGAATTTAGAAATACAGTTCGCGGTAGGAAGATTAAACACTCGAATCAGTTATCGGGAAAGGCTCTCGACAAATCACGACAGCGGGATGGCCGCCGGTCTGAAGTCACACCGCTCCCTTTTTTTTCAATTCTCCTCCATCACACCACATCAATCATGTTCCCCTCTCTACCTGCCCCTCCTCAATCGATTGATTGATTGATCAACTAAATGTTCCCGTCATTACTCAACCCATGGTTCCCTGCCCCTCCTTCGCTCATGCTCATGCTCATGTTCCCGCCCCCCACGTTCTCACAATGCCGAGATGGCAGCCACTCACTTTGTGTATACAGCAGCATATCACCTTCCCGTGAATATCATTCGCAGAGCCTATACTTACCTACCTAAGATATCATATCGAACGCAAATTATCCTGTCTTGGACTAATATCTCTGATATCATATACAACTTCCTTACTTCTTAAATCATCTCCACAGATACCAAATACCAACACATGTAAACAAACCCCTCCACCAAACAACGTCGCATCACAACATAACTTCCCCCCAAGTTGAAACCCTCAAACTCCTGGAGAATTCCCGTCTGTTCCAAAACATGGTACGCTAGATAAACACCCTACCAATGAGGACGTCCCTACGACGCTAGGGGTGTCAAGTCTTCCAGCATATCTTCACGAGCAGGTAGGGAGGGGAAAACAAAGAAAAAAAAATTAATTCTACCTGCAGGCGGCATATCCACCTGCACGATGCAGACGCAGTATGTACAAAGAACAATAGTTAGTTCTACCACCATGCGAGGGAGGAGCGTAGACGAAACAAAACACAACGTTGAAGATCCCTGGAAGGAAAGCACCTAATCATGTCTCACAAACTTTCGTCCGGTGATGGTTTGGTTTTGGTTTGGATGTGGGGGGGGGGAAGGGACGGGATCTTGGCGCGGAGGTTCCATTCCGATATAGGACCGACCTGTTGGATGGATCCGTATGCATCGTACATAATATAAGGTGCGTCACTGTTATTAACTTCCCTCCATATGGATGGAGTTGGAGTATGCATGGTACTTGTGTGGTTGTTTTGGATTATTTCCCCCCTGTTGTATGTATGTATCTATGTACGTACGTATAGACGTATGCACGTCTGTATTCTGTATTCTGTATGTTTGTACGGAGTACCACAAGTAAACTCCGTACGTAGATTAGTTTGTACAACCGCTGTAGATAGAACGAGCCTACGAGAGTGAGTGTTTATAGTATACCCGCTGGATACGCCACGGGAGAACAGGGAATAGCAAATGATAAGTAGATAACGACCACGATGTGATCGGGTAGAACAGTGGAGATTACCCCATGCAGCACGATCAACTCTGAAGTCGTGCAGCTAGTCAGAACTAAATCAACGATGAATGGATTGACGGATCAATGAGGTTGAAGAATAGTGTAGCGTGCCCCAAATGTATACTTATCTAGAGTCACGATGTAGGATGTATCTGTACATAGAGTAGATAGTAGATACAACCGAGGTGGATATCATCGAACGACTCGAGAAAAAGGTGGACTGTGCAGGTCTGGTCTCCACTCCAGTCCAACCGGCCGAATGATCAGCGCCAACTACTCCCCAATCACAGTCCCCCCGGCGACCATTTGTTCGTTTTAACCTTTCCGTTCTGTACCAAGGAACTTAGTACTATGGAAGTTAGTTATCTCCTCCCGTCGTCGTACTAGTCTTCTCTACGGAGATGCGCTACTACAGTAGGTACAAACTAGAAAGAGGGATTGCTCAAGTCCGACCGCGGGTCGAGTAAAACCCCCGACAGGCCCGATCGCTGCTAGTTCATGACCATTGACCAGGAGGAATTCCAAAATAGAATACAATATAGGTAAGACCAGTGAAAAAAGTGGAAGGGAAGACCAGTGTTTCAACCATCGTGCATTTCCCCACAGGAGATCAGAGTGCACAACCTTTTTTGGCCTTTTGGAGGGTGTGGGCGTTTCGTTTACTGATGCGAGCGGCTCTAATAGGGAACCCTTCCCGTCTATCTTTTTTCTTTCATCTGGTTATTGTTTCCTTTTAATTTCTCGCAAGGTTGGTGGTTGATCGTTTTGGGAGTCTGGGGAAAGATAGGTGGACTAGCGGGTATTGCGCGAAACGTTAAATGTCGTAATCTTGGTTGATTGATCTTGTTTGACGCGCAATATGGGTTCAAAGAGAGTTCTTATCTGCCAGTGTATTCGTATAGAGAAGCTTGAGATGAAGTCTGCTACTACGCAGAACCTAATGTATGTAGGAAGTACGCATGTATGCACCGAGATCGGCTCAGCTTTGTCCTCTGATGTGCATGAGCCAAAAAAGAAAATATCTACCAAAGCACAACCCCTATTCAAGTCCATACACTCCCCGTCGTGCTCAGGGACTCGGGCGACATGCAACCGAAGAGCCTAAATGGTAAATCCATCAGTAGCGCCCCCACCAACCTTGGCTGTGCTGTTAGTGGTGGACCCCGAATACGGAAAACACTGTGCTCAGTGCAGGTCCTAAATCCATCGCTCACTGGCGGTGGAGACTAGTCAGTTACTAGGGAGATATTTTTGTGGCAAGAGGACTCCAATCCCCAGCAGCGTCGTCCGCAATGGATGCAAATCATTCGCCTCTCAGGCCGCACCAAGCGACCAACGAGGACTATCGTATACCGTTGGTCATCTTGGAGTCGTGGATGCTCGTCGTTCTTTGCAATGATTGGATTTCCACTGCGTCCCGCCAAGCAAAGTGTATGAAAGTAGAAGTAGGGTTCATCCTCGTTTGAAAATGACGCTGTGCTTTTTCCCCACCGTTTCCCTCCTTTTTGTTTTTATTTTGAGAACTTACCCCGCAATGCTTGACGCTATCAGAGGCGTGGATGCCACCAAGTCCATCCAATCACAGCCCGCATGCCACCCGTCAAAGTAAGACAAGATTGAGATGAGCGACATGGTTGAGATCCGGACTGCCACAGCGTTCGACGGGCATTAACGGACTCCGTTCCGGCTGGTGGGAGACAAGCGGCATCTGATTGTAGTGCTGACCATACCATTCCTACGATGAAGCCGGGATACCTTGTAAGTGGGGAGTGACCTGGGGACGCGGCGTAATTATGTAATTCGTACCCCTCCTCCTTCATCGGCGATGATCATGGACCCTCCGTGGCAAGGATTGGCAACCTTCTTCCTCTGCAATGTCGATCTGTCCTGAACACGGGCCATTCAGCTGAGCCATTCATAATGGGGGTCGCCACGCCTTTCTCAGACGTCAGTTTGCTGGTCTTTATCCTCGAATTGATCCTCTCCGGAGGTAGGCGTCAGGTGTCGAATGTACCGGGTGTATCATGAGTACGAGGTCACCAGGTATACCAGGTGTGTCGGATATACCAACCGTATCAGCCGTATCAACTGTATCAAACATATCAAGGGAGGGTGCAGACAAGAACGTGCCAAGGATTCGAGACACGGTGTTTCCTGGGAAAGGTGATTCAAAACCTCAGGTTGAAACAAAAAGGGATGAAGAGAATGAGACGGAAGGGGCAAATATGTTCGGTCTCTTATCATTCTGACCGTTTAGACTGGGGCAACAAAATTAAACCCCTGTCTATTAAGTTTCCTGCATGGGGTTGGACCCATGGTTTTTGGTGCGGACCGTCCATGAGCGTGGGGATAACATTAACTTACCATCAACGTTGGACTGGGATTCCCTGTTCAACTGCCAAGCCTTGATCACACCAGCCACATGTTGCCCGCTTTAAGCCCTGATGTGGCTGTGCTGTCATGAGGCGGTGCAGCGGTGACGTCGACACTTCGCCATTCTGTCATATGATCTGTCATCGTGCCTGGATTGCTCCATCCGGTTTTCAACGCAACAATCAACCGCCTCCCATTACACTCTTTTGCTTTCTCGATAGTCATGTATGATAGATGAAAATGACTGCAGAAGAAGACTCTGCCTTCCTCAACGTTACCGATGCCAGCGCGCTGCCCGACCATGATAACGAATTCATCGACCCCGACGATCTACGGCAGTTCCAGAAGGCGTTGTTAGACCAGGACGCCGATCCCTTAGTCGCCCTCAATGACTGGCGTCCAGTCTACCAACGTGTCCGAAGGAATCGCAGCCGCAAGAAGAAGCCCCGGCGCAGCACGGATGAGACGAGGGAAGGGGTGCTCTACAATGTTCTCAAATGGCCGTTTCTCCTCATTGTGCTGGGGTGGATCGCCGTCCTCAGCGTGCTCTACGCCCTGACCCGCTTCTATATCATGTTCTATGAGCACTGGGTCTCGTGGAGGGGCAAGCGGCAAAGTCTTCGGAAACAACTCTATCAGCAGACGAACTACCGCGATTGGCTAAAGGCCGCCCGGGCGCTGGACGACCACCTAGGGAATCAGAAGTGGAAAGAGACGGACGAATATGCATACTATGATCATGCCACCATTGAGAAACTCGTTGGACAGCTGAAGGAGGTGAGAGCTCAGGTGGAGGAGGACATCCGGAACGGACATCGGGGTGTGAGCGATCCCCCAGCGGCAGAAGAGCTCTGCACACTGCTCGAGGCCTGCGTCAAGAACAACTTCGCGGGGGTAGAGAACCCCAGATTGTACAGCGAAGCATACTCGGGGACCAAGGACCTGGTGCAGGAGTACATGGACGAAGTGAAGACGTGTATTGAGCTGGTGTCGGGCGACAAGCAGATCGACAACGACGATAAATACCACCATTTCAAGCATCTGGATACCAACTTTGGCCGGACCGCTCTGTGCTTGTCTGGCGGGGCTACCTTTGCGTACTACCATTTCGGCGTCGTCCGGGCCCTGTTGGATAACGGTGTGCTGCCTCAGATCATTACGGGAACATCCGGTGGAGCACTCGTCGCAGGCCTGGTTGCTACTCGAACGGACGAGGAGCTGAAAGAGCTGCTTGTTCCTGCACTAGCGCACCGCATTAGGGCGTGCGATGATAGCTTCTCGACGTGGTTTATGCGTTGGTGCCGGACGGGAGCCCGGTTCGACACAAATGACTGGGCTCGCCAGTGCAGCTGGTTCTGCAGAGGTTCGACTACTTTCAAGGAGGCTTACGAACGGACGGGGCGCATCTTGAACGTGTCGTGTGTTCCTTCGGATCCTCATTCGCCGACGATCTTGGCGAACTATCTGACCTCACCCAACTGCGTTATCTGGAGTGCTGTGCTCGCCTCTGCTGCCGTCCCGGGCATCTTGAATCCTGTTGTGTTAATGACGAAGAAGCGTGACGGGACATTGGCACCGTATTCGTTTGGACACAAGTGGAAGGACGGGAGTCTGCGGACTGATATTCCCATCAAGGCATTGAACCTTCATTTCAACGTCAACTTTACCATTGTTTCCCAAGTACGTTTTCCCCCGGTTTTCTTTTTATTTTTCCCCTTTTGGAATACGATTTACAAACCAATGAAATACGCTAACCCACCCAGGTAAACCCACACATCAACCTCTTCTTCTTCAACTCGCGAGGCACAGTCGGCCGCCCCGTAACCCACCGCAAAGGCCGCGGCTGGCGCGGCGGGTTCCTAGGCTCCGCAATAGAGCAATACATCAAACTGGACATGAACAAATGGCTACGCGTACTGCGCCACCTCGAGCTCCTTCCACGACCCATGGGCCAAGACTGGAGCGAAATCTGGCTCCAAAAATTCAGCGGCACCATCACCATCTGGCCCAAGACGGTCTTCTCCGACTTCATCCACATCCTGTCGGACCCAGACCCGGAGCGCCTTCGCCGCATGCTCCGCATGGGCCAGCTCAGCGCGTTCCCCAAAATCCAGTTCATCAAGAACCGCCTGCACATCGAGACGGCTATCGCGCGCGGGCTCGATCAGTTCGCTCCGCCGGGCGAGGTGCGGCCCTCGCTGCGCTATCGCCCGCGTCCTGGCGCGCCGCCTCAGTCGGTCGTGGCTGATGGGGACATGCCGGGTGGATTCCATGGGCCGTTTACGGACGGGGATACGGATTCTTCGCTGGAGATGGATCGGCCGCGACGGGGGAGTTTCCTGCAGGAGATGCAGAGGCAGTCGGCGGTGTTCTTTGATGATACGGATTTGACGGGGGAGGATTAGTTTGGTTACAGAGGTTTTCTTGGATACGAGAAAGAAGCTTTCCATATCACCCCTTACTTAGCGCTATCCCAACTGTATGCCTTCCCGGTAGTATCTGAACCATGACCCAGCATAAAGTCTAACCTAACTACCAAACCGCTAGTATCACCCATACACACTTACATATCTACATTCGTATATACATGCATACATATAGCAAGCAAGCAAGCAAATAGTCAACCAATCAACCAACCAATCCACCAGCAGCAGAGTACCCCATACATACGAAGAAGACCCCCACAAGCCCAACCCAACCCAACCCGGCACGGATAGCCTAACATGACACAGTAGCACACGCGGCCCATGCACGTATGCAGAGTTAGCAACCTACTTACTTACCTCCACACCTCTAAATATATCACCATGTACGCCGGAGTATGGTGTGGTATGTATTGGGTTAGTCTAGTGGTAGTGGTGGTGGTGGATGGATCCCTGCCGCGCATCTGACCCCCCCTCGCACGTCATGGTGCATATTGTACGTCATAGGTTATATTTCTACTAAGTATGGAGTTTGCTATAGTATGTTAGTGTATTATGTGATATTATATGGTGTAGTATAACGTGATAATATAGGATATTGATGATATCCGTGCGCATAGACGCTGACTTATGTAGATGTACGGAGTAGATATTAGTCAATATATCATGGTCACACGTACATACACAAAGTACAAGAGATCATCCTGATCTCAAGTAAGAAATTGGAACTCTCTTATTAGTATGAAACTCTGAGGTTCTATTATCACTCGGTTTCATTACTGAACGGCGTTTACTACTACATAAGAGCTAATATGTGGTGGGGATAACTATCAGTCAGGTTACGTTCTGTACATAAGTTGGTCAACGTTATGGCGTAGCGGCTATGGTATCTTACCGAATTAGATAGAAAAGGGCCAATGAAGCAGACCAAAATTGGGTTTGAAAGACTGTTATAATTCTCAAAGTATTTTGCCAATAATGCTAGGTATGATAGAATATATTTTAGTGCAACAGGTGGAGATAGAAGGATAACAAATCCACATGGGCAGTTCTATATCATGAAGACCTTACTATCCACCAGCTCTCAGTTCCACAATTAGGAAGATATATCTCTAGAGCTTCAATACTTCCTGGTCTCATATCATCCAAAAAGTCACTCAATTTATGACCACCATCACAACATGCAAAAGTTGAAGTACCAATATAGCTCACTTCATCACTAGTACTATCTCTGTAATAGAGCACCGGTTCCTGTACTAGAAGCTGACAATTCATAGACAATTCACGCTGCAGTAGTTTGGACGGACATCCTGATGATCATAACCTTACAAGGTCAATATCATGGACTTATGTATCAAAAGTCACTATATTTATATCACAGATCATCTTCTACCTCTACTAGATCACTGGGTAGGGTTTGTGTAATTGCTGTTGTTCATGATACAAGCTAGCGCAGCCAATAGTTATTTTATCATCATTTGGAAGCCAATCAAGCCTAATCATGACTCGTTTATTGTTCAATGAAGACAGTCTTATCAAGATTTTATTTAAACATGTAGATATGTATCTATCTATCAGTTCAGCTTGCTGAGTATATCAAATTCCACATCACAGTCTGTAGTTATAGTTAATATCAAGCTTTCCCTGTGAGCGCAGGAGATATCACTAACAGATAAAGGCTGATATATATCTACATTGAACTCATTCTTCAGATAACCTCATCATGACCAAAGCTCATTTTACCACTTCCACATCTACCCTCACAAGTACTAATGAGAACCGGTATAATTTGCGAAACCTTCGCTCCGGTCTGCGTGGCGGGTGGAAAGGAGGTAGGTCTTACTGTATTATATGTATTTATAGGGCTTGCTGGGAGAAAGGAGTGAGTACTACAAATCAGGAACTGGTAGCTGGGGGTGAACTGTGAAGGAATATGATAAATGCTAGGTAGGGTGGGGCGTGTCACATAAGACTAGGTGTGTATATGTCTGGTGTGTATAAGATTGGTGTGTGTGTGTGTGTGTGTGTGTGTGTGTGTGTGTCGTGAATAGTAGATTATGGATGGTAGACTGCCTGTTGTGTATATGATAGAATCGTAGAACTGCATCATTTCTCATTGTAAATATCTCTGTAGGCCAGCTCTGGTAAATGCACGCTCTTGCGGGCCATATATGTACCCAATCTAATCTTGTAATAACATTCAAACCACATCATATCCATCAGGATTGAACATACAAAGGGAAAAAATAAGAATAAGATTCACGCCTCACTCTTCTCCGGAAACTGCATCTCCAACAGATTCAACAACACCTTCGGCGCATCCAACATCTCCATGCAAACCTCCACCATCCGCACGCCCTTCCCCTTCGCCATCCTCTCATCAGTCAACATCCCCTCGAGGTCCGCCCATGTGCGTACCGTCCACGCGTGCGCGGCGTACTCGCCCTCTGCGGGGGCGCCGAATAGCTCCAGCGCCTTGAGATACCGCCAGGGGGTGATGTCGTTGTACCGCGCGTCGTGGCCGTGGATGCATCGCTCGATGGTGTAGCCTGCGTTATTGATTAGGAAGACGACGACGTCGAGCTTGTGGTGGATGATGGTTGCGAGTTCTTGCGCGGTGAGTTGGAAGCTGCCGTCGCCGATGAGGAGGACTGTTCGTCCCGGTTTGGAGCCGTGCGAGGCGCGATCGCGCTGGGCTAGGCTCGCGCCTAGTGCCGCGGGCAGCATGTAGCCGATGGAGAGCCATGTGACGGGTTTGAAGAGGCGGGTGCGCGGGGGCAGGATGAACTCGTTGGCGCCGTAGCCGGCGGTGCCGGTTTCGGCGAGGATGATGTCGCCTTCGCGGAAGAAGGGGGTGAGCTTTTTCCAGAAGCTGGCGTTGTTGACTTTTTCGGTTGGGGGGAGGGCGGAGGGCGCGGCGAGGGTGGTTGTTGGGTGCGGGAGGTCGGGCTTGTAGGAGGGGATTTTGGCGCTGTCGAGCTGGGCGATGAGTTGGGGGAGGAAGAGCTTCGCGGGGAGGTCCCGGAAGATTTGCTTGTCGATTTGGACGGTCGTCGCCGCGAAGGCGACCGTCGTGGCTGCTGGAGGGATGGTCTGGAAAATGTAGGTGTTTGTGTTGCTGGGGTGCGGACCGAAGTGGAGGACCAGGTCGCAGGACTCGACGAACGGCTTTTGCGCCGGGGTGAAGACGCCGTAGACGTTGGGCAAGGACTCATCGATGAGACTCTTGCCGAAGCCCGTCGTGAAGGTCGGCCATTCCGTCGACCGGACCAGGTGCTCGACCTCGTCGAGGATCCGCGACTGTCGCGATTCGCCGTCGACCAGGATCATCGGGCGCTTGGCATTGTAGATGCGGTCGAGGGTGACGGCGAGCGCCTCCTCCTCGACCTTGGGCTGCCGCGCCGGCAGCGGGATGCTGATCTTGGTATCGAGACTTCGTGTCGGCACGCGCAGGGCGACCATGTCGTCGGGGACGGCGATGCGCACGGGTCGACTGTGCAGCAGACACTGCAGTAGCACGCGGTCGATCTCGCCGGGGGCGGAGCGGAGGTCCGAGATCATGGTCTGCGCGACGGTGACGTGCTCGTACATGCGGTCGAAGCGCTGGTATTCGCCATCGTTGAAGGTGTGGTGGATGAGGGCGCGCGAGTCCTGCGAGTCGCGGACGGGGGTGCCGACGATGTGGACGACGGGGGCTCGTTCGGCGTAGGCACCGGCGATCGCGTTGATTGCGGAGAGTTCTCCCACCCCGAAGGTGGTGACCAGCGCTCCGAGACCTACTCGCGTCAGAGGTTTCTCAAACCACCCTATATCCTCGAAACGTACCTTTTATCCGGGCGTATCCATCGGCAGCGTATCCGGCGTTCAGCTCATTGCAGTTTCCGATCCAGTGCAGCTTGGCGGGCTCGACATAGTCCAGGAGGTTGAGATTGTAATCGCCCGGCAAGCCGAAGATGGAGTCGACGCCCAGCTGGCGCAGGCGGGTGAAGAGGTAATCCGCAAGGGTGGTGGTGTTGGTTTCCATGGTGGAGGAAGTGAGGGACAGAAGGTAAAAAGAGGAGGGGAAACGAGGGGAGAGAAAGCGGATTATATAAATGAGGGGAGATCGTGTTGTTCTTCCCCGCAGGTCCCAACAAGGCAGTCCCTCCCGACGGCTACCGCCGGCAAGATTACTAGATTACTAGATAGAAACCTGTACACCCACGTTGGTTGACTATTATTATAGATTTATACTACCTTTGGCTCTCAAAGTTTGGTTTGTCGATAGGTTGTCGCATACTTTTGGAGCGGAAATTGCCGCCCCTCGATCAATATATAGAAGTACATGAGAAATTATACATAGTGATATACTACTAAATCACCAACCACTGGGCCGTGATCTCTCGCGCAGATTGCATATCCCCATTCAAGGCGTAGATATTCTGCAGCGCATACGCCGCTTCCCGCGAGAAATCCTCAACGACACGGCTTTCCTCCTCCCCAGCTTCCCTCATCACCGTATCGTCCCCGTCCGTCCCCTTATGTGCCACACTCTGGGCCTGGATCTCCGCGCCTAGCTCGAGCACACGCTCGTACCGTTCCGCAGCGAGATGCGTAATGCTCAGAAGGTGCCACACACGCGCGAAATTGAACTCCATCTCCTGTCGTTCCTGGATCAGACTGCCTGCTTGCTCCCGCACCCGTCGATACTCGTGCATGAACGACAGCCCCTGCATGATCAGGTAGTGTCGATTCTCGGCTTGTCGCTTTAGCGACTGGTGGATATAGCAGAGTCCAATCGACAGGAGGACCACCGGATTCTGGTCGTCCAGTGCATAGGCCCGGAAGAAATAGTTCAGAGCGGGGAAGAAGCTGTTGCCGGAGTAGAGGATGTGACCGTAGAGCACCAGCAAAGCAATGTCCATTGACTCCCCGGGAATGAATTCCCCAATGTCCTCCCGTGTGGACGGGGCCGGGCGATCCTGCGGAACGGACGGGCGGGTTTTCGGCTTCGGTTGCGCTGCCGTTGGCCCATCCGACATTGTAAAGTCCATGGCCTTGATCTGACGTAGCATGAACTTCATGTTCGCAGAGGAGTGGAATAGGGACCGATGAGGGTCGCCGCTGAGACGACTCAGCATGGAGAACAGGCGGTAGGTGTCCGTCACGAATTGATACTCCTTGATGAACCACCGTGCCTCATTGGCCAGAGTTTCTTCATCCTGCGCGCGCAGTGCACATGCTGTTTGCGTTAGCTATCTAACCCTAGAGCGCCCAATACAGAAGACTTACTGAACCAGCACACGTGGATCAGCCGAGTGCTGGACTTGGAATGGTACCAGACGCTGGCATCCGCCGCCGCCGCAAGGTTATCGTACGCTTCGTGTGGCTCGCCTTGCCCAGCTTCGACCAGCGCATACTGGAGGAACAGATCGAGCCACGCTTCGAAAGTGATCCCGTGATAGTCGGTTGGAATGGCATCCTGGAGGGGCGCCTCCGCCAGAGTGCCTGACGCAATTAGCATGGCGTCACAGTCGCGAATGAACGATCGATCGCCCTACCTAAAGACTCCTGTAGACGGCCAGCCATCTCCTGCATTTCATCCAGCAGACTCTCCCCCTTGTGCTTCCCAGCCTTCTTCTGTGCCTCGCGCGAATAACCCATGAATACCACATTGCGCTGCACGGGATAAAACACCCGGTTGGCCCGAAACTCGCGCAGCAGAGCATCGGCAATGTCCAGCCAGTCTTCGGTAGCCTCGGACTGACCCTCGTGGACTTGGGGATACAGCTGATTGAGTTTCGAATACAGGAACTGAACGTTCTCCGTCCTGTCCTCCTCGCTGAGTTCGTCTTTCTTGGCAGGGGCGGTGGTGAATGCGGAATCGGCACCGGGTTTGGGCGCGAGCGGCCGCAGGGTTGCCTCGTCCGGACCCGTGTCCGCCAACCGGAACTCCAAGGCGAGTTGCTCGAGCCGGGTGTCTTTCCGCCGCCGGCCACTTCTCGTCTCCTGTCGTCCTAGTAGAACCGCCTCGTTGACAAACTTCAGAGCCTGTTCAGTCATGCCGATATCCTCGTACAGCTTGGCGAGCTGCACGCGCGATTCAATGTTTCGCGGATCATGCTCGGCAACGGTCAGGAAGCAGCTCTCTGCTTCCTCCAGCCGTTCCAAGATGCGGAGGCAGTCGCCCATGGCCAAGAAATAACCGACATCTGCATGCTCGTCGGTATTCTGGATGGGAGTGTAGAAACGGAGGGCATCTTCAAAGAGCCCGACCTCCCGGAGAGCGTCGGCAACTTCGCGGAAGAGATCCGGGTAATCAAAGAGGCGGGAGTGTTCGGAGGTGTCTTCAGGGTTCAGCCATGCAAAATGGTGCTGCTGTAGTTAGAATATAGGAACGAGAGTAGGCTACTTTTTGGGTCACTTACCAGAGCTTCATTCTTGTGCTCGTAGCCCATTCTCAACCGACATAGACCCAGTTTGATCCGGAGCTCCAAAGGAAGACCCAGTCCATAAGAGTCACGAGGCCACTGGCCTGGGATGTAGCCATCGGCCTTGATACGGCGCGGGACGTCTTCAGCGTCCCACTCACGGTCATCCTCGTTGAAATCTTCCCACATGGTATCGTCTCGTCGGCCCAGAAGCCATCGAGCCAGCGATTTCAGGGCCCGCAGTCCTTTGTCGTACTGATGCAGGTAGCTGTACAGTTCGACGTAGATGTTGATCTCCGACCACGAAAAGTCCGGGGCATCTTCCGGGTCCAAGGACAGGTAGTAATCCACGCTGTCCGCCCAATAATCGACAGCTTTCCGGACGTCACCGAGATCAATATAGATTTCGGCGAGGTGACGAAGAGCTCGGGGGCTGTGCGTGTCTTCCTTCAAGATCCTTTCGTACTCGGTGGCGGCGCGTCCATTGTGTCCTAGCTCCCGGTAGCAGGCCGCTCGTTGAAACCGCGCGTTGTAGTTCTTCGGGTCGATGTCGACGACACGGCTGTAGCAGTAGATGACATCGGCCAACGCCGCCGTCCGGTCCTCGCCCGCGCGTTCCTTGATCATCCGCGCCACTTTGGCCCATACCGAGGGATCTTTGGGGCGGGTGTGGGCTCCGCTGAACAGGGCCGTCAGCGCCTTGTCCTTCTCCCCCCGCGCGAGAAAGATCTCGGAGAGGAGCGAATGGGCGGCGAACATCTCGGGGTTGATCTGGATAGCTCGCTTGACCAGGTCGACCGCCCGGTCATAGTCGCCATCGATGAACGCCGAGGTCGCCTCGGAGTGTAGGATTTTGAATTCGGGACTGGGTTCCAGCGGTTTGCGCGGTCCTCGCTTGATCCCTTTGCCTCCACGAGCGCCATACCGACCGGAGAAGGGGCCTGTGCCTCTGCGGCGGCGGCGGCGACGCGCATCTTCTTCTTCGTCCTCATCCTCTTCTTCGGCGACCTGAGAATACTCGTCGTCGCTGCAACTTGGTCAGCAGTTGATCCCCGGGAGGCGATTACACACTGGAAACTGACCCCGAGCTTTCGTCCACGGAAACCTCATACGAGTCGTCCCCTGAGTCCATGCCCTGATAGTCCTGATAGTGATCATCCTGGGCCTCGGCGAGTTGACTGTCATCCTGTGCCTGGGGTGCACTATCTGTAAACAGGTCTTTGTACAGACGAGGGTCCAGGACGGAGTGGATGTCCGCCGTGGTGGTCGCGGGCTGATGCCCTTGCCACGGGTAATGGAACGATTCGTCAATATCGGGATAGGGAACATCCTCCGAATGGAGGTTGTGGTCCGACAGGTCCCCTTCTGAGTACTCCATGTTGCGAGGTGCTATCTACCAGGTCATATGATGTGCCGAGGCGAGGATTGGCAATTCATGAGAAGGGACCCGCTGTGGTCACTACAAGCCACCCGGAGCATTAGAGCAAACCGAATCGAAACTATAAGATTCCCAAAAAGAAATCCGCACCAATGATTCTCTATTGAGGTGTGTAGTATTTTTTAATCCGAAGGGCTAGATGGAGTAATGGGTCAGTTCAATTGAGACCGATTCGGTTAAGCCAAGCAGATCGAACTCGCAGGTCTTGGCAGCTTGGCCGGACTAACCAGAAGCGTATCAGGTGGATGAAAAGAACAAAGTAGCATGATAGAATAATAGACACGGACGAGAAAGAAAATCAAAGAAAGAAAAAAGAAAGTTCAAGGAAGATCTACTTAATAACTTAAACCTACTAGACCAGTCAAGGCCAACCCACATGCAGTGGGAGCCAATGGCGCACGACTCGCAAGAAATCGGCGCCGTGCAGGTGCAGTTGTATGGTGTAGAGATGGGGGATATACGGAGCTATCACAGTGGGAGGATTGCTGGCAGTTCATCAATTTGACGGTGTTTATTCTGATCTTTAGAAGAAGAAGAAGGAGGAGAAGAAGAGAGAAAAGAAGATGAAGAGAGAGTTGGTACCTGAGGTATCGAGAGGAGTCCAGTGACCTGGATGCCTGAGGAAAGGCGTTGGATTATCCATGATTATTAACATGCATTATTCCTCTTTATTCCTCTTTATTCTCTCTCTTTTTCTACCCTTTTCCTCTTCTCTTCATCTTCTTCTCCTTTTCTTGCCCCTTTACTTCTCCCCATGTTTAGAGACACGTTGTGTTTGACACACTCTTGTGGTTGACTCGGCATCCTCTCGTTTTATTTTACTTTTTAAACTAAAACAGAAAAAGAGACAAAAAGAGTGGTTGAAAAAAAAAAATACCACCAGCGAACCCACATTTCCTAATATACCCGTTCGTCTCTCCGCTTTGCCCACCAAACATCAAACTCGAACGAACCCACCTTTCCTCCTCTCTCTCTCCCTCCGTCCCTCTCCTCCCCCCCCTCTCTCTCTCTCCTCTTCTGTCGACGACAAAAAAAAATCCCTTTGATGATCTTGCGATTCGATTCGTCTTCTAGAATTTGAATCTGGTAGTGCAGCCACTGGACTGGTCTGTACCCCCCGATCGTCTTTGCCCAGTGCCATTACGGTTGGGTTTTTTTTTTCTCTTAATTTTTTTTTCCGACCACCTTCCCTCGTCGAAAAAGTATCTCCATCTTTAGAGAGATCCTTTCGTCTTTTCAACGGTCGGGTCTAGTCGCTTTGGTTAGCCTCGGTCCTTCATTTGATCAGGATTCATCTCGTTCCTACGCAAACTCAGCAGGTGCTGCCGGTGCTTTGCAGTAATTTTTCACATTTGCCTGTCTATCGTTCATCGGAGCGTTGTCAACCAACCACCAGGATCAATCCGGGAAAAAATAATCGAAGAGAAAAGAAAAGAATCAAAGAAAATAAATACCAAAAAAAGGGAAAAATCGTGTCCGATTTCACCTCGGATCTCTCGACTCATGGCCAGTAACATTATTGGCAATCGGAACAGCACGCCCGACGCTTCCAAATCCTCCCTCCGTCCGCCCTCGTCGGCCCGTGCCCTCGGTTCGCATCAGCTTCGAGCATCGGCCGATATGTCGGGGTTCCCCTCGCCTCTCTCCTCGCGGAGCATCCGTCCCTCGTCCGAGGTTTACTTCAACCACCAGGCTCAAACCCCCAATCCCGCGGACGATCCCTTGGACCGGGCGGCGCAGCAGTGGCTGGCCGACATCGATCAGTACGAGACCACGCTGGAGGAGATGGCCGCCGCGACGCTGGACCAGGACTTCAAGGATGAACTGAGCGCCATCGAGCAGTGGTTCCGCGTGCTCAGCGAGGCGGAACGCACGGCGGCCCTCTACGCGCTCCTGCAGCAGACCACCCAGGTCCAGATCCGTTTCTTCATCCAGGTGCTGCAGCAGATGGCCAAGAGCCACCCGATGTCGGGTCTGCTGTCGCCGGCCAACTTTGGGGAAAAAGGTACGTGGGCGGGCGGTCGCGGGCGGCACGACGCGTTTCTTCGGTTGCATGCTAACCCTGCCCGTCTTCTGTCAGATGCCATGTCCAACCGCCTGAACGACGCCATGTCCAAGTTGAACGTCGACAGTTCGCGGAGCTCCCTCGGCCGCCCCCCGCCGTCGCCCGGTGCCAAGCGCAACTCCGGTCTGGACACGTCGACCATCAACGCCATGTTCCCCGACGCCGCCGCCGCCATCGCCAAGAAGAAGGCCGAGTTCACCCAGCAGACGGGCAACGCGCCGCCCTCCAACCGCAACAGCGCCGTCTTCGGGGATCGCACCTCCTTCGTGGCCCCCACCATCTCTGCTCCGGACAGCAGCGCGGACACGCTCGGCCAGCCCCCGATGTCCCCGTGGGCCCAACGCGGCGCCGGTGAGCCGCAGCCGCCCATCGCCCGCCCCAAGTCCTCCTCCGGCCATCAGCCCATGGGACAGTTCAGCCAGGCGCCGTCCGGCCTGCGGTCGCCGCTGCCGACGCAGACCACGAACATCACCGCGCCCGAGATCGAGGCGCCCCTGCTCTCGCCGTACAACGTTGGGAATGCCAGCTGGGCTTCCATGACCAACACCCCGATGACGGCGACCTTTGGACAGCAGCAGCAGCAGCAGCAGCATCAGTCGTCGCAGCAGAACACGCAGGCCGACATGGTGGCGAACGCCACCGCGATGAAACTGGCGGCCTTGTCGACTGTGAACAACCGGATTGCCCTCGACGACGCGCGCAAGTACCGCCGGGCTCGCTCCAACGACGGCCAGGGCGCCAACCAGTCCAACGCCAACGCGGGCCAGAACGTGTCGCAGGGGCCGCTGAGCCCTGGGCTTCCGGGACCCAACCACCTCATGGCGGGACAGCTGCTGAACGCCCAGCAGCTGGCCGCGCTGCAGGCGCAGCAGCAGGCGGCCATCGGGGGCCGTCGGTCGCGACCCACGTCGCCCGGGATCGCCCTGCAGGGCGCCGGTGGCTTCGGCGGGATGGGATTCACCTCGCCGCAGAACAACGGGTTCCTCGCCGCGTACGACCCCAACAACCCGCTGATGGGCAACGGGCTGGGGCCCTTGGGGATGGGGCAGTTCGGACTGGGCGGCCACGAGGGGTATCTCTCGGACCACTCGGAGGTGACGCGGGGCCGGTCGCCGCGCGGTCGTCGGGGCAGCTCGAAGCCGCCCGAGGACCCGACGGACCCGGCTCTGCTCAAGGACATTCCCAGCTGGCTGCGCTCGCTGCGTCTGCATAAGTACACGGACCACCTGAAGGATTTGCAGTGGACGGAGCTGGTTGAGCTGAGCGACAAGGCGCTGGAGGATCGTGGAGTGAACGCCTTGGGGGCGCGGAACAAGATGCTGAAGGTACGATTTTGCTTCCATACATGATGCCTATCATAAAGATGTATCAATGCTAACGAAAGTAGGTCTTCGAGCAAGTCCGAGAGGCCCGCGCCGACGGCAAGCTGGAGGGAATCTCATGATGCATCACACCATTCTCATTTTATTCATTTGATTTTCTATTTTCATTTCGATTCTCACCTTCTCTCGACTGCATTAATTTGATTGATTGATTGATTGATTGATTAGATGGAGATTGGCATACGTGGCAGGAACCGAACCATCATGAGCGATCTCCCTCAGAGCTAGGACAGAGACTTGTCTCTGACTCCCGGGAGCATATCATTTCCCCCTTTTTTTCTTCCATTTTTTTTTTCTTTTTCATTGCCAAGTGAAGGCCCCATGTTTTGTATTTATTTTCCCATGATCGATGTGATGTGATGGATGTGACTTGATTTGTATTTGGCTGGTTGGGAGACCCGGTTGTGTCCCAGGTTGGTCCGAAAAGGAAAGGTTATGACTGCTGAAGCTGGATGTTCTTGAGTATGGTATATTAATACATAGTATTTACTATATTATTGGAGTTAGAGATCGTTGTAATTATGTAGGTATCTGGGTTTGGAGTACAGTAGATGTGAAGTTGATGCGTAGATGGACGGAGTACATGGATGGCTGTGATTGGTGTGGTAGCTCTGGCGGAACTGCACCACTGCACCTCAGTCTATCTCAACCTCCGGTAGCTTTGTCTCAACCACCACCACAACCTCCTCCACATCCTCCTCCACATCCTCCCCCCACAGGCCTCACAAACACATCCTCGACAATCGCACACATACCTGTATTAAGACAGCAACAAACAATCTACCCAGCGACAGCTACCCAAATCTACGACCACCGCACAAGGAACACACCACTCAGTCAAATCCCTCCCTCAACCTCGACAGAACAGCGAAACAGCACACAATCAAAGCCAAACAAAACGATAAAACAAGAAGAAAGAAGAAAGAAGGATAAAAATGCCACCCACAAAACAAGAACTCTCCCTCCTCATCAACCCCCTCGTGCCGGAGTCAGTGCAGCATAATAACCGGGTATGTCTTTCATTCATTCCCTTCTTTCCTCCCTCGTCCTTGTCTTTTTCCTTCTTCCCACAGAAAGAAAAAGACACATCACTCCCCTATATCCTCCTCCCAGCACTGCCAATCACGATAATCTCAATAATACTAATGCAATAAAAATGAGTATAGACCCTCTCAACCCTCCACTCCCTAACCTCCTTCCTCCTGGGCCTCACAGCCGGAATCCTCGCCCTCCAATCAGCCACCGGCTTCATCTTCTACCTCCTCGGCACGGTCTTCGTCTCCGCCTGCTTCCACTTCATCCTCGTGAGCGGGTCGCCTGCTGGTGCGGGCGGGTTCTTCCCGGGCCCGAATGGGGGCGAGATTGAGGGGTTGGATGAGAGGGGTGTGATTCGTGGTGGTAAGGGTAAGGCTGGGGTGGTGAGTAGGAAGGGAGCGTGGCGCGATGTGTGGTTGGGAGGGGGTGTGCTGGGCGAGGCGCTTTCGGGGTTCGTGTTGGGGTGGGCCGGTGTTGGGGGGTTTTGAGGTGATCTTTTTACCTTTTTTTTTTTTTTTTTTTGAGTTGATTTGGATTTGTTTTATGGTTGGGGTTTGAAAAGGGGGTGAGGTGGTAGGGTTATTGGGTTGTGGTGGTTGTGTTGTTATTTTTATTTTATTTTATTTTTTTATTTTTTGAAAGGCTAGGAGGTATATCATATGAATGCCATACATACACCTAATGCTATAGCCACAATCATATATCTATGTACATACAAGCCAGAAGCCAGGGGTATAGCAACTAATCAATCCAATCGATCCAATCGATTCCATAACAAAGAAAAGAACGCTCATAACATGACATAAAGTAAATAAATCAAAACTCCAACCAGGGAGAAACAAACATCCAATCCATACAGGATATGGACATGTATATGGACATGGAGAGCACTACTGAGGCGTACTCGGCGCCTCAATAACAGCATCAGCCGGCGCATTGGCCAGCGCGCTCTGCAGCGCACTAGTCAAGTCCATGTGGAAGAACGGCCGGTTGATGCCCTGCAGGATAGCCACCTTGCGGCGGTCGCGGTAAGCCTGGCTGGAGTTGAGGTCGCGGTGGAGCTTGTCGTCTTGCAGGCTGTGGTCGGTCGAGGAGGATGATTCCTCGACGTTGTGGGTCTCCAGAGCTGCGGACTTGGCGTCATCGTCGTGAGGCAGCCCGTCTTCGACGTCCGTGCGGGCCTGCGCGCGGTGCGCCTGCTCGTTGTTGACCAGCTCGGCGTGCGCGGCTGCCGACGTGGTGCCCTCGATCTCAGTGACGCTGAAGATGGGCTTCCACCTGTGGAAGCCGTCGTTGGAGGCCGGGGTGGGGTAGCCGAAGCCGGCGGCGGCGAGCGCGCGCTTGGTCCAGCGGTTGTTGACGTGGGCGAAGTGCCACTGGACGGTCTGGGGCGAGGTGTACGAATCGAGCTGGTTGCGGACGTCGATGAGGTTCTGCACGGAGGTGACGTCGACGTTGTTGACGGAGGAGAAGTCGAGGATGAGCGCGCGGAGGGTGGGGAGGTGGGACCGGTCTTCTTCGGACTTGCCGCGGCGGGGGCCTGGGTTGTTCCAGGGGCGGTCGCCGATCTTGCCGTAGGAGAAGGGGTTGGTGCGTCGCGTGTTGCGGAAGATGGTGTCGACGAGGTAGTCTGTGTAGTGGTTTGCGTTGGGGTAGTTGAAGCCTTCGGAGAAGCGGTAGATGAAGATTCCCGGGTAGGGCTGCTCGATGCCGACTTCTGGGTTGGAGCCGTCGGTGTGGTCGATGGGGAGGTAGATGGTGCGCTGGGTGTCGCCTTCTTGCTGGGTGTCGCCTTTGCCGGGGCCGTATTTGCCGTCATCTTGGAGGAGGTGGTCGCCGATGACGGAGTGGACGGTCACGCGGCCGAGGAACTGGCCGCGGGCTTTGGCGAGGCGGAAGAGGAGGACGGCGGCGGCGATGCAGACGGTGCAGTAGATGCCGGTTTCGATGGAGGTGAACACGGTGACGAACACGCCGATGAAGAAGATGAGGCAGTCGAGTGGGGAGACGCGCCAGAACTGGTAGACGGTGTTGGGCGGGGTGATCAGGTCGCCGACTGCGTGGATGATGACACCCGAGAGTGATGCCTTGGGGATGTAAAAGAAGACGGCGGGCAGCGCGTAGATGGCGAGCAGGACAATGACGGCCGTGATGACGCCAGCTAGCGGGGTCCGCACGCCGGCCTTGGACTTGATGGCGGTACGCGAGAAGGAGCCCGTGGCAGGGTAGCCGCCCAGGAAGGGGCCCAGCAGGTTGGACACGCCGATGGCGACCAGCTCCTGGGACGGGTCGATGGTGTAGTTGTTGACGCGGCCGAAGGACTTGGAGATGGCGATATGCTCGATCAGCAGCACGATGACCGACGCGGGCAGCTGGTTGGCGAACGCTTTGATGATCCGGGCGTTGATCACCGGCACCGCCGCGTGCTGAAAGCCACGGGGCACGACGCCGAGGGTCTTGAAGAGCGGATCGTCGCGGCGGTGCAGGTTCACCGCCGCGCTGATCATGGTGTAGAAGAGGATGACGAACACGGTGCGCAGCGTGGAGAGGAAGAAGAAGATCTTGGCCCGCGTGGGATGCTTGCGCGCGCCGAAGTTGCAACCCGCGCGGATGATGTACAGCATGGCCAACGCCGAGACGCCCATGGCCGCATCGACGCCCGCGCTGGGCAGGTTCTTGAGCGTGTCGATGATGATCAGGTAGGTGGGGCCGCGCGTCGAGAAGTCGGCCTTCTCACCCAGCAGGTCCTTGACCTGACCGGAGCAGATGTTCAGCGCCGAACCGGTCATGAAAGCGGAGATCGCCGGCAGGGGGATGAAGTCGACAATGAAGCCGATGCGGATCAGGCCCATGAAGCAGACGATACCGCCGCAGATGACAGCCATGGCCGACGCGACGACATGCGGTGGCACGTCTGGCATCTTCTCCTTGGCATCCAGGACTACCGTGCCGACCAGAGTGGACATGACGGCGACGGGCTGGGGATGTCAGTCAGGGTCCAAAAGCATGTATGTAGAAAGAGGGAAGCTTACACCAATGGTGATGTCCTTCGACGTCGCGAAGAACCAGTAGATTAAAACACCCATAAACGATGAATA
This sequence comes from Aspergillus campestris IBT 28561, assembly GCF_002847485.1. Lineage (NCBI taxonomy): Eukaryota > Fungi > Ascomycota > Eurotiomycetes > Eurotiales > Aspergillaceae > Aspergillus > Aspergillus campestris. The sequence goes on along the minus strand of NW_020194340.1, from coordinate 833,253 downwards.
CAAGCCGAATTCCACAGGCAACTCAGCCAATTTCGCATAGGCCATGCCCTGCGGAACGACGACGGCGCCTACCGTGATACCTGGAAAGGTTCGTCAGTACTCCAACGATGAAAAGAGAGCGCACTATACGCACCGGCCACCATATCTCCAAAGAGCCATTGCGTGTTGTATCGCGTGATCCACGACAGGAAAGGGAACAGGCTGTACAAGTAACTGAAGACCTGGTTCCAGGACGGGCAAAGCTCCCGCAGCCACTCGGCGCTCGTAGGTTCCGATTCAACGTAGGCATAGGTGTCGAGGGTGCCGCAGGAGAAAGTCGACTCTCCGCGAGTGACGGGCTCTGTATGGGCGCCCAAAGGGTCCCGATACGGGATTTTGATTCCCAAGCCCTTGGCCAGCCCGTGGCCAACTTTTGTAGGGAGATCGTCGGCCATGATTTTTTTTTTTTTTTTGTAATTTTTCTGTCAACGATTCGATGTCGCGCGTGTAAAAGAGAAGTTGCGAAAGGTCGCGTTCAATTCGACCAGGACGGTCTAGTGTAATAGCAGGACGCCCTCAGGAATGGAGACGGCAGCAAGAACACTCTCACAAATTCGAGAAGTCGGATTCAATGCGAATTCAAAGGTATTCAAGCAGAATCCATTGCGACCTGACAGTTGGGAATAGATATCAAAAAAGGAGGAGGGGGTGCTTTTATTAGAAGCCGGGGCTAAAAGGCGATGTCGTGATCCGAAGGTAAGAATGCGAATCCCTAGTCTGCCACGAGGCAACCGACTGGCACAGCAAAGTCGACAATTAAGGGAAATTGGCGCGAGAGGAGAAAGCCGCCAAAAAAGCAAAGCTAAAGGAACACGAGAAGAGGGGAATGGAAGAAAGCCAGGAGGATCCGGTCTGGCAGGGCGGCGATATATGAGACAGAGGGAAATGCGAACCGGCTGACGTCTGGCCCGTTCGAACAATGGATGGAGCAGTCTTCCCAAATTTAAATTAAGCGCAGAGACAGCGAGAAATGGAAGCCAAGCAGGACCCAGGAGTGATCGCCCAGATGTTAAAAGTACTATTTAGCCCAGACTTTGAGAGGCGGGTTTATTTTTTCGGTGGAGCACGCCGCGAGTCGATAGAATTGTAGGATATGGCAACCAGGGTTGCTGATCGAGGGGCAGCACGACGAGCTCCGCAACCACGGACGGGGGTGATGGGGAGATAGTGAGAACTAATGGGAAAAAAGCAAAGAAGAAAGGATCAACATGGAGTGAGAATAGTCAATACTCAGTCTGGACGGCCTTGGGGGTTGAGAATATTATAGGAAATGACAGGTACACCAAAACGACACGCACAATCCCTCCACCATGATACCTTGCCTGCCGTCCATGATGGGTAATGGATTCGAAACCATGGTGGGGGGGCAAGGGCAAAAAGAAGGCAATTCACAATAATCAACAAGAATAAAATTAAAAAAAAAAGAGAGAGATAATCAAATCAGATCCGAGTATCAAAACCAGCAAGGCAAGGAAAAGGCGCAAACCACGTACGGCGATGGGGCAGATGATCCACTCACACCTCCGCCGAGTGTGAGAAATAAAAATAAAACAAATACAGGGAACAATCCCGCTGGAAGAAAAAAGATTAATTCCCAAGGACCAGAGGGAGCTTGTCCACCATTCTGGGGCCCGGAGGACCGTTTAGGTGGGTTCGGACGAGGGTCTGGAAGCGAGTGATGACGCTGAATGGTGGAGCCGCGGTGGCCGCTCTCCGTCGGGGGTGAGATGGTTGAGTTGATGCGAGACCCTGTGCAGGATGACCTGGAGTCACTTAGAATGGTACTGACTGCTTACTTGCTTAGTGTCTCATTGTCTCAGTTCAATTGGAATGCTGGTGAGAGTCGGATGTAGTTGAGGAATGTATCTGATCTCGTGCTGACGGTTGGAGTGGAATTGATGCCAAGACCATCACTGACCAATTAGATGGTAGAAAACCAGGATGTTGGTCGACTCCGCCCAGCAGGGACCAATGGGAAGTGCGGAAGAACACGCCATCGCCCAGGCTGATGGTGAAAGCTGACCGATCCACGTGTGGATCTGCTTTCGGATATCGTCATTTTTCTTATTCTCTCCTTATTCCTCTGGATTTTTATATGGAACTTGCAGTTGGCATGCAGGAACAGACTACAGTGGAATAGTTGGATGTCATTTAGTTGAATCATGGCATGAATGACATTCTTGTGTAGACTGTCGTCATGGTCATGTTAATTGTGGCGTGTAGAATCAACCCGCATGGTTGGTAAGGCTTAGCCTACCTGCTTGGGTTTTGACTCTTGAGTGTCAAACAATACACCACACCGTAAACTACAGATTACTCCATATCGTATTCTTAGACGGACAAACCCGACAAGACCACCTCAAAAACAGCCACCGCGCAGGGATCAATCGACCGCTGACCAAGACGGAAGGACCAGCAATCCTGTCAGAACCTTCTTCCGCTTTCCCCACTCTAACACCATCGAGATCAAAATCGCGTCATCGATCTATTCCTTTGTTCTGATTACCACCTTATTGACTCTACCTTATTTAGTCGCTCTGCTCCCTATTCTCTCTAACGACATCCGACATAGTGTGGCTGCCCATAGCTCACCCCCTTCTGGTTCAGGTCCCGATCGGCATATTTGTCGCCCTCTCCCTGTCTGACACGGTAGGTACCACGAGGCGCCGGGTTCCAGGCAGCTTACTAGCTCCCTTGCTTTGGTCCCCACCGGGACAACCTAAAAAGCCTCGTTTGAATCCTTCGTATAGCAACCTCTTTCTTAGCGAACTACTGATTTGGAAACTGATGAATAAGTTGTAGAGGGTTGTATACATCACGTGAACAGCAGGATGACCGTCAGCTTTGAATATTCAGGTCAGATGGGATAAACCTATTAGGGACAATCTAACCGACTAGACATAAATCATGAGACTCAGCACTGACAAAGGATTCAAAGGATTCTGAAACAAAAAAGCCCATCTACTAGGAGCAGACAGGACCTAGTCACTCACATCGCCAAACGACTTCCCTACCTCACAAACCACGTCAAATCCCAACACTCCAGTAATTTAAAGTTAAATAAGACGTCTCGTAAAGAAAAAAAGAAAAAAGCCACTCAGCCCCAACACTGCAGTCGTCCGCCTGAATCCAGCCCGAGCGTTCTCACAGACCCCGATTGATGCATGCGCAGAGTGGTCTGTCCAGCTGACCTGCTGGAAATAAGGTTTACGCGCCCCGCGTCATTTTATCGATCCATGAGCTTATTGTTGATAACTTCATCGGCTACTATGTTCAATGGCCAGCCAGCTAGAGAGTTAGAGAGCTCGATGCTTTTACATGGACTATACGTCATGTCGTTTCGGCGTATACCAATCATTCGTTGGGATAACGCCACAGTGGTCATGAAGGGAGACCTATACAGCAACATCAATACCAAACCATCTACTATACTACACTACTCCCAAGCACTGTATCAATATTTGACAGACGTGATCGCTACCTGGTGGTACAATTAGACTACGATCAGCCGGATCAGTCGTACAACTACCATGATGATCATTCTGCTTCTTCTTCGCAAGTGGGAGCTTCTCAATAGCTAAAATATACACCATATTAGCATTGGAAAGCCCTACATCTGGTATCCAACATCACTTCATACTCAGCGAATAATTGGACAGGGAAGTAAAAATGAGGCTCTAGTCCTATCCCGGGGTATATGAGGCCTGACGAATAGCTTGCTGGGATGTTGTCGATACCCAACAACCACGCACGGAGAGATCTAGATCCGCTGCAGAAATGAAATGAATCCCTGCTGCTCTTGCCGGTGCTGTTATACAAGGTAGCACATGCTGTCATTTGGAGAGAACAGCTTTCAGATCCTCGTGTCACACAGTCACTGACTTACTCCAATTCACATGTGGAAAACTAAGACACTGCTCATTGAACATTTGGGAAAACAGAAAAGTAGCATAAACATAACGATCTGACCAAGAGCCCGACAGCAACCATTACAACCCATCTCCTCCATAGTGCATCATCATTAAGTGGGCGAATTCATCCCATCCAATACAGTGACCAAAATCCTCGGTATCAAGCACCGCCGCCATCAAACAGCGACACTTCTTCCCGAACGCCGTCCCGAGATCGGACTAAACATATATAGAACCGTCAGTGAAAGGCAGACAGAGTTGTGTAGACTGCTCCTAGCGTTGTATACCCCGATAGGAGACGATCCCATCAATGTGTGAGCAATGTCGCTTTCCGGAGTTTTCTTGGCGGAGACTATCCCTCGTGCTTCATGCCGTGAGCTGGAGGTAGATAGACAGACAGACAGTAGATGATTCCATCGCTGAGCATCAATCTCCAGATCTTCGCTGATATGACTGTCGACCGCGCTCTCAGGCAGTTCCACGCCAGTCATACCAAGAAGACTCAATGAACGGACAAATCGAGTACCCTCGTCAAGCCACTCACAAGCATCACTCTATCCCCAGAATACCACCACCCAAAGAATGAAATATAGCAAAGAAGAAAGAAAGGGAAAACATACACTATCCCCACAAAAATACCCCACAGACACCAAAGCCTCTATCCCACCCCAACCCATATTAGAACCAGAACCGTAACTCAACCAATCCAACCCATCCAAATATCAAACACCCCATGTCCCTCCGCTTCGCTCTGCTCCACCCCAGACAAGACAAGGCAAAGTAAGACACTCACCCTTAGCACGACATACCACCTCCGCCTTCAAAATCGGCGGGCAGTTCTCCGCTATCAGGATGAGGCTGGCATTGTCGTGTAGGAGCGCACGTAAGGTGTTGTCCGTGCCTACTGTTACTGCAGTGGTTTCAGTTAGCGATGTCATTACTGGTAGATACCTAGGTAGGTAGGTAGGTAGGTGGGTGTTTTGTAGTGGTACTTCCAGGGTATGAATGGTTCAGGTGAACTGACCTCTGCCTGATTTGACGGCCACCGTGAGACGTGAAGCCACAAGGGGAGTATCGCTGCTTTCCATTGTCGCCATTCTGATGATTCTCCGCGTCCTAGGTAGTTATCCCTCTACAGTGAGGTCCGCAAGCCATCTGAGGGGTGTAAACCCAAATATGAACCTTCTGGACCATCAGTCACGTGCAGTGAACTCTCCAGTCTACATCAATATACATTGATATACACCCAATAAAAAAGTGAAGGATTGAATACCCAATTGTTGTAGTCTATAGAGGTAAAAACACACTCAATCCCGACATGCCACCATAACCTAACCCACCTGACTCGGCCTAGGTCGTGACGGAAAGTATGTCGCAAGATTGATTAATTCGTTTCACATGGTCTCATCCATCGCGTCATCAGCGAAGGTCCCTCATGGCAATGAGCGAGTGCAAAAACGAAAAAATCTCCATTGTCACCTTCCAGGTCTTCGGGTAAACGCCATCGCAAAGCACTTGAAAAGCAAAAATAAAAGTCATCATGTCAAAGAAAAGCAATCCCCGGTAAAGGGTTACCGGCCGAAACCACCACATGGTATCATAAGCGAATTTTATCATGCTCCAGCTCCCCCCAACCTAGATCTCTCCGTTTACTGCGAAGCGCACTGCACTCTCTCGGCGCCCGGAGGAACATCCTCGTCATCCTCATCCATCGCGTGGGCGGCGTTCTGGGCCCGTTGTTGCGAGCCCTCGCTGCCATCAACGTCTTCCAGCTCAAAGTCCTCCACCATGGCATCGGCGGGGGCCTTAGTCTGCTCCAAACGAGGAGGCAGGACCTGTTCCAGCAGGTTGAGGTTCTGAAGCTGATCCTTCTGGGGGAACTTGACGTCGAACTGGACATAGAGGTTGCCATAGTCGTGGTGGCGGAACGAAGGCATACCCTGTCCCTTGATCATCTTGATGGCGCCTAATATAATCTATTAGCATTGGCCGACGATGTATCCATGATTAGAAAATTACGTACCAGGAGTGATGACCTCGCCAGGGGCGATGTTCACGGTGATCCACCGCTCATCCAGGTGCTCAACGCTGAAGCTACCGCCGCCAAGGGCCGTGAGAAGATCGACGTCGACATGGTAGAACAGGTCATCGCCCTTGCGCTGGAATCGAGGGTGAGGCTTCTGCTCAATCTCGAACACCACGTCTCCAGGCAAACCACCGGGCATCTGGTCACCCTCGCCGCGGAAGTCGATCTTGTGGCCGTTCCTGACACCCTTATCGACGTGGACGTGGAGGACCTTGCGCTCCACAACGGTCTTCTTACCGTTGCAGCGCTTGCAGCGATCCTTGTCGCGGACAATCTCACCCTCACCGTTGCAGTCGGGGCACACGGTCTGGAAACGCTGGATCATGGGGCCCATCTGGCGCATCATGGTCTTCATACCGGAGCCACTGCAACCAGTACACGACTTGACGGCGCCTTCCTTGCCGCCACGGCCATCACAACCGGGGCAGATGACTGACTTCTGCAGAGCCAGCTTCGAGACCTTGCCGCGGTAGATATCCTCCAGGTTGACCTTGTGAACGTGGTGGATCGTCCGCGCCTTCTTGGGGCCCTGTTCGCGCGCACCGCCGCCGCCGAACATGCCACCGAAGGCACCGCCGCCGCCGCCGAAGAACTGGGCGAACAGGTCCTCCGCACCCATACCACCACCCATGCCACCACCTTCGAGGCCCTCTTCACCGTATTGGTCGTAGATAGAACGCTTCTCGGGATCCGAAAGGATCTCATAGGCGTGGGACATCTCCTTGAACTTCTCGGCCGCATCGGCGTTGTTCTTGTTCTTGTCTGAAAGCAAGGAAATTCGTTAGAATAAAGTCCGACCGCAAACACACCCGTGGAAACAGGTATCTTATATTCAGGTGAAAATGCTTCATGATGGGGGAGAAAGAAACGTACCGGGATGATACTTGAGAGCGCCCTTCTTGTAGGCGGTCTTGAGCTGGGCCTCAGTGGCCTCGGCGGGAACCTGGTTGCCTCACCGTCAATTTCGGATTCGAAGAAACACACCGCGCTCCCACGTCGGAACTTACCCCGAGGGCGTCGTAAAACTTTTGATCCTTGACCATTGTGACGGGATATTAAATGAACAAAGAGAGAAGAAATACGATAGGTAAAAAGGTGGAAGAATCGACTGGGTTTTCTTGTTCTTGAGACCGGAAGAAACTTTTCAAAAAGAAGCACTCAACCCGAGGTGAATTCTCAACCGGAAGGTAGACGGTTGATAAGAATTCTTAAAACCAACGAGGGGTTTTATTCGAACTGAACGAAAGAAATTGAGAGGGGAGAGAGGGGGAGATCCTCAGGATGTGGAGGGTCAAGGCGGGGACAGTTGATGAGAAAGGAAGAAGGAAGTGAACGCCTTGGACGAAGATTATTATTATTATCGGAAGAGGGAGCGGCGACAAGGCGGCGGGCTGAGGCAAACCTTAGGCAAAGATTGGTAATTAATTCGAGCGTATCGAGGGGATTCTGTATGGAATACGGTATTCTGGTTACCACTGTGGCACCCGCACCTGGAGCTTTCTAGTAGATCCACGGAGTCAAGACCGAAGATATCCAGGAGGCAAAACTCCGACCAAGGTTTCCAGTGAGCACCCCTTGGAAGGGACCGAAGCGGCAAATATATAAGCAGGGGAGATAGAAGATCGGAAACTTTGCAAAAGTATCTAGATCAGGCTCCTCGCTGGATAAAAAGGAATCAGCAAGCTTCTAATGCAGCAAGCCTGACCTTCTCGTGGTTTCGACCGTCACAGGCCAAATCGGTGGCCCGAGCGTCGACTCAGCCATTTCCATCCAGTTCTCTCCCCTTCCACCGTCTTCTCACGGTTTCCATGTCCGTAATTACACTGTTTTGGGACCACGCCTCCTGCCTTCTACCCAGTACCTCCCGTACCACGGTATTGATTTTTCTGCCCTGGTATTATTCTATGTAACCAAAATACCTCGATACCACACAGTTCGAGGGCTCATCACTTGCATCTCAGGCCTTCCAGACATCATTGTTTAATTAAAGATCGAGAGACAGGTCTTAAACATCCCATGATAGATCTGACCTTAATGATTTGGCTTTGTTTCTGCTTCTGGAATTATTTTAGTGGCACAGTAAGACTATTTTGCCTCAGGCACCAGTACCACAGTTGCAGCAGCCATGGCTCGCTCTTATCGATAAGGATAAGGATAAGCCGATAAGCAACAGAATGAGGGGAACCATTCTCTAGGCAGGAATCCAGCTTGCTTCTACTCCGTAACTCCCCTTCCAATTACGTTGATAATCCCTGTCTCTGCCTCAAAGTCGAGCATTGAGCGGTTTGGAAACAAGGAATCTCATTGGTTAAGTCAGCAAATGGAGATGCTTCTTCTCACGCAACTATCTCTGAATCAGCTCCGACTTTGCTTGCTTTAGAAGCTTTTTCACTTCATCACATTGCCCTGGCCGTACAACACCTTGGTCAAGTCATATCTGGCTTAGCGCTTGTCCTAGATTTCGCATTAATTCCATAGCTCCAAGATCAGCATCCACCAAAGCAACATCATCTGCAGGGAAGTGTAAAGAAAACTGGGGATTGCCAGAAGCTTGCACACCCGGGAGAGCTGTCTATTCTTTTTCAAGATCAAGACCTCTAGATTGATAATATGCCTCCCTTCCTCAAGGGGATTCTGAGCAAGAAGTAGCATACCAAAGCCGTAGTCTGCTGAAATTCTATAGCTCTGAATAACGTCATGTTATTCTTGTAAGTGAACCTTCGCTATATTGCCGAGAGTGACATTTATAGATACAGACCCTGGGCCTCAGTCTACTCAGCAGGAGTGAGTATGTTCAAACCCCCCAGGAATACTGGTGGATCAAGATTTGTCAATGTAAAGCTATCATAAAGAAAGTATGGCTATCGTACATGGTCAGAAAGTGGTGACACTTCACTTGACTGCCAATCTATTATACCCAATATCTCCGCTGGCCTTCCAGGGTTGACAAAGATGTTTACCACGGTTTAAAACTGCTACACCCTTGACTGGATGCTTAAATACTTTATACAAGAAAAATAGTAGTTCACACAAGTTTCTGGGTGTCAATGTGTCAAAGAGGAGGGATAGTTAATATCAAAAGATCTATAATCAGAGTCCAGAGTATATCAGAAGCTATGATAGTCTCTTAGATGATATATATACTTGATCAGTCATGCTAGAAGCCTTTCTTATATGTAGTAATTATAAACTATGATCTCTGCAGGTTAGTGATTAGTTTCTATACACATACCCATATATTTTCACCATACAAACCAAAAAACACCCCAAGTCTCTTCCTTGCCATTCTAGTCTCCCCAGCATCTATTGTACATAATCCCCCGATAAGAACCGCTATATCCAGCCCAGATACCCCAACCAGTCCTTATCAAGCACGATAACCTTCCCCGCCTGGCCCCCGAAACCGGCAATCCTTCATCCTCACCAGGAAGTGTCCCCGCAATAGCACTGCACCATTATTTATCTGATAGCCTTCCAATCCACCATCAGACAATTACTATTAATTATCTGTAATCTATTCAACTTAGCTAACCATGATAGATACTGCGGGCATCTATCCGGCGAATAAGACATTCCCCGCCGAAACAACTACGTAGTACCAAAATATATATTGGTATACTTATATATTAGATTTGAACACCCCCACTCCGCACTTTTCCCCTCTCCTACCTGCAAAAACTCAATTGACTTGAGCTTTCATACTTATCCCTCAACCAAAACCAAACCACCCATAAATACCCCCACAATGGAACAAGACCCCGGGTTCATCGCCGCCGTGGAAGAAGCCAAGCAGGGCTACGCCGAGGGCGGAGTCCCCATCGGAGCATGCCTCGTCTCCAAAGACGGGAAGATCCTGGGCCGGGGCCATAATCTGCGCGCGCAGAAGGGTAGTGCGACGTTGCATGTGAGTTGGTTTGATTTTTGCTACTGGCTGTTCTTCTATATCCTCATATCTTATCCTTGTTGATTCTTCCTCTTACTTCCATTGTTTATATACGACTGGAGGGATAATAGCTAACCATGTGATGCGTATCGTATAACAGGCGGAGATCTCCGCACTCGAAAACTCAGGCCGTCTGCCTGCGTCAGCCTACGAGGGCGCAACCATGTACACGACGCTGTCGCCCTGCGACATGTGCACCGGTGCCTGTATCCTCTACAAGATCAAGCGCGTTGTCATTGGGGAGAACAAGAACTTCGTTGGTGGCGAGGAGTATCTGTTGAACCGCGGCGCGGAGGTGGTGGTGTTGGAGAATGCGGAGTGTAAGGAGCTTATGGCTAAGTTTATTGAGGAGAGGCCGGAGCTTTGGTGAGTGTTCTCTTGTTTCCTTTATTTTTTATTCCTTGCGTGGTTTGGGGTTATATGGGGCTCTATTTTTGTAGCCTCTGTGGTTGCACTGGGCTTTACATACAGATTTTTTTGGACATTGTTGCTGACCACTGTTTGAATTAGGAATGAGGATATCGGGGTCTAGATTCAAGCATATATCTCATGAACAGAGTTGGTGGGTGCCGTTGTGGCTAGATGTAGGGGTAGGATTGCCCGACATGTACATAGTCAGAGTATACCCCCGGATTGAAATCAATCGAAGAGTAAAGATAAATCACTCGTACAACCGCCTCACGAAGCCGTCAGTCGGTGGATCTCCTCGAAGAAGAACCTGAGGTCATCCGGCTTGACGAAGGGGGTAACGCCTACTCCAATTAGCATCATACAAATACAAGAAGGGAATCTTTGAGTGAATTACCATGACCAAGGTTGGCAATCCATCCCTGCTTGCCCTTCTCGAACCCCTTCACCATAATCTCGACGTTCTCCGTGATCGCCTCTCGCCCGCCGTAGAGCGCACCGGGATCCATATTACCCTGGATTGTCACGCGACCATTCGCAATCCGCCGAGCCTCAGCCGGATCATGCAGCCAGTCCAGCCCGACAACGTTATAGCCCGACTCGCAAAGATCCTCCAGGCCGTACCACGCGCCCTTAGCAAAGACCGTCATCGGCACCGGCTCCAGCCCCATCTCCTTCAACCGCTTAGGCAAGTTGGCAGAGATATGGCGCAGATACGGGAGCGAGAACTTCTTAAAGCAAGAAGGCGACAGCTCGCCAGCCCACGAGTCAAACACCTGCACCAGCTGCGCGCCCGCCGCAACCTGGAGCGCCAGGTACTCGACGCAAATCTCGGCAATCTTCTGCAGCAGCGCCTGCGACTCCTTGCCGTACTTGTACACCCAAGTCTTGGACTGCACGAACATCTTGCTGCCGCCGCCCTCGACCATGTAGCACAGCAGGGTCCACGGGGCCCCGCAGAAGCCAATCAACGGCACGCGGCCCTTGAGCTTGTGCCGGGTCAGCGTAATCGCCTTGTAAACGTAGTCCAGCTCCGACTTGACGTCGACCTGCTTCTGCATCACTTTCTCGTACTGTCCGTCGTCGGGCGACTGCAGCGGCTCCGGGAAGTGCGGACCCTTCTTGTCGATCATCTCGACCTGCATCCCCATCGCTTGCGGGATGACCAGAATGTCGGAGAAGATGATGGCCGCGTCGATGAGACCCTCGTAGCGGTCAATGGGCTGCAGGGTCAGCGTCGACGCCACCTCAGGCGAGCGACAGCATTGGAAAAAATCCCGGCCCGCTTTCGCTTCGTGGTACTCGGGGAGGTAGCGGCCGGCTGTGAATTTCAAATATTTGTTAGCATCTATGAGCCGGGCCTACAACGCTACAGGAGAAGATGTGACGGTGCCGGAGCACGAGGGGTAGCATCATACCTTGCCGCATAACCCATATCGGAGGACGGTCCACCTTCTCGCCTGCAGTTCCTGGTCAGCTGGAATCATCACGACCGGGAATATCGGAGTCGTAAATACCCCTCGCGGCTCTCAACAAACGGTCGTTCTTCAATGGCTCGAATTGTTCCTGCATTTTGAGTGTGGGATGATGATGAGTTGCAGGGTGGGCGGACTTTGCGAACATACGAGCGAAGGAGGGGTGGTACCGCTATAGTTACGTAACTTTGCGGTTGGCTGTTACTCGGCGCCTCGGCACGCATCTCGGCCTGCCTTATGCATGCACAAGTCCTGTCTATATTTTCGGCATGTACAAACTCAAGGGTACAATTTACTGGCAGCATTGGAAAGTAATAATAATAGAAAGAAATTTCTTTTGTATATACAATTTTTTCATGTCTATAGTGGCAGTGTCAATTATATGCTCCCATCCTAGTCGTCCTCGCCCATTCTCATCTTCCGGAGATTCTTCAAGCCATACAAGGCTTCGCTGAAACTACTCCTTTGCTTTGATTCAGCATCAGTTGGCGCCTGCGACGTGCCCTCGGAGTTGATAGTGGCCACCAGCGGTTCCGTGACCGGCTCCCATGCCAATCCTTGAGCGTCCGGCTTGACACGGAAAGACTCAAGCAAAACCGGCTGGCTCGTAGGCGCAGTCCTCCATTCCTGGATCGATCCTGCATTATGTACATCGTCGACTGCAATGACAATCGTACCAGACTTTTCGATGGGAGTCACATCAATGACATTTCCTGACACCGAGATGGAGCCCTGTTCTTTCAGAGTGCCATCGACTTCTTGCGAAAAGCACAGCAGGCTTGGGGACCTTTCGTAAAGGTCAGTCATACATGGAACAGATCGGCGAGGTTGCGAAGCACTTACCCATCAATTGCGACGAGGATGACCTTCGATGTCTCCGAAGGGGATGTCTGGAGCGCAGTTGCCCAGATATCGCGAACGACGATCTCCGAGTTATCTGCCACAAGAGGAACCTTCTGTAGCACACGGCCTTCGCTCCAGTTCCACACAAGCAGGTAATTGTCACCGCCACCGGTAACGAGGTACTGTGGTGCCCACGCGGGAATGCACAATCTCGTAATGAACGACGTATGGCCCAAGCAGTAGTTCTCGATCACATGTGCCTGAGGGGGTCCGCGAGAAACACGCACATGCTCGTCGCGGTCTGCAGTCAAGATATAAGACCGTTTGCTGTCCGGAAAAGAGACGTAGGCCAGGTCCGTAAGCAGCGATACATGACCAAGAAGCAACTGGTGCTCGAAGCCCAAGGAAGACTTCTCTTCCGAATTTCCCCACTTCCCCTGTTTATACAGCATCATCTGTTGCTCCAGCGAAGCCAGGTTGCGCTTCGAGTGCACCGTAAGATTCGAGGCTGCGGGCTGGACGGTCTTCGCCTGGCGGGGCTCCTTCGGGGCGACGTAGGGTTTCTCGCTCGGAATGAGAGGTAGAGAGTAGACATCTCCAAATTTGTCTGCGCACAAGATCGTGCTTTCGTCGCCAGTCACAGCAAGGGCACATGGTCGTTTCGGCATACCCCTGCGCTGGATGAGTCTATATCGCTCTTCCTAGGGGATCGGGGTGTGGATGACTCACCTGTCGCTCAGTTGCTCGAGAGAACCGTCCTCTGCGATCTGGAAAACCCGGATGCATTTGTCTTCCGCGGTCAGCGCGACCACATACTTTCCCGTGGGGGAGATCGTCAGGATCGGGATATGGGTCCAATCGGGGAGGGATTTAGGCTTTTGACCGCCAGCGGAGTTGGAGGTGTCGGTTTTCCGCTTTTTACCCGGGGGCTCTTGGTCTTTCGCATCCTGTTGCGCCTCGTTTTCCTTCACGGTCTCCTCGGCGTGGTTCGCATCCTGCGGCCAAATCGCCAGCCGGCGTCCAGAATCAGCCGCATAGGAATAAAGCTTGCGCCCAGCCGATGCAATCAGGAGGTCCTGGGAGACACCACCCTGTCGCTGTTCGACGAATCGAACACAGTGGAACGGTAGCTGAAGCTGGGGGTCAACGTCCATACTGAAGGGAGAGTCAATGGCCGACAGATACCGCGATAAAGAATAAAATCCGCAAAACGAGGAAAATCGCATGCGGGGCACTATTCCCGACCGTCCTCACCGCCCGGCGCCTGGAGCGAAGGCGGTGACGGGCAGACAGCCACGTGACCGGTCGGTTAGGCGAGAAGCCACAAGAACAAAATCCCACATGTGCGGCCCGGGATTCTGTTCTCTTCAACTTCACGATCTTCCGATCACCACTTCACACCACACGAATTTTTCTTGCCCTTAAACAACCTCTCTTCATTAAATTAAGAAGAAATGGGGGGCAAGACCGGAAACAAGGCCGCTTACTTCGATAAGCTGAAGAGCCTTCTCGATGAGTACAAGACCGTGTTCATTGTCGGTGTCGACAATGTCAGCTCTCAGCAGATGCACGAGATTCGTCTGAGTCTCCGTGGCGAGGCTATTGTCCTCATGGGCAAGAACACCATGGTATGCTGTTCTCGGGTCCAGGATTGTCCTGCGTTCTTCAATTGACTGAGTTCTCCTAGGTCCGCCGTGCCATCAAGGGTTTCGTCAACGACAACCCCGAGTACGAGCGCCTGCTGCCCTTCGTCAAGGGTGAGTTTAGAGAACGAGACCCATTGAGTGACTACAGTATGGCTGATACAGAATAGGCAACGTTGGTTTCATCTTCACCAACGGTGACCTGAAGGCCACCAAGGAGAAGGTCCTGGCCAACCGTGTCGCTGCTCCCGCTCGTGCCGGTGCCATCGCTCCCCTCGATGTCTGGATTCCTGCCGGTAACACCGGTATGGAGCCGGGTAAGACCTCTTTCTTCCAGGCTCTCGGTGTCCCCACCAAGATTGCTCGTGGTACCATCGAAATCACCACCGATCTGAGACTCGTTGAGGCCAACACCAAGGTCGGCCCCTCCGAGGCCACCCTGCTGAACATGCTGAACATCTCGCCCTTCACCTACGGTATGACCGTCCAGCAGGTGTATGACGATGGCCAGTGCTTCAGCGCCGACGTTCTGGACATCGAGGAGTCTCAGCTCCTCGACGCCCTGACCGCCGCTATCCAGAAGATCGCTACCATCTCTCTGGCCACTGGCTTCCCCACCCTCCCCGCTGTCGTGCACTCGCTCGTCAACAGCTACAAGAAGGTGCTCGCCGTCGCCATCGAGACCGAGATCAGCTGGCCCGAGATCGAGGCCCTCAAGGACCGCATCGCCAACCCCGATGCCTACGCCTCCGCTGCTCCCGCCGCCGCTGCCGCTACCGGTGGTGGTGAGGCCCCCGCTGCCAAGCAGGAGGAGGAGGCTGAGGAGTCCGACGATGACATGGGCTTCGGTCTCTTCGACTAAGCGTCTCGTGTCATTGCTACACGGGATGCGATCGCCATGTACTAGATTATTTTATGACCGATCATGCTGGTTGGGATAATGAAAATGATTCCATGGTGACAATACAAGGCAATCGTAAGATATTGGACGTAGAAACACGTTCCATTATCTTACGAATCCCGAAGGTAAGACTATCCATACCTTTCATTCTCTTATTGTCTTGCTTTTCCTCATACCACCCCCTTGTTTTCGGGGCCCACATCACCGGCGGATGATGAAACCATTTTTAACTCGTAGCCACCTGGTGGCGCTGAAGATTAAAAACTATGCAACAACAACACTCTAATTTTTTGCTGACGCCATGCCCTTAACTTTTGCTTGTTTATCTTTTTTACTTGCTCGTGGTATCAGTTTGCTAACTACCACTCAGATTCTTAGGAACCGCCCATCCCAGAACTACCGACATAGTAGTAGTGTCAGTTGTAGTCTTCTGCTGTCGTAGATATACCTTAGCTTAGTTAGATATGTCAGACTAGAAACAGTCGAAATATATCAAGCTTTACAAAACATAGCCCCATAAATCTCGGACTCAACATTTGTCTCATATCATATACTCAATTAGCTCTTGTATCTTCCTCCCCAGCTACATGAACGGGACCATGACGGAAGAAGAAAATAGACAGTATCCAAGGAACCCATCCCACGATAGGTCCTTGCCATCCAACCAACCCGAACCAAACCATATCCATCCCACCATCGCCGAGCCAAAAAGGAAAAGAAAAGGCGAAACGGGACAGAAGCTGAAATGAAAGTGAAATTATACATAAGGCGACAAGAGTGAGAGGAAATTACAAAATAAAATAAATAGAATAATCTCTGCACAGCAGTCTTCAAAAAATAAACATATAAACAAACATGAGTAAAAAGCCATTACCCAAAAAGGCAACAGATGTTTGTATATCTATTCTATATACCAGGATATAAAACCAAAGATGAAAGGAATTATGAACAGAAAAAAACCACCACATCACTCATCCCCGCCTCGTCCGAACCTCCCGCCGAAGCCACCTAGATCCCTCCGGAAGAACTTTCCAATATTCTTCAGGTTGTCGTTCAAATGTCCGGACGAGCCCCCACCGTCAGCGGAGGAGCCCTGCGCCTGGCCGGCCGGAGCAGGGGTCGACGACGACGAAGGCGGACCGGAGGCACCGGAGGCAGAGATGGGATTCCCGCGGGCGTCGCCTAGGGGGGTCCCAAAGCGGTCAACGCCGTCCTTTGCGGCGGAGATGATGGCCGAGCCGAGGGTGGAGGGGTCGAAGCGAGTGGGGAGGTTGGACGCGCCGATGGAAGCGGCGGCTGCTGTGCTGAGGCTTAGGCCGCCCTGGGAGGTGGAGGAGGTAGCGGAGGACGAGCCGGCTGAGGAGGTCTGCAGGAGGGAGAGGATGGGGTTGTTGGAGGTGAGGTTGGGGGCGTGGCGGTCGGAGGCCTTGTGGATCTGGAAGAGCTCGACGAGGTGGTTTTGCTCCTGGCGGCTGCGGATGCCCTTGATGTCGAGGATCTTGCGGAAGTTGGCGTTGCTGCGGTCGGCGATGTGGATTAGGTAGGCTTGCACGAGGGCCTCGGGGGGTGAGGGCTGCACTTGGAGGGTTTTGAGGAGCGTTTCGATCTTGGCGAAGGTGGTGTTTACGCGTTTGACGTAGCCGGTTGGGGCGGGGGTTGGGAGGAGGGATGAGAGGCCGGTTTTGAGGGTGTATGTGTCGAGTAACATCTGAGGTTTTGGTTTTTGACGTTAGTCAGGCTTCTTAGGAAGAGGCTGCTCTTCTTGGTAGGTAGGGAGAACAGATAACAAAGAGGAATGTGGGGGTATGATTTACCTGTTCGGCACCAGTCTCGGAGATGGGCTTGCATTGAAAGATATTCGTGATGTAGAGATTAGAGATCAGCTCAACGAGGTGATCCGCAAACGCCCTAGCGTACTGCTGCTTGTGCAGCAGCTGGAGAATCTCCGCCGATCTCTCCTTTGTCTTGGACATAACCTCATCAACGTAAAGGCTATGGTCGCTGACAGACTCCAGTCGGTTCCACGGGGTATTCCGCATTTCCCTCCATCCAGGCTCCATGTCGATCTCGACTTTGCGCACAAGGCAGCGGACGGCGGCGGAGGCAATCCCCATGAACGAGTCCGCCTGGCTTTGCAGATCGACCGCATGGTTCAAGCGCTTGTCAAGCCGGCCCTTGATCTTCTCCTCCAGCTGGTTGCAGGTGGTGTAGCAGTAATCTGCCGTGTTGAGCACGAGAATTAGGTCCTCCAAGGTTGGGCCGCCTGGGGAAGTGGCGCTTGGGGGTCGATCGCTGATGTAGTAAAGGAGAACTTGCTGGGCGTACTGGTCCAGGTATTTCGCAAAGACCTTGGCCAGATCGGCGAGACTGCCGCCGGTGGATAGCTTGGCGCACTGCTGCAAAGAATGCCGGTAGAAGGTGAACAGCTCGGTAGACGACGATATGACAATGTGCGAATTGAACTCCTCATCCGGTGGCTTGATCGGTTGCAGGCGATACTTGGGTACCAGCGCAGCGAGCTGCTTGTCCTGGGCATCGACCCAGACGCTCAGATACGGTTCGAAGGCTTCCGAAATGACCTGGGTGAAGACCGGAGTCTCGGTCGAGGTAAAGGTATCGGTCGAGGGGCGGGGGGAGCTGATGAAGCGCAGTTCCAGCGAGTGCTCAAAGTCGAGGGTCTCCTGCAAACTCGACAGTAGCAGGTTGACGTCGATCGTCTGACCGTTGCGCACGGAGCGGGAAAGGATGCCCCGGAAATCGTCTCGGGTGCCTTCACAGAAAATGTTGGAGAGAATCTCGTTGACCTTCCACGACGCCGGGAAGATAGCCGCGTACTCCTCGTCGTAGATCTTCAAGATGCGCTTGAACCACGAGAACCTCCGCGATATATTGTCCAGAGAGCCCGCCTCCTCGTTGTTCCGAAACACCTGTCGGTACTCGCGCAGCTGGAAATTGCAATACCAGGTCACCAGCCGGTTCCTGGCGTGGTCTCCCAGCGCATCCATCACCAGACAGCCCTCCGAAAGCACGGTCTGCTTTGTTCCCACTTCGCCTTTGGCAAACGCCAGCTCAAAGTCCTCACACACCTGCTCCAGCAGCTCCCGCTGGATATCCGCCACGTTCCGGCTGAGTAGGGCGATCTGGTCGATCGAGCGATACGACTTGAAGTGGGCCATCAGCTGGATGACCGCCTGCAGCAGTTGGGCGCAGTCGCGGTACTGCCTTGTCTTGCTGAGGCCACGCAGCTGGTCGTACGCCGTCGTCAGCATCTGCAACCGCTTGAGGGCGGTCATCGACAGCGTCAGGTTCTTCTTCGCGTTGTCCAGCTGCTTGATGTCGGCTGTCATCTCCGTGATCGCCAACTCCGTCTTGGATGCGCGGTCGCGCACGTCGTCGATCTTCTTGAACAGCTCGCTCAGGTCCGCCTTGGCGGCCTGGATCCGCTCGACACTTTCCGCATTGGATGTGACCTGATCCTCCACCAGCGCGCCAATGTCGTTGTCGAGTTCATCTTCGTAACGTCGGAGGGACTGGGCAACAGGGGAAGCGGAGGACAGCGTGCTCGGGTGGGAGAAGATGGCGTTTAGGTGATCGATCGGGTCGTAATCAGCTGGCGTAGACTCTGAGTTAGCCAAAGCGAGAGAATTGTGTCGGGACCAGGTCTCCCTCACCTGCGTCTAGAGCATCGAGGGTCGTCGTCGTTTCGTCGGCGGAGGACATGGGGTCGGGGGTGGGTGTGGGGGAGGACATTCCATTTAGATTATGAACAGCATAAACGCAAGTCGCATGCTGTGCTTCCAGAAGAATAAGGGGCAGTGATTTGCCAGACCGTCAAAGAAAGCCCCCTAAAAGAACAGGTGAGTGGGAAATAGGAGGGGAAGATGGAGAAATGGGGTATAAGAGGGAGGATCGGGGAGATTAAGACGGAGGACACGCGCACAGCTGCCCCGGGGCTTTTAGAGCGCTTGGCGTTACTGGTGCCTACACCTTTTCTCCAACTACCATGGAACGGAGACTGCAGTATTCTAGTCCATTACCAGAAAATTAACCACTGACAGGATCCGTTGCGATTTTTCTCGCGCTATCTATATGGACATAATCTTCGTGGTTCTAAAAAGACATACAAGAGAAAAAGGAGAAAAGTAGAAAAGAGGGAAAAAAGAAAGCCACCCTCAACCATTCGCCAGAGCCATGCAGATCACACAAATCGAGTGTTATAAAAATAAAAAGAACATCGTGGACTTCCTTCCAATACTGCCGTCCTTTGTCTTTTTTTTGCCCTTTGCCTTTCCTCCCTGACAAAGTTCGTTTAAGGATAAAGATGAATGTCTAGTCCAAGTGACAAAGTGGAGTGGAATCGAAGAAAGCAACTCCGATTGACGACGGGTATGTTCCCCTAGACAGCTCCAGGAAGAAATGCGTCAGGGGGTAATTGTCCCTGTGCCTAGCAAAATAATTAGTATAAACATTACCGGTCAGTGGATCGGGTTTCTACATACCTTGAGTTGTTCAAAGTTTTTCAAAGCAGCTTCAATGTTCCAGCCGTTGCCCGAGAGAGCCATCTCCGAGTATTGCAGTGTCATCTTCGTTTGCGCACTGATCTGCATCACGAGCTGCTCCTGTTGGACTTGTGTATCGGGTTTCCCAGGGGCTGGCATGCCGTAGCCATCAGGAACCCCGGGTGGCGCTGGGGCTCCGGGAAGCCCGGGAGCTGCGGGAATTGCTGGAACGGCTGGGACTGCTGGCACAGCGGCGGGTGGAGCAGCCGTGGGCGGCGCCACGGGGCTCTCCAAGCTCCAGGCCTCGTGGCCTCCATATGCCCGCAGACAGAGGATGTCGTTGATCACCCGGATTCCCCCCATACCCCCACCAGGTCCGAGAATGAAGGTCCGGTCAAAGCTCCGGGTGTCCACCTTGCCCGTGTTGACCTCTTCGAATTTTCCGTGGACCATGATCAGAAGACCGCCGACACCCGATGCGCTTTGGCCGGAGGGGTCAGGAAGCCCCGGGATGGGGAAACACTCGATCAACCATTCTTGAGGGCTGGTTGCGATATCGGGGTGCTTGGTTTGGGGGAGAGTCTTCCACAGTTCGCTGATGCTCTTCACCCCAGTGTAGGTTCGAGACATCCGCGCAGGGAGGTGGGAAATTTTGGATAGATTCCGGCTCTTCTTGATATACGCGTCCCAGCCCGCCATCTCGGTGTGTTGCGCTCGTGGGGCCGAAGTGTTCACATTCAGCGAGAAAGTCGACCGCTCGTCATAAGCCGCGTTAAGGATGCTGTCCCGGTCGCCGTCGTAGCTGGCGAAAAAGGCCCGGATGAAATTTTCGCCAATCTGGGAGTCGTCCAGGAAATGGGGCGGCTGAACCGGAATCGGAGACTTCTTCTGCGCCGCAATCTCCTCCGCAGTGCGCACCTCCACGTTGTTCAGTACCCGCAGCTTGGGGTACCATTTCAGCAATGTGTCCTTGAAGGAGGGATCCGCGCTGAAGGGCGAGCCCGTCAGGTCAAGGAACTCCAAGTTGCGGAACTTCCACCGCCATCCGATCAAAGCCTGCGCGTCCTTGAAGTTGTTGTTGGAGAGATCCAGGTTTTTGAGGTCCGGGAACGACTGCGCCAGGGTGGTGATGACGGAAATATTGGCCAGCTGGTTATCGGCGAGGCTGACGCTTTCCACCGCCTCCCGTCGCACGGCGGCATTGTTGAAGTTCAACTCCCAGACCTTCATCAACGCGGGGAAGAATTTCGACTCGGTGGACGTGCTATCGAAGATGCCCATGGCCTGCAGGTCCGGGTCCACGCCCAGCTTGGAGAGATCGAGGAGTTTCGTCGGCTGATAGTACCGTTTCGACAGAATGGCCGTCATCTTCGTTTTGGTATCGGCCGTGGAGGGCGAGCTGGAGCCGCCGTTCTGGGAAATGGCAGAGAGCAGGGGTTGGTCGAGCGCATCGCTCATGGATGGATCATACTTCTCGACCGTGATGGGGGCTCCTGCGAACCCGTAACCGTTCAGTCTTAGCATTCTTTCCATCAACTCCGGTCGGATGGACACGATCAGAGCATCCCCTTGAACCCGCGACTAGGTAACGTTAGTAAGGCGTAGGAGAGAGTGCCGTGGAAGCGCAATCATCTGCAAGAAACAAGCGCCAACTGAAAATAAGAACGCGATAAGCTCGTGCCGGTCGTCATTCTGGAAGATTCAACGAGAGCACACTGGAGAGGACGACGCTGCGAGTTCATGTCGGAGACCGCTGGTTTGTAATGTTGCACATACCTTTGTGATTTTTGCGCGGGGGCCAGATTTCGGATCGTTGTAGAGTTTTTTCTCGAGGAAGGCCAGGAGGCTTTCGTGACCACCGTCGCGATTTGAGGCCGCTTTGCTCTGTTTCCAGCCTCGGACGATCGCCTGTTCGAGGGCGGGGCCGCGCCGACCCTGCCGGATATTTGCCTGGGTGTCCGAGTTGCTGGTGATGGCTTTCTGAATGGCGTCGAGCGCTCGCGTCTGTGTCCGTGGTCCGGAGTCCGGTTTCGACTTCCTGCCGCGGTTCTTGGAAATGCCGGCGGCGTCCATGGCCAGGTCTCCATCTCGGTCCGTCCGGGTTGCCGTGGCCCGCTGCTTGCGAATGCCACCACCACCACCACCACCACCCCGGCGTCCGCCTTTCCCGCTTTTCATATCGATCGTGGAAGGCTGATTTTGTAGAGGGACAGCGATAGTAGAGGAACAGCGCTGGTAGAGGTAGAGTAGGAATGATCTTCAGCAACGGCCGTGGATCTTAAAGAGGGTCGTTTCTTTCAATATGGCCGCAAACAAAGCGCCGCGCGCCTCGTCAATTTCAACTTTGTCGCATACAATGAAAGACACTTGGGAGGATCAGGTCGGTCGACAAGGAGAGGTTAGAAACGTAGAGTGAGTCCGGGGAGGCACGCAGGAAAGAGGTATGAATCAGAGAGAACGGAAGCATCAAATCCGCCCGCAGAAAAAGTGACGTGAACCAAATCTGGATCCGCAAGGCAGCCGGTCACGTGGAGCAGGCATCTGCCTCACGTGATATAATCTGCCAGGCACCGAAGTGGGGCTCAACGACAGCCAATCAGAGCGTGCTGTCTGTCCTTTGGCACAAGGATCATAACTGTCATAACTCAGCATAACTCCGTGTATCTTACCGTAATTCGAATACCGATGCACACTGACCGGTGCAGCCAGATTACCAGATTACAGCGGAGGTATGTTTGGATGCTGAGCGAACTGCGGCTAATTAGGACCGCGATGGACGGAGTATAGGACAACTTGCTCCAATTCCCGGCCCCAGAGGTGTTGAATTAGGTCAGTTCACAGCCCCCTTCCAGTTCTTATCTCTCTTGGGCGGCTTTCTTCGACCGGTCACTTGTTCAGCCTGTGTTTTGTCTTTCTTTCATGTATTGTTGTCCTTTCTCTTCAAACAGTTTAGAGTCCCGCATCAACTCCGCACGGTGTCGGATTGACGCAATCGTGGCCCGAAACCGTACTCAATTACCATCTCTATACTAACTCTGGTCTCAATCTAATAGCTTCGTTTTCTGCGACAATAACAAGCTACTCCCCGGGTTAATCCCTCCCACGCATCACTCGCAGACCGCGATCTCCGACACGATGGTGGTCAAATCGCGATTCACGAGGCTAGACGCCTTCGCAAAGACCGTCGAAGATGCCCGGGTCCGCACGACCTCGGGTGGCATCATCACCATCGTCTCGCTACTGGTGGTGACGTGGCTCGTCTGGGGGGAATGGGTGGACTATCGACGAGTGGTAGTTTCACCAGAACTGGTGGTTGACAAGTCGCGAGGTATGTTAATCAGGCGAAGGTCTTATGATAGCGCGCGCGGGATGATATGAGGCTGACAATGGGACTCTAAACAGGCGAGAAAATGGAAATCCACCTGAACATGACATTCCCCAGACTACCCTGCGAGCTTCTGACTCTCGACGTGATGGACGTCTCCGGCGAGCAGCAAGTGGGCGTTGCGCACGGAGTCAACAAAGTGCGACTTGGACCTGCGTCCGAGGGCGGCAAAGTATTGGATGTCCAAGCTCTGGAACTGTACGTAATCCCCTTTCTCCCTTTCCTACACAGGAATTGACAGAACTAACCCAAACATAAGCCACTCCGAGCAAGAAAAAGCCAAACACCTCGACCCCGACTACTGCGGCGAATGCGGCGGCGTCCCGATGCCCGACGGTCAAAAACGCTGCTGCAACACCTGCGAAGAGGTCCGCGCCGCCTACGCCGAGCACCAATGGGCCTTCGGCAAAGGCGAGCACATCGAGCAATGCGAGCGCGAAGGGTACGCCCAGCGCATCGACGCCCAACGGCGCGAAGGCTGCCGCCTCGAAGGCGTCCTGCGCGTCAACAAAGTCATCGGCAACTTCCACATCGCGCCCGGCCGCAGCTTCACAAACGGCAACATCCACGTGCACGATCTCGAGAACTACTTCGAAGGCGACCTCCCGGCCTCCGAACAACACACCATGACGCACGAAATCCACCAGCTGCGCTTCGGGCCCCAGCTCCCCGACGAGCTCTCCTCCCGCTGGCAGTGGACAGACCACCACCACACGAACCCGCTCGACGACACCAAGCAGGAGACCTCCGAGCCGGCCTTCAACTACATGTACTTCGTGAAGGTCGTGTCGACCTCGTACCTCCCCCTCGGATGGGACCCGCTCTTCTCCTCCGCCATCCACAACGACTTCGACCGCTCCCCGCTCGGCGCCCACGGCTTCGGCTACGGCGCGGCCGGCAGCATCGAGACGCACCAGTACTCCGTGACGTCGCATAAGCGCTCGCTGATGGGCGGCAATGCCGCCGACGAGGGCCACAAGGAGCGGCTCCACGCTGCGTCGGGCATCCCCGGTATCTTCGTCAACTACGATATCTCGCCCATGAAGGTGATTAACCGCGAGGCGCGCCCGAAGACCTTCACGGGCTTCTTGACGGGCGTGTGTGCTATCATCGGTGGCACTCTGACTGTGGCCGCTGCTGTCGATAGGGGTCTTTATGAGGGTGCTGCTAGAGTCAAGAAGATCCATAACAATTAGTCACCCTACGCCGAAAGATAAAAACAAAGAAAGAAAAAAAATAGAAACAAAATCATCCACCGTTAAGAGGCGGGAAAGAGGGATATGTCTAGCTACAGACTGGAGGAAATGGACGGGGGGACTAACAGCGATTGACCGCGATTGACACGGGAGAGTTAAGGCGTTTTGTTTCGGATCCAAGCAATTCTTTCTTATCTATTTATTCTCTTTTTCAGATAAAGATATTTTATACTATTCTCTTGCCTTGCGCGGGCTTCTTCCATCTATCCTTTCATTCCCCACCTGTGTTCGGTACCTAGGCAGTATTGTACTTCGTGTCGAGTAAGATCACCTCAATCAACTGCCCTCTACTACAACATCGATTTACTGTTACTACAACTATGAAGCGGTTGATATAAAGCGTTTGAGAACGGAAGAATCTGCTACCCAGTATCGCATCTCATCATCGAAAGAAGTGAGTAAAATAAAGTAAATAAATAAATAAGTATCGAGTCCAATATGTACAACGTATGGAGCTCTCATTGTAAGATAGTAAGATTCACTTCAAAAAACAAAGACAATTTGATCCCGCGGCCGTTTTTCGCTGGATATCCAACCATAATAAAACTTTGCAAAAGCAAAACATAAAGGTAGAGGAATTATGAAAAGGAAAAAAGCGCAATGAAACCCAGAAGACAGACGCCGGAACCTGTTCTTTGTTCGCAACTCCTGTTTTGATGTGCGATGTGCGATGTGCGATGCAAGGAAAGTAGATGAGGAAATGCCGTTAATGACTGACAATTTTCGAAAATGCGAGCGTTGGTCTCGATCTCCTCCCGTAAGGTAAGGTAAGTTAAGGAAGAAGATGGAGTGCTGGATTCTAGATGCATGAAGGGGATAACAGAAGGAAAGAGACAATGAAAAAGGAAAGGAAAAGGAAAGAAAATTATGCAAGGAATGGAGATAGGCAATTTGTGATTACCGCCGTATGATGCTGACCAAAGGAAGGAAGGTATTAAGAGATCAAACATAGAAGAAAGAAGGGAAAAGTAATGGAAAGGAAAGAGAAGGGGAAAAAATCAGTAATGCATAGCATTCGCATTACCATACTGGCTCGGATGCTGACTGAAATACTGGCTCTGAGCATACGAAGCCCCCTGCGGCGACGGAGACGACGCCAAAGGCCCATACCACGACTGGCGCCGCGGCTCATCCGGCCGGTACGGCTGATTGAGAGCGTCCCAAGTGTGGCTGGCGGTGGGCATGTTGTAAACGCTATGACGGCCGTTGGTGGTCGCGTACTTGGGGGGCACCGCTGGGGCCTGTTGCTGCGGCTGCGGCTGTGGCTGCTGTTGCTGCCAGTGTTGCTGGCGCTGGGCAATGGCGTGCTGCACCATCTGGTTGGACATGCCGTCCATCATGCTCTTTCGCTCGCGCTCTCGTGCGTCGATGGCCCCCACGAGACCCATGGGGTTCACCTGTGTCGGGGGCTTCTTGTTTTCGCTGGAGAGGTTGAAGAAGGACGAGCCGGTCATGCGCGCGACGTGCTCCTGTTCGCGCGCGGACAGGTGCGACGAGATGTCGTTGTAGTTCATCATGCTGCTGGCGCCGCGCGAGTGGGGACGGGGCGGAGCCGTCCAGTCGCCTGAAACTGGCCGCGCCGGGGGCGGGGTCGGCGTGGTGGAGGGAGCCCGGTGGTGGATGTGGACGGGCGGGCTAGGGGCCGCCCGCCGTTGCACGAATTGTTCCGGCGTCAGACCGCCGGGGGTGACCGGACGGCCAGCTGCCATGCCGGGCTGCCACATCATGCTCCGCCGGTATTCGTCCTGGCTCGGCGATCGAGAGTGCTCCCGGTCCATCGGCTGGGTGGGAGTATAGTAGCGTTGCCGCTCGGTGATATCCGAGTCCGTCCGGTGATGCTGGATGTTCTTCTTCAGCGTGTCCGACGTCGTCGGGCGGCCAGTAGTCGGCAGATACGTCAGGGTGGGTCCAAAGTCGACGGACGGGATATTGGGGTTGGGTTGAGAGGTGGGCGTGTCCAAAGTATAGCGAGCGTCGCCGATGACCAGGTCCTTTTGCGGCACAGCGCCGACGGTTTTCTTGACTCCCATCCGCGGTCGGGGGACGGACCGGACCGAGTGCTTGCTGTAGACGGACCCGTGGGTGCTGGCGTAATCGGGCGACACCGTGGACGCCCCGTCATCGTAGACACTTTCCTCATCCTGGGTCTCTTTCTGCGGCGACGGGAGGGACGGGTGCGAGCCCACCCAGTTCAGGACTTCTTCGTCGACGGTATGGCGCAGGTCGTCGTAACTGGGCTCCCCCACGGGGCTGGGAGTCGCAAGATCTCGGCTGTCGCGGGAAGGCAGGGGCTTCCGCTTCACGGACTTGCTCATGTCCAGCTGGAGACTCTGTCGAGCGGGCGGCTTCGCCAGGGGGGCGCCGAACATCCCCCGCGGCTGATTTTCCGCGTCGGCCGCCGGCAGCGGCGAGACCGAGGGCGGGGGTCCATAATCCGACACCGCGAGGGCCAGCGTGGACTCCTCGGGGACCGTCGGGTGGGGATTGCGTGCGGCCATCCGGTTCTGGTCTTGCTCGTCCGCCTCTTTCAGGTCACGCTGGTGGGGCGGAGCGGCGGCGGCCCCGGCGAAGTTCGATTTCCCGGACGCGGCGACGAGCTGGGCCAGCGTCGCGTTCGACATTCGATTGTTGGCCCGGCGCAGATCGGACGACGGGCGAGGACGGGACGAGGGCACCTCGCCCGGCCCATGGGTGAAGGCGGGCGGCAGGGACACGGGCGCCGGAGGAGACGGCGAGCGATAGTGCTGTCCAATGTCCTCGGCTTCCTGATCGGGCTGGGGCTTCCACTCCCCGTCCGAACTGCTGCGGTCACTCTGGCCGTTCGTCGCCGGGCGCGGCTCGCCGCCGGGCGCCGCCAGATCGTGCGCAGATGATGCCGGGGAGGCGCTCTCCGCGATGGAATCCTGCGGCAGCTTCCGGGCGCCGGGGAATCCAGCGGTGTCGGACGCGACTCGCGTGTGGTACGCCGCGGAGAACGACTGGTCGCGAGGCCCCTCCTGGATGACGGCATCGCTGGACTGGTTGAAAGGCTGCTCCTGCAGGTAGGGGCGTCGCTGCGGGCCGCCCGGCACCTGGCTATATCGGTTGGGAAGGCTGGCCCGGAACTGGGGTTTACTGCTGGAGGCGCTGCTCGCACCGCTGCCCCCGACGTTGGCCATCCGGTGCGCGGTGGCTTCCTTCAGCTGTTTCCGCCATTCGGCCTCGCTCCAGTTCTGGCTGCCGGGCGTCTGCATCAGGTGACAGACATCGAGGACGTCCAGGTACCCGTGGCGCTTCTCGTTCGGGAAGGCGAACATGATGCTCTTGATGTGGTTCGTCGCCGCGATGAGGCGGGTGGGGCGGCCGTAGAGGTTGAAGGTGTCAAAGGTCGGCATCAGGAATTTGAGCATGATCTCGAACCCGGACACGGCCGGGTGCGTCTCCGGCATGACAAAGACGAAGCCCTCCGAGGTGGACTCGGGCTCCGAGTGGATGGTGATGCGGCCCTCGATCTTGACCATGGTGGACTGGTCGACCAAGGCGCGAGACTGGGGGTAGATCGCATATGCGCAGTAGGCGTCTTTGATGGTGGCGATGGGTTTCACTTTCTTGGTCTTCTTGGTCTCGTAGAACTTGATGTCCCCCGTGACCAAGCGCGGAGCGCGGTCGTACGCAGACTTCTTGATGGACTTCTGGGCCTTTTGGAATTCCTTCTCGTCCGGAGGACTGACGACAAACCAGCAGCGCCGCCACGGAGTCCCGGCGCCGAATCGCACGCGCGCCCAATCCGCGTACTTGAACCGATGGCGTTCGAGGAGGGAGCGGATGCCGTTGAGTTGCTTTCCCTTGCCGGCGATGATCGACCCGGTATAGGCTTCCTGCAACGACGTGTGCTCGTACACGGCCAGGCGGATGGCAGCCGTCCACTGGGTCAGCGAATGGAAGGAATTGAAATGGAAGAGGTAGCGATTCTGGCCGGCCGAGCAGAGGCTCAGGACATTCTTCAGCGTTTGCGCGCCTTCATTGCGGGTGGGGAGGGTCTCAATCATCTTGATGGACCCATCGGTCAGGTTGATAAAGGTGGGGGGGACCTCTTCCCCTTCGCCCGCAGCGTCCAGCGCCGCGGCATCCCACAAGGAGAGGGCGGTCCCGATGAGTTGCGCGTAGCATTCGACCCACTGGCGATCGCCACAGGGACGGCCTTGGGTGTCGAGGTCGTTCAGTTTCAGGAAGTAGCCCTCGTGGTAGAGTTTATTAGAGTGGCTGTTGAGGTAGGTGAAGATGGGCTGCAGCTCCGGGGGCGTATCTTGAGCGAACTCCATCAAGGGTGGGGTGTGCGAAAAGATCGTGGACGCCGGGCGCGAAATCCGTCGCTCCCCGATGGAGGGACCGGACGGGGAGGCATCAAGAGGGGAGGGCGTCTCAGACGTCGGCGTTTCGGACCTGGGGGGGGATTTGTTTAAGGTGGCGGAAGCCGAGACGGTGCGGTGATGTTGTTCGGGGTTCTCTTTGCGAGAGCCACCGAAGGCCGAGATGAACGATAACACTATCAGGTAAGGGATGTCAATGGGGGGCGGATCCCGATATAGAACAGATTCTCCTTGATGGAGAGGGTCAGCTTTTACTTACCACGCGAACGACCCATGACTGCGTTTCTTGTTTCTCGAAAGTCCAGCTTTCTCTTTAATGCAGATGACAATGGTGCTGCCTAACGAAGGACAGACCGAGCAGCGGGATGACAATGGACAGACCTCGCCGACTCGCGGGGTAGTCTGTAGATAAAACGAGAGGACTGGAAGAGCGGAAGTATGGAATGAATCCGGGCTCCTCCGCACGGAACAGAAGCCACTGGTATCAGTGTTGTAAAAGGCTATTCCATGAGCGTCCGGCGGACCAGATGACAGGCGAGGGAGTGTCCCAGAGGCTGAACCACGGCGGAATGCAGCGGATAGCGTCTGTCCCCAGTAAGGAAGGGTGGATGCGGACTGGTTGGAGTAGGCGCCTGACTGTGTATGCCGGTCAGTCGGACAATCCAATGTCTCAAATGATCGCCGTCCCGGTGAGGAGTCAACGGGGGGAATTGGTGTAACGAAATGAGGGGAGGGTTCTCCAGAGTCAATGGGAGGGGAAGGAAAGGATGGAATTCAAGATTGAGGAAATAGATTGAGGAGAGAAAGAAGGCGTAGTAGAAAAGAGAAGAAGAAGAGAAGAAAAGAGGCGAGCAGAGAAAGGAGAATTGATGATGGAGCCAGGTACGTACCCTAGAAGAAGTTGATTGAAGACGTGGGTCTGGGAGATGAGTCTGTAACACCGTTACCCAAACTCCGGTTGACTGGAACCAGTGGTTTGGTTGGGGCGAACAATGGAAAGAAAAGAGAAAAGAAATGGAAAAGAAATCAGGAACAGAAGAGGAAGTTGAGGAAGTACAGCACAGCAAGATCAATTGTGGGATAGAGATAGAGGGATAGAGAGAGGGAGAGAGAGAGAGAGATAGAAGGATGATTGTTTCTTTGTGGCCGACACCGTTGTCAGTCGTACACTATACCGACCGAATACCGTCCAGTACGGAATTTAGGTGACTACCTAAAGGTCACTAAACCCAACTCACTGGATCAACGTCATCGCTGGAGTTTAGCTGGCTTGGCTGCTCTTTTTCCTCGAGCTGATCATTCCCTTTCCTCAGATGGATCGGCATGGATCAGAGCATGCATAGGATTATCTTTTATTTCTTTTTTTTTTTGTTCTTAATTATTTTATTTTATTCCATTTATTGTATATATTTTCTATCTTTGCTATGTATTCAAAGGTAAACTGCTACCTATATACTAGTCATCAGGATGAGACATTTGAACCATACTATTCCAACCACATTCAACCGGCTTGAGTAATTTTTCCCGACGGTAGGCTAACTGGCCTGTATCGATGTGGTATTCTCACCCGTCTGCAATCTATTCGTGGGGATGCGAAATGATGTCGGACTGTCTCTACTTCAGACCATCTCTGGATTAATCTAATCATGGTCATTATATTGGAGGAATGCGGGAGAGACACGCCAAATATAGCAACCTCCCTGCAGTGGACGGAATGCGGAAGATGCATGTCTTGAATGACCCTCTTTTTCTGACAGTCGGATTGGTCCTTTTTATGTGTTGTCTTTGATCCGAATCTGTTATTTTACCTATTTTATGATATGTTTGCTCAAGACTCCGATTCTTTGATATTTATCTGCTGAGTACAGAAGACCAAAAATACCAGGCATCAATACAGGTGGCCATTTGCCACAAACCTTAACCATCACGAACTGCGCCACTTCAGATGAAACCTCCATTCAGTATATACCATTATTACTATTGATTTCATTCTTAAATAGCATTTGTCTACTTCTCTCTATATTAATATCCAACCTCTTCCCTAACTGCCTAGGGAGCAGGGGGAGAGACAGGGATGAGATCCCTTCCGGATGTCAGAATGCACGCCTTACCACTGGGACTTCAAAAGTGTTCCTGGACACATCCATGGAATGTCGGGTCCAACCAGGCTGAGAGTTGAACTTGTGGGGCGTTGTCAAAATGCTGATTGCTGAGTGAGACGGACAGAGACATTCCAGTCTCCATACTAAGGGAAATAGCCTAGAGGATAAATTAATAATAGATACTCGGTCAGCGCCATCCCCGTCATGCGATCATCCTCTCGATGTGGCTGGTATTCCAATGCACCAGCCCGTGTCAATTCAACCCTCTAGTCCATGGAAGGATCAAACCGATTCTTGCTAGTCAGTCGGGATTCCGGACGCGCACTCGGCGGCCGATCCTTACCCCGAGGAGACCTTTTATCTGCAGAGATGACCTCACCGTGGATTGTTCCATCTGACTACAAGTCTTGGGAGGTGGATGATCTTCCTTTTCTTTTCAAGTTTCTTTCAAGTTTCTGTCGACTTTCTTTGTCTTTTTTCTTGTCTTTTTCGGTCGTCCCATGCTGCATCCCACCGCTTCTAGTCCCATTCCTAACCAACTTCCAACTTTTCTTCCCAGTTCCCACTTGCCGCGCTTTGCAGGCTGCCGTCGATCGGCTGCATCCTGAGCCCTAAACTACGGAGTACATGTCATTAGGACACGACTGCCTGCGTCACTTGGGAAGTTTATCTTCTTTACCTGGGCTCTGCATAGGTACATACTTAGTCTCAACTTAAACTTATTCATAGAAACTTCATTGCCCAGTCACATTTCTGAAGGTAGGTACTTTGTTCTTAATACCATAATCACAACCAATCGCCACTCAACATGTGGCGTATTGAATCCCATTGTCATCTCGATCTGATATAACCAACCCTATGGAGTTGGCAAAAGGCAATCACCCCTCGTGCCTATCCACCACACGAGTCAAACCAAGCTATGTCATCACAGACAATTCAGTGATCACCCCGTCCGATCTTCCCTGCGACGTAATCAGCGTAATCCCTATTCACTGAGAAGCCGGGCCATCTGCACCCACCCCCATCAAGACCCACCGATCCAGCTATCTCCATCCATGATCCGACAGGGTTCCCCCCCCCTAGTATCAATCGCTATTATAGTCTACCGGAGAAACACACGATGATCGTCTACTTTCAGATCTGGTTCTGCTGAGATTGATTTTCGGTGCAGATCTCGCGGGGCCTCGCCAAGTTAACACTGCCTCGGTTTTTTTCATAGTTTCCACTGACTGACTCTTGCTAGCTGGCTGGCTGGCTGGCTGGCTGGCTAGTTAGCTCCTTGTTGGTTCATGCTCGGTGCTCTCCTATGTTTTGTTTTTTTAAATCACGTGTGTTGCTCTCGTAGGGCTCAAAATTAGGTCGTCTTTGCATTCCAGGTCTTAGTTCGCACATTCAAGGTATGCTGAAAATTAGGGCTACTATTCAAGACCTCCTTGACTTACATTAGTATCTATCTCGTGCGGTGTCTATACCTATAAGTATATGCATTTGAGCTGTTCAAAACCACGGTCTTTGTCTCTCTCAATAGGAATGTAAATAAGCAGTATAAGACCATGATACCTTTTGATATGCCGCTTCTTGACTTCAGAAGTATACACTACATACCACCGTAGATTATCTCCCTGGGCATTCTGTTTCAGACAGAGTTTCAGCCTTTACCGTTAACAATAATATTCACTCGGTTGGAGATGAGAAAGCGTGGTACATTCAGTATGTAGTGATCAGCCGAGGAGCAGTGTGCGAGCTATGAGTGATTATATGTACCAGGTATCACTGTCATCAAGATGTATTGTTCAATAGCCTGTGGTCCATGTTCAATGCAGCAAAAAATACTGCAACAATATCAAGTCCATTTTATGCTAGTTCCCATATTGCCGTCAAGAAGAGTCAAGTACAAGTACCCAACTAGGTTCGTACATATTTGATACGTCGAGAGTATTATCCTTCTGACATGGACTAGGGCTGACCAACCCTGGATCTTGCACTGCACCACTAGCAATCTACATGTAGCTACCTTGCTCAATATCATCAGCTACTATACGCTTTCTGTGGCCCAACATCCTAAACCCTACTTCCAAATCATATGTCAACAGCAAACCCTTTTCTATTATTATTTTTTTCTCTTTTTGGCCCAATATCAGTATACACATTGTTCTCCCTTGAGACTGACTTCTTTTTTGATTTTCCTTCCCACAGAGTAGCGGACCCCCCGGTGGTTGTGTCTGAACCAGGATCATATCGGGTCTGCTATCGTATTTCCAAACTCCAAACGCTATGCTGCACAGAGGCATAAAAAGTAACAAATAATCTAAACTGAATCAAGCAGGGTCGAGATATTGAACAGATGAAGGAGGAAATAAAAGAAAAGACATAGAAATGGAAATGGGTACCCCCCGTTTTTCTCAAAGCAACTCTTCGCAGGTCCAGTCCTCGTAACTAAAATCAGTCAGTGTCGTCCTCTTGACTGCGCCAGTCACCGAGGCTACTTACTATCCATCCGGCAGATATCTCCTCACGATCAGAGGGATCTTCTTCTGGTTCAACTCCTTGATAGCGATCTGCAGGGGATCTGTCTCGCCTTCCAAATCCACCAGCACCGGGGCGTTCATACTAATCACGCAGCGTCAGCAAAACCAGCCCGCCAACACACGAAGCTCCGAACAAACCTGATCTGCAAAGCGCGCGTACCGAGCACCCGCGCCCTCTCGTACTTGGTCATGTACGGGGTCGTCGTGCGCTCATCGTTCGCCACCTTCTTCTCCCGCTGCTGTTCCATCACTTTGCCCGAATATCCCGCGTTCGGGTCGCCCGAGACGACGACGCGATCGCCATTGACGGCCGGCGCATACGAATCATCGTCGTATCCTCCATCTGCGCCGTCGGCATCTTCGGGGTTGAGGAAGTCTTCCGGCTCGTTGTCTTCGAATTCCTGCTCGGCAGGCTCGTAGTCGTAACTGTGTGGATTGACTAGTCAGAAGCGGGATTTTACCAACTAGCCACGGGGATACTCGGCCATATCCAGCGGCCCAGATCTCTTGCTCCCTCCTTTCTGTTGTCAGAACATGGAAGTGGTTGGTCCCTTACGTTTCCTCAGCGTCGTGTTCCCCGTAGTCAGACATGATGACGATTTTTCAAAAGTTACCCGGAAAAGGAGAGGTCAACCGGCGAGGCGAGATAGAGCGAACGAAATGACAGCACCGTGGGCCGAGCAGGATGGCGTCGAGCGAGTAATTGACGTTGCGACTGAAGATTTCGATGTCGCGGGCTATCAGAAAGAAAGACCCGGCGGAAAAAGTTCCTTGAGGGGGCGCTAGTCCGCTTTGGGTAGATTGGGCTCACCGCCATGCAGTGACCCGGCAGTACTTTTTCAGTATCCTAGGATACCATCACTTTTTTTTTCTCTTCTTGTTTCTTTTCCTCCAGCATCCCAGATATATTTCTTCGGTATCTGATGCCAAAGGCCTGTAGGGGCACTCATCTTGGTGCTCACCGGCACCATGTCTATAAAACGAAAGGCCTCGGATCTGTATCTGAATCCAAAAAGAGTGCACAAGCAGGAAGATATCGGTGAGCAGCTGGCTCGCATTTAACAGGCAATTGACCATAAACTGACATAGTCATCTACGATAGACCCGATATATCAGGAGACCCATTCAGATGCCGAGTACGCCTCGTCTGGTGAAAGTGTCAAGTCCAATGATAGCCTCCACGAAACCCCAGCGACGCCCTTCTCGACCACCTCCACCAAGTATCCGTCTGAGCTGAAAACTCACCTCTGCCCGTTCGAGGATTGCACGAAGGCATTCAACCGTCCTGCGCGTCTACAAGAGCATCTGCGCTCTCACAACAACGAGCGACTCTTTGAATGTCCCCAGGACGATTGCGACAAGACCTTTCTGCGAGCCTCCCATCTGAACCACCACGTTAAGAGTGCCCACACCGGAGTTCGCGACTATGTCTGCGACCGACCAGGATGCGGAAAGAGCTTCGTAACGGGCTCCCGACTGCGTCGGCACCAGGCCGCTCACGACGGGAAAGACAAGTACCGCTGTACAGAGTACCCGCCCTGTGAAGAGACCTTCCGGAAGCACTCGACCCTCCAGAAACACGTCATGACCGTGCATCTGAAGCAGAAACCCTTCCAGTGCACGCATATCGACTCCCAGACCGGCGAGAGATGCACCATGGCGTTTGACTCCGCGGGCAATCTCCGCGCCCACGAAAGTCGCGTCCACACCGAGAGGCGCTTCAGCTGCGCGGAGTGCTCGGAACGCTCGGAGGCCAACGGCTGCCCTGCAGTATCGTTCCCGACGTACGCCCTGCTGCAGTCCCATATCCGGACCATGCATCCGCCCCAATGTCCCAACTGCGCCATCGTCTGCTCCACAGCCCGTGAACTCCGCCGCCATCTGGAAGTCGCGCACGGCGACGTGACTCTCGAAGACCGCAAAGTCTTCCCCTGCACCGTCGACGGCTGCGATCGCAGCTTCACCAAAAAGGGTAACCTCACAGTCCACGTGCGCACCGTACACCAAGGCGAGAAACGCTTCGCCTGCGGAGAAACAGACCTCGCAGGGTCGAAAAGAGTAGCCGGGTGGACCGGCGCAGACGGCTGCGGGAAACGATACGGCAGCAAACTCGCGCTGGAAGAGCACATCCGCACCGCGCACATGGGCTTTCAAAACGCCAAAGCCGAGCGCCGACAGCGTCTCAGCGGCGCCAAGACTCACAAGAACCCTCCCACGTCCACGAAAGGACCGGGCCTCTCAGCCCTGGCGGCCCTCACAGGCGAGGGATACGCCGAGGAGTCCGGCCGTCACATCACGTGCTTCGCAGAGGACTGCCCGCATCGCTTCTACCGGAACTACGACCTGTGGGTGCACATGGGCAGCAAGCACCAGTGCAACGCAGACGAAGTCCGCGATCTGTTCATGCGGCGCGCATTGCTGTCGGGCGACGACGAGCCGCTCACGAGTGACATCCTCGGGATCTACGGTCTAGACCTAGATATTGACGATCCGGCCTCGTCTTGCGGCGCGTTCCAGCTAGACGGGGCAGCAATGGCAACAACCACACCGAATGGCCTAGGCCACGACGGCGCAGACATGAACCTACAACCCAGTGGACTCCCGGAGTTCAACTCCGACCTAATGATGCAAGATGATACTTCCAAGATACCCTTTGATGATGATATGGCGATGATTGATCCGCTGCTGGCTTACAATATGATGAACGATTAATCGATTTTGGGTTACCCTTTATGACATATATGAAATAATACTTTTCTTTTCTTTTCTTTCTTTCTGTTGTTGTGCTTTTGCCTTTTCTCTTTGATTGGTTGATTGATTGCTGTTTTGTGCATTGAAACATTGGCTATTAGATACATACACTATGATAATCTAGTAAAGTGCAATCCACTGTGAACAACAGATCTAGATATACTTTTCGACCGGTAGACGTCCAAGCCTACCCAAAAACATAAATATACAAAGCCAGAGAAATAAAGAAATCAACCACAGCAAACAAACACCTCAAGACACCAACACGTATACCTCAAAACCTACAAAGAAAACAAAGCCTCTATATTTTGAGTATCTATCAACCTATGCATTTAGTCTTCACACTACTGACGATACCAGTGCAAAACTTAGTAAACTAACTGGTTATACTGTTAGTGCTCAAGTGGGTGCATCTACCTCCTACCTAGACATCCATCCTGTTCATTCCAGAAGGACAGACAGATAGTAGGTATGAGAGGAGAGATGTGTACCAA
Organism: Aspergillus campestris IBT 28561; assembly: GCF_002847485.1. Lineage (NCBI taxonomy): Eukaryota > Fungi > Ascomycota > Eurotiomycetes > Eurotiales > Aspergillaceae > Aspergillus > Aspergillus campestris. The sequence continues at coordinate 796,640 of NW_020194340.1, read as the reverse complement.
ATCGTGATTAGAGTGAGATCTATCTTATCAAGCGCAATTCATAAATGCTGTGCTCACTCTGCGTAATGTCAAATGCACTGCTTGAAACAAGATGTTAGAAAAGGCTTTTAGCATATTCGTTCTTCCATTGCTGGAAGAGCCAAAGGAATAGTAATGGCGAGGGTAGCTAGCTAGCTATACATATTATGCTATGTATGTATGTATGTAGTGACCTATGTGCCTCTGTACTGTTACCAAAGAGCTAACTTTTTTTTTTCTTCTATTGATTTTCTAGTTGAAGACACAATTTGTCCTTCTTCTTCTTCTTCTTCCTGGCTGAAAACACGAGGCCTTCCATCTTTTTTTTTTTTTTTTTTTTTTTTTTTTTTACGGTCTCTCTGGTTTACTTTCTTTGGCCCAGTCTTTTGTTTGGGTATCTTTTTGATAGGTCCTGACCCTGAGATCTTGCCTTGGCTGCTTGATGGACAAATGATCGGTAATGAGTGGAGATGTGTCTAGAAAAGCAGTAGCAAGGCGAAAAACACAGAAAAAGAGAGAGAGAGAGAAACGGAAAGACAAGTACAAGTACACAAGAAATAAAATCAAGCCAGTCAGGTAGAAAGAAACAAGGCACCAACCCAGATGAGCCTGCTCGTCGGGACTGGATGTTCAATCATTCTAAGACTACCAACACCAATTACTTCATCACTCTAGTGTTTTATTTCTGGGGTATTATGGGTTTGGGGTAGGGGAGGAAACCTGTAGATTGCTGTAGCATACACTGCTTTCGTGGTTCGGTTGTGCGAGCAATCAGCTACTAGCGCTGGGGTCGTCCTTGCTAGGATGGATGCTGTTCACGAACTCGGCCAGCTCGGCTTCCACTTCTGGACAGGAGATACACTCTTCGGCGTAGGCGAGTGGGGAATTAGTGAGTGGGCCGCCCTAGGGAGAGAAGAGTAAGTCGTTAGCTTTACTGCTGAAGCTATATGTTAGCTCGGCGAGTGGGTAAGCTTGCCTGGTCGTCGATCAAAGCCTGCTCCCCGCGGAGACGCAGGATAGGATCGTCTGTGTGAACATGCAGGCTAGGACGAGGGACATTCAAACGACTGGGAATGTCAGGAGAGCTGCCAGGATACTGGGACTCACTGCGGGGAGCAGGTGGATCAGAGAGTTGGAAAGTCTGGGTGGTTGTTTCATTTTTCTTTTTGAGAAGGGAGACTTCCTCTTCCAGCCCCTTAGCTACGGCAAAGTTCGACCTCCACACATCCATAAAGTAGTCCGCGTTAGAGAGCTGTGCATCTCCCATACGGAGATGCACAGGTGTCTGCATGCGGGACATGACTCCGTTGTTGCTGACTCTGATCTGGGAGAGCTGACGCAGGAAGCAAATATAGGGCTCCTTAGCGGACTTGGACGGCCTGTGGGCAGTAAAATGGCGGGCGATGTCACAGTACAGATGGACGGCGGCTTGGCCCCTAGCCACGCTGAGCCAGATGGCGAGTTTGAGCAGCAGGCCGAGGGATCCGTTGTTGTATTGCTCGGACGGCCAGACACACAGGTCTCCTTGCTCTGCTTTGGCGGAGGAGGAGTGTGGGATATCCGGGGCGATGGGAGGCAGCCATCCTGACGAGCGCGCTCTGTCTGGCATGTTCTCGCATACGTAGGATTTGTACAGCTGGTGGAAGCTGGTGGCTTCGAGGTCGGTCTTGGGAAAGCCGTCCCAGTCTGCTGTGGCTTTGCAGGCGTCCAGGCGGTGCTGTCTGATGCTGAGGATGGAGGTGCGTTCGGTGCTGACGGGGAGGTCGGCATACATGGCTCCTAGAGACATTTTATCAATCTATGTTCTGTACCAGGGGGTTGATGGTGGGGGTGACTTACTATCTTCGTCGTCTGACTCCAGCGCGGTTATGATATCCTTCTTGAACTGTTCGATGACCTCCACCGACGCAGCCAGCTGCCTGTAAACGATACCGCTGTCCTTACGCCGGGTGTTCACCCAGTAGATAGGCACCGACGTGTCCCCACGCAGGGGAGCCACCAGCTTTCTCAGCATCTCGATCTCAGAAACAAAGTAGGTGACATCGACCAAGCTAGTCTCGCTGAGAGTGGGGATCTCCTGCGTACGATAGCGAGCGTTGAGCCAGGTCTCCAAGGCGATCTGGATCTTTTCAATCTCGCCACAGTCCAGCAGCAAGATCACGAGGAGGTGCTTGTAGGACCCGGGGAAGATACTGGCGGACAGACCTGGGAGATAGGCGAGGACTTCCCGGTCGAACGTGCCCGGGTCGAAGCCCTTGGTGAACAGGCCCATGAGTTCGTCGATCTGTTCGCTGGCCACTTCGGCCATCGCTCTGACTTTGGATTCCTCAAACTGACGAGTGTCTCTGCCAGGCTCATAGGGTATGTCGATGGGGGAGGAGGGCTTCTCGTCCTCTGAGGAGCTGGAGACGGAGTCGGGGGCAACGTTGTCGGTAGACATTGTGGCAGGGGGGCACAAGGCTGTCTATTTTGATAATGGAGTAATGACTGTAACTCCAAAATTGTAAATGACCAAAAGATGAAAGAGACAAACAAAAGGAACAAAACGAAGAAAGCTAGGGTTAGTTATGAGGGGTGTGTTTGAGATCTAGGGAATAAACAAGAGGTTGTCAAAGAGGTCACAGAAAATGATATAGGTTGATGATGTAGAGGAACCAAGAGAGTCAAAGGCTCAGAAATAAGGAGAGAGATAGGAAGTGAGAAAGGAAGAGATAGAAGAAGAGAAAGAAAGAATGAGAAGAGGAGGGGGTTATATATCCAAGTGAATATTTATATCAGTGAATGAGTTGCTACAATTGTCTACCCTACCAGTCACTACACAGTGACCTCTCTCTGCTAGGCTGGTGAGCAAAATTCTGTCTGACCAGGATATTGAAGTCTATCTGAATTCATTATTCGATAGTTTCTGATATTTTCCATTCCTTGATAGTGTAGTCTGGTTGCACCTCTGAAAATAATCCAAGGCTAGGTAGGCAGGACCAGCATCATCTTGCGGGCACGCTTGTACCTTTGCCAGTGGCCAGAGGGTGATACGGAGCAGGCAGTACTTGATCTAGTTATATTTCCACTTGATCTGACTCTCAGATAGATATTTGTCTTCTGTTTTAGTATTATGAAAAGTCTGGTTTCTGTAGCTGCTTGTCAGGATGCTCTGAATGTTTTAAGTATCTACTGATTGACTAAAGTTGAAGGTCATAATTTATGTAAATAAAAGCTTTGAAGATTGCGGAGCGTAGAATACATCAAACAATTCATTGTATGAAAGAAAGGAGAAAATAGCAATGACAATAGCAATGACAATGATTATAGATGAAATTCATCAATGAATAAAAACAAAAATACTAAATCAAACATGATAGAACAACTACGAATTGAATGCCCAAGCCAACCCCGTAATCTGTGACACTTGCTTTCCGCCCAATCATCACATCCCAGTAAGACTGGGGCAGCCTTGCCTAGTTATGTCAGTGATCGGCAAGCTGACAGACAAAAAGGCATGAAAGCATCTAACAGTACTAGATGTATCCAGCAACACACAGCGCCATCGTGCCTCTCTGTAACAGCTGCGCGTCACTGGACCAAAAGGTCGCTTTGACCAGACAGACCCCTTGGTCTGATTCGCCCGAACCGCACATGTAGGCTTGGCAGCTGGGACTTCTGGCGTTGTTCTAATGCACATTCTGAACACATGTTCAGAATGTGCATTAGCGCATTAGCCCCTGCGACACTCTCAGACATCAGGACATGGCATTAGGCGAGTGATCTGGGAAATCCGGGACCAGAGGATATGACATAGGCAGTGTCATTCCTCCTGGCAGTCCCTAATATAGAATAAGCATCAACGGATAATGCAAGTTCCGGACTCTGATGAAATACAAAACGTAGCGAGAGAGTAAGAAACATCCCCTCAATGGCAGGGAGAGCGGCATGTTGATCATCTGCGGTTGACGTGATATCCAGACAGAGACTTGGTTAGGTCCAGAGTAGGACTGTCATGAACATTTGGTTCTCGCCCTCGACGTTGACGGGGTCTCGGTCTGTCATATATAGGCAGACCCCCGTGGCTGAGAGTTAATTTCAACTACACTTCGGACATTGCTAGGGCGAATGTCAAGTCCCTGCAGTGAGATTCTCCGGGCTTCGAGGCTAGACTGTCAGATTATGCAGCTCGAGAGATCGGGCTACCCCTGCCATTGAATGGTCTAAGACATTTGACTCGATTTTCAAGTATATTTCCTTCCTCCTGTTACTCGATTGCAGTTTGTCTAGATATAGCCCGCTTGGTGTGTAGGACTTGGTGGAAATATTTTCGGCCTATTTAGGTGGAGAGTACATTGATCAAATGGATGAATGACTTGGTAATATTGTTAGTCAGTTGATAGGATGGTAGGAGGAAGGATCCAAACTGGTCTAAACTGTCGGTAGTTTACATATGTCGGGAGTATAGCAGGAAGTTTACTTAGTTAGGCAGGTACCAGCATTCAGCATCATATTTAGGTCATGGTGGAATCAGCTGACTTGTAGTTTCCCACTCTGTTGATATTTTGACTTTTCTGGCAATCTGGCGATCTGGGAACCCTTTGCAACCTCTACATCACTGCAGGTTTATCAGTTTCATCACTATACTTCACCATTACATCACTATTCTTGACCATTTTATCGTCTTTCGACAGTACCATTCGCTCTTGACCCACCAGTAGTCCAGCAGAGACCGTTTCTGTCAGCATTCTTACTGTATCACTGTGGACTATCTTCTTCACTATCTTTGATCAGTTCTTCTCTTTCATCTCAAAAATGGTACGTTGTCTGCACAGGATGGCACCTTGGTTTGCTTGGACAACTGTAGAACTAGTATGCATGTATATATATACTAACCGTGTCATCCTTTCAGAGTGCTGAACCAACAGACAAGGCTTTTGATATGTCCAGCAAGCAGGCAAAAACAGCCGTCAAGCCCAATCTCCTTGATCCCACAGGAGACACACGAGGCTCGTTCCAGTGCCACAGTGAATCCTCACAAGTGGAAGACTCGCAGAACACTGCTCAGGAGATCGCCATCTCCCCCGAGGAACAGGCAAACCTGCGGACCGAGAACAGCATCCTTCGGGCTGAGTGTGAAAGACTCGAAACAAATTGGGATGAGCTGTTTGAGTCACTCGGTGAAAAGCAAGCTCGCCTTATGGGACGGCTTGACAAGCTCCAGTCCCACAAACAACGTCTTGTGGAGCAGCTTTCACAGATTAGGGAGAAACGCAATACAGGAGCAGGGAAATCGGGAGCAGGGGAGTCGGGAGCAGAGGAATCGGGAGCAGAGGAATCGGGAGCAGAGGAATCGGGAGCAGAGGAATCGGGAGCAGAGGAATCGGAAGCAGAGGAATCGGGAGCAGAGGAATCGGGAGCAGAGGAATCGGGAGCAGAGGAATCGGGAGCAAGGGAATCGGATGACTAGTCATGTGCAGAGTGCGCCACGATGCAAGAGAAGCTTGATGTAATAGAGCCAGAACTGTCTGAAAGTAGGAAGAGTGATCGAGGTTGTGTCTCGGGTGTTAAGGTGGTATGACGGTTATATGAACTATTCTTACTTGTCAGTTTGAACGTTAAATCCCAAAATATAGATATAGGCATGTTATTCACCATCCGCGAGAACCCGGTGGTTCATTCTAGATATCGCCAGAAACAACACTGAGCTCATCCTGACAGTATCCTATCATCACGTGTAGTTACTCTATAAAATCCCAGACCATGCTCTCCATCCTCCTATCGTCTCTCACTTCTTTCTTCTCTTCCATCCTGATCGTCACTCAAGCAACAACTCAACAACCGAACTCCTAAGTCACCAAAGGCCTATTATAATCTGCAAATATATCAACCATCAGACTCCTATGTCAACAAAGACCTACTACAAGCTGCAGAGATATCCACCGATGTTAGCTGGATACTATCATCCTAAGTATTGGTCCCTTACTACCCGATTTAGATCATATGGCTAACGGCGTAACCATTGCTAGAAGGACCTTTGACTGTGTTGCTCTAGAACATATGGTCTGTGTCTCTCTGTTGGATGATGTTCTTCTACAGCCTTGTGCAAGATACTCTGTCTATAGCACCAAGCAGACCGCTTAACGAAGTAAACATGGTATGTCGTCTTTATAACGGTACGTTGTCTTTACAGGATGTAGCCCTGATCCGCCTGGACAACTTCATGGATGAGTGTATACATATACATACTGACGTGTCTCCCTTCCAGGGGATACCCACTGCAAACCGCCCGCGCAAGCGGCCGACAGACGAGGCTATTACGTTGCTCATTCCTAGCCAGGCAGGATCCGCCGCCCACTCTGAACCGGATAGTCTCACGCGAGACGTAACAGGCTGTAGTCAGTGCAGCCAGTGGCCAGATGAATCCACAACCGTGCAAACCTGGCAGAAGGCTGCTGGGGCGATATTCAAATTCTCCGTGCATGAACAGGAAGTGAACGATTTGGAGGACGAGTTGGAGGTACACTATGAAAAGACCAACCGCCTGATCGCACAGATTGAGCGACAGGTGTTTGATTGCCAACTTCTTGAGAAACAGTTTGCGGAGATCAGGGCCGTGATGTCACGACACTAGAGGAGCACGGGTTTGAGGGAGGAGTATCAGCTTCTGAGTGGATATGCATTGAATCAGTTAACCCCGTTGCAAAGAATGACCACTCGGCCACATAATATATCTAGACACTTTCGGTTTTGGGCTCTGGGAGTCATCTTTTATTACATCTCATGTTGGAACGGGTTAGCCTTCGGTCGTACCAGATAATTGATATGCATTCTACCACTAAAAAAAAACATGTAGTAAATCCGACTCGGAGATTTAGGCCGAGTCAGACTCGGGGATAACTTCTGCGTAATGATGCCCCACGTGGCGCGCCATCGTACGGAGTGCAGAAGTAACAAATAGAGGGCGAAAGATGAATCCCCACAGTTGGACAACCCGGTAACCCCACATGGGAGAGTCGGCTCTCGGATATCGCAAGATCCACTGAGGAGTCGGAGAAGACCAAGTACGTTGATAGCGTGGATTTGATTCGAGCACGACCCGGTTAGTTCAAGCTTAGCCATCGTGTGGCCCCGCATGGCCTGCAATTGAATGCGACTAAAGACATGGGTTTCGGTCTAAACAGAAAAGAGAAGGAAAAAATTGATGGCATTATAAATCAACGCACGTTTTCTTCGTTTTTGTTTATCCGTCTTTTCCCCCGGCTCCGGTTTATTCTTGATTTTTATAAGAGAGTTGCTTGTCTCCTCTGTTTCCTCGCTTTCTGTCTGTTCAGAGCACGACATTGCAAATACGAAAATGTCCGACGCTGATACAGAGAAGAAGACTGCTGAGGCCTCAACAACGGCGGGTCCCGACGACCACGAGCCCGTGTTTGATACCGGCCTGACGCCATGGCTGCAGGTGTTTGGTGCATGGTTCCTTTTCTTCAACTCATGGTATTTCCCTTCTCCTGTTGATCTCACAAAGAGATAAGGATAAAACATACTGACCAGATGCAGGGGCGTCATCAACACCTGGGGAGCCTTCCAGACATACTACGAACAGACCATCCTGTCTGATACACCGTCATCCTCCATCGCCTGGATTGGATCCCTGCAGTCCTTCCTGCTGATGCTATTCGGCGTCGTCACCGGCCCCCTCTTCGACGCGGGCTACTTCCGCGCCCTCCTCGGGTTCGGCACCATCGTGCTGCCATTCGGCCTGATGATGGCCAGTATCTCGTCCCAGTTCTGGCACCTCATCCTCGCGCAGGGGATCTGCGTCGGTCTGGCAGCCGGCTGTCTGTTCGTCCCCTCGGTGGCCGTCCTCCCCCAGTACTTCCAGCGAAAGCGTGGTCTAGCCAACGGCATCGCCGCCTCCGGGAGCAGCATCGGCGGCGTCATCTACCCGATCATGTTCAACCAGCTGCAGCAACAAGTAGGGTTCCCGTGGGCGACGCGCGCCATCGCCTTCGTCTGCTTCGGCACCTGCCTCATCAGCTTCAGCATCATGCGCATGCGCTTCCAGCCCAAACAGAAGCGCAAGCTCGTCCAGCTATCCGCCTTCAAGGAGCCCACCTTCTGCCTCTTCTGCCTCGGCATGTTCCTCGGCTTCCTGGGGTTCTACAACTTCCTCTTCTACGTCCAGTCCTACGCCATCGAAACAGACATCGTCGACTCCCACCTAGGCTTCTACCTCCTCGCCATGCTCAACGCCGGATCTACCTTCGGCCGCGTCTTCCCTAACCTCGTCGCAGACCACATCGGGCCCCTCAACGTCCTCACCCCCGCCGTCACAGCAACCGCCATCCTCGCCTTCGCCTGGCTCGGCGTCCACAACGTCCCGGGCATCATCGTCCTCGCTGTCCTCTACGGTCTCACCTCGGGCGGGTTCGTCTCCCTGCCCCCGGTCGTGATGATCACTCTGACCAAGGACCTGGGCGATCTGGGAACCCGTCTGGGTATGGTGTTTGCAACCACTTCCATCGGCCTGCTGATTGGGACACCCATCGGCGGGGCCATCCTCAGCAATACGCACCAGTATATGGGCGTCCAGCTGTTCACGGCGTGCTGTCTCATTGCCTCGGCCGCGGTGTTTGCCACGCTGCGGTTCATCCGCACGGGGGCGCATCTTCGCATTCGAACATAGTCGGGGTCTGTCGTTCATATTGAATGATCGTCTTCTACTTAAGACATATCCCCGTGCGACACCACTACCCTCGGGGGTTGTCCGTCCGGTATAACCACGCACCAGTCGTGTGATTCGTACTACGGATCGCTTTCTATCTTCCTGTGCGGTATACGAAAGCCGCGCTCCACCAATAGTGGGGATAATGAACCAGGACGAGCCTACCTTGTCAACGGTCGGCCATAGACAGGACAGTGCATGTTCAGAGTCAGGGCCGGCGGCGTAGTTTTGGACAGCTGGCTAGACTCATCCTGATCACAACCAGGTATATCGACTGGCTCATCGGCCAGCGATTATCAAGATAATAGAACATACAACCACTCCGTGGTACATACATCAAATTACTCACCGCAAACACCACAAACACCAAACATAAAAATACATCTATATAATGCCATATAATGCCATATAATGCTATAATGCCACGTATATATGAATTCTAAACTATGCTGCAGAAACCCCAAAAGAACCAAACTCCCAATGCTAGAAACACTCCCCGCTCAACTTGAGCTAAGACACATCCTCCGGACTCACCAAAAAGTCCTCTCCCTTGTCCCTCACATGCTCCAGCTTCTTATCCCGACTGCACGGCTTGCGCATATCGTAGGCGTCCTCGCCCGACTCGGACATCCCCGACGGATCATCGCTGTAGTAATTGACGACTCTGCGGAAGACGGAGTATCTGTTTTTGTTAGTCATATCTCGCATATAGACATATACCATCTATCAATCTATCCAGTAGATAGACAGATAGATAGAAAGGAGGGAGAAACATACCCCATCCCCTTATACATATCCACCGCGATCTTATTGCCCGCCCGCACATAAAGATCCACAAACCAAGCGTCGTTGATATCGGAGCCGCTCTCGAGCCGCTCGGTCAGACGGCGCGCGTGGCCGAGTCGGCGCCAGGCGGGCGCAACGGTCAGCACGGTGATGTGGCCGTGCCAGGGGGTGTAGTGTTCCGAGTGACGCATGGAGGGGTGTTGTTCTTCGAGCTTGCCCATGACTGATTGGTTAACTTTATATACTTCATACATATATAAGGGTGTATATATTTGTATATATTTGTATATATACAGTATATATAAGATGTAACATGTAGGAGAGTAATACGTACTATATCCAACAATCCCATCCCGCCGGTCCGTCACCCCGCTGAAGAGCGACGGCCAGCGCATCATGTAGTTGAGGTAGAAACCCAGGTCATAGTTCTCGGTGAGGGGGTCGAGGTTGGTCTGGTTGAGGTTGAAGATGTCGAGGGGCGACATGCGCCGGATGGAGCTCATGATGCTAATTGAGTGCTGAATTGGACTTGGAGATGAAGCTGAAGTGACAAACGTGGGGAAAGAAACGGAGCTCAAAATTCCCGATTGGGGCTTGGGCGGTCACGGGATTTGTGTTGCTGTCTGACTCAGCTGTGTGCATAAGCTGAGACTAGGAATAATGAATCATTTCATGGTTTGATCTTGATCCAATCCATGGTTGCATTTCTCTCCAGTTTGACTCCATACTACCTGTCTCCTTTTAGTCGTGGTATCTTTTCTTGTTGGATAGGAAGCATCGGTGCTGCGATCGTGCTGCAGTCGACTTCGAAACTGTGAAACAGCTTAATCCCCCTCGGTGCCTTCTACTTCCCCCCCTTGCCGATATCTCCATCAGGACTTGCAGATGCCAATTTACCAATCATAACATAAACCCGTCCGTTTCTCCTTGGATCTCGTGGTTGATGCTTGGAACTGCATGACAGCGTCAATTTTCTTACCTAACCAGTTGTCATACTATATTCGGAATAAGAACGAAAAATGCCCGCCATCCCACCCTCTCCCCTGAGCATATCTCACCGCCACAATCGCAGTCGATCCTCGAACCTCGACCTCGACTCCCCCATCTCCCCCGGTGTCTACACCTCCAATGGGTTCTCACACAGTCCCCTCCAATCCCCTCGTCATCAGAACCACCTCTCTCACACCATGAACGGATCCCAGCGAATGTCCGGCGACTTCGGCGACGCCGCTGACGCCGCCGCCGGCGGCGATGGTGGGGGAGGAGGAGGGCTGGGCAATCTGGCCGACGAGCTAGCCGACGCCTGGGAAGCCGAAGAGAGCGGCTACGGATACGTCTCGGGCCAGGAGATGGAGAACATTCCCGCGGATCATCACCATCATCATACCCAGCATGCGGCAGCGACCAGCGACTCTGAAGATGGCTACCACATGGTCGGCGCCAGGACCCCCTCCTCCGGCTACGACTCCGAACGAGGCTCCCTGCAGCCCCCAAAGCCTAAAACCCGCAACGGCGGCCCCGCCTCCCACCGACAGCATCGTCGCCATGAGTCGCACTACGATGGCTCCGACTACGGCAATGACTCTGACCTCGACGAGTCCGCGGATATCTCGCCTGGTTTGGAGAGCCAGATGGCGGAGGTGGAGAGCCTCGCTCGGAGGGGCCTCGAGAATAACGGGAGTGAGAATGACCATGTCATTGCTCGGGCTGTGACAGCGTTGCAGGATCTTGGAGGCCAGAGCGGGGTGGAAAATAACGCCATGAGGTATGTCCCTCCCCCTTTATTCTATCTTTTATGACCATATCCGGCTCACTAACTAATAACGCACCCAGACTCATCACAGCACACTCCTCCATCACCTCACATCTCACCCACCAAACCCGCGCCCTCCAAACCCTAACCCACCCCCTCCTATTCTCCCCCTTTCCACTCCTCTCCGCCGACGCAATCGACGCCCTCATCCCCCTGATCGACGACGAACTCCTCCCCACCCTCCCCTACCCCTTTCCCGCCGACCAGAACCGCCCTCCCGCCCCTCCAGCACCACAACCACCACCACCATATCCTCCCGCCCAACCACCCCCGCGCTCAACCCCCTCGTCTCCCTGCAAACCCTCATCGCCCAAACCTCAGACATTACCCTCTCCCTGCGCAGCCTAAGCGACACCCTCTACGAATCCCGCCAGCTAACAGCGACCGCCTCGCGCCGGCTGCGTTCCGCGCGCGAACTCGTCGCCGACCTCCGCCGCGAGGACGAAGCCCGCGAGGAGGGAACCCGCTGGATCGAAAAGGGCGACTGGGACAGCCGTATCCGCGAGCGCACTGCCGGCAGGGAGTGCGGAGACGTCGTCAGTGGCTTTGAGGCTGTTTGTGGCGAGTGGAGGGAGAGGTTGTTTGGGGCTGCTGCTGCTGGCGGGGAGGTTGCTGCTGCTTAACTGGTCCATTTCTCTCTCTTTCTCTCTCTCTCTTTGGCCCTAGCGCTTTCTTTCACTGTTATTGGTCAAAAGTTGGAACCGAGTTTCAACCGTTTGTCTGTCTACCTGCCCGTCTGTATATGTGAGGTTGATATTGGCTTTTTTTTCACCCTTACATACTACATACTATACTACACTACATCTATACATACATAGTACATACCCCTTTAATTTGTCTTTTCATCGTGTCTCTTCAGTTTGTCCGTGTTTGTAACTCTCATTTATCGTTTCTTTTTTGCACGTTTCTTGTGCTTCTGCTTTTCTTTCTGTTGGTATATACTACATCTCATACTCATCTAGATAGACTTCTACCGTGTTATCTAGTATCAAGTCCGCCAGGTTAGCTCAGTGACATATGCTACTACTTACTGTTACTGATTAGTTTATACAGTATGGTCTATCTTCTTCTACTCCTACTACTCCTACTACTCCTACTCCTGATTCCAATGATAAAAAAAAGTAAACAATGCATCAAATAATGAACATAGATTAAATTATAAAAGAACCCGGACGATGGATCCCTACAATACCTACTATACCACCCCCCCCCCCCCCCCCCCCCCCCAATCCAATAGGTAGACAGATAGACATCCTATATACCACTTACTTGAACTCAAGGAGAAAATAAAAACAATATAAAATAGATAACCACGATAATGAAAATGAAAGAAACACTAAATGAGGCATGAGGCAATGCTAACAAAATAGTAGGACAGGACATCAAGATTGACGAAAAAAACAAAGAAGGAAAAAGATTGAAAGATCAGATCAGATCACACACTATGAAAAAGAGACTCAGAAAAATTCAACTAACTTTTCCCTCTCTGTACGGTCGTTTGGTTCTCGTTTCCTTGGTTTTTTTTTTGGCTCGTTCGTCCCTTTAAATTAAAGCTCGGATGGACGATTTACTGGTCCTGCTGCTGCTTCCACCGGGGAACCCACTTGGAGCCACCGGCCGCGGGGCGCGACTCCGGGGCGGGACGCGACTCTGGGGCGGGAGGGGTCTCGGTGCGAGAGGGACGCGGCGACGGGGAGGCGGGAGGGGGCGTCGAGGGGGCGGCCCCGCCGGCACCACGGAGGTGCGGCGGCACGTAGCCACCGGGGCGGCGCGCGGGCGGCGCGGCGGCCTCCTCCGGACGGGCCTCGGGTGCCGCAGGGGCGGCGCGGGCGGGCTCGGACTCGGCGGGGGCAGCAGGGGCGGATTCCTTGGCGGCCTGGCGCTCGCGCCAGCTCGCGCCGGCACCACCCGTCCGGGGCGCCAGATTGAGGCGAGGGGCCACCCGCTCGGTCGAGGCGGGCGCTCCGTGGTCGGCGGCGGGGGCGGGGGCGCCGGAGGCCCGGCCCAGGCGGCGCTGTTCGGCCTCCTCCTCGCGCTGGCGCTGCTTGGCGGCGATCTCGTCGAGCTTGCGACGCTCCTCCTCGCGGCGGACCTTCTCCTCGGCCAACTCCTGGCGGCGCTGGGCGTCGCGGGTGGCCTTCTCCTCGGCCTCGCGCTCGAGGCGGGCCTCCTCCTCGGCCTGCTGGCGCTCGGCCTCCTCGCGCTCGGCGCGCTCGCGGCGGCGGCGCTCCTGGACCTCCTTGACGCGCTGGCGCTTCTTGGCCTCGAACTCGCGCTCGGCGGCCTTGCGGCGGCGCTCAAACTCCTCGTGGCGCTTCTCGGAGACCTCCTGGCGGAAGCCGGAGAAGGTGGGGACGAGGCGGCCGAGGCGGTGCTTGAGGGCGACGGCCTCGCGGTGGTGGGCCTCGGCCTCGCGCAGGGTGGCGGCGGTCTGGGCGTCGTGCAGCTCGCGGTCGTGCTGCTGCTGGCGCTCGTAGTCCTCGGGGATGTGCTTGAGCTCCTCGCGGCGGAAGGCGCGCTCGAGGTGGTCGATGCGCTTGGCGGTGGTGCGGACGCGGTCCTGCAGCTCGTTCTTCTCCTTCTCCAGCGAGGCCAGCTTGATGGCGCGCAGGCGGTTGGCGTCGAGCTCGTCGAGGTCGAGCTCGCTGATGTCGATGCCCTTGACGCCGCTCTTGAGCTCCTCGATCTGCTTCTTGAGCTCCTGCTGGCGGATGCGGTCCTGCTCGTCCTTGATGCGGCGCTTCTCGCGCTCGCGCTGCTCGTCGAGCAGGCGCTGCTTCTCGGCCTCCTGGAGCTGCTGGGTGCGGATGCGCTTGCGGGTCTCCTCCTCGCGCTGCTTGCGCTGCAGGGCGTCGGTGGCGGCCTCGCGGCGGCGCTCGATGACGAGGCGGCGGGCGAGGGTGTCGTCGTGCTCGGCGGCGGCCCCGGCGCGGGCGCGCTCGTGGGCGGCGCGCTTGGCCTGCAGGCGGGCCTCGTGGTAGGCCGGGTCGACGTACATGCACGAGACGTGCAGGGTCTTGGCGAGGCGGGTGAGCTGCATGCGCGCGATCTCGGCGGGGGTGTGCTGGAGGCGCTGGATGGAGCCGACCTCGGCCTCGGCGGAGCCGGCGGCGGAGCCAGCGTGCAGGGCCTTGGCGGAGGAGAAGATGTCGGTGTCGAAGGTGAGGACGCCGGCGAGGTGATCGACGCGGATGGCGAGGTCACCCTTCTTGCAACCGTTCATGATGAACTTCTCGATCATGGCCGGGGTGATCTGGTAGGGGGCGGGGAACTGGGCGAGCTCATAGACGAACTTGAGCTCGACGGAGTCGTAGACCTGGGAGAGCTGCTGGAAGAGACGGGTGAGGATGACCTGCTGCAGGGGCAGGACGTACTTCTCCATCTCGGGGTCGGCGCCGATCTGCTGGAGGATGGGGTTGATCTTCTTGCAGATGGAGAGCGGGTGGAAGTCGACCTCGAGGATGTTGTAGAGTTCGCGGATCTCGGGGCGGGCGCGCTGGAGCATGCCCTTGTTGAGGGCGTCACGGAAGAGAACGCCGCGGGTGGGGGGCTGGGCCATGCCGAGCAGGTTGGTGAGACGGGCGTTCTTGTTCTTGCGGGCCTCGTCGACGTCGACCAGGGCGCCGCGGGAGCGGGAGGTGCTGATGACGGGGATGGCGAGGGCGGAGAGCAGGACGAAGGAGGCGGTCTTGGTGAGCTCGGCCTCGGAGACGGCGGGGTTCTCCTTGCGGGAGCCCTGGCCGGCGGCGAGGGCGACGGCGGACTGGCGCAGCAGGTTGAAGTAACGGCTGAAGGCGGCGGCGTGGAAGAGGTAGTTCTCGGAGACGAGGAAGATGCGGGCGAGCTTCTCGTAGTAGTTGGCCATCATGACGTTCTTGGCGGGACGCTTGCTGAGGGAGAGCAGGGTGTGGATGTCCTCGATGGAGCGGAAGGCCTCCTGCCAGAGCTCGAGCTCGACGGCGACGTTGAGCTGCTGGAAGCGGGTGTCGAGATGACGCTGGAGGGTGTCCGGGTCGCTGAGGTTGATGGCGTGCATCTGGGCGGCGTACTTGGCGGCATTCTGGACGTGGTTGCGGAGCAGCTCGCAGAGACGGCGGAACTCGGTCTTGCGGGCGTACTTGAGGCAGAACTGGAAGGCCTGGAGAGCGGTGCTCTGGTACATGACCTCGAGGCGGGCATTGTTCTTGAGGATCTCGAGGACGGTACGGTAGGTCTCCCAGAGGAACTTGAGCCAGGGGGTGACGACGGCGCGGTCGGTGCGATCGCGGGACTGCTCACCGGAGACGGTAGCCAGGAGGATGGTCTCGGGGGTCTCGATGGCCTCGAGATCCTCGACGTTGGTGGAGGGAGCGGCGGATTCCAGGGAGGACTGGATCTCGTCGGCCTTGGCCTGGGCCTCGGTGACCTTCTTCTCGGCGAGTTCGATGAATTTCTTGAGGACGATCTATCCATAATGGTATTAGCACCATTCATCGAAGAAAGGGCGGAAAAAGTGTGCGTACCTCGATGCTGCCGACGTTGGTGTTCTGGGCAATGTTCTTGTACTGGTAGAGGCCATCCTTGGCGGCCTTACCCTTGCGGAGATCGACGCAAAGCTCAACGAAGAGCATCATCAAGGGCTCGAGGGAGACGATGGGGGTATTGCGGGTCCTCTTGGAGGTGACATGTTCGTGGAGGACATTGAGGGCGGCGGGGGTTTGGCCCACGGCGATGAGTTCTTGGGCGCGCTACAACCGTTAGTATCTCTCTCCTATCCTTCTTCTTTCTTCTTTCTTTCTTCTTTTCTTTTGATGTTTTGGATCCAGAGTATAGAGTAGCGTACCTTGAGAACATTCTCAGGCTTGATGTGCGGCGGGGGCGGCATGATGGCGAGACTCCAGGAGGAGAACGAGTCAAAGGATTAAAAAAAGGTCAAGGCACAGCAGGCAGCCTGTTGATCTTCTCAGAGGGAAGTGAGAACGGCTGGATGTTGACGCTGGCACGCGACGAAAGAAGCCTAGATGGGAGAGGCTGAGGCTATCTTGAACTCGCAACTCTCACTCTTCGTTCTGTGCGAGAAGAGGAAAAAAACACGGCCGGTTTGGCCCGTTTGGGTTAAGCGATGTCACGTGATATTAGCCTACAATACTGTATTAGTATACGTATATTCAATATATATAGAATATGTATAGAGTATATATAGAATATATATAGAATAATAGATAGTGTAATAGAATAGAATAGACATTCAAAAGAATTCTGGATATAATTCTGGATAGAAAGAAAGAGACAAATACAGTATGGGGAATCAACCCTGTAATTTCGGTACTGGAGCGTATCTCCCCCTAAGACTCCACTCTCCATCGTATTCTTCCCTCCATTCTCTCTCTCTCTCTCTCTCTCTCTCTCCTCTTCTTCCGTTCTTTCTCTCTCCTGATCCAGTCTTTCACTCTCTTCCCTTCCGACTCTCTCCTCTCTCTCTTTCTTTCTTCCTATCCATTACTCTATCAATACTTCCTTTCCCCCCTACCTATAGGTCATTCATTCTTTCATTCTTTCAGTCAATTCATTAATTCTTTCCCCTCCCCCTTACCTCCCCGTCCGTCGCGCCATCCCTCTCTCTCCCGACCGGTTCTCCATCCTTTCCATTCAACTCCTTGTCCGGTCGCATCCATCCTCCCTCTCCCCCCTCCGGTCCCCCTCAATAATCAATCTTCCGACCACCTGCTGTCCCACGATGCCTCCTTACGAATTGCGATCTGGCGGGGATGTCAAGAACAAGAAGCAGAGTGTCGCCGACCTCAAATATCGTCGTCTTACCGAGCTTAACACCCGTCTGAAGGAGGATCTTGACCGTCCTCGGGTGAAGGTCTCCGAGGCTGCTCTTTCGTATGTTTTTCTTCTTTTCCTTACTTCTTCCTTCCAATCCATTTATTGACTCTGTCGCTAACTAATTCCAGCTTGATCAACTACTGCAACAACACGCGCGACTTTATGGTACCGTCCGTATGGGGCCAGGTTTGTCCTCCTCCACCACCACCACCACCACCACCACCACCACCGCTGTCATACTAACACATATCAGGTCGACAAGCGTGAGGATCCCTACGCTCCCCAACAGCAGGGCGGCTGCTGCACGGTCATGTAATGCCGTTCATGTCCATTTCACCTCCGATCGGCTGTCCACCGCCGATTCATTGATATCCCTATCGCGATGACTTCTACTTAATCTTTCTTCTTCTTCCTCCTCCTCCTCTTTCTTCCTTTTCGTTCATGTCTTTTCTCGGCTTTCCTCCATAATGGCAGTCCCGTGTGGTGTTTTAAGGAAAATGCGCGATGTCAGGCTCAGACCACCGAAGGCGCGCTGGCCTGCATACTTCGGGACGCGACAATCAAGACATGACGATTATTAATTTTCTTTGGATTACACTAATGTGTTCTTTGGATTACACTAATGTGTTCTTCTGGATTGCACTAATGTGTTTTTCTGGATTACACTAATGTGTGGTTCTTATTTATTTTTTTTTCTTTTCATCTTTCCATTCATGTTCATCTTCTCTTGCCATGTGAAATTATTCTCTGGATTATTACCCTTTCCTTTGTCAGTGACTAGTCAGAATAAATCAGTTAAACCAAGGATCTTGTAATCAGACTGTAACATATCAACGTATAATCACCTGAATCTATTGAGAACGGAGAATAAGCGCACGATGTACGGAGGACTGATATGCACGATGTAGTAATCAACTAACCCGACGCTGACATCATCACACCTTACCTACTTATCCACTCATATTCTACACAATCTCCCTCACACACTATCTCTCTCTCTTTATCCCCCACATCATATAATATACCTACTATATTATATTATAATATATATTATATGATATAAAATGACAACCCAAATCAACAACCCCCGCATAACAATCCAATACTGCACCCAGTGCAAATGGATGTTACGCGCCGCATATGTATGTTCCCTACCCACCTCAAAAACATATCAAAAACACACCCCTCCCCAATCCTATCCTATCATATCATATCATATCCCAATATCCATCCCAACCCCAATAATACTAACAAGAAGGAACGATAGTTCGCCCAAGAACTCCTCTCCACCTTCTCCACCCAACTAGGCGAAGTCGCCCTCGTCCCTGCGACGGGGGGATTGTTCGCCATCACTTTATTCTACTACCCTCTGAAGAACGAGGACCAGTCTGAAGGCCAATCTGAAGGCCAAGAGGGGCAGGGAGCAGTGCAGGAAACGCTCCTCTGGGATAGGAAGCGCGATGGGGGGTTTCCTGGTATGTTTTTTTTTTTTTTATTTCTTCACTCCTTCTACCATGGAAATGATGATATTATTGTTGGTGTTGGTGTTGTTGTTATGATATGTATGGAAAGAAGACTAAGTTAACAATATAAACAGAGGTCAAAACGCTCAAATCCCTCGTCAGGAACGTGATTGATCCGCAGAGGGATCTGGGGCATACGGATCGAGCGTTGAGGGCCTCTTCTGCTACTGCTACTGCTGCTGGTGATACTACTGCTGGTACAGCTGGTGCCGCTGGTACTACTACCGCATCAGCGGAGAAAAAAGAAGAGTGTGCTGATTGTCGGTGATTGATCTTTGGATCTTATTTTCTGTACAAATTGTCATAGCTAGGACTACATATTTTATATCCGATTCATATTCCTATCCTATCCTCGAATACTATCCGTACTTCGATATATATCCAGACAATAACCACAGACGTAGCTAAACGATCAAGTAAGAACCATAAATCAATCAATCTACCAATATAAAAAACCCAATTAATCAATAAAAATAAAAAATAAAATGATATAAATAGAATAAATAAATAAAGGAATACTCCAAAATCAATCAGTCCAAAAGACTAGCCTAATATCCCTCCTCAACGCCATTCACGCCCCCTCTAATTTAATCGGTGTTCCCGTCCTGTCCTATCCAATCCTTAGTATCCTATCATATCCAATCCAATCCTATACCCAGTTCACGCAAATAATCCAATCCTTGAACACGTCCCTCACAGAGGCCACACATCTCCTCATTTTGAAAATGCCGATATCGATAGCGTAGCATAGCATAGCATATCATATCATATCCACTGTTCAGCTGTCCGTCACTGTCACTCAGGTGTCACTGATCAAACTCCCCAATCCCATATCGTACACGGGGATCAATCAGCAATCAATTGCATCACCTCCAACCAAAAGTGTAGCGAAAGAAAGAAAGAAAAATAAATAAATAAATAAAAAGAAGAATGTAGAAAGGAAGAAAACTCCTATCTCCCACCAACACTCCAGCCGAGTATCGCAAATCGCAAACACAATTCTCCAGCCTGACCATGAAGCAAGCAAGTAAACCCCAATGTATCGTGACGAGTTCATAAGCTGAATGTAAAATAATCCCCATTCATGGCTTCGTTATTTTCCAGTCATTGCTTTTTTTTCTTTTTCTTTTTTTTTTTTTTTTCTAGTGGCTTTCTTTTTGTAGTGATTTTTTTTTTAGTCTTCCTGACTGTCCTGGTTGATAGAATCCAACGAACGCCCTGATAACCTGAAGATATAGCCCAGGGTAGGTAATAAAGCCGAGGTAGGTAGGTATTCAAAAGAAATAGAGGAAGAAGAAGAGCAAAAAGAAGAAGAAGAATAGTCACGACTCCCCGCTCAGCTCATGCTGCGGCGAATGATGTGGCCTCCGACGCCAAAACGCCAACCGCAGCCGACTCCGCCGCTTCATCAGTCGTCGGGGCGACGTCTCGCCGCTGGGGGTTCATCCGGCGGCGGGCCGTGGCTCCCCGTCGGCGTCGCGGAGAGGGTCGGGCTGCCGCTGCCGCCGTGCTCGGGGTCCATCCCTGAGGGAGGGATGCACAGGCCTTCTGGGCTCGGGCCCTTGCCGGTGTCTTCGGCCTGCGAGTGCGAGGTGTGGCTGTCGCCGGACTGGAAGTTACTGCCGTCGCGGTCGGATACGGTGTACTGGATGGAGGACTCGGGGTGGGCGCTGCTGAAGTCGCTGTCGTCGGGCTCTGCGCTGTCTGGGGCGTGGGCTTTGTCGTCGCCGTATTCGCTGAGGAAGCTGGTTGCGTTGGTGGCTGGGGAGATGGGTGTCATGGCGTTGCTGTAGGTGCTCAGGCTGTGGGTTCGGGTGCAACTGTTGCGCTGCGAGTTGGATGGTGGGGCGCGGCCGGATGAGTTTGTGTTGGCGTGGTGGCGGCGGTAGCTTGGTGGGCCATTTCGGGAGCTGTTGGCGCGTTCTCCACTCTCTTCTTCGAGGGAAAAGTCGCGTGTGCTGGACGGTGCATGGTGGTCGTACCCTGTTGGGGGCATGTCGGTGTGGCAGACCGCGGCCATGACGCCTGGGTCGCCCAAGGGAAGGCCCCCTTCCACTGCTTGTGCGCTCCGCCGTGGGGACGCGCCTGCGATGGAAACCATGGTGAGGTCCGGGACCGCGCTGGACGACTTGCGCGATGCTGGAAGGGAGCTCCCGGTGATGTCCATCGCCGGGCCCGGCGTATCCGGCGACACGACCGGCTTGATCGTGTTCTCGTTGATGTTGCCGGGAGAGCGCGAGACCACGGAGGACCTGGCGGACCCGAAATAATCACTAGCATCATCCCCACCAGCGGGGCATGCTCGGTCCGGCGTATGTGGGGCAGTGCTCTTCTTGGAAGACCTCCGGTCGACCGCCACCTGCGGGCTCGTGGAGCGCGGGGAGATGCGTTGGTCCGCCCGACAGGGTTCCTCCAGGGACAGCTTCCTCTTCTCCAGTTCGGCCAGGCACTGCCACTTGGCGTGGTTGGTCCGGGTGTGCTCGACGGTGAAGCGCATCTGCGGGAGGATGTGTGTGACGCCCTCGAAGAGCGGAAGCGCGAAGATAGTCATGAATCCCATCTGCCCGGTCGCCAGTTTGAAGATATTCCCCAGTTCCGGGGGCCCGCCGAACAGAGCGGTCTCCATCCCGACTTCCTGCTCCATCTCGCCCTGGTGGGCGAACTCTTCCTGCAGGATCTGAGTCCACTTCTCCGCCACGGCCCACGGTCGTGAAACGTTGCTAATGTCGGCACACTTGATCAGCAGCCCGCAGACGAGGGTCTTGTACATATCGAGATCTTGCGGCTTCCAGCCATCGACAGTCCGGTTGTTATCGACGAACTTCTCCTGCAGTGACCCGAGCCGCTCCATGAATTTCTGATGCACCCCCATGTCTGTCGCCAAGATGGAGCTGATCAGGAGCTTGCGAAGTTGCCGATCCTTAAAGGCGGCCGGCCAGTAACGGCGCAGGATCTGAGAGAACGCAGCGCAGTGGAAGGCCTCCAGGACCGAGTTGTCATTATATAATTGGGCGAGCGGGGCGTTGAGCTTGACCAGGAAAAAGTTGTTGACACCCGGGTGGCCGACGTCGTGGCCAATCGCCGATATCAGCAGAGTCAGGGTGTCGAAGGGGGTGAGAAGGGATGCGATCGGGCTTTTTGACTCGACATCTTGGGGGATATCTTCATACGGCGGCAGCGCACCGATGTGCAGGAGGAAGCAGAAGATGGACTGCAACACGTCGATGGCATGTCGGAAGTTGTGGTAGAGGACGAAGGAATTGTAAGAGGCGCGACACGCAAGGAGAAATGTTCGGAGTTCGCCTGATCGATCTGGTCAGCCAGCCAGCCAACAATGCAACTCGACGGTGCCATTACTTACCAGGAGGGAGCCTCCAGTCCTCCAGATCGGGGATTGTAAAAGCATGCTGGAGCATCTCGAAAGCGCCCAGCACAAGTTCATCGTCGGAAAACTCATGGGCCGTGAATTCCCACTTCCCGATCTGCTCCTTGACGACTTGCACGCGTTCCGGGGTAACATCCAACTCCCTGTTCCGCCGTTAGCCTGCGAAATGATACCACGGATAGGCGATGCATACCGGTCTTGGAACTCTTCAATGGTCTCCTCGGGGTTGCAGATACCTTTCATCAGTTTGGAAACCCTGCTGGGATCAGTATACAATTCTGAGGCGGACTCAACCGTGACGCCGGGGGAAAGGCCTACATTGCTTCGCGGAGATAAGAATACGGTTGCTCGGCACTGACGCCGACCCACGAGTGTTTTCGGAGTTTCTTCTTCGACAAAAAGCGAGACTGTTCTTTGACGGCCGATTTGTGGGCTCGATAAACGTGGACGGTCAGACCTTGTACCCGGTCTCGAACCAACGGAGCGGATATAACGTCGACGGCACCGGCATCGAGGCATTTGGAGATGTGCTGGGGGGCGGGAATCCCCCCTTGGGGAAATGGCTGGGCCATGGGGGCGCTGGTGGGAGATAGAGAGCGAGTAGGGGGTGCGCGCAGGATGGCTACCGGGATGATGAGATTCGCCGACTCTTGGACTTGAATATCGGCCGACAAGCCGGAAAGGAGGTTCAAGTCGTACGACCCGACGGATTGCGTGGAGAAGGTGAACCCGCGACGCATGGACGACGGGGACGGCGGCGACATATCGGACCACGAACCGCGACTGCTCTTGCGTCGCGCAAGGCCGGGCTCTTCCGTGTTGAGGTCGACATCGAAGAAAGCCAAAATGGGGGTGCAGTTCACGTGCGCCCGGTCACTGATTTCAGCCAGGGTCGTCGCGAGGGATGGGCCAGCATAACAGAGGTATACTACGACGGGTTAGCGCACCGCGCGAAGGGGAGAAGGGGGCAAGGAGACGCACTCCGCTTGCTGACTTCCAACAGGAGCTCCACATCCTCCCGTAGTGACTCTGGTTCGTCCGGTAGTAGGAAATCGCTAGCTGATGAGGCTGCCGAGGCATCCGACGACCTCTGGTACACCCATCGCTCGGATGTAACGCGATGATCGATATAGACGGCAGAGCATTCGACCGGATCCATGATGCCGGTTGGATCTGGGACGCCCATGAAATGAAGACACTCGGCTCCAACGGGAGGTGACGGGTCAGAAGCGAGAGAAGGAAAGATGTAGTTGATCTAGAATCGGTCTCATAAGGCTGCTACGGGTTGAACAGGGGGATGCCGGGGGTCGGGCCGGCGTAGACAATCGGAGACGGAGGCGAATGACTGGCAGCGGGTAAAGGAGAGACCTAGGGTATGTCTAACTGCAATCAGCGACTCGGGTTCGATTGAGGGATAGACGATGCAGGCGACGCAGATAGGGAGGTAGGAGACGAGCGCAACGATGGTCGGCCGGGACAGTCGGGGTTGAGGTGGACGGCAAGCAACCAGAGAACAGCCAGAACCAGAACGGAGGACGATCGCAGCAGACCAGACGCGCAAACCTCGGCGTGTTGGCCGCAACGGCGATGGAGACTGAGCTGTCTGTTGCGAGTTGTCGCTCCGGCGCCCAATCCACTGGCCCAGACCTCCCGAACCTTGTAGCGCACGTTGGTCTCCCACGTCCACGGTCTGCGACCGCCACACACGCCGTCGGTGGACACGGGGGCCAACTCACCGTCGGGATGAAGACGGGAGAAAGGATCGATCGGAAATCAAAAAGTCGAAGAGCATCCAGAGCTCTCGTGTAGTCCAACGACTACTTAGCAACGTGGTCACGGCCAACCTAGTCTCTCCACCGGGGCGAATGGTGCCCGAGAATCTAAGTGAGCCGGCGGGCGCAAGTGTCCCCACGGTGACGAAATCGCCTCGACCAACCGGGGGGGGGGGGGGGGGGGGAGGAATAGAAGCAATGAGACTGAGGTGCAGAGTCTCAGGAAGTCATGGTGGGCCACCGATAGGGCCGAAGGAGAAGTTGTGATGACACAAGACAAGGGAGGTGGAGAGGGAGGAAGTGATTCGATCGGGGGGGATTTGGTGGTGGCACGGGCGGAGGAAGGTCGGGGTGGTGGTTGTAGGGAGGAGATCTTGGAAGGCAAAAATGGGAGAGAGAAAAAATAAAAATAAAAATAAAAAAGAAAAAAAGGTTTATAAAAAAAAAGAGAGAGAGAGAGAGAGAGAGTAAGGGGATGAGACCCGACTGGTTGACCCAGATGAAGGAGAGAAAGAAGAGACACAGAAGAAATCAATCCCGGGGGACCCAATAAATTCCAGCGGGCGAGGGTCAGTCGAGGATTGACAGACTCGAGAGAAGATATACCGTCGAATCGATCGAGGGAAGGAAGAAGAGGGGGCAAAAGCCGAGAGAGAGAGAGGAAAGATGACGACGGTGGTGGTGAGACAAAGGAGAGGGAAAAAAAAAAGAGGGAAAGACGAGGATAGAAGGAGGGAAAAGAGAGAATCACAGATAATAATCTAGAAAAAATATACTAATCATCAAGAGGTTCCAAGTCAGAAGAAAGAAGGAAAGAAAGTGTCAAGGAAAGGAGGAAGCTAAATCCAGGAGAGTGGTTGTAAAAGGGAGAAAAAAAAAGTGGAGGGCGATGGAAGAGATGGAGAGAGAGAGAGAGAGAGAGAGAGAGAGAGGGAGGGAGAAAATCACGTATAGCTGAAGAGTGGAGATGCAGTTCGTTATGGAAGCAAGGATCCAAATAATAGAATAATCGAGTCAAATCAAACAATAAAAAAGAATTAATAGATAGAAAGAATAGAAAAGAGTATCATAAGTAATTGAGTTGAAGAGTTCTGGCTGTTCGACTGGACTTTTCTTCCAACCTTCCAGAAGGTCGCGGCACGGCTGCGGGCGTCGTCAGAGACTCGGCGGTATTCCCCTTACCGAACTCTCTTATCTGGTCAGTCTCTTTCTACCTGCTAAGACTCGATTGTGAGTCAATATCGATACAGGTCTGTATCTGGAATACTGGATCGATCCAGTCTATTCAATGGATCGATTCGACTATTATTCGATGATCGATTATGTAGGATATTATCTATATCTGAATCTTCGAGGGATCTTACGGATACCGGTAATACAGCCACCTGTAAGGAAAGGGGCTAGAACCTCGACGGATCGAAACATATATAATATTTTATTATTACTCCTGATAATCATAATGGTAACAATAAT
Source organism: Aspergillus campestris IBT 28561 (assembly GCF_002847485.1). Classification (NCBI taxonomy): domain Eukaryota; kingdom Fungi; phylum Ascomycota; class Eurotiomycetes; order Eurotiales; family Aspergillaceae; genus Aspergillus; species Aspergillus campestris. The sequence goes on along the minus strand of NW_020194340.1, from coordinate 771,352 downwards.
GATCACAACTCTACATTGATCATACTAGATAGAAGAAAAATCAACACAGAAAACAAAAGTATTAAAAGATTGAATCAACCAAAGAATCAAGAATAAAAATCAAAGAGTACAACAGTAAAGAAAAAAGAAAGATAAAGTGAGCGGAGAAAAGTGGAGTCCAATGACGCTTAAGCAAGCGATCTCATTAGTTTCCTTTTCAGCCCCGGCGGCTTTTCCAGAAGAAATGGCGAGAATGATGTGGACGCCAGAGTGACATGCCGTGTGATTGGAGTATCTGTCTTACAGTAAGATACCTACTTAGTACTTCGTACGGGTAGGAGAGTACCGCATCGTAAGGTTCTCGTAGGATCCCCGCGTTTTACACTGAATCTCATTGTCGAGTCGATTCTTTCTTCGAGTCAAGGTTATGCCATGCTTATGAACCGCCACTAGTTCATTAGAAGTCCGGTACGATCTGAAGATCGGAATTATCATATTATGGTAAGATTATTTTAGATTATACTAATTCTGATAAAATAGAATATCAACGGATAACTATCCACTACTATCCATGTGTAACTATCACTCTTAACTGTTGAAGAATTCTCCAAGGTGGCAATGGCAATGGCAACCACCTTGACGTCGACACCTCAACCCACTACCCATCCACCCATCTATCATTCCTACCACAATTAGGAAATCATTAGTCATACCAATGTCATGATCTCACTGAGACCACCGTGGCGATGCCCCAATGCCCCCCTCCGCCCGTAAGGTTAGCAGCGACAGGGATCGGGGAAGACACCACCACACCTTGTATCGTATTAACCTTGGTTTGTATATTATCTAAATAATAACCACAGTATCATACATCTGTATAAAAATAAGCACAACTCCCAATACCCTGACAGTAACCCCACAAACAACAAAGCCAATTCCCTACCTGTAAATAATATCAGGAAATATTGAAGAAGCATCCGGGTATTTCCTGCAAGGATAGCACCTAATTGTTCTAGAATACTATACTACTGGGAAGGTCGAGAGATACTAACGGACAATCAACCAATCACCACCAAACGGAAATATTGATGCTCGTTTTCGTTTTCCGCTTTCGGTGGTCAGTCACGAGTCCTACTGTAGTTCCCCGGCTACTTTCAATCTCCTGCCTGTTCAGTAATCTCTACTGTATAGAATTAAACCATTGATACCATATATATATTGTATATTTGATTTATTTAGTCATTTTATTCGAATATATACAGCTTATCATATACCTACAAGCATCCCCCAACTATACCACCACCCCCCCAAAGTATAATCCCATACACCGTGCCACCCCCCCTGCACGCAACCCTGTCGAAAAGACTCAAACCTGGTCAGGTCCGACTGAACTCCGGTGTCAGATGTTGCACGGATATAACTACTAACTAACTAGGTAATTGATTCCGCGGTGGAGTCTAGATCGTCTCTTTCTTGCTCTTTCTTTCTTTTCTTTCTTTCTTTCTTCCATACAATCCATCCACCCAGCTACCGACGCCCCTACCGATACCTCTACCGATACCTCGCCTAGGCTATACTTCGGCACTGGGCTGAATGAGTAAATCAAGCTAGGCTCCTACATATCTACCCACCCTCCTTCCATGTACATAGATAATATACTATACTGCACTACACTACACTACGCCCTTACCCCGCATTCATTCACCCCAAGCCTGCCTGCAAACCTGGTTGACAAACTGCAAACCTGCAGCTAGCTCGTGTGATGGGGGTGGGATATTCACAATCGTAATGTAATGGTGTAATGGATTCTGCATTGCTTTGAAATTCAGAATGGAATGAAAACGCCGGCCCCGCTCCGCTGGGGTCTTGGGTCCGCACCGCCATCCCCAGGGGGCTGTGCTTGGTCTGAGTGTACCGTCATGTGTAGTTCAAAAGCCGAGGATAAGAAAAATCTACATAGATAATAAATTGATAGAAAGAAAGAATAAAGTCGTTTAGAGTTCGAGGTGAAGTCAAGTCAAGCAGAAGTACATGGAAAGCAGAGGGTTGGTCAACTAGGGCATGGGCATATAGAAAACAAATGGAAAGCCCTGTGATTGAAGAAGAAAAATAAAAAAAAGATAATATAAAATAACGCTGTTGGCAAATCCAAAACCCCATTTTTAAATGCCAGAACGGTCCCAACAAGAAAAAAAAAAAAAAAAAGAAAAGAAAAGATATTTATCATACATCTCCGGATTATTCGGATTATTCTAAGCAACAGGAAACAAAAAGAAAGATAAGACACGTGCTTCAGCCATACCGCTCACGAAAGAAGGTTTTTCAACGATGGACTAGCACTGGCCCCGGATCCCCCACTGGGCGCAGTGGTGCCAGGATGCCGACCAATACTCATCGGGCCTGCCGGGCCGCCATCCTCTAGTTTGGTGGGGGGCGTCATCCCTCGGGGGTCGATGCGCGCTTGCGAGACCGGTGGAGACCGCGTCGGCGCGTTGAGAACCCGGTCCACGGAATAAACACGTGGCGGTCCACCGTTCAGAGCACTCAGCGAATGCTGAGGGGAATGCCGCACCATTGTTGCCTGCACATCCGGTGGAGACACTGACGGCGGATACGGTCGAGGCCCCGCCGAGTGGGAGATGCGGGGCGATGGCATAGCCACCGGCCCGTAGGGGCTTTGATGCGTGGCATAAGCTTGGTGTGGAGGTGGTGGATGCGCCGCGGTGGAGAAATGTGGCAGAGAAGCATGGCGGGGAGGGCTCGGCTGATATCCATTCATATGGTGCGTTGGCGCTGGTGGCGGCGGCGGGACACCACCACGGTAACCAGGAGCCGGCATGCCATTGCGCAGTTTGTTGTCTCCAAAGTCACTCGGGCGTTGCTCGTATCCGGGATACCACTCCGGTCGACCGTGAGGTGGGCCAATCGGTTGCGGGAGAGTTTGCGGCGGGTGGGCGTGGGAACCGAACGGATGGCTGGGATATTCAGGAAGTCGAGGAGCGGGCAAGACCGGTCGCGGGGCCGAGTAGGGAGACGGTCGAGGTTCCGGAGACGGCTGGGGCGGCGCCGTGATCTTTTTGAGATGGCATTTGTGACATTCGTACATGGGCGGGCCCAGTGCGTCGGCGGGGCTGTAATCCCCGTTCAGCTTGGCGAGGGGATGCTGCGAAGGGTTGCGATGGAGGTATGGTGGGCTTCCGCCGATCCCGTTCAGCAGAGGCGCTCTATGGTCAAGCATGCCGGCCCGTCGCGAGTTCTCGATGGGCCACCATCGGGGGCTGTAGGCGGTGGTACAGCGAGCACACTTCCTGGTCACGTCCGCGCCGGGGGTGGGAAGCGCGGTCTGACTCTCAGTATCGATCATCATCGGATCCGGAGCACCATCGGGGGATGTTCTCGCATTCTTGACATCATCTCTCGCGGTCGCAGGTAGCGTGGCGGTGCCATTGGCGGTGGAAGTCCGCTTGTGTCCGGAAGACGACGCGTTTTGGTGTGAATGCACCGCCCGCCGGGTGGCTCGACTCAGGGACGTGTCCGCCTGCTTGTAAGTCTCCGCAAAGCGCTTGAGGGCGTTGGTGCCCTTCTCCTCGGTCGGTTCACCAATGGCATGGACCGGCGACGAGACCGAGTGGTGGGGACACCAGATACCCGCCGCGGCCACGCCCGTCTCCTCTCCGAGCCGCACGCTTTGGACGGTATCTTTTCTCGAGTTTTTGACCGGGGTGATATCAAAACCGAATGGGTATTGCGCTTGATGCGCACAGCCCACATGGAATCGAGCGTTGCATCCGCTGAAATGGCACGGAACGCATGCACCCTTGTTGGACTTGCAGATCTTGCACGTCTCGCGGAATCGGTCCATGGGAATTTGGGCAAACCCTTCAGCAGGCTCCAGTTCTTTCGAGTTGCCGAACTTGATCTCTGGCGTCCAGACCGCACACATGACATGGACCCAGTTATTCCCGGCCGTCCTCTTCAGCGGTTCTCGGGGGCCGATCGGCTTGCCCACGGCCTCCTGCCGCTGACGGTAGAGCTTGATGGCCTCGTTGACCATCTCCTTCTCGAGACGCTCCTTCTCGCGGTCTCGTTCCGACTTCTTGCGGTGCGTGGACTTCGGGGCTTCCATCAGCTCGTGCTCAGTCCAGGCGACCGGACATAGAACGCATTCGTAGCAAGTCGAGATCATCGGGTTTCGATCGTTGGAGCACATGTCGCACAGCCACTTGGCACAGTTTCTCTCCGGGCTCACACCGTAGCAGCTCCGGTGGACGGTCAGGCGACAGTCCCGGCAAGACAGGTGCTGATCCCCCAACGGCTCCATCTGGTTGCAGATGGCACAGGGCAGTGTCTTGGCCCGGGGGGGATCCGGAACAATCGGCGGCGGAGGCCCGGGGGCCTTCTCTGGGGGCGGCTTCTTCTTCGGCGCCGGTTCCACCGACGTGGCCGTCGAGGTTGCTGCGCTGTCTTTCTCAGGAGCACTTCGCTTTTTCTTGTTGGGTTCCTGCTGCTGTGGCTGCTGCGGCGGCGGCTGCTGCTGTTGTTGTTGCTGTTGCACTTGAGGGTTCACGTTCACCGGAACCCCGATTGATGCGGCGGTTGCGGCCGTGGCACTGTTGATGCTGATCGGGGTCTCGGTGGAAACGAGGAGCTGCGTCAAAAGCTCCTCGTCGACGCGCCGGCGCCACGATTTGTTACCGCTCTGCGCGATCTTCTTGGCCACCTCGTCCACGCTTTCCCACTGGATCCCATACTTCCGCCACAGCAACGCACAGCGCAAGCAAAGGGCGACGTTGAGCGGTGGTCCTTTGTCCTTCTTCGACGAGGGCTCGCTCGGCGTCGTCGTACCGGGCGGTATACCGGGGGCACGTCGCCACTGCCGCGACGACCGCGTGGAACAGAATTTGCACTGGAATCCACGCTTGATTGCGGCGGCTTTGTCGTTGTCGTATGCAGAGTCGTCGTTATCGTCGGCCACGTCATCCACAAGCTTCGCGGAGCTGTGCCGCCGGGCTTCCTTCTTGCCTCGCCGTCCTTCGTAGTTGCCCCATATTTGTCGCCCGCGGGGCGACTTCTTCCACATGTAATAGAATCGCACGATCTGATAATGCGGCACCGTTCCGACGTGTCTCGACACATACCGCAGTTCCGATCCGTACTTCGCAACCCCCTGTTCAAACGCTTTCACCTCCTCGGGACGCAAATAGGGTTCTTTAAGATCTTTGTGCTTGTGGACCTGCTTGAGCTTCGCGAGGGCGGCGTCGGCGTTGAAGCTGTTGGAGTAGAGAAGTTCCAGAGCTTTATCCAAGAAGTTGGTGGAGTAATCCTCCACCCCCAAGCTCGGTGCCAGTGCCTTGGCCCGCGTCATGTACTCGTCCATGAACTTTTCTCGGTCCTCCGGGCTGAGCTCCGCACCCGGCGCATCATCCTCCCCGCGGGACGGGATCTGGGATGCCGTGGGCATTTTGAACAATAGCTCAGCGGTGCGAGTGGGCTTGCCGTTGATGAGGACAGGCTCGTCCTCGCCTCGTCGAATGAAACCGGGAGGTTCATCCATGACCCAGTTCGGCCGATTTGCCTTTTCCTTCTTGGCCGCTTCAATCGCCGCAAGGGCCTCCTTGGACAGCCTGGAATCCTTGCGGCTTCCGGAGCTTCGCATGTATTTCTTCTTGATATCGAGCGGCTTGACGTACTCCACCGGGCGACCGTGCCAAGGGACAACGACCGCCTGGTGCCGAGGCCCCAACCGGGAGCTGGCGCGCGGATAGATCCGGTCATCGTAATCCAGCGCATCCTCGACTCGGCAGTGAATGCCCAGGTAGCGATACGGCCACATCCGGGCCTGGGCAGTCTGCTCCTCGGTAGCGGGGCGAACGGCCTCTTCCTGGACCGGGACCGGAGTGCTGGCGGCCGTACCGTTGACCACCGCTTTCGGATCCTCCTCCTCTTCTTCGATGACCTCTTCTTCGGGCTCTGGCGGCTGACTTTCCCCGAGAATCGGGGTATTCCGGGCCTCCAGCTTCCGCTCCTGGGCTCGGCTGCATGCTGCGCAGGCCCAAGCAAACCCTCGGGCGGGCTTCTTCGTTAACACGGGTCGCACGCAGTACATGTGGTACGTATCATGGCACACCGCGCAGTCCACGGAATCGGTGCTAGAATGACGTTAGCAACAAACACAGCCGCGCGTGCTTTGGGTTCAGGCATTAAAAGCATCCGTACCTGGCCGCATACAAGCTACAGCGCTTGCAAGTCTTCACAGCACTCGTCAACTCCTTGCGTCTCCCAATTTCCACCAGGACGAATTTCCATCGCTCATCGAGAACCTTCTTGACATTGCCGGGGACGTTGATCACTTTCTTCGTCGGAATGACATCGTAGTAGCGGTGGATGTATCGGTCAAACATCTTGTCGAACCAGAAGCTATCCCGGGTCTTGCGGTACTCTTCGAGGTCTCCGATCTCGGAGAGGTGCGATATTTGGCATTTCCCACGGAGTGACGACAGAGGGCATGTGTCGGAATGCATGGAGGCGAAGACCAACCGCGTGTCGGCCACCTTGCGTTGGATGTCACGTGGCCGGTAATACCAGTTGACACGCAACGCCTCGATCGGGCCCGAGGGGCGGTCCTTGGAGGGCAGAAACTCCATGATCCGCGCCAAGTAATACGGTTCACCAGGCGGCTCACAAATGAGGTATACGTGGTCTAAATCACTCAGCAACTTCGTCATACGAAAGTATGTAGTGGGGTAAAAAAGAAACAAAGTAACAGAGACAAATCAGAATAAAACGTACCATTCAGGGCAAATGTGGTGCCGTCATCCGCCGTGATCATGCCGTTTTTTAAACGCGCACCGCCCTTCTCAAAGGAGAGCATACTCGAGTCGCTCTGTGCGGGGGACGCGCTGGGGGCCGTGGTGAAAATCTTTTTCGTGACGCTCCCATTTGCGGAGGCGGAGGGGGTGGAGCTGGCGGGCTGTTTGCGTTTTCGCGAATTCGACGAGGTGCTGCCCTCTTCCCCTTTGGCGGAAAATGAAGAAGTCCCAGGGATGGAATCTTTAGCGGCGGGGGATGAACTGGCCCCGTTCACCGCCGGTAGGCTTTTTCGGGAACTGGAGGACGGCGTTGCTTTTTCGCCCTCCGGTTTGGAGCCGTTGACGGTGGCGTTCACCGCCGTCCCGGGAGCAGTGCGCTTCGCGGATTTGGAGGAGGGTTGAGCCACCTCTAGGTCCATGTCGATGTCGCGATCTTCCGCGTAGTTGGGGCGGGGGGCCGCGTTCCGACCTCTCGACCGGGTGCCATAGGGCGCCGGCGTGGTGGAGGAACTCGGCGGCTCCGTAGCCGCTGCCTCTGAAGGCGTGGCGCTGACCGTCATGGGCTGGGACGTGGGCTCATTTACGGTGGTGGAGGGGGCCTCCTGAGTCGTGGATGAATCGGCCGAACCCATCCGCGACGACTGGCCAGGGGTGGGCATGCGACGTTGACCCGCGGCGGCTGTGCTGGAGGGAGACGAGCTGGGCTTCACGTGGTTGTGCGACAGCTTTTGCTGGGGAGGTGACTGATCCGTGGCCATGACCAACCCGCAAGCGCGAGAAAAACAAAAAAAGAAAAAAAGCGAGGAGGGAAAGGAATCCAACCGACGATGAGCAGGGGAGACCAGTTACGATGCACCTCCGAAGTAGGATGCGTGGCTCACAAGATGGCGGGAACACCAAAACCGCCTCGGACGGGGGAGATGCAAAGGTCAGCAACGGGCCGTGACGGGTGAGCGATCCTTCATCAGAATTGGGAATTCACAGGTGGGTGGAGAAGATATCGGGAGGCATTCACCCAAGGAACCCAAGGGATAAGAACACCAAAAAAGGTCGAAAGGCAAAAAGGGAAAATCAATACCTGTGGCGGCACAGGTCCCTCTGGAGTTACAATGTGGCCCACAGGAATGATAGTTCTTCCCGTTGTCTCTTCTCTATCGCCTGTTTTGGTGCGATAAATAATATTTTCTCTCTTGAATTGCAGATTCCCTCAGGGTGCGAAAGGGTCAATGCTGTCGGAATCCCAGAAAGGTCCAGAGGACACAGGAGGAACGGGGGATATCAAGATCGACAACCTTCCGGAAATGACAAGAACAAATGACTAGAGAGAAGGGGGACAAGCCTTTAGCGGCAAATGCAGCGGATAACAGGGCGGAAACCCGATATGGGCGGACCGCAGTAGACAGAGGGTGTGGCGGTGGGGGGGGGGGGGGGGGGGGGGGGGGGGGAAGAGAAATAGAAGGGGAGGGAGAGTGGGGGGAGGGAAAAACAGGACGGAGAGATGAAGAAGGAAGAAGGAGAAAAAGAGGAAGGAGATAAAGAAGTGAAAAGCGAAGAGAAGAGAAGAGAAAGAAGAAAACCGCGGCGGTGGAAGCAAAACAAGAGTCAAGCCACTGGGCCTGTCGGGGGAGAAAGGGTGTGGGCTCTCGTGGGGGGAGTGCAGGAACGATGATTTGAAGACTAAACTAAACTGGTCATTGGAATGGAAGAAGAAAAAGGTGAGGAGCCAGTCAGATGGAGCTAAGACGTTCAGGCGTATAGTAAGTCAGTCAGGGAAATGTAGATGGAGTCGGTCGTAATGGTCGTTGGGGAAGGTCGATGATAGATCCAGGCTCCTCCTCAAAACCCAAAGACGTATCTATCTATCGGAAGGATTTGAGATGATAGACCACGAGGAAGCAAGGAGGATCAAAAGGGCAACTTGGGGACTTGGGAGATTGACCCGATATGGATGGATGGGAGTGGAGAGGTGAAGGGAAAGACCTGGGGGGGGGAGGTCACGAAGAAGAAGAAAAGGAAGAAAGGTGAAAGGGAGGGAGAAAGAAAAGAAGAAGAAGAGCAAGACGACGAAGAGAAGAGAGGAAGAAGAGAAGAAGAAAGAGAGAGAGAGAGAGGGTTGAAGAAGAAGAGATGAGAAGAATCAGGAAGACCGTCTAGGATGCCGACCAGTCCACGTCCTCGTCGCCCCTAGTCCCGATGGGTTAATATGACGGATCCTCCACCAAGAAAGACCAGAGATAATTACTTCTTACTTACATCCTACAATCTTCCCCTTGGTTCCCAATGGGCTGGATCTCCAAGGTTGAGAGGCTCTCTTGGTACTGGGTTAGGCTGACTCCTGCAGCGGTACGGAGAACAATGAGGATTCTTCTTCCTTTCTTTCCATTCGTACTTATTTTCTCATTATTATTGATATTATTGAATATTATTCTTCTCTTTTCGTACTATCTACCATAAGTACAGACTCCCTTGCTCTACAACTCATCCACACTTCTCCCCTGTTGGATGATCTACGTAGTGATGGTTTTAGTGGAAATACTAAGATTTGGGTTTTAATACTGGCCGGGGTTGGTCGTTAAGAAGGGGGAAGAGGGGGAGGGGAGGGAAGATGGGGGGATTCGCGATTGTGTGGGCCGCACACCCGATGCGAAGATTGACGATGCGTATCAATGGTAATGGGGACAAGGGAGAGGGAGGGGGGAAGGAGCTCCATTTATGGATATAAGGTGGACGGTGGAGGGGGCAAAATGGGAGTCGATATCTGGTAGGGGGGATACCAGGAACATGGGAATGATAAATGGAAAGTACTAGGTGGACTGGAATGCTCAATACGCTCTATTGGATTATTTAAGGTGTGCTCGAAGATCGCCCATTAATGTCCGAAAGGAAGACAGCTTAGGTATTGGAATGAAGAGATGCGAAGAGAGAGAAAAGAAAGGAAGGAAAAGAGGGAAATTCCCACCCAACCAGGTTTGTCATAAGATCAGGAAACCAAATCAAAAGAAATAGAGAAAGAGAATGGAGACACGAAGATTAGTTAGCTTGTGGCAGGAATTTTGTCACGTAGGGCAGCGTTATGCGCGTTGGATCGGAAATCCATAACGCCAAGTCTCCTCCAAATGACCATGGAACAGTATTTACTTTAGCTGAGCTTTTTGACAACCCACGCAAGTCTACAATATTGAGGATAGGCTGGCTTGATTTCCTGAGAAGCATACAACTTGGTATACTCACATCAATATCTACGACATCAGAGACGAACACGGTCATCATTCGGAACTGTACCTCGATAACTAGTGGTACCACATAACTCCCATTCGGAGATACTTCGACACTAGGATACGGCTGCGCCAGTCATGTCGGCAATCGTATCGTTCCATCGTTATTTTCCATGTTCATTTCCCCCTTATAGCTATACTCGAGTCTTCTTATAGGAACAACCAAATTAAAAGACCACAATCTCCAATATAGAAGGACTGCGTGGCAGAAAGCCAGGCAACTAGGGTCATGACATACATTGGCTGATGTAATACGACTGGTGTAACAGCTGTCAATGATATAAGGTAACGATCGTAGCGAAAAACAGATGAATATATATATTACGAGGCAACAGTCCATTCTCATGCAAATCTATGTGTGAAGCGGTTCTGTACGACCGCAGCCGATCTGGACGGGACGGGATGGACGGAATGATATTATGCCAGCCTGAGGATGGAAAAATGCACTGAAAATGGAAAGGTCCCAAGCTGAGAACGACTGAAAAGTCAAACTCGGTTCCATGCATCACACCTATAAAGGAGGAAAGCGACTAATATTCCAAAAGAAGTGGGGAAATCCTGGAAGGAAAAGGAAAATCAAATGGGAAAAAAGGGAAAAAAGGAAAAAAAGAAAAGGGAGCAACAAGGCGCGAGCCATGGACAGGTTAACCCTTCCCTTGACCTACAAAATACTAAACGAACTAAGAGACTAGTGGATGATTAGAGGCTACACAGTAGATCTTTAGGTGGGCAATCCAATCCACCCTCGGTGACCTGGCAGGTTGGGAGTGGTGGTTTCTTTTTCTATGCAACTTCATATCATTCATACCTCGCAAGAGGGAGACCGGGGATGGGGATGGATTTCCAGGGTAATTAGGTTGAGCTAGAACCGATGACCATAATTTTTGAGTTTACCAGTGGGGAGCGATCAAGGTGAGTGATAAGAGAGAGAGAGAGAGAGAGAGAGAATCGAGCAAACCCTGTGAAGACAGACTAGGGGTCTGTCTCCCCGCGAGGGCGGGACCTTACCGTTTCGAGTCGGAGTGCCTTGGCCATCACACTGGTCTCACTCTCCCACCAGGTAAACACAATATAATATCGCTTCAATGATAAAGCCACAAGGTTGACTTTTCCCCATCAGATCTAAGCAATCACTGACATATACTGAGTAGTGTGGTAAGTACCAGGAGTCAGGTTAGCTGCTTCTGCCCATCCCAGCAACAAATCAGACTAAACAACTGTCATGTTGCATCACTTCTTCCATCCCCCAAGCTATCCATCCCATGTTTGAGCGCACTTACGTACCTTGGTTGGGTACTGCTGCGACGAGGATCATATACCGCTGTTCATGTTGGCCAATGGCGGTAGAATGGGTATCTACCTCCGCTGCCCATGATTTGCTGCTCCGCTCCTTGACTCTTTAGTAGAAAGTCGCCACTGCGCATTCCCACTGCACTGCTTTAGTCTGCCTCGTTGACAAACCAGCAATTCTGTCCGCTCAATCCGGGTTCGGGATCGGACTGGCGAGAATTGTGTTCATGGTTCGATCATGACCTCTACCTTTCTTTACCTTGGCCTCCAGATTCAGTGTTTTTGCTGGTGTACAAATCCGGTGTTTAACTCGCTTCTATCTCGGCAAGGCAAAAATCCAACAATAAAAATAGCCTAACTGTCGAATCACGACGAGACTGATAGCTTACGCCAATGATTACTCCCGTTTTAACAACGCTAAGCCATTACTACCTACCTAGATACCGAGTAAGTTTCTACGACAATGACCATCAGCCTCACCGATATTCCATGAGAACAGCCTCGAGTGGCAGTGTATCTGTAAAGCGATGCAACTTGAAACACCACACGATCTAATAAGCTTACGGGCCTGAAAGACTACCGGGGAGGGTGATAGCGTGGTTTTTATTATCCCACCATGTTTGGCGAAGCGCGCGGGAAAAAAAAAAGATCCTCTATATCAAACCGGTGAACAAAACGAACGCGACCAAAAATGGGAGCCTGCATGTTAAGACACGCATCCGTGATGAGATCGAAACATGCTTTTTATCTAGAGTGGATTAAAGTGTGAAACTGTGGTAATTTTGAGTACTCTTTGATCAATATGCCAGCCCACAGCCCTGGACAATCCCACATATTGAAGAGAAGAGGGACTGAGGGAGTGACAATCTTCAAGCTATAATGTCCGTTGGGTTGGGTGGATCTCCCGCGGCAAGTAATCAATTTCTATTCTTTTCCTTTTTTTCTTGGTTCCCCGCCCTTGGAGAGGAAATAAAAAGAAAAAAAGAAAAAAAGGACGGCACCGTTCCCGCCCAATGAGTATTATGTATTACTTTTCATGGTCACTGTCGCCGATGCATCCGTCTTTGGAATTCAAGATACTGTAACTTGTTGAAAACTCCAGGTTCTGCTCTGATTTCTATTTCCAGGGCCTATCCAGGTCCAAGTTCACTAATGCAGTGAACTAGCAAATCGTATGTGAGGGACAGTCCAGTGAGCCTTTTGTGTCAAGGGGTCAAGGGTCAATGGCTAATGTTAATGGGAACTTTGTCATCCACTCGTGTTTTCGGGCGTAGCAGTATCCTACCTACTTAGGCAGGTGGAGAGTCCGTGTCAGGTGACCTGTGGATATCATCGTATCAGCCATTGGGCAAGAATAAGATACTATAAATCCGAGTTATCTTTTGATTTTAATTCTTATTCACTTTAGTAAAAAATAAATATATATATATATATATATATATATATATTTATTTTTCATGTTAACCTGTGGGGGCCATCGCTACTGACGTGTTATGGTAATTGTTGATTATAATGGGGTAGGGAACAGTGGGTGGAAGCGTTGTCTTCGATAACCCTTGCTCAAGGACAACGAAATAGATATGCAGACGGAAAGGAGAAGCGTGGCAGACGGGACCTCTCACGTCAGACTCTTAGAGTCTCTAGTACTTTGTAGTAGGTTGACGGTCGTCCGCCTTGCCGGATCAAAGGATGACTCTGTGGCGACTCTAAGCCTATTAGAGTATCCTCCATGCGTAAAATACCTACCTTAAGGTCAAGTCAAGTATTTGCTCGGTCGCCATATCCAGGATGACAAGGTTAGGTCAAAAGATATTTACTCGTGATGTTTGCATTAATCCTCACCTCCTCCATAGTCCGTAATATGTACACACCCGAACCAAGTAAATTAGTGGGAGACCGTCAACAAATTAGGCAGGTTAGGCAGACCAACCAAGGCGGATCAGCAGGGCTCCGATTAGCGGACGATGAGACGATCCAGGAACGTTTCCGCCGCCCGGATGGTTTGCAGGGTTTGCATCCGGATTTGCATCGTGCAGGGTTGTCCCAGGCCTGAGGCAGGTCTGCCCACGCCCGCTCTCGTTGCCTGAGGCCACAAGCCCGTCTGCCTGGTCTGCCTGGTTGCTGCAGCTTCCCGAAGCGGGCGCAACGCGCCCGCCTTTACCTTGGTTTTGATGAGGGAAAAGAAGGACAACAAGGGGGAAATAAAATATATGGGGGAAAAAAGAGAAAAAGTGAAAGTCCAAGAAACGCCTCTCCAGGACAAGTCATCTTAGCTTTTGACAGTTCACAGTGGCTAGACAGTCCGGTCGAGGGGCATACGCCCAAACAAGTCATATAAACGCACCCCACCACCTCTGACCAAGTGTATATCATTGTGTTGATGAACACTCCCTCAATCACCACCCTCCACCTGTGAAGGGTGATAGATGCCCAAGGAATGTCGCCACAGCCCGGGCAGCCATTCCAGACCCATGGCTTCCAGACCTCCATGGACGTCGCCCGCCAGCAGACCTATGAGGTCCCCTCGTTGGCCGGTCACAAGCGTCACCCCGATCAGGGCCCCGTCGAGTCTCACAAGGCTCCAATCACAAAATACCCCCTCGCTACGACTGCAAATAATGTAGGCAGCCACCGTTCGATCGTCCCGTCGGGCTTTACGCGCGCTTCGGTACTGCCTCCTAAGAGTCGTCTGGTCGCCAGTGAGATTCGTCCCGTGACCGCTAGTGTCTCAAAGGGAGACGGTCACCAGCCGGTAAAGGCAAACGCTTCTGTGGAGGCTCCAGACCCCCGCCAAGCCCCTCATCTGTTTCTGAATGACCGCCGGTATGGGCTGTCGCCGGCGTTGGTGGCCAACTTTGCGGCCCTCGGGGTGAGCAGTATCTACCCGTGGCAGGCATCATGCTTGCTGGAGCCGGGGCTGCTGGAGGGACGGAGACACCTCGTCTATACAGCTCCCACGGGCGGAGGGAAGTCGCTGGTGGCTGATGTCTTGATGCTGAAGCGGATCATTGAGAACCCGACGCGCAAGGCGATCATCGTTCTCCCTTATGTGGCGTTGGTCCAGGAGAAGTTGAAATGGCTGAGACGGATTGTCCAGGGTGTGGAGAAGAATGTAGACGATGCGGACGACCCAGATGTGGAATTGAAACCGTATCATCTGCGTTGGAAGAAATTGCAAAAGTCGATTCGCGTCACTGGCTTTTTTGGTGGTAGCAGAACGTCTGCGTCTTGGGCGGACACTGACATTGCCGTTTGTACGATAGAGAAGGTAGGCTTGATCGAGATATCTACGGGGGGTTCCCTGCTAATTCCTGTCTTTAGGCAAACTCTTTGATCAATTCTGCTGTTGGAGAGCGCAGCATTGGGGACTTGGGTGTGGTCATCTTGGATGAGTTGCACATGCTCGATGATGAGCATCGTGGGTATCTTATTGAGTTGGCTGTCACCAAACTGCTCTTGCTACAGCAAAATATCCAGATCATCGGCATGAGCGCTACTCTTTCTGTATGCTCAGTTTCCATCCGGACCGCTAGAAGCCTTTCTGACATGCACAGAACACCGAACTGTTGGCCGAGTGGATGAATGCGAATTTCTTTATTTCCATGTATCGGCCAATTCCAATAGACGAATACCTCGTCTACGAGAATGCAATATACCCGGCAGCCACCTCGAGGCAGCTGTTCCAGACAATCACTAAATTGAAGACTTCGCCAGCGACGTCTCTGACGGAAACCATGCCTCCACATCGGGTGATCCAACCGTCGACGTTCCGGGAACTCTCCAACCAAATGACAAATTCGATGGTTGCCTTGGCTATCGAGACAGCTGATGCAGGCTATGGCGCGTTGGTGTTTTGCGGTAGCCGACAAGGCTGCCAGATCCATGCCGCTATCATTAGCGAGGCGATGCCGATGCTACCCGCCGTGGACCCAGAGGAATTGGGCAAGCGGCTGGATCTTGTGGCCGATCTGCGTAGTCTCCCGACCGGTCTTGATCCGGTTTTAGAGAAAACACTCCCTCGAGGAGTAGGATTCCACCGTGAGTGGCTGGTTAGATTGCTCGTCTTAACATCTGAATTGATAATGTTTATTTCTAGATGCGGGAATGACTACCGAGGAGCGCGAGTTGATCGCGCAAGCCTATGATCAAGGAGTGCTTAGAGTACTAGTAGCCACATGCAGCCTCGCTGCTGGAGTTAATCTTCCTGCAAGAAGGGTCATCATCAATGGGGGGCGTATGGGCCGGGACCTTGTAGGCCCAGCGATGCTGTAAGACCCCTGCCCATCGGACGGAGGTCTCTAGACTGACTAGCAAAGGCGTCAAATGTGTGGAAGAGCCGGCCGCAAGGGCAAGGATGACTCGGGGGAGACGTATCTCATCTGTGGGAAATCTGACCTGGAAGACGTTTGCGACCTCTTGGAGGCAGACATGCCAGCCATTGAGAGTTGTCTGGCACCGGAGAAAAGAGGTCTCAAGCGGTATGCTTTCCATCAAGGCATGCTCTCAACACATCACTAACGTAGTACAGGGCCCTCTTAGAAGCTATCGCCACCGGACTTGCATCCGGCTACGAAGCCATCAAAGAATACGTAAAATGCACACTTCTCTGTCGAACAGTCGACAAGAAGATAGCGTACGCCTTCATGCATTCCTCTCTGCAAGAACTTACAGAAGAGGGCCTTCTAAACCTCCGCGACGACGAATCCTACGAAGCGACCCGACTCGGCCAGGCCGTGGTTGCATCTGGATTCGCGCCCGAAGACGGCCTGTTCGTCTACGAAGAACTAAAAACAGCATTGCAGGCCTTTGTGATGGACGGCGATCTGCACGTCTTCTACATGTTTACGCCACTACAAGTGGCCATGGCCTCGCCAATCGACTGGCCCATCTTCCGAGACCAACTAGACAACCTCGACGAGAGCGGCCTACGCGCTCTTCAATTCGTAGGCGTCAACCCCGGCTTCGTAAACTCCATGTACGCGTCCCCTCCCCATCCCACACCTCCCCCCTCCCACCCATCACCCCAATTTTTCAATATCAACAAAACTCACAACACAAACAGGGTCCAAACTGGCTCCACCCTCAAAGAAACCACCCCAGAACAAACCAAACAAGCCCGCATCTACCGCCGCGCCTACACAGCCTTCCAACTCCGCGACCTAAGCAACGAAGTCCCCCTCGCATCCATCGCCACCCGCTACCGCATCCCCCGCGGCGCCGTGCAAACCCTCGCCCAACAATGCCACGGCTTCGCAGCAGGCATGGTCAAATTCTGCCAGCGCATGGACTGGGGCATGCTGGCCGCTGTGCTGGACCACATGCGCGACCGCCTCGAAGCAGGCGCCCGCGCTGACCTCCTCGAATTGGCCCAGGTGACGTTTGTGAAAGGGTGGACTGCCCGTCTGCTCCGGGAGAATGGATTCCGGAATTTGAAGGCGCTGGCTGAGGCCGATGCGAAGGATATCGTTCCTGTTTTGACGATGGTATGCGATTGGGACGGCGCAAATGCGAACGACTCGCTAATTGTTCGATAGGTCAACCCGCGCAAAACGCAGAAAAGCCAACTCCACCCGTCAGAGTTGGAGCGGTATTCGAAGAAGTTGCTTGCTAAGGCGGAGATCATTGTTGCTTCGGCGAATAAGTTGTGGGGTGCGTGTCCTTACTTCCTCCCTATCGTATTTTAACACTTGGGGAGGCTGGTACTGACTTGGTTGAAACTATAGATCGGGAAATGCAGCTCGATTTGGATGAATAGGGATGGGGATCTTAGATGCTGATTTTGGAACTTGAGCCTAGCATGGAGGTTTCATTTTGATGGGATTTGGACTTGGTTTTGGCTTGGGTCAAGATATTTATTCCCCTGGCGTTGCTGATCAGCTGTGGGTTTAGGTGCGAGGTCATGGAATACAGCTGCGCAGTGGATAAAGCAGCATGTATACGAGGATATGAATCTCAACGATATACAATCTCAGAGCGCCTCAAACCTGACATCTACCATATAAAAGCTAGGTATACTCTAGAGAACTTCCACCCTATTCCTAAAATCCTCAACCATGAAAATACCAACCCACGTTCACGCCATCCACAAAACACCAATCAAAAAATCAAATCAAAAATCAAACCCCATTAAGCCTATCCTGCGCAGCCATCACCTCCCCCTGATCGACAAAATCCGCCAACACAACATTCGGCAACCGATGATAAACCGACTCGCACAGCTCCGACTGCGCCCCGATACTGCCGTCCCCGGACGCAGCATTGGTCTTCGCCGCGTGCAGCCGGTCGGGGATCAGAATGCCGAGAACTTCCTTGTCGAGGAAGTGGTTGACGATGTACATGCGTCCGTCGGGGGAGGCGCCGGGGGGACGGTCGATGCTGCAGTTTGGGAATGAGGCGTCTGTTATGCCGTAGGGTGTCTCAAAGAAGTAGGCGAATTCGTCGAGGATGTAGGGGGTTTTTTTGGGGTCGGCACCGTAGTCTGTATTCTATGATCAATTTTTGTTTTGTCTTTCGTCTAAGGAGGAGAGGAGAGGGGGAGACACACCCAAAAACACAACTAGCCGCTTGCTCTTCTCGATCAAGCTCCCCAGCGTAGGCCACTTATCCATAGCCAGCACATCCGGACTCCCCTCCGGTACAAAGGCATACTCGTTGACCTTTGCCTCAGCGAACGCCTGATCAAACCGCGACACAGGCAGATTGTCCCCGTTCGTGAGGAGCAAGGTCACCACTTCGTCCGGGTGCGCGTCTAGCCATGTTTTGACGGTTTCGAGGAAAGACACTAGCGTGCCGGCGTCTTCGAGGAAACAAGAGGTGTGGCAGAGGCGGATGGGGTCCTTCTCGTCGAGGGCTTTGTGTGTTTGGCCTTGGAGGAAGCGGATGCCGAGGTCGAGTTGCTCTGTTACTTCGAGGTTTTGGTTGTGTTGGGGGAGGGGCCCGACGAAGGGGCTGTCGTGGGCGCCTAGGTGGGTTAGTTGGGAGTATTTTCGGGTGCAGTAGGTTGCTTGGCCGTTGCAGGTTTTTGGTGCTGCTGCTGCTGCGGAGGAGGAGGAGGAGACTGGGGATGGAAGGGTGAGGAGAGTGGGGAGGAGGAGGCTTAGGGTTAGGTAGGAGAGGGTGGAGGCCATCGTGGGATGAAGTTATTTCAGTCTGGTGAGTTGCAGTGGCCACGAAGGGTTACTACTTTGGTTGGTTGATTGATATATTTATAGTTGTTTGTTGATAAGGTAGGTTATATTTATAGTCGTTATTGACAGAATGAGGAACAGTTCTACCCTTTGTTAGTCGAACAATGACTGCATCACGCTGGAACAAGACTGACCGAACGATTCCGCATGGGATCAAGGAACCCTCATCCTCACGCCATGTGATGTCGGGATTGGTCAGGAGTGCTGAGATGAGAGGGGTACAGCGTGAAGCGAAGGATCATTCCTCTTAGTCCATACTCAGTTCAGTTAGGTTGGAAGACCGGGGTTGAACCGTAGTACATAAAGCCCTAAAAATATAGATAGGTGGGTAAGGACTGGGTATGGATGGGTATCAACGTGGATATCCTGGATAGCCGGGCGGCTATATGTCTGGTGTTTATTACTTGTAATAGGAACGATCAAGGTTGAACCTTATTCTGAGATCTGTTCCTGTGATATGCGGAGCTGGTGATGGGATCATCTGGTCTGGTTATCTGGAGGATGAACGTGATAGTATGTCTAGATGATCTACTAGGTAGGAGACATTCTCCAACATACCTGGTAGATCAGTCGGTATTTACTATTTAGGTAAGATCCTGCCTATGTAAGGTACCGATAGGAAATATGGATACTCATAAGGAAGGTATATAGGAGGGGGTAGAAGAAGACTGTCACCAGCATTGTGCATTCTCTGACGCGTGTTGGTAGATACCTACCTATACCACTGTCTAGCCAGTAAATTAGCAGACTTTTTTCAGTATCAAGCATTGTCATCTATCCGATCTATGAATCTGATATTGCAATGAATGTATCCTGGTGGTTCTCTAGAGTTTAGAGTTCATACAATGGCGTCTGTATGATTCCCATTGGAGTTTGTAGTCTAGAACACCCCTTGGTATCTCAGGTACCAGGTCAATAGGATTTATATCAACAGCTTGAATAAATGGACAAATAATAAAATGACGGGCTTTGAGGTTCAAACCCATTTTATCAAGCGTGAATGTTTAGTCACTAATGTTATAGGTGAGTCTATACAACATGGACTATCCAGACGGTAAGAGATGTCGATATATATAGTGTATAGTGTATCGCTCAGAGCAGTCAATCTTGCACACGGGATGTGACTTGTTTGGAAAGGCAACTAAATAAAAGTTAACAAACCGACCTTAGTATAGATATCTCAAAAATAGAACAAATCAAGCACTGTAGTAGGTTAGAGACAGTTCCCCAGACTGAGATGTCTATACTACAAACTAAACCCAACCAAGTAAACCGCCTTAAGTTCCCGCCTTAAACTCCCCAGCTCAACCAAACCAACCAAACCAGCCTCATTGATCTTCGCCCTCTCCGACCTCTCTCCAATCTCCACCCTCCAGTTCATCGCACCACCCCTCTAATTCTTTCCACTAATCTTCTATCCATCCCCGGATTGCTATCATTTGCTGGACACTCTCCTCAACTCTGCGACCCCCCGCTCCCGATCTAACTCCCGATCGTCCGTGAGGAGGCCCGTCTGCTCCGCCCCATCCTGTCGCACCAAGCTCGCTTTGCCGCTCGTGAACTGTCACCAACCCCCCCACCAGCCCCTAGATCGTGTCGGCGCCGTCCTTATTCCCTAAGGTTATCCGATACTGTCTTTTGCTAGTCGACGTGGAAGCGATGGTCACCCGAACATTTCGCTGATGAGCTCCATGATTGAGGGCTGTGATGACGGGGCACGAGAGGATGAGCTCGACCTGGGTCCGGAGGAGGACAATATGCACCCGATAGCCAATGGCGTCGCAGACGATAGCTCGTCACGACCGCAGAAAGGACCGGATGCAGGCGCAATGGCCGACGGGGAGGAGGACGAGGATCTCCCGAATATAGACACTCAGGACCGTGCCTCGGCCCAACCCACCCCTACACCGGTTGCCGATGCGACTGATGGCGTCTTGCCCTCGCCCCGTCCTGGCCAGCTCGATGGATCCGGTAGCATGGACGAGACCACGTCCACTCCCGATGACACCCCGTCGCTACATGTTCGTTGCGACCGATGCTCCTCCCGAGATCCCAGCTGATTGTTTTAGGGTTCGCTTCCCTCCTCGTTAAGCAGCAGTGCGCTGGCACTGCGGAGCTCCCCTCGACCCAGCCCCAGTCCGTCACATCGACCCTTCGATCTTCGTTTCCAATCCCGTTTGTCCACCTCATCCTTGGGCGGTTTCCGGCCATCGTCTCCCTTCTTGTCCCACATCCATTCTCGGAAATCCTCTCTTACCAGTCGCCTATCCCCCGGCACCCCCGACATCGATGCGGACCCCCAGGGACCCTGGGATGTTGTGCGGTGGACAAAGCTGCGGAAGATCACCGGCCAGGCGTTTTCCGAGGTGGGCAAGAGGAACTTCGGGCACCCGTCGTGCTTAGCGGTGTCGACCGCGATTGTGATCGGGACCTCGAAAGGCGTCATTTTGGTATTCGACTATCAGCAGAGCTTGCGAACGATCATTGGCACTGGTACAAAAGGTACGTTCATACTGTTGATGGTGATCTGAGCCGTATTGACTTGCGGGTGTAGCGGTGGAGTGCGGGGCTATCACGGCGTTGGCGTTGTCCGCGGATCATACAACAATCGCCGCCGGCCATGCATCGGGGGATATCTTTACCTGGGAGATCTCCAAGTCCGCGCGACCGTTCCTACATATCCCACCAATCCCGGCGAATCAGATCGACAGCCGAACCGCCGACGGCCACGTCGCGGATGCCTCGGTCATTCACATCGGGTTCCTGGGAATGAGGCGCACGGCACTCGTGTCGGCCGACAAACGAGGAATGGCGTTTTCGCATCTCGCGACTCGGGGGATGGGCGCGATCGGTCGGACGGTCAAGACCACCAGGATCTTGGGCCGCTATCCGCAGCACATCTCGCATGGCAGTCAGCCGCGGAGGCCGAGCTCTGTCCTCGCATTCTCGCCGCTACCGCTGGGCAACGTCGACCAACCGACGGACTCGCTGGGCTTGGTTGCGATGCTGACGCCCTTTCTCCTGGTCATCGTGTCGACGACACCGGTGGCGCACACCCAGCACAAGGTGCCCCGCCCCAGGGAAGTGGCCGCCCACGGCGCAATGACGGGGGCGCTGGCGTGGTTTCCGGCCATCCGGCTCAAAGGCAGTCAATCCCAGACCTCGATGACGAAGCTGGTGTACTGCTGGTCGAACGTGCTCACCGTTCTGGATGTCTCCGAACTGAAGACCGACGAAACCCCGGATCGGGACCGTCGCCCAACGCTGACGTTCAAATCGCGGAGTCGGTGGAAGGCCGACGAGGCGATCGTTGCCGTCCAATGGCTGAGCCGTTCCGTCTTGGCCGTGCTCACCATCACGCAGCAATTGTTGATCCTGGAAGACCATACCATGCGCGTGACAGAAGCGGTTGATCTTCTCAACCGGCATATATACCACGTTGATTTGTTTTCGGCGCAGCTCCATTCGCTTGTCGAGCAGTTGGATGAAGAGGATACGTCGATGCACGGCGTGGTGGCCGATGCCTTCTATATGAGCTTCCGCTCCTACAAAGGACGCCTGTTCCTGTTGAGCTATAACGAAGCGCTCGCCGGGGGCCTGTCGAACTGGGCGGACCGGTTACTGGCATTCATGGAGGCTGGGGACTTCATCGGGGCCATCAAGCTGGCGACCTCTTACTACCAGGGTAACTCGGAGAAGCTCACCGTCGGCCTGCCCGATGAAGACGCGCTGAGGGAGCCTCTTGTCCAAACAAAACTTCTGGAGATGATGACGGCTTCGTTGAAGTACGCGTTCGGTCGCAATGCCGAAGCAAGCAACGAGCCACTCGGAAGCCCGCAACTGGAAGAGTTGGCCGAGGTGTCCATCCAGGCGTGTGTCTGTATGGCGAACGACGACTTCCTCTGGGACGAGGTCTTCACGTGGTATGAGGAACACGGATCGCCCGGGATCTTCCTCGATGCGTTGGAGCCGTACATCGTCGAGGGGACGGTGCGCACTCTGCCTCCGACGGCGATCAAGGCCTTGATCAACCACTTTGCGACGAACCATACCGCCTCTCGTCTGGAGGAGATCATTTGCCTGCTTGATACCACTACGATCGATATTGATCAGGTGACGTCGCTGTGCAAGCATCACAACCTGTACGATGCTTTTATTTATGTCTGGAACCGCAGCCTGGGAGACTACGTGGGACCGCTCCAGGAGCTGCTGAGGCTGATTCCGTCCGACGAATCCCTGGCCAACGGGGACTCGATTAACGCCATCAAACAATATACGAATGCGATCAAGATGTTCCCCTATTTGTCCTATGTGTTGACCGGCCGCATCTACCCCACCGGAGACGAGATGGACGAGACCGAGGCGACCCAGGCCAAGGCCGCCTTGTATGACTTTCTCTTTTCAGGGAATCTGTCAGGCACAGACTCCGGGGTTAACGGGTCATTTGCCGATCTGCAGACTATGCTGAAATTCAGCGCGCCCAGTTTTATGAGCATGCTGAACGAAGCGTTCGAGGACAGCTTCTTGAACGAGCAGGAGCCCGACGAGACTCCCTACCAGGGGAGATCCATCAACCGGCAGTATTTGATCACGATTCTCCTGCAGGTCATGATGCCGCCGGCTTTTGAACCTACAGATACTATCTATCTTGATATGTTCGTTGCTCGTAACCAACCGAAATACCCTCAGTACATCCTCCTCTCTGGCAGCACAGTACACCAGGTTCTGGAACGGCTGTGCCAGTATCCTAGCCCCGAGATGGCGGAAGACTGTGAGCTCAGCGCTGAGTACCTGTTGTCGTTCTACCGACCTCCTGATATCCAGACCATGATCCCGCTCTTTAGGGCGGCCCGGTTTTTCCGGATCCTCAAGTCGACCTATCGTGCCGAGAAGCGCTTCCCTGAGTTGATCCTCACCTATCTCGAATGTCCGAACGAAAAGGCGACGATCTTCACCTGCTTACAGGACTGTCTTCGCCCGGGACCAACTCTCGGTAAGAAGCAGAGGCGCGGTGTCGTCGATGTGGTGAAGGAGCATGCGGGTGAACTCCTTGCCATCGATGTGGAAAGGACTGCTCAGACCATGCAAGACTATGCCCCCGAGACGCATGAGACGTTCCTCGGTGCTCTGAAAGATGACCCCCACGGCCAATATCAGTATCTGTCCATGGTCGTCGAGCCCGCGGCACAGGCTGGAGCCGAGCGCCGGTCATCGAAACCCGTTGAGAACTGGATGGTGGAGCGGTATGTCCAGCTGCTGTGTCGATACAATCCTTCGCAAGTAGCCACATTCGTGGACGATCTTCGCGTGGGAGACGTGCGACTCGAGGAGCTCTTGCCGTGGATGGAGGAAAGCGGCGTGGTGGATGCGGCCGTTATCCTGCTGGCTCGACAAGGCCAAGTCCGGGGTGCCATGGACCGTCTCATCGGACATCTCGGGATGCTGGAGTCGGGCCTGGTAGGCATTCTCCGAAGCATTCAAGCGAGTCCCGATTCCGTTAGCACCGCGGAGGCCATTGACGATCTCGTTGAATCCTTAAACAAGTATTCCCGGGTCGGGATCTGGCTCTGTCAAGGCCAGAGCAAGACCGCAACGAAGACTCCGTCCGACAAACAAAATGGAGCGCGAGCAGACCAACCGCTTTCGTTCGAGGAGAGCCTCTGGCTGGATCTGATCGAGTCGGTCGTCCGCATCGCGAGCAGTGTCTTTTCGCTGATCCCGCGGGAACAGGCCGACAGCAACGCGGAGGTGAACCGTGCCGCCGCTCCGCTGATATCGGCGTTCCGTGCGCTGGTGCAGCAAGTGTTCAGCGCGCTACTGTCCGGCACGATCCGCATTGGGGGGTCCAGCGATCGCAGCGGTATGGGCTTCCTGCGGATTCTCCGGGCGTTCCTTACGCGTGCGGCGCAGTGGTCGCCCTCGCTTCTGGAGTTGCGTGCCGTCCTGGCCTCCGTGTTCTCGGCCTACATCTACGAGAAGTCTCTCCTCGCTCTGGCGAACGGAATGCTAGATCGCGACCTGTTTGTCCATGTGGACGAGGTGACACAACTGCGCCAGCGTGGATGGCGACCGCGCGGGCAGGTGTGCGAGCTCTGCCGGCAGCGCATCTGGGGCCCCGGAGTGGGTGCTCGATACTGGGATGCGTGGACGCAACGACAGGTCGACTCGCACCAGCACCGTCTCGCCAAACGACTCGGCGAGCGAGACGATCCCGCGCGCGCCCGCGGCAAGGGCAAAGGGGTCGCTGTGGCGGACACGGGGCCGACCCAGCCTCTCCATCACACGCACCACACCCATCATGACGAACATGCGCACCCGGCAGACTCGAACGATGCGACCGCGGGGCCACCCAGTGATAGCGGAGAGGCGCCCCTTGGACCGGCGGTGGTCTTTTCCTGTCGACACCTGTATCACCGGCAGTGTCTTGTGGACCGTGCGGAGCAGATCGGATCCACGCGGAAACGGGGATCAGGGGGAGGCGATTGGGAGATGCTGTCGTGTATAGTTTGTCCTGTACATAGTGATTGAGTGACGGGGATGGGTGGCTTGGTGTTGTAGTAATTACGATCTCTCCTATGACCATTATGATCCTCCTCTCCTCTCCCCTGTAGATCATCCTCATCTAATTGAACGGATACATACGGGATGGCAGGAACAGCCAAGCCCGCTTGACATTATTTAAAAGTATTTAAAATGCACCTCATGTCCATTCTGGGGCGTGACTAAGACAATCAATGAATCAGACGCGGTTTTGTCTGGATCATCTGCACGCGGTCATCCGTTCTTTGTGCATCATGCAGTCCTCTCCCCCAACCTTAATCAACATACTCCACGCTCTCCATCCACAATGCCGTCCATCGTTTCCTCCGATTGGATCTATCTGTCAGCCGGGCAGATCTTCAGGTCGGCCATTCATCCTCCCCACCTCGTCATCCTCCCGCGCTTCCACTGAATCACCCGCCCCTCCCATCGGTTACTGAAACGGTCTCGGCCAGGGACATCCTTTCTGCACACAGTTCCGAACAAGCCATCCTGATACTGTCATCAGTCTAGTTTAGTTTCGAACCAGCTTCAGGGTTGGTCGAGTTCGACCCAGTCCTCCCTCCCCCTTCCCAAAAGAAAGCCTTGTGCCACGCGCCACCTGGCGGGTTATGTGTGTACTCTCTTTGACAGACGATCGCCTCCTACTTGGCCGGCTGGGACAGTTCTTTCATCCCCTGTCCTTGTTCTCTTTCTCCTATTGAGAATGGCTTCCACCCCTTGTCGACCGTACTTGAGGCCGGTCCACGACAGATCTAGCCGGCTTCCAAGAGACTTGCGGCTATGGTACCACGTTCGACCCCTCCACCTCACTCCATTGTTCACATGGATGAGACGCACATCTTGGTGACTCCCAAGCCATGTCCCTACAACCCACGGGGCCAGCCCCCCGTTCTCTCTGGTCCGGTGGGTGTATCATGGCTGACGCCACAATCTCGCCTGCACACCAGAGATGAGAGAACCCGTTGCGTCCGAGGGGTATATAAATCGTGCCTGGGCCTGGCAGGTCTGGGGGAGTGTCGGAAGAAAAAGACTCCTCTTGTAATACACACAACGCTCCTTTGTACGCTCAGGCTGTGGCATTTATTGATTGATTCTCTGAAGGTGGTTGTCACCGTTCCTTTACTTTTTTTACTACAAGTGCTGGACGCGCTTTGCTTTTGGTCTGACCGATATATACATACCTATCTTACCACCTTCTTCACTCTCCTTGGGATTCCAATTAACGTCTATCCTTATATCGATCTGGAGTTGATCTCCTGTATACATCTTCCGCTCCTTGTCCTATTTATATACTACCCACTCATTCAACCAAAGTACCTGCAAAATGCAGCTCCTCTCAACACTCCTTCCCATCCTGGGCCTGTCCCTATCCCTCTCTCTCCCCACCACAGCCTACGTGCTGCAAGACGACTACGGCACCTCAAATGCCTTCTTCGACCAGTTCACCTTCTTCACAGACACCGACCCCACCCACGGGTTCGTGAAGTACATTGACCGTGGCACCGCCCAGAACGGCGGCTTGGTCTCCGCAGACGGCGAGTCCGTCTACATGGGCGTGGATTTCAAGAACCAAGCCAGCGGGGGACGCCAGAGCGTGCGCATCAGTAGTAACAAGAGCTATAACCATGGCTTGTTCATTCTGGACTTGCAGCATATGCCGGGTGGGATCTGCGGGACTTGGCCTGCTTAGTATGTACTCCTTTCTCTACCTCATACTTCTCTGCTCTCAACAAGAAATAAAATAAGATAAAAAGTATACATCTAACAAAAAGAAAAAAAGCTGGCTCCTCGGCCCCAACTGGCCCAACAACGGCGAAATCGACATAATCGAAGGCGTCCACGAACAAGCCACAAACCTCATGGCCGGCCACACCTCCGACGGCTGCACAATCGCCAACACAGGCTTCTCCGGCTCCCTCCAATCAAGCAACTGCTACGTCTCGGCCCCCAACCAAGCCAGCAACGCCGGCTGCAGCATCTCCGCCGGATCCGCGCAGTCCTACGGGACCGGGTTTAACAGCGCCGGCGGCGGCGTCTACGCGACGGAGTGGACGGGCTCCGCGATCAGTATCTGGTTTTGGCCGCGCAATGCGATCCCGGGGGATGTTTCAGCGGGGAATCCTAACCCTGCTGGGTGGGGGACGCCTGTTGCTAAGTTCGCCGGGGGATGCAATATCGATGCGAAGTTTAGGGACATGCAGATTGTACGTATATTCCCTTTTCTTTCTTCCTATCTATTTATCCCTTCCCTTCTATCCTTCCCGCTCATATCATGACGAAAAGGCTAATAAACTGAAAGGTCTTCGACACAACCTTCTGCGGCGACTGGGCCGGCTCCGTGTGGAACTCGGGCTCGTGCGCCTCCAAGGCAGGCTCTTGCACTGACTTCGTCGCGAATAACCCCGGTGCTTTCCGCGATGCGTATTGGCGGATTAATTCGCTGAAGGTGTATTCGCAGTGATATATATTATTTTGGGGTTTAGTGTGTGCGCCGGGGGTACAGTACACTCTTTTGGGATGATGGTTTGATATCGTAAAGTACCTAGGGGGTTTGGTGTAGATGTGGATGTTGATGTATACCCTAACTATATAGTTGGATACGCTCGTTTTTATATAGTAGCTTAATTTAGCTTGGTTTGGTTTAGTGTTAGGACTTATGATTTTATTTATGTGAGATGAGATTATGTTGCGTGTGTTCTACATCCATACTTCTACTACTACCTACTACTTGCACACGTGAATGCTACGTACATTACTGGACTGAGTACTCACAATCTAGGAGAGTTGAACTGTCCAAGCTGGATAGGTGATTAGGAAACCGTTATACATTTATACTATGTCTATATACATTATCATTCCATGAACACAGATCAAACCAACGATAGCTGCAGACCACTCCCCCAATTAGGGACAGACAGAAGCATTAACCAATTGCTATATCGCGTGTTCCAACTAGTATGGTGGAGTTGCTGTTGGTTGGTTGGTTAGTTAGTTAGTTATTTAGTTAGATACTCACTACACTTTTGAATAGAATCGAAAGAAAGAAAGGAATGAAAATAAAAAAAGAAAATAAGGAAATAAATAACCAAAATGTCTGGCTAGCTCTATATATGTCAGACCAACTATAATTTAAACCCCAACTCATCCCTCCGATCATCCGTCAACCGCCCCCACTCCAACAACAACCTAAAGAAATAAATCTCCATATCCTCCTTCCGCAGCACCTGCTGCGCCCACTCGCGGCCCGACTCCGCAATCCAGCGCCCGCGCGAGCTATGCGGCTCCATCAGCAGCTTGCGCTTGACGGAGCCGTCTTCGTCGAGTGTGATGTCCGCGCCGGCGAAGTAAGCGAGCGTGCTCCACAGGCCGTGCAGACGCAGGTCGACAGGGACGAAGTGCATCCAGGCTGTGAGGCGCGAGTCGAACCACTGGCGGAAGAGGCCCGTGCGGAACGGCAGGCTGTGGCTGAGGAGGAAGGGGAGGAAGCGGCCGCTGAAGCCGGCGCCGTCGGCGTCGAAGAGGAATCGGTAGGCCCAGTGGCCTTGGAAGTCGATGTGGCCTGATGGGTGGAACTCGTCGACTTGCTCTTCGCAGTCGCCGTCCGAGCAGTGGTCGACTTGGGAGAGTTGCACGGTGGCTTCGAGGCCGAGGATGTCGAGGGGCGCGCGGCCGTCGAGGACTTGGTAGGAGTATGTGGGGGGTTCGGCGCCGATTTCGGTGGGGAGGAGCACGGCGACTTTGCTGAGGGTGTTGTTGTTGACGAGGTGGGCGAGGCGTTGGCGCGGTTTGCCTTTCCATTGGCCCATGGCGCTGGTGCCTTCGGAGGTTGCGCCGATCCAGAAGAGGCGGTTTTCTTTGTCTTCGTATGGCTCGTCAGGGAACTCATCTGATGGGCTGTAGACGGCTTTGTCGACGTAGTTCCAGGGGCTGGGGTACAGGATGTCGCTGAAGCCGTGGAGGGCGCTTTGGCTGAAGACGGGGATCAGTTCCTGCGAGACCTTGAAAGAGGCCGGGGACTGGATGAATCCGTGCAGGAACGCGAGGTCCGGCTGGTGGCAGATGTCGGTGGCCACCTCCCAGTTGGAGGGAAACTGCCCCAGCGAGTGCGGCCGGACGCAGCCGAGACATGTGCTGGTTCGGTCCCAGATCCGCTGCGAACGCGCTTTCGAGGACGGGGGGCAGAGGACGCTGACGTAGCGATCGAAGATGTTTTTGAAGGAGCTCTCCACAAACCTCGTGTCCGTCGATTGATCGGCTGGCTCGATAGGAGGCCAGGTCTCGCTACGGTCTGCGGACCATTCGCGCGATGGGTCTTGGTTCGCGAGAAGATCCCGCGACCGCGCCACTCCCTTGAACACCCTCATCTTCTCCCATGGGACCGCCACTCGCGGCTCATCGTCCAGGTTGAAAGCGATGTCCATGTCGGGGAGGTGCTCGACGAACTTCTGGATAATCTCAATGGCGCCACCCACCATCCACGCGTGGGTGGGCTTGATGCCATCCTGAATGCGGACGGTGCCGTTGCGGATGAGAAGCCCGCCGATGCTGTTCCATGGATTCGTGTTCAACAACTGCGTCTCTTCCCGGATTTGCTGCGGCGATAGAGCGCGGAACGGCAGAAGATTTTCGTGGATTTGATCAAACTCGTCCAGCACGACTGATTTCCTGCTGGTCGCATATTCATACCACTTGTCGAAGCCCCTATACTGCCGTCAGCGGGACGCTCGCGGTGGGATGCGGGGACTACTCACGGTGGTGGATGCTGCTGATACTTGTCCCGGTAACGTCGGACAGCTTCCGTTAGGCTCTCACTGATATTGGCTCGGGCCAACCACGCGCTGTGCTGCTGCTGGGAGTCGTGGATGAGCAGATCGATCGGATGGAGATGGGCAACACTGGGCTGATGGGTCGCTAAGATCAGCCCAATGCCGAATAGAAAAATGGTGAACGCCCGGATACCGATGTTGAAGGCATGAAGCGGTTCGGGCTCATCACCGCAGGCTGTTCGGCCAGCCAACAACACGATGACGCTCAGAAAGACTGATAGGAGCGAAAACAGAGCATATGAAGGGAAAATCAACGGAAAGGGCTGCTGTCCGTTGAACAAGGCCGAGGACCATGTGAAATAGATACATATAAAGCCGGCTAGCGTGGCGAGCCCAACTGCGCCGTAGGATGGAATCTGGGGTTGTTAGCCTGGCTCAAAAAGTGCCCAGCGGAAACATCACTTACAAGCTGGGATGCAGACACGACCACCAAAGTCACCAAGAGCCCTTGACAGACCGAGCTCCGCAGGAAGTGAGAACTGACAAAGCCACCATCATCCCATATCGAGCTCGTCTTTTGGGCAATAATATCAGTGGTCGTCCAAACCAAGGCGACTCCCTGCCAAGCAGGCGGTTAGCGAACTGCGATTGTTGAATCCCAGTCTAAAACCTACAAGAAAGCCCAACCCCCACGAAATCAACGATTGTTTTCTCCCTCTACCGTCTCTCGACCGTCCGCCTTTGGGGGCCAATTCGCCAGCGCCAATCAAAATCACACAGTCGAGGAGTGTGCTGAGCACTTTGAACATGCGGAGGCGCGGATAATGGCCTGAGGTGATGGGGCAGATGAAGGTTGACTGCCGACCTTTCTCGAAATCACTCGTCATCATGCCCCCGATCAGAAGGAGAACAGTCGATATCAGATATCGAACGCGCGTATGACAGACGTAAAAGTGCACGCGACTGACGAAGTTGATGAGGCTGCGGAGCAGCACATTCGAAGGTCCGTCGGGTTCGGTCCATTTGGGAGTCGGTCGGGCACGCTGGTTGCGAATGTAGTCGTATAGGGCGACTAGGAAGGGGATCGCCCACTATAGACATATTCCTCATCAGCATCGACTCGTCTGATCTTTGTGACTTGATTTTGCAATGCGCACTCACGGTGTAGCCGGCCGGTGTACACCCGTCATCGATGGTGAATTCGCGATACAACGCCACCCTTATAGAGCCCACCGCCGACAGCAAGAGAACCTTCGCCCACCGTCTCCGATTGAATTTTCGCGTCGACGGAAAATGGCCGCCATTGAGGTTGGATGACAAGGATGCCTCCTCGAGGGACTCGTCGCGTTCGGTGAGAGGTATGGACGTGTACTTTTGCGGGGAAGACGATTTTATTTCCGTAGGTATGAAGAAGCTTAGGATGAAGAGCGTGAACGCAGCAAGGTAACATGTAAGGATAGCTGTCTTGACAGGATGATCTGTACGGATCCACGCGATCTGTCAGTTCATCGCCCCAACACAGGAGACAGCAGACCGCCCATTCGAACGTACCAAAGGCAAAGGTAGTGTTATAACTCGTGGAGAGAACTGTACAACTCAGTATAAATACACTGGAGTATTATATTTGATCAGCTCAATTTTCCGGGGACGAGTGACGGTCGCATGCGTACCCCAACGAAGCCCGAAGGCCTGTCTCCTGGGAGAAGAGAGTGACCATGTTGCATTAATCACAGTAAATATTGAACGCCATTACTGCATCACTTCCCAATTCGCATCATTTAGTGGAGGTCGCAAGCAGGGAAGGCGATCGTGAGACGACCGGGGGGCAAGGGGGAGAGCTTGTCCAGTCGGATAAACCAAAATAACGATGACCGGAGGGATATTATTTTAGAAATGAATTCGGTCTTAATGATAGATCTGCGGAGAAGGTCCCCTAGACATTGATCCCATGGAGTGGGGACATCAAAAGGGGAGAGGAGCGAAGGAAGGGAGAGCAATGCGATGGGCAAAGAAAGGGACCAAGAGGTCGAGGAATGGAGCAAAGAGAGGCCCAGGATCAAAATAAGAAAATAATAGCTATGTCAGGCCTGGACCGTGGAATGAGGATCAACTATCAAGTATCCCAGGTAGTCGATGTCATCGATCACCACCTTCAATATCGTATTTTTGTTCTTCCTATTTTCGTGATCTCGAATGCGCGTTTATTTGCACAGAATCCTGGATCCCTACAAACTGACCATATATCTCGTCGGTTTGAGAATTCGCCTGGCCTGATCAGGCGGGGTTTGTGCATTTCTTGTCACCAGGGAAATTCCACATCTCTCCCATGGTCCCAGGCCTCGTCATCCAGCAAATTAACCAGACTTGAGGCCAATCAACCGTCATCAATCCTGCTTTGAATCGCGTCGATCCTTTCCCAGCACAATCCTGCTGAGGTCAGCATCCAGGCACTATGCTGGACATAGCGCTGCACTATAAGGGCTAACCTGTTTGGGTTAGATCAAGCGGCACGTGTCTGGCAGTGTGATGACTACTCAGGGAAACAGATGCAGAAGGCGGTGGACAACGGCAGATCATGGCTCCGCTGATAACTTTTTTTTTCTTGCCGGCGCATACGAAAATATTGTCCCAAGCGACAGCAATCTTGCAATTCGATTCCCACCAACCGGCCACTCTCTCTCCTCCCGATTTCTCAAGGGTTTGGACTGTCCCACGGAGGACGCAAGGTTGTGTGTGGGCAACGGTTTCCCCGTCAATATCTCGATACCGTTTCGTTTGCGCTACCGCCGATATACCGATAATCTCGTGAAGCCGACAGCTGCCCATCATGCCTCGCAAGGCGATCGATTCGCGAATCCCCGCGCTCATTCGGAATGGCGTGCAGGAAAAGAAACGAAGCTTCTTTGTGATCGTCGGCGACCGCGCCAAGGATGTCATCGTCAATCTCCACTATCTCATGTCGAGCGCCGATGTCAAACAGAATAAGTCCGTTCTCTGGGCGTACAAGAAGGATCTGCTAGGCTTCACCAGTCACCGGAAGAAGCGTGAGGCGCGCATCAAGAAGGAAGTCAAGAGAGGCATCCGGGAGCCCAACTCGGAGGATCCGTTCGAACTGTTCATCACCCTCAACCAGATCCGCTATGTCTACTACAAGGAGACGGAGAAGATTCTTGGTAACACCTACGGAATGTGTATTCTCCAGGATTTCGAAGCCATGACGCCCAACCTGCTTGCCCGAACGGTGGAGACCGTCGAGGGTGGAGGAATGGTCTTGCTGCTCTTGAAGAGCATGAACAGCTTGAAGCAGCTCTACACCCTGTCGATGGACATCCACTCGAGATACCGCACGGAAGCCCACGATGATGTCGTTGCCCGGTTCAACGAACGCTTTATCCTGTCCCTAGGCAGCTGCGAGTCGTGTCTGGTCCTCGATGACGAGATGAACGTCTTGCCCATCTCCGGAGGCAAAAACGTGAAGCCGCTTCCGCCCCCGGAGTCGGTAGATACGACCAGCACGCCTGCCCAGAAGGAACTCAAGGCAATCAAGGAGAGTCTGGCAGAAACGCAGCCGATCGGATCGCTGGTCAACCTGGCCCGGACCGTCGACCAGGCGAAAGCACTGTTGACTTTCGTTGACTCCATCACGGAAAAGACGCTTCGCAACACGGTGGCGCTGACCGCCGCGAGAGGTCGTGGTAAGTCCGCGGCTCTTGGTGTGGCCATTGCGGCCGCCGTCGCGCATGGGTACAGCAACATCTTCATCACCTCCCCGAGCCCGGAGAACTTGAAGACTCTTTTCGAGTTCATCTTCAAAGGATTCGACGCGCTTGGGTATCTCGACCACGTCGATTACACCATCCTGCAGTCGACCAACCCCGACTTCAACAAGGCAGTCGTGAGGGTCAACATCCACCGCCAACACCGCCAGACTATCCAGTATATCCAGCCCCAGGACGCCCACGTTTTGGGCCAGGCAGAACTGCTCGTCATTGATGAAGCCGCTGCGATCCCGCTTCCCCTGGTCCGCAAGCTCATGGGACCCTATCTGGTCTTCATGGCGTCTACCATCAACGGTTACGAAGGAACGGGCCGGTCTCTCTCCCTGAAACTGATTCAACAGCTCCGAGAGCAGTCAAGGGGTGGCCTCAAGACCAATGGCCAGGAGGACATCGATGTCGCCGATCGCGCCACGGGCAAGGCTGCGAAGAACTCGGAGAAAAGCTTGGGTGGTCGGTCTCTGAAGGAGATCACTCTGTCCGAGCCTATTCGATATGCCCCGGGAGACCATGTGGAGAAATGGCTGAACAGAGTCTTGTGTCTCGACGCAACGCTGCCCAAGTCCAAGATCAACACCCAGGGCTGCCCGCACCCCTCGAAGTGTCAACTCCTGCAGGTCAACCGAGACACCCTGTTCTCCTTCCATCCCGTCTCCGAGAAGTTCCTCCAGCAAATGATGGCCCTGTATGTCGCGAGTCACTACAAGAACACCCCCAACGATCTGCAGTTGATGAGCGACGCTCCGGCGCATCAGCTCTTCGTTCTCGTGCCGCCCATCGACGAAGCCGCAACCAAACTCCCCGAACCCCTCTGTGTCGTCCAAGTGGCGCTGGAAGGTCGCATTAGCAGACAGAGTGTGCTCAACGCCCTGAGCCGCGGCCAGCGAGCCGGCGGCGATCTCATCCCTTGGCTGGTGAGCCAGCAGTACCAGGACGAGGACTTCGCAGGCCTGTCGGGCGCCAGAATCGTCCGCATCGCCACGAACCCCGAGTACATGAACATGGGCTATGGATCGCGCGCTTTGGAGCTGCTGATCGATTTCTACGAAGGCAAATTCACCAGTCTGTCGGAAGATGCCGAGCAGGCTCAGGAGCACATGGTCCGGGTCACCGACGCAGAGCTTACCAACTCCAGCCTCCTGGACGACAACGTTCATGTCCGCGACATCCGCTCTATGCCCCCTCTCTTCGGCAAACTGTCCGAGCGCCGCCCCGACGCCCTGGACTACGTCGGCGTCAGCTACGGACTGACCCCCTCCCTGCACAAGTTCTGGAAGCGCTCCGCCTTCGCCCCCGTCTACCTCCGCCAGACGCCCAACGAGCTCACCGGCGAGCACTCCTGCGTAATGCTGCGCACCCTCTCCCCGGGGTCCAACGACCCCGCCTGGCTGGGCGCCTTCGCGCGCGACTTCCACAAGCGCTTCCTCGCCCTCCTCTCCTACCAATTCCGCGAATTCCCCTCCGTGCTTTCCCTCAGCATCTGCGAATCCGCCAACGCCGGCGCCAAGCTGGACGCCGCCACGACGACCGCCCTCCTCAGAAAGGCCGACCTTGACGCCGCCTTCTCCCCCTTCGACCTCAAGCGCCTCGACAGCTACGCCAACAACCTCCTCGACTACCACGTCATCCTCGACATGGTCCCCACCATCGCAGAGTACTACTTCGCTGGCCGCCTCAACGGCCGAGTCAGCCTCTCGGGCGTGCAGCAGTCCATCCTGCTCGCCATCGGCTCGCAGCGCAAGAATCTCGAATCCCTCCAGTCAGAGCTGAGCCTGCCCTCGTCGCAGCTTCTCGCCATGTTCCTCAAGATCGTCCGCAAGATGTCCTCGCACTTCCGCAACCTCGTCGAGGGCGCCGTCGCCGATACTCTCCCCGCGGAGAAAATCCCCGTCAGCAACGCCGCGAACGACGCCCACGACGAGTCCATCGACGAGCGCTTCAAGCCCCTCGCTCAGAACCTGGACGACGAGCTCCGCGAGGGCGGAAAGCAGGTGAACGACGAGATGCGCGAGAAGCAGCGCGCTCTGATCGACTCTTTGCCGCTTGAGCAGTGAGTTCCCTCCCTCTTCTCCCCTTTCCTTCTGCTTCTAGCCTCTCCCATTCAAGAGTCTTCCGGCCTTTCTCCCGTTCAAGCGCATGGAATAGAATAGAATGAAATGAACAATAACTGATTCCCAGTCTCCAGATACGCAATCAATAACGGCGACGCCAGCTGGGAAGAAGCCGAGAAGCAAGTCCGCGGCGGAGGCGCCTCCACCGTCAGCATCAAGTCGTCCAAGCAGAGTAAGCGCAAGAAGGGCGAATCCGCCCGCGAGCTCTTCGACACGGAGGTCGACTCCAAGAGACAGAAGATTATCAAGAAGGGGACGGAGGGGAAGAAGAAGAGCAAGCATTGATTAGAGGTATTCTTTGTTTTTTGTCTTGCAAAGCTGTTGGTTTGGTTTCAATAACCCAACTAGCCCTATGGAATGCAATATGGCGTCGTGTGGTTTCCTTTTTCCTTCCTTGTTGTGTATGTGTGTATGTGCATTTTTACGATAATTGGCGTTTTTTCATTTGGCTGTTTTATATATCCATTAGATATTTACTGTGTTGCAGTGATATTGAAGAGAGAAAAATAAAAGTTTTTTTTATATAAATTTTTTAACCTACATTTACTTTGCGCTACTCTTTCGAGCCGATGGTATCCTAAACGTTCGCTATGCCCATCCTCCTCGGGACAGATAGCCGACAGTCACACCAACTTACAATTCATCGTGATCGGCAGCAGCCTCCTCCTTCGCAGCGCCAATGATACCCTCCGGCAGCTTGCTCTTCTCTCCCTCACCTAGTCTGATGGCATCGATCCAGGTCTCTACCGCCTTCTGCCCGTAGGCGGCGCTACCATCATACCTCCTCCACCAGCCCCTACGTCCGTTGACCGCGATGATCTCGACTTCCGTGGCATCCGCCGACAGGCCCAGGCCGTCTCTCAGAGCCTGGGCTTTGTCGTTGGTGCTGGGGACGCTGTAGAAGGGGAAGAGCTTCGTCTGTCTGAGCGCGTGCTTGTGCGCGATCTCGGCAAGGCTCGTTAGGGCTTCCTGTGCGGGACCGGTCTCGCTGGACGAGGGGACGAGGGCCAGGACACAGGTGCCGGATTTGGGCATGAGACAGGCGGAGTCTAGTGCTTCTGCGGATGCGAGCGTGTCGATAGTGTGGGACTGGACGGGGGGCTGGGCTGCGGGCTTTTCCTGCGCGTTGTCATTATCTTCATCGTCAGCAGCCTTTGACTCTGGTGATTCGGTCGGCTTGCTGGAGCTTTCAGCGGACTTGGTCGCTTTGGTTGACTTGGAGGATTTGGACTTGGCGGGAGCAGGGTCCTGGTTGGGCGCCGCAGCCTGGCTGAGGAACTCGACCATGGGCTGCTTCTTGAGCTCGCCATCATAAACGATAGGGTCTTTTCCCTCGCCAGGGAGCAAGACGAGGGTGGGGAAGTTCTCCACCTCGAACTTCTCCACCGCGTCGGACTCCTTGCTGCGAATCTGGCCGACCTTGATCGAGCCCAGGAAGTCGATAGCGAGGGCGCGGATAAGGGCGCTGGTCGTGCCTTTCTCGGTGAACAGGATAGCCTTGGGGCTCTCTTCGTCCTCGGAAAGCCACCCGTCCAGATCCTTGTCCGTCACCTTCTTGACGTGGTTCGGGATGCGGTCCACCACCGCGTCGACGATGGCTTTGGCGCTCCGCGCGCCCTGGTAGTCTTCCACTCTCGGCTTGCCGGGTTTCTTGGACGGGGTCATGATCTTGAGCGTCGGGAAGCCCTGCACGCCCAGTCGGCCGCAGAGGGGCTTGTTTGCGTCATCGTCGCAGTTGACCGCGGCTACCTTGGCCAGGCCGTCTAGGTTCTTGGCGGCTTTCTCGTAGGCGGGCTTCAGGTTTTGGCAGTGGCCGCACCATGGCGCGTAGAATCTAGCGACGCAATCCTGTTAGATCTGGGGATGAAGGTAGAGGGGTGAAGAGAGGAGAGCTGCTTACTCTACGATCTTGAAGCCAAGCGATGTTAGTCCTGCTGTGACTGTCTACTCGGGGACTTCTGTCTCGAGTCCACTTACCGACGGGTAGTTCGAGTTCGCGATATGCTGGTCGTAAGTCTTCGCATCTACCTGCAGCACAGGCGATTTCTTAGTATACAGGCCATCCGCGCTGACAGGGAGAGCTGCCAGAAGCGACGCGACGAGAAGAAGCGCAGGACTAGACTGCAACTGCATCATGAAGTGGAATTAAAGACCTGAAATTTTTAAGGACACGTGTTAAGCATAGAACATAGCAGGAGGGACGTCTTCAGGACACGACAGGGAACCGGGAGGAATTATAAGCTCGAGGCGAAGTTGAATGGTGGCTGGATGGGGAGATTGACGCAAGGTGTCCTGAAGCTCTTGGCGCGTCGCCCGAATAGGCAAGGCGACAAACTCCCCGGATCAGTGCTTATTGTTAGCCTTGGTGATGTCAGCAAACGATGACTATATCTTTACTACAAGTATTAAAAATAAAGTAGGTTATCAAGTATAGACCTTCTATTAGAATAGACTCAGGGGGGCCAAGTAACCTCCTTTGAGACTCCGTACTTGATCACAATCTATCTGCTGGCTCCTCATGCTAGCCAGAGAGAAATCTTAAATTAACCATTTCAAGTGGAAGGGGCTTCCTATTTCTACGATATATGCTATCTAAAGTACCAACAAGGTGAATTGCTTTGTGATACAAGATAGCATTCATTCCACATGGGCGTCATGTCTATTTAGCCTTCTCTAGCCACTGAGAACTGTTAGCTATCCACGCAGCACAGTTTCCCGGTATTATCAGTAGTATCACATCACTTACAGTCCAGCACGATCGACCACAATGGATATTCTTCAGCTCAGGCTATTTGGTCAATCAGTATATGTGATAGAGCAAGGAAGCCATGGACTAGTTACCTCCGCTGAATTATGATTAACTAAACTGCTAGCAAGTTTGCAATCCAGCTGCTCGGTGCAATCGGTGTCAGCGTTACACTACTAATGTCAGCTGTTTACTCTCCAAAGGTAAAGAAAGAGCATACCGGAACCCCTACTGCACACCACCGCCAGTTTCTATTTGGGAAAACACTGTCCATCATGTAACTTATAGCCTTGCCGTAGTTGTTAACTTGCGGCTCTGGAGCGGGGATGGCCAAGGCTCCTGTGCTGAGCACAATCGTGGTAACGAAACACTGAGACAATCTCATGCTGAATATTTCTAATGACACAAATTTGAAAGCTAGTCAATTTGGATGTTGAATTTGTCAAGTCAATCCCCAGTGAGCGAAGGGACTTTATATACTGTTGGTCTGGGGACCATGAAGTGATGTAACTGAAGAAAAAGGAGCTAAGAACCGAAATAG
Source organism: Aspergillus campestris IBT 28561 (assembly GCF_002847485.1). Classification (NCBI taxonomy): domain Eukaryota; kingdom Fungi; phylum Ascomycota; class Eurotiomycetes; order Eurotiales; family Aspergillaceae; genus Aspergillus; species Aspergillus campestris. The sequence goes on along the minus strand of NW_020194340.1, from coordinate 732,329 downwards.
AAGATGGGAGTCTAAACAAGAATGTAACTTTAAGGATATAAATGAAGATGCAACGAAAATGTAACGAAGAAGGCAACGAACGATGTAACGAAGCATATGAACAAGTATGAAGGCAAAGTACATACCACCAGAGCCACAAATGTTTGTGGACCCGTATGATCGGCCTCGAAAACACAATATAGGAAACAGGAAGGTGTCGGACATCGGACACCTGTAGCAGTGGAGAACGGCGCCATCGATTTGCGACCAAGATGGTATCGTGGTGTCCCTACCAGAGGGCTTTCGAGGGTAGCAGATTACAAGTAATTCTGTTACTACTAAGACATAATCATAACTATAGAGTCCTCACTGAACATGATATACTCTATCTATTGATATTATTGGCTATTCCATAGATACTATCTGTCGAGAGTATGTTCTTGGTATGCCCTTAGATGATAGATACCATAAGACTAACAAGTAATATAATCCCCTAAATAAACAGATACTCTGGTATAGTGGCTGAAGGAACACGAAGTATAGATCATTGCTTGATGAAAGAAAGAAGATCTAATAAAAAGTGCAGCTGAAAAGCCAGTGCAAGCTAACAGGGCAGGGTCAGAAACAGCGAGGACGGTCCTTATACACAAAGTGCCAATGGTAAAGGTTACCAGTGGTTGTTGAGAGCATTTCATACCCCGGCGGTCAGCTCTGCAGCCACTGCTCGAAGATCTTGAGCATCGCGTCCTTTATCCGGACTACATCCCTTTCCCCAGACAAACAGACGAGCATCCGATAAGTAATTCGAGAGGGTGACGGTTTCGTTAGTCTCGGATTCAACCAGTGTGAGTGGGTCAAGGCGAGACACTGAAACCGACAAAGAACCGTTTTTTCCGCAAACATTGAAAGTGGTAGTCAGTCGTCACGTTGCATTGGGGATAGACTAGTCATCAGATGAAGATTGTCAATGGTTTCCCATCTGTCTCCGCCAGTAGATACTCAAAGCAGACGTATATCACTGTTTTATATGAAAATCGGTGGGCATCAGTGGCTCTCAGCCACTACATCAAATTACCGAATTGGCATTTGATCAGGCTTGATATGACTGATATCTCAACAGATACTCATCAGATCCATTGGGGACAGCTGCTTATTTATTGGTTTTTGGAGAAGCGCCATTGTATACCTGTGATCCCAACCAGGCATGACTTCAATGACAAGCAGCTCGCTCAAGGTGGTATAGTCAAGCTTCAGGATGTCGCGGCAGTGGCTTGTATTACCCAACAATGCAGCGAGCTCTGATGAGATGCCTCTTCAGGAGAGCACCGTACTGCTCACGAACAAGACAGGAGCTTACTGGGTCCTTCGTACAGTAGTGTTCTCGCGGCGTCCGTTCCGTGGGCTGCGACCATTGTGGTTTGTATGTGTCGCACTGAATATTAGGTTACTTACGAAGCCCAAAAGTGTGATGGTGTCTCTTGTAGCTAAATGTTAATCCTTGCAACCGTATGGGTACATTCTCCGACACAACGCAGGACTCAGTCGATGGAGGAGCGTATTAGCCGGTCCGGCTGATGGGGAAGGAACGACTCCCATGGATTCCGAGGAAGGAACAACCCGCAGAACCCATTCAAGTACTTAGATCCAGGATCATCATGGATCTCAGCTAGGGTAGATAGAAGTGGCCTTGCTAGCTAGCTTGATTGAATGCACGAGTCTGTTAGGTGTATGGTTGTGGATCGCTCGATTGGCGCTTCGATCAGAAGGTGGGGTATAAAGGTGTGGATGTTGCAGTGGGTGATCGGCATGTCCCATCTATCGAGATCACGTGACAGTGTATGTTATAACAAACCAAAGGTGATGCAGCACAGCTGACTAAATATGGTCGACGATGTTGTTCCTGATCCCGCTCCATTTCTCCCCCGCATTCGCACATGTCGGTGGAGACCAGCGGTGGCATGCAACCACCACAGGACCTAGGGCCCCTAGGCATAGCCTTTTTGCCACGAGAGATCTTCTGGATGATCTTAAACCAGCTTCCGCCCAATGATATCGTCCGTTGTCGCCGTGTCTCCCGGTCGTGGAATGATGCGTTTTCAAACCCCGACAACCTGGTCCCGCTCTTGAAGCAGCTCTTCCCAAGGGCAAAAGGGGTGAGGGAACCTCTTCGTGAGGGCTTATTTGATGAACTGGCGGCATGCGATGACCCCGGTAGATGGCGCAAGCTCTTTGACCAGGTAGCCGCCAGGTATGACCATCTCAGTCGCGGCAAGCCGTGGTCCGTCCAAAAATACAAACTCTGTGATGAGTTTGGAGTCACGGGCGAAAGGGAGTGGTTCCAGGTGCAGCCCTGGGATAATCATGCCAGTCACTTGATGCAGCGTGTGGACTGCCCCTTCTCGGAGTCATTCTGGACGTACGAAGATGGCCTTCTGGTCTATCCCAGCGCTGATTTCTCGTGTCTAGTTCTCATGGACTTGGAAAGCGATAGGAAGTTTATGGTGCCGTTCATAGTCACAGGAAAGGTGATTCGACGCATCAGGCTGCAGAAGAGAGTACTCGTGGTCGAATGGGCTGAACCGAAAGCATTCCATTGGCTGAATGATAGCGACGGGGTGCATCGTCACTTTGCATCGTCCTTGGATGTGAGCTGGGCCGATAACGGCTGGCGAATCACCTTTCGAAATGAGTGGAAGATCATGTTTCTCGGACACCCTTTGAGCGAGAGAGATCGGTTTTATTCCTCCCACAGCCAGACACACTACGTCATCTATATTTGGCAGCCCAATCGCAGTTTATACACCGCTGACGAGGATGCTCCCATCGAGTCACTGTCGGTGTGGGACATCTCCAAACCATCTGACTACCGACCTTCCCTAGACCCGACAGGTCGTGGTCGCGAGGACGCACAAGACCCGGGTCCCTCTATTATAACACGCCTGGGGTTCAGAGAATTGGGATTCTATTCAGTCCGACAGCGCGGTCTCCCAGGAGTCCAGTGCCTGCACATTACGGACGACGATCGATCGATCGAGATCGTCCAGAATTTCTGCACGGGCCCGATCGACCGTCTTGTCGGTCCTGCTGAGTGGGTATCTCAGGTGCAGGTCACCAGCATCCCATTGATCGGTGACGGGCCATGCTGGCGACGATTCGCTGACGTAGCGCTTCCTCCCTACCGTGGAAATGGGAGCTTGCAGACAAACCCTCTTAGCTTTGCCATTTGCAACGAGCCTTGGTATACCATCGTCTCCGAAGCATATGACTCTGAAGCTGGAGTTGGCTTTTGTCTTCATCTGTCCCCCGCTTCCTGGCCGTTCGACCTCAACACGTCCCTCAGTATCCGGACACCTTTCTCGGCCATCACCCTCAAGCAGGAAGATATATATGAGCTGACAAATAAGGGAATGATATACGGGAACGAGAGATATTTGGTTGGCGAGAATGGAAACCGTGAACTAGTGATTTACAGGTTCGACAGGCAGTGATTATTGCTATTGCAGTGACGACACCTGCATTTCATACATACCACTCGAAATCAATGTTTGGCTGGGTTGATATCAACCATTCTGCCAAAACGTTTCGCAGACCACTATATGGCAAATGGTCTCATCTACTCAGAAAACCCACCGGGTCGACAAATTACCCCAGTGCGTCTCTCTCATCGACCATGGCGCTCTTCATGCCCCGGCCTACAACTCAGGAAGAAGCGGCTACGGGGAATGATTTCCATCCAATCTCGATCGCAAGGCTGATATGTGTGGCTTTCGTCGAAATTGAACCTCGGATTCTCGAGATACAGCTGTATTCTCCACACCACTTCAACTTGGGCCTGAACACGCTGGCAAGGAGATACATGTGCATCAGAACCTTACATTTGAGCTCACAGATAGGGGGGAGACACCTCTTAGCCCTCCAAGAGATCAAGCCACCACCCAAGCAGTGCCAATGGCCAATATCATGTCAACCGAAAGCCTTGTATATATGATGACTGTGGATTTCCGGCCTTATGATATCCTATAGTAAGGAGCTGCCTCAAATTTGATAGTATTCATAATGAACAAGCATTCAATCTCTCATATCACAAACACATTTTGCTTTCACCATATTGTAGAATATCTTCGTTGAAATGTTGGCGATCCCAATTATTAGGGCGTAATCATCTGCCCTATCATCCAGCTCTTTCTTTTATCATTTCTTTTTTTTTACGGAGACAACGCATCTTTCTTCCCAGAAGGAAGGCCATACTTGGTCCCCAGAAACAGCTATCTCCGACTAGCTATGAGCTGCAGGCGGATATCTATCTCGCGAGAGATACGATACGACTTGATGGTGCATAGGCCCAAGTGGTGGCGTTTCTTTTGTATACACCTATTGGGGTATATCAAACCAGAGGATGTTGCTAGACGATATTAGATGCAAAAAAGAAAAAATTTTACCAGAGGAAATGGTTGTCTTATTATCTTGCTTTGTTTGGTCATAACTACCTACCTAGCTCTGTACCTATCTTCCGCGATCACACTTCCATCTGACAGGTTGAGTCTCTCCAGGCTACTTAGGTACCTAGCTGAAGTTGTCATGCGAGTCATTCCTTATTATCAGATCAGAGCAACCCTTACTGGTTGGCACCACGCAGGTTATCTCCCATACAACAACAAAAACAACGCCATCATCACATAAACCCATCCCTTGTCCCTACCACATTAAACCATCCTACTTATTATCATCATATCCCTGAAACTTACATCCCACACAAGCCTTACAACCACAGCCCGGACAAGTCAACGTATAGACCGGCATCCACCGATGACAAGCCTCACACTCGACATGCTCAAATTCCTTCTCCCACGGTCCAAGATGAAGACACTGCTCTTTGCTCTGGTGCGTAGGCAAGGGTTGTGCGTGGGTGAACGTCTGCCGGACGCCTTCGAGCCAGCCGCAGAAGGTTTCCATGACGATGCCTTGAAATTCGACGTGCATGTCTTCCTGGGTGTAACGCCCGCTGGGGTGGTTGAGCTTGGCGTTGAAGTATGGGATGAAGGGGGCGAGGTAGGGGTTGGTCTCTGGTGGGAGTTCGCTTTCAGGCGGTTGGGGTACGCTGCTTCTGGGGGGTGAGAATGAGCTGGAGATTTGGGAGTGGGCGTCTGTGAAGGAGTCTTCATCGCTATAGCATTCGTAGAAGATGGCGGGCTCCTGGTCTGCTTCGCTGAGGGGGATGCCACCTTGGTTTTCTTTGTTTTCGGGTTCGTCAGATTCGTTGGACTCTTCAGGGATAGGGGTCTCTTGGTGTGTGTAGTCCTCAGCTGGGTTGTGCCCGTGGGACTGCTGTGAAGGAGTAACGGGATTGAAGCTGTCATCGCAGGCTTCGTCCGGCTTGACCTCTTCATCCAGGTTCACGTCCTTATCCAACTGTACTCCCTCTTCCATGACCTCGCAATCATGCTCTTGATCGTTGCCATTGTCATGATGCAGGGCTTCGTCACCTTCCTCGAATTGTTGATCTTCTCCCTGTTCATCCTCTGCATCCCATTCAGCATAATCGCAAGAGTGCTGCTCATCCTCCTCACCATCCCAACACCCATAATAAAACTCCTCCTCCATCTGAGTATAGCCCTCTTCATTCTGCTCACGCCAACCACCCCCCTCATAGCCCCTGAAGTTAGAACCTTGAAAGCTAGCAGCAAAGTAAGCACTCCCAAACCCACCCCCCCAAAAGCCCGCCCTCCCAAACCTCTCCCTCTCCCTCTCCCTCTCCCTCTCCATCTCCTCCCTCCTCACCCTCTCCTCCTCCGCCCTCCTCTCCTCCACCTCCTGCTCCCTCCTAATCTCCTCCCCAAACCTCACATCCGCCTCACACCGCTCCCTCTCCTCAAGCGACTCATTCGAAAACGGATCCATATGCACGCTATTCGCATAGCTGTACATATACCGCGCATTGCTATTGCGCATGTTGTACCAGAACGGGTTCTGCGGGCGCCACCCGTGGTAGGATGCGCTGAAGAGCACGTGGTCGTCTAGTTTTCGTTGGCGGGCGAGGTGCGCGTCGTGGGTGCTGCGCCGGTGGGGGTCGCGGAGGGTTTCGACGGCTTGTTGGATCTGGATTTGGTTAGTTGGTTGGGGAGGGTAGGTAGTTATAATTGTTTTTGAGAATGAAGATATGAAGATGAATGATAAGAGGGATGCTATCCTCACCTTGCGGAACTCATCAATAGACTCAGTACTTCCGCCTGATTTGTCCGGGTGGTGCTTCAGTGCGAGGCGTTTGTAGGCGCTGTTGATGTCTTTTGTGGTTGCGTCGTTGGTGATGCCGAGGATTTCGTAGTAGTTTACTACTGCGATGGAGGTCATTGTTATGGAGGTATGGTCTATGGTTTTTCTGTTGTGGTTGGGCTTGTTTGGTCTGTGGTGTTGTGATGCTGTAGTGCTCTGTTTGAGATGGTTGTAGGTGGAAGAGGATGGATGGGTGCTTAGTAGGTCTTCAGATGTGAGGTAGGACTGGTGAAAAAGTTAAAGATCAATGTCAGTGGGAAGTTTGGAGTGGTTTGTCTGTTCGTGTCAAAGAGAGTAGTGGGTGGTTAGAATAGAGAAGGAGCTAGCAATCGTCAACTGTGATTGAGGGTGCCCACGACCACTTCGTGTACCCATGCGATATCACTACCTATTGATAACTATGAATTGACGAGACGCTGACAATACCCCCGAACAGGAGAGTAAAAAGGAATGAATGACAATAACCTTTACCATCCAATATCAATCCAATACGATCCTATCACTGAATATCCAGGAAACAAAGAAAATGTGTGACTGATTTACACGCGAAAGTATCTAGGTATTGATGTTTAAGTCTACACAAAGGCGACTCCATCCCAAAGCTTCGTGAAAAGCTTTTACATGTCCGCAGAGGCGGTGGCACCGGTGATAATTTCGACCAGTTCGCCAGTAATGGCGGCCTGGCGCTGACGGTTGTACAGAATCTGGAACCTGTAGGGTATTAGAAAACGCTCAAGCCAATTTAGGGCTGCATGACTTACTTGTTGATCATCTCACCAGCGTTCTTCGAGGCGTTCTATAGAAAGGAAAAAGGTCAGTAAATATAATGGGAACTACGATTCCAGGAAAACTTGCCTCCATGGCGTTGCGACGAGCCTATTTATTGATTAGCATGAGTCCATATCGGCCGATAATATAAATCTTGGGGTCTTACCGAAATCTCGCAAGCGTGGCCCTCAGCCATAGCCCAGAACAGGCTGTTGGCGAGAGAGTACTGGCGGAGGTTGGCCAGGGCCTCCTCGTCGACCTCGAAGGCGGAGATGTTGGCTAGGGAAAAATATTAGCTTGCTGGCTAATTGCGAAAAGCATCTCCAAGACTAACCGGACTGGGTGATGGCCTCCTCGGAGAAAGCCTCGATGGTCTGGGCCTCGTAACTCTGGGCATTGACGAAGTGGTTGTAGATGATCTTCACGCTGGAGTAGTCCTCGGGCAGCAGAGCGATCTGGTCGGCAACGGCCTGGGCGTCGGCGAAGGTGGGGATATCCTTGCAGACGTTGGCGAAGCTCAGAACCAGGGCATCGGCGTTGGTTCTGGCCAACTGGGCCTTGGCCTTCTCGCCGAGAACGACGATGTCCGAGTTGGGGTACTGCTGGAAGACACGGCGGGTGGCCTTGCTCAGACCGGAGTGGATACCACCGCAGAGACCCTTGTCGGAGCTGGCGACGACCAGCAGAGTCTTCTTGTCGTCGAGAGGCTTGGTCTCGGCCTCCTCGAAGACGGTGTTGGAGGTCTGACCGTAGGCACGAGACTCACCCATGGCCTTCTGGGCACGGGTCAGACGGGTCGAGGCGATGACCTTCATGGTGTTGGTGATCTTCTCGATGTTCTTGATGGACTTCAGACGGCCCTCGATTTCACGCAGGGTCGCGAAGTTAGCCGCGTTGGTGGGGGCAGTGCTTTGAGGGGAAAAAATTGTCAGCTATCAATCGTCTTTCCCTCTTGACCACACTCCATCCCTCCATGATCGTCTATCTTTTCCCTTCTCATCCATTGTCGGGGACGGCATTGGAGGAGGGTCCAACGGAGTTCGAAGATACGGTGGGCGGATGGATTGTGCAGAGCCAGACTTACCGGGTGACGACAGCACTGCCGGCCCTGACGGCCGGACGCACAGCACGAGAGAACATGGTGAGATCAAGCCGGTGAGGTTGAGGAGGGAAAGGGACCAGCGAATGGGGGCGGGGCGAGAGGAGTGGTGGTAGAGCAGAGAGCCGCGAAGGTCAAATCGGTGGTCTGGTAACGAAAGAAGACGTTGTGACTTTGGGGACTCCTGTTTCTGTTCTTCCGACAGCCGGCAGAACGGGAAGCCATTGTGCACTAAGCCTGATTAGGCTGTCCAGCCATCTCGGGAGAAGCAGGAAGACCACAAGTGCAGCCATTTTTGGTGAGTTTGCGTGGATGACATAAGCCGCACTCCGGCGGCAACTCGGGAATGCCTGTAATGCACGTATCGACACCTGAGGCAGGCACACGAGCCCACACAGCAGCCGGAGTCCACTCCAGTATTATCCCATACCTTCCGTACCCTCCAGTACTGGAAAGATTTGCCTGAATTTCCGTCATTTTTTCCTCAGCCAAGTGGACACCTCAGGCTAGTCCGGGACCCAAAGGAACGTGAGATCGATCGCCTCAGGCCCCCAAGGCCTCGCTTTCCCATTCCTGCTCTTCCCTCTCCCTCCTCTTTTCTCTTACCCTATAACCAACTCTCCCTCCCTCTTTTTCTCTTCTTCCTTTTTCCTCATTCTCTCTCTCCCGGTCCTCCCTCTCTTGCCACTCATTCCCTCACTTCTTGGCTTCATTTCAATGTATTCTCGCTTCCTCTGACCTTCTCACCTCAGCTCGAGCCTTTCATTGGCCAGAATCTCCTTGATCTCTTCCCTCAGGCAAGCGCCTACGCTCTTCTTCAGACTAGGCCGGTCACCCCCAACGCCCTCTACCGTGCACCGAGTCTCCCTACACACCCAGCTCTCGATTCGGCGCATTTCGCATTACCGTTCAACCATCATGAGCTCGTCAGACGATGATACCCCGCTTGTGCAGGCCAACGGCCGGTCTTCTGGTGAGTTCCCTCGTCCCGTTCTCCTCACTCTCTAGTCCTCTCCCTCGCGACGAGGCTTCACCGCGACCCCCTCTTATCCTCTCCCCTAGAATCTACGTTTGCCACATGGTGATATCTTCTTCGGCTTACATTGCATCTCTCTCTCTCTCATTATAGGTATCTCCAGAGACGTTGCGATGAAGGACGCAGGGCGTACGAATGGCAACATCCACAAGGGCGATGTGGCGATGGAAGATGTGGATGCAAGCGCCAGCAAGAGGAAATCGCGAACCAGCGTCGGCCAGAGGAAGTCCTACGCGGAACCCGAAAGCAGTGAGGATGACCAGCCCTTGGTACGCCTGTTCCCTGAAACGCCAATGATTTTTCTGCCCTTCACCCTGCGACACTTCTGCTGTCGCTGTTCGTTTCAGCGGCTGACCATTCGATAGAGCAAGCGTCGTCGCACTTCTGTCAAAAAAGAGGAGTCTTCGGATGACGACGTCCCCTTGGCTAATGGAAAGAGGACCCCCAAGGCCGCCCAGGCCGCCACCGGCGCAGAATCCGATTCCGACGTCCCCATCGGCAAGAAACTTGCCTCGGAGAAGAAGGCGACCCAGCAACGGGCGACGAAGGATACCAAGGCTCCCACCAAGGCAACCAAGCCCGCGCCCGCCAATAACAGGCGGCAGTCGAACGGCGTCAAGAAGGAACCCGTCGATGACGCGAAGCCGACGGCGAGACGGACTATGACGAAGAAGATCAAGGCGGAGCCGGAGTCGTCGAGATCCACCCCGGCGAAGAGAGGAAGCGCCAAGTCGGCGGCCGTGAAAAAGGAGGAAAGCGAAGAAGCTGATGACGGCGAGGAAGAGGAATACAGATGGTGGGAGGACCCAACGAAGGGCGATGGCACCATCAAGTGGACCACCCTCGAGCACAACGGTGTGGTTTTCCCTCCGCCGTATGAGCCCTTGCCACAGGATGTCAAAATGAAGTATGACGGCATCCCGGTCACTCTGCATCCCGATGCGGAAGAGGTCGCAGGGTTCTTTGGAGGCATGCTTAACTCGGCCCATAACGTCGAGAATCCGGTGTTCCAGAAGAACTTTTTCGCAGACTTCAAGGACATTCTCAAGAAGACGGGCGGCGCCAAAGATCCCAAAGGGAACAAGATCGACATCAAGGAGTTCTCCAAGTGCGATTTCCAGCCGATCTTCGCATACCACGAGATGAAACGCCAGGAGAAGCGGAACCTTCCTGCGGCCGAGAAGAAACGCCTCAAGGCCGAGAAAGATGAAGAAGAAGCGCCGTATATGTATTGCATGTGGGACGGTCGCAAACAGAGGGTCGGCAACTTCCGTGTCGAACCGCCGTCGCTCTTCCGTGGCCGCGGGGAACACCCCAAGACTGGACGCGTCAAGACCCGCGTTCAGCCGGAACAGATCACCATCAACATCGGCAAGGACGCGCGTGTCCCTCCCCCACCCGAGGGTCATCGGTGGAAAGAAGTCAAGCATGACCAGGAAGGGACATGGCTGGCAATGTGGCAAGAAAATATCAATGGGAACTACAAATATGTTATGCTTGCCGCGAACTCGGACGTAAAGGGCCAGAGCGACTACAAGAAATTCGAAAAGGCCCGGGAACTCAAGTACCACATCGAAAAGATTCGCAAGGATTACCGGAAGAACCTGAAGCATGAGCTGATGGTTGAGAGGCAGAAGGCCACCGCTGTCTATCTTATCGACCAGTTTGCTCTCCGTGCTGGTAATGAGAAGGGCGAGGATGAGGCGGAGACGGTCGGATGCTGTTCGCTGAAATACGAAAACGTCACCCTGAAGCCGCCAAACAAGGTCGTCTTCGACTTCTTGGGTAAGGACAGTATCCGCTTCTATGACGAAGTCGAGGTCGATGCGCAGGTCTTCAAGAATCTGAAAATCTTCAAGAAGCCTCCCAAAAAGGACGGTGATGAGATCTTTGATCGGCTCACTGTAAGTATATACTTATGCATCTGCATGGCCGTGTGCTAACCTCCCTTGAGACTTCCGCCCTCAATAAGCATCTTTCGGTTTACATGCCAGGGTTGACGGCCAAGGTGTTCCGTACTTACAACGCTTCCCACACCATGGGTGAGCTGCTCAAAGACATGAAGGCCACGGGTAACAACGCCGAGAAGGTGAAGGCCTACAACGATGCCAACCGTAAGGTGGCTATCCTGTGTAATCACAAGCGAACTGTCGCCGCAAGTCACGCCAACTCCATGGAAAAGATGACCGAACGGGTGAGCATCATTCTTGACTTTCGAAGGTTGAAGCTTTGCTAACCAAGTTTAACCATCCACAGATCAAGGGGCTTCGCTATCAGAAGTGGCGTCTGAAGCAGCAGTTGCTGGACTTGGAGCCTACCCTCAAGAAGAAGCGGGGCGCAAAGTATTTCGAACTGGACGAGGACATCGACCTCGACTGGATTAAAGAACACCAAGCTTTCTTGATTGAAGAGCAGAAGCAGAAGATTCAGAAGAAGTTCGAGAAGGACAACGAAAAGCTCGTCGCCGAAGGTGAAAAGGAAATGAAAGCCACTGAACTCAAAACCCGGCTTGAAGTCGTCAAAGACCTCGAGAAGAAGTACAACAAGGAAAACAAGACGGGCAAGGTGGAGGCTGAGGGCAAGGGTCCCACCGTCGACAAGATTGATACAAATATCGGAAAACTTGAGCAACGGATCGAGAACATGGAGCTCCAAGCCCAAGACAAAGAAGATAACAAGGAGGTGGCTTTGGGAACCTCTAAGATTGTAAGTTCCTCTCTTATGTGGACAAGACTGTTCCAGAAACTAATGTCACGTAGAACTACATCGATCCCCGTCTTACTGTCGTGTTCAGCAAGAAGTTCGATGTGCCCATGGAGAAGTTCTTCTCCAAGTCCTTGCGGGAGAAATTCGAATGGGCCATTAAGTCTGTTGACAAAGACTGGGAGTTCTAAACCGAGACTCAATCTTTACGCCTTTTTCAGAGATCTGATTGCAGACTGGTTGGCTATGTATTTTTGCTTAACTTTTTCCTTTTTTCTTTTTTCCCTCCCCTTTTGTGCCGCCGTTTTTATATTCGGTCGATGAATTGTGATATATTGCATTTTCTTGTCTTTCCCCAGCACAGCTCTTTTGCCTATGGTTGCTGTAACATTGGTTGCCCCCTACCTCAACAACATCCAGCAATCTCTCCCCCCAAATATACAGCATCCACTCAAAGCTATCGATTCATATATCGCAAAATACAGTCAAGATTTGCTCTTTTCGCTATTCTCTTGTCTTCCTTTTACAATCTTTGTTACGCTGCTCACTATACTACGTTGATAAAGACTACATGATCAATGCTGCCCAGCAAGAAAAAAAAACATGTCTCAGCACATACAGACATCTATCTACACAACATGCCACTTTCACCCGCATTTAAGAAACACATCACCAGAATAACAATGGAGGTCACCCGGAAAGGAAAGATCTGGATACCAGGACAACAAGTCAATCCATAATTGGGCGTGCAACCATCCTCAAGACCCATACATAGAGTTAGGCATTTGGCTCTAGAAGAAAAGGAAAAGATAAAAAGACTTGACAAAACAAATCTAGAAACTCAAAGAAACACTCAAATATACTATGTATTCTACCTATCTATATTGTATGGAATCATTCGGTAGTTGTCTGTCCTAGTAGTAGCAAACCTGTTGAAAGACATATTCAGTCCATCCCTGAGAATCGTCCAGCGATGCATGCCAGACGCCTTGGCAAGCGCCTTGTCGATTATTCGACTTGTCCGCCTTCAGTTTCTGCCGTTCGTCCTCTTCGAGCCCCGTCCGGTTTCTCCTGTTCTAGATCTGCTGCTCTATCCTAAGGATTGCCTGTCAAAGATAACCGCCTCAATCAAGCTTGACACTGTTCGCTGGTGATAAACCACCTAGTTAATCAAGCAGAAATGGTGGAAGCTGGCTCAGATGCCGCATTCGCTTACCATGAACCGCCAATAACAACTATACTGAACCAGACTGGATTCCTCGTCGTTTTGAATCTCGTGAATGTCTGCCTTGACAGAATACTATACTGTGGGCTCGTCGGACAGCTCTTTATCGGCATCCTGTGGGGCACCCCTGGCGCACAGTGGCTCAATCGTGAGACAGAGACTGTGATCCAACAGTTAGGGTATCTAGGACTGATCATGTTAGTATACGAGGGTAAGTATATAGTTCTCAGGCCTGTACAATGTAAACAATCTGCTGACGCTCGATCAGGCGGTCTGTCAACATCTATCAAGTCCGTGAGGGCAAACCTCCTGGTTTCCGTCTGCGTTGCCATCACCGGCATTGGAGCACCGATGGGTCTGTCGTTCGTTCTGAAAGGGCTCGTCAATGCAACCGCGTTACAAGCATTCGCTGCAGGCGCAGCCCTCAGCGCGACCAGTCTCGGAACCACCTTTACGATACTTTCCACGACGAATCTGATCGCCACGCGCCTAGGGACAGTCACGACCAGCGCCGCAATGCTAGATGACGTCGTCGGGCTCGTCATGGTTCAAATCATCTCGAACCTCGGCGGGAACGCTTCATCGTTCAGCTCGCTGACGGTTATCCGTCCCGTCTTCGTCTCTGTCGGTTTTGCCGTGGGTCTTTTCCTTCTGTGTGCGCTCGTCATCAAGCCAATTTTCAAAAGAATCGTCTCCGCGAAGCCCAGGGTCCCTGATTTCATGGCAAGCGTGCAATTCGCATTTCTATATCAGACGGTTTTCCTCGTGGGACTTGTCGCTGGGGCCACTTATGCGGGCACGTCGAGCCTGTTCGCGGCTTACCTTGCGGGCGTTACAGTCACTTGGTTTGACGGTATGCTTACAGAGTCAAAGGTGCCACCTAGTGCTGCTTCTCCTGGGTCATCCCCGACAAACCGCGTTTCTTCAAACAGCGGGGCCCAAGACAGTGATGCCTGCCATCCCAGAAGGCAGTCCCAGACCTCAAATACAACCCCCGCAAACGCAGCACAACGCGCCGAACCCGCAACAGGCGAGAAGGTCTACGAGAAATATTACAAACAGCCCGTGAACCGAATCCTCACGCCACTATTCTTCGTCAGTATCTATCTATCTCCTCGACCTATATGCGTAGAAATGACCTAACGTGAATAAAAAAAAACTAGGCATCCATCGGGTTCGCAATCCCCATCACCGAAATGTTTCAAGGAAGTGTAGTCTGGCGCGGCATCATCTACGCGCTTTTGATGGCGTTCGGGAAATTGATCACTGGTATCTGGCTCGTTCGGTTCTCTTTCTCATCCCGCCCCTTGTCAAGCTTCGCAAGCGGATTGAAACGACCGTTCTCTCGCATCCGTTTTTTCTGCATACCCGCTCGAACCAGCAACGATCACAACAAGAAACGACATACCCAAGCTGAACCGAACCCCCCCATGCAGTCCTCCAAAGAAGGCACCGTCACCGCCTCAAACAATCAAGCAGACACCCCCAATCCAGAAGCCAAGAATCGCAGGTCATCAGATACCCAAAAAGGCGCCGCCAGCCACCCCGAACCCCAACCACAACCCCACACAACCACCCCTCACCAACCCCCAACACACCCCTTCCCCTTCCCCCCAAAACCAAAGTCCCTCTATCCCCCCTCAATCCTCGGTCTGGCGATGATCGCGCGCGGCGAAGTCGGGTATCTCATCGCGTCGCTCGCGCAGAGCCAAGGCATGTTCGGGGTTGGGTCGTCTGGGGGAACGTCCGAGATCTATTTGGTTGTTATCTGGGCGATATCGATTTGTACGCTTGTTGGGCCGATCTGTGTTGGCTTGCTTGTCAGGCGCGTGAAGAAGGTACAGGAGGTTCGGGGTGCGTCCTCTGGCTCGGATCCGTTGGGGGTGTGGGGGATTTGATGGGTCTTGGTTTGGTACGTTACTTAGACCTGAATCTAAGACAAGACCACTTGGTCAACTGTATGGAAATAACAAGACATTACCTACCTACTGCAGTATCAACTTCTAGTAATGTCAAGACAGGTATAGACACCTTGATTTTCACATCGCTCCAAAAGAAAGGAATAAGATCAAATCAAGTCAGATCACAATGTTGAATAAGGATTATAAAGACTTTGCAGCCCATAAATCGCCGAGCGCCGTTGATTGATGGAAGACGGGAGATTCTATCGAAGAAACAAGCAAGCAACATGTTACACCAGAAGACAACCAACACAATGTCAAGGTAGATAGATGATGACAGGATAGCGGAAGTTCTGTCGATCCAGTCCCGCATTCAGACCATACATGTATGTGACAAGAGACAGCAAAAGGATATAATATGAGAGAAGAAAAGACAAGGCGAATGGAATGTAAATAAATGTACAAGAATTGTGTCCCACGGTAGTCAGTATATTTGCAGGGGGTAATAGACAGAACGGTATGCGGGGAAATGGATATAGGAGAGCTTTTGACAGATCCATGTCTAAAACCTAATAGTACGTGGCACGATCACGATCAGAAACGTGTACATTGAGCGATTTGGATCAAGGGCCATGGAACGTACCAGTGCTCAGGAACAAGAAACACAAGACAGACAGGAGAGATATTATAAATTACAGGCAAGTGCAGCATTCGACCTGCAAAACGCGTTGCTCACTCACTTTGGGAGGAAACAAGTAGCAGGGCGGACGGGATTTGGTCAGGTGTGACATGGATCCAGGCGAGACGATTTGTGCCGTTATGGAGGGCAGTCTTGGTGATCGTGTATAAAGGGAAGCAACTTTCGTGAAGAGGCCGTAAACTGGTTGTTGCTACCATATTATCTTGCAAACCCCCGGGGACGGACCCGTCCAGGGGAGGGGGGAAGACAAGTGTGGGACAGTGGAAGGTCCAAATAGCTTATGGCCACCAGCCCATCCGCTTGTAGCTCTCTACAATAGCGCGCACACCCTCGGCATCGAAGCGCTCCCGGGTGGGCTTCCATCCTAGAGTCGTTTCGAACAAGGTCCCGTCGATGGACATGTCCGAGTCCTTGAGCACGTCCCGCTCCAGGAAAGGGCTGATGGGGCCGGGACGCTCGATTTTCTTCTGCTCGATCAGCTCCGCCCACACCTGCAGGCACTCCTCGTTCATATCGTCAACCACATCGTCCATGTTCATCTTGGCAAACTGGGATGCCAACGAGCCCAGGAAGGTGCACTTCAAGCCAAACACCGTCGACAGGGCCTCCGCCACGTGCTCCTGGCGGGTGTCGCCGTGATCGACGACATTGAACGCGATCGGGACGGAGCCGGTGGCATTCGCCCGCCACTCGGCCGCCTTCCACAGTGCGCTGGCGGCATCCCCGACGTACAGGGTGTTGATCTTGAGATCCTTGGTGTAAAGAAGCTCCAGGTCTTTCTGCAGATCCAAGTGCACCCGGGCCAGGCAGATGCCCGTGGCGAAGTAACCGGGGTCATACTCTCCGTACACATGCGGCAAACGTAGGAGGGTGTAGTTGAGCCCCGAGATCTTCTCCAATTCGGCACTGGCTTTCATCTTCCATTCAGCCAGCTTGTGCCAGGGCTGAAGTTTGTCACCCTCCTTTCTGACCGAGGAACCCGGCTTGTAAACGTGGGCCGTGGAGCACTCGACGAAGGACCGGATGCCGCGGCGGGCAACCTCGCGGCCCAAGGCCACGGTGAGGGCGTAGCTGCGGAGCTCGTAGACATCGTCGGGTTGGGAATGCCTCGTCTCCCCACCACAGTTGATCACATAATCGAATTGTCCGCCATTGGCACGGTCGAAAATGCGCGGGAAATGTTCTGGAGACGACCGACCGGATCGAAATTAGCAAGGAGCACTTCCCCCCTCCGCAAAAGTGGGGCTGGGAAGGGGATACTCACGTTCCCGACTTGCGTCCGCCTGGACGAACTTCTCCTTTGAACACGCCTCTTGAAACTCGGGGGCCAGCCACGCAAGCTGCGGAAGAACCTTGTCAACAAGTCGCACTTCCGAGGCCAAATTATTATCGTGGATATAGCGAGCCAGATGACGGCCGATGAAACCTGCAATGGGAAGAAAGCGATCAGTTTCAAGTGTCAATGATCCTTCCAGCGTGGGGTGTTCTTGTGGTGGAAACATACCGAGTCCTCCGACAATCAGCACAGCGGGTTTCGTGTCACTCGCCATGGTTTGTGATTTATGCAACAGGGATATGTAAAGGAGTGACAGTGACGGTCAAGTCACAGGATAGAGTTTCTTCGACGGGTGTCTTGTATAAGCTCAGTGTTCGTTCTGACACCCCGCACCCGGTTTCGATTCAATAGAGGAATGCGGGGAGGGTTAGAATAGGGGAGGAGGGGGAGGAGATTGAAAAAGAAAAAAGGAGAAGTTGAAGGGAGTGATGAACAAGAGGGAAGTACTTTTGTTGGCAGATCACCAGAGGTTCAGACTGAATGGGAAAGGGAGAAGAGGCGAGGATAGAGTTGAAGGAATGGAGATAGGAGAGACGAAAGTACGAAAGGAGAGAAGAGAAGTACGTTGTCGGAGGGGAGGAAAGGAAGAGAGAGAGAGAGAGAGAGGAAGAGGGGAGATTGGAGAGGGGAGGAGGAAAGAAAGAAACAAAGTAAACTAAGTCTCAACTACGGAGTCAAAGTAAACCCTCACCATCTCTTAGGGAGTATCAATTCCCCTAGTATGATTATGATATCCCATCGTTATTATTCCTCTTCCTTCCACTAACTCTCTGGAGAAGTCAACAACTCTCATCGGATTCAATTTTAATCTGAGACACGGCTCTCCATCTTGAGCCATCCATCGTGCTCCTTCTGACTCGGGAAATACATGATGTCCTGATGCCCCTGACGGATGATCGTGATCATGATTCCGATTCACGATGGAGACTATCCCATGGGGGTAAGATCGAAATCATCGCCTCATTCAGTCCGTTCTCTTCAAATAGCTCATTTGATTAATTGATTTGTCTTTCGCCAGAGTCGTACACTTCCACTGAATCCACTACCGGTCGTCCACACAAGCCTTGTCAAGTTGCCACTTCTCGAGGATACTAAATATTATTTATTATTACCTCGACTAAGATGATGATGTCCTTGATTATATTTCGAGAATGGAGTCAATAGATGAAGCAGGACCAACAGAACACAAGAATGAACCCCACTCGGACGAATTACAAACCCAACCCAACTTTGTCTACCGAGCAAACTCCGCTAGTGCTGCGTCTGGAAATTTCGCCAGCTCCGGGGATGGAAGGTGATTCATCATGTCTTCCCCTGCCAAGCACGCGTTGTGGGACATTCTCCGTTCTTCAGGAAGTCCAGGGACCATAGTCGTCCCGCTCCCAAGTGGGTATGTCCAACAGGAGTACTTGACCTCCTGTTGGAAATGGAGTCCATGTCGTACACAGATAGTTAGTTGTCGGCTAGTCCTGGTGGATTGATTCTGGTGACAAAGAGAGGAAAAGAGACTGATTACAAAAAAGACGTTTACGACCGAGGTCCTTTTTTTTTAGATCCTTTTTCCGTTCGGACTATCGTTTCTTGTCATCAAGACGGTTTACCCCATCTTAAGATCCCTAACTATTGCCCTCTAAATACATGCATCCTACTATCCAGACTAACACCAGACGCTTGCAGGGATCAGAGTCAAAGCGCACATTGCACGGACAACATCCCCCAATCCCCGTCTTACTGAATCAATCCCAAGGCATCTTCGGATCATCCCAGGGAATAACCAGTTGATCGACACAGGTCTTGGGATATCCGTCGTCGTACGAGTCAAGCATGGTTACATTGCCGTCCCAATCGTGGGGGATCCAGTTCGAGTTTCAACGCTTCCTTGTTTCTTGATTACCTCGCCCTGAGGTCACCATCGGAGTTAACGGAGGTCCAGTAGATCCACAAATGGAATCAAATTTGCGCCTCCTTTCGCCTCTTACGACACATAAAGGAGAGATAGATGCAAACGGATGCACTACTTTGATCTTCTTGATCTCATTTCTATTTTTCTATTATTTCCCTTCTTCCCTTCTTCTTTTCCTCATTTCTATTTTATTTTATCTTATTCCACTATCATTTTTTTCCTCGCCATCTTCCACCCGAATCGGCTCGCCCCGTAACCTACCAAATCCCGGACCGACCAAAAGTGGCATTACGATGCGGATCACCACTGGATAACTAACCATCGGGATCATTTCTAGCCCAAAACCACACATCCATAACGGAAATTAATCATACTAAAACCCACTAGTTCCGTCCCTCTTTCGAGTCCATCGCTTCTAGTCTGCAGTCTACAGCAGTTTTCCTTTTGCCGCGACAGTCGAGGATCGACGGGGAGGATTTCAGGTAAGTTGACGTCAGACGTAGCCCGGGAAATTCTCCGATATCTTTCTTGGCCCAGCGGCGATTTGCATGCTGTACCATGGAACCGGGGGGGTTGCATCTATCTAGTCTACCCACAACTCTCGAATCTCGATAGAATTATTACGATAGAATTGAAGGATTTTGTTTCGACCACTTTGGATGTATTCTCTACCTAAGGAAACTATCCTAACAGATTAATAGAACGCGCAATAAGTGTCTCCTTTTCCTCCTCTTTTTTCGTTGGAGGTTTCCTCCTTTGTGCATTATAGACCCTTTTTTTTTTCTTTTCTTTTCTCTTTTCTCTAATAAAAACACACATTTCTAATGTGATTCAATCCCAATCCCAAAGTGGTTCTAACGTATCACAAGATATCAATGGACCCTGGTCACCAGCCTTCCATCCCTCTAACCGAAGCAGCGAAGCGAAGCAACACAACGCAACATGAAGCAGAATAAAATGAGGCGGATAAGCGATAGACAGCTATAGCCAAAAAGACCAAGCATAACGAGGCAGCCAATGGCCCAGCCAGACACAACCAACACAAGTCTCTTTCTCGCTCGAGAAAGAGAGAGACAGAAAGACAACAACCGAACTACTCCTCATCAGGCTCAACATGAAGCGTAACCCTAACAAAGAAACGGCCCGGAACCTCCGACTCAACCTTCGCCTTCCAAGCCTCCATAATCTCACCCAGCAGACACTGGAAGTCATTATTCCTGTCCGGACGCAGACGCATTTCCAGCCTTGACCAGGAGAACGAGACCGACGCGGCGAGCACGCGCGGCAAGGGGGCGAGAGAAGCACCGTTGTCTTCGTCATCGTCGTCTTCGTCGTCGTCGACGTCGTTGTTGTTATTGTTGTTCTCGGCGAGAAGCTGCGCGTCGGCGTCCCAGGTCTGCCAGGCGCGGATCTTGGTTTCGTTGACGAGACGCTCGATGAAGGCTGCTGTGGTGGGGAAGCGCTGGAAGCGGACCCACACGGGGGCCATGGTCTGCTGGGCGGAGGTGCGCACGAGGAAGAAGGTCTGGTCGCCGAATCTGGTTTGCAGGGCGCTTGGGTGGAGGGGGTTTCGCATGTTGGCGCGGGCGGGTGCAGTTGGCCTGGTGGGAGATGAGGTCGGTTCGGGTTTGGTGGAGGGGGAGGGGGAGGGAGGGGGAGAGGTGGAGGCGGAGGTGGAGGGGTTCTCGCAAATGGTCTCGTTGTCTGAAGCGTTGTTGTTGTTAGGCTTTTCGTCGGCCTGCTCAGATGCGAGGATGTCGCTGAAGCGGCGGATTCTGCGGGTTTTGGTAGGTCTCTCGGATTCTTCGGTGGAGGAGGACAGGGCTGGGGACTTAGGATGGAATGGATCTTTTTTCTCTTCGTCACTGGGGGAGAGAGCTCTCTTATATGACTCACGCTTTCTGGGTCTTCTGGGCTCGGTGACGTCGATTCTTCTGTTACCAGTGCCTGGAGTCTGCTCGAGTGACAGAGAACTGGTATCACCAGAGAGGCGTTGGGTGGCGGTGGTGGTTGGAGTATCATCCCCAGACTGGAGTGATTGTCAGTGGGCCACAGGCGAGGGAAAGATCAGTTCAAGTCACTTACCTTCTGGATACGGTTGACCCAAAGTTTGGCTTTCAGCTTGAGAAGGAGCACAAGAACACGGACGAGCCTGGCAAAATGGAATCAGCTCATGGCTCAGCTTCCAGTGACTCCCATGATCATGGCATGCATGGAAAACAAAGCCAGAGCTAGAGTACAACTGCCGAGGATCTCAAAAGAAAAAAAGATAGGGAAGAAAAACTTACTCATCCTTCCTCTCAGGATAAACACACAAACCATCAGGACTCTGAAGCGGATCCTTAAGGAGATACTTCTCCCTGTTGGCCTCCGACCCCCAATACTCTACACCAAACTTCTCAGCAAACGACTCCGCGCACTTGACACACTCATCCTCGTCCTCAAAGATAGCAGACCACGACGAACCCGCATATGTCACATGCTGACGCAGGCGCGTGATGAACCCGCTGTGGTACTCATTCTTCAGGTTCAGGAAGGTGGTAAATTCCCGGTCACGCTTAGACAAGGCCAGGACGCCGTTGTCGAGGGCAATCTTCATCATGTTCAGTGACATTATGATCTGTTTGCCCTTGTCTCGTCTTGTCTTCTTGTTTAGTCCTATTTTTCAGGGTGATAATTTGGACAAAAAACGAAGGCAAGAGTGTAACGCGTGATGGGCGTGAAAGAGGAAGATTAGGGATTTGGAGGGCATATTTATAATTCTGGGGGAACTAGCTTTTCGAGGGAAACGAAGTGAATTTGGTCCGATCGCATCGTTGGCTGGGCTGGCGATGCGAGCGTCACGTCGTCGATGGTGTGTCTCGGCGACGGCTGGAAAGGGAATGGGTTTATTAGGTGGGTTGTTCTGTGGTCACAGGTGTTGTGATACTGTGTGCTAGAGCAAACGGTAATGAAATGGGGTCAATGGGACTGTGAGTACTCGAGAGAAGTAAATGAACAAAGAGATATTATATTGGGTGGTCGGGATGATAGAATCATGGGATGATAGAACCATGAGGATGAGGAGCCTCCTTGGGTTCAAATAAAGACTATAAAAGACATATTGTAATCAGACAACTCGCAAGGAAGAAAGACAGGCTATATAAGAGATACTATGTGGGAATCGTGATTAGATATGTAGTTCGTTGTCATCGTTATAGTAGCAGAACGACAGATTGGCTAGCCCTATCCGCAAGGATCGGCATGATAGTCCCCACCCTGTGTATGCATATCGTAACCCCATGGCAGCACTTGATTATATCATTGAGGGTGCCTCATTCCGCACCAAGATGCTTCAGAGAGTTCCTCAGCTCCTTGATCGCTGTGTTGACATCGTCAAACGTCAGCGCCGAGACCGCCCAGCGGGCGTGCTTCTGCGCCAAAGAGATGGCGTGGTCGTCCACTGTCTGCGAACTGCCGGGGCCAGAAGCCATCCCTGCCGATGCCGCTGGCGGAGTAGATATAGGGATGGATTGGTGGACGGGGCGGGATACGATGGGAACGTTCCCCGCGGGTGGCTGAGTAAAGGTGGGGGGTTGGGTGACGCTGGGGCCACTGGGGCCACTGGGTTGGGAGTAGAAAGAGCTTGGATCGTGGGGAGCGGCCGGGTTCGCGGGAGGGATTGGGGGCGGCGAAGGGAAAGATTGGAATGTATCTGGGGCCTTTGCGACGCCGGACGAGCCGATATCAGAAGGTGTATCTGGGAGGCCAAGTCCAGGCCCGGACGCAGCCGCAAATGTCGGTGCGGAGGGGAGCTCTAAAGGATCACCACCTCCCGCGCTACCGACGTTCAATCCCGCGGGCGTTGTTGGTTCTCCGCCGTCTGGGGAATATTGGGCGCCCACAGAGGTAGCCGGCGCATGCGGAAGAGTAGGGGGTGACCGCGGAGGCTGCGCGGGTTCATCGGGGTCCTCCTCAACCTTTGGCTGTTGTGATTCTGTCTCCTGCGATTGCGGATCCATGATCGCGCGCACCTCTGGGTCATCCTGCCTGTTCTCCAGGTCATCGTCTTCGTTCTCGGGCACATCGAGAACGGGGTTCGTTGCGTTGGGGTCCTCTCCGGCTTTGATGGCCTTTGCAATCCTGAGCGCATGATATTTGGCGAATTTGGTCTTGGCGGAGACCTCAGGTTCTGGGGGGTTCCAGATCTGACATAGCTCGAAAAACGTCGCTGCTGCCTGGAACGTATCCGCTGTTTGTCTATAATGCTTTCATTAGGCGCTGCTTCGGTTGAGCTTCAAGACAAGGCGCAACGAACTTGGTGACTTTGTTGGCTCGCATAGCAGCCTCCGCGCGACTAAAGATCTCCGTCGCAAATTGCTCCACGTAGGCACTTGCGGCCACTGCATCCATCACCGCATCATTGTCTTGGTTTTCGGTTTTGAACTATAGTCGGGGGTAATTCGTCGTCAGCATCCATGTCCAAACCCCATGCGGGGTATCCGTATGGGCGCCGTTCGCCTGGCGTACCTGTTCCAGCTTGTCCACCAGATTCGTCGTGTAAAGCTTGACTTCGTCGTCGATCGAATGTAGTCCTTTCTCGATGATTTGATTAACGATATAAAAATTGCCTGTTGATGTAATGAAGCATTGTCAGTCTTGGTCGAATTTTGGGGATGTAGTGTTACGACTTACACCAATAAGCAATGACTGGTCTGGCGCTTTCAAGTTGCGCCGCCCTCAAGGCATAGCGTCCAATGTCTGCCGATTTCAAACTAGCAGGAACAGTGCTCGCCATGGTCTAATTTTCTCGGAGTCAATATGGGTTTGGGAGATGCAGGAGCTTGCTTTGTCGCTCGACGATGGGGTGGGGATGACGTTTGGAGCTAAAACTCCCCGAGAAGGTTGTCGGTGTCGGCGCCGAGCATTGCGGAGGGGCAAACGGCAACCCCTATGCTTTCTTGGCTCTGCGCACAGGGGAATTAGCCAGACTTGATGGAGATATTGCATGTTTGATCTATTCAAAATCGTGCTTAATTATGTATATTATTCCCCAATCTTTTCTGGGTCAGGTAGCTAAATTGATCCAGAATACTTCTCGAAGTTCAACAGAACACGAGCAGGACAAGCAATTTACACTATGGATCCTCACTTCTAAGTTTAGCGGGGACAACTTTCGAGTTTCTCCAGACAGGCCAAAATGAGAGAAATTGTATCAATTCGACATGGATGTTATTACATTTTATTGTATCTAGATCCACTGTGGCTTCACATTCTTCAATCATCCGATATAGGAGTCATGGCGCGAGATCACATCATCGTCTGTACCAGGTTTGATACATAAGATATATGTCCCTAGCATCTTTTCCAGGGTGGGTACTAGGCCTGTCTCCGACCTTCAGTGAAATCTAGGCGCCTATACTACGGAGTATGCATGGTGTATGAAAATAGTGATATCCCGGGACTACTCCTCGGTCCAACAAATACATTAGTATGGGTACTGAGGGTTAGAGACAAACAATATTTATAGGTAATCTCAAGGACATTCATAGACCTTTATATTCACCACATGCACTCCCCACAACTGTCACAGTAAGCAAACCAGGGCCAACCATCAACATGGCCTCTGTAAACTGGGCTTATAACTCTAGGTAGTGATAACCCTTCCGAAGAACCCTCCCTCTTCGGGTGTTAATCCGAGAAGTTCCCCCAGATCCCACTACGGACCAACGGCAGCTGGATTGCATTAAGTATTCACTATTGCAATGTAGGACCATTGGTAACAAAGTAACGAATCCTGAAGGACAAAATGCCAATCGCAATTCTCTCACCATCATCACCCCTCAAAACCAAATTTCCCGGTGGGTAATCGGTGGGGAGAGACGGGAATGGGAGGGGAGGAAATCCGCCAGATAACAACATTGGACCTCGGTTCGTTTCGTCATGCGCGGATCAACCGCGGGTGCGTTTGGTGCAAAACCACCTTGACCGGACTCCCTCCTAGCCGATTTGTTCGCCTTCATACCCTCCCTGGTCTTGATCTTCCTAATCTTGTGAATCCCTTGTCTGGTTGTTCCTACACCCTTTTTATACTCGACTGACCAAACACGTCGCCTGGATTTGCGGTTCCTTCACTTGACGTTGAACTCGCCCCCCACTCGGAATTTACTTCGATCGCTCATAATTCCGCCGGCTAGTCTACTGTCCCGACCAGAAAAAGAGTCCACCTCCCCCCTCCAGTCACCGGGAATACAGCAGATACCGTCGCTTCTGCTGTATTAAAATATAGCGTTGAGTCGCCTTCTTCGAACGATACGAGCCGTTTGTCTCAAGAGTACATCATGGCTGGTCAATCAAAGCCGACACTGTCCCCCTGGGGCAGCGCTATTGCGGGTTCAACCGGTGCGGTACTTGCCAATGCCATGGTCTACCCGCTTGATCTGTATGTCTCGGGCCTGGGCAACCCCCCGACGGAGAATCGTGTGAATTAATGTGATATGCAGGGTGAAAACCAAGCTTCAAGTTCAAGTAAAGAAAGCCGCCGACTCCGACGTTGAATCGAGCGACTCGGAACGCTACAAGTCGACCTGGGATGCCATTGCCAAGATCGTGGACAAGGAGGGGGTCGAGGGTCTGTACTCTGGAATGGCCGGATCCCTGCTGGGCGTCGCATCCACCAACTTCGCCTACTTCTACTGGTACAGCGTCGTAAGAACGCTCTACACGTCCTCGACCAAGTCTTCGCAGAACCCCGGTACTGCGGTCGAATTGAGCTTAGGAGCGATTTCGGGCGCCATCGCCCAGGTCTTCACCATCCCCGTCGCCGTCGTCACCACGAGACAACAGACTCAGCCCAAGGGCGACAAGAAGGGCATGATCGAGACCGGCAAGGAGGTCGTGCAGAGTGAGGATGGCTGGACCGGCCTGTGGAGAGGTCTCAAGGCCAGCTTGATCCTCGTGGTCAACCCGGCCATCACCTACGGTGCCTATCAGCGCTTCAAGGATGTCTTGTTCCCCGGGAGGAACAACCTCCGACCCTGGGAAGCTTTCCGTACGTTATCAGACTCCATCCCTCCCATCCATCCTCGAATCGTCCTGTATTAACGCATTCTCACAGTTCTTGGCGCCCTCTCCAAGGCCATGGCCACGATCGCGACGCAGCCTCTGATCGTTGCCAAGGTCGGTCTCCAGTCGCGTCCTCCCCCGGAGCGCGAAGGAAAGCCCTTCAAGTCCTTCGGTGAGGTCATGCGTTTTATCGTCCAGAACGAGGGTCTGCTCTCTCTGTTCAAGGGCATTGGTCCTCAGATCCTGAAGGGTCTCCTTGTACAAGGACTCTTGATGATGACCAAGGAGAGGTATGTTTTTTTTTCTACAATTTCTAGTAAACACGACGTATGCTAATTTGTTATAGAATGGAACTCATCTTCCTCGTCCTCTTCGGCTACCTCAAGAACGTCAAGGACCAGAAGCTCAAGAAGGCCGTTGGCACCGCTGCCTCGTCGGCGACGGCCAGCCTCCCCGTGACCATGAAATAGATTCCTTATATTCCCAACCTTACTGACCAATGACCGAGTGGTTTTTTCCTTGTGTTCTTTCTTTCTTTCCGTTGTATAGGTTTTTTGTTCATTATTCCATGGCGTGCGGGCTGTAGATTGTCAATTTCCTTCAGTTGTTTACAATCCTGTATATTTTGGCAGCTATGATGTATAGAAAGTGTCCTTGTGACATTGGAACAAAATAGACCTGCGCGATATAAATATAACTTCTGATATATGATCTATATGGTAGTGAAATTGTCAAATATATACAACAAACAGAATTGTGACACTACAATACCATCATAGAATACACATTCTAGCTACGGAGTACTTTGCTACATTTTCCATAAACGCAAAAATCAGGAAACCCTGCTCCGTCCGACCGACCCTACACATAATCAGCAAGTCCCAAATACCGGTGTATCCCCTGTGGGCCCAACTGCGGGAGTGGAGCGGAACTCCAACCGCCCGCCCGCCTTCCGCGGCAACAAACAACTCCCCCAGACCTCCCCTCTCACCTTGTCCCTACCGCCGGAGAACCAGAGCAAGCGAGCCTAGTCTAGACCTTTCATTACATCACATCACATCAACTCAGAACGCGGCCCGGCGCCAAAGCATGAACCGCAATGCGATGGCCACCATGGGCGTCCAACACACCACAACAACAATCCGACAATGAGCCGCACAACGCGTCCTCCTCCATATTCAGCAGCTTCTCCTCCTCCACACCATCTAATCAAAATGACGAAAACAAACACACCAACATCCTCGACTGGCGCGCCTTCACCGAGCCGCGAACCCTCCTCCCAACCGCCATCCTCACAACCGCCATCCTAAGCATCGTGCACTTCCGCCGCCGTTATCTCCGCCGCTTCCCAGACGCGATCAGCATCTCGCCCAAATACCTGCGTCAACGCAGTCTCCTCGGCCAAGTGACGAGCGTCGGCGACGGGGACAATTTCCGCATCTTCCACACTCCCGGAGGCCGTCTCGCTGGTTGGGGCTGGCTACCGTGGAAGAAGGTGCCTACTTTGCGAAAGGAGTTACGGGATAATACAGTGCGTCATACCTACCCCCCTCCTTATCCCCCCAACCCCAAGGGTTACCCAAATACAGAAGTAACTAGTTAGCTAACCCCGATATCTGCAAAGATCCACGTCCGCCTAGCCGGCATCGACGCCCCGGAACTCCCCCACTTCGGCCGCCCAGAGCAGCCCTTCGCGCGCGAAGCCCACACCTGGCTAACCTCGTACCTCATGAACCGGCGCGTGCGCGTCTACATCCACCGACACGATCAGTACCAGCGGGCGGTGGGCAGCGTGTGCGTGCGGCGCGCGCTGGACTTCCCTATTCCGTTCCGGCGGCGCGACGTGTCGTATGAGATGCTGAAGCGCGGGCTGGCTACTGTGTATGAGGCGAAGGTCGGGGCTGAGTTTGGGGGCGAGGAGATGGAGCGCAAGTATCGGAAGGCGGAGTGGTGGGCTAAGTTGCGGGGCGTGGGGATGTGGCAGGGGCTGGGGGGGATAAGAAGTTGGAGAGTCCGAGGGAGTATAAAACTAGGATGGGGACGTTGGGGGCGGGTGGGAATGGGAATGGGAATGGGAATGGGGGGAAGAATTAGGTGGTTTGTGTTTGGTTGTTTGGTTGGTTGGTTCCATGAGGACGATTTTGATGAGTGAATGAATGGTTGATATCCCGTTATGATATTACTTTGTATCTATTTTATATTTCACTTTCGGATCTCCCTTTGAAATATGAGTGTCTCTGACAACTCATCCGAGTCATGGTATATTCTAGCGAATAGGACCGTAATGATATAATTATAATACACAACGAAATCCCATCTATGGTATCCCAAAGAAAAAAAGAAAAAAAAAGAAACAAGAAAGAAACAAACAATAAGAAAAGAAACCAAAGAAAAAACATCACATAGAAACATCAACAAAACCGCCTCCCAATCTCCTCAAACAACTGCGGACTAATCTCATCGCTCGAATTGCCCTCCACCCGCCACAAACACCCCCTCCGCCCATAATGATCCAGCAACGCCCTACTCGTCTCCTCAAACTTCCTCAAGCGCTGCGTCCACGTCTCAAGCGAGTCGTCCTCTCTCTGCGTCAGCGGCTCCCCAGTGACATCGTCCTTGCCCGGAACCTTAGGCGCATTAAAGCTGGTATTATAGACCCGTCCAGACGGCTCGTGGACCCAGCGCGACGCGATGCGCGAGAGAATCACCGACGGTGGTGTGACGAGGTGCACGACGAAGTTTACTGGAACGAGCGCGTCCAGACTGTTCGCTTGGGTGGCTGTGCGGGGAAATCCGTCGAGGATGAATGATGCCGTGGAGGAGACGGACGCCGGCGATGTTGGCGACGACCTTGCTGTGAGCCACCCCTTGTGTTTGAATTCGTTGGAGATGAGTTCGAGGATCATGGAGTCCGGGACGAGGTTGCCTGCTTGCATGGCGGCTTCGGCTTTGAGGCCTGTATTTTGGTCAAGAAACTGTTAGTTGAGCTGACTAGGCGCATGGATGTATTGCGTTGCGCGCGTGCGCTCGCATTGCGATAGTCGGGGGGAACGTACCGAGTGGTGTCTTGTTGCGAACATTCTCTCGTAACAGGTCGCCTGAACTTATGGAAGCCAGCTCCGGGAAGCGGGTTAAGAGGCGCTCGGTCTGGGTGCCCTTGCCGACGCCGGGAGCGCCGACGAGGATGATGCGGGCTGCTTTCTTGAGCTGCCTTGACGCGATTGACATGTTGAACCTCTATGTGTGGTATCGAGCGAGTTTATCTTGTAGGCTGGTGTAGTGTTCAATCCGCGCAAGACGCACACAGCTGGAGAGTGGCTCAATGGGTGTGTTTTGTTGGGACCGGCGAGATATCTGAGACGGGAAGGTACGTTATTGCGGGCGTTATGGGGTATACATCCTGGACTGGCCGGGGGCTCAATTCGAGGAACCGATTTACTGGCGACGCGGAAGCGACATTCTTATTAGGGGGACCAGGCAAGGTGGGGAGGGTTGTAAAATAATCAACTGCTCAGGTGATGTGTTGAGGGTCTTGGAGGAGTTACGAGGCCGGGGAAAGCACGCGATGGATTCCGTGGGGATGGCGCCGAACCGTGGACGGAGCTGATGTTTTCCCCCTTCGGTAGTCGGTGAGCGGAGTACACTTTACTTGAGAATACGGTATGTTTTTGATGTATTGAACCGTCTACACGGATCTTAGGGACATGTCGAGCACATGAATCAATGGCAGAGACAATCTCTATCGAATGACAGGGTTTCACATGTGAGGCAACCCCTCTGCTCCGGAATTACCCATATATGGCCCGTGACACTGGACTATCATTCTGTAAGTCTGAAATGATGTTATTTCGACTAAACTCCCTCGGTTAATTTCCCGGCCGAAGAATCGATCTAATAAGCTGTTCATTAATACGAGCTTAGTAATAATGGCTATAATGCATCATGTGACCGCGCCGCGTTATCGACGCGTGGATCGCGTTCCCGTCACGAAAGCGGATAAGGATTGATGGATCTTCGATTCAACAAGACCAATCCATGCAACGATCTGGAGAAATCGCCATATAATACAACATGATACGACAAGACTTTCATAGAGTTGACCCTAAGCGGAGGGCCAACTTGGACCCTAGAAAGAAGCAGTTCGCATCTTCGGCGTTCAAGCAGCAGGACTACCCGCATCGCTTGAATTTCTACGATGTCCCACCGACGGCCGAGATCACTCTGGAGCAGTTCGAGCAGTGGGCGATTGACAGACTGAAGAGTGCGCATGGAGAGAACCCTCAAGTGTCTGGCCGTAAACTAACTCTACTATCTAGTCCTGGCTGAAATCGAAGCATGCTCCTATCGAAACAAGACCGCCGCCGAGACAGCAACCCACATCACCCCTCTCCTGCAAAAGTTCCTCCCTCTCTCCTCCAACACTTCGTCCTCGTCCGGCTCAGCAGATGCGAGACTTGCAAATGAGCGCCAGAAAGACCACTACTCGCACTTCATCCTTCGGTTGGCGTTTTCCGCAACCGAAGACCTGCGCCGTCGTTTCGTGCGCGCGGAGACCATGCTCTTCCGGTTCCGATTCCAACAAGACGACTCGAAGGAAAAACGCGCCTTTATAGAGAGTCTCAATCTGGAGTGGGAGCCCGTTGGCGATGAAGAGAAACGCAAGATGGCCGAACATCTGGTGAGCGCGACTCCTGGTCTACGCCGCGTTGACGACGAGACGTGGTACAAAGTGGAATGGGAAAGGGTGCCGGAGTTGGTGGAGAGACGATCAATCTTTGTGGCCAGGGGTAAGGCCTACGTGCCTGGCAGAGAACAATTGAGCATGATCATTGCTGAATTCACCGCTCGCCTGGAGCGCGCTCTAGAGGTTTGTAGCAGTCATGCTTTAACGGTTGATTAGAGACCGCTGACAGTATCCCTAGTTGACGAGTCGCGCCCTCCCGCGGCTGGACGAAGATGACCGACTGACTCCGATCCTGAACCACCTGTCGAAGAACTTCGGAAGTGCTGACACCGTGTATTCCGAAAGTGAAGGCGTCGTGGATGGTGCCCCCATCACGGCGGGCAACATCGACCGGCTCTCAAACCATTTCCCCCTCTGTATGCGCAGTCTGCATATGAACCTGCGAAAGAACAACCACTTGAAACACTTTGGTCGACTCCAGTACACGCTATTCTTGAAGGGCATCGGTCTCTCCCTCGAAGAGTGTATTCTCTTCTGGCGCCAGTCTTTCAAGGGGTTTACGGATGACGAGTTCAATTCCAGATACAAGTACAACATCCGCCACGCCTATGGTGATGTGGGCGGTGATGTCAATCGCCGTGGTCGTGGATACCTCCCTTACTCGTGTCAAAAGATCCTCGGCGATTCCAATACCGGCGCCGGGCAGACTCACGGCTGTCCGTACCGACACTACTCGGTCGACAATCTCATCGGCCTCCTTCAGTCGACCGGTGTCCACGACAAAGAAGTGCTACGGGGCGTTCGGGAGGATGTTGACAGAACCAGGTATCATATTGCCTGTAATCGGGTTTTCGAATGGGCGCACAAAAGCGAGATCAAGAAGGTCAAGGAGGACGGGTCCTGGAACCAGACAGACCTCGACACCATCGTCCACCCGAACACGTATTTCAAGCGCAGTTATCTGCTCAAACAAGTTGGCAAAGCTCCTCAAAATGCTTGAGTCAGGAGTCAATTCACGAAGCTACGTCATTTGGGGGTTCTTTTCTTCTCTTTCTGGCTTTCTGCTTTCAATTTTCATCGTTCTGTGGGTTACTTCAATGCGGCGTTAATACTTACGCTATGATTACGCGATCCAATTTTGAGAGCATCTGTACAAATTCAATATGGTTTCCTTAATCCAGGTACTAAATAGCCATAGAGCTTATATAATTTTTTCATCATATAGAAGTGATAGAGTAATAATAATGTGACCACAGCTGATTCCCAATTTATCTTTAAGGTACAAAACGACCTCTCAAAGCCAGGTGCCCAGCAACGGGTCGAGTAACTCTTCGCTCGACCACCGGACAATTTTCGTCATCAAAAACGACGAAGTTGCCAAGTATAATGGAAGTCGGCGAGTAATTGTATGAAGAAAGAAGAAGAGAAAAAAAAAGTGCGGAAAGATGAGAACGGGTTTTAAATAGTACTAGCGTGACCGTACGGGCGGGCGCAGTGACCAGAGATGCTGCAACCTGGCCTTATGTCAACAGCAACAGACTCACAACAACATCCACTCCGATCCCCCGCATGAGTCTCCGGACATTAGCTGTTGGCGTTGCCTATATCGAGATCGGATTATGATACACGTGTTTCTCGAAGCTTTAGTTTGTTGGAGTTTAAAGAATCTTTTCTGAATCTTACCCCCCCCTTTTCCCTCTAGACGCCCCCTCACACATCACCGAGTCTAGTCGAGTCCACCGTCCCGTCCCTACCCAACCATCATGGACTACGACGCTTTGAAGGACCAATGGAGCGACATCGAGGATCGCGATGGCATCAGACTCAGCTGGAACACGTTTCCTAGCACTCGCATGGTTGGTTTCGGTATCGCCGTGTCCTCGCGCGCTGTCAGCTAAATCCAGGAACAGGAAGCGTCCCGCCTTGTCGTCCCCATTGGTGCCGTCTACACTCCCCTCAAGGAGAAGCCGGATGCCCCGTTGCTTCAATATGAGCCGGTGACCTGTAAACCACCATGCCGGGCTGTCCTGAACCCTTATGCGTAAGATTCGATGCCATCGTCTGGCGAGAAGTGCGACTAATCCCCTTGACAGCAACGTGGACATTCGAGCGCGGATCTGGATCTGTCCTTTCTGTCTGATGCGCAACCCTCTACCTCCTCACTACAAGGACATCACCGAGAGCACGATACCCCCGGAGCTACACCCCATGAGTTCGACGATCGAGTACCAATTGGCCCGTCCCGCTCCCGCCCCTCCGATCTTTGTTTATGTCGTGGATACCTGCCAGGAGGAGGACAGCCTGAAGGCACTGAAGGACTCCCTTGTCATGAGCTTGTCTCTGCTGCCGGCAAATGCGTTGGTTGGGTTGATCACATTTGGCACAATGGTAGGACGGCCTATCCCTTGACTCGTGGCACAATACGATGGCCGTCGGATGTGTTAACTCATCCCTGAATCTAGGCACAAGTACATGAGCTTGGTTACACCGAATGTGGCAAATCGTACGTGTTCCGGGGCAGCAAGGAATATGCCGCGAAGCAGGTCCAGGAGATGCTTGGTCTGCTCTCCGCGGGGTTGCGACCCAACATGCCGAACATGCCCGCACGCCCGCCCCTGGGTGCCGCCGCTCGATTCCTCCTTCCCGTCCAGCAAGCCGAATTCCAGATCACCAACGTGCTTGAGCAGATGCAGCGCGATCCGTGGCCCGTTGCCAACGACAAGCGTCCTCTCCGGTGTACCGGCGTTGCCCTGAGCGTTGCCGTTGGGTTGCTTGAGACCTCTTTCCAGAATGCCGGCGCGCGCATCATGGTTTTCACGAGCGGTGCGGCCACCGAAGGCCCGGGCCATGTTGTTGGACCGGAGCTGAAGGAGCCGATCCGATCTCACCATGACATCGATCGTGATAACATCAAGTACTACAAGAAGGCCGTCAAGGTAAGCTCCATTCGGCCCTGCGGATTACACCGCCGTGCTAACGGATAGTAGTTCTACGATGCCATGGCCAAGCGAGCTGCCAACAACGGCCATATCGTCGACATCTTCGCCGGCTGTCTCGACCAAGTTGGTCTGCTGGAAATGAAGAACCTCTCCAACTACACCGGCGGCAATATGCTTCTCACCGATAGCTTCACATCATCACAATTCAAGCAGTCTTTCGTCCGGGTGTTCGACAAGGATGTGAACGATAATTTGTTAATGGGCTTCAATGCCTCTCTGGAAGTGCTTACCACGAAGGAGCTTAAGGTCACTGGGCTTATCGGCCACGCAGTATCCTTGAACAAGAAGTCCAGCTCTGTCGGAGAGACGGAGTGCGGTATTGGCAATACTTGCGCATGGAAGATGTGCGCCATTGACCCCGCGGCGAGCTACGGTATCTATTTCGAGATTGCGAACCAAGGCGGACCCGCCGCCGTGCAGCCCGGGCCCCAGAGAGGAATGATGCAGTTCTTGACATACTACCAGCATTCGTCTGGGAACTTCCACCTCCGAGTCACGACTGTCGCGCGGCCGCTTAGCGGGCCGGCTGGTGATCCTACTCTGGCGCAGTCTTTCGATCAGGAAGCCGCTGCGGTGCTGATGGCGCGCATTGCGGTCTTCAAGGCTGAGGTTGACGATGGCCCCGATGTCCTCAGATGGGTCGACCGTATGCTCATCAGGCTTTGCTCCCGCTTTGCCGACTACCGGAAGGACGATCCCACTTCGTTCCGCTTGGAGAAGAACTTCACCCTCTATCCCCAGTTCATGTTCCATCTCCGCCGGAGTCAGTTCCTGCAGGTGTTCAACAACTCCCCTGACGAGACGGCCTTCTACCGACACGTCCTTAACCACGAGGATGTTGGCGATTCGCTCATCATGATTCAACCGACTCTGGATTCGTACTCTCTGAATCAGGAGGGCGCCCAGCCGGTCCTACTCGACTCGGCTTCTATCCAGCCCGACCATATCCTTCTGCTGGATACCTTCTTCCACATCCTCATCTTCAACGGAGAGACAATTGCGGAATGGAGAAAGGCCGGGTATCATGAGCAGGAGGGATACGAGAACTTGAAGGCTCTTTTGGAGCTGCCCAAGGAAGATGCAAGGGTATGTTATCAAATGCTCACAACTACACAGGCATGCAGCTAATTACTCTCCACCACAGGAACTGATTGCGGATCGATTCCCGCTACCCCGTTTCATTGTCTGCGATGCTGGCGGATCTCAAGCACGTTTCCTTCTGTCCAAGCTGAACCCGTCCACCACTCACACGACCGGTGGTTACGGAGGTGGCGTGACGTCGCAGACGATCTTCACTGACGATGTTTCCTTGCAAACATTCATGGATCATCTGATGAAGTAGGTTTTCCCTCTATACTAAGAATCCAAGAACCAGACTAACCCACTCTAGACTTGCTGTCTCTGGAACTAGCTAGGTCTGACGATGGGACGGCCATGACGGAGCAAGAACGGTTTTAGGTCGGTCTTCGGGTCGATTGTATCTTTAGCGGTGGTTTTTGATTTTACCCTTTCCTTTTGCTAGGTCCATATATAGCAACCATTTAGATTCAATGAATTGAAATAATCGCAACATACACTCGTTAACT
Source organism: Aspergillus campestris IBT 28561 (assembly GCF_002847485.1). Taxonomy (NCBI): domain Eukaryota; kingdom Fungi; phylum Ascomycota; class Eurotiomycetes; order Eurotiales; family Aspergillaceae; genus Aspergillus; species Aspergillus campestris. Next base: position 697,096 of record NW_020194340.1, on the reverse strand, counting down.
TGTATATTGAGCTTACATAAGAAAAGCTTACATGAGGCAATGCTGGTCACGTGATTGTACTAACGGGCTAAACCCTAGCACCCTAGTCCTGATAGGGCCACTCGCTTCCACTAGTGCGAGCTGTGGACAAGCAAAACCTCTTCCGGGCGCGAACTTTTTGATTTCTTCTTTCGTACCAACCACCAACGACCAATACAAGGACGATTGACGACCTTTCGCACTCGCCATGCGTAAGTATCATCTCCTTGATTTATCTATGGCGGGCGACTAATAGAACACCTGTTGGGCAGCTCCCAAGTTCGATCCCAATGAGGTGAAGATCATGTAAGTTTTCCATCATCAGTCGCTTGGAAAGAATCACGAAGCTAATATGTTTATAGTCACCTGCGAGTGACTGGTGGTGAGGTCGGAGCCCAGTCTGCTCTGGCTCCCAAGATCGGTCCTCTCGGTCTGTCTCCCAAGAAGATTGGTGAAGACATCGCCAAGAACACTGGTGACTGGGTATGTGACATTCTTTGTGGTCTCTGGACAGACAGCATCAGAATAATTCTAACGTGCTTTCGTGAATATAGAAAGGTCTCCGTGTGACGGTCCGTCTTACCATCCAGAACCGTCAGGCCGCCGTCTCCGTCGTGCCCTCGGCCTCTTCTCTGGTCATCAAGGCCCTCAAGGAGCCTCCCCGTGACCGCAAGAAGGAGAAGAACATCAAGCACAGCAAGTCGATCCCTCTCGAGGAGATCTTCGACATTGCCCGCCAGATGCGCCACCGCTCCCTGGCCAAGGAGCTCAAGGGTACCGTCCTTGAGATGCTGGGTACTGCTTTCTCCGTCGGTTGCCAGATCGACGGCCGCAGCCCCAAGGATGTCTCCGATGACATCAAGGCTGGCGAGATCGATGGTGAGTTTATCAACTACTCGATATATGAGAATAAGCTAATGATGTCTAGTTCCCTCGGAATAAATTATGATCCGGATTTTCAAGATGGTCGTCAATCTGTATTGGCATGCTAGTTAACGAAAATACGATCATGATCTTGCCCGAAGTGTTTTACTTTTACGAGTTATGACATTTAAGATTCCCATTGGTCTAATCGACCAACCTCTGTTCTTTTTTCTTCCTCTCCTTTCTTTTCTGTCTTTGAATTTCTTGTTTACCTACCCAATATCCTCCCTCCATGGACTATATGGTTTACTCGTTGCCCTTTACGAGCCAGATCATACAGAACCATCTCCACAACCTTTGCAACACTCTGGCCCTTACCGTCCTTTCCCGCCTTCGGGCCTGGATTGGAACCTTTTACCACGTGGTATAGGCTTATTTTGCGCAAAGGAGAGCAACGACCCGCTACTCACCGCGGTATCTTAAAAGGGGAGCCTCGTGCTCTTCCTCAGTGGATACAGTGGTCCATTTTACGGTCTACAAACCTGATAAGAAAATATCTTTTCTTGTCCCCATGGCACGTGTTATCTACCGGCCATGGGATGGGGGTGTCCCACCCCCGCGTAGCTTAGCTAGTCGTAGAAGCAATCAAACAATCATTCAATCAATTTTCGAGACTCAAATCCATGTTCCATGTTAACCCGCGATCGTCATTCGATATTAAACCCGCATCCCTTTCTACTTGTACCTACATGTGGAACAGGCAAGCCATCCACACGGGCAACACAATCCCGAAACCGAACCCTGTCGAAGCTGAAACGCGCCACGTCTTGGTACGTTTGACACTGCCGATAGATAAGTCGCAAGACGATAGACAGACGGGCGTACAAATCCGCCCGTCCAACAGAGCGATAGGCCAACGTGTTCAAAAACTCCGACGCAGACGCCGAGAGATCGATCCGTGGTACGGCTACCTTAGTAGTTATACGATGTAGTGTCGTACACGGCAAACCTAAGGGGGCGGAGTTGTGCAGACCACCTAGGTATTAGTAGGTACTCGGTAGTTCAGTATTGAACTTAGTTGGTAGGTTAGGTAGGTAGGTTAGATAGGTAAGGTGCCGAGTACGGATATATCTATTTAGATAGGTATGTGAGTGCCGAAAAGCGGGAGCGCGAGAATGTACACTGTACTAAACGGATGATATAAATGGATGTCCTGATGGTGGATGGAATGGAAGGATGGGAAATAGATGAACGAACGACGGTAGGTAGGTACTGATTGGTGTGATGAGGGGGCCAATGCGGGCGCCGGTGCACACCGAGATTGTTAGTTAGTACCTACGGGCTGTTGACTTTTTGACAGTGCGGAGGGGGAGGAGAGGCGGTGCGAGGCGACGCGAGGCGAATCGCTTTGGGAGATTGGTGGTGCAGATGGGGGGGGGGGGGGGGGGGTTAGGTACATATCTAGGTGTCTGGTTACTTATACTGCTAGTACTTAGGTGCGGCGGTTCTTGGGATGTGATGAGATGGATGGTGGGATGGTGGGATAAGAGGGGTGGACCCCGCTTTTTGATATTTCTTCTTGCTTTCTTTTGGGGTGGTGGTGGTGGTGGTGGCTGGTTGTTGTTGTTGTTGTTGTTTGTTGTCTGTTTGTCCACGTTGGATCAGAGTATAAGTGTCTGGGTAGGCAGATGTCATGATACATATGTGTGGACAGTATACGGGACAGGGGTAGAGATGTCTAACATGGGTCTCAACTGTCAACAGGGTACGGTTATATATACAGATGTAGGCAGATATCTATTATATGTGGATGAACCATCTTCTCACATGTCTTTATTTCTCTTCCTTATCATTTTCGTTAACTAGAAATATTCCAATTCATACTCCCTATCCTAGCATATAGAAGTGTAAATTTATATCCAGCCTAGTTGAACAGTAGATATGATGATGTACGTGGATTTGTTTTCCCGTCCGATCAGAACGAGGTAGAGTTTGCCGATCCTCATTGTAGACCGCTCGTGACATGTTGATCGTCGAACTTTTTATCTTATTGGTAATGCAATGGTAGAGAGAGGTCAGTCGACCATTTATATCAATATCTAGTGATAATATTGTATCTACATACTATCTCGGCGGGAGTAGGGGAAAGATCAAGCAAACAAAAGGTCTCAAGCTGAAAGTCGCGGACCCATTGTATAGAATTAATTAATCAAATCTGTTTAATTATGGTAAGACCGGATGAAAATTCGTGTTCCCTCAGGGCTAGCAGCAGACGCCATGAAAGGATTCCAGTCCATGGCTTAATCGGCGGGGCGTGAGTGGATGGAGGATGGAGCGACGGGCTGAGGAAAGTTTGGGGATGATCCACTTGTTGGGATGGATTTTGAGTTGGACTGTCTGGGAGTGCTGATCTTTTATTATTATCATTTTATTTCATTTGATTTGTTTCTATTCTGTCCTTTCTATTTTATTATGATTTTTGCATGATTTCTCTTTCTGTTGATGGTGATTCTTCTTTGTGAGTTATTTGAGGGTAGTATACCGTAGGTCCCAAGGGGTGAGTCAATAGAGAATGGAAGAAAATACCTTGTATACCATAACCATATATACTGGACAGGCATAGTCATGCATTCAGCCTCTGGATGCATAGGGGCTGAGAAACCTGCCAATTCGGACGCGCCATGTATGGGCATGGAGGAGCCTCCTCGTTGATTATCCTTGCATCGGCCATTGATTGGCACCGTGGAGCCTTGCTCATTTACTACTAGGTATACTTTCTATCCTATACTTTCTATCCCTCCAGTCAACCCGATGCTCCGTGGAAAAACAATAGATCATCAATACCAGTCTTCTTGATAATTATGGTGGATCAACATGACTCCACTGGCAAGTACTTTGGATCCATACCTCACTCCATCAGAGAGAATCCGAAGTGCCAGATCGGCCACAGTCATGATCAACTGGGGTGGTGGAGTTGGAGACCCACTGGGGACCGGGGGTAACCAGCCTGGGTGGACCAGTGACGTTGAATGGAGAGTCCACCAACTGGCTAGTGTCGGTCCATCCTCGCCGTTGGATCGTATGGGTGGGACTATGTGTGATCTTTCATTTCGTTCCCTCTTCTTTCGATTATTTTTCTTTTTACCTTTTCTTTCTTCTTTACCTGCTTGACTACCTATGACTATCTAACTGAGTATCTGAATCCGTCATACTATATTATCATATATTACGAAGTGCACTGATATCAATCAGACTAGAATAGTATTCAGCCCAAGCCAGTCTAGGCGCTGGATGATTGGTGTGAATCCCGTCCAGTCCACCGACCCCACCATAATCCACCACATCCACCACATCCACATCTCCACCATATCCAGAATAGGAACTGCCCCTCCCCACCTGAGTCCAAACCGGGAGCTACAGCCTGTTGCTTGGACTCTGTCTGTCTCCGTCAATATCCCGTTGTCTTTTCTCCCTCATCTTTTTATCCTGTTGGATATGAAGTGTCTGGAGCACTCATTAGGTAGTATATCTGGGCAGTTCTCTAGTATCTTTTTTTTTTTTCTTGTGTTTGATATATTTATTTTATTGGAATTATTATAATAATTGTGTCTTGATCGGCTAGCCTTTTTTATTTTATTTTTTATATTCTATTGTTCTATTATTCTTTTTTTTCTTTCCTTTTCTTCTTTCTTTATTTTTATTTTTTATTTTTTTTTCTTCTTTTCTATCGTCATCAGTCTCACCTCGCATTCTTTCCCCTATATCTATATTTTGAATGACTGCCTAGATTCTGTCTATATTTTTCCTGGTTCCCTTTCTTCAATTTTCTCGAGTTGAACTCCGTCGTATCATATCAATATTAAAAAACTGTATCTCCGCCGGCCGTTGGATCTGCTCCGCCTTAGACTAACGCCCTATGTCCGCTCTCTTGGACGTCTCACTTGGGTTCCAATCATCTCTTTCAAATAAATCAAAATAAAACTAAGTCAAAAGTAAAATAGAAATCCTAAAGTTAGAAATGGACAAACATCGGAAGCCTCTTCAACAGACGGGTGGTGCCATGTTCAACCGCTTTGACATTCCTACCATTTGATTTACCTCTTTTTTCTTTCTTTTTCTTTCTTTTTCTTTCTTTTTCGTTCTGCTATCTTGCTCAGGGGAAAGAAAAGAAAAGAAATAAAAAACTCTGTCGGTAGTCACATTATTTTTATTTTATATAATTATATGAGATTATCACATATTTTGGTATCATTGATACAACATTTCCGCCAAGCGTGAATTCCCTCTTAGTCGTGCGGACACCTGCGTCAAAAAGTGGAAAACCAACTCGATCCCTTTCCTCCCTTGCTTTCATTCTTTCATTCATTCCTTTCCCTCTCATCCTCTCCTCCTCATCTTCTCTTCTCCCCCTTCCCCTCCTCTCCTACTTCTTACTTCTTCATCTCCGACAATTTCCACTCCGTACATCCCTTTCCCCCCCCTCCTTGGATGGTATCTTGGCCCCAGCTCCATTCCTCCCTCGATTCCACCCCATCCCTCCCCCCCGCTCTCCTCCCCTAGCTTGATTCCCACCTCACCCAACCCAAGCTTCTCCTCCCACTGCTCAACTCCCCCCATCCAGCGTTCATGTCGAGCCCCGAGATTAGCCGTGGGGGCTTTTGCTGAGTGTCTCCAGAGTTGTTTCCCGTCCAGGATGAGGTGCAGAAAAAAACTAAAATTCGAGGATGCTCGTTGATACTGCCACAAGAGTGCTTGCGTGTGTGTCTGTTGATTTCTTGTTGGACTGCTCTTCCATCTGGTCGCCGTTGCTCGCAGTATTCTCCCTGCGATCGTGAAACGCCTCCTTGTTTTTCCTGATCTCCCCTCTGCAGAATCGGATCTGCACCTGCCTCTGTTCCTGTCCGGTGGAGACCGAGCGGCGGGTGCTTTCGTCACTCGGTAGGGCTCCAAGATGATGCACTCCGTGGCGCCCTTTCCGCCAGTTCAGCCGCATCACCACATGGGTCACTACCGTGGCGTGGACACCATCGACCGCCCGTATGACTTCCATCCGACACACCTTCCGACCTCCCTTTCTTACGAAACCCTGTCCAAGTACCCCTCCCTTGCGATCCCGCGAACCCGTCTCCAATACCCTCATCCCATCCACCGCATCGACGGTCCCGACACCACCGGTCCCGTGCCCAACCCGAGGCCCGCCAGCGAGCATGCGTTGCGGAGGAAGACCCCGAATGGGACAATCGCTGCAGGCTACGATGGCACCCCGGGCGACACCACCATCCAGCCGCCGGCGAGCAAACACATCCTGGTCTCCCCGCTCGATACCGCCCACCTGGTCCCGCCCCCGGCCGGATTTCCGTTGGATGGCTGGCCCCAACCACCGATCGATCCGTCGTCGTCGACCAACCATCTGAACTTCCCGCCCATGTACAAGAGCGAACCCATGCGAGTGTCCAGCGAAATCGTGCCGGGGCTCAACGGGACGGGCTGGGTCCGTTCGCTGAACTACGGCCCGGGCGTGGATTCGGTGCTGAACCAGTCGTTGCCCGTCCAGCCCGCCCACCAGCGATACTACTGGAATAACGGCGCCTACGTGCCGACGGTCTTGCCCGCGACACTGCAGCCCTGTGTCGGTCCCACAGCCTCCGCAGGGACCGCCCCGTATGGGCCGTATTGGCCCGACGGCGTCTATATCCCCTACCGCCCCGCGGCTTTTCGCGATTCTCGCTACGATGCGCCGTTCGCCGCCGCGCCCACGCCATCCGCGGCGCGCTTCTTTGACGCTGCGCAGCAACCCTTCAACCGCACCTCGATCCCATCCGGCGGCACTCACCCCGACCCCGGCGTCGCCTGGAACCCGAGTCCGCTGGCCGTTGTCAGCCACGACGCGCCGACGAAGACGAACTTTCCGCCCCGGCACGCAGGGCCCAAGACCGTGGACCTGACCTCCAACCAGCGGGTCCTTCCGTACCACACCCGCCAGGCCGATGTGGGCTCCCGGTCCTCCGCGCGCCAACCCGGTCCGGGCCACGAACCGTATCCGCCCTGGCCGAGTTACTCGGGCGGTGCTAATTTCCAGACCGGTGGACAGCCCGGAAATGCACGCACGGCGAATGTAGAATTCAAAGAGAAAGCCCTGTCCTGGGCTCACTCGGTCTATGTCGATCTGCTCGCGTCCATCCATCAGGCCCGGCGAAATAGCACCGCGAACGCCGGCGCCGACGGCCCACACCCGCGACTCCTCAAACCCAGCATCTACCCCAAACCGCCGCGGCAGCCCGGGGTGGATTTCTCCCCCGGACACGCACCCGAGATCACCCGCCATAACAGCTACCCGTCCAGCCAGTATGACCTCCACGCGCCGAAAACGAACATCCCGGGCGCCCATGACCCCCGTCGTCCGCTCGACCGTTCGTCCGTCCAACTGCAGCCGGTGGCCCCCGACGTGCAGATGCTCGATCGACTGCGTTATACGGGCCGATTGACGGCCTCTCGCTTCCCCACGGGACCCTTCGGCGAGACCTCCCCCGCGGCGAATGCCGCCTCGGCTCTGGAAACGCTGTCGAGTCTCTGCATGCAGAGCAACTGGGAGTGGATTGATGGGATGCTTCTGGGAGGTTGTCTAGCTTACGGGCTGGGAGACTATCAGAAAGCGGTGCGATGGTATTCGCGGATCATTGCCCGAGATTCCACGTGAGTGTAGAGTTCCCAGCGGTCTACCGTTGTCATTCCTTGCTAATCTTCCTCTCTCCATACAGAAATGTCGAGGCAATCTCCAATCTTGCCGCCACGTTTTTGGTGCTGGACCGCCGCGACGAGGCGTTGCAACATTGGCAACATGTCGTGAAGCTTCGCCCGAGCTTTTTCGAGGCGGTCGAACACCTCATCGGGCTTCTGTGTAGCAGCCAGCGTGGGAAGGAGGCCGTCAACGTCATTGAATATGTGCAGAAGTCCTTGTCCCATCCGAAGAACGGAGATTGCTTCACGGCCGACGAGCCTGCCAGCGAACCCGACAGTGATGGGGAGAGCAGGTCGTCGAGCATGTCGGATTTCGGGTCCTACGAAAAGGTGTCCTTTGATTATGACGATGACTTCAACCGACCGGCGCCGTCCAACCTGGCTTCGGCGGAGGCGACGGCTGCGGGTTTTGGGTCGAGCGGCTATGCCATCCCCGGGTCGGACAACGGCCGCATGCTCGCTCTGGTGCATGCCAAGGGGAATATGCTCTATGCGCTGGGTGACAATGCGGGGGCGGCGGTGGCCTTTGAAGATGCCATTCTCATCGCCGCGGGGAGACGACCCCACGGCATCCAGGGCCTGATCAAGCAGATTTTCGCGGCCTTCTCCCAAGGATCACGCCATCACTACCCGGCTCACGAGAAGCGAAGCTCCCACGAGACCATCCTCCTCTACCCGGACAAGGCGTTGCAGACGTCGAAGTTGGTGTTTGCCACCAACGGGACCCCCCCGGGCATCCGATACGTCGCCGAAGGGCTTGCCCGGAAGGCGGCCATCTCGACCACGAGCAATTCTCTGTTGTCGCTCGCCAAGATCTATCAAGATGGGATGTCTAACGTCTCTACGTCCGGCGTTCCCCGAGCTGCCCCTAGCGTGCGGGATATTTTGGCACTATATTACTTGTCACTGTCTCTCCAGCCCAGCCCGTCCACCGCGAACAACGTGGGGATCTTGCTGGCGGGCATCCAGAACAACCCCGCCCACGGTCTTCCGCGGTCGAGCGGGGAGATCCAACATCCTGAGATCCCGGGCGTCATCCCGGGCAGTGGGATCTCGTTGGCGCTGGCGTATTACAACTATGGACTGCATCTGGACTCTCGACATGCCCACCTCTACACCAACCTGGGCAGCTTGCTGAAGGATATTGGTCAACTTCAGGCTGCCATTCGCATGTACGAGCAGGCGGTTCAGTGCGATAATAATTTCGACATCGCCCTGGCCAACCTGGCTAATGCCGTCAAGGATGCCGGTCGGGTCAACGACGCCATCAAATACTACCGCCGCGCCGTCCAGGTCAACCCCGAGTTTGCTGAAGCCGTCTGCGGGCTGGCGAACGCGTTGAACTCTGTCTGTAACTGGGCGGGCCGAGGCGGTGTCTCGAAAGGATACGGCTTCCGCGATAGGTGGCACGTGAATGAGCAAGGCATGCTCCGCGATTCGGCCAATACCGACACGGGGACGGGCTGGATCCGACGCGTGGTGGACATTGTCGACCGGCAACTCACGGAGGGAGAGACCTGGGGTCGTGGTCTGCTGACCCCCAACTCGATCCAACAGCTCTGTGCACAAATGGCCCCCGCGTTGTATTCGTGTCGGTCGGCGCCGGGGACACTCGCTACCACCCTGCAGTCGTGGGCGGGACAGAAGTGGGAAGGTTCACGGATCGTGCGGCTGGTCGAGCGTGCCGTGCGATCGATCACGTGGCAGTGGTACCAGGATCGCTACGTTCATGGCAAAGAGTACCCGCTGTCCAAGTACCGACGGCCGCAGCTTCCGTCGGGCCTGTCCGCACCCAACGCTCCCACCGTCCTGCCGTTTCACACTTTCACTTGCCCCCTTTCTGCCCGACAGATCCGACAGATCTCGCAGCGGAATGGCCTGCGGATCTCCTGCTCCACGTTACGGTCTCCGTGGCTGCCGGCGACGGTTTATCAGCCACCCGCGCCGCCCAACCCCTACCTCAAAGTTGGCTACGTGTCGTCAGACTTCAACAACCACCCTCTCGCACATCTGATGCAGTCCGTGTTTGGACTGCACAATCCGTCCAAGGTCAAGGCTTATTGCTATGCCACTACCGCCAGTGACCAGTCGATCCACCGACACCAGATTGAAAAGGAGGCGCCGGTGTTCCACGACGCCAGTGCCTGGTCCGTGGACCGGCTCGTGCGGCAGATTGTGGCGGACGGGATCCACATCCTCATCAACCTGAACGGTTATACGCGAGGTGCCCGCAACGAGGTCTTCGCCGCGCGCCCTGCGCCCATCCACATGTCATTCATGGGCTTTGCGGGGACGTTGGGAGCCGAATGGTGCGATTACATACTGGCAGACCAGATATCGATCCCGCCAGACACGCTTACCCCGGGCCGACGCACCGCCCGCATTGGCGATCGCGTTATGGAGGAGGACCACGGCGAGGAACTCGAAGACTGGGTGTACGGTGAGAAGATTGTCTTCACTCGTTCGACCTTCTTCTGCTGTGACCACCGACAGAGCGCTCCTGACGCGTCGGATATGCGTCTCACCTGGGAACAGGAGCAAGAGGCACGGTGGCGCATGCGGAGGGAACTTTTTCCCAACCTCCCGGAGAATACTATCATCCTTGGGAATTTCAACCAGCTGTATAAGGTTAGTCATTTCCTGGATTCAATCGAATTTCCCATACTGACCTTCTAGATCGAACCGACGACTTTCCGCACCTGGCTGCGCATCCTGGCACGCATCCCGAATGCCGTGCTCTGGCTCCTCCGATTCCCCGACCTCGGGGAGCAGAACCTCAAAGACACCGCCGCCCAGTGGGCAGACGAGAAAACAGCGTCTCGGATCATCTTCACCGACGTGGCACCCAAGAACACGCACATTTCGCGAGCGAAAGTGCTAGATCTCTTCCTCGACACGCCGGAATGCAACGCGCACACAACCGCAACGGACGTCCTATGGAGCGGGACCCCACTGCTGACATTCCCGCGCTACAAATACAAAATGTGCTCCCGAATGGCGAGCAGCATCCTCAGCAGCGCGCTCCCCAACACCGACGCGGGCCACCAAGCCCGCGACGACCTAATCGCCACGTCCGATGAAGACTACGAGAACAAGGCCGCGCGCCTGTGCCACAGCCTCCAGTACCAGCCTGGCTGTGGCGGCCGCACGCACGGCAGGCTGATGGACCTGCGCAAGATGCTCTTCCGGGAGAGAGCGCGGAGCAATCTGTTTGATACGAGCCGGTGGGTTCGGGATTTAGAAAATGCTTATGAACAGGTCTGGGAACGGTGGGTGAATGGCGAAGAAGGTGATATCTGGTTATGATTATACCCCTTGAGCGTTTCTTTTCATTTTTCTTTTCATTTCATATTCATCTTGACACTTTGATCTTCGATTACCCCATGTAGCTTTATTTTTGTTTGTTTGTTTGATTTCTACGGATCTATGCTGTGGTTTTTTTCTTCCTATCTATCTATCTATCTATCGTCTCAGATGTACGCATGTATATATGCATGTACATGTATGTCTGAGAAAGATGATGATGGGACTTGGTGCATGCTGGCGTTAGATAGGTGGTGGTTTATGGCTCGGCTCAATGATGATGATTCCTGGCAGCTGGCAGTAAGACAGCCAGATTACCTATCCAACCTCTTGGTATTCGATTCTAGTGTACTGTGATCTAGGTTTGCTGCGAGGTCATGACATATTATGACCCACTGTCAATCTTCGTTTATCCCATCCATCCCATCCATCCCATCCCATCCTATCCTATCTTGGAATGCACGACATGCATACATACATACATACACCCATACAACAGACATCAGACAACAGCCAACAGCCAACGGCCGACAGCCAACAGACAAATTCCCAAGAAGTGACCATACAAAACTAGGAAATATATACCCTCTCAGCCCCCATCCACCTCAATGGTACTTGTGTATCAAAGAAAAGACACGCAACCAGCCGACATGCTGAAGCTGACTTGTAGTGTGTACCTACATGAAATAAAAATCGTTGTTTTGACTCTTCCATTATTATTATTATTTTTTTTTTTGGGCAATCTTGCAACTGTTTGGAATTTTTTCTTTCTTTTTTGGGTGTAGTTTCTCGTTTATCAATGTTGTCGATACCATCGATGTTGCTGATATTGATATCATGGTCGTTTGTTTATATTGGTCTTCCTACGCGAACTAGGGGATGTACTCTACGAGTCTCCCCTTGATGGTCATTGGTATAGGGAGTATATAAATATAGCGATAACCAACAAAGCCTCACTCTCACTCTCGACTCTCGACTCTCGATTCTGTACTTGAGACTAGACTCCAGACTCCAGACTCCAAACTAGACTCAACCCACAGACCCCCAACCCTCACTATAAAAGAAGAAAAAAAAGCATCTCAAAGGGGGACCAAAAAGGAAAAGCGAACTACAAAACAAACGACAAAAATAAGCAGACAAAAACGCACAAAACAAGTAAATGTAAAGATGAAAGAGTGACAACCGCCTCACTATCAAATCAAGGTTGTGTATGTATGTATGTATGTACATCCGCCACTCATTTCCGGGTTTCTTTCTTTAGGTCTTGATTTCTTTGAGTCTTTCTTTCTTTCTTTTTCCTTTTCCGGGGTGGGTATATGTGGATTGTCATATCCATATGTGGGATGGATTGTGACATCTGGGTTGGACATACCCTGTTAGTTAGGTGCTTACTTGCTTGCTGACTGCTTACTTGCTGTTTGGGGCTGGGTTGTTGGTGGTTGATACTAGATATTATAATATGTAGGGATTGATTTGGATGATGAGTTGGTGGGTCATAGGTACTGTAGTAGGTAATAAGAAGTAGGTAGCAGTAGCAGAAGCAGTAGCAGTAGCAGGTGGTACCTATCTACCCAGGTAGTAATAGGCACCCAGACAGGCAGGTAGCAATGCACAGGTACCTAGATATAATGCACTCCCCTCTCCTTTCACTCACCTCCTACTACCCACCTACCTAGCCATAATACTAACCAATATCATGCATCTGTTCCATTTGGGATATCCCTACATCTTCTTACATACTACCTACTACCTACCTACCCTGGCAAGGGTCCTAGCATATTGACTATCCGCTTTAGTAGGTGTGCTTGGATACCCGGTCATAAGTACTTACTTAATCTAGAGTCGATTGTACTATACGTATACGAGGTGGTACACCCTCGCCCTCACCCTCACCTTCATATAAGAGGAGCCTTGAAGGGATGATGATGGACGGATATGGATATGGATATGGATAGAGAGGGAGGAGGGAGGAGGGGGAAGACAGCCCATATGTCCAAAAACAGGGCAAAATCAGTTCTGTTTGGAACGGGGCTGCAGTAGGGGTGTTGGGGGTGTCTTTCTTTGTTTCTTTTCTTTCTTGCTTACTTGCTTACTTTCTTCTTTTTTTCTTCTTCTTGCCATGCTTGTACGGAGTACGGAGTACAGGATGAGCAACCTATTACTTACTTCTTTACTCCCTACTTAGTTGGTCAATGTAGTAGCGAAGTTGGTAATCCAGTTGGAGTCCCACCGTTGTGATACCAATACGTCGGGGTTGATTTATTATATGGAGGTGTATTATTTCTTTATTTATCTATATTATACATGATATACCCTTGAAATAACGTTTTCCTCCTCGTCATTTTCTTTAATTATAGGATTACCTATAAGCATGCATTAATCATAAAGAAAGGGGAACCAAAGCCTCACATGTCCAAGTATAAGCCATGTGTCGTACACGCTACTCACCTCTTCTTAGTACTTAGTACTAAGTAGTAAGTACAGTACCTAACTACCATATAATCCCAAGACCAGAAACTAAGAAAAACCAAGCCGGCACCAACCCTCGGAATATTGGTCTGGTCCCAGCAAAGGAGCCAGCCCCACCTGACTCGCCTCATTCCTAGCTAGACAATGGGCGAAAACAGAGAAAAACAGTACACCATGAAAGGGGAAAGAAAAGAAACGCAACTATAGGCTCGACGGACCAAGCGGCCAGTCCAGCAGCCAGTGCAGCGGGTCGGGTCTTGGGCTCTAAATGGGAAAAAACGCCGCCGCATGGCGGACCCGCCTTGCTTCGCTTTGCCTCTTCTTCTGCTTTCTCTTTCTCTGCGCTACGACTGCTTGGTGTGACGGACTGACGGACTGACTATCCACTGTCCGCAAGCGTTGTTGTTGGTCTTGGGACTTTTGGGGAGAGGGGACGTTTCTGGCCCGTGGTCCATTGGAGTGTGGCGGCGGAGACGTGACGGTGGGGAGGGGGTAGGTACTAGGTACTAGGTAGGCAACCAGAAAGGGCAGGCAGGGAGAGGGTGGATTGTGATGGAGTCAGGTGTGCTGATGAATACGATTACGGACGGGTGAGGTATGATGATAGAATGATGTGGTGATGGTGGTAGTGGTGGTGGTGCGTGTCGTGTCCTTCGTTGATGCTGGCTGTGCTTTTTTACTTTTTGGGAGGATCACCGTTCTGAATTGACGTTTCTGGTGAGGGGTTTTCTTGCTTTCCTTTTTTTCTTTTTTGATTTTGATTTTGATTTTGATTTTTTTTTTATTTTACATCTCGCCCCCCTCTTGGTAGGGTTGATAGTTCCATGTTACTTGTATTGCTCGCCAGGACCGGGACTGGGGCCGGGACCACATGGATCGTCTAGTTTGTCCTAGATCGGGCTGTTGCTTTTTTGACGGAGGTTGTTCTATCTCTTTGGACAAGAAAAGGATGAGATTGCTCATTCAACTTGGCTCTAGGGTATAAACCAATATACGAATATATTAATGTCCGTTGACACTGAAGAGCGTTTCCAGCAACGTCTGTCAGTGTCAGCAACCACAAACTGCCTCTGAACTCCTGACCCAAGATAGTTAGAGTGGAGGAAAAGACACGGCACGGGCCCCTCTCAGGGTTGGATCGAGTCAGTCTAGGGCGGCTACCTCGACCAAGGGTCCCAAGGGAGTTGAACCGTAGTTGCGCTTATACCCTTGACCCGAGCCCCGGGGGCTGAGAGGCTGAATGGGGAGGGAAAGAATGGGACCCTTCAGATTGAGTTTCAATCGGATAGATTGGCTTTAGATTCATCCATGATTGGTGTTTGGTTTGGAGTTGGTAACCAGTAACCAGTCACCAGTGGTGGTTTTGTTATCCATTTTTTTTCTCTTTCTTTTCTCATGTTGGGTGGGCTTCTCGTTTGGAATTTTTTGTTTGTGTTCGAACTTCGCACGAGTTCATCCCCACTACTGGGAGAGTGAATCAATTACTAAAAAAAAATTAAGCAGGAAAAGAAATGAAAAGAAATAAAAAAGAGTAAAGAAAGAGAGATTCTGGTTTCCGTCACTGACTAGGATTGACACCTAAACGGTGAGGAATAAACTTCCAGGGTGACGACGCAGAGGATGCCTCATTGGACATGAGTAAACGAGACATGGTTCGTGTTTTTATTTTCATTTTCTTTCATTTTATCATTTGTCCTTTCTTTCGTTTTTATTTTCCGTTGCTTTTCCAACGGTCGACCCGGAAAGACCAAGACCAGTTTTGTCTTTTGAGGCCGTTGGGGTTGTCTCTGCTTACTTTCTGACCTGCTTCTGTTTTTCTTTTTCCCCTTCGTTTTCTTGGTTTTTCTCCTCTTCGACCAAAGGTCGCATTCGTCTGGCCAGACCCACGAGAGGCCGTTTGAAACGTGTCTGTAACTTACCCATCCGTCGCGAAAAAAGTTGATTTGCCCAGTAAGCTTCGGTTGAGGATGCTGTCACATCACCTTGCATGGCAGCCTATCATTTGACCGGCCTCGAGAGTGCCACCGGGACAATGAACGGCATGGCTGGCTGGCTGGTCTGGCCGTCGTAGCGATCTTATCCTGCTGATCGGGATCATCTCTAGGCGAGACCTGACAATTATTGATGGGGGCGCTTCACAGAAGGGACAGGGTAAATAGAAGCGAGGGTTAGTTTTGAGGTGGTGGTCGCACGAGGGAGAGAGATTTTGGTCGGCAGGACGGAGAATGAAGTAGCGAGCAACCGACAACTTGAACCGATGAAAGTGACTCCAGTACTAGCAGTAATGGCCATACCGTACACCGGGAACCAACAACCTGGAGTCATTCCCCGAGGTTTCAGTTCACGTCGCACACCCATATGCATCGCGTCCTCTGAATCTGGCAGCCACCATTTCGATTCTGATTGCCCGTTCTCGTGATATTCGAAGACTGGCGAGGCGTGAGCCCTACAGGGTCAATCCTAGGTAGGTAGGGAAAGTCCTGATTTCTCAGCAGCGTCGCACAAGGTCAGGGTGCACTGTATCAACCAGACAGTCCACACACTGCGAAGGAGAGAGAGGGAGAGAAAGATGGAGGAGTCCTCGAAGGCCGGGCGGGCCGGGCGGCTACGGGCATGGGGAAAGCCCTAAACCCGGCAGGCTGGGCGCAGCATCTGGTGCCTCCAGGGAACACAACTGGGCAAATCGGGAATCACGATGGTCCCCGAAGGGAAAAGGAATGAACCCCGATCAGAGAAGGCATCCAATCGCGGTCCCTGCTTTATCTTCAGGCCTTTTAGTCCTCCGCATTGCATCGCATGCTAATCCCCGGTGACATGGCGCTACGTCATGTCTCGGTACTCGTGCCATACAATCGTCCAGACAATCGCCAGTGAACCGCAGATGCGAGGCGACTGGTTGAACGGTTGATCGTGGAGAGGTCTAGGCATGCCAATCAAGCTCTATATCTATGGGTTGGCCGTTGTTGCTCGCTTTCTTGGATCTCGGGTCCAGACCCACGAGAGCTGTCATCTGCGTCGATTCTGACATTGACAGTTTGGCTCGTGGATCTCCATCTACTGTGTTTTAATCTGGTCGCGAATAGTACAATGCAGGTGTAGCTGGTGTTTGACTTCGAGGAAAGGGTTTGAATGTCTCAATGCAATGCACTGATTACAATATGCCGTGTAAATCTCCAGATATATATCTGTGCATATGTGCATGCACATAGTTGTACACTGGTGCATAAGATGCTTGGCGACAGAATATTTGGTCATGGGTTACATGTGCATCAATCATGGCCGACAAGACCGACACCATGAGGATTGCGGGTGAAACCTCGAGATCCTCAGATCGTCGTCCAGGCCGGCCGATTGGTACTGGCCTCGATTGGGCAGGAGACTGCGATTACGGAGTCGATCTAGGTGAAGGAAGCGAGGGCGTGGATCTAGGTAGAGAAAGGGAAGGAGAAAAAAAGGGGAAAAGCCGACAAAGACAGACACAATGCGAATGACGCCCAAAGACCAAGCCAAGAGAGTGACCACTAACCACCAAAATCCAGGTGGTCATCTGCAGGACCGAATTGGCTGCAGCCAGAGCTGGTATCCCACCAAACAGAACAAACTGCCCCCCTCCCAAAAAAACTCGTGAGTGCTCGGACCTCCTGAGGTTCGCAGACCGCGAGGCCCGACAGTCAGGAAACAGCGGCGGATGCGAGAGGGCCGTTCGCTCCACTCTTTGCTCCCCAGGGTAGTAGTCCGGCAATCCCTGCTTTATTATTATTATTTCAAATGATTTATTGATTTATTTATTATTGTTGTAATATTTTTTCTGTTATTATTTTGACTAATAATTTCAAATCCACTACTCTAGACATGCCTATGCGAGGTAACGCAACATATTTCGTGCGTGGCAGAAACCCCCTCCCCCTTGCTAGATGGAAAAAATCATCCACGATAATTTTCCATGTTTGTCCATGACTTTTGAAAAACGTGTTCAGGGGGGAAAAAGTAATCAATAGAAATTTGACAGGTAAGATAGAGTATTCTCCAGTTTTTCCTCATCAATCTAGTTCGTATGAGGAACGAGGTGATCCAAGTCAGAAGTTTCAGAATGAGACAGCCATCCTCCCAGCCGTTATGGGAAGTAGACTGACCCTGAACCCGTGCCTGAGGCAGACCGATTCAACCAGCCAGCCAGCCCCGGCGCTGATCGGCATCCAAGGGCCCCGTTGTTCCGTACCTGTAGGTCCCATCGCTCACTTCCTCACTCTCGCGGTACGGGATAGCCGATTGTTTTTCCTTTCCCTTTTCTTTCCCTTTTGGCCTGAATTCGTACAGGGTACATCCCGGTTAGGGGCGCTAACAATCCAGACTGCAGGGGTCGATATCAAATCCTGCCAGTGTCTCTGATTGGTACCAATCCCAGGGGACACCGGGGACCACTAACCTAGTCTAAAGCCGGCGTAGCACCGCGCATCCTAGTCCCTCGAGTGTACGGGGGGGAAGGAGACTCTTGCCCGGACTCTTCGTGATCTGTGAATCAATCAATTAAATCAGTCAATAAAAGCAATAAAAATCAGCAATTCATTACCATCAATCATAATGGCTGTGCTGACCAAACTTCCAGTCCCCCCCAAACTGCTCCATATATACCAACTTCTACCCGCGGAAAGCGATCTTATAGGCGAGGGAGAGCCTTAGTCCAATCTGAAAGACTAAAATAAGGAGATCGCCATGATGTTACCAGCCGTTTTACTGGGGGCGGATTGAGAGGGGGATGAATTATGACCTGTCACTTACACCTACATTTTCTTTTCTTTTTCCCTCTTGTCCTCTTTCTTGTTCAGGTTAACGGTGGTTGAGTCTGGCTTGTGTGTGAGACACCCTGGTGTTTGATCGGCTGTCTTTCTTGTCCCTTTCTATGGGGGCAAGTCTTTTCCTCAGCATTCCCTCCGCCCAATGGCTCTCGATTGGGATTGTCAGGGTCCTGGTATGCATGTAAGATGAAAAGATCGATGATCTATGTCCAGGGTGCGACGTCTGTCTGTATCGTCGAATCCTCCTGTATGACTATCTTGCCTTGTGTAGGTAACTACCCTCCCTATGTAGGTATTTGTAGGTATTCGTATGTACCAGTATGTACGGGCGTATGTAAGTATGTACGTCCGATGCGTTTGTACTCCTACACGGCAACCGAACCCTCCGTTCCACGAGGTTGGATGGCGGGCATCCGTCCACATGGCTCTCCCGTAACCCTCCCTGGCGTTTGATGCAATGCGAATAGTTCGTCACCGGGGTCCTGTTCTCCCCGAATGGCTGAATACATGCCCGAAGGTACGAAGGTGGCTTGTGTCTATATTCGAGATGCTGCAGAGTAGAGAGTTTAAATCGCAGTGATAGTGATGACTATTTGCTTTTGAAGTGGTAATGATTCTGAAAGAAGGTTCGCGGGTCGGGGATTGACAGCGGGAAGCATCGCTGCCGCCTAGTAAACTTTGTTGTATGGATGTAAACGTTGTTTGGAATGTGATCTACCTACCTTGCCTCGTACGGAGCTTTTGGATGCCCCCTTGCTTGGGACGCCATTGTATGGTGGCGTCTCAGCCCGGGAGTTTTGAGCCGGGGCGGGCCACAGGTCGAGGACCTGACGTTTGGCTTGCACTAACTGTGATAATAAACAGGATCAATTTAACCCATCATTAAGGGTGAGGACACGACACGATACAGAAGCTGGGTGGACGAGGAAAATGAGATCATGGGAAGTTAGCACTAGGGAAGGGAGACCCTGAGCTGAATGACATTATTCTGGTGACGAATCACCGAGTAAACCCGCTTGACTGGAGTCTGAGACCCTTCAGCGATCCCTCCTCCTTCCCTTCTGTTGACTAGGTGGTATATGGTTAGCACAGTTCAAGTTAAGCTGTTTGAGATAGGAACCCTAAGAGAAGCTAAGCCTAATCTATTCTAACTTAGCTTGGTAAATCGAGTAATCTGACTACCCAGTATGGATAACCACGCGAATATCAAACTCAACAAAACAGCGCGACTTTCAGGGCTCTTGCTTATCATTACCGAAAACTGTAGTGGGTTCCACCGGCCCCGCTGTACCAGAATGACAAATACCTTATTTTGCCGGCCAATCAGTCTCCCACATCCCCAAGGGTTGGCCTTGCACATCATGCCCGGATGTGGTTCAGGGGTTCGTGCTTCTACCCTATTCTGGCTTTTTTAGTCGAGATACTTTTCATTCTATTTTCTGTTTTTTATTTTATTTTTTATTTTTATTTTTATTTTTTTTTTGAGCCTTCCCTGTTCTCCATACGAGACTATAGTCCAAGTGCAGGTGACTGATATACTGTCTAGCTAACAAAGGACTACCTCCTATCTCCTTTCCTCACCGTGTCTTCTGACTTGTCCAGCCAGTCGGTTTCAACGGTCTTTAGCTCGTGGCAATTTGATAGGGTCGTATAGAATTCTTTGTATATATTGAAAAGAGCGACAGTTGATGTCCACGGTAAGTTTACTGGAATTGGGCAGCGTTGCTTCCCGTCACAATTGACAGCTTATCCACTTATGGCTGGCGGTTCAAAAGCCCGGTGCAGCTCCTGCTCTGTGCTTCATCGGATTTTGCGATGGCGTGCTCGAGGTGTTGACCTGGTGGTGATAAATTACCAGTACTCCGTAGTGAACGGGGTAACTTACAGAATCTATACTATAGGTTACAGCCTAGTGGATCGCGGTACGATCCATACTGCCCACAACCTACTGAAAGGCTCTCGTAATGACTCCCCTCAGCCCCATTTCCAACTAACCAGCGACCAGGAGTGTGACGGAGTGCGACGGAGGCCCAATGGCTCCATCTCTAGCCAAGTGGCTAGTTTGCATTGGGAGGTAAGGTCCGAGAAGGATGCCCTAAAATAATGCCCTAGACACACTGGTGGATGGAGGAGTCAGTGGATGATCTATCCGATCACGCACAGTTAGCCCATGACGAAGCTTATTACTCCCTTTTCCAGTGTCTTGGAACCGTGGTCGAGAATTCATCCGATGAGTCTCAGATCGGCCAATCAGCTCGCCCGATCTAAATCGATCCCCTGGGAAAATAGCCCGATGAGTCTTCGCTATGGACCCGTGGAGCATTCAATGGATGGCCCCGGGTGAAAGGAAACATCGCTAGTTTCAATAGTAGCTTCCCTTACAAATTTTTTCCCAATGCCCATCACACACGCACACAGTGACACACACACACACACACACACACACAGCCGGGTCCCGCACATGGCACTGCCCTCATTATCCGTGCTATTATCCTTAGTATCTTTTAGTTATCCATTTTTTTCGACGGCGGATGCGAGGTTCCAGTGTGCTGGGTACGAACAAACAGTTTCTCGGTCTATCACAATCATAGTAGCGCGATAGCGTCGACATTCTCCATGATGGAGGTCGCCATGCCATGCTCTCCCGACTTCCCCGAAATCGAAGTCGTGGGGCCTTCGTTGTCATATTGAACGCCTCGAGAATTTTCAAGACGCCGGTTCGTCTTTCGGTAGCTGAACTGCTGCGTGTGGTGCATGGCTAGTGGGTTGCGTTCCCCACGACTCTCAAAGACACACCGCAGCGCGTCGAACCTGTCTCTTTCTTCCCCTCCCCCTGTCCTGTTTCCAGGGGCAAGAATCCTTTGAGATCTGTCAATCGTCCACTAGTTACTGCTGCATATGCGGGCGGGATGGGGGACAACGCGAAAACGGGGCGCCCCCTTATGTTCCTACAGCGAATGTGAGCCCTTTTGGTTGGGTTCTATTGAATCATTGTGGTTGCATCTGCTTTTCCCCTGACCACCCCGCTCGCAGGAGGAAAATCCCGGTCATTCTAGCGTCCCTATTAGAATATTGTAGAACTGAACTGGTTCTACATGATTGTCTCGTGCTTCGTCGGACTATAATGAACCGTCCTCCCGATTGCCGGGCTTGCAGAGGGGCTGTGTTTCTTGTGGACTGGGCTGAGCTTGCAGACTGACGAAATCCGATGAATCTCGCTCTTGGGGACGTTGACGATCCCGGTCCAGTGTCCTGGGACGAGCTATTCGCCCTCTAGTAGCAGGTAGTACTAGCCTCCAGCTAAGCCATCCCAGGTGGCGAAAGTAGTGGTGGCTCAGTACGTACTGAGCTACACCGAGTCCGTACGAGTCCTTAGGAAACGAGCGAAGAAAGTCCGTAGGTATGTAATTTTCCATGTATTACTAATACAAGGCGTGGTACGGGGCACAGTACAGTTAGCGGGTTACATAGTTCATCTTCAATCTTTTCTCCATCCGTGCCCTCGGCGGCACCGACGCAAAGGTAACTTTCCCCCCTCCCAATCCTAGAATAGCGATTGCATACGATCAACATGTCGATCACAACCCCGTCGGGTAATGGAAAAGTCAAAAGATTCCAAATTCCCAAATTCCCAACGACGCTAGCTCATCCGTGTCCACATGAACGGGTTCGGGTTCATGTTAGTGGGTGTACTGGGCCCACGAGAGATCGGTCTGCTCTGTACCAGTGCTGTACGAGCCTATGAGCTGCTGCCGAAAAAAATATGGCTGGCTGGTCTCTGGAGCATGGCAATCAATAACCCGATCGAATATTGTGATTTAGTTTTATTAGTATTAGTGTCATCATTACTTCTGTGTATATTATTATTGATTTATTTTTTGACACTCTTGAATATTTTATTCTTTTTTTATCTCGTTCTCGTTCAATAGTGCCAGAGAAGAATCCTGCAGTCTGGTTACCTATGTTACTGAACAATGCACACCCGGCGGGACCTGCCGACTATGACGCTTTTTTTTTTACCCTTCCCTCGATCTTGGTACCCCTTGACTACTGAAACGCTAACACTTTCATCGACGGCAACTAGATCGGGTTGGTTGATTGTAATCAAATATTATTACAATCCGAATCCACTGGTTGTGTTTCCTCCCGTTCCCTTGGATCACTCAGGAATTCCTATTTCCGAACGGGTAGGGGCCCCGCCCCGCCCTAGGTAAACGATGGCTGTCGCCTTTTTCCGCACCGTTTCTGTCGCTCCAGTTTTCCTGTCAGGGACTGAACCTAGACGAGCATGGGCCAGTCCGTTGTCGGTCGGAGGGGGAACGGAATTGATTGAAGGGCTGTCTGAGCGGTAGGCAGTATCATGGGTCCCTAACTCCTCCCGTCCATTGGTGATGTCCAGGGTCCATCCATCGATTCCATGGGTTTGGTCGATGGATCGATCGCGCTGGAGATGCAGCCACCATGGAAATGGAAGACTTGGGACAAAAAGAGATGCAGCAGGTCTTGGGTGTGACTGGGATTGAATTTAATGGATTGATATTTATTTTTACTTCTTATCGTGTACTTTCTTTTTTCCCTTCCTTTCTTTTTCCTCTTTTCTTTTCGTTCGTTCTTTCTTTCTATCTATCTATCTCTCTTTCTTACTATTCTTTTCTTTTTCTGTTCTCTACCCTCTCCACCCCAGTCTTCCATAGTTCCATGGATCGGTGCCGCACGATCGGTCTCTGCACCCTTCTTCGTCATGCCTGCACATCTTTAATCTACTTCTCTCTCGTCCGTTCCCCATAACTCGTATACCGGGTGGCTTTGCTCGGGCGACCGTCTTGTTCGCCCCCTGAGCCCAAGTCTCCACACCACAGCTGTGACCAGATGGGGAAAGTAGTCTGGTACCTGGGCCATCGAAATAGATTAAAAAACACTGGGGACAAGCTCGCCAAGTCCAGGAGGGCCTGGTGAAGATCTTTTTTTTCTTTTCTTTTTCTTTTCCCATCTCACTTGGACGTCCCAGAATCAACGCTTAGCGTGACATTCCACGATTCCGACCAAGCAATAGTAGCGAGGAGGACTAGGTATGGCCCTGGGTATGTGGATATACCTGTCATGTGCCGCTATCACTTCCTCCATCCACCACCATCCACACTTGGACGACTGTCCAGGGTTCCCCCTGGCTCTTTTCCACTGTCTCTCCCCGTCTCTTACACAATGGATTCAGTCTGTGCTTCACTTTTCAAGGATAAAAATGAATCGAGAGAAATATGATGAAAAGAGAAAAAGAAAAGAGCCATACTAGTTGAGGCGCCTATTGTTCTTGTCTCACGTTGCAGGTCCTAGCACCGTTGTACTGACTCTGTAAACTATATCATATAGTCGAAAATCTTCCCCCACGATCTCTAAACAGTGGCGGTTGCAGTCTGTGCCTGGTTCTCACATACTCTTTTCTTTTCTTTTCTCTACTCTCCCTCCTTGTTCTGTCCTTTCTTTGCTTTTCTTTCTTTCTGGTTGTGTGGTTAGGTAGAGTGGATTTCTTCCCCATTGATGATGGGTCTGATGTTACCTAAAGAAGGATAGATAGTGTAGCAGGTTGAGTCCATCGCTGGGACCTCCCCACTTCTCGATCGGCTTGGATCTTTGTCATGATTGATGTTGATCATTATGATTCTGACAATACTCTATCTTGTCTTTTTTCTTCCTCTTTTCTTTTCTTTTGAGTTTTCTTGCTTTTTCTGGTGAGGAAAATCCTCTTCGTACGTAGCTACGAACCTATCTGTAATTCTGGAGTTTAATTCCTGGGATTCAACAGCTCTTGCACCTCTGGTTAGTTCCAGAGCTAGTTGATAGACTAGTACGGAGTACAGATTCATGAGGAAGGGGGGTAATGGTTACTTACCGTACGTATTGAATCGTTACCAACTGTAACAAAACCCCACCTGGAAAAAGAAAACAAATAAATAGATTAAAAAAAGGAAAAATCAAAATAAGATAAAGTCATAAATGGAAATTAAAAATTAAAAATCAAAAATCAATAAAATAAAAGAATTAAAAGAAATAAAATCATTTTCACTTGATTTAATCTATTTTCTTTTCTGGATAGTCATTATTATTATTATTATTCCTCCGACAACTGTCAGCTCCGAGATCTTGGATCAGATCTTCTCCTATAGCATGCTGGAAGGTGTGGAGCAACAGCCTTTTTCTCTGACCCGTCTCCTTGGTCATTGTATTCTGCTTGTAGCTATAATAAATCATCATCATCCCTCCTCCTCATGCTCTATTGTCCAACTTAGTCTTCCATCACATCTCGCCTCCCCTTTCCATCCCACTCTCCCTCGGTTTGATTATATCTACCACCTGGCAGACGCACCTGGGACTTCTCAAAATCCTCCTCACTTCGATCCATTTCCTATACCCTGCAGCCTGATCAGTGCCATTCACACTCCTTTGGGTTGCATTGGTCCATACTACTTCCTCCTCATTTTCACTCTTCCACCTACCAGACTATACTCGTCCTCTTCCAGCCACCTACTCCCATACCCGAAAGAGACCTCAACTCTACTACCGCTTCTCCCCGTGGTTAGCTTTCAAGTGCGCTAATTACACGCACTCACTCCTACTACTATCCACGGTACGTTGCCAACCCTTCCGGTTTTGAAGGAGACTTCAATCCCCCCGCGGCTCCCTCCCCCCGCGCGCGCCCGCCTTCCTGGTAGCCGCTCGCCCTGCGGCCTTACCTTGCCTGAACTTTGTCGCCAATCCATTTTAAACCCCCTCTTTCCCTGCAACACTTGTCATATTCTATTCTCTCCTTCAACCCTCTGATTCTGGTTCTTCTGTGCATTTGCGATCAGTCTTCTAATTTCACTCCAGAATAAACTGCCACTTTATCTTATATACAATGGCCCCCGCTCATCGCAGAGGACCTTGGGTTCCCGAGGAAGACCAGCTCCTCCTTCAACTGGTTCGCGAACAGGGCCCCAACAACTGGGTCCGCATCTCACAGCACATGCACTACCGGTCTCCCAAGCAATGTCGGGAGCGTTTTCACCAAAACCTGAAGCCGTCTCTGAACCGTGAGCCCATCTCCGCCGAGGAGGGGCTGATGATCGAGCGCATGGTCAACGAGATGGGAAAGCGCTGGGCCGAGATCGCACGACGACTGGGCAACCGCAGCGACAACGCCGTGAAGAACTGGTGGAACGGCAGCATGAACCGCAAGAGGAGAGGTCTCCCGACTAGCCCTCACCATTCCGCCTCCCGCACCTACAACGGCCGCATCGAAGCCCCGTATACGCGGGCCTCGATGGGCATGAGCAGCCCGACCAGCCAGTCTCGTTTCTCGCCCATCTCCAACAGCCGCCCCCTCAGCTCGTGGAAGTCCTCCTCGCGCCGGGGCTCTTGCTCGACCGCCTCGGTCGACTGTCCCCCGCAGTTGACCCCGATCTATACCCTTCCCGCCCTCAACCGCCCCATCGAGACCCCTCTGACCTCCCCTGCCTTCTCCGAATCCTCCAACACCCTCTCCATCGAGCCACCTTCCATGATCTCCGACCACAATTCCGTCTCCTCCGCCTCTCCCCGAACCGTCTCCTCTCCTCAGCTGCTGCCGCTCCCCCGTCAACACTATGGCGAATTCCGCAAGCACAGCGACGACCTATACTACAGCGGGTATCAACTGCCGAAACCCCTGGAGCCTTGTTCCGAGTTCTCTCTGAAGCAGCGGTGGATCGCGGATCACCAAGCCTGGAACCGTCCCTCCACCCCGTTATCACAGCCCTGGCATGCCCATCCCGAGCCTGCGCGGCCTGAGTCGTCGCGGGATTCCCGGATGGGCCTGGATGCGCTTTTGAATTAACGGCGATGGTTTCCTATCGCTTGATGACCGTATGAATTTCCTTGCCTGTGCTACTACTTTTTCTTGTCATCTATTTTTTGTCTTCTTGTATATGTGAACCCGACCTACGTCTGTCTTTAATCCTCTTTCTCCTTTTATTTGTGACTCTCTTTTGTTCTACATGGTGTACATTTTACCAGCTTCTCTTTCCACGGCGGGTTCGTGGATAATTTTGATAATCTTCTACTGGCGACTCGAGCCTGAAAGCCACTGGATGATTTCCCAGAAAGAAAGAAAATGAAAAAGAGAAAAAAAAGACTCTTGGGAACTTTTACCCTAATCACCATGTTTTGTTCTGGTTTCGATGGGTAATGTGATATGGTGGAAAAGGAGTACTGGCTGGGTTGCTTATAGAAAGGAAACTGGGAGTGATGGATGGATGGATTACCACTACTGTACTGATGTTTAAATTCCGGAGATTATGTGCAAGTGACCCGATTTGACTGGGATGGATTTAATAATACCCTTTGAAGCAGTCCATTATTGTCTTTGATTCTACCGTAATAGTAATCAAAAAATCAATCTAAATCTCCCGGATCACATTCAAATCAATAAGTAGATACTAGAAACCTAGACCCAACCAGACACTGCCCTACTACAGTTCAGCTAGGAACCATCTAACTTTCTCAGCTCCAGTCGATCAATCCATCACCCACCGACATGGGTAAAGCAAGGGATACACCCACTAACGAACAGAACCTGCCCTGCTTTGCTTTGCTTACCTTCCGTCGGTGGCTGGCTGTCACTGAACCGAGCAGCTGGCTAGCTAGCTAGCTAGCTAGCTACTCCCTGCTGTCTGTGTGTCTGTGAGCGAACCGAACCGAACCTCCACGGGAGGATATTCACGAGGGTGTGAGCAAGGGGGGGGGGGGAAGGGGCTGTTTCTGTGGGAGGGCGTATGGAGTAATTGTAATGTATGTATTGGATCGGAGGTTCCGAGGGAGGCACGACACCATCCTTGTGTGTTTTTTATTCTTGGGATTTGGGTAAGGGAAATCAATAGTAATGGGAATGACTACCTGGTCACTTAGTAGCTATATTATTCTAACAGTATTAGAGTGTGGATGTGAAGATGTTCGTTATTATTATATTATTATGAATAAATGAAGAAAAATGATAAAAAAAATAGTTCATATGCATGCAACACCATCCTTTAGGAAGCCCTGGATCGATAGGTCTCTTTGTAACCTAGCTGGCAAGACACCTACTTCCCTACCTAGCCTGGTACTGCTCGAAACGAGCTATGATTCGAGAGACCGGGGTGCGTGTGTCCAATGGATGGGGAGAAACGAAGATACTGTAGGGTGGTGGTGGTGGTGGTGGTGGAGGGGGCCGGGGGTAGGGTAGGGTAGGGTAGGGTATGGAATGGATGGATAGATAGGATGGTTCATGCATTGCTTCCCACCACCACCTTTTTCTTGCCACCCCTCCTCTAACTTCAGTACCTCTTGGGGGCAAAAAAGAGGTTCTGCTAGGATGTGAGTACACCCCTCCCCTTGGCTTTGCTTGGACCTGGTGACTGTTCGCGTTCCTTGGGGACTTTCCCACCGCTCATGTTTTGTTATTGGGGATAGGGCTTTTGGGTAGCTTTGTTTTTGCTGGTATACTTTTCTTTTATTTTACGTTGTTTAGTTTATTGTGACGTGTAAACGGTTTGAATTGCTGATAGAGAGGGCGCTAAGAGGGTTATATTCTCTGTACGAGTCGTAGATTACTTAGTACCTGGATACCCTAGGTAATAGGTGTAAGTAAGTGGCTATGTCTCTTCCATGAACTTACAACATCTACTTCCATGCAGCAGCAACAGCTAACTTCCCGGTAACTCTATAGCTCGACCACGAACTGCACAAAAGGATAAAAGCAATGCTCGTGACCCTATCTGGCAATCCTATCCCCCTACGTCCCTCTCCCGGGGCCATCCGCTGCAGCCCCCTTGTTGTGCGAGTCAGTTGGTTGTCAGTCAGTCAATTAGATCTTGCCTTCCCGACCCTTGTTCCCTCCTCTTCCTTATCCTCCTTGTCTTCCGTCCTGTCTTCGGCCGGAGCTAGGTTAATAACTAACGGTCGTGATGACGGACGAACTTAGGGGTAAGCTGCTGCTTTTTTTGGCTTGATGTTGGGTGACACTACCTTTGATGGTTTACGTTGACATGTAGGGATTTGTGTGTGCGTGTGTGTGGAGTAGATTTTGTTTCGTCTCCTTTTCCCGTTTCCGTGCTTGAAGAAGTCTGATGGTAAGGTATCCATCCATCCATCCACTTTACAGTCCGAGCGGGGATCTATGACTCGCGACGCTCACATAAACAAGGATAAAGGAAGTACAGACGATGATCCGTATCCAGGGAGGAAATTCGAAGCAAAAAACGAAAACGAGAAACAAATAAATATAAACCTGATAAATCACTGAGTCGAAGGAGTAAAGTCCCCACAGAGTACGTGCCACAAGACAGTCCACCCAGCCCGGCCTTGTCACCGTTTTCCGCCTAGCCATTAGTTCGTGGCTGAGATGGTCTATTGGCTGTCTTGGGTGGTCCTGACTCGCGACACGGCCAGCTCAAGCCAGCGAGTGACCCTGTGCTGCCGATCACACCTAGACGCTCTGCGATCTGACCTGGCTGGTTGGGCCCACTCTGGATGTGTCTACGGGTATTCAGTATTGATGATACGAGTACATTGCTATGGGAAAAGGAGGTATAGGTATGGGTAGGGAAGGACCAGTGTATGTGTGTCAGTTCCTTTCCGGGATGCTTCAACTGAGTGGTGATCTACTCGGAGACAAAGGTGGATTGTACGACATGCGATCCACATATTAGATAACCCTAACAATAGTGCCCATATAGCTGTCAATCTCGACAAAGAACGGAACAATTGGATTCCAGCCTCCACAATGCCAACGACACGACAACGGCAACGACAATGACATCCGTCAACAGACCCAACACTCTTTCCCAAACCAGCCAACCAAAAGCCAACTGAGACATCCCATCCATACGAACGATTGAAGATCTCTCACCTTGCCAAATCAAGGCAAGTCAAGTTAGTTAATCTCAGGATCCGATCCTGGAGCCATGATTTGGAATACTGGGCACTAGCGTCGCGATTGGGGCGGAGCTAGTGGGACCCTTTCCAGCAAGCAACACGCCGTGACGTATTGTACTACACCTCGACGTCTACGTCTGGTAGGTACTACCTTACCCTCGCAGGACGGGGGTTCCGATGCATCGTGAGGATTTGATAGTCGCCTGGTGGGGGCCCTTGACCGTTGCAGACATGCGATCCTTCATACGCCGGACATGACTCGATCGGGTCGGGTTCAACACCCGGTAGTTCCTTGTTGTACTTGGACTCACCTGTGATTTGATTGAGTAGGGGGCGCTGGAAGGTGATGGATCTTTTCGTTCTTACCAGTCATACTGATATATTAATCGTATATTAATTTATATTAATTGGTGGTGGACTGCATACCCCGTGTCTTGCTGTGATCTGCAGTGGACTGTATCTGTGCCTTTTTTTAGTCGTCCACTCCTGGTATGAAGCTTTCTTTTTTTTTTATCATTGTATTTTCTTATTGTCAATACATTTATTTCCTAAACACAAGATCCAAGTGGGGGATTACGAGCTTGCTCCTTCGTCTGCCCCTAGGGGCCACTAGGCTGATCACATTGTTAGACCTGCAGAGAAGGGTAAGGGTGCCTTGCACGTTGCAATCCATCCGCGGGGTTTCCCCTGGCTGATATTTTTTGGTAAATTATATTATATTACTGATACATGCATACATCATTACATACTTACATACTTTACCTAAATACATACATCCATATCGTATTCTCCGACTACAAGGCAAAACGAACACACTTTGTTTATACTTTATTATAGAGCGAAGCAAGCGAGCATAGTCTTAGATATTCAAGAAATCTCATACGGGGACACAGCAGCTGAAAGAATCCACTGTGAGTACTCCATACATGGGCCTGCTAACTGTCCATCCTTGTAGACAGGGATGGCCTGTCCCAGGTTAATTAGACTATCAACGTTCGATGCCAAACTAATTCAAGGGCTTACCAATCCGAAGCTCCCAATGTATTGCAGCTGGGATCATCTCACTGCAGCATACGCAGCTACGGATACAATCCTAGACAATGATACGAAGTGGAGGGAGTTCATTTCCTCTTTGGAACAGAAATTGATTTGTAGTAGATATCTCAAGTACTGTATCAACATTACTTTCCTTTTCTATCACTTTCTCCCTTTTCTACTAGATAATGTCATTATCACTGTCATTAAAAAAGCCACAATCTCAAACCCAAACCCAAGGATAGACATTATACAACCCTAGCGCGATACCCGATCGGGAAAACGCAGACGTTGCCCGCGCCGGGCTACACCTATCCCATCCCATTCCCTTACGTGGTTCCCGATCCTCACACAAAATTCTATGTCAAACACGACTCGGTGGGTGGCGGGGGTAATCCAATCCCACGGGCAAAAAAGAAAAGCATGTCATGATGATCTTCTGGTGGTCCCAGCTTTTTGCGCGCAAAACGCTCCCAGTGATTCAAGGCCGTGTGGGTGTGTGGCTCCCATGTTGAAACGGCTGCACCACAGTCAGGTCCTTCGTAGCTCCACAGAGGGGACGAGGGAGCTGAGTCGTGTTGTGCTGTTGGGTTTGCTTTTCCGGTATACTGACTCGGTTCATCTACACTTATTGGCTGTTCTTGTTTTTGTCTCTGTACGGTCTGTCGGTGAGATGCGGTGGATGTGGGACTACTGGATATCTTTTCCGTTTTTGATATGCTTGCCTTCCAATGATGCTGCTTGATTGTGGTGTCAGCGGTATTGTATATTGCAGGTGGTGTCTGACTCTGTAATGCCACCCGTTTAACTGTAATCAGCACTGACAGGCCCCATCGCTGTGTCAAACTCAACTAGTTTGTGTGGTTTCCATGCTGTGGGTTAAGCAGGGAAGTGAGTGCGGAATGCCAGGTAGAATAGCTTCCAAGAGGGCCTGCCAGGCGGTATTTACAACACATATGTCTATGCAATACGTATATACCTCCGTTGATGGTAAAGATGTTCGCTAACACGTCATAATTCGGTATATCGCAAAAAACGCTGACGGTGGATGATCGTAATGATGACCGAATACGGATCTGTCTACCGATATTTCTCGAAGTATAGAACCCCCAACTCTGCACAAACTAGGTGTATTAGCACTTTTTCTTCACAACAGCCTATCGAATCTGGAATATGAAGCTTACTAGCTATTTACAAGATTCCGTGCGAAACGTGCTGGTCAAAACCAGCAGCACCATTTTCAAGGCCATAGAGACCAGACTTGAGCATTCCGGAAAATGGGAGCAAGCTCAAAAGTTGCGCAAACTACAGCATCAATATATGGGGCTTACAGAGGACCAGTGGCAATATATTGCCGATTACTTCGAGTGTGAAGAGCTCCTACATCTAGCGACACCACTGCATAAAGAAGGGCTACGTCGTTGTAAAAAACTCAGGCATCAGCCTCCCGTTAACGATCCTGCTGAAGTGGACCGCCGCAAAGAACTAATTGAACGTTTTTGAAAGTACATTCGTATGTATGAGGACAATAGCCGCTCTGCTGAAGGGATTATGGGTCTTTTGAAGATCAAAATGGGACACACACCGTTATACCGAGCTATGACATCCAATCGACGCAATCCAGACTGGTATCTTAGCAAATGGCTTCGTGATGAATGTGCCAGCAAAGGGGGATGCTGTGGTCGATCCTGCGGCTGCTGTGAAAGTTTGCGATGCACCACGAGGAGTCAAAGGCTTTTTGGCCATTGTACTTTGTTTTGTGAATGTTGTGAGCGCTATACTGGTGAGGTCACGGCTTATGATGATGTCAGTTTGGTTTCGAGGGAAAGCAGAGAATACTTGCGATATGAGGGGCAGGTCATACTGAATCCGAGGGAGGAGGAAAAGGATACAAATTGTGCTCTTCTTATGAATTCCTATGTCTGGGGGCTCGACCTTGGGAAGAACGGAAAGATTACCAAAAAATCTGGCTCCGCGTGATGTTAAGTTTATGCAGGGTAGTTCAATGATACAAATGTAGTTGTCTCTAGATTCTATCTCGGATGGAAGCATGGACTGCTATTCAGTATGTTTCGTAGATTTAGAATATCATCTATTGATATTCTTATCACTTGTAGTAGTGCATATAAGAAGTGGCCCAGATGGCTATATTACTCTGCACGTTGAATAATCTGATATCCACTGCAAGTGTCTTCTGTCCAAGGCTATAGATGTTTTCAACTTACAGTGCCTAATGGAATCTACTACGGCTGTTGTGTTTACAAATACCAATTTCATTCACTGCAACTCAATCCCAGCTAGATGATACAATCTCTTCTAGTTCCAACGAGAGGCCCTGACGTGTATACTAGGTAGTGTAGAGGCAGTTATCTTGTACTGTCTCAGTGCCTCAACAGGCAAAGCTAGAGACCAAACCTAATCACTTGGAGGACGAGAAAGAGGTCTGCCACTATAGCCTTGTTTTAGACAATGATTATATTGGTGCGTGAATATACCATGTTTCATAGCTTTGGCTGCCTGCTTGAGTGGTATCAAGGAATTACTTCACAAGCTGTATCATGCTCCTGTAATCACTCAACATGGACCTACAATGAGTAACAGAAGATACTGTATAACTGTAGTGAATTGCCCTCTACTTCCCTTCTATGAAAAGGTGAATATATTCTGTAGATTTCTATGGGTGAATACTCCCACGATAGAGAAGGAGGATACTTTTCTCTTGATTTTTTACATTTCTCTTCTGTCTTCTCTTCTTCTATCTCCCACATATCTCTAAACCTCAGAAAGAAGGAGAAAGGAAAGAGCCCAGTTCTCTCCAGACTTACTAAAGCTTCATCTCTTTTGGCATATCCTCTTTCACATCAAGTCTCATATTCGCGTCTCTTGGCCTCATTGAATACCTCCTCTTTTCAACGGCCTTACATTCTTTGCACTTACTATCCTGTACTTTGCTCTCGAGCCAGGTAAGTAGCCAAGTGTCTTGAAGTGGTGCATTCACCATAATAACCCACAAGCCAGAACCCAAGATGGGAGGCTCCCACACGAATCTCAACCCAGAGGCCCCAGAGTTTGTCTACCACGGCGGTAAACCTAGTTCCATGGGAATCCCTGGAGAAGACGTGTCTACCAAAGATGCAGAACAGGTGACCTATCCCAGATAAGTCAAATATAGTACAGAGCGTTCCTAATCCGATCCACTAGGGTGACAACGACCAGAGCTTCGATGAGCCAAGGGCAAGTTTGCAAGGCGGCAAATTGACCGTCCATGAGGCAAGTTTTCTGAAGTTTCCAACGTTTTCCAAGAACCAGCCCTAATTTCATAAACAGGGCGAGCCAAATGATGTCTGGACGCACGCTGGTGACAGCTCCTCCACGGTAGGTCACTCCAATTGCTTAGACAAACCAAATTTGGCCATCCGAAGTATTCTCTAACTGATAATTCTTGGTTGTATACAGGAAAGTGAAAACGGAATCTCTGGCATTGTGGAAGACAACAGAGACGAAACACAGAACAATCTCATTGCAATGGCCGGTAGTAAATCCGCCGCCGCTCTGTATTTCAATGGCCCAAGAGAGAGCTGGCTTGCGTTTCAACTTCCCGATGCCGGGTTTCTCCCCGAGCAATCCCATTTCACCCACGGGGGCATAGCAGTATGCTTTCGGATATCTGACCGAAATGTTGCGTCAAAGCTCTCTGTTGAGGTCTTCGTGACGAAGGCAAACTCAAACGCCAAGCGAGCGTTGCACCCAGGCAATGTTGTTCATTCTGCTTGTCTGGATTTTACCTTGCATATTTCTGAATCGAATCAACCTCGTTGCATTCAGAGTTTTGCTTTCAGCACGCATTTTCCAATCAGGAAAGGAGGAAAGGTCGATGAAATCACGAAAGTCGAGTACGAAGACCCGTGCTATGTCGACATCGAGTTCACGACTACTGGTG
Source organism: Aspergillus campestris IBT 28561 (assembly GCF_002847485.1). Lineage (NCBI taxonomy): Eukaryota > Fungi > Ascomycota > Eurotiomycetes > Eurotiales > Aspergillaceae > Aspergillus > Aspergillus campestris. The sequence continues at coordinate 663,007 of NW_020194340.1, read as the reverse complement.
GTGTGTCTCATGGGCTGTTAGACCCATGCGTTACCGAGTTTGATGATCAAGGCTAGAGACTATTTGCTTATCTGTACGGACTTACGCGTCGCGACTCTGAAGAGCTTCGTACGGTGAAGTTTCGTGTCGATGTTGGGGCCGAGCATGTTCGTGATACGGAAGGCCTCACTAGCGCTTTACAGCAACTCGCCAACGGTCTTCCCCAATCTCACACCTATGACCCTTACCGCTTGCGTGGAAAAAACATCCAAATTATGTATAAGCTACAGAGGCTTCGTGCATTTGTTCAGCAAGGTTGGGGCTCGGACATGGTCAAGATTCGTGCCGTGTCTTGTTACGAGGATGTCGATGCCTATCTAGTCAAGATGGCATACGGAGCTGTTCTCTAGTGGAGACGACCGTACGAGCAGATCAGAAGGACTCAGAGTGTTCCTTCGATGATTACATTGCGCAAACTCGGTCCCACTATAGTCGCAAAAGTTCATCTGGATCAGGATTTCTTGAGAGACGACAAACTTCCCTATGAGACGCAGGGATCGAAAGTCATCTTGCCTGAGTACACTGATGCCAAATTGACTGTTCGCATTCCCCAGCGATGTGGTCCCTCAAGCAAAATCCATGGATGCGGTTTTACAATTTCTGGATATAATGAGGACGCAGCACCAGGAGATATCCACGTCATCCTCTACGGGAATCCTTTCGGGAAGTTGCTTAAGGACGCCGAAACCTCCGTTGCCCACCCTGGGGTGATCGGGTTCGACATCAATGACGCGCCAGTGAGGCGCCAAATAGATGCTCTGGTGAAGCTTCAGTCGAACGAAAACGGGGTTGGTCGGTGGCTTGACCTCCTTCTCAACCAAGAACCCAACGCATTGCCAAATGTAGACCTCCTACGGGGCAGAGACGTCAAAATCATCAACTCTGCAGTGGGTCGACTGCTTAGTCTAAAGCATTGGAATTCCCAACAGAAAGCCGTGTTTAGGTTCCTTCGCATGACGAAGGGGGGTTGTTCCATCTTAGAGGGCTTCCCAGGGTGCGGCAAGACCACTGTCCTGGCCGCGACGGCAATTTTCCTTTACCACTGCGGCTTCAACGTTCTTCTCGTCGGTGCAAGTAACGCCGCTGTTGATGCTCTGGCCTATGCTCTTACCACACTGAATTCCATATCGTACATGCGTATTCGTCGTGTAGAAGTTGAAAAAAGAGCTAGAGTGTCTGCCAACCTGCGTGAGCCCGGTGAAGTCGAGGAGGCGAACTCAGAACTCGGGAAGCACATTGCACTGGTCGGCCTCCTACAGACCCTCAAGGCAACACTATCCCGAGATGCCGAAGGGAATCCCGAATATAGTCTCTTGATACATGTGAAGCGGAAGTGTACCGAAGCAGTCGCCAATGGTAAAAGGTATTTGGTAAACGTGGCGCGAGGGGCACTGAAATCGGACACCGAAATTCTGGACGGCAAAGCGGACCCGAAGACGCATGATATCCGAAACGCCTACAAGGTGGTTGAGGAATATCTCTCGCAGCCAAACACTCCACGCCCTGGTTCATCTTCCCCGGAGCACGACGAATGGCTCGCCCGAGAAAGTGCATTCAAGAAATGCTATGACAGCGTCGCGGACGTCGTGGTACAAGAAGCGTCTATCTTAGCCTGTACCAACAATCTGACTGGTTCACATCTTGTCAGAAGAAAATTTCGCAAACGGCAAAAGCATAGTTGTCATTGCGGATGAAGATGGGCAGGCTTTAAAGCCAGACGCGATAATCCCACTCGTGTCCCTTGATAGGTCACACCTCGTCGTTGGAACGATTCGAGGAGGCGACCGAGAGCAACTCGCGCCTCTCGCCATTACCGCGAAGGAGGTTCCGGGTTACAATGAATTCGGGTACCAGATGGGTAGATCACCCTTCGATAGACTCTGTCGTGCCCGATTCCCAGTGAGCGTTGTCTCGAGACAACATAGGATGGATCCCCGCCTCGCCAAATTTCCATCGAAATTCACATACTCTGGCCGAATGTCCGATGACCCCAGCGTGAATTTCATTTCTGTCAGGGCTGAGCTCGCCAATGCTCTTCGAGATTGGATAGAGACGAAAGCACCAGGAGCAAATTTCGAACACGTGGAATTGATCGGAATCGATGTCACTGACGGCACAACATCCAGAAATAGTCAAAACCAATCGAGATCAAACACCGAGAATGTTGTTGTTGTCATGGATCTCGTTGAATTTATCGTCCGCCGTGGTGCACTAGAAGATGTTACCTGCGCCATCATCACAGCTTACTCAGATCAGAGAAAAGAGTATGTTGGGAGACTGATGCGTCTGTCCGAGAAGCTGGACATTGCCTGGAAGGATATGCCTAAAGTTGCGACAGTGGATTCCATGCAAGGCCACGAAGCGGACCTGATCATCCTAGATTGGGTTGTCATCTCGGGGAAAAAGTCTGACCTCGGCTTTGCGGCTGATAATCGCCGCGCGAACGTCGCCCCCACGAGAGCAAGATCGTGTCTGATTGTTGTTGCTAACGGGGAAATCATCAACAATGACCGCCTCAGCGAGGCGCGGCCGAAGGAGTTCCACCCGGAGATCCTGGCTCATTGGCAACATCTCCTCTACAACGATTTGATTGTGGACGTGTCTGCTGCTGCGCTGATGACATGATGGTAAGGACGCCGGTGCATGGTGATGGGCAAAACTACTTTGTGATTTTGTCTCTCGCTACTCGTGGTAATTTCGAAGAATAAAAATATTCTTGAAAAAAAAAAAAAAAAAAAAAAAAAAAAAAAAAATCAGCCACTGCACCAAAATACTGAATCGATATAAGTTTGTATTCAACATCACAAGGTCCAACATCTTAGGGCCTTTGGGCTCTCTTGCCTTCATTTCTGCCTCCTTTTTGTTGTTCCCTCGAATTTCGACCTCGTTAGTCCTTTTGTCGGCATATTCGTTCCATCTCTTTAGGGGTGTATTGCCCTTATGGAAGGAACGCTCTTGCTCCTTTGTGCTTTCCTCCATTGCAGTTTCCAATATAGAAGGCAATCTAACATAATTTCTACGGTAAGTTGCTCCTTGAACACCAAACACCATCTTACCATCAACTCCATCTTACATCTGCGAAGGCATCCACTCTATCTTTTCCTGGTATCAAATCAGCACCATATCCAATTTTGTCCACATCTGCACAACTTTACTTAGCAAACACATTTAGTGCAAAACACGCAATCATCTCTGGTACCCGCGGTTCTCAATCCTGCCATGCCATCGATGCCGGGATTAGCCAGCAGTGCCCAGCACTGCAGGTGGTCCCTGGTGGAGCCCGATGAAAAACTACATTATAGCAGCTGCGATGACATGCTTTCCTATGCTAAATTATCTGGTTGGGATTCTTTTTCGGGGTCGGTGAGTACACAGATAATATGATCTCTGGGCCATATGTGTTCGATACAGTTGTTGACTTTACTTATAGCAAGCCAGTCATTGGCTTCTCAATTCAACGGCAAGCTGATGCAACCTGTGGGTTTGCACACTGTTGACAAAAGGAAGAGTACATCACTAAGATGATGAAACTCTCCGAGAAGCTCGATATAGCCTGGGAATAAACATACAGTTGCAATTATCGACTTCATGCAAGGTCATACAGCAGACCTTATGATACTGCATTGAATTGTCGACTCTGGCGTAAAGTCTGAATTAGGCTTTGCGGCAGACAATTGCCGCGAAAATGTGCTTTTTTTGTGAGGCATACTAGGCTATTCTAGTCTTCACTGCTTCATATATTGAGGTGGATGTTTTTAGGCACCAGGCCAGTGCCACAACAGATACTTTGCCCGTGGGACGAACTGGCTTTAGAGCCAGACGATGTCATTTCTTATAACATCCAAAAAATCAGACCTCCATGCCAGTAGTACTGGCTCTCCCAACATCACAAGCGGCAGCAGCATCACCAACGCTGTCGCAATCATCTGGGCCCTAGTGGACTGCTGTAGTCAACAACTCTGTGATAATTGGTCTCACGTGTCTAAGTATCACAATAGGCTTTTTGCGCCTTTTTCTGTTTAAGATCAAAGTGAGTAAAAAACTAATCAGGTCCTTGAGTTAAACGTGCCAGATATAGTGATTAACTTTACTTATAGATTCCCAAAACAACGTCTGTCGCCCTCCATGATCTCAGGTTCATGGGCCCCCTGGTGCTTTGGCGAAACTTCGAAAACGACGTACGAGATACATTTCGGAATACGAGCTGGGAACAACATCAGGCTATACAGTAACACGTCAATCAGAGTCAGCTACGGAATTTATATAGTTGACAAAGATAAAAAGTAGTATGCTACTCTTCTCTAGCCTTTGATCATGCTTATACTGACCTTAGGGACCACAGCAGCGAAGAACCCTCGTCCCCGGCCCCGGCCTCGAACACATACCAGATGGGGATATATATGTATATATATATATCTATGATCACTTTTTGATCAATTTCACCGTGCTCGGTCTCCACCAGGTGCCCCCTGGTGGGGTGTCCTACTGGCAGGCCTCGGCGCATGTGCCCTCAGCATACTGGGCAGCGGATTCGGGTTGTGGCTCTGGTTTTATTTCCGGAAACGGTGAGTACAAAGATAATATGGGTCCCCGAGTCATACGTGCTGGATATAATTATTAACTTGACTTATAGTTACGGCCTCATAGAGGCGAGCGTAACGCGGGTGGCGAGCACCGCAGGAGAGTTCGTGCAACTGGTAGAGTTACGTGGTATGATAGTTTTTACTAGCCTTTAATACTGTTTATACTGACCTTGGGTACCACAACAAAGGCCGCGACCGCAGCACCTCCCCCCTCCCCCGCGACCGCCCCCCAGCAGTGTCACCTCTCCGATTCCCAGAAGCAGGAATTGCTCCCCTGGCACCACCTCGGAAGGGAACAAATAAAGGTACTAAGATGCATGATTTGGGGGAAAAGGTTTAGTCAGCGCGCTCCGTGTGCTGCATGTTTTTGTTTTTTGTATACTTATTTGTCGCAATATAAAATTGCCTATATAAGAGTATCCACAGAGCTCAGAAGTGTCCAGACTCCAGACATCTTTTGTAGCCGAGTGGTATTCTTTACCACATTATCTCAACCGCATGAATTCTCTGTATAATTTCTGCAAATTAAATGATTATTAGTTCTTTGAATTTGTAAAACTAATATCTATAGCACATGTTCAGTTGGGATGCGGCCGACCACCACCATGCGTGCTTTATTGTAAAGGTCAAAAAAGCCAATAATCAGTCTAACACACGAGAATTTGGGACAAATATTTGGGCAAATACACATATGCATTACTATGAGTGTTGGAAAATTGGTTCGGACACATTTACTCTCCTAGTCATATGAGGACAGCACTGCGCTCTTTAGCATAGAGAGCAATGAGACATGCAATCAACCATGTCAACTGACTTGCAGTGTGTTCCCATATAAATCCTTATTGACTCTTATGTTTTTCTAACTATTCACAACCTTTTTATGGCTGCAAGTCTCATCAATATCATCAATATTTTGACCATTTCGATCCTCTCACAGAATCCCACAGAAACCAGGTAAATGTACTGGACAGTCTCTCAAAGCCTTTATAATCATAGCATTCGAGGTGCCAACGCTGTGGCAGTACACCGGGAACCAAACCTTTGCATACTGAATACTCAAATAATGGAAGAAAGGAGTGACTGTTCAGAGTGACTGTTCTTCTCACCTTCTTTTTTATATTCTACATTTCCTCCTTTCTTCTTTCTCTTCTTCTCTTCTTCTCTTTATCTCTTCATCTCTTCATCTTCTCCCTCAAGGCCCCTACATTTTCATACTCATCCTCATAATCGCATCTCACCTCCTTTATTACATTCAAAATTGTTAGCTCTTCATCTCAACATGCCAGTAATCCCTGTCATTATCTTCCCTCCCATAGAGCATCAGAGGGGAACAATCAGAGGAGGTGACCGACAGCAAATCCCCCCTCTGGCAATTACTGCCAACGAGGTGCCAGCTTACAACAAATATTTGAATTCCAGATCAAGAGAGAGATATATATATCAATATATATGATCACTCTTTGATCAATTTTACCGTGCTCGGTCCCCACCAGGGCCCACCTGGTGGGGATCCATAGTGGCAGGCTTCACGGTGAGCTTCATGAGCATACTGGGGTCAGCTGTCATCCAGTGGCTCTGGTCTATTCAAGAAAGATGTGAGTAGAAAGATAATATAGGTCTTTGAGTCATACATGCTAGATATGATTATTAACTTCACTTATACGTATCTATGCGATGGCCGAAATCACAGCAACACGAGTTGCCGAGTCACAAGTAGAGATCGAGCAGTTGGTCACCCTGGAAGGTCTGCATGCTAGTTATCTCTCGTTTTTAATACTGCTTATACTGACTAGTGACCTTAGGTCTGCTCAACGTTTGGAAAGCCAAGGCAACGAAGGGTCGGTTCAGAAGTCTGCGAACGTGGTGGAAAACATGTGAAAGATCCTAGGGACCTAGACTTAGTCTCAGAAGCACGGAGTAAAGGTTCCTTAAACCTGGACGATCTGCTATCAGGATTCAGGGGAATGCTGGCGCTGATACAGGCGATTATGCGTTACTATGTATATATCAATATGCAATACTTGATAGTCTGGTTATGCTTAATAGTTCTCCCACAGAAACTAGGAAAATCATATAGGATAATCTGGTAAAGCCTTTATAGCATTTGAGGTGCTACCTAGTACCTAGTACCTACTACTGAGACACTGCATTGAGAACAAAACCTTTGCTGTCTTGTGCTTACTTGACACCTGAGTAGTAACATTATAAAGCTCAACTATGTTATACTAGCGTTTCGTGGGGTCAATCAAGCAAAATAGCCAAGATTACTATTGACAGTCCTGTAACTATCTATACTCTATGATCTGCTATGTAAAGTCTAGTTAAAACCCAGTGAAATCCACCAGCTGGCGAATAGCGACAATACCCATCAACACAGCATTGTCTGTCTAACGACGTTATGTCCCGCGTATCCAGTGCTCCGTTGGTTGCACTGTCTTGCCTTAAGTCTGGGGACTCCCTACCAGGGTACTAGGATCAAGAATCGAGTCTACGTACGGATATTCCGGAGTAAGTCACAAAAACCAAGCAGGGAAGTACGCAATACCTCCAGACATACAGACAATACGGTATCGAACGTGTATTCCAATATAGAGAATACCAGTGGATCCAGACTCTGGTTAGCGCGGGCCGACTGATCGATTCCAGCCGGGGCGTTGAGATCAGACCCTGCGCAAGGGGCATTGATTGGCTGCCGGAAAATCTCGGGGTTGCACTTTTGATCGGCTAGTCTGGAAGTAGCTTAGTGTACCCGCCTTACCGGTCCGCCCGTGATCGGCAGAAGAAATAATTATTGATTGAGAATCAAAGGATTTGGTGTGAGATATAGTACCGTCGTGGTATATTACCTGTTTTGTATGGGTGCGTTTGCTTTCAGCTAGCCTTTTCTTTGTTTTCTTTTCGCTTTTTTCTTATTTGTTTGTTTTTCTTTTTCATTGTTATGGTTAACCTCTAGACTGTTGGATTATTAACAAAGTATTGCCATAATATATCCCTGATTTGATTTGAAGTGTCATCCCGCAGCTGTCATTTGACCCATCCTCACCACGATGGCATCCTCGATACCACCAGCGGCAACGAGTACTCGCTCCGGTCATTATAGGGTTCATCCCCCTGCCTTAGCTCCAAGACCAACAAAAACAAGCGTGCAATACCCAATACAAGTCTGATCTAACCCGACCACCCCTGTTGGGACGACAATCAGCGGCAGAGGTATTTGTCACGGTGGAGCTGTCTCTGTTCAACGTAACCATCTCTATGGACGAGAAGGTGCGTCGGTGGGGACGGCCACACCATCTACTCGGCACGACAGAGTCATGGCCACGGACAAATCAGGTCCTCCATCTTGAGGATGCGCGTCGAGAGGTCCAAGCACAAACCACTCTCGCCAAAATAGTTCCTGCCCTGACCACGTGGACTTTTTGTCACATACGGGCCGTTGCCGTTGACTTTCGTACCGTACCGTACCGTATCGGCTTTACCGAGCATATTGACTGACTCGCTAACGGTTTTTGGCAGACGTGCCTGGACCTCCTGGTTTGATTCGAGTTGATTGAATCAATTTGTTTTCTATTAATCTTGATCCATTATTTATTTTATTTCATCTTATTTTATATATTATATTCACATATTATTTATTAAATTATGATCATAGCATAATCGGTGTATCCGATTGCTCCATCCCATCGGCTACTCTACAACGCCGGGGCGTCTAACTATCGATTTGGCGAACTCAATTTGTCCCTAGATTTCAATTTCCATTCTCCCCGTTGAACAAAGGTCACCTCCCTAGCCAATGAGCCCCCCGGAGCATTGGCTTCCCTCACCCCAGGACCCATGTCCAATCTAATCCCCGATACAGGGCTCTCTCCCCAGAAACAACGCTATTTCCTCCCCGTCCCGAAGCCACCCAAGAGTCTTTCCTGCGTCTGAGTGGACAATCATATCTCTGCGCGTTGCATGCGGCGTCTTTTGATTCCAGCCTGGTCCCCGGCGTGTCGCTTGGGTGGTTGTGGTTTATTGCTTGCAAATACAAATACATCCCTGTTTGCTCCACTGTTGGACCCCACTGGGTTATTGGGTGCCATGTTTCTTCCTCGTCGCTAAGACGGATATGCTCGGATGAGAATGGTTGGATGGATGGATTTTCCTGATTGACTGATCGATCGATCGATTGAGATGCAGTCGCTTCCACATACCGAGCTTGCCATGGCTGACTTGACTTGACTGTCCTGGTTCGAGGATGTTGTGGCTGGCTGGATGGCTGCTGGCCGGAATGGCCGAGATGAGCGAGGCTGAGCTGATCGACGAGGGGAGGAAGCCCTCCACAAGTACCCATGTAAATGGGTATATTGGACTTTCGCCACGGCTTGTCCAGCTAAGCCATTGATCTTCTTCTCTCTCGGGTATCACGTACAGGATACATCCCTGCATACCAAGAGAACAGCACCCTGCTCTTCTTTTCTTTTTCTGTACGAAGTACTGCAGTAGCGAAGACAGGATGAACCTCCATGGTTGGCCCAGCCCAGCCCGGTTAGCCAGCTAGCCGTTCATCTATTTAGCCAGTCAGTCGGAACTCAAAACCCTAACTCCCTTCCTCGCAACTGGCTAGCTCCCTGTTCATCCTCCGTTGTATCCCATCTCGTCCATTTTGTACCGCGTCTTTCGCGGCTACTATTAGCTTTCGTGGCTGCTACCCCTCCCAGTGGCACATAGCTAGTGCGGAGGCGAGTTGAGCTTGGGCCGTTGGACTGAGGTGGTTTAATTCTTGGCTCGGTGGGCCTTGCTTTGCTTACATGGTGGTAATGGGTTGGTTTGTTAGGATGGTAAGATACTCGATTGATACGGTTATGCATTGACAGAGGTGTAAATACAGATGGATGGTGGGTATATGAGCAGATACAGATGAGCATTTGAATAGATAGATAGAGAGATACATGACCATCAGTGCTTCGCACCAAATAAACCAACGACACCATACACAAGACAGTACTATATCATCCTCATACCTAGGACTAATCCATGTGGGCGTACGGTTCCCGATTTCTTTTGTAACGTCCTCGCAGTGGACTTCTTCTTCCTTTCTGTTTTTCCGGTAGAACGAGTGTTGCCATGGATGTGACAGACGGGTTTGACTGAGGTATACGAAAGGTGAGCCGTGCTACTACTGCTCTCTCAGCTGCGGTTTATCGGTCGAGATTTTGGTAAAACGTAGGTAGTGATTTGGACTACTGGTGTGGGAATGGGACTGGATAGGTCCTTCCTTGTCTGTGGTGGTGTGGAAATTCTGGACGTAGGGATGTGGTGGCGTGGAACTGGCTACACCCACTGGTGTGGGGAACTGATGTCTAGATGCTTTTGGTTAGGGCTGTTTTGAGAGGCTGTGGCTTGTTGATGTGCCATGGTAGTCATTTGTTGCAATATAAGATGGCTGTAAAGGCGGACTCACAGAGCTTAGAAGTGTCTAGATCACTTATGTAGCCGAGTAGTATTCTTTGCCACATCATCTACGGTCAATTGTGTATTGAGTAGTATCAACTATGTATCCGTGCACTATAATGGAGAGAGAGGGTGTTACTGTGGAAGTGACTGCAATCGGTTGGCATGTCAGGTGACCTGCAGCATTTGCAGAGTCCTTTTCCCACTGTGCTTCATCTTGTATTTTCAACCATCAAGCAGCATTCTCCATAGTCCGAATATCATCAAATTCAGTGTTTAGGACATGTGTCCCTTCTCTGTTTTCACAGTTACTAGGTTGGGCTTGATAGGATTGAGTAGATGTGAAGGTAACTGGATTGGTGAGCCTACGACATGTCAAGAGGAAGCCCGGATGATATTGTAATCGACACTGCATCAAAACACGGATGGTGCTGAGGCAGAACACAACGTATCTACATCCGAACAAAAACCGGCATAGTGTCAATCGGACAGTCGACCTCCACTTCCTGCCCTCCCTCATGAACACGGCCCTCACCCCACAGCTTCCACGATGCTCCCTGCGGAAGATAAGCCCTTGTCTTGCGCTGTCCCGCCTCAAGGACCGGCACAACGAGATACTTAGAACCATACAAGTACTCCGTCTCGACGTCCCAGGCCTTCTTATCCTGCGGGAACTCATAGAACAGGGTGCGGATGACCGGCGTGCCCTTCTCGTGGGCCTCCCGCATCAGACCTCGCGTGTAGTCGCGGAGCTCCTCACGGATGAAAATATACTTCTTGCATATCTCGTATATCTCCTCCCCGTAGGACCAGATCTCATTGTTGCCTCCCGCGGCCGTCGGCTGCCCCTCTGGTTTGGGCTCCCTGTCCCCGTGCAGGCGCATCACGGGGCAGAACGCTCCCCACTGGAACCACCGCGTGAATAGCTCCCTGAACGCTGGGTCGTCTGGGTTGCCGCCGTGGAAGCCCCCGATGTCTGTCGTCCACCAGGGGATACCGGCCAGGCCCATGTTCAGGCCAATGGCCAGCTGATTGCGGAATGCTCCCCATGATGACGCGATGTCGCCGCTCCACACCAGCGCGCCGTACTTCTGGCTGCCGGCCCATGCGCTGCGCAGTAGATTCACGATATTGGTCTGTCCCTCTGCTTCCATACCTTCGTAGAACCCCCGTGCGTATTCCTTTGGGAAGATGTTGCCGATCTGGAGGTTGCTACCGGCGTGGTAGCGGTAGATGTCGAAGTCGTAGATGGAGTACTCTGGCTCGGCCTCGTCTAGCCAGAAGACTTTGATGCCCTTGTCGTAGTAGTTCTTTTTGGCCTTTTCCCAGATGTACTTTCGGGCTTCGGGGTTCGTCGCGTCGAAATGCGTCACGTCTCCGTCGCATTGCATGGCGACTCGCATGCCGCGATCGTGCCGGATTAGGAGTCCTCGTTCAAGCATCTCGGGGTAGTTCTCTGAGGAGTTCTCGACTGTTGGCCAGATTGATACCATTAGCTCGACGTTCATCTCTTTGAGCTCTTTGACCATCGCGTCTATGTGGAGGTTAGCTTTCGGTTTGTTTCGGGTGATGCGGGCTGGATCGCCATACCTGGATCCGGCCAGAATTTGGGATCAAAACTCCATTCTCCCTGGTGCTTCCAGTGGAAGAAGTCAACGACGATGACATCCAACGGGACCTTGCGTCGCCGATGCTCACGCGCCACTTCGAGCAACTGCTCCTGGTTCCAGTACCGAAGCTTGCACTGCCAAAAGCCCAAACCGTACTCCGGCATCATGGGAGCACGACCGGTCACTCTACTGTAGGCCTCTTCAATCTCCGCGGGAGTGTCGCCCGCCACAACCCAGTAATCCAATGATTTGGTTGAAAATGCCTCGAAGCTCATGGTGTTTGTTCCTAGCACAGCCCTCCCAAGACCTGGATTATTCCACAGGAAGCCATATCCGAGCGAAGAAACAGCAAACGGCACACTGGCCTGAGAATTGCGGTGGGCTAGTTCGAGATCAGCTCCTTTCAGGTTGAGGAAGGGCTGCTGATATTGGCCCATGCCAAAGATCTTCTCTTTGGGGTCCAGCGACTCGAAACGCATCGTGAGATGGAAGTCTCCTCCCAGGATTGGCCGCAGCTCACGCGCTTCAACCTCCAAAGCGCTGCATTTCGGGTCGGTCGGATCGCGGCGATGGCGTGCGTACTCTTCCAGAAGTTTGTTTCCCTTAGAGTCGTATATGATTATCTTGCCGCGATGGGAGACCGTCGCTTTGATCTTGCCATTGGAGATGCTGGCATCTTTGCCGGCTTGGATATCAATTGACGGTGGCTGGGCTAGGTTCGTCTTTTCAGATAGAGCCCAGTCTTCAGTCGGCATGGATGCCTGCTTTGTGGCTCTGATACGAAACGCATTCTCGCCCCATGGCTGTATCCAAAGAAGATGGTCGTCAAATCGAAAGACTAGCTTGTCGTCTTCGGCGAAGAGCATGATGGGAGGATAGATGATAGCTTGTTATCGGAAGAGCAGTTGGTTTTGATCGACCTGAGAAACCTGGAGAGTCCAAATCTGCAGTCGCATCTCAACGGATTGCTGGTCAGTTAAGAGCAGCAAACCTCTATTGATTTGCTTCGTCATTGCCCCTCATCGATCCGCATTTCCCCAACTGCAGTACCACCTGTTCCATAAGAGTAGGCCAATCCCCAACTTCATGCACAGGCTTTGCCCCGCTGCAGTCGTGTCACCAAATCCTGAACCCATTAGCTCTCGTTCTCCTCGTTAGTTCCCCTCGTTGGATGGACCAGCATGAGTGGTGGAATATCTCATGTCACTGAGCATGGCCTGTTCAAGATATTCCGTCCAACAATTGATGTTAATCACCGGGAAAACGCCTGGTTTAGATTGAGCTGGGACTATAGCCTAAAGTCTTGATAGATTGCCCAGTAAGTGCCATGGTCACGAGGCGGGGAAGGCCCGTGACTGAAACGACTTGACTACAGGTTAGTGTTTTCCAGTTTCCCGCATTGTCTCTTCATCCACGATTCCTTGGCTTTGACCTTCAATACTACTGGCTCGTCGTGGGCTTTGATGCAGCTTTCCGTCGTCATAGCTTCTCTAGTCATAAGAATGGACAATTCGCGCAGACCCATTACCTTTGACGTGGCGATGAGTTCAGAAGGGCCATACCGATCATCACATGCTGTCGTACTTCTACTCTCCCTCATAATGGGTAACTAGACTCATTCCATTTAATCATTCTGAGCTTCTGGTAGGGTCGGTTCCGGCTAAATAAAGCGTTGCAAATAAGACCAGGGACGACGTCTGAGAATGTGACTCGACGACAGCAGGGATGGTGGCCAATGGACGACTGGGCGGCCTCTAGATTCCACCAACACCCTGGCTTCAAAAATAACAGGATTGCGGGGCTCTATGTGCCACTATACTAGAAGCTTTCTGGCGGCGCCAGGACGACGACTTAGTCGTATAGTGGCTGTCAAGCCTCGTTGATTGGGATGTTTGAGTTATAGAAGTCATTCTTGATATAAGCCCGCTGTGGCCCCTTGCATTTTCCCAAGGACAGCTTTTAGGGACGACTTTCGAATACAATCGGATGAATTACTCTTAGAACGAACAATGGAGGCAGAAAATGACTCCAAAAAGGAGCAAAGTGCTCAATTAGAGCACCCTGATCTCGTCAAGAATGAAGCCCAACAGGCCTCCGAAGCCGAGCACCAGGCGTCATTCTGGGAAGCCCTGAAGACCAATCGCAAGGCTGTTTTATGGTCTGCAGCGATTTCTCTGACTATTATCATGGAAGGATACGACGTCGGTAGGAATAGCATTTGTCCTCAGTGCGGTTTCTTTGCGTCCTGAAGAATTCTGACAGTGATATATCATTTTAGGGCTGATCTTCCAGTTCTTCGCATATCCCACGTTTCAACGAAAGTTTGGGGAATACCAGGCGGATAAAGATGGTTACGAGGTATCTGGGCCCTGGCAAGCTGGTCTCAGCAATGGTGCCAATGTGGGAATCGTCATCGGTGGTTTCTTGAACGGCTTCTTGTCCACAAAATATGGGTACAAGAAAGTTCTCTTGGGCTCGCTGTTTTTCATGAACTGGTTTATCTTCATTTTGTTCTTCGCCCCGTCGGCCCCAGTCCTTCTAGTCGGTCAGATCCTGTGCGGGCTCACCTGGGGTGTGTTTGCGACGACTGGGCCTGCTTATGCCTCCGAAGTATGTCCACTGGCATTGCGTGGGGTCCTGACGTGCTATGTGAACCTGTGCTGGGCGATTGGCCAGTTCATCGCATCCGGTGCCCTCTACGGTCTATTGAAGATCGAGAATGAGTGGTCCTACAGGATCGCCTATGCTCTGCAGTGGATATGGCCGGTTCCTCTTTTCATCCTGATCTTTTTCGCCCCAGAATCACCGTGGTGGCTGGTGCGAAATGGCAAGATGGATGATGCGCATAAGGCTCTCGGGAAGCTGGACAACAAAGATCGCGAATCCCACCAGAAAACGGTGACTCAAATGCAACAGACCCTTGATCTCGAAAAGGAAATGGACGCGGGTTCGAACTACCTAGATTGTTTCCGGGGCGTCGACCGGCGCCGGACCGAAATCGTGTGCCTGGCCTTCGCGGGACAGGTACTTTCTGGGGCACCTTTCGCCTACACACCGACCTACTTCTTCGTCCAGGCCGGCATTGATCCGAGCAAAGCATATCAAATCGCAATAGGCGGCACCGCCATCTCGTTTGTGGGGACGATCATCTCGTGGTTCTTGCTGGGGTGGTTTGGTCGTCGCCAACTGTACATGGGTGGCATCACTACCTTGGCCTGCCTACTGCTGATCATCGGCGTGATCGCCTCTGCGTCCGAATCTGGCGGTGCCAAATGGGGCCAAGCTGCAATGTGCCTTGTGTGGCTCTTCACCTATTCGGTCACGCTTGGTCCCATCACCTTCACCATCATCTCCGAGACGTCATCGATTCAACTGCGCGCTAAGTCTGTGTGCTTGGCTCGAAACGTCTACAACATCGCCCAGATCATCGCGAACGTCATCGAGCCGTATCTGATCAACCCGACCGAGGCCGACTTGAAGGGGCGGACGGCCTATTTTTGGTTTGCAACGGCCACGTTGACCGCGATCTGGGCTTATTTCCGACTCCCTGAATGCAGGGGTCGGACCTATGATGAGCTGGATGTCATGTTTCATCAGGGCGTGTCTGCTAGGAAATTTGCCGACTATGAGGTCAATGTGTATGATGGGAATGCGCTCCGTAAAAGGAGCGTGGGGGACGAGAAGGAACAGACGGAATAGAATGCCAGTGGATAAGAGGAGGACAGGGACTTGTGTACGGAGTAGTTATGCCAGCATATAATCATTGCAGTCAAGGTTTATTTAGATACTGTGGACACCCTCCACGGGGCCTAGCTATACAGTGCGCAAAAGAGACAACAAGGATAAGAAAGAAGGCCGATCTTCTCTACGTACGCCGCCGTGGCTGAGGCTACATACATACAATCCCCCCCACCTTCCGCCCGCCCAAAAGACCTCCGCGCAACATGCCCCAATACCAAGATAAGTAGTTTTTGGAAATGGGGGATGGAAACACGTCCGAGATAATGATGTTGATGATATTCAGACCATGGAAAAGCTTGTAGATTGGTCAAATTAGAAGGTGGTCAAATGTGTGGGGAAAGGACTGCAAACGCCGTAGATCAGCTGACCGTTTGGCCGGTTGCCAGTCACTGCTTTTCCACGTAATTGACCTCAACAATTTACATGCAAACCAGCGACTATTCTGGCAGGCGCGAGGAGGGACCCGCAACAGATACACATGTCAAATAACCAAGTTACTCAGCTCCCAAGAGACCGTTGTAACTGCTCCACAGTTCACCAAAAACCTTTAAATCACACCAATGATGTCAAACGGTCAACTCCGCCACACTTGACCGGGCGGTGAGAGAGGAACGTCTCATTCTCATTGCCGAATCTGACAAGCTCCATCACTTGGCGATCAAATCGCCTCAACCCTCCACCTCACTCTTGCTTTATTTATACCTTGCTACTCCCCGTTGAATATCAATTTGTTTATTCTGCTCTGCAATTCCCCCGAAGAGTATCTTCACAATCACATTCGGTCCACCGTGCGACCCCACCATGGAGGTCATCGCCAGTGCGGACACACCTCTCCAACCGGGACCCTCCTATGGTAATCATCCGTTTCCCAGCGCCATGGACGCTTCTATGGATATCGATATGGACCTGGACCTAGGTCCCATGCCCGAAAACGAGCAAAGCGAGACCGTTCGGGATCCTATGACCGGGGCATCTACCGCCACCGAAGGCGCGGTAGACCCCGAAGAAGTGCTGTATGAAAAAGTTCACGTTAGAGGCGTCGACGAATTGACTACAGACAACATCAAAGAATTCTCAATGAGCCACTTCGCTGGAGAGAAGCCGAGCCGTGTCGAATGGATTGACGACACGTCCGCGAACCTGGTCTACTCATCGGCAGATGTTGGCCTTCAAGCCCTCTCCGCCTTGACACAAATAACCGAAGAAGAGGACGCGTCCTCCCTACCCGCCCTGCGCCTGCGTACAGCCAAGTTGCTAGCTAGCCACCCCGACTCGGTTCTCCAGGTGAGATCGGCCGTGAAGACAGATCGCAAAAAGGCAC
The DNA here is from genome assembly GCF_002847485.1 of Aspergillus campestris IBT 28561. Classification (NCBI taxonomy): domain Eukaryota; kingdom Fungi; phylum Ascomycota; class Eurotiomycetes; order Eurotiales; family Aspergillaceae; genus Aspergillus; species Aspergillus campestris. The sequence continues at coordinate 646,277 of NW_020194340.1, read as the reverse complement.
GCGCCCACGAGTCCAGTCGATTCTACCTCATGCATCCCGAGCACGATCCGCGCGAGAGACTACGACTGGAGCTTTCAGATCGACGGCGTCAAGGTGGGGATAGTGCCGATGGTGATTATAGACGAAGACGGTTTGACGATCGGGAGTTGCGCCGACGACGGGACCGCGATGCGGATGAGCAGTTTGGCGCGAGCATGTACGATGAAGGGGGCGCGACGAGCAGCGACCATACCGATAGACGACCGCGAAGAGGACACCAGGAGCTGTTCCCCGAGGACGAAGGGCGATCTTCTGGTCGTCTCCGCAATCGCAGCGCGTCCCCCGGGCGAGACACTTTGGTGGAACATGGACACTCGGAACCTGACGAGCGCGCCTCGCGCAGACGGTTCCGCGAGCGGTCGCCTGGCCGTCGCAACCTCGGAAAGGAGCTATTCCCCTCGTCCGGTGCGGGTGACAGCGAAGCTCCGCGGGAGCTGTTCCCGAACAAGCCCACTTCAAGTTACCTCAAAAAGGAACTTTTCCCAAATAAGGTCAGCAACCACCGTCGTTCCGACGCGATCGATGTTGCAGACGAGACTGCAGACCTTTTCGCCCGGAGAATTTCCCTTCCTTTAGTTGACGGTCAACAGGAAGAGGCACCATCCCAGCGCAAACGAAACATCGAACTTTTCCCGGATTCATCAGCACCAGCGGGTGCCCGTATTCGAGGATCCTCTGGTCGGGACCAAGGGTTTTCTATCCGCGGGTCTGCAGATGAGGGGATCTCGATCAAAGGACGGGGCGCTTCTGTCCGCGAACTTTTCCCGAATAAATATAACGGCAGCGGCAGGGCCGGGAGCAATGCGAATAAGGAGTTGTTTTCCGATAAGATCGAGGGACGAGGAGGCCCCCGGCGGAAGGCTGAGGATTTGTTTGGTTGATTAGGATTTTCGGACATTCGCCATGAACTTGATCATATACACACCATCTTATGAGCCATAATCGTTGTTATATTCGGGGGGATTTGCATATGGGGAGACCACTAGTGACGCCACTCAAAACATCGTGATACCAAATTAATTTTATACCATGTGATTTGACTCATTCTGTCATCCTCATTTTAAGCCCTCGTAAAAGAATTGTATACAAATACGTCAAGAGACGGCGGAGATTATTCCACACTCCAGATCCCCCGCGGTTGACGTGACTTTACCCGATACGATAGAGCGATAGTGATGGAGCGGGCACCACCGCTCCATCCCACTCCCTCCCAAACATTATCCCAGGGACTTCGGTCCCCTTCTGAAAACCGCCAGCGACCATGACTTCCCAGTCCCAGTCCCAGACCCCCTCCCTACCAAGCACCCTCGTGGCGCGCTTTCTACGGACAAATAATTACACCGAGACGCTCCGCGCATTCATCCGGGAGGCGGGCCTCCCGAACAACGTGGGGCAACCGAGTATCAGCAGCAGCAGCAGCCAGAACAACCACGGCGAGAGCAGCTGGACCATTGAGGGGGTGCTGGAGGAGAAGAAGGCGTTTGACAAGAGCGTGAATTTCGAGCGGTATGGGGGAGATGAGAAGGAGCGAGGGGAGTGGAGTGTTCCAGGTATGTACATATATCCCACAATTCACGTTTCGTTTGCGTGCTTTGACTGACGGTGTTGCTTGTAGCGCCCACGAAACCGAATCCCATTCAAACGCCTAATTCCGCGAACTTGTTGGCGTGCTCTGTAGAGCCGTGGAAGCAGGCTGTCGGCGGTGACAGGGACGGGGAGGAAGAAGAAGGAAAACAAAAAGAGAGCGGCGCGTATCTCGTTGCTACCGGCGCAGACAGACAGCTCCATCTATTCACAACCGCTACGGGAAACCACGTCGTCAAGTCGTTTTCGAGCCTCTCCGACTCGCCGATCTTGTCGTATACGACTGTCCGAAATGGCAGATACGTTCTCCTGACGAATATGTCGGGCCAGTTGCTCCTCCAGAGGGGCGCCGAGACGCTGGATTGCAGGAAGGACCATGCGAAATACGCGGTTAAAGTGGTCGCGCATGAAGAGGAGGATGCAGTATGGATTGCTACGGCTGGGTGGGACTCGAAAGTCGTTCTGTACAGATTGAGTATTCCCATCGAGGAGTCTGAGACAGGCGGCGGTGTCACGCTCGGGGAACCCGCTGCGTATATCACCCTGGCGTCTAACCCAGAGTCCATGCTCTTCGTCCGCCACGTCGACACGGGAGAGCTCATCTTGCTTGTCTCCCGGCGCGATTCGACACATCTCCACTACTATCAGGTCAACGACTCCAGTGCGCTGACACCCTACGAATGCCCTCTCCTCGGGACGCAGAACCTCGCCCCGCACTCCAACGCCTGGGTGGCCTTCTCGCCATCATGTCTAGCACTCAGCCCGGACGACCCGGGCCTACTAGCCGTCGCGGCGTCAACCACCCCACACATGAAGGTCCTCCTCGTGCGGTTACTATTCCCATCGCAATCGGAAGCCTCAGATGGCGACGGGACCGAGCCGCACGCCACGCAGGCCACGCAGGCGCTTGCGGCCCTGTCGCTGCAGAATAGGGAAGACGCGGCCATTCTCATCCAGGCGAATACCTTTGCGCCGCAGACGGCGTACTCCACCCCGCAGGTTGTATGGCGGCCTGATGGGTCTGGGGTCTGGGTGAATGGTGATGATGGGGTGATTCGGGGTGTTGAGAGGAGGACGGGGAAGGTCGCTGTGATGCTTAAGGATGGCCATGATACTGGGTATAAGGTGCGGTCTATATGGGCGGGCTGGGTCGATGTGGTTGGGGATGGTGGTGAGGTTGTTCGTGAGGAGTGGTTGGTTAGTGGGGGGTTTGATAAGAAGTTGATTGTTTGGAAGGCTGGTTGAGGTTGCATATGTAGGCAGTTATTTGTCTTGGTTTGGAGCATTTTCATTGGATTGTAAAAGATAAGCGTTGCATTGCATAATATTGAATCATATGGATTCTTGATAACTCTTGAAATGACTACGAGAAATCTGTAGCCCTCCGTCCATGCACCCTCGACCATAAGAAAACGAGATGTAGGGTGTTTGGTAATTGGAGGGCTTGGGATCTGATCTTGGCACGTTGATAAATCCTTCAGCTAACGCGTACGGGGTGAAACCGCGGTGCTGTACACACATATGCCTGAAAACGAAACAAAACAAAACGTAAAAGCAGAACTACTTCCATCAATCGACCAGCCCGTTCCTCGAATCTGATCAAGGAGAAATCACAGAGCCAGGAAAGGGAGGATGATGGTGTGGATCGAAGAATGGGACTTGGGGGTTGGTGATTGTATGTAACAACCGTCGCGGAACCAGCCCAGCCAGGCTATCCGACAGGACAGGAGGGGACGCTTTCATTGTCATCGCACGTGGGAGAGTAAAGGGAAAAAAACAGCTGCCGACTAGATCGAAATCGCTCTCATTTCAGAATTTTCGGGTCTTTTCTATTATTTAGTAGTGGACCTGATCTATGCGATCTCGCGCTTGCCCTCCTTGCGCTCCTTCTATTGGGGGTGTTAGCGATCTGCAGTTTCAATGCGAAATTGTGGTTTTGGATCGGGTGGGAGGCATTCGTGTGGGTGTCGTGGAGTAGGAAAGGTAGGAATCTGCCACGTACCAGAGCCTTCATGGTGCCATGAAGAGCGTGTCTGTGGTTGCGGCGGAACTTGGGGTCGACACCCTTGAGAGAGGGGTAACGGTTGGTCTTAGGCTTCTTGATACTGTTGGGAGGAGGGAGCAGTCAGCGGCGTATTCCGATGGATGAAAGACCGGACGATGTTGCGAGAGATTGGATGTGGCATGTTTGTTCGCATCAAGGTCAAGTCCCATCAACGTCATTCCAGGAAGTCCTCTCAAGCCGTCCAACATTGCCACATCCATCTCTTGGTTTCCCGTTCGCAACACATCCGATCAGATCAACCGGGATATACACACCCGTTACGGTGAGCCTTCTGGCTGTTGTGGTGCTGAGACGCGTTCTTCGACTCTGTAGAAAGGAAAGGCCTTCGTCAGCGATTCATTCCGAGCGACGTGGGAGAAAGATTCCCATTTTCATTGGATCATCCATATCCAAGAGAAATAGATGCCCGAGAAAACATAATGTCGAAGGGATCACGTACTGGCCATCTTGTCGGATTTTGTCGCAACTGGGAGACGGTTGACGGAAAGATGGCGGGTGAGGGTATCCTGAGATTGAAGCAATGGGCCGTCCGGCCAGCAGCGCTTCGGCTAGGGCTTCCCACTATCCTTTTTGTGTGGGATTTCGCTTACCGGGCGCGGTTAGCGCTGGTGATTGGTCCGTTGCGGCATTCGGGCATTATGTAATCTAATGTCCTCAGGCAACTATCTCCTTCTGACTCTCTTCTTGAAACCTCATGATTGCTTCTAAGTAGCATTTCATGGTCATGCGTGGTAGTATTTTGGCAAGGCAGTACATCTTATCTGACTGTTTCAGGTATTCAAATGGCTGGAGTTGCCATACCGTTTGTCGTCTCGAGGGGATAGATAGATGGGATCCCGTGATCGGTGACTCAGCTTCCTTACGAGCGTCGCATTTGTCTAAGTCTAACAGCGGGGGAAGTATCAAGACAAGTGCCAGTATTATTGTCCCGTCCATGATATATTATTTGGTTATGGACAAAGTTGACTATCAACCACTTGAGAAGGCTCTCGCATATCCCCAGTTATCTGAGAAGGATGCCGTGACGGAGTATTGCGGTTCCCAAATCACGTGATATCAAATGTTTGGACAATCGTCTGGACAAAAACAAACCAAACAAGTAATCAGTGGGATGTTATCAACTACAGAGTTAACATCGAATCAGTCTTTTAGGCAGTAAGAACTTCCAGCACCCTTTGGTGTCGCCCCAGGCGAATCAAGTCGCCGGACAGCCGCAGGGACGAAAGATGAAGGTACGCGTCGAGTATGTTCCTAGTAGTAGTATTCATTATTTCGTATGCGATATGTAAATGCTCTCTACCAATGTATCTCCCTATCAATAAAAAAAAGAAAAAACAATTAAGGAACCGACAGACAACCATATGTTATGAGGCAGAGGAAGACAAGAGTATGCTGGTGAATCACGGGGTGTGGCTGTTCGGTCCGGGAAACGGTAGGGCCACGTGACCGCAAGAGCCGCTAGGGAACAACCGGCATCCGACTTCGACCTTTGCACTTCAACTCAGGTTCCAGAGGGATACTATCACCACCGCTTCTATCCACCCAATTACACCATGAGCTCTCTCCGTTTCGCTCGCGCTGCCCTCAGGGCTCGTCCCGCTGCCTTCGGCGCTCCTTTCCAGCGCCGCGGTTACGCTGAGGCCGTCTCGGACAAGCTGAAGCTGTCTCTGGTTCTCCCTCACCAGGTACGACCCTTCGAACAGGACCACCCACTTACACGCGCGCATGTTCTCGAAACTAACCAAGATTTCTCTCCTTTAGACCATCTTCCAGTCGACCGGCGTGTATGTCAACCCGCCTTTGCCCTTACCATTTCCTTGATTCGCCGGAGGACCTTACGCCCCCCTCCTCTAAACGATCCCATACTCATCGATTCTTTCTCCATACAGTGTCCAGGTCAACATCCCCGCCGAGTCCGGCGAGATGGGTGTCCTCGCCAACCACGTTCCCTCCATTGAGCAGCTCAAGCCCGGTCTCGTTGAGGTTATTGAGGAGAGTGGTGCCAACAAGAAGTTTTTCCGTACGTCCGACATATCATCCGATGCCCGCTTCTCCGGAGCCTCGCATCGCCCTGACCGACAAACGGTCCGATTGTGAAAATCAACTCTAACACTGATATTTCTTCTTATTGTAGTGTCCGGTGGCTTCGCTGTTGTCCAGCCCAACTCCCAGTTGAGCGTCAACGCCGTCGAGGGTTTCGCTCTCGAAGATTTCAGCGCCGACGTATGTTCCGCGCCCAGACATACCTATCACTTTATACTAATGGATTACTCGTCCTGTAGGCCGTCAAGAACCAGATCGCCGAGGCCCAGAAGATTGCCGGTGGCAGCGGCAGTGAGCAGGATATTGCTGAGGCTAAGATCGAGCTCGAGGTAAGCCGTTCTGACCCGAAGATTATAACTACATCAGCGGCTAATCATGCAATAGGTGCTGGAGACCCTGCAGGCTGTGCTCAAATAGATACCTGGTGTACATATCCACTTTTGATTGCAGCTCTGAACGTGTAGAATTATAACAGCTCCATTGCGAGTTTCACTGATACTTCACCATGCGTCCATCCAAATAGAATCTCTCTGTTCTAGTACCCTTTGCAGTACTTGTCCAGTCACCTACCTGTCCGGGTATATGTGATCTTAATATTTAGGCTTTTTTTCTAAGGTCGGGTCGTTCCTTCCCGAATGGATGTTGAGCGCATCTGATAGCGTTCCTCCCCACCGCCTTCTATCCGGATGCTTTCTACATCCCCTACTCCCCCTCTTTCCCTCTTGCCAGTCTATTGCTCTACGGACATCGTTTCTATGAACTGATACTCTACAGCAACAATCGGGACATCCAATCAGCAGTAAAACAGTCAAGATGCAGTCACATCCGCCCTCTGTACTGAAAACACTAGACTGCAACTCGACGAGCCTCTCTACCCATCCGACGTCGTTAACCTCACCGTCATCTCCAGATCAGACCTCTTGCCTGCCAGCAGAGGAACACAAACCAGCGGCTCCATGCTGCAGCGATGCGCAAGACAGTGGTCCTTGTCCAGCTGGACATGACAATGACCCAAATCAAGCAGTATCTGGCGAAGGAACCGCCCGCTCGCCATTTGTTGAAATACCATTCCCTAGTTCAAATCTGGACTTGCTAGCCGAGCTGACGGACAGTGATTTCCTATTCGACGGACCGGAAATGCCCCTGAACCCCCAGAACACACCCGAGACTCGGGGTGGATCCTCGAACAAGTCTCGGGACAAGGTCTTTCAATCGTCTCCATTGGCAGAGCCAACTGCGCTAGCCTGGCTGACCGGTATATTCGAGAACTACGATGATTCCATTATTCAAGATGGGGCAGGTTCGCTCTCATCGGAGCCACCAGCAAACAACCGCCCAAGCCCAGCGGCACAACCTGCCCAGGACACGCATCAATCATGCCGGAAGTCGAGCAGTCTTTGCCATACGACGACGCCTTTGAGTCCTTCGAAGCCGAAGAGTACCCACATCCATTCCAAGGACCAACCTGAACCGGATCATGAAATAGAGCACATAATAGCAGAGAAGCCGAAGAAATCGTCAGACAAAACAAAGCTCAACCGGAGACGTTACGTTGCGCGGACTCTACGTCGAACTTCTTTGAAAAGCTTACGCACGTCGATGGACTACACATCTAGGGATCCAGAGCTACGTACTTGTGGCACAACTGAACCGCCACCCAATCTGAGCTCTGAGCCATGCCAGGCAAAAGTACCCGGGTTTGTTTGGTACGGCAAGTTGTGGAGTGCCACAGACAGCCCATCACGAGGCACCCGAGCGACAGGGGGGTCTACAGATGGTATGGCCACTTCGGAGACCTTGAAACGAATCGGTAGAAGCTACCTCCCTTTGCTCGAGGAGCTGGAGCATGGCCCGTTGTTCAAATGGAGCTTTTATCATTGCCAGGTGTGGATAAGCTTGTCTCATGGGGAAGGTGCAGAGGATCACAGGGCCCAGACTACTCGCACCCACAGGTATCAAATCAGTCTAAATATACCTGCGCTGCTCCTCTATGTCTTCGTTTTGATCATCACTGCCAATCTCTATATTTTCTCATTGAGCCTCTTTTCCAGAGCCCTTGATCGCGCACACCGGCTGCTGTCTCAATTCATGGACATTGTTCTCCAAGAATTGGAAACACTGCGCACCGATCCTTCCACACACAGGCTTCCGCCGTCCGTCACAGACTGTCTTTCCTGCTTGCAGAGTAACCCTCCCATTGATGTCGGGTTTGAGCTGGAAAGGGTTCATTGAACTGGGCCAGCTTCTTTGCCACTTCTTCCGATATTTGCAATGATGGCATTGCCTTTTTTTTTTTTCCTTTTTTGTCTTTCTAGGCCCCTAGTCCTTTGTCCTTTCTCTTTTCCCCCCAAATACTTTACCGTATACTTATACCCGAGCCCATGGGTCAAATTATGATCTACTCAGAATGACTTGCAGGGCGTGGTATCCCGATGACGGAATGCTTGGACGATCTCGATGGCGGTTCATAAGACTAAATTGTATTATATATGGGCATTCTTCTACCTAATTGTCATGTGTATATTAGTGTTCAAGATAACCAGATCATTGTCACAAAAAGCCTTGATGTAGAGTACACCGAGTACTGAATCAATTACTACATTGTCTGTCTTGCTTTTCTAGAACGATTCATCCGTCGACGATGGCATAAAAATTGTGATAAAACTATGAACAGACTACATAATACATTACAGATCTTGGGTAGCTCCATCCAGACTCTATCTAGACTGAGATAACAAAACAATAAATAAATACATACATACATAGAGGTGTATACAAAAAGTTAAAAGTAAGACGTTCTTCATACTATGTGCATGGGATTAGAGCAACAAGAAACCCCAACCACCAATACACTCTGCTTTCTCTGTCGAGAGTGAGAAGACCAAGGCAAACAGGATGACAAAAGAAGAGAAGAAAGCAAAAAAGCAGGAGGTCATGATATAATATGCATCCATCCAACATCGTTAATTGAACAAGCAAAAAAAGAGCGGTTGAGGTGGATAGGGAAGAAAATAAAGTATAACAAAAAACGTACATCCATCCTAGATTGATTTCGTTCTAGCACGGAGATTGGGTGGGTGGGTGAATAGATAAGTACATTGCGGGAGACATCATTCAGTGGGTAGGTAGGTAAGGTATTTGTTTTTCCTGAATCGTAGTGTTCAGAGGTCATAGGCTGTAGGCATCATTGGAATAGGGAGTCATTTTTTTGTCATCTTTTGGGGTCATTTTTTTCTTCGTGATCTTCGAGGTCGTGGGTAGTGTTTGAGTAAGGGTCGTTATGGTGAAGGGACATGAACGGACATGAAATGGAAACGGAAAATGAAAACAGAAGGAAATAGAAAATTCAACGCTCGCGACATAAGCTTATCGTCTCTTCCTGGTGATTGCGGAGAGGGATATCGTTCATGATAAGGGTAAGTGGGTAGGGCAAGAGAGGGGTTTTGGAAGAATAATGTAGGACAGGGTAAGGCAGGCTGGTTGTACTGTATCAAGTAAAGTCCACGCTGGGCTGCTGACGCTCTTGTCGCGTGCGGGCTCGTTCAGCACGTCTTCTCCGTCGATTATTGGCGTAGTCGCCGCTAGCTTCCGTTCCCGTCCATGTGCCAGGGGAGGTGACACTGCCGGGGCCGTAGGGCAGGCTAGAAGGGACGTGGGGCGGTGGGGGAGGTGCCATGTGGCTCATATCCATGTTCGACGGGGGATGCATCGCGGGAGGGACGGTAGAAGCGGCAGCGGCGGCTTCCTGCTCTCGTTGCATCTGCTCTTGTTGTTGGCGCTCGAGTTCCTCGACTCGGCGCCATCGGGAATACCCGCTCTCGTTGCCTGACAGTGAGCTCGCGCTTCCTGTACGGCGTCGGGAGCTCCGTCGGTCTCGGCGCCGGTTTTCGCGGTTGGCGGCTGCTTCCTCCTCTGTGAGCCTGCGGAGCGTGACGTGTCGGCCGTCTTCGTGCATCTTCACTTTGAGGGAGACGGGGGGCGACTCGACGTTGTCTTCTCGGTGTCTGCTGCCGCTTCGGCGACGGTGGGGTCCGGGAGCCGCGCCCATTGCCGGTCCGGCGGCGAAGTCGGAGACATCGGGGCGAGAGGGGTCGTAGGGTGGTACGTCCGAGGGGTGGTGGATTGGCGTAACGGGGGGTAGCTCGGAGTGTGGGCCGTCGACAGGACCGGAGGAGGCAGCGGGGCCTGGGTGGCCGTGCGCAGGGCCACGAGGGGGGCGTGTCATGTCGCTGGTGAGATCGGTGGCTGAGAAGGACTGGGTTCTCCGGTTGTCTCTTCGGTTCTGCGGGTAATAACCGTCACCGGTGTATCGGCGCTTGCTATTTGCTCGAGCCAATCTCTCGTCTTCGATCTCCCGACGACGCAGTTCCTCTATGCGGCGTTGATCGTCGTCGCCTCTGCGGCGGTTGAATATGTTTTTTAAGGCCGCAAACGCCCCGGCGCCTAGAAATGCATTGCGCGCCTTGTGGGTGCCGCCGTGATCGTGATGGGAAAGGTAGGTGCTATCGTAGAACTCTGATGATCCTGGGCTCTGTGGTCGGCTTGGGGGTCGACTCGGAGGCCGGTTCAGAGGCGTTCGGTGGGTTGGCTCCGGCCGTCCGTCTTCCATTCGGCTCATGGTCGCCTCGGTCATACTGTCACTTCGCGTGTGGGCGCGACTATACCGGCCCGATTCTGTATCGTCGTCTCGATCGCGACGCCGGTCAAACAGCTTCTTAGCAAGGAAGGCACCGCCACCCAGCGCGCCCAGCTTGAAAAGTTTGCCGCCCCAGCCGCCACGGCGCGACTCCTCGTCGGAATACTTATCCTCCGTATAAGATACTTGCGAGTCATCATGGTCTCTCTTCGAGCGACGCCTGAAGAGCGCAGCCAGCCCAGCGGCCCCCGCGCCCGCGGCGGCCATCCGACCGAAGTTGTGTTGAGGACGATCAGGGGGAGCCGAGGGACCGGAAATGTAGCTATGGCGACTGTCGTAGTCACTTCCCATGTGATACCCATCTGTGTCGTACAGGTAGGATAGCACGAAAAAGGCGAGCAGCAGACCGAAGGCCGCAAGCGCGAACAGGATAAACAATAACTTCGGGGAGCCATACAGGGTGAGTCCTAAGGGGATCTGGATGAGGCCCAAGAGGGCCAGGGCACGGCCCAGCCATCGATGCAGCTAGAACGATCAGAAGAGTCGCGCAATGAGACAATTTCACGGGACTTACCACTAGTTTCAGAGGGACATGAACCCGCTCGCGCTTGCTTTCTACCTTGTGGAGCAACCAGCCCCAAAGAACTTGGACAATCACCATCACATAGATCGCCAGACCGATCCCGTGATGAGGATTGGTCAGGCTCCTTCGCGGACCCACCGCAAACCAGCCCAGGACAAAGACGACAGTGGTCAGGAACAGAGTCAGGACCTGGCACCAGACATGCAACTTGAAAGCCCAGAACGGATTCGAGCGGGAGTAGTATCGAATGAGCATCACCGAGAGTGGCACAATCCCCATGAACACGATCGTTGCGATGACGGCATGAGCGATGACGAAGGTATGGTACTGAGGCATGTCTCTGAAGCGGTTTCCCATCCCTAGACCACAATGAGTACGGCGAACGCTTCTAGAATCCCGGACCTGGACTTACCGTTGTATCGCATCGTCTCGAAATTCACACCCATGAGATTGGGCAGCAAGAACGTATCGCGTCCGGAGTCCCATGTCCCATCACCCACGTGCAGTGTATTCGAGGCATAGGTGCTGCTGCCCGGATCTGTGAGATCGGAATTGGACGACATCGCGTTTACCGGGGCTTCGTATCACTCGCGGTCGTCGGTATGGATATCCCCACGGAGATCTATCGAGATCCCCCACTGCGGAGAATCCACCATGCACCGATCGCACCAGTCAATCGACGTTCGCAGCGCTTACCGATTCAATCCGGTGACAGGATGGAGACGAAAGAATCGAGAGGGATTGGGATGCGACCGCGATGGTTATCAGTTGTTCGGTGAGTTGAGGGCGTACAAATAGTCGGCGGCAACGGGTGAGAAATAATAACAATGGCCGAGTAAGATGAGAGCGGGGAAGCTGAAACGGAAGGGATGGAAAGCAATCGTGGTTCGATGCGAGGAGGCCAATAACTATGTCCGGTCTAGACCCAACCAATATACCAACTGCAGGACGGACAATTTGAGATTGAATAACAACCACGATCGAGAGAACCAAGGAAGAAGATGGAGAACTGAATCGATGGAATGCGATCGAGATCCACCGTCCAATCCGCATATCAACTGTTTGCCGTTTGGGGTTTAGCGTGCCAGCGCATAACCAGGACAACCGCTGACTCAGCAGCACTATCTCTCGATCACGTTATCTTTATCTTATCAGTCCAGGTGATCAACTCCATCTTCTCTTCGTCTAGATGTCTACACTAGACATCCATCTCTTGATCTGTGGAGATTCTCTCATTCATCCTTCCATGTCGCATCTGTAAATAGTTTCTCATCACTATAGCCAATCTTCCAGCATGTCTCAGCTCGAGATCTTTCTCAAGGCGCTGTCCCGGTAACGTCAACTGTCCCGTCCCTCGCGTGCTGACCATCGTGGGGAGCGTGAGGGAAAGGATATAGTGGCTGACCTCTTGGGTCTGTAGACTATTAGGGTGGATATAGTATGTGAATGGAGGGATATCGACCTCTGATGACCCGGTTCCTCGGAGATAAGACTAATCCGCGTTTACTTTGCCAGTACTTTTTGCTGGTCTGCGTCTTTTTATCCCCAACCAATAAGCAATTTCCGACGACGGTCGACGACGGGACTCGCCATCGATTTCCCGACAATCAACGTCCTGGGGTTCATCTGCTACATGGGGTATACCGCCGCGTTCCTTTGGTCTCCCGTTATTCGTGATCAGTATGCGGCCCGTCATCCCTTGGCAGAAGAGCCGACCGTCCGCTTCAACGACTTCGCCTTTGCCATCCATGCAGTCGTCCTCAGCATCATCACCTACACCCAGTTTTGGCCCCGGATTTGGGGGTTCGAGGTGTCACGTTTCCAACGCGTGAGTAAGCCGGTGGCCGGTCTTTTCTGGGGCTCGATTGCAGCCGTGGTCCTGGTGGTCTTCGTTGTGCTGCGCCAGGGCCCCAGCCAAGGTTATGATCCGTCGGCATGGGCATGGATTGATGTTGTAGGTGTTCTCGAAACAATTGACTTTTTCTCTTCATTCTTAATTTTTATTTTTATTTTATTTTTTATTTTTATTTTATTTTTTATTTTTTTTGTTCACTTCATCTAACTTGGAGGGGGTACAGGTTTATACTTTGTCCTACGTCAAATTGATCGTCACCATTGTCAAGTACGTTCCACAGGCATGGGTCAACTATAAGCGGAAATCCACGGCCGGCTGGAGCATTGTGCAGATTCTCCTGGACTTGATGGGCGGGGTCCTCTCCCTCGTCCAGCTGGTCCTCGACTCGAGCTTTCAAAATGACTGGAGCGGCATCACCGGAAACCCCGTCAAACTTCTTCTGTCCAACGTGAGCATCGCCTTTGATGTGGTCTTTATGGTTCAGCATTATCTTCTGTATCGAGATGTAGAGGATGGCCCGGGCAAACCACCCAATGCCGGTATCACCACTCCGCTATTGGACCCTCAACAACGGTCAGCGAGTGTCTAAGGTGGGGTGAGGGGAAAGGAAACTATTCCCGAATAGGAGAAAACTGTGCAGGACCCACGTCTTAGTCCACATCCTTGTCCCGGTCGAGATTGATGCCTGATTAGCCCATTTCTGGAATTTTCGTGGTTTTGTCTTGTTTTTGGTGAACATTCGCATTGGTCCAAGTTCCGGGCCCCATCGATTTTACTCGGTGGTAACTTTTTATTTACATGCTTTTTTATTTTCAATTTCAGCTAGTGAACGCCATAAACCAGCAACGAGCGGATGACACCGCTCTTTGGGCGGTCGAATTCATGGACGCTCCCAGAAACCAACCAGTCAGGGAAGGCGCTGCAAGGGCCGAAGATTACAGAGCAACGATCTAAGCCTAATTATGTTCAACGGTTGCACACTCAGTGGGGTCGCATTGAGGCTTATCAACCGCTCTCTGAGCGGTCAGATTGCTGAGGATCGACATTCCTTTTCCTCAGCCATGTCCGCCAGCCTCGTATGGACCGCCTGACACCCCTGTTCCCTGGGTCAGAAAGAGACTCGTGTTTACTTGGCACTTCCCCATTTCCGGCCGGTGGATGCGTGGAGTTCGATGCATGGATTTCCATGTTTCCCAAAAAGCATATTCTGTCTGGAAGTCTGGATGCCCCCCGAAAACTAAGCCTCCTTCCCCACCGACAGATTTGTAGCGATCGATGCCCTGCCCTGGGGCTCGGGCGGCGGTCTATGATTAGATGCGATGTTCCCAGCGAAGACATTGGCCCCTGTTTTTGCCTGCATGAGTTAGTTCGCAGCCTCCGTGGTGATTTGGTCTCCACTCTTGTCAATAGACAGCTGCCAATGGTAGTGGGGGAGGTCTCGTCTTTCGTCGAACGGGTTAGCACTCGGTCTTCAATATCGTTCGAGGTGCTGTCTGTCATTACCTTCCCAGGGTAAAGGCCAAATCAACGCTGCACGCGGGTGGAGACAGGAACCATGTGTCTTGGGTGACTCGATCCAAGCCACCATTTCTTCTTCCGTCTTGAACACAGACATCCCCGGACATACCCGTCGTACTCGCTTCCCTTTCATCAGCCCTACCATGGTGTTGACTGATCCCCCCTCCCCATCGGGCCACTGTCTGTTTCCCATTGTAGATCCCGTCACCCCGGATCCAATGAGGCTCCCTTGATCCCCAGGAAGACATGGCTCAGGTCCGTCAGATGGCCAATCACCGCGGAGGGTCCCCGCGACATTGAGGGACTAATTTTATCGCGGCCAGAGAATCCAACGGGGTCACCGAGCCCTAACGACCGATATAAGCGGTGGTTTCCTTTCAGCTGCAATCTCGCACCATTCTCGTTTGAGGTTCACAACTGCTATCTCCCTCAGCCATACTATTCTCGCTTGGGTAAAAACCCTGTAGACGGCTTAGAGCTGGAGGACGCCCTTCCCTTGACTCCTTCTTAAACCGGCCCTTCCATCGATGACTCGACGTGACATGCATATCAAATGTATTTATATCAATTTGTCATCTGAGAGTCGCTTTCACTCAGCTAATCTTGTCATTGTCAGCACGACCGATGGGACATGCATAGCCACATCTGACAACCTACCGAGTTCGGCTGTTTCCATTTATTACCATAGATCCACCTTGGCTCGATTTAAATATCCGCGATCTCAAAACGGGCACAGGCTAAGCAGAACAAGGTAAACCATATAGTTCCTTCCGTGCACTGACCCCATGGTTATTTATGAAGGCCCCGTTTCTTCGCCTCATACTAAAATGGACTCAAGGCACGCCTCCAGCACCCGCAGAATTCTACCCTCCAGACCCTCTTCGAGCCCTGCAGCCAACCCCACATCAGTCCCCATGACCGACGCTGCTTTCTTCCTACCTGGCTCCTCAATGATGCGCTCCGTGCCGGTGCCGTCACAGCAGAGCTTCTACTCCACAGCGACCTATAACCACCATCCACTTTCCGACCTGCACGACATGTCCGATATCATTGCCTACCAGATGGAGCGCGACCAAACGCGCGACCCCAGCATGGACCAGCTCTTTGCGCAACAGTCGCCCGCGTTCTTCCAATCCGACCTTGAGACCGCGCCGGGTCTGTCCGCCGGCGAGCCGTATGAGAATCCCATGCTCCTCAGCCCTAACCGGGGCTCTCACTCTCACTCCCATTCCCACTCGCCGTCCACCTCCACCACGACCAGCGCCGCCTATTCCCCCATGTCCGATCAATGGATTCACCCGGGTCCCGACTACTACCCCGTCCCCACATCCAGCAGCGTCTGCAGCCGCCGCAACAGCATCAACAGCCTAGCCTACAATCCCCACTCTCACCATCAACAGTCCCATCACCACCACCAAGACTCCTGGGACCACCATCACCAGCAACAGCAACAACAACAACAAAACGTTCCCTCCAAAGACCTCACCAGCTACGGTCTCCCGTTGGGAGACGGCACCTGGCGCTGCGCCTACCCCGGCTGCACGTCGTCGGCCGTCTTCCGACGCGGCTGCGACCTGCGCAAGCACTACAACCGCCACCGCAAGCACCTCTTCTGCCGACACGACGGCTGTCCGCAGGCGGTGTCCGGCGGGTTCTCCAGCAAAAAGGACCGTGACAGGCACGAGGCGAAACACAATCCCCTCGTGGAGTGCGAGTGGACTGGCTGCGGACGGGTGTTCAGCCGGGTTGACAATATGAAAGATCACGTGAAGCGAATTCATCGTCGGAGGGAGTTTTAACTAGCCCTCTCTTTCCTTACTTTCTTCTTGCTGTTTTGCTTTCTATCTATCTTGTTTTTAATGCTTTCTGCCGTTTATTCTCCCTTTGTTTTGGTCTTTATTCTGAGCGCTTTTGGCTTGCGTTGAGGGTGTCTTTTCTGACTGGGGACCTGCAGGCGGGTTTTCTCTCTATATTAGTATTACATTATGTCTATCTATATATTGTGATTGCTTCCTTTTTGTTTCATTTTTTTTTTTACTTTTATCGTTTGTTTCTATCTTGCATCGCCTTCACAAGTCATCTCATCCGGGGAAGGGGGAAAAGACACCGCCTCTACATCTGTATATTTAACCCTGACGATGCAGAAAATACAGTGAAGCATGTACACGAAGACACTAGGTATCATTCAGAATACTCTCATCCTTATTGAATATCCAAAAGATCAAAACATACTCCGTACTAAACTAGTACCGTAGCCCTACAAATCCATACATAAGGTCCAAAAACCAGACATACACATAGACTCCAGTAATCCGCATCCACCACAAGGCTAAGCTAAGCTTTTACATATTTAGCACACACACACACACACACACACACACACACAGACACACACATCCTCCTCCAAAAAGGTACCACGCTCCTTCGTACATTCTTCTTGAGATTAGCGCGGTAGCATAAAGCGTTAGATTAGAACGGGGCTGAGTCGGAGGCTGACACAGGCTGAAGCGAGGGGCGAGATTATGTATTTATGTTTCTCTTCTGTACGTATGTAGATATTAGTAGTTCCTGATGGTTTATGTTTGTTCATCCTGCGAGAGTATATCTAGCTGTTTATTAATAGTAACTTGATCCTCAACAATATGGCCTTTGTGCATTGACCTTACTAGCATACTTTTCTATATAATCTCCTAGACGAATGAGATCTATTGAACTATCCTAAACAAAGAAACCAGGTGTCTCATATCCTACCAAGTATCCATAAACCCGACAATGAACAAAACAAAGAAACCCACCATCCAACCGGCCAACCCGTATCTCAAAACCATCCATCTCAATCCCAACCACCCACCCAATCAAACTACAAAAAAACACACACACCAATGCAGCTGAATCGATCAAACCCTGGTAGAGCCCTACCTTGTACCTACCTCGCTTAGTCCTTAGTCTTACCAAGCTGACGGTGGATACCATTGGCGATCCCCCGAATACGACCGCGCGAACACGAGAGGTGTCGGTACTCGGTGGGGCTTTAGTTTGGATCTTACATATGTACTTGCTGTTTCTCCACTTTTGTTATGGTTGTTGGTTACTCTGTGGGTAGCTTTAGCTATTGCCTTGTTTGGGTTGCTGGATGGTGATGTGGGGGTTTAGGTTGGTGTGAGGTAATCTGTTGGTTAGTTGGGGTAAATATAGTTGTGACATTGGGAGGGCACTGCCTACCTATTGATCTATATATATATATATATATATGTATGTATACATATGGAAGGTAGTAGATATGTTGGTAGATCCGATTTTATCTGTCTTGTATTTGTTTAGATAGATTATCTAGATTCTAGATCATTCATGCTGGATGGCCAGGCAGGATAATACCAATATACCTGATTACAGGAGATATGGGTATTGATTAAAGGATACAGTGAAAGGTATATGGCTTTATCTGAGGGTTACTTTATTAGATAGGCATTAACTTGTCGCCCCTTCTCCTTGTGACCACGCGCCAGAAATACTTGCATAGATATATACGATATACATACGTGCTTGGGAGGCATATCTCTACTTTATTTTGGTATGATAAGCGGTATCTATAGTCAAGCATAAACAAAGCAGTACTTACAGCATCACCAACACACACACACACACGCACACACACCAGTGTTGCATCTATCTACTCTACGCCTCCATCTTCATCTAGATATGTATATTTGGGATATCCCAGTTTATAAGTTCAATATTTCACATAGATTAATGACGCCATCCCCTTTCAACTCACTCGACCACTCCGGACTACATCCCTTTTTACTTGCTGCTATCATGAAGCACCACTCATCATCCTATTCAAGTTAATCTGATTTAATTCAATTTAATTCAATTCAATTCCATTCCCAAGACGCCGTAGCTTTCTCTCATATAGGATATCCAGAAATGAAAACAAACAAACAAACAAAGAAGCAAATAGAAAGATAAAGATAAATATAAAGAAAAAAAAAAAAAACGAATGACCGAATGAACGCCGCAACCGCAATCTTATACAACCCCCACACTCCACCCATTTCTGGCAAAATGGGATGAGAACTCGTGTTATATGCGAAACAGAATCAAAAACACAAACAGAACAGGAGCGAATGACAGTGATATCTCGTAACTCTAGCAGCTGGTATCATTGATGAAAGACAAATCGATCAATCCAAGAAGAAAAAGAAGAGAAGGGGGAAAGAGTGAGTCATGATGCACATATAAAGGTGGCCGCGTTATTCTCGACTAGGCCGAGAAAGCCATCGAAAAAGAGAAAGAAAAGCAAGGAAGAAAGAAGGAAAGGGAAAAAAAATAAACAGGCAATGCTACGCTGCGTATATGCAAGAAAAAAAAGAATATTAAAGCAAGATAGAAGGGAAAAAATACTACCCGTGAGCTCGTCGTCGCCGTCCACGGGTGCTACCTTCGGGTCTGAGGGAAAGGACACTGTGTAACGCCGGGTCATCTCGACTCTTGTCCACGTGGTGAACCCGTACGTGTCTAAACTCCATTAGTATACCGTCACAGCCAATACAACCTTAGAAACATACCGCTGGAGATTATCTGGTCGTGGGTACTTATGTTGCTGGTCGGGACAAAACGGACACACGTATCCGGGCGAATTATGAACCAGGCCATGCCGGATCATTTCGTTTTTGCGTTTGAATCCTTTTCCACCCACGCCCCGAGAGCATCCGTCTACGGGACAGAAGTGGGGACGGTCTTGAGAATGGACGTTTGCGTGAGAGCTATGACTGTCAGTTCTGCACAAGGCGGTTACAAAGAGTAATGAGAGAGAGAGAAAGATGACTGACTTTAATAGGTATTGTGTTTGGAAAGGGGGAGCTGTGCATCCAGGATGGCGGCATTTATATGAACCGGTAGGGACTACCCCGTTGGGCGACGGATTCGCGGGGCTGAACGGCATCCGTTCGCATCCTCCCGCCGGTGGCGTGGGATCAACCGGGGTTGGGTAGTGCCCGGTTGGACTCTTACCTACCGGGCTGGCCGTATCGTACGGGGAGGTCAGATAGTGGATGTCGGATTTAAGGGGCGGGCGCCAGTAGGGAGCCTGGGAAGCGGGCGAAGATACGGCGGATAAATCTTTCGTACTCGCCGGGGACATGTGCGAATACGGGCTCGGTGGGATCTGCGGCGGGGGAAACGGCCCCGGGCGTTGGGACTCCCACGTAAAGTCATTCCGCGGTCTCTGTGGGGGAGACGTGGTGACCGGGGGAAGGGGGTAGGGCGATGTCCGATTGGTCGGACCGGGCGGCTCTGGGGGAACGCCCATCCGATACAGCGTGGTCTGGAGCGACGGCAGACTGGTGTGATTCTCCGGGGAGTTGGCGTTCGCGGTCGGCGGATGGAGCGCTGGGAGAGTATTCCGAGTGGGGCCCTCCGATGGTGGAATGATGAGCTTATTCCAGCTGAACGGCGAGTCGGGTTTCGGTTCCACCGGGCTACTCGGCAGCGGAAGCGTGGGAGACCGCGGCTTCGAGTTGAAGAAGCTGTCCTGAGGCGGGAGCGGCGCGTCCGGCTGAAGCATTTCAAGGGCACGCGATGCGGCCTCGTTCAACCCTTTTTCGTGATCAGATTGGGCCGTCGTTGGAGCCGTCGTTTGGATCGTCGGTTGCCCGGTCGAGTCGGTCGTCGCCGGGTTTTGGAAAGTTTTCCCTTTCGACCCCGGCTTGTAATCAAAGTCGACAAGATTTTCTAGCTTGAAGGAGTGAGTTCTCTCATATTCAGCAAGATCCGGACGGTTGGGCTCTAAATTTCGAATCAGCGCCGAGTTGCCTTCCGCCGAGGCATGTGTGGAGGTTTTCTGCAGGCGCTTACGGGATCCCGGCGATGGTCCCTCTCCTGTAGATTTCGCATCTTCGGCGTCGGTCGACTGCTCCTTCTCGTCAACTGCGAACGGCGGCGGTGTTGGTTCCTTAAGTCCATAGTGGATAACCTGGGGTTTTAGCTTGGGGGTGCGATAACCCTCATCGGAATCGGAATCAGTCATGGAGGCGGTGGTTTCGGACGCATTAGGCGTAGTAGCCTCTATGTATCCTAGGGATCCTTTCTTTTTTTTTTTTTTTTTTTAATATGATATCCCCGTGCAGCTTTGCGCCTACCGGGGAGACAGTAGGGCGGAGTGATTCAACAAATAAAGCACGAGGCGGTGGATGCCGTGGGTTCGGCCAATCAACGGGAGGTGCCACGTGCCCTGTCGAGTCGAAATCAGTATACGCGCCCAAGGCCGAGTTGAGGGCACGGGAGGTGGGCCAGGCAACAAAAAATAGACGAGACAACTACATGATTACACCGAAGAAAGCCAGGGAAAACAGGACCGGGGATTGAGTGGGGTGGTGGAGGAGGGAAGCCCGGATAAAGCATAGGCGGTGGGAGTTTGGAGGTCAACCGGGGACAAGATGGTAAACATTCATTTACCTAGACTTGGGTTCCCACCGGTCTAGGGAAAATCAAAAAAGGAGGCTGACCCAGCGGGAGAAAATTGGAAAGGAAAAAATGGAAGGTTGAGGAGAAAAGGGGGGTGAGGAGGGGAAAGAAAACGAGAAGACAAGAGCTGTACATGAATGGGGAGAGTGTTGCGCGCGAAATCAGATACAAACTGATCCCTCACTGGATAATTTGCAGCTGATGGCCCTGTTTTGGTGGCAAGTTTAATCCGAACCCCAAGAAACCAGCAAAGCCTTCAGGGAGGGACTCCACCGGGGCGCGCTTCGCGGGCCAGAAAGCCAGGCCTTTATCCAAGGAACATCAAGATCATCCCCCACCTTCCAACCCCCCTTTTTGAGGGCAGTGCAAGATGTAGGGGCGCGACAGATGTAAAAAAGTAAAAGATAGAGGATTGGGAATAGCCAAGTGTTTACCACATGTAACCAGAAAAGCAAAGGAGGGGGGAAAAGGGCCATCAAAAGGAGAAAATCGAACAAGGAAATTAAGCTTACCGAGTGAAGGTTCTCCAGGAACGGAGGACACGGCAGGAACCAGTCACACTGGCGGGTCTCAGATGAGGCTCAATCGGAGACTATTTGCACGTCACAATCGAGGAGCGGAAGCAACATGCCATGCGCATGAAGAGACTGCCACAGAATCGAGGAAGCGGCCAAGCGAGAGACAGGTTTCACCACAGCCCACGGACAGACGGAGATCAATCAATGATGCGATATTCCCGATCGTGAGAGAAGTGGAGGGGGAAAGAACCACGAGGTCATCCAAACCATAATCTCCTGACCGGTGTAGAAGAGGAGAGAAAAGAGTTGCAGTGGATGAGGGGAATCAAGAGAATAGTCGTAGTAATAACAATGGCGATAAAAATAAGTAGTTGGAGTAATAGTCGCAGTCGTAGTAGTAGTAGGAGTAGTAGGAGTAGTAGTAATCACAGGAACCACGATGGTAAGAATCGGGGCTAAATCGACCAGGTCGCCGATGAGGCTACCTTGGTTCGTTTGGAACGGGAGGTAAAAAAGTTCTTGGCAAGGGAAACACAGAAACAAAAAATAAAATAGTCAAAGTGGGAGAGTCAGAGGGGAAATCCAAAGCACATCGAGGGGAGGCGAAGAAAAGGTTGTTGGGATGGGAAGCGGTCAAGCGTCACTCTAAACAGTCACGGCAGAATAAGACCCCAGTTCTGGATGGTCTGGAGACTGGAGATTGGAGGAGATCGATGGATGACTGGGGTAGGCAGAACAGAAATAATGACCAGGTCAGAACCTCGTCGGGAGGTAGAGAGGTAGAGGTAGAATGATGGTCAGAAGGAATGTTTCTCCAAGAAGGACCTATGAATTCGAAAGATCCACTTTTGAAGGTGGAGAAAGAAGTTGAACCAGCCAGCAGGCAGGCAAGTTTGCTCTGGTTGGTCTTTAGGTCAGGGCCAGCTTGACTTGGCTGTTTTTTCCTTGTTCTGTGTTATTATCTGAGAGAGATCATTCCTTTCTTTCTTTTTTTTTGCTGCTGATTTATTTGTTGATCGATTGATTGATTGATTGACCTTTTCTTTTTTTTTTCTTTCTCCCGGATGACCTCTGTTATCTCTTTAAGAGGGAAAAAAACCCCCCCAATGATCAAAAGAGAGACCAAGACCAGGTCTGGAAGCTGACTCCAGACGCCACGGCAGCAAACAAAGTGGGGGTAGACACAGAGTCTAGTCGGGTTTATACCGTCCAGCTGATGTCGCAACAACAACACGTCGTCGCAATACCGATCACCTTGGTGCCTTAGGTATCTTCCCCAGAGTAAAATAGAGAAGAATCAAGGATCCGTCAAACCGATCGAATAAATGTCCTACTTGTCTGGTTTATGAAGAAGAATGATGACGATGATTATTATGGTGGTCACGTCCACGAGGTCGAGCCAGCCGCAGTCCGAGACCCGGCACTAAACCCAAACGGAGCCTCCACGTCCCGCCTCGGCGCGGCATGAGGCTCTCGTCTGTCCCGCCGGTCATTGGCGGATGCACGAGGGCAAAACGAGGAGGCTGAATTATTCCTCTGCATCGAATCGTGGAACATATTATCTATCTTTCTTTCTTTCTTTTTTTTTTTTTTTAAAAAAAATACAATTGGATAAATAGTTATACAAGCTGGTACGATCTATGAGATGAATCTATGATTAATCTATCATTCTCTATGATATTTATTCATGATCAATTCAGGGAAATAAAGAATATATATTCCAGAATAACAGAGATCCCACAGAGATCATCCCATGATTAGTAACCAAGGTGCTTCCACCGCCTTCCCCCTCCCTCGTGACTTGACCGCCACAAACAAGAGCCTTGCTGGCGCTATCAACTTAATGATTATAGACTTCGAGCCTGGCGTAGACGGACCCCGTCCGGATGGCCTTCCGATCCTCAATCAGCCGGACCGGGTGCAGGAAAGAAAAAAACAATAAAACAGAAAATTATGAAAAAATAATCGACTTGGCAGACTGCAAAGTACTGAAGACTCCGTATAAGAGGGAATGCTAATGAGCCAAATTTGATTAATCTTTCAATCTACGTATGGTTTTTTTTCCTTTCCTCTACGGAATACACTTTTGTTTTATTTATATTTCCCTTTATTGTCCTCATCCCCTCTGACTATTGATTAAATATTGATCCTACAATCAATCACTTCCTTCCGGTTGATATTTCCGGCCTTGGCAACCGTCGTGGTGTTTGGTCCAGTTTTCCTGGAGTGGATACCAGGTCGACTAAGTCGGTCGAAGATGATTGCCTAGTTGAGAGTAGGAGATGTGAAATATCTCTCGCGTTTTACTTCCGTCCAGAAAAAGAAAAGAAAGAAAGAAAAAAGGAAGGAAGAAGGCTAGGAAAGGAGAAATCAAGAAGCCTGACGATTGTGATTGCGACCAAGCGGGACACTTCAAAACCAACCAGAACGAATCGGATGCGTTCAGGAGGGGACCACCCTGCCTGAAGAATGGAATCTGAGTCGTTTCGTTGGAGCCGCCCGCTGCTCGATACCGTGGACCAGTCGACCGCATATTTTTGTAAGCAGAAGGTTTGGCTAGGTCGGTAGGGGAGAGAATTGGGGGAATTGGGAGGGAACTGGGGAGGGAGTTGGGGCAAAGAATGAATGGGTGGGGGGCAAAGATGAGATGAAAGGACACTAAGAGGAGGGGAAAGGAGGGGGGGAGAGCCGATCCATCCGGGATTACTGACTGGGCTATAGCCTAGTTATGGCCCAGTGCGACAGATTTGCCTCGAGGGAGTCAATCAATCATAATCTGCAGGGAATGGAAAGAGTATTACTGGAGGAAACACTATCAAGTGACATGGTACGATCAGGTTGAGGTGATAAACGATGGGGCAAGACAAGGCAAGGTCCACTTTTGCCTCTTTTGTTGGAGAATCAACCGCACTCCAGAGCATGAGCCACATCAATCTTACGACTAGATCCTTATATAGCGGATCTTGGATTCCACTATTAGTATCTAGGATCATACCTACCTAGGTAGGATGATAGGTTAGCATAGTACGATAGTAGTACCTAGGTAGCTACGAACAACCCCAGGTATAATTGGCCCTACTATCCTACTACCTAATTAGGCAGCAGACTAGCACAATTTGAACGATGGAACTATGTCTGACCATCATGGTATCATATCACGATCCCTGTTAAGGTGAACGGGCGACATCATCGCCATCGTCGCCCTCAGAAAGCACCCCCAGCCTCTTCCCCCTCCCGCATCCTTCCACGCTACATATAGTAACGGGAGCGACGATCACTCCACCTTGGAGAACTAACTACAGGGTTTCTTCAGATCGGTTACCAGCCTCACGTTGACAATCTCCATTCCTACTAGTATCTACGGCGTACATAGTACATACTCACTCGGACTACTCATGCCATCTGGTTCAGATAATTGATCAACACTGTCCATTATTATCAACACTGACACTGACTGACTGCCCGACAAGACTGGAATAACCCACCTAAACAACATGCGGCGCAAGCCACAACCAACGGGCATGCCACGGAACTCGGCGTAAACATTTCCTTCCATCGGAGGTCCAGCTATACCTACATTATGCATACATATATCCTTACCTACCTACCTACCGTAAGTGCGCGGCTGAATCCATCATCCATGGATATGTGTACGGAATACTCGATTAGGAAATAGGATAAGCAGACAAGAGTGCCAATCAGATACATTCACAACAACAAAGGAATCTCTTCCGCCAGACTAGAATAAACCATAAGGGTTACAAAAGTCAAAAGAACAGAAGGATCACACAGCTCGTGGGAGCCGCACCCAATAATACCTACTTACCTCCCTACCTCTATCTACCTACCACTTACTTAGCATGGTCCAAGCGTGGGGCTTAGTAGATGCGCTGTTGCTGACATGCATTCGATCTAGTCCCACTCGTTGGGGCTTACGGAGGAAAGCATGTAGGTAGGTAGGAGGTAAGGTGGGTTTGAGTTAGGACTAATCAATATCTGCTCATACAAGCACGACGTGAGAAGACACCAAGAAGGAATTATAATAGAGTAGGTCGGGTGTTTCCTGGCTTGGCGCATATACGAGGTGAAGGAAGGACGAATTTGGATTTAGGTTGGTGGGGTGCTGACGCTGCTGATGGATGGATGTCTGCCCACCCAGTACTCATCCTGGCGAGTGGGGATCGCGGGATGTTGACAACTGGCAAGAGGGTGGTGGGATTACTCTGACGTGCAGATTCGAGTTGCACTGCAGTTGGGTGGGTGTAATACTTTGGATTGAGTATTGATGGGGAGGATGATG
The DNA here is from genome assembly GCF_002847485.1 of Aspergillus campestris IBT 28561. NCBI lineage: Eukaryota > Fungi > Ascomycota > Eurotiomycetes > Eurotiales > Aspergillaceae > Aspergillus > Aspergillus campestris. Next base: position 620,671 of record NW_020194340.1, on the reverse strand, counting down.
GTGATGATGGTGATGATGACGATTATGCAGTGGGTGGGTGGAATGACTATGGATTGGACATGCGGCTGGTCTTCGCTATTCAATGAAACTGCATAAACAAACATCTAGATACAGGTCTACGATGATCACCGTAGACTGTCCCCTCTAAAATATTCTAGCTAGAATACCGTCGGGCCACCGATTCCTGCTTACCATGCATATACGGGTGACGTGCCTTACTCCACAAAAGAGGAGGTTCTGTTTGATCACCAAAAGGCCCGGGCGCAAATGAAATTCCTCTTTTTCTAGAGCTTGCCCTTCTGGCGCACCGCCGCCTGAGCCTGCTTGACGCGCTCCCAAGCTCCCAACGCAAACGGGGTCGTCTTCTGCGCGTACTCCGCCGCCCGCGCACTGCTGGCCTGTCTCAGCGCATGCCGGGCCTTGATCCCCTGCATGATGACCGAACTCCGCCATTGGAAGAAGGCATCCCCCCAGATGATGTCCGGCACGGGGTTCCAGCCGGCCACTTGGCCATACAGCCGCAAACAGTCGTCCCGCGTCGGCAGGCCAGCCGTCACGCCCGGCTGGAAATTCGCGACCGTGTGGTCCGTTCCGTCTAGGAAGTAAGGACTGGTCAGGTTGCAGACGTCCGACAGCGGATGCCCGACCGTCGCCATCTCCCAGTCCAGGATGCCAATGACGCGCGGCTCCGTCTTGTGGAACACCATGTTGTCGATCTTGTAGTCGCCGTGCACTAGCGTGCCTCGGTCTTGCGGCTGCGTCGCCTTGTTGGCGAAGAACCGCACCATTTCTGCGAAGTGCGGCAGCTCGCCCACGGGCTCCTTGCTTTCTACGTCCACGGCCTGCGACTGTGCCTTGGACACCGCGGTGAATGTGGCGATCTGGCGATCGTAGAACCCAGACGGCTTTCCGAATCCCTCCAGTCCGATGGATTGAGGCACAACCCGGTGGAATTTGGCGAGCGTCCGCACGGCGTCTTCCCAACTGTAAGGGCGTCAGCCATGGCCCCCCTTAACTTGACACACAATGGGGATAAGGGACATACAGCGCTTTTCTCTCCTCAGGCCCAACCTCAGGCATGGCCGGATCGATGAATATCCGCCCGTCCAGAAACTCCATGATATAGAAAGGGGTGCCGACGACGCTGGAATCCTCGCACAGGCAGTACGTCTTGGGCACGGGGACGTCGGTCTGTTCCAGCGCATGGATGATCTTGTATTCGCGCTCCACCTTGTGGGCCGTCTTCGACAGGAGCTTTCCGGGGGGCTTCTTCCGCAGCACGTAACGCTGTCCGTCGACGGTGGTGAGCAGGTAGGTGGGGTTTGATTGGCCAAAGCCGAACTAGACATCAGTTAATTACATACTGTCCTGGAATCCAGAGGCTGAAGGTATACACACCTGCTTCACCTGCAGGGGAGTCTTGATCTCGGGCACATTGCGATCGAGATAGCGCTCCAAGGACGGGATGTCAATGGGCTGGCGCACTGCTCCAGCCATGATCGCGAGGATAATTACCGACCGTACGGGTCAATGTAACTTTGGATATATACTGTGTATGGGAAACACACGATCACAGACCAGCTGGGACCAGTGCTCGAGGGGCTCGTAATAAGGGACCGAAGAGGCACTCTTTCTAATCGTCGCAGCCGTACCCGGACCGAGGCAAAACAGCCGTGTTTGATTGGCACCGGCTGCGGGGATTTATTAGTGCCTTAGCAGTAAGGACGGTAGTGTCAGTGGGCCTTTCAGCTGAAGTTGATCGGTCATAAAATTACTCATCCGATTATGCACAGCAGCAGTGCAAAATAGACAAATAGTTAAAACAAGGCAAACTAGTCAAACAGACAAACCACTTAACGCGGGACGCGTCTCACCGCCAGACGCGTCTCATCAAGGACTTCACTGGTTGGAAGCAAAAGAACGACAGAGTAAGGGCCCTGTCCATGCAGCAGCAATCCATACACCGCATATCTCGAGCCCTCCTCTCATCCAAACCTCATCATCCTTTTTCATCCTCCATCCGCCCATCCCTCACCTCCTCACCCCAAACAAGAAGTATCATGACCAAGGAGACCACGCCCCCACCTCCCGCTGCCACCGCCGCCACCCAACAAACCACCGTCCCCCACGAGCCTCCCTCCCTCCCCAACTCCCCCCTCGCCAAACGCACCAAGACCAACACCACCCAGGAAGAAGAACAGACCCAATCCGCCACAATGACCAAAGACCTCTCCACCTCGCAGGCCCCGCCTCCCCTGCTCGTCAAGAAGCTCAATGACAAGGCCCGTGCCCCCACGCGCGGCTCTGCCTTCGCTGCCGGCTACGATGTTTACAGCGCTAAGGAGACTGTCATCCCGGCTAAGGGCAAGGCGTTGGTAGATACTGGTATTGCTATTGCTGTTCCGGCTGGGACTTGTATGTTTCCTCTAAATATTTGAAGAGATTGGAAAACTCAAGGAAGACTAACTGGAATGAACAGACGGCCGCATCGCCCCCGCAGCGGCCTCGCGTCGAAACACTTCATCGACACAGGCGCGGGCGTCATCGACGCTGACTACCGTGGCGAAGTCAAGGTGCTGCTGTTTAACTTTTCTGAGGTCGATTTCACGGTCCAGGAGGGGGATCGCGTTGCTCAGTTGATTGTGGAGCGGGTGAGTTTTCTTCTCTTTTATTCTCATCTACATATATATATGATACTAACAGTCTTATGTGTACAGATCTACACTCCGGAAGTCACAGTCGTCGAAGAGCTGGAAGAGAGTGTGCGCGGCGCGGGCGGTTTCGGGAGTACTGGTACTAACTAAGTAGCACCTAGTGCAGGTGTCTTACTAGTTAGGCTTGGTTATATCAACGAGAAATATGAAAACAAAATGGTTAGATAAAATGAACAATCATGAGCTATTATACAGCAGGATAGTACTGGTTACCATGGTGGTTATTCAACCATCTCTTGAACCCATTCTCCGGTGTATATAGACGGATGCTAGATATCATGATGAAAGACTACCATAGAGCATTCTTCGGGCTTTTACATCGGTTTCAATAGTCTCGGATATGCTATGCTTATGTATGTCATAATCATTTCTATACTTCATAATAGATTCTATAACATCGCCTCAAACATCCATCTCATCCAAAAGCAAGCCAAGAAAAACCCAACAATTCACCCGCGACGAATCCCCAACACCATAATCAACCCACTCCGCGCAGAATACTTCTCCCCACTAACATCCCCCGGCAACAGATGCCCATCCCCATTCGCAACCAGCGCCTCAGCAAGCGTACACTTCCCCACCTCCGCAAACCCCAGCCCCCGATACAAGCTGACCGTAGCGTGGTTCTCAGGCTTCACCATCAGCCGCACCAGAACCTCCCGCGGAGAGACTTTGTAAGAAGCAAGGTAATTCAGCGCCTCCTGGCACAGTTTCTTTCCTAGCCCCCGCCCGCAATGCTCGGGGAGCGTGAACAGGCTGAGCATTTGCCATAGTTCTTCGCCGGTGGGGCTCTTTTGCCCTGATTCGGGGGGGAGGGCGAAGTCTGAGGGTGATTGTGGGCCTCGGAGGGTTAGTTGGCCGATCCAGGTGCTCGCTAATGAGCTCTGCGAGTCTGATGGATCGTTGTTTTGGGTGGGTGTCGCGGCGCAGATGAATGTCTCTTTTCCGGTCGCTGTGAGACGGTTGATCCATTCGGTGTCTGCGAAGGCGGATTCTATCTCGTAGGTCGAGGAGAACGACGTCGGTGCCACGGAGAGGGCATGCAGGCGCAGCTGTTTGTACTTTTGGGCTGTTGACGCCGTCACATCTTCTTTGGCGATGCGGAAGAATGAGTATTCGTAGTCAGTTGACATGTTGGAGATTGTAGGTGTGGAATGGTTATTTATGAGTTATATCACGAGAGTCATGGATGTCTGGCGAGCGGAATCGCGGGGGTTGTCCGATACACAAGTTAAATGACGGCGATCTTGATGCGCTTTGCCGGGATTGGTTCAGCGGTGTGCCGAGGATAAGGTGGAGTTTCAATCCAATTACTGGAGACGATGGAATCAAAGATAGAAAAAGTGTCCATTATAACTACCAGGTGGGGCGGATTTCGCTCTTTAGGTGTTATCACTTTATAGGACAAAATTCTTATCTAGCAAGAGACGATTTCGCCCGCTTTCTCACGCTATTATCAATTTCCCAGGATATCAAGACGTAACTATCGCTGCGCTCAGTTAGGTTCTTAGGGGACGCTTATAAACCGTTGTTCACTGTCTAATCTTATTATCTGATACTTCCCTTACCGGAATGAGTCAAAAGCCATTAAAGGCACATGTGTATATGTATGTTTCTGTTGAAATATTCTATTCGTATCATGACATCGGTATAATGCGTCTAATGCTAGTCTTTAATCTTTTTCTACTTTCCGTGTATGTGCTCTACCGAGGTAGATCCTCCTCCTTCCACTCCTGCGGGTGGAACTCCACCGTAGGCTCACGGAGGAACCGGGCATTCCGCACCAGCCGCACCTCGGCGGCTTTCGTCTGGCGGAGATGGAGGCGCTTCTGGGCGTCTACCTGAGCGAGGGCATTGTCGTCCGGGGCAGTCGGCGTGGCGGCTAGCTCCGCATTGCGCGCCTCCATGGTCTTCTCCAGCACGTTGTGCATGCTGGCCAGAACCTTGACAGTCGATTGGGCCAGGGGGAGATCCGTTGCCTTGACGTCATCGGGGGAGACCCAGGACCGCGTCGTTCTGAGGGTGGGTGAGGCGGCGAAGACGGCCTCGCGGAGTCGGGCGACTGTTAGCGCGGCGAACATGTCGCCTGTGCCGCTGAAGTAGCAGTCTAGAGCGGGGACGTCCACGCGGAAGAGGCGCGGGGAGCCATCGGAGCGGGTCGTGGATCCGATGACTGTGAGGGTGGTGGGTGAGGTAGTGGTGGATGGGTTGGTGGTGAGGTCGGATAGTTGCACGGAAGTGATGATGACGTGGGGGACATTATAGGTCTTGTGGATTGCGCTGATGGCTTCGGCGAGGGTGCTGAGAGAGGTGATTTTGACTCCAGAGAGAACTCTGCATGGATTAGTTTACCAGACGGAGGACTCGATCTTTATTCGATGCGAGGAGACAAATGAAAGAAGATCAAAGAAGAGAAGGATGGCGTACTCGGCTTCGAATTGATTGGGTAGAATCAAGTCGGCATGATGGATGACGTTTTTGTAGGCGGGAACCACATCATCATTCACATATAGACGGCCCTGGTCGCCCATGACAGGGTCCAACACTAGGGGTTGTCAGAAAAACAGAAAACACAAATGGCGGTAGGGTCTTACCCCAGAAGAACGATCCAGGGTTCTTCTCAGTCTTGCGCTGGAGATCCATGCCAATAGCTCCGACCGCCTCTACGGCAGCGGCGCTGGGGGCGTACCCGGACAGCATGACATCGAAGTCAGTGAGATTGCTCTGGCGCATGCCTTCATAGATGGTAGTGATCTCATCCGCAGTGGCGCGCGTGCCCTTGAATTGCCGGTATCCGGTGTGGTTGCCTAGACTTCTGATCAGCTGGAGGATTCATTCGCGTCATTGATGGTGACTATTCCGATGACTCACTGAAATGGACGGTGTTCAATGCGGCCACGTCGCAACCCAGTAGTTGCATGACCGCTGTGGCCATTTTGTTCCCGACATATCTAACACCAGAAGATTAGTCGCCATGGCCTGTTTATATGGCGGTGGTAGGGGTTTCAGCTCCCCCGATATCAAAATTGCGGGGGAGGGGCACCCTCCGGGCCGTATGGGGGTTGCCTCTGGGTTCACAGAGTCAGAACATGAACATACCCATAGGCTACCTGTTATTAAGTTCGGTTAGTATCACAGACATCACGCGTCGTTTAACGTTTTCCCGTGGCATACTTACATGACTGGCAATCGCCAGGACCCTGGTCTCGGGGACCACAGGATCTGCGGACATGACGGAGGGGCTGATCCTGACACGCACGGGGTAAGGGCGGGGAAGAACAAGAATGAGCTCGAGTAATATCGACAGGTTGTTTAATTCAGAAATCAATCAATTGTGACAAACGTGGGGATGTCAGATCTGAATTGAAGTCATCCAGGCTGGTTAGTCAGGAAAGATCGATGTTGGCCAAATGCGATCAAGTTCGGCGCCGGTGGAGATGGAGCATTCGGGGGGCCTTGATTGGCGGTGCCGGCCGGTCGGTCACATCCGTTCCATTCTTTTTTCTTCCATCTACAATCCTCACTTGTAGTCTTTGATTTTGATCTAACTTTGACTGATCTTTATCTTTTAGTCTTGGATTCATGCTAAGTTTTATTGAATCTAGTGAGGCATTCTAGCTGTGGATTCTCTCTCATTGTGTTGTTTTTTACGGAATGCAGGTGACTAATTCATAGAAAAGATTAACCTGCTTGACCTACTGCGGACTAAGGACATACGTCTTGCCATGACTTGAACTGCGGTGTTGCTGTGTGCTACTATTAGAAGAACCTCTAAATGCAGGTGCAGTGGAGGGATCTAGGTCCCATACTCGGATAGCTTGTCATCCCAAATTCATCGCATTGACTAACACTACTGAACTCGTCTTGCCGCGGACGATGAGAGTCCGCTCCATTCAGCATCGGACAACGCAGGACGTCTGTTCCGGGGCTTCTGCAACAGCGACTTGATACTCGAGATTGACTGAACGTAGCGGCCACTCTCCCTGAGGCTCAGCGTTATCGGATCATCTAGCTGCTTGCTATGACGCGCTTGCCAGATTTTCCGAATCGCAGCCTCCACGTCATCTTCACTGTAAGCGGCAATTGCCATGGCGGCAGCGAGGTATTGTGACGGTTTTCGATAATAGGGCCCTATCTTTCCATCATGGAAGATACCAGATTGTGCTACCTTGCGGGAATAATCTTGGAAGGTGGAGTATTCATACGCCCGAGATGTCTGGGCCTGAAACCAATCCTCGATATTGGGAATCCTGTACAGTCCCAGGAGCTTGGCATACTGGTTGGCTCTCTTATTCATTTGGAGCCGATTGATGAGCACGCGGCGCAGGCGCAGCTTCCCGCGGACGTCTAAGAGGCCTTCGTAGTATTCGCGGATCGTTCGGAATACCACTTGATGCTCAATCGTCTGATGCCCCGGGTTGGAACTAGAGTACTGCCGCATTAGGTACTTCATAGACCAGGGGGAAACCAGACCCCGGGCAGTCCTTCCGTAGCCACCAGTCGCTTCAGGGAAGTCTTCATCGACGACGAGGGGATGGCGCTCCTTCCAGGCAACAATCTCCGGATCGTCACCGTCGATGAAGCCTGCTTCAAACTTTTTCCTATCCCGCTTTGGGTGGGGATCAGAGGCCAACGCCGTGGGTAACTTGTCGTAGTTCTCTTTGTAGTGGTGCAGACTGTAGCCCGTCCTTTTCCAAAACTTTTCCTGCGATTCTGGGTCGCTAAAGACCGGGGAGGATCCGTAACCGTAGTCGATGTTAACTGGTAGACAGAGCCGGTGCATTTCTGCTACCAGGGCAATCGTCAATTCCCGATACTCGCGGGATGTGTCCTCATCCGGAGCCGGGGGAAGAAAGGGTGGTTCTTTCACGAGCTCGGAAATTGCGGCCGATGAAAATAGCCCACCAGCGTGTCTCTGCGAATTCGACCATGCAAAACCGAATGATTCCTGTTCCGTTTCTGCTGCTGCAAGGATTGTCGCTGTCAAATTTCTGCCGCTGAAATCTGTGGTCTCAACCCAATGACCGGAAAAACACGATGTCATAAACATAGTCGTCCGGACGCTTGGGAATTCCGAAAGAATGGATGCGATATGGCTGGGTTTCAGGTACTTTTGTTCACAGTCGCCGTCGGTAAGCAGATCAACACCGAGGCATAAGCCACCGGCAGAATCATAATCGCCGTGTGAGAAAATCATGATAAGTACGTCATCTCCAAATTCTGTGGCATCAGCAATCGTATTCTTTAGTTGCTGCATGAAGAAGTCTCGCAGGTCGTCTCCTTTCGGTCCGATCGTAACCTTTGCCAGTACCTGAGGTAACAGGTTCTCGTCGAGAACGACTTTCCGGGTTTCAAACGGATCCCCATGGATGAACCCAGAAGCCCATTTTGTTCGCACGGGCTTCGTCACTTCTGGTTCATCGTCATCAATTACTTCTAGCGTCACCTTGTCTTCTTTGCCGTATTTTTGCAAAAGATAATCGGGAGACATCGAGGTGATCCATTTTTGGGCTTTACCCATGCCGTCGAGAACATGCAGCCACAAGTAGAAATCGGATACCATCCACCCGTCACCTAGGGATGGGCTTGCTGCCTTTGAGGCGCTCGAAGGTTCATCAACGCCCAGAACAGCAATGACGCGGGTTTGCGGTGTGACATTGGGAGCATTTTGCGTGTCGCGGGTGGGAATCACAGGATCAACCTTGAGCCGCTTGCTTGCGTATTCCGCGTGCGCCTTACAGGCTTTGCCAGCTTCGTCTATGCTCCCATGATGCGCTTCTAGCTCGCTTTTTGCGTGTGCACGATCAACCTTGTATTCTTTCATGAGCAGCCGGGTGAGATATTCAGTCTGAGCAGCCTGTAAACTATCCCCATATCCACTGTCGATGATATCCTGGACTTCTTGAAAGTATATTTCCTTCCATTCTCTCAACAAGGGCACGATGGCGCGGGTAATTCCTCGTCTCTCCACGATGTCATAGAGGCTGGCGGTATCACTGACCGCAATTTCCTCCTGTGCGCAAATGTGCTCCACATTTTCCGGCTCAAGGAGCAGTAGGTATGCTTGCCATGCGACTAAAGACGCTTGTTCCGAGACTTCGCGAGTCTCACGAGCACCATGTATCATGTCCGCAATGGATAGTGAAGTCTGGAAACATCTGGCTGCTCGTGCTTGTGAACAGTTCAAGACAAACTGGAGAATGGCACGCTTCCCATCCTGCTCCGTAAACTTGGACTTTTGCATGAGACTCTCGAGCGCCTGCAGAATGTTGCCTGGCTTCTTGAGATTTGCAAGAGTCTGCTGGGCAGTTTCGCGGTCGATGTTGACAAGGCATTGGAACCTAGCGAGACATTCCCGCCGCCTGTCTCTGCCGTGATACATTCCCTCCGCCCTTGCTTTTAGAAAGATCATGTACATATCCTCATGTTCCGCAGTGTCACTTCTGAGAAGAATCCTGATAACCTTTTTGAGATCCTTTCTGGGTAGCTGAGTGAGCTCACCCGCCTGCTCTAGTAGGTCTTCAGGCACCTTCTCCTTCTTGAACGCCTTTCGCAGCATTGTTGTTATTTTGTCGTAAATCAGCGGACTGGCGTCTGAAAGTAAAATATTGGTGTTGCACTGTATGATGTAGGGGTTTCCAGGGTTGAAAGAGAGATGAAAAGAAGGATCAAGAGTAAAGTGAGAGATGGAGAGATGGAGAGATGGAGAGATGGAGAGATGGAGAGATGGAGAGATGGAGAGATGGAGAGATGGAGAGATGGAGAGATGGAGAGATGGAGAGATGGAGAGATGGAGAGATGGAGAGATGGAGAGATGGAGAGATGGAGTAAAGTGAGAGATGGAGTGATGGCGAGGTGGAGCAAAGTGAGGGATAGAGTAAAGTAAGAGATGGAGTGGAGTAAGAGATGGAGTGAAGTAAGAGATGGAAAGTGAAGTGTAAAGTGAATGGTGCTCTCAGACACTGCCCTTGAAGGGAGTGAATGAGTTGAGGTGAGTGATATAGATCCATGTGAGCGCTGACATGCCTAAAAGATAAGGCAAAAATCATGTCATGATGAGGCAATCATGTATTTATCCTTACAATAGTTTGGATATGCTATCTATTAAATAGCCAAATAGCTTCTTGTTATTCTCCTTCCATTCTAAAAATCTTGACTAGTTAACATAACGAAGTAGCTCAATATAGCCGATCGTTTGTATAGCCTCAACCTGATCTGAGATGTATATATGATCGGCAGGTCTGGGCCCACATTGATCTTATTGAGAGCCTTGGGGCCTGGGGGCCTGAGGGCCTGAGAGCCTGAAAGATGTGAGCCTCGAGCCCCAGTCATCAGTCTGCGAAGAGATTCTCCGGCCGAAGCCGAATGAAAATCGACACACCTTTATACTCTGTGACCACAATTGAGCGACCGATCAAACTTATGGTTCAATGTCCTGAAACATAAACAGGCATTCAATATGCAGGCCGATGATGAATCCATCGTGGCTGTCACTCTGATCAATCGATCCTGTGGATCTCCAACAATGATCAGCCTAGTATTCAAAGCCACATGAGGGTAAGATCACTTGCTGCCATCGTCAAGATCCCAACAGTTTGTGCCCTTGCAACACCACCCTGATGGTTCTATCCAAGACGGAATGGAATGTCGGAACTGGGACCTTTGCCTTCCACGGTTTCTGGGTGGGTCCCGGTCGAGTCTAGTGTCTGGTCCAGACCGCCGTTCGTCTTGGCCGTCAAAACATTTGATCGACTATTGAGGAGACAACCACGATGATCACCGGTCCTGCTGCAGTTGGGATCACGAGAATGTCCCCAGCCCGGTCGGCTCCAGGCATCCTCCAAATCCATTCGAGGATGACTATTGGGAGTTTGAACAGCCTCTCAATCCGGTTCTATCCCCAATTGACCCAGAAACCCCCCTCGTGAGCGATATGAAGACCGATAGTTTCTCCGACGCCCTGGGGGGCTCATCCTCCCATGGGGTGTATCGCATCATCCGTCGTCTCGATCACAATGTGTCTTTCCCTTTGTATTTCTGGGATGGTCCCTGGAGTGCGGGATTTGCACCCCGATGAGCTTGATCCTTGAGAGAAGCGACACCAGAGGATAGCCTGAGACCCACCAGAACAGGATCGGATAGACCAGGGTGTTTGCGCACTGGTCCACGGTCTCTCGGGTGACTTCCTGTCGTGCAACCCGGAGTCCGCCATCCCAACACACAGCCCTGTTCCTCTTGCCAGGGAAATCATGTAATCAGGGACGGTGTTGGAAAGCAGACTTTTCCATCTCGTGGGGACCCCTGAGTCAGGCTGTCAAAGGAAATAATTTCCCGGACTGCATTGATGGAGATGATTTGTCGAACTAGGCGAATCAAATGAGTCGAGGATTAATTAAAATACCTACACACGGGCAGTGACCTTGGGTCCCTACTGTAGCGGAGCCCTGGTCTGTAGTCTGCAGTCTGGACTGTTGTCGATGTATCATTCAGTTATTATTATTATTATAAACTCGGGGTTCTTAGGTAGTTGCCTACTAGTTCTTTCTTTTTTCTCATCGCCGGGCTGACACTCTTCTCATCTCCTCACCACCAAAACGGTGCGCTCGTTTTCTTTCATGGATGCAAGGGTTTATTTTCTTTTCCTTCCTATCTAGATGGTATTCTCTCGTTGTCATCAGTTATCAAATTCCTCTTAATTGTCCTCCCCCCCCTTCCCTATAATAGTTGTCACATCGGACGGGACGCTGGTGCAATGTCTCAATAGCCAATCCCCCCTCCTTCCTCTTGCGTTCTTTGTTAGTCCCGGTCTTTCATTTCGGACGCCATTATCTCAGTCCGAATCGCTTCATTCTCTCGTCACTCATACACCCTTCATACGCCGTGTAGATCGCTGGCGCCCAAGTCCGACCGTGGCGCGCCAATATGCACTGCCAGGCTCCTCAGCGGATGACGTCCCACTTCTCCCTGTACCTGTTGGCGACCATCGCGATAACATCTGTCGCAGCATCGGCGCTGCCTTCAGACGCTCAATCGGACCCGTCACCTTTCCAGAGTGGAGAGATCGTCGGCGTTGATCAACAAGACCGATCCGATGGAGCTCCACCACACGATCAGGCACCGTGGGAGCATCTGATCGTCCACGAGGGGAATCGGGGAAAGCAGGACTCCGACAAAGAGGGCGCGCACCAATCGCATTCGGACGCATCAGAGGAAGAATCCGGCGAATTCGACCTGTCCCTATCGGATCTGACACGGCGATCCCCCATCGACACATCCACCATCGACTCGGTTCCCTTACCGTTCGATACCAGCATCCTCAAGAACTTCACTGTCGCGAGTTGCCCCAAGTTCTTCAAGAAATTCCTCACCGACAAATCCATCAATGACTGTCATGGCATCTCCCTGCTCCTGCACGACTCCACCTCTTTCTTCCACACTCTCTCTTCGGCGCCGGCCACCTCCCGCATCTTGGATCAGTCCTGTAACGCGGACGTCAAAAAATGCTCCACCACCATGCGCAAAATGGCCGAGGATCTGATCAAAGACGACCACTGCGGGAAGGACTACCGAAACGGCAACCCGAACGTCGTCAATGCATACACCGACCTGATCATCTACGAACCCGTCTATCGCGCAAGTTGCCTTAAGAACCCAGACACGAAAGACTACTGTTTCGTCGACGCTGTCAAGAACCGATCCAACGCGGCCAACTACGACATTTACTCCCTGCCATACGGCGTCTCTCTCCTCAAAGACCCTTACCCAGACTGCAACGAATGTGTGCAAGCCTCTCTCGATGTTTTCGGCCGGTGGGCAGAGGTCGATGGCCAGCCCCTCGCGCGATCGTATCTGCAATCAGCCAAAAACATGAACGAGAAATGCGGCGCGAAGTTCTCGAACACGAACATCACAGCCGGTAGCGCTAAGATGACCTCCGGGGCGTGGGGGACCGTCGGTCGGCCTGACGTGGCTCTGGTGAGCTGCTTCATGACACTCTGTCTCGGGGTCGCCTTCATGGGAATGTTGTAGACTTCCCCTCCCTTGGCTGGATCCATCCTGGTTCGATCCTGTCTGTTTCAACAAGAAAGAGATTGAAGAGGAGCCTTCGCTTCCGTCCGGTCTCGCCAGCTGTCTTTACTGTCCGTTCACCTTGTATGAATACAGTTCTGACACGAAGCTCTTTTCGGTTCTTTTCGGCTTATCGTGGTAGATATGACAGCGATTGCTTCTTCTTCGTCTCATTCTTATTCTTCCTCTTTCATCTTCTTTTGTTTATTTTTATTTTTATTCTCTGATGGATATAAGATCTTAGCATGTTTGACTTGATTAGCAGATACAGCGGCATCGCATTCTATTTCATTTAATACCACCAATTATTTTTTTTCCCACATTCTCAAACATTATCAATTGAACTTTCCCGTAGTAAGTTCCTATATGAAGCATATACATACTCTAGAGTACACTCTAGGACGATTAGCCAGATCTAAGCAAAGGCCGATCATCGTGCCAAGCCCCGCACGTGCCCCGGTGCCGGGCCGACTCGTGACTGATTGTTTGTTTGGCTGTTTTGCCTTTCTAGAAACATACTTATCAGCCTGGTTATCATTGCATCTGAATGTGATCGCAACACTTTTGAATTGATATCGTCAGGAAGCAGATCTTGTTGAGAAGGATTGAGACACTATTTACTCCCTGATTGTTTTCTCTGCTGCGACGACCTGGTTGTCGGAGAACTATCCCCTTCAAGAGTCAATTCTGGCAACACTCACGGAGTCGAGTGCTTCTATCCATCATGGTAACTATTCACCTTCTAGATTTACAGGAAGGCCCTTTCTGACATTTTCTCCCCAGGTCCCCTCCAACGCCCCCTTTAAACCCTCCCCTCTCTCATTCGCCTCTCCCCGCGCGTCCCCTTTCCGCCGACCGTCGACATCCAGTTCCCCGCCCGCTGCCCAGACAGGCCGACCCAGCACCCCCGGAAGCTCCCCGGCCGTGGCTACACCCCGGTGGTGTCCCCAAGCAAACTGAATCAATCATACACAGCCGCCGACGAAGATTGTTCGCCCAAGAGCAGGGATCCGATTCCCCAGCCGCGCTTCACTAGAGAGGTGTCTCCCTCGCCGACCCGGGGCGGCGCCGCCTCCCCCGACCGGCCTGCCTCGAGCTTCACAGGTGTTAGAACGCAGGGCATGATGGGGGGGAGGTCGGCTGACGCTGCTTCGCGCTTGTCGCCTGCGCAGCTGAGGGAGATTCGAGAGGCGTTTCAGGTTTTGGATCGAGACAATGATGGCTCTGTTGATAGGGAGGACGTCGCGGATGTGTTGTCGAATGTTGGTACGTGTGATCTTATTTCCCCCATCTTGGATACCGTGGAGCTCTTGTATACCGTGGTACGGATACTGACGGTACCGTGGAATCAGGCCAGGACCCGTCTTCGCTCTCGCAGTTCTTCCCCCCGGGTTCGCCCCAGACGATTAATTTCCCGACGTTCCTGAATATACTATCTACGCTGCTGGATCCGCTTTCGTCGCGACAGGAGCTCGTCAATGCCTTGGCGGCGTTTGATGAGGACGATAGCGGTCAGATTGATGTGAAAGAACTACGGGATGCGCTGCTCCATACGGCTCCCGAGGACGGGGAGCGGCCCCTCAGTGAGAGGGAGATTAACCAGGTCTTGAGTGGGTTCACCGGTCGCCGCGCGTTTGGGGCTAAGATGTCTGGAGGGGCGAAGAGGGGCGATGTTTTCAAATACCATGAATTCGTTGACGGGATCATGGGCGGTACGACGAACAACGCTGCGTCCCAGGGACGGGCTCAATCGTAATGATGACGATGGTGGAATTTGGCGTTTTGGGCTGGAATTTCCGTATGCATAGATCGCTCTGGCAGCCACGATTCACGTATATTATGACTCGAACTGTATTGTTGCTCCTGCTGCTTCTGCTGCTGGTATTGACACTGCCGGTCTAATAATAGTAAGAAAGTATAACATTTACTAGGTGTATACTAAGCGACGCTGGGTGGAGCAAGACCTGACTATCGCATGCATGAGACGGCCTGCAACCCATGACGCCTCAAGTGGGCGGGTCTGACGCAGGATAATTGGATCTGAGACAGCGGACTAGATCGGACTATTGAACTGGACTTGGCTGGTAGCTGAGTACTGACTCGGGGAACTCATCATGGAATCTACCCTCAGGGTTTCTTTTAGGTCATAAGGATTCATGATCATCTTGAATATGCCGTAGCAACAGATCTGCTGTCCCCGCATTCCTCCACCCGGCAGAAAAAAAAGGAAAAGAAGAGAAGACACTAAGAGTGACGACGACTGACTGTCTATCATCTCACCAAATTTTGTCCTCTTCTTCTCTTCTCTTCCTCGACAATATTCCCCTGGTTAATCTGGAAGATGGTTTGTTCTTGTGGTGGGCTCCGGCAGACATAATCTCCCCCCTCACTCTCCTTCCCCTCCCCTGAACAAACCACCAGCCAGCCCCGACCACGCTACCCAGCCACCCAACCAGCATCAGCACCAGCATCAGCACCCAAAAGTCGCTGCAAGGCGTCACGGCGACGCCCGCCGCCGCCGCCGTCGACGAACTACGAAAACGAGCACGACGACGACCACCATGTCGTCCTCCCAGCCCACCCAAGCCCAGCTGAACCTCGCCGCACTCGCTCGTTCTCCATCACCACGAGCCATGCGAGGCCTTCGGAAGATTCAGTCCCACGGGGTCCTCTCCCCCAACTCTCCGCAGCCGCCGCGGCCGTCCGGGTTGAGCAGGACACCCTACACGTCACAGCCTTCTACCGCGCGCACGTCCGCGACCGCAGAGGAACTCGCCCTGTTGGATTCCCCCGTGCGGTTACGGTCTCATCGTCGCGCGCGATCAAATAGCGATGCCGGGTCGCGCGAGCTTCCGGCTATTGGGACGCAGCGTCGCTCTAGGAAGACTGGGTCGGGGGTGGGAGTGAGGAAGTCCGTGCTAGAGTCTTTCCTGAGGGATGGTCCCGTGGGAGGGGATCTTAGTGAGGCGCTGCAGGAGCTGCGGTACTTGGTGTTGTCGACGCGCGTGGAAGCTGATGGCGATGGCATGGTATGGAATACTAGATTTTATTTCCCTTCCTGTCGTTTCGCGTCGTTACGCGTCCCGCTGACCAGTTCTCTAGTCCACTTATCGGGTCTACCTTTGGCTTGTCCTGTTGGATATCGCCCCCGTACCGACCGACAACTACCTCTCGCTCATCCACCGCGGCCGCTCCCCGGCTTACACCAAAATCCGCAACGATACTTTCCGCACTCTAGCTACCGATCCGCTGTTCAAACGCCGCGTCACGGAAGCCAGTCTGATCCGGCTGCTCAACGCGGTCGCGTGGACGTTCCACGACGAAAAGAGGAAGAAGCTGCGCTCCAAATCCCGCCCGTCGGCGCGTCGACGCGACATCGAGCTGCTTATCAACACGCCGCCCAGCATCGCCGAGGAGGAGTCCGAACCGAGTATCGCAACACCGAGTACCAGCAGCGTCACGGGCCACAGCGGCAGCAATATCACCATCGACTCCGCCATCTACGTGCAGGGCATGAACGTCCTGTGCGCGCCGTTCCTCTACGCCGCCCGCAGCGAGGTCGAGGCCTACGCGCTCTTCCATACCTTCGTCACCCGCGAATGTCCAGGCTACATCCGCGGCGCTATGGACGGCGTTCACCGGGGACTGCGCCTCGTCGACCGCTGCCTTGAAATCATCGAGCCTAAGCTCGCGTCGTATCTGTTCTCTAAGGGCATGCACGCTGAACTCTACGCCTTCCCGTCCGTCCTGACCCTCTGCGCCTGTACCCCACCGCTCCCGGAGGTCCTCCATCTATGGGACTTTCTCTTCGCATACGGTCCCCATCTCAACATCCTCTGCATTGTCGCCCAGCTCATCCGCATGCGAGACACCATCCTCAACAGCCCAAGGTACGTACAGTACAGTACATACAATACATACATCTCTTTGTCTTCCCCTCCGCAAAAACAAAAATCACCCCAGCAACGGAACAGCCCCCACGATAAACAACAAAGAGAAGGGAGAAAAAAAAACGAGCTATCTTCGAGCACACGCGAAAAAAAATCAAAAAGAACCCCACAATCTACACCGACAGATCACCTCGACCCCTCACATCCACCTATCATATCCTGATTTCTACCTTGCCCTGGGATCCACCCATCCAGCTTAATCCTTTAGTATACTCTGCTAACAACACAATCAGTCCAAACAAAATCCTCCGCTCCTTCCCACCGCTCGACGCTAAAGAGATCATCGCTTTGACGGTGTTGATCGTCCGAAAGATTCCGGAACCGTTGTTCGCGGAGCTGATCGTCCATGCTAAATAGCCGGCGAGACGTCATACTCATACCTTGAATGGCTACGTGCATTGTTGTGTGGGTAGACTAAAACTAAACTTCTGGTTTGTCTGGTTCGGTTCGGGTGATTGCATAGTTCGTTTTTTTCTCGCGGCACTTTTTTTTTAAATTTTTTTTTTTGACGTGTATTATCTACTTCTGCATGATTACCCATTGTTGTTTTGTTCTGCTTGCTGTGTTTCACTTTGCTTACCCTGATTGTTCTGTCTGTTTGCTTTGTTCCCCTCTCCGATAAGGTGTTGTCTTTTCTCCTGTTTTTCTTTCATATTACCCAGTGGTCGGCGTTGCGAGTCCCTTATCCTTTTTTCCTGCATGTTACTGCCCCGTTGATACTATGTTTTCTGGTTTACTTACCTGTGTCACTGTCAGCGCTGTACTATTTCCCCCTTCCCGCAAAACTTCCCCCTCCCCCAACTTTACTTGATTTTCTACGCTTATGCGATAAGATGAGATGAGATGAGATGAGATGAGACGACACAAGACAAAACGGATGCGATGAGATGCGATGGATGAGAAAAGACGGATGATACAGACGAGGAGATGATGAAGATGAACTCCATGAATGATTGAATTGAACTGAAACCAGCCAGACTGCCTGGGAAAGACGAGAGACATGGGACTGTGCATAGCATGCGAAAGAAAAGTCAGTCTAGTCTAGTCTCCCCAGATGACTTTTTTTTCTCCTGATGAATATGGATATGGATATGGTTATGATCATGAATATGAATATGAATAATGAATGGAAGTTGCATTGTTTAGTTTCAACAGATTTTATTCTTTCTTTTTATGATGGGATACAGTATAGTGTAGACTTGAACGATAACAATAACTATTCTTTAGACGGTCCACATAGCCAGATAGCTACGTACATGATCAAGCTATACGAAAGGAAATGGAGTCAGAAAACTACTGCCAAAGACAATAATAGGATTAGGATTGATTTGATTTGGTCCGGTCAGTTGTACTCATGCTCTGGAGCTCGAAGATCCATCCATAGGTGACTGATAGATGACTTAGGGCTGTGGCTGCCGTAAACGGACAATTCATAGAAAGCAGTGTATAAATCAATGGTTATACTCAGCTAGTAAAGCCCGGGGGAATGTGCTGTACTATTGAATGTATAGATCAAGATTACTTGGCTTGATATCTCTTCTTTATTTCTTGGTTTCTTCGTCACGCTATATACCTCCCTCCTGTATTCGATCAAAGCTCGGTAGAAACAACAGCAAAAGAATTGTGAAAGGAAAACAAAAAAATAAATACAGGACAGAAAAAAGCACCTACCCAATATCACAACCAAACTACAAAACTTAGATACAGACCTATTTCGGCACCTCCTTTCTTCATGTACCAGTAGATAGGGGAGAAACAGAGAAAGAAACGGTTATTGATGCACAATATTCAAATATCAAGTCAAGCCAAGTCAAGTCACCACTGTTCTCTGTCCCACCCCTGACCCGTTGATCACTAACGGCTGGCACCGATCGGTAGTGGGCTTTTGCGGGGTCGGGGCGCTGCGCGGTGGTGTCTCGTTGTGATCTTGTGCGGCGTCCTGAGGGACGATGACGTCCTGCGCGGGAATGGCCGTTTCGGTGGTTGAGGGACTGTTAGTGTGGACGCTACTGCTACTCGTGGTGCTGCCGCTGCCGCTGCTGTTGCTGGCACTGCTGGCGTTGCTGCAATCTGACCTGGTGGAGCCGTGGGAGAAGCTGTGCGCCAGATTGAGACTGCGGTCCATCTTGACGCGGATTTTGGCGCCCTTCAGGAACCCGTTGTTGAATAGCGCTACGGCACGTTTGGCCTCTTCGCCGTGTCGGAACGTCACTCGTGCAAAGCCCTTACAACGTCCGGAGTCGGCGTCAGTCGGCATCTCGCACTGGTCGATCGTCCCTGCCTCGCGGAGGAAGTCTCGCAAATCCTCGGTGCCCGTCGTCGCGCTGAGGTTCTGGATGAAAATCGTCCGGCGACCCCCGCCTCCAGGGTAGCGGCCAGGAGGCCCGGGTGCGGCGGTGGGAGGTCGGCCTTGGTAGATAGGCTGAACTGGGTAGGCTGGGTACATGACTTTGGGAGGAAGCACGGGTGGCGCACCGCTGTGGTTGCTATGTCCCCCACTGAAGCGCATTTGGTTCTCGGGAAGGCCTTGCGGGTGCGGCATGGGGGATATGTGGTACGGAGGGAAGACGGTGAAGGTGACGGGGTCGCAGAAAGAATGTCGCATAGCCGGAGACGGCGGCATCCCTGCCATAGATTGAGACAGAGCATCGGCGAAAAGTGGCATAAAGGGTGGATGGGTGAAGCCCATGGGGTTGAGAACCGGGCCATATTCGGATGGCTGAAAAGTCGGGCTTCCTGACATAACAGGCCTTCTAGGCATGTTAGTTTGCCACCGATGGCTTTATCTGATCGTGGGAACGTACTCTGGAGACATGGGGGACGCAGGGACGGCCAGATTTTGCGTGATCCTCGGAGGAGTGGTGTATCCTGCAACGTAGCTGGGCGGGATGACGCAGCGCGGGCTCTTAGTTGGGCCAGCGATAGGGCGAGTTGGGGAGCTGGTTCGAGCCAAGGTGACGACCAGACTTTGTCCTTCCCAGCCGGTGGTGGATAACCGGTCTAGAAATAGAGGTACCGTTAGCGGGTCGATTCCAGATCTCGGTCTGACCACACCGATACGTACGATAAGTCCGCCACGCTTCGTCTTCATTCTTCACGATGATCTGCCCCAGACCCGTGGGGAACCCGTGTTGGTCATCGTATACGACGGCTTGTCGGATGTGCAGCGCAGTCTGACGGACCATGTCCTTCAGCTCTTGCCAACGACAGTGGGCTGGAATCTGCATTTTCAGTAAGACTTGTCATCTGGGAGGCAAAGGTGGATTTGATCGCACTTACCCCCTGTAGAAAGAGAACAAACTCTTCCTCAGATCCCCTATGCCTCGTCCCTCGTCCTCGCGCAGGGGAAGGCATGGTGTCTGCGGTGCGGAAGTAATGATGGCGATCCACTGACTCTGTTAAGCTAGCAATCGCTCGTGCCACGATCAAGAGCCACAGCAAAACCCAGGTCACGAGACTAATCCAGCCTCCGTTTGCAAGATTCCGGTCCAGATGGGGCCTAACTGAAACTCCAAAGAAGAGGGTACAGATATAATGATACCTCACTTAACTATCAGCATCATTGCCTTGAGAGAACTTGATCTAGCTCTTACCCTGGGAATATTCTAGACAGGGTTGCAGTAGTGAAAGCTGCAGTCCGATCTCAAAGAAAGAAACAGATCTAGACAAGCAGGTGCACGATGGAAAACAGAGACCCTAGGCCTTTTAAAAGAACGGGAAGAAGGAGCAGGCAAAGAGAGAAGAAAGAGGCAAAAGAAAGGTAAAAGAAAACTACAGTCCAAACCGATCCGAATCGATCTGCTTCCGTCATGGAGACGGGTCCCACATCTGGCGCGAGACGGCTCAGAGGCGGCGGCAGGAGTCAGTAGTAGGTAGAAATGCAGAGGGACAGATAATCGACGAAAGCTGCTGATGCATCTGCTGACGAATAAGGGGCGAACCCTTGACGGTCTGTCGGAGCAGGACTGGGTCGATTTCTGGCGCCTGGGATGTGTCAATTTGTTGCCAGTCTACTGGAGTAATCGGAGTGGATGTGCGGAGCAGCCTGATATGTCATGCATCAGCTACGATCGCCGGGTGTGATGGATAAAAAGGGAAAGAAAAAAAAAATCTACATAAAGAAGAATAGCGAGAAAAGCGGGATTATGGAAAGACAAACAAAAAAGGGAAAGAAAGTAGAGTGTGTGAGGGAGAAAGAGTACACCACCAAGCTCGTTCCTTACTTCTCCCGTGGATCTGACTCGAGGCCCTGGAATTGATTCCCCGAGCTTGACGGGCTGGCTGGATGGAAAGGGTTCGTTGTATGGAACGGACAAGGGATGGGATGAGTAGGGCACAGCCAGACTGTGTTACCACCCGAACAACGCATTCATTCCCTCCAGCTCTATTCCCGTCTCCCTTGGCATAAACGTTACACCGCTAGATCTCAGGGCAGCCACTCCAGCAATCGTTGGGGAAGTCCGTCCTGATGGATCATCATTCGCTGCGTTGGCGATTCTGCTGGTCCTCCCGAATGGCATTGTTCAGGATGAAGACCACCTGTCTCCCTGAGATTGATGAATGAAGAGTCAACCGAAAGGGGAGATGGTTTCATTGTGGAATAGAAGAAGAACAATCCATGTCCAGCGGTGATTGGAGGAGAGGCCTCGACTGTAATGTGAGAAATCACGCGTGGTGGTTGCTTTTTCCTCTCTTGTCGTTGAGAGAAAAAGAATAAAATAAATAAGTCGAATGTAATTAATAGGTGTCAGAACAAGAACCCCAGATTCGGTGGTGCTGGACCCAAGATGGTTGACGTATCAAGTCTGATAAGCGGTATGCACCAGCGGGGCTTGACTCGGGGGAGGGACGATCAATTTGGTACATATTATCCCATCACCCTCGCCTCGTTTGATGACGATCGTTCAATCCATTGTCGGGAGCCGATTCCGACATCTGAGCAACCGAACCGATCCAGTTTGATCAGAACGAGTACCATGGGTGTTTGCAGCATGTTTTCGTGTCGTCGCGATCCGTGTTTCAAATGGAGCGGGGGGATCCTGGCATCACCCGGCATGTGAGGGATCAACTCCTCACTGGAGACACTGGGGATTATTGCCACGTCCGGTTGGACTTTCAATTAACCTGGAAGATACTCCGAGTGGCACTCGCGGTGGGAGTGAGGCTCGAGTGAGGCCGTGGAGGAAGAAGAGAAAGAGGGAAAGTAAAGCCCAGAGTTGAAGTCACAAGATATCCAACTTAGTCATGCCCTGCATAATAACTTAACGAATATCTTCATTCATCCATCGCCATCTCTGACCAATTCCAACATACATACTCCGCACAATCTTGTTGGAACCAAACGGATTGTCTTGAATCAGAACGCTACTAAAAATCGATAGTCGGTCGATCGATCGATAGCCCGAACCGCCTACCGTGGAACGGGTCCCAAAGCGCTGGAAAGATCTGCCACTAGCCTGGTGGAAGTTTATCTCAAAGGCTGGGGCTGGTGGGTATTTTCCTTGCTCTCGGAAATTCGCAGACCTATCTCGCGTCGACTATCGTATTCGCAGACAGGATCATCCCGGGGGTTTTGACGGTCTACTCCGATGCAATCTGAATAATATTTACGAGACTGCCACGGTCATGAGTCGATCTGCTTTGTATCTGATCTGCCCGTATTCTGTCTGGCTGATAGGACAGTACTACCAGGTACAACCAGGTCAAGAAATAATTACTCGTTGCTGGTGGAGAATGTCTCGCGACAATATTCTAGCTACAGACATATAGCTAGTGAGTAGAGGGCTAGCCACGTAGCCTGGGCAAAGTAGGGACTAATTATGCGAGCATAATCTGTTTGTACCTGGTTCAGTGATGTACTACTACATTAATGATGGCAGATATATGTTATCAACCGCCTTTATAACTGAAACGCTTATACTAATCAAGCTATTCATCTTGCCATGTTATACATATAGTAAGAACATAGAGTTTGAATCTTGATATCGTAAAAACAATACATATGATGCATGTAATCATGTCTTATCGATAGCTGGCGTTCGCAGCATGACTGCCAGATCTATGACCAGATTTGTGTAGTGCGCTCCAAGGTCACGTTCAATTAATCCGTACCCACCCTGGGGTATGAGTCCTGACCATTCTTGGGTCCTAACTCAGCATACATACGTAGCATTTAATTGTGGATCCTGTCGTGGCCGAGCCGTGACCGGTTTCCTTCTCTCATCCGTAAACAAAGAGAGCAGTATTCCCGAGTCGATTGGTCCGCAGAGAAAAGTCCCAAAATGCCTCCTCGCTGCAAGGCCTAACGTTGAATCCTAGAAACACAGGCGGGTTTAGACCAGCGCACCTATTATATGCTTGTAAAAGCGATTGGGTGGTTCCTCAGAAGCAGCATGTTTAGCATGATAGTCCGCCTCTTTATTCCAGCGTCTCGAAATACGCCAGAATTCAATTTGCAGGCCATCCTCATCGCACCGTTCTATCTCTCCGAGTAGACACTCCCACAGGTCCCGGTTCTTGACCGCCGCCCCGGTGCTCGTCCTCCAACCACGCCGTAGCCATCCACGCACCCAGGATGTCGCGCCCTCAGCCACGTATCCAGAATCCGTCGCGATCACAAGTGTGCTGAGCCCTTCGCCTTCCCAGGCCCGGAATCGGAGAGCTGCTATCACAGCGCGGAGCTCGGCCCGGTTGCTGGTTTTCTGGTGCACTTCGCCTGTTGGTCCTTCGTTTTCAAGAGGGAAGCGTGTGAAGCCTTCGGATCTTGAACCGGAAGGCTTGAAAACGAAGCTACAGCCGGCTCTGGGATTTGCGCCCCCGTTGTCCAGGCATGCACCGTCCGTGTATATGAGGAACCGGGTGGCGTTGGTTCGATCAATGAAACGGCAGACGCGTGGTCTGGCTCCGTAAGTGAATTTAGGTGAGAACAGTGACCCTGGAAGATCGGTGACCCCGGGAGGGTCGAACGCGGTGGGAATGACGCGTCCCGTGCCGACTCTGGGGTCACTGGACAGATTGTGCCTCTGTATTATCTTGGGGCTCTCGTCTTCATCTTCAGAGGTTGTATATTTGTCTTCGGGGTTTTCATGTTCATCTTCGGAGTTGGTATCCTAGTCTTCAATTTCTGAATCGTCATCCAGAATTTCCTCCATGAAGCTATAGTCAACGGTGCACATGGGACAGACGACAAGCTCGTGCGCGCCACAGACTAGACGACCATTGGGAAGTTCGATAGGGCTGTCTGGGCGAAAAGACATTTTCCGGTCTGTTTTTTGCGTGAAACAGCGCAAATGGTCAGCGATGAATTGTGCGAGAGATTGCGGGCGAGAGAGTGGTATTTCCTCGTGGAGTGAGTAGGACTGTTGAAGGACCGTGGAGAGATGAAATTCTTCAGCACAGGTCTATCAAGTGACGCGTTTCTGCTGATCCTCTGAGAGATCAAACATAATGTACCCCAGATCAATGCTCGGCACGGATTGGAGAATGAGTGTTTTTTGAGCCACGCCCACCTACATAGTGCGTTTTGCTCAATCCATACGTCTTTCTACTTATATAATTTACCATATTTTGATCTATTGGGTATGTTCAACACTGAATCTTACTATACTTTCAGCGTGGGTCAAGAGACGGTGGCAAGTCTCTTCTACGCCGATCTTTCCTAGGATTATACCGAACCAGGTCCGCTTTGATTCATGTCGCACTGGATATAGGGTTACTTACGAGGCCAAACGTGTCATGATATATTTTGTAGATGGATGGTAATTTCCATTTCTATTGCCACATAACACTAACATGGATTCTCTGCAATTTATCACCGTGGATCAAGAATCCCCGCTGATGATTGATGGGCAGCGCGGTGTGGTCCCCAGCGGTATGTCCTTAGCAGATACAATCAAAAGGGTCTATTCAGATCCATCGCGATAGACAGTTGAAGCATTCAACTCTCGTGGAGCCCCTGCAACAATTGAAAGACGTCATGATGTCCTCTCTCCCTGACACTCGACAACACCCCGCGAAACCACTCGCTCTCAGGGTCAAAATGCACCTTCTCGTGTCCGATCAACAAGCGCACGGTGCTTGTGTGTCCACCGAGTGCAGCGCTGGACACAGGCGTGTTGCCAGCGTGGGCAGCCCGGTTTGGGTTTACATCGGGATGGCTTAGCAGCAGCTGAACCACGCCATCGTGTCCATTGGCTGCAGCCGCCATGAGAGGGATTTGACCGGTGATATCAGGCGAGTCTGCCTCGGCGCCTTTTTCTAAGAGAAGTCGAGCGATTTCCTCGTGCCCTCTATCAGCGGCCATCATAAGTGCCGTGGCGCCGTAGGTCGTTGTGAGGTGGACATCCAGCGTGGGATTTGCAAGGAGTAGCTGCACAATTGCTTGATAGCCCCCGTCAGCTGCGATGATAAGAGCGGTGGCTCCTTCTTCGGTCTGCATATTCACGTCTATGGTGCTTGATGTCAATAGCGTAGATAGAGCGGCGACACACCCAAGGTGAGCGGCCGCTATCAATGGGGCACCCCCGTTATCATCGCATCGGCAGTTCACGTCGACTTTGGAGCATTCGATCAACAATTGAACAATTGAGACAGTTTTATATTTAACGGCAGCATACAGTGGGGTCATTTGATCGTCGTTGAGTAAATTTGGTCGGTATGGGGATTGGAGAGCAATGACTCGATGACGGGCACGTCTCCCTTACGAACGGCATAATGCAGTGGGCTGTCATTTGTAAAGTTCTGGGCATTGGGATTGACATCCTTGCGTCCAAGGAGCAAATCAACGGCGTCTGTCTTTCCGTCTCTAACAGCTATGTGAAGTGCAGTCATACCGGAATTCTGCTGTAGATTCGGATCCATGCGACTAGCGATAATTAGCTGCGTGATGTCCGAGTATCCGTTCGAGATTGCATGCATCAAGGGCGTCATCCCATGTCGATCCTGGATATCATGCACTGTTCGGCCATCAGACAGAAGAAGGCGGGCAGTTTCCGCGTGATTGCCCTCGGTGGCAGTCATCAGCGGGGTTTTACCTTCCCAATCCTGGCGGTTGGGGTTTGTATCACGATGTTCTAGTAGAATCCTGACTACACCGAAGTGGTTATGCTCTGCTGCAAGATGAAGTGGTGTGCCGACCTCGCCAGTCGATCGACTATTCGGGTCTGTCTGGTGTAGTTCCAATAGTAACTTGGCAATCCTTGTCATCCCAGTCAATGCAGCCCACCGCAACAATCGCGCTCTCGAGAAGCCTCTAATATAAACACCGTCTCTTTCAAGTAATAGTTCTAACACATCCACGTGTTTCATCCAGGCCGCGAGCACGGTCGGAGATGGTTGACGTATGTGTGTTGGATACACATAAAAGCCAGAGAGGCTCAAGAGATTTTCGACAATTTCACTATGCCCTTTGGAAATAAAGGTCTGTAGCCGGGTTTGTCTCTTTCCCCGCGAGTAGACACTGTCGCATTCCAGCAAAATCTGGACAACGGCTTCGTGACCCTCTCTAACCGCCGTTGACAGAGGTGTGTCTCCAAATCTATCTGTGACGCTTGGGTCAAATGTTCGTGTCTCCAGGAGTAGACCAACAACGTCAGCGTGTCCATTCTGCGCTGCAATATGCAGAGGAGACCTTTGCCACTGGTGTCTGATTTTCAAGTTGGCATTCTTCTGCGGGAGCAGAAGCTGGACAATTCCCTTATGTCCTAATGTTGCAGCCGCTTGCAAGGAACTTCCAAAAAGCCCGTAGGGCCCAAGGTTCCGGTTCTGCAGCTTGTCTGTATTCAAAAGCAGCCTTGCAACTTTTTCAGAGCCTCTGTATGCTGCGAGTTGCAACGCGTCACCGTAAGCACCTTCTTTTTGACAGGGATCCGCCCCATTGTCAATCATAAATCTTGCCAGAGGTTCGTCATCATCGTATGCGGCGGCGTACAATGCATTTCCCAGAAGACCGTGGCTTTCAGCAACCTTTTTGTAGTTTGAGTTATCCATGCAGACAGTAGTTAGTCCCAACCATGCAGCCACGACCATCAGGAAGTCACCCTTCAAGATAAAAAAGGCCTCGCTGTCACTGTTTGTGGCCGTCAGGCTCTTCAGAACCCATTCCCTACCATTGTGCAGAGTCGTAGCGACACTTATCGCCCGCCGACAACTATCAACGGTGACGTGGTCGTTTGGATTGGCAGCTATACTCGACAGCGCTTTTAGTTGTGAGATGATTTTTGTAACCTGGAAGTTGCTGGCTGTATCCTTGTTCATCCGTTCGAGAAGGATCCGCGATATGAGGCGGTCTCCCGCAAAGGATGGAACGAAAGTGATGTGGAGAAGGTTTGATATGATAATTCCATCAACATATCCTAGGAGCAAGAGTTTCAGTATCAAGCTGCTAGATTAATGTGAGAGTAACAGCACTTACGGCAGACACGTCTCAAGCACAAAGATATCCACGAAATCCAAGCATCTAAACGCGAGGCATAGAACCTCCACGTTGAGATCTTGGAATCCCATCTTGTATCCCCTTATCGTTTGTGCCAGTCTGATGGGTTAAATAAAAATCTAGTCTGTGGAATAGAGTAGAATAGCCGATTCAGGGACGCTTCGAACGGTGGACTAGTACAGGAGACAGGCGGCTTAGTGAACCGCTTTCTGTATCGGTGCAAGCCACATAGTCATCCTTGAATCACACCAGGTACGGAATACCGGGGCTTGGCAAGTTGCATAATAGCCTTCGGGTGATGATCCGCCACTTTCCGGTTTGTTCATTTAGCAAGTGATTGCCTAGGTAAGAAATACAGATGGTGCAAGTGACTGCAATCGGTTGGCATGTCAGCTGACCTGCCGGGCGTTTCCCACGCTATCTTATCATCTATATTTCACTCATTCCTGCAAAGTTCTGCAACCTCTTCATAGAGAGAAAGTCATCAATCTCATCCTTTCTGGCGTGTTTTCATCGTGTATTTCCACACAGATGGGATGTCGTTGAAGATGATACCTTGGCAGGAACCCACTGCAGCGGTTACAGCAAAGCTTACCCGCATGTCGATCTCTCAACAATCAATGATCCACTGAGATCCTTGTCAGAAGTTGAACCCCTTTGGGTTAGTGGATATGGCGACAGGAACATTTGGATGAAATGATTTGATTGATTTAATCTACTGTTTTAATATGAAACCGACCTCTTTTCTACTTCAACCATTCATTAACCAGGGCTGCAGACAATGTCTTTTGGTCTCCATAGGCTATAACTAAAACTAGTTGGTGGGTCAGGTAAGGCTGTGTACCATAGCCCATTTCTGAGACGTTTATGGATTGGAACTATCAGTTTGACCGCTGATGATACATATACATCAAGACAATATCCTTGATAGCTCATACACGATAGTCCAACCCATCAAACAAATCCAGATATCACACCAAAGTGACCACAACAACCAGCAATGGCAACTACCTAACCACCCATTAACCCACAAACACCACCCAGTCAATCCCTATCCTACCACATCCCCAATACCAGACCCTGACAAACTCAAACCCACGAACGAACAATCAACGGCAAAGCCCAACCTTACTATATTATCGTAATAGGTACGGATAGCAGGCAGGTACATTATGTCCCACCTCCGGTCGAGACCCACCAACCCGCCCTCCATCCCACGGTTCTAGACCCAGACCGCCGCCGGAGTCCAATACACTCTCCGTTTCGGGTCCTACTATACTATCGACTCCTAGTATCGATCGTATAATATAGTGTAGTATAGCGTAGCATAGTGTGTATAGATTGTGGGGGTATCTATCCGGTGGGGCTTTGGTTCATTCATGTAGAACACGGAGGAAGGTGTGGATCTTGTTCATATAGATGGTTGTTAGTTGGATTTGTGGTGGGGAGGGATAGGAGGTTCTTGGCTGATCACGTAATGGGTCGGTCTAGATGGGCTGGAGCTTGGATGGATGGATGGATGGATGTCCGGGTGGATGGTAGGTCTGGTTTGGTTAGGTACCTGTGGATTGGATTGGATTGGATTGGATCGACGGATTGGCATTGGCGCTGGTGTGGTCGTGGTCGTCGAATGAAGTCGCTCGCTGGTCGGGATTTACTTTGTACTGTAGAAACTACGGTATGATTATTTGACCAATGATCAAGTT
Organism: Aspergillus campestris IBT 28561; assembly: GCF_002847485.1. Taxonomy (NCBI): domain Eukaryota; kingdom Fungi; phylum Ascomycota; class Eurotiomycetes; order Eurotiales; family Aspergillaceae; genus Aspergillus; species Aspergillus campestris. The sequence continues at coordinate 591,801 of NW_020194340.1, read as the reverse complement.
TGAATTGTATTCCACCGGCTAGGCCAGGCGGTGGTTATATCACACATGGATGGTTGTTGGGGACTCCGACAATGCTTCCCAGTCACAAATAAGTCTGGGTTTGGGTAATGGCAACAGCGCAGCTAAATCATATTCAGCCGTAGTATATGGATACAAAGTTCAGGGTCGCTGCATGCATCACAGCGCTGAAGGATACAAAAAAAAAAAAAGAAGAAGAAAAGAAAAACAATGCTATGCTGGGTTATTTCCACATGCACAGATCTAAGCGAGTGAAAATCATCATGCAGGGTATCTCAAAACGAAAAAACAAAGCTTCTATCGAGGATGCGCCGAAGTCGCACGGGTAGTGGTTCACGGTGGATAGGTATCAACGCGGATGCGAGCTAGTAAAGGGTAATCAGGCTCAGTTTGATCGACCGTTATTGCGCATTGTGTCCCGCTGATCCTTCCATCCCACCGCCTCGTCGGAGCCCGGGCGCAGCGATCGAATTTTCAATGTCGGTCGGGCGCCATTGGGCAGAGGCGAGGGGAAGTCGGTGGAACCGGCCTTTCCCCGAGGGAACGGAGGTCCGCTACTCGACGATTCAAATGAATCAACTGCGCCAGCACAGTGGAGTCTGGGGGTCTCCCGCACATAGGAGACGGTATTTGAGCGAGTGACCAAAAAAGGAAGAATGAAAAACACCAGAGAACCAATACGTCAGGACTGGCTGATTCTTAATTCGTAGGAACGATCGCAAATGGTAGGTAGCGAAGGTGATGACGAGGGGTGAATTCGCGATGATGTTGTTTTCTTCGTTTCTTGTAGGGTTGGGGTTGTTTGTTTGTTTGGTAAGAATTCGCTTCAGCGAACGAAGCCGACCATGGAGGCGCAGCGACTGCAGTAATAGGAATTCATTCCGAAGCGAACCACTCCCGGAGAGGACTCATTTTCCAGACACAGCGAGCGCTGACATCGCGAGCAGCGGACGATGTCGAACGACATGGCGTCGGGCGAGGAATCCGGCGATGGATGGGAGGAAACACCCTTGGTGGTGTTGGGTTGTGGCTGGACTTGGAGCGAGGGAGAGCTCATGGTGTCGACAATGGGAGAGATCGAAACCACTTCGCGCGGCAACCCAGGTCGCCGTTCAAATAGTGCGACCAGGTCGATTTGGAGGTGTGGTCTGATTCTGAAATTTTCCGGATCGCAGGTGCGTTGATGCCGAATGTCGATAGGAGGAAGAGAAACGGGAGGAAAATCGAGGAAGGAAAATATCGAGCCAAAAGTATAACCGACGACTGAAACAGGTAGTGATTAAAAAAAACAAGGCTGAGTCAAGCCACAGTCAATGGATATCCACGAGGTTCAGAGCGGAAGACCAATAATGTTCGTAGGATGTTTAGGCAGGAAAGGATCCGAGCACAAGGATGAGTTTAGAGTGAGATGGGATTGAAACAGGGAAGAGAGAGCGAGGAGGGAAGGTTGGAGGAGGAGAGAGAGGGGGGGGGGGATTTAAAGATGAAGATTGAAGAAAGAGCAGAGCTGTGGATGGAGATGGAAGAGTCAACAATGAAATAAGAAACCGGGAAATCATTCGAATGAAATAGAGAAATCATAAAATCAATCGTGGAGTAGGGAAATAAAAATGAAATCATAAAATAAATAATCAGATAGAAAATAATGGACAATAATAATGGAGGTAAATAAAATAATAATAATAATCAAATAATCAAAGAAAAGAAATTAAATCGAACAATTAACCTGTTTTCTTCTTGCCAGGATTAATGAATGAGCTGTCGCCAAGGAGAGCAGAGTGGTTGCAGCAACAGATCGATCCACTTTTCCTTTCCCTCCCCTCTCCTTCGTCGTGATTAGCGGGAACTTGGGAGGACCGGATAACACCACGAGGGGGGGATAATGATGATCAGGAGACAGGATGGGACAAGATGGGGGCGATGCGAAGAGATATCTGGGGCCCATCTAAGGAATGCTAATGTCAATCATTAGGCTGATACTCCGCAGGAGGTTTCCGCATCGGCATGGGGGGTTTCAGGATCAGGATTTCCACAGGGAAGGATGTCCACAGGCAAGATTGGCGCGTGTTTCCCCTCCAAGGCTGAAGGTGTCAGTCAACTGGAGGGTCAGGGAGAGGACGATCTGCCATGGAGATCCTCTCGGGGACCAGAGGATGGAGGGAGGAGGGATAGGAGAGGTAGGCAGAAGGACGATCGAACTCCGATCTATGGTCTGTGGGATTTATATGACAGTCGACAGAAGTTCTGTCCCACTGTTGAGGGTCGACATCAGAGTATGAAAATCAATAAGCTCCTATTGTTGACGGTGACAACCATGGTACGGATTGACCACGACTATAGCTATAGTCATTGTAATGTGATTACTAGGAAGACAGATGGCATCCCATGCGGCATCGGCCATCGCTATCCCAGCCCCCCAATCAGGCTTGGTTCCATACATTCCTCCCCGACGAGCGCCAGTAATCTCCGTCAAACGACTCGTGGAGACTAAAGATGAAATATGGTTGCCTCCTTATCTCAAGGTCAGTCATTGTCGTCATGGACTTCCTGACTGAGCTTGGGCGAATGGATTTCAGATGATCGACTGGGATGGTTCGGGCGTCTAGGCCGATCATCTTTCGTTAACTGTCCCAGTGTCCCCCCAGGAACACCGTGAATGGGTGAGTTTAATTATCATGAACAACTTTGAAACGGAGACCACCAATCCTCGAACTCGCCCATTCCTCCCCCCTTTTTTCACTTCTCGATGGGATAGGGATCTCCCCCATTCGGAGTGTCAATCAATCGACTCATGTCAACTCCTCCTCGTTATTCGTGGGCTGGCCTCCCTTCTCCCGCTTCCTTTGCGCTCCCCACCCTGGTTTCCGCAAACGGGTTTGTCTCGGGCTGTCTCATGGTGCTGGATCTTCCCGTTTGAAGGACCGCTGACTTTCCCCCAATGTCGACGCCCATTGGGTACCGAGTACCGAGTTCTGGTGCGAACCACCAGCTCAGTGGAGCCCGTGGCGCTGGGCGAACCATGAGCATACTCGGCTTGTCCCCGATGGCGAAGAGCCCATTCGACGAACAGTAACAGCTGTTCAATTGATAGGTGGAATGGACATATCGATCTATTCTCCAAGCAATCAACAAACCAAAGAGCATCGACCGATGTGCCTCGTGGGAAAGATGACTAACTACTAACTTAGCTAGCTAGCTAAACCATAACACAGACTAACCAACCTAACAGTGACTACTAGACTAGTCCAACCAAGAACGAAATCACAAACTGTGGCGGCAAGAGTGGTTCCATAATCCATAGTCTGCTGCTTTCTCCACCCCGATTGTTTCAGGATTGCGCCGTGACATGATTTGCAGAGAGACCAAGAATGCTCATTCCACCAACCCTATCCCTTTTTTTTTCGAACCCCCCCAAAATGAGTCCAACGGGCGGAGACATTTTCCCTGGGAGCTTGGAGCTAAGGTCGGTAGGTTCTTTGACTAGGGAGTAGTCGGAGTCGGAGGTCCTCGGCAGGACGATCCATGATAGGGATATAGGGGCAATCACCTCCATACTACCTATTCCTTGTCCTGCGTTCTAAGGCGAAGGTGGATTGAAGCGCTTCGTTTCTGCAGTACACCTATATCATTCTTATGTAATCTATTATTATCTAGGTTACTATGTATAAATTAATCCTTCCCACTACATATGAGCATTACAATCCTAGTATCCGTAGATAAGTTAGGCTTAGCGGATGGTCTGACCATCATGACCGGCGCCAGGCTAATAAATCACCTGCAGGACGAACAACGAACGAGTCCTCTCTAACAACCCTTCTAGGCTTAGACCCAAAAAGAAATGAAGATTAGATTGAAAAAATAAAAAAATAATTTAGGAAAAAAAGGTCAATCATCACAAGGAGAGAAAAAAATCTACCATGGCAAACAAGACCGGACTATCGGTTTTAGTAGGGAGCTAACTGGGGAATTCCCCAGCATGGTTGAACTTTCTGTTCACCTACATTTCCTTAGTTGGTAATAGATGGTAGACCTCCGGAGTATCCGTACTACCTACATAGGTAGATAGATAAGTGGTAGTGTCTGGTAGTGACCATAGTGTTTGTCCCCCCCTGGCCTGTCCATGCGGAGGACTCTGATCCAGGGGAAATCATGCCGAGTCAGATTATCTGCTAGTTTGGAGTCCGAGATAGCTACTGTTTTCTTTCCTATCTGTTCCTTAACATGATCGTGACTATCATTATCACCCGCCCCTTTTTCATACATACACCCTAGAGAATCTAAAAAATATAACCATAATCATCATCATAATCACAATAATCTACAATACCCATGCCTAAACATAATAAGGCAAAAGGCAACTCAAGTCTGATGCACCTGGTATGTACGGAGTAGACACGCACATAGATTTCGTACCTGGAGATATCATCCATTCATTCTATCTGTATGCACTCCTATCCACGTGATGCACAATCCAATGTCGGACAGCATCAACACCAATCGATCCCTCTCTTTTTTTTTTCTTTTTCTCCCCCTTCCCCAGCTTTTCCCCAGTCCACATTCCCTGCGCCCCGATCCTCTCTCTCCTTGCGTTTTTGTCCAGCGGACACGGTGCATCCTATCTTACATTTTACATCCTGCACATCGCTATCTTAGTCTTGACGACGTGGATGGAAAGAATCCAGTCACCTGACTGGGCTCAATCCCAGAATGGAGGTCTGATCAACACGTCAATCAAACGGACTAGAGATGCAATCCCGATCGATATCTTCATCCCACAGGAGTGATGTCACATTGATGATATGATGAAGATGAATAGAATGTCTTTACGAAAGCCAACAACGATAACAAGATATGCATCTTCAGACTCAGCCACCAAAACCCTGGCAATCATATGCGCCATCCATGCCATCTGCACTCCCCATACCTAAGCGACACCCCATATACGGAGTGCATGCATACATACCCATGTAGGTAGGCGTGTAACTACCTGTACCTATATACGGATATTGATATTATGGTTTATATGTATGCACTCCGCACATCCCCCATCCCTCCGCATCACATGTATCACCATGCAGCATAGCTATAGCATAGTAGTGCCTGAAGCGAACTATTCCCGTCCCGGTCGGCGTCTATTCCCACCCACCCCTCCTCTCCACTACGGATTGTCCGCTCTGCAAGCGCGTAAGCTAAAAGGAAAAGGGAAAAGCGAAACTGGGGACATCTGCAGAATGGTGTAATGGTGCGTGAAGTGCGCGGTCCGCTCCTCTATCGTACATAAGTTTGACAGCGGTCATCCTGCACGAGGCCAAATCGGTCGATGGTCCATCCCCGCTAGGAATGGTCTCATCGGAGTTGACGGCGAGAAGGGGGAAGCGTCCAAGCGAGTGAGTGATTTCTTGATTGGGCTTGAGTTTTTTTATCTTATCTTATTACTTCTTTGAAGAGAAAAAAAAATTTGTTTTCTATTTTTTCAACTTATTTTTGAACCGATGGAATCAAACAGACAAATTAGTGGATTTGATGCAATTCGTGCAACTAAATTCCAGTAACTAGGTATTAATTATGGACAATTCAGTGACATCATCGCACATACAATACCTTCCCTCTATCAGTCAAGTCCCCTCCCTTGTGCACGAGCTTACTATATTTATGCGATTCGGGGGTCAATAATACAAAGTGCTATGATGATTCCCGGAGGAAGTCCGTTTCGGCCGACGTAGAAATCTCTCTTGTCTGGCATCATCGAACTTGTGTCGCCCGGATGGAATGATGTCTTATCAGCGCTTGTTTTGTCCCCTGTTACATACCTCTGTCGGCGTGTCCGTATCGCATCCATCCCTTGGGCAGAGAGAAGAAATGATAACGTCATAACCTCCACCGGTAGAGAATGACGACAGTTGCCGAGGAAGGCGGGATTCTGACACTGCTCGTGTGATGGCTGGGCTAGATTTGATAGATTGGCTCGGGGATAGTACTAATCATTGCAGTTCTAGGTTGACCTTGTTTTGAGGACTGAAATGAATCTCCAAACTAGAAAGAAGGATGGAGGATGGAAGGATGAAGAGGCAGAAATTGAAGGCAGATCGAAGGCAATTGAGGGATGCGGCAGGAACGGGCAGAAGAAAGTAGCCCCGCCGACCCCGCCGGCTCCAAGCTCCGATAGCAACTTGGTACTGCGACTGCGACTGCTGCCACTTTACCTACCTCACTCACCGTACTCTCTACTTTCTCTTCCTTCGCTACCTTTATCTACCAACTACATCCTCAACGATACACAACGACAAACCTACCGAACAAACAATCGAAACAAAAAAACCACGACATCCGTCCTATCTTCCTCCAATTTCAATATGGCGAGTCCCGCTCCCAACCTCTACAGTTTCTCCGACAATGACGCCCTGGCCCAACAATTACGGCCCTACGTCCTCCGGTGTCAGAACACGGCCCTGACTCGACACACCAGCTTCCGCGTCGCCGTCTCAGGCGGATCTCTCCCGACCGTCCTGGCAAAAGCCCTCCTGGCCCCCGGCGACGGAACCCCGGAGGATACACCGCAGTTCGACAAGTGGGATGTCTTCTTCGCAGACGAGCGCGCCGTGCCCCTCGACCACGAAGACAGCAACTACCGCCTCCTGAAGGACGAACTGGTGGACAAGATCCCCTCGCAGCTGGGCAAGCCGCGCGTGCACGCCATCGACGCCAACCACGTCAACGACGACGACCCGCAGGAGCTGGCCGACTTGTACCAGGAGGAGCTGATGCACATATTCGCCGCCAAGGACAGCGTCAAGCTGCCTGTTTTTGACCTCATCCTACTGGGCTGCGGCCCCGACGGTCACACCTGCAGCTTGTTCCCCGGCCATGAGCTGCTGCGCGAGAAGGACGCTTGGGTCGCTGCGGAGTCCAACTCCCCTAAGCCCCCGCCTAAACGCATCACCTTGACCCTGCCGGTTGTCACCCACGCCATCCAGATCGCTTTCGTCGCTACCGGTGCCGGGAAGAAGGAGATCATGAAGCAGATCTTTGACGCTGGGGAGGATGGAAACCTGCCCGCCGCCTTGGTGAACCAGGGGGCCGGGGACAAGGTCAGCTGGTTTACCGATCACGCCGCTGTGGAGGGGGTTTCTTTCCCCCGGCGTGGGAGTCTGTAAGTGAGGATGACTGGCGGCTTGGGTGTTCTAGTTTTGGATTCATCCTGGAAATTGGTTGTACATGCTATGATGTGATATGGCCATTCTCTAGCAGTATGGAATAGCCGAGCATCGATTATCCGACAAACAAAATCAAAAACTTATTAGAAAAAGAAGAAAGAAAGAAAATCAGAGGAAAGATTGGGGGCAAAGGAAAACAAGCCAGGCTGCGATGTTTACTGCGGGGTATGAGGTCCTCTGTTGTGTCCATGCTTTTTTTCCTTTCTTATTCCTTTAGCTTAGTTCTTGTGTTTCCTTTGCCAGCGTCCTCTATGGCAGATTTGATTCCTGTCTGATGTGACCTTGTGTGTAAAAGTGTTGCTGCTGTCTATTATTGATATCACAGACCGTTTCATAATGGAGTAATGAACATTTCGCAATCCAACCAAAAATAAAACCAAAAGGATAGACAAGATGCTCTGTATGATTTCTGAAAAGTCATCCATCTGCAGTACGTCAGGAGAAAACCACCTACTAATAAGGAAGATGAGTCTTTGTCTGAATGCCGGACGATCTTCCCCCGTACGCCAAGAACCAGAAGGGTTGGTTGAGTTGGGACTGACCGCCCAATTATTCGATCTCCATCCATCCCTCCCTGTTTGTTGTCCCTCCTTTGCTTTCTACTCGACGACTCGGAGTTCGGTCGAATCACTCTAGAATCTCGATCTTGAGATTCAGCTTGTGTTGGACACAAGCTGCAATACAGGATAATCCATCATGCCGATCCCCACGCGCACAGTCTCAGTTCGCAAGCAGGTCAGTGGCCCCAGTTAATTAATTAATCTACTCCGTACTTGTCATCTACTCTGTACGACCTACCTTACTACCTATAATAACACCCTTCCTTTCTTAGCTTCTCCGGTGAGAAGATCCCCCTGTGTTCATCCGCGCATTTTAGGGATTATTTCAGTGGCTGACAACCTTTGAAAGCCCTCTACTGTAGGACGCACCACGACAGCCACGGCCACTTCGACAGCGGCAGTCAGCAAAGAAAACGCCCCCAACCGCCCGAATAAGAGCCTCCTTCCCGTCCGCGATGAAGTACGTCCCTCGGGCATCGCACGACCACAGAAGCTGGAGCCAAGCCGGCCTGTCCAGCGGGGTATCAAGCCCCCCAGCAAGAGCTCGGTGTCTCTTCCACAGCGACAACAAGAGTCGCGACCCCAGTCTTCGTCGTCGGAATCCACCACCACCGCAGCAGCGCCGGTCGCTCGCCGCCAGAGTCTGGTCCGTCCGAGTCCGCTGAAGAGCATCAGACCGCTACAGCCACCGACAGCTAGTGCGACTACGACCCCAAAACGGACGACCCCCGCAATCGGGCCCCCGTCGCCCTCCAAGCAAAATGCCCGCCCTATCTCCCCGCGGAAACCTCCCTCAAAGAACGACATGCTTCCTCCTCCGCGTCCGACACGGTCGGCGTCCCTCCGGCAGCCGGCGAGCTCGAGCGCAGGCGCGGGCGCGGGCGGCCCGACCGCAGCACGGGGCCACGTCCGACACCGCAGTCAGGTGCTGGCGCCGACCTCGAGCCAAACCGCCCGGAAAATGGAGCCCCCATCCCCAGCGACAGCAGCGCCGCGTTCGCGGACGCAGTTTTCAACCTATCAACAGCATTTCTCCCCCAAGAAGGCCACTCGACCCCCGCCTGCCGCGGCCCCGCCCCCACCGTCTACTTCGGGCCCTCCTCTCGATGCCTCGCTGATTCTTCCGTCGTCTGCGCCGGAGCTGACGACGCTCCAAACGGAGCTACTCCAGCTGAATCTCTTCCACCTGTGCTCGACGCGCCAGGACGCAGAGTGGAAAGCCGACGCAGAGACGCAACTCCGGAGCAAATACGACGCGGTCGCGAAGAGCTATCGAGTAATCGTGGGACAAGAGAAGGACCACCAGCGGCAGATCAACGGACAGGCCCTCCAGCACTGGGTGCAGAACTGCCAGGAACACAATGGGCACCAAGGGTTCGCAGAGCAGATCCAGGTCCTGTCGCAGGTTGCGCAGGAGGTGTGCGATTTGACGGAGGGTCCGGGCAGCCGATACCCGCGCATCGTGCAGGACTTCGAGGAGTGGTTTTTACAAGCGGATGAGATCCAGGACTACCGGGCCCACCCGCCGCAGTCGGGTGATCCTGCTCCGACGGCGGTATTCATCGACCCGCTGGACGGCGCATGGAAGGAGTCCGCTCAGGCGCTGGAGTTGAAGCTGGAGCACTGCCTGCGACAACTACAGAGCCTCGATATCCTCGGGTATCAAGAGATGGAAGATCGATTGGAGCAGTCGGCGCTGGTGCGGACGGCCCGACGGCTGGACGAGATGATCGCGATGATGGTGGAGGAGCTCGCTGTGATCCGTCGGATTGAAAGCGACGTCGTCAAATCGGAGCGTCGGTGGGTGAGTGAGCTGGCGCAACAGTTGACTACTGCGCCGACACCGCCGACCGAACGAGGGCCGAGATGCGGGGTGTGGAGTCGAGCGTATTGATTTCATGATGGTCAAGACTTTATTTTTTTTTCTTCGGGTTTTGGATGGACAACAAGCCAAACCAGGCACATAGGAAATGTGTCACGTCTATGAATAATGAACGAATAATGTGTTTCGAATCAACTGCCCCCCTACGACTATCATGGAAGCAACAAGTCTTCAACTATCCAGTAGTGTAATCCACCAGCCAGTCACAGTCAACCCATGCAATTGACCGCCGGTCATCACGAGGAAAGAAGGTACTGGATATAGAAAACCCATCCCCTGTCAGCCCTCAGCGAGTATTCCGGTTCCCCTGGACGTGGATGTCTGATATCGGGCATTAGTGTCGCATCGCGAACCGGTTTTCCTGCGCGGGATTATATTTCTCCTCACCTCCCTTATCAATTTCATTTGCCTTTGGTCTTATTTTATCTTTCCTGTTTTTGTCCTCGTCTCATCCTATTATATCCTTGCATATCGTGAAACCGCGATTAATCCCTCGGGGAAAACTTGTAAACAGGTTGGAAACAGGTTGAAAACAAACGCACAGACAAACCAAGCCAGATCCAGAACCGGTTTTCGTCTGTCCTGACCAGATTGAATCCTGGGCTACAAACAGATGGACAAATCATCGTGTTTATATTGCATCGGCCGAAGCTAACTACTACCTAGGTAGACTGAGATCGCGAATAGGGAAGTAGGATTGGTTGGAGGGAATCCTTCCACCTACGAACCTTTTTTTTTTCTTTTCTTTTTTCAAACTTGGTATTGGGATTGGTTGGTATCACTGTTAGGGATATCATCGTGTTGGTGGTAAATGTAATGTAAATTAAAGATGGCTTGATGGGATGTCCTTCATGGTGGAGGGAGATTGACGGTGCTAGTCGTGCGGTTCCAGCGTGGGAGAAGCTTGTATCAACTCTATAGATATATATATAGGTGTATAGTAAAAATGAAATTGATATCAAAAGTAATGAATCAAATAAAGTCAATCAATCAATCAATGAAACATAAAGTCAGGTACTTAGATAATACACCCAAAAGACACCTACTAGGTACATATACAAGCTGGTAAGCTACCTAGTACCCAGGTACAATAGTACTCGACAGCAAGAGAGGAACAGGAACGAGAAACCTGAAAGTGGAGAGTGCTACACTGATACTTTATATTCATACACCGTATTCTTTATCATATAGTAAAATCCTCCATATGATATGGACCAGAGCTCAGTCCCATGTGGAGAACCAGCCAATGGTGACATTCCTTAGATCCACCATGAGGTCATTGGCAGTCTGACATTTGCTTCGTTGGGATTAACCTTGTCTCCACTTTGCTTTAGCTCTTGACATTTATTGAGTTTTTGGAGGTGTATAGTATAGATGAATGATTTATATGGTTGATTGATATATATGCTTTTTTCTTTGACCAGTATATGGATATTTGATCTGTATAGATGTATAGATGGATAGAGATCTGTGGAATGTCCACAACTATCAATCGATGACTTCATGAGTTCTGCTTGGTTCTGGGCCGGCCGATCTGGTGATGCTCTTGTCCACTGGAGATACAATCAATTACTTTATAATCTAATAAGAATACATATATAGAATAGAATAGTACAGATAGAATATATATCTATCTATCTATCTAAGTGTATATCAATCAAAGATAGAAAGTATAGATGCAGAGTAAGGTACTATAGTTACCGAACCATACAGCCTTCGGCAGGGAAAAGTGTGCCTGTATCATACCGGCCCCGGGTCATTACCGGTTCCAAACCGACATTTTCCTCTCTCCTGGTACCTCCTCTCGTCTTTCTCCTCGTCTCTCTCCACATCTTTCTCTTCTCATCATCTTCTTCTCTTTCTCTTCTTCTTTTTCTTATTTTCTTCTTCATCCTTCATTCCTGCGTCTTCATCCTAAATCTTCATTCCTACATCTCCCTTGCATGATACATCCTGTCATACTGTCATACTGTCCTCCCGCCTCACATCAAACCCCACTGACCACTCGCCGCACGTCGATCCCCACTCAATTTCTCCCACTCTCCGCCTCGCTATGATCTAGTCTCGTTCCTTTTTACCTACCCCCCGGTCAGCCTCTGCCCATCATGAAAAATCATTCGATCTCCCTCTACGATCGCATCTGGCGTCGGGAGGCCGGCGATGCCTCCCCCTCGGCTAGCATCCGGGGCCTCTATGGTTCCAAGGAATGGATCGACAATTTAGATATCGTCAACGAGCTCGGTGGACACACCGGCTGTGTCAACGCGCTCTCGTACGTCTCGTCTTTCCCTCATCCTTATTCTCTTCATATCTGACAATGACAGATGGTCGCGTTCGGGTCAACTGCTGGCCTCGGGCTCCGATGATCATAACCTCAACATCTACTCCTACCAGCCCGACTCGTCCACCGCCCCATTCGCCCTCAACACCACCGTCTTCACCGGTCACCGCGCCAACATCTTCTCCGTCAAGTTCATGCCTCACTCCAATGACCGCACCGTGGTCACCTGCGCCGGCGACTCCCAGGTCCGCGTCTTTGACATCGAACACGCCGCCGCCAACCGCGACGTCGCCGCCACCTCCGCCCTCTCCGCCTCCGCCCGCAGTCAGAACTTCAACAACTTCTTCACCAACACCCGCTACCTGAGCGAGGGCAACACCAATGTCCGCGTCTATCGCAGCCATGCTGACCGTGTCAAGCGCATCGTCACCGAGTCCTCCCCCCACCTCTTCCTGACCTGCTCCGAGGACGGCGAGGTGCGCCAGTGGGACCTGCGCCAGCCCTCCTCCGCCTACCCCAAGCCCCGCGGCGGCCAGGGCTTCATGGCCTACCGCCCTGGCCTGGTCCACGACGACTCCAACGTCCCGCCCCCCTTGATCTCCTACAAGCGCTACCAGCTCGACCTCAACACCATCTCCTGCTCCCCCTCTCAGCCCCACTACATCGCCCTGGGCGGCGCCCACCTGCATTGCTTCCTGCACGACCGCCGCATGCTGGGCCGGGACCGCATCGCCGAGACGGGGGCCCCCACAGGCGCCCCACCCCGCAGCATGCGGGATGACGAGGTCATGGGCCAGGCCACCCGCTGCGTGCGGCGCTTCGCCCCCGGCGGCCGCCGGCACATGAACCCGCGCAGCGAGGGGCACATCACCGCCTGCAAGATCAGCGATGCCAACCCGAACGAGATGGTCGTGAGCTGGTCCGGGGACCACATCTACAGCTTCGATCTCATCCGCAGCCCCGATGCCGCCGCCGCCCGGGCCCGCGGCCAGTCCGTCCGCCAGACCCACGACCCCCGCCGGGTCGCCCACGCTCGGGATCGCAAGCGCAAGCGCCAGAAGCAACCGTCCACGTCGTCCACATCCAGCGGGACGCAGCCGCGCCGCCGCTCACGCCCTCGCGACGAGGACCCCGAATTGAAGTTTCGGGTCCGCTACGGCAACGGCGCGCTGGAGGACATCTCCATCCCGTCGCTGGCGGACACCGTCGGCGACACCCAGCAGAACGTCTTCGAGCAGGCCCGGTACGCAGTGCTGAACGACGCCCAGCGGCTGGGGATGGAGATCGCCAAGGGTCTGGTCAAGCTCCGCAAGGCCTTGTTCTCCCTCGACGCCGCCGTGCGCGAGTGGGACGGGTCCACCGAGGAGGCGCCGTACGCCGACGCGCTGTCCACGGCCTTGACCCAGGCGTCCCGGTCCCTGCCGCGCATGACGGCCGTCATGCGCGACTGGCGCTACCCCCTGAACCCCACCTGCCACGTCGTCAACATGCAGCAGACGCTGCGGCACAACCGAGAGTCGTCCTGGCGGTTCGTGCAGGCGGCCGGCACCTTGGCCAAGGCCTTGGGGGCAGACGTCCGGGAAACGGCCGCATCGGATGACGAGAATGATGATGATGATGACGACGTCGATGCCGGAGAGCAGTTCGACCAGATCCGGCTCGCCCCGGGTGAGAATAACTCCGTGGATCGAAGCGCTCAGTTCGGCTACGACTTCCTCAAGTCCATCCTCCTGTTCTTCGCTGGTGGTCGAGAGGCCGTGCGGGCCGGGTTCCAGCGCAACTCCGCCGCGCGACGCAACCAGGCGCGATTTCCCCTCGCCGCCGAGGCCGACGACAGCGCCATCGAGTCCGTCCTGATCCCCTACCTGCAGCGTCTGGCCGGCGACGACCCCGTGGTCAACGTCGACGCCTCGCGCTTCGAGCACGACTCCAGCCGTATCCTGTTCCCGACTCAGCAGGCCGCCGTGACCGCGTTCAGCCGCGTAGTTCAGCTGCCCTTGGAGGATCTGGGATCCGCCGCCTCGCGGGCCGACCCCGGCACCGGGGAGGAACGGAGCGATGCACCGCCCGTGCGCGCCCTGGACAGGTCTGCGGCCGCACGCTTCTGGCAGTTCAAGGTGGGTCGCGGGGTCTTGATGGCCGCGGGGTCCGGCGTCAACTATGCCTTCGTCAACCAGGCCTTTGGCGGGCTGCGTATGACGGTGGAGGACGAATCAGAGGAGAGTGAAGGGGCGGTCCCAGAGCGGTCGCAGGACGACACCGAGGCCACCCGGGAGGAGGAACCGATCCGCGACGTCCGTCTGATGATCGACGGGGGTTCACCAAGCGGCAGTCCCTCGGACCCGCAATCCCAGCCGGGACACCGGCATGAGACAACCATCGGCCGGATGTCTGCCAGCGGCAATGCGGAGATCAACGAGGACTTTTTCGAATGGAAATCGCGCGAGGATACGGAAGTTGACGGCGAGCCGGATGGCCCGGTGGAAGACGACGACGACGATGACGACGATGACGACGGGGAGGATGAATCCGAGGATGAAACCTCGGTCAGCGAGGATGAAGAGGACAATCTGGGCAATCTCATGGACGATTCGTCCGACGCGAATGATGATGATGATGATGACCTTACGGGTGATTATGATATCGATGCTGATGATGGTTCTGGCAACGAGCGCTTACTCCGCAACTATGGCTTTCAACGCACCAAACGCCACAATGTGCATTCTGACATCCCGTGCTCCTCGCACACCCGGGTCTATCGGGGGCATTGCAATGTTAAGACCGTCAAGGATGTGAATTATTATGGGATGGACGACGAGTATGTGGTGAGTGGTAGCGACTCGGGGCATGTGTTTATCTGGGATCGGAAGACTTGCGATTTGGTGAATATTCTTGAGGGGGATAGTGAGGTGGTCAATGTGGTGCAAGGTACACCTTTTCTCTCCATCTTTCTCTCCGTCTGTTCTCTCCCTGAACTCTGATGCTCATTCCCCAGGCCATCCCTACGAACCGACGATCGCCGCGTCAGGCATCGACAACACGATCAAGATCTTCTCGCCCGACCGCCACGCCCAAGAGAACGCCCGCCGCGGCATAAACATCCTCGACCCGAATAATCCGGCCAACGCGCTAGGTCCAAATGTGGACAGCTCCATCGGAGGCCTCAAAAGCTGCAAGCGCATGCACGATAGCTACCGCATCATGAACCAGAACGACGTCAACCGACAAGGTGGTTTAGACGATGCATTCATCACGGTGGGTTCCCATTCCCCCGTTCCCTGGTCCCAATCGCCTCTTCTGACTTGAATCAGAGGAACATGTTGGCTGAGTTCGCGTCGGCCCTGAGGGAGCGACAGGTTCCTGGTGGAGCAGGAAATAACCCTGGCGTGCAGGATGGACCTGCCTTGGTTCTGGATGATAATTGCAGCGTATGTTACCCACCTCTCTTTGGTTAGGGCATTAGGACTAACGGTTGCAGGTGATGTAACGAACCAACCACAAGGCGAAGTAAACGGGTTTCACGGCGGGTTCTTCCAAACGTGTCTTCTTCACTTTTATTTTTTCTTCAATATGCATGAGTGAACTGGCCCTATCATGTTAGTGTGCGTTCTCCTCGCGGGTGTTTGATTAATTTCATGGCGGCGTTCTGGAATTGAAAATGAATTACGGGGAGTTGAGAATGAGACTGTCTTTTCGCTTGAGCTTAACAAATACAGTGGTGTATGCACATGAGGATGTAGGTAGCTGTCAGCTGTTAGCTGTAGTGATGCTATAGATTGAGTGGTGCCTGAATATGCAGGTATAAGTCAATACGGTATCACCACGTGACCTTATCGTCTTCCCCGCATTCTTTTTTTTTTTTTTTTTTTTTTCCCTCCAACTCACCCAACAAAGCCTCATCTTATCGCAATCAATCCCTTATGCGAATAACCACCCAATAACCAAGAACACACGAAGTGACCACAACTATATACAATACAACTACCTACTATAATATCCTAAAATGCAATCCCTCCTCACCACCCGCTCCGAAACAACCTCCCGCCTCTACGCAGACCCCCACAACCCCCACCTGCACCTCGAGCGAGGCCGCGTCCACGAGCAATTGGGCTTTCCGGACTTGGCGTCCGCGGATGCGTATCGTGCGTTGTCATTGTTGGACTCGGTTGTTGATCCGGATGGGTGTGAGTTTCATGCGAGGCGGGTAGTAGATCAGGATCAGAAGGATAGAGATGCCGTCAGCAGGAATAGCGATGAGGATGATGGGGAGGATGAGGATGAAGATGACGATGAAGGATTTGCTCCCATAACGCAGGACGAATACGACGCTATAATCGGCGACGTGTACGCCCTCCTCGTCCGGAGTCTCGTCAGCTGTGGCTGTTTCCGCGATGCGTATGACTTTGCCGTGCGGGGGCTGGCTCTTTTGGGGGATAAGTCGCAGTCGACAGCGGCGGATGTGCTTCGAGAACAGATGCGCAATATCAAATCTGCATATAGAGCTCGACTCGGATCTGACGCCCCTGCCCCTCCTACCACCAACGAAGATGATATCCAGATCGACCCCAGCCGACTCCCCGCGCAAGGATACGCCCGCCGTGTCCTTTACCCGTGGAACACGCACGAACCGGACCGTAAAGCCCCTGAGACACTGGCGCTGCTCAACGAGCGGTTAAAGACGGTTGCGCCGAAGTGCGAAGTCCGTGCCGTGGCCTTGCCAGCCTTACACAACACACCCACCCCAACCGATACCAAAGAGCAAGGGCAAGAGCAAGAAGTCTCCATCCAGCTCGGCCTCTTCGCCAAAGAAGACCTCCACCCGGGTGAAGTCATCCTGCGCGAATCGTCGCTGCTTACCGCGACGAACCGTCTTCATGACGACCTCTGCGACGCTTGCAATGCGCCTCTCCCGGCTATCGACTCTGAGAACCCGCCTGTTCCGTGCGAAGAGTGCGCTGATGAAGATGATATTTTTTTCTGCAGTCAGGCTTGCCATGATGCTGCGCAGAGTGCCTACCACGGTGCTGTCTGCGGCCTCATGCATAACCTCGACTCTATCGGAAAAGATATTCCTGATAAAAAGGACAAGGCTGATTATCTTTACCTGCTGCTTCTGGCCCGCGCGCTCGCCATGGCAGCCACGCAATCCCTGCACCCCCTCGACCTCCCAGAAGTGAAATACATCTGGGGAGACTTCCACCCTTACCAAACCGACCCCTCAACCGAAGAGCAAGAAAAACAAAAAGAACTCCCCTTCTCCTTCCACCTCTCCATCCTCCAGCCCATGCGCTTCCTCGAAGAAATGTCCCTCGACCCCTACACGACCCTCCCCCACTACGATACATGGGTGCTTAACTCGCTGTACGCCAAATTCCGCGGCACAGCCTCAGGCAGACTGTCTACCTGGGACGGCGGCCCCGAGCTCTGCGCTGTGCATCCGCTTTGGTGTCTTGCGAATCACTCCTGTGATCCGAATGTGCGGTGGGATTGGGCGGCGGATATTTGCTTTACGGTGCGGGATGGGGGGAAGGGGGAGAGGGTTGTTTGGGGGGAGGGAGCTTCTTCTGGGGGTGGTGATGGTGGGATTAAGAAAGATCAGGAAATCTTAAACCATTATTGTGATATCGGCATGGATGTTAAGCAGAGGAGGGAGTGGGCTTGTGGGGCTCTTGGGGGGATTTGTCTGTGTGAGAGGTGTGTTTGGGAGGCTGAGCATTGTTGATTTTCTTGAAGTTCTTTCCTTCTTTTGTTCTTTTTTTTTCCCCCCTTTTGGGCAATGCTTGGTTGGTTGCTTGTTTGCTTGGGTGACTACTACTCGGACTCTGAAAATAGACTATATAGATAGACGATAATGTAAATAGATGACAGTTAAATAAAGATACCCTGTAATAATATTCTACCAGAGGATTCCCTTCCTATCCTATCATACTATCTTATCCTAACCCCCATACTCCTCCCAATACTACCAATAATACAATCCACTCCTTTCCATCTCATGTCCATTCTTCCAGCTCCCTATCCCCATACTATGCTACCTAATCGCGACAAACACTCCGACTCCGACTCCGACTAGGAGATCTCCGCCTCCGAGGCGGCGATCGCGACGGCGATAGCGAGTCGGAGTATCTTCGGCGTCTGGGTCCGTCCTTTGCTCGCGGTCCGTCTTTAGCTCGTGGTGGTGGAGAGCGAGATCGAGACAAAGACCGAGAACGAGATGGAGAAGGTGAGTCGCGACGGCCTGCGCGTCGAGGTGGGGAAGGACGTCTGCGCGGTGGGGTGATGGATCGCGAGTAGCTCCGTGCTCTGCGGCTGGATGGGCCGGGGCCTCCCTTGCGCGGCGGTGGACTGACGGAGCGGGAGGGCGAACGACGCGCGCGGTACGGGCTGCGGCTGCGGCTTGGGGACCGCGAGTCGTAGGACCGCGCGCGGGTGCGTCGTGGTGGGCTGCGCGACTTGGACACTGATGGCGAGCGGCTGTAGGTGACTGAGCGGCGGCGGCGGCTGCTCTTTGGTGGTGGGGAGCGCGACCGCGACGGCGTGTAGCTGTAGCTGCGCGAGGAGGCTGAGTAGGAGCGGCCTCGGCTGACGGAGCGGGCGGGGCGTCCGCGGCTTCGGGATGGCGAGCGCGAGCGCGAATACGATCTGGAGCGGGAAGACGGGCAGGTTGAGCATGATGCCGGGTGCGAGCTGACGGAGCTTGAGCGCGAGTCTGCGCTGGTGGCGCGGGCGGCTGGTAGTGCGGGGACGGTCGGCTTGGGGAGGTTCTTCAGGTGCTCGCGCATGTCCTCTGTCAGAACACCCAGTCCGATGCTGGTGAAGTAGTTGACGGAGAAGCGCGTCTTGCGGGGGTCGTCGAGCGGGAAGAGGCCCTCGAAGCTGGGGCGCAGGATCTCGTCTGCCGTCAGGCGCTGCTTGAGCTGCGGGAGGCCGAGGTGCTCGATTAGGTTCTGGAAGAGGATCTTGACGAAGATACGGCTGCTGGAGGTCGTCTCCTCTTCGTTCATGTGGATGACGGACATGACGTGCCATCCGATCGCGTCCGTGCTGAACATGTGTCCGAAGAAGGAGGCGATGTTGCGCAGCCGGTTGGTCTCGTAGCGGTGGATCGTGTCGTAGTATTTGGCAAAGGCGGCCTCGAACAGGTCCGACCAGAGACGGTTGATCTTGGCGAATCGCTCGCCGATCAGACCGTAGAACTTCGAGAATGTCCGTTCCTGCGAGCAACACTCGATGATCATCGACGGCAGCTCCGGCTCCAGGCCGGCCGGCAGGGAGATCTTCATCAGCTTGTGGCAGCATTCTTCGAAGTCGATACTGGACATGATTGTTAGGTAGATCGTTCGTCGCAGGTTGACGAGATCCGTGTTGCTCTGGTCCTTGATGTCCATCTGTTGCTCCTCGTCCGACTCCTCGTCGGAACTCTCGTCCGAGTCGGCCTCTTCGTCTTCGTCGCTGTCCTCACCCAGGATCTCCGCCTTCAGCCTTTTGTAGGCATCCTCGTGTTCCTCCCACTGGGGGTCGTATTTGAAGATGTTCAGGGTGTCCTGCGTCTCGAGCTCGTCGTCGAGACCGACCCGGTGGGTTATCTGGTCCTCCTCCTCGATCAGGTCCAACTCCTCTTTGACCGCCGGGTTGTCCTTGAAGCGATCCTTGCGGACCTGGAACAAAACCTCAATCATGTACTGCACTCGCTTATCAATGTCCGCCTCGTGGAGGATGTTCCGAAACTGATCGAACACGGCCAGGGCGATCGGGCCGCTCATGGCTTCCAGATGCTGCCCGACTTCCCTCGTCAAACCAACGGCGATCTCCACACTATCGTCCGTCGGCTTATGGAGCAACAGCAAGAGAATCTGGGCGGCAACCATCTCGTGCACCACCTGCTGGTTGCACAGGTGGGCGATAAACGTCGACGACGCGATACAGACAGCCTTGTCGTTTCGTTTAAACGCTTTGCGAAACTGCACGACCAACCGGTGAAGCAGCAGCTCGCCCACCTGCGGTAGCTTTGTGTTGACAATCGCCGCCATAGCAGCGTAAATCGGGGTGAAAGGCAAACTCGCCGCTTGGGCCTTCATGATACTCCGGCAGAACAGACCGCGACCGCGGACCAGGTTCTCGCTAAACAATTCCGGAACGATGAACTTAATGTTCGACACGTTCACCTTGTTGATGAGACCGTTGATCGACTTTTTCAACGCCTCCCACGCCATCCGCTGGTACTCCTTGCTCGTCTTGTCGGTGATCTGCGACTGCAGGGCGCGGAGTCGAGCCGGGGGAATGTACGTGCCGCCCGATCGCATGTTGAGGAGCTTCTCGTATTCCGCTTTGGCAGACGCCTGCTTCTCCTCCTCTGTCATGGGTTTGCGCGCGGCCTCCTGCTGCTCATGTTGACGCAGTCGCTCCGCCAGCTGCCGCTCTCTCTCGATGGCGCGGTCGGGGTCGATTCGCGGTACATCGCCGCCGTCTTCATTGTGGGTGTCCCCGGGAGGCGACCGGCGACGATTGGGCGAAGGAGATCGCGATGGAGGGGACCGTTTTCGCGATCCTGTGGGCTGAGGCGAGTAGGAGGCGCCTGGGGGAGGCGTCGGCACACGGACGGCGGACTGCAACACCACGGGGTCCGTCATTTTCCTGCGCCTTTAATCTTCCTCTTTCGGCTCGTATGTGGATGTATGGAGAATGGAATCCACGACCACACGGAAACGCTGTGAAAAGGAAAGGAAGGGGGTGACGGTGAGCTGATGGTCCGTCTCAAGAAATCGTGAGGCGGCGAAAAGGCAAGACGGCCGCTGGTCTTGGCCGGGAGTGTCACGTGACGCGCTCAGGAGTTGCGGCGCGGTGGCTTCTTGTGTTGGCGCGCTTTACGGAGTACGGGTCTTCCTCATCGTCAACTTGAAGCTCTCTCGTCGGTCGCGTGTGTTGCTTTTAGAAAGTGATTTCACTATGGTAAGAATTGATTTGTTTTTCTCCCAGCTGTACTTGGCTTTGTTTACAAAGAACTAACTGGTGGAAGCTGGGACAACTTGTAGGATCCGCCATGCTTTTGGCCGCAACCGCCATCTTCCTCTACTACACCACATGGACGCTGCTCATGGTAGGCTTCGCGCTCGGGTTCCCTACGATTACATACTGATTCTATTTCCAGCCGTTCGTCGATCCGGGCCACCCTCTGCATGACCTCTTCCCGCCCCGTGTTTGGGCCATCCGCATCCCCGTCATCCTGACTCTCCTGGGCTCCGCTGTCGTTGGAACGTTTATCGGCATTGTGATGATCAACAGCAACAAGAAGAAGGCCGCCAAGGCCAAGGCGGCAGCTGCGAAGAAGAAGACTTGAACGCGGATCCGAGGAAGAGGACCGTTGAGATGGGATAGGGTGAAGGGAGTGCCAAAGGTGGCTGACCCGAAAGTACCTACAGCTTCGGATGTGCCATCTGTCTGATATGACGTGTAACAATACCACTTTCTTTTTATTTTGGTTTCTTTCTTTCTTTCTTTCTTTCTGTCTTCCTGCACCAGCGTTTCGTTTTCACTGCATCGTCATAAAAGGGATAATGTACTGTCTCAAACGGAAAGAGACCAAAGATACGGAGACATCCCTCGATCTTCACCAATAATGACGGTGGGGAAGAGAGCGGATGGAAGCAGCCACTGAATTCAACCAGCCTTGTAGTAACAAGCCACTCCATTCAGGTGGTGAATTCCAGGCCACCCCTTCGTAAGGAACACCCGAAACCCCACGACGACACTTTCCTTGGCGTCGACTCCCATCCATCGCGTCATCGTTCAGTCACAGCCCGGGGGCGTGTACCAATGACGGACAGGGGCCTTACAGATGATGGGCGGTGCTGGACCCCTGCCATGCGACCCGTGACCGTGTCTCGAACGGAACCAGAGGACCTTTTCAACTACCGCAAGGGCGTTGGGCATTCCACCGGATCGTCAGACGGCTGATTGGGTCGACTCGAGTGGCGGCTAGGCCCGGAATATTGATGGAACGAGGATGAACCGGAGGAAGCTGGAGAGGCAAGAAACCTCGTTGATGACCGATTAGTCTCACAGCCTCATTTGTCAAGAATCTCCGGGTCATGACGATTGATGGTCATCCAGGGATCTTGCTGCTCTGGGCTCACTGGCTGCTCCGCCCAGGCGCATCACGTGGCAGCCTGCATTGGGACCGCGTGTGGTGTTTGGCTTGTTTGTTTCTATCACGACAACTCAGAGAGTCAAAAAGCGCAGTTACCCCTCATGACTGTACCAATCAATAGTACTCAACCGTTGAAGATATGGCTATGGTTGGTCCTTCATTTGCCAGGTAGTCAGTCTCAGACCTCGGATTGAGGGTTAAAGGCGCAGTAGTGAGCAGTTACTAGTCGGTGGTCGCAGGAGTCGATCCCCCACTGCAGGAGATGCGATAAGTCATTTGTTACGTATCGTGACAGTAGATACCATTATTACCGTACCTTGATACCATCCATCTCCCCAGCCATCCATTTCAGGTGTCTTCTCAGGTGTCTTGTAGATCAACCGATCATGGGAAAGAAGTGGAAAATACCGTCATTTTTAACTGTCAAGAAATATTAAACAAGTAGAAATATTGAACAAGTAGATGACCAAGATACCCTCGAGACCCAACAAACCAAATGATCACGATCCTTCGGGGATACCACCTGAGGGCCTCCTGAGGGTCCTGACAAAACGGTCATGCGGGGGATGTCTTACCTGATGATACAGATCAATACATACCAGATAGTCCCTGATACCGATACCGATAACAGATAACCAGTCAGCCCGATGTAGTCATCCAGACTCCTGACCTTCTTCTCCCCCTCTCCCACTCCCCCTCCTTCTTCCCTCTCTCTCTTCTTCTTCTCTGGACTACTTCTCTTGTCTACTTCGTCTATCCATCTTCACCTCTTAATGTACTAGTTCAAATCATCATCCCCACTTGTTGTTCTCTTGTAACTCTACTATACTAGCCGTATCTCGCCTCTGACGCTTGTTGTATCTCGGACATCGAAGCAGTGCTTCTCGGCCTGTCCAGACCTCCCGAGACCTCAGATCTACATCCTTCGCGTATCTTCAGAGTGCCTTTCACTCCAGGTACGCGACGCCACTGCGCTTGTTCCCGGGTGCTTTTGATAAGCCCTCGACAATCAACGGTTCTTCGTGTCGGTGGAAGCCTCGACACCGGTTATCTTTCACAGGTAGATCGTACGTCGCGTTTGACTCATCACATCTCCGTACCCCTTACCAGTGTCTCGAGGCTCTTGCTAACAGAGGTTGGTGGCGTTCCATAGTGCTCGCGGACTCGCTCCGATAGCATCATCTACCGTATCCCCTGCCTCGGTCGACCACGTCACCGGAGCCCTCGTCCTCCGTTCTCAGACCGATCCCGGGTCGTGGGAGCGGTCTTCCCCCTCGACATCTCATTGCCTCCCCGGAGGCAATCCCACCCATTTGTATGCCCCCGGTAGCCTCAGACGATCTTCTCAACCTGCAAAACCGGTCTCAAGCCGACCCGAGCCCGCTCCCCGAGGATCTGATTACGGTGAACCCGGAGAATGACCTGGGTGGGAGAAGCAAAAAGAAGGGGAAGAGCGGCAAAGGGAAAAGTAAAGCCGCCAAGGCGGCTGCAAAGCCCCCTCCGGACGACCTGTATGTGTCTGAACCCCGTTCACGGGAGGCTCAAGTGGCTGATCGTGGACCCATTTCCATCCACAGGATCGCAGCCTCGCCCCCGCTGCTGGAGCCGTCGTCATGTCCAGACCCCCCCTTACACCCCCCTGCAAACAATCATCATATAAACCAAATCTCCTCCCCAGTGCTTGATGCACTAGAATCGATGAGGGACACCCCCGATAACGATCTTACCTATCGTACGGATAAGTGGGCCAGGGCCATCCCCGTGGGCAAAAGCCCCCCGAACGATGCCGTGGACGGTGAGATGCCCAGCGGCTCCCCACTTGGCTTCCTCTCAACGGCGGACAAGGCAGGCTTCAGCAATCCGTCGTCGGCATCGCCCCCTGCCCGGACGAGGCCCCTCAGTTACGCGTCAGGCTACTCCAGCAACAACGACTTCTCTCGGCAGCAGTCGGTGGATCGCCCCAAAAGCTACTACTCTCTAAGCAATCCCGTCTCCACCCAGATGCCACCTCCGCCCCACCTACCGCAGCCGCACTTCTATCGGGCCCCGGAGATTGATCTCCCCATGTTCTCCGGGCAAGGCCGCGCCATGTCCGACGGTTACTCATTCTGTGCCTTTGACACCATCCCCAGTCCGTCGGCCAAACCGTCGCGGATGGGGGGCAATGTTCTCCTCGTCGGGTCCGACGGCGTCCTCGAGGTTCTCGCCATCGAGGACCGCAAGTCCCGCGGCGTGGGCAAGCTGAGCGGCCTCAATGGTCGGGTGGTGGATGCGAAAGTCCTACCGGGCGGCTCGTCGGATGATCCAGGGGTTCCACCGCGGCCGCATGTCGTCGTGATCATTCACGGGCCCTCGGGCCCCCCAGATGACGAAAGCCACGCCTCCTCCGCGGCGTCGGAGACACACGAGATCCCTGCCGCTGGCCGACAGGCAGATCACCCCCGCGATGAACCCAAATTTTACCAAACCCGGGTGGAAGTCTATTCGCTCCGGACAGGGGACCATGTCGCCACGCTGTTCACGACCAAGCCCACTCCGTGTCTGGATAATCTTCCTGGGCTGCCCGCGTTTGTGCCCCCACCATCAGGCAATCTGAAGCTCCTTGCGGGCGAGAGCCACGTCATCTTAGCATCGGGCGTCAGTGGGGAGGTCTACATCTACGCAGCGCATAGCTACCGGTGCCTGGGGAAGACGTGGACCAGCATCCAGCCCAAGGAAGCGCGGCGGTACTCGACGTCCTCCAGCTCCACTGACCCGGACGGATCGCGCACCGACTCGCCCAACGGTCCCGCCAACTTCGATGGCGCGATTCTTGCGCTGAAGGGCCGATGGTTGTCGGTGGTCCCACCGTCGGCGTCGGCCTATCGTCCATCCATCCGCGGGGTGGTCCCCCCGGCTCGTCTGCAGGGGAAAGTCTACGGGATCGAGACGCATAGCCCTCCGACAAAGCCAACCGTCAACTGTGACGCGGATGTCGGGGACGGTGAGAGCCTGTTCGACAAGCTGGCCCGGGGCGTCACGCAGGAGTTTGTCCGCGGCGCGCGGTGGGTCGGCGACCAGTCGCTGCAGGCCTGGAACAATTACTGGAACAAGGAGCAGCAGGCTGGACCCCCGGCGGCGCGGCGCTCCCCGCACATGCCCGACCTTCCCCAGCCCGGCTACGGTCTGTTCCCACCCACCCATGCCCAGGAGACCCCGACCGTGGCCGAGCCGGACCTGGTATCCATTGTGGACCTGAAACGGCTCGAGGATACCGGGGACGCCCGGAACGCACTGCTCAATCCCCTAGCGACCTTCCCGGTCCCGAACGGATGCAGTTTCCTATCGTTCTCCCCCAACGGGCTGATGCTCCTCACGGCCAGCAAGAAGGGGGATGTCCAATACGTCTGGGACCTTCTGCAGGTCAAGATCTGTCGCGCAGGCGCCTTTTTGACCGACGACGCCCCGCCACCCGGCCCCAATGTGCGCCAGATCGCGCGGTATCCCCGGCTGACCACGTCGCAGATCGTGGACGTGATCTGGTACCCGCCGTCCGGGGAACGGCTGGCGGTGATTACCCGGAAGGGGACGGTCCACGTCTTCGATCTGCCGCGGAGTGCCTTCCAGTGGCCCCCGTTCCGTCGGGCTCGCCCACCGCCCAGCAAAACCCCCGTCCCCGACCCGGCCACCGACGAACTGGCGGACCGCGCCGCCGGCAAAAACGCGCTGTCTGCGGCGATCAAACTGGTCGGGGGCAAGACGCAACCCATCCTGGCCGCCGTCCGCGGTCGGACGCCGTCGGTCGGGGCGGCTTTACCCGCCGTCGGGGGGTTTTCGTCCGCCGCCGGAGTCCGCGGCGGGAAGGTCGTGGCGGCCGGTCTCAGCAAATCCATGGGGGCCGCCTCGGGGACCGTCAACACCCTGCGGCACGTGGGCGAAAACCGCCTGCACCTAGCGGGGCTGAGTCGCGATCCGTCCCCGGGTCGCGTGGTCTGGATCAACCACCGCGGGCTGCCCTTCTTAGGCTTGGTGGACTATGGGTTCTTCCGGCTGTATCGGGTGCGGCGGTCCTTGTCTCCCCAGAAGCCCCGGCACCTCCAATCAGTGATCGGCAGCAAGGAGATCGAGTACCGTCTGCCGCCCACGCTGCAGAGTACGTGCGGCCCCCTGTCGATTCGGACCTTTCCTCCGGGGCCCGTCGCCTGCGCTCCGTTGGCTTTGCCGTCGGCGAATTCCCGGCCGTCGCCGGCGAGCAAGTCGAAGTGCCAGCCCCTCTCCCAGGCGGAGATTGAGACCAACGCGCCGTATCAGCCGTTCCACACCGATCAGCGCGTGAGCCTCTACATCTACACCGAGACGGCCGAGACAGACGAGCCTCTGGTCCCCACGGGGCAGTGGGTCTTTGGCGACGATATGGCGACGTCCAAGCTGCACGTGCGACCCTTCAGCTCCGGTGGCGACGAGGAGGCGGACGACGAGGGCGACGTGATGCACGGGCAGCGCCCCGGCTTGGGCAGCGGGATGGAGAACCACATCCGTCTGGGCAATAGCACCGGCCACGGCGAAGAGGTGGTCATCACCACGCGCCGGAAGAAGAAGCGCTTCCCCTCGACGACGTCGGGCGCGGACGAAGGGTTCTTCGAAGACGACTGCGACGTGGTAGACTGGCCCGAGAACCGTGTATAACCTCGGTCTTTATTTCGGCGGGGTGTGATTGACCTGATTTATTGATTGGGATTTGGGACCATAATCAGACTTAGACAGTATACGGGGTTTGGCGTTCTGAATTGGGTGACTGATGTACACTGATATTGGATATTGGATATTGGATATTGAAACTCGTCCTGACGGATTGGTTGACTGATCGATCGATTGATGATGAAATTGTGTGGGCTGAGTCCACCTTACCTTCGTTTTGCGCTGGCGTGCTTGGTTCATCTATCTGTCACACAACCATACCCTAGTTAAATCTCATAGAATTTTGAGACTATCCGGTCGTGATCGTTCGTAGATTGTAGACTGGAATTCACGGTGGATATTATGAATTCTCCACATGCTTGAACTACCGCATTTTGAACTAGATGAATCCACTCGCTTGATCCATCCATCTTTGCGAGGCCACATTCTTGAATACCTGGTCTGGTCAACTGGTTGTGATTTTCTATTGAACCTGGGTCTTGGTTGGATAGTGAGTGATACACGATATATATACTGGAATCCATCAACAGTGATCAGACCAACAAACATCCAAAAAGACCAACAAGTGGTTTGAAACATACTATGTTAGCTAATAGCTCTTATACTACATATATGACCATACCACTTAAACCACCAGTTTCGCATAATCATAGAAACACTGCATGGTATTGACACATATGATGGACATACTACCCAGTTTCGATTGACATTAATTAATATAGTATGCAGGACATATACCGGACACCCCCAGCAGTATAATATACAAACGGTCCTGTGGTCTAGTGGTCATGACGTCGGATTCTGATTCCGTAAGCCCCGGTTCAATTCCGGGCAGGACCTCTTCTTTTTCTTTTTTGGTTTTTTCTGCCCATTCTCCTGTGACGGTGGATGGAGTTGCCTATTCATTTTCTTTTATTTTGGTTTCTTTTGTATGGTGGGTCGGTTATGATTGTCGGTGAGGTTCATGTTGTTAAGTGTATGAATAAATGTTTGATTCGCGCATATAGTTAGTACCTGCGAAGTAGTTTATAGTAATAATGCCCTGTCTACTCCCGTGTCTGGAGAGAAGATTCATTCGAACCTCATGTGAGACATGTTTTTCTTTCCTGATAGCTACAGTATCCGAACCCTTGCATACTATATGTGGTTCTCTTCCAACAACAAGACCACCATGTCATAGTACAGTCTGCACGTACACTTCTTTGCTGCACGGCATGCTATGCTATGCCACCTAGAGAAGCCTGCGACACGTATAGTAGACCCTGTGCTTCTTGTGACAGACATAAATTTCCATGTATACCATGGGGTAGCCCGTACCTGCTCAGCTGCGGCCCTTCTTTGTCATGTGAAGTGATCCAGGTGGGTAGGCAGGTATATTCAGACTCTCCGCAGCTGGTGGGAGGCACGAGGATACAATGCAGGACATATATTTAGGAGGGTTCATCACTTAGAAAGCATCACAAGCCATGATACCAACACAAACAGAGTATATTAGTATCCACAAGTAGAGCCATGACAACAATATTCAAATAGATACAGCCCAAGGAGCCCCGCGATGAAGGGACCCCGCCCTAGCACCGTTCATTAACCCGAAAGTAACACAAAGAAAAAATACGAGCAGACTAGAATGCAACAACCAAAAGAAGTAGAAGAAAAGAAAAAAAAAATCAAAAAAGAAAAAGAAGAGGTCCTGCCCGGAATTGAACCGGGGCTTACGGAATCAGAATCCGACGTCATGACCACTAGACCACAGGACCGTTTGTTGATTGGGCAGATAGTTTCTGGTACTATCAGCGGATGTGTCTGCCTATTATCTCCTGCCCTAAATCG
The DNA here is from genome assembly GCF_002847485.1 of Aspergillus campestris IBT 28561. Taxonomy (NCBI): domain Eukaryota; kingdom Fungi; phylum Ascomycota; class Eurotiomycetes; order Eurotiales; family Aspergillaceae; genus Aspergillus; species Aspergillus campestris. The sequence continues at coordinate 563,192 of NW_020194340.1, read as the reverse complement.
GGCTGTTTACCCGTATCTGGGTTTGATTGGGGTCGATTTTCAGAGTGATACTGGTAGATTCAACTAGATGTGTTGACTGAATTACATTCACTATTTCGAGGCAGTGACTGGATCTTCAGCTTTTCTCTCTCCTTCTATGGAAAATCATCTTGTTTGCAGATTAGTGGTAATACCAATGCTTTGGTTCTTGACGATATGTCTGGTTTTGCCTCTAGATATATAGTGCTATCAATCGTTGGATGTCTTACCTAGGCATCTACCTCAGGGACGGTAGCTGGAAAAAATAGTAACATCTAATTGCAAGCCATGAAAAATGTAGTCAATAAATTACCGCTAGACTCAAGTAGACTTCTCTTATAGATAGCCCAATACCTACCTGAGTTAATCCGTCTCATCCATCTCACGATTATCTAGCCCCCACTCGTAAAAGATAGACGTATATTTGCTCCCGAAGTAGAAATCCTTCGCACTCTCTTCTGAAACAAAGTAGCAATTATCGAAGTCGATCAAATAGCTAGACTGCGTCTTAGCCCAGGACATTGCCATCATTGACTGACAAGGGAAGGAGAGCAAACCATTTCCCCTTTTCGCTATCCCAGATTATATTCCGAAAGCCGGGGTCTCCGTGGTGGATGCCACAGCGGATGAGGTCTCTGCAATAACGATCAATCAATATTAACTCAATACCAAAACAATCTCGCGGTATGATGATTGGGAAGAAGGAATGACTTACAAAAAAGCCTCCTTGAAAGCCCCTCGTACCCGATCTCGTTCTCCGCGCTCAAATGCCCAAAAGTCACAGATATCAGTCCCCGACAGCCTCTCCATAAATATAAAAGTGATACACCCGTTAGGAACCCACAGGTTTTCTGTCTGCGTGCCACAACACCAGTATATCAGACGCGCTGTGGAAGCACAGTTCTTCTCATATAACTGGTCCAGAGCACAACATTCGGTTACAGCCATGGGGGAGCGTCTTGGATCTGCTTCTATTGCGCGAGTGGCGGGATCGGGGTGGACGAGCCTATCTGCTGACATTCTAGATAGTTAGATTGGAATGCATGGTATCAAGGGGCTGAGAAAGCTAGGCTCCAACACGGGAAACGTAGGTAAGTACGTACTGAGCGCGAATTTTGAGAACAGCTTCGTGGCCAGTATCGGGAGTGACCTGCACACAGTCGTAAATTTGGCGAATCTCGTGATAAGGACTGTCGCGATCGTATGCAGCTTGGGCTATTCTCTTTCCTAGTTTCCATCTGTCGCCGTTAGGTAGGTCGATTGTTTCGTCTTCGAGGTGGAGGTCGAATGGGCTGCGGCGTTTGGTCATTTTTTACTATGAGGTGTTGCGAGGGAGTTATGTAGAGCATGTAGAGAGGAATGACTAGTAATGCTTGTCTTTGTCTTGTTGTTGCCTGAAGAAATATGACTGTTGGTGGAGTACATGTTATGTAGACGCGCCAAGATCTCGGGCCCTCCGCAGAATGGGAACAGATGTCCAACATTGAATTAATCCTAATATCCACGATGTGATCTAAACTCTGTTTTGAACTATCCTGCTTGGTATTTATCTACATACCTCCATCCTACCCATCTGCCTGGGGTAATTAGGTATGTAGGCGGCGCCAAATGAACAGATGAAATAGATGTGTACCTCAGCGCACCGACCGAGACCTGCAGCTCAGTGCATGTCATATCATATCGAGGACTGCATTGGCAGATGGTCGGATTGGCACATGGTTGCGTGATCGGTCGGCTGTCCGGAGTGTTATATCTGGGGTCTTATTATGCGGGGTGATCGGCGGTGGTCTGTGTTGGAGTGGAGGTCCGTTGATCTGCTGTCAATCATGAATTTTTTTTTGGATATATTAGGTATTGTATTTTGGTTGATTTATTTATTTTGTATCGATGGATGGTAGACAATTACGAAAATACAAGACAATGCAAGACAATGCGACTAGGATTATTAGAACAGGCTATTGATATCAGGATAAAACACCGTATTGAACGCAGATTATGCTCTCCTCATTCTTCCATCTCTTCATACTGCGGGGAAATATTCATGGTCTGACCAATCCCTTACAGAGCCCAGGCAGCCAGAGCGAAGCCAACCAGACCGGCAGCGGACGCGCCGACCGTGAGCTGACCGGCGGCGGCCGCATTGGGAGTCTCGGAGGCAGAGGGGGCGGAGCTGGACTTGGAGCCCGACTTGGAGCCTGTATTTGGTTAGTGAGCATATGAAAGAGGGGGGAATGAAGAAAAAAAACATACTGTCGTCAGAGTCTTTGTCAGAGTCCTTGTCAGAGTCTTTGTCGTCCGACGAGCTGCCATCGGTAGCGGTGGCATCGGCGTCCTTGGCGCTCGTGGCGGTGCTACCGCTGGAACCAGTAGCGCTGGCAGGGAAGAAGTGGCTGCTGTAGCACTTGGACTGGCAAGCGGCGTACTTGTCGGTATCCTGGGGGGAGCCGGAGCCCTGGGGACAGGCGGCGACGCAGCTGGTGGTGTCGTTGGCCTGGGAGTCGCTGGGGCAGGGGACCTTGTAGCAGGCGGCCATGCAGCAGACCTCCTTCTGGTCGCCTATAAAATGTTATGAATAATCTCCTTGATTGTAAGAGAACGAAGAGATAACTCACACTTAGCAGCGCACTTGGCCTCGGGGGTGAGGGTGGCAGTGGGAGCAGCGGCCTCCGAGCCGGTGGAGGACTGGGCGACGGCCACAGCGACCAGAGAAGCGAGAACAAGGCTGAGCTTCATGTTGAAGGTTTGAAGAGACTGGAGATAATATTACTATTAAGGGTAGATTAGAGGAAGTAGATGAAAACGGAGGACTTCAAACGAGTGAAGAGGAAAGAGTCAAACGAAAGACGGATGGAGAGGAAGAGAGAAGAGAAGAGAGAGAGAGAGAGAAAGAAAAAGCGAGAGAAAGGAGAAGAGTTTGGTATAAATAACCATCACAAACCGGAGTGACAGCGCGGTGGCCAACGGGGTTAGTCGCAGCGCCTCTTCATTAGCGGGGTTTCACTTCAGCCTGGCAGCAAATGGGCCGATTGATTGAAATAATCGATCATTCTCATGAGATATATCTTTGTTCTTATATGTTTATTTATCTATATGGATATTTCTAAGATTGGAGATAGATAGATATACATATATATATCTTCATATACATATATATACATCTACTCTGCACTGAATATCAAAACATAGAAAGACCAAAGAGAGAAGTCTGGGGACAACAAACATGACTAACCCGATTCAGACGCCCTATTAATATCTTCAATCTTGCAGTCTCATCTCCACCTCAAACTCTGCATTTCCATCTTTCGTACTAGTGCTGTATGGTCTGGTATCACTTTCTCTCTGTCTCTCTCTTCATCCATGGTCTCACTCTGTACGATTGGACTAGACTCGACTGGGTCGACTGGTCATTCCTTGCTTGTCACCTCTAGCTGCAGCAATCCGGTGCATTCAAGCCAACCCTAGACTTGGCTCGGACCTATTTGCTCCATCTCTCTCTACCTGGACTCGGACGATCAGTGTTTACCTACTTATCTAGTACATCTAGTACTATTTGGACTATCGAGCTATCTACTATCTACGATCTACCATCATTGATAGGCCAAACATCCTCTCCACTCGGCTTCGCTACCCGTGCCGATCTCTCGCTTCCTGTCTGTCTCCACTACCCATCCCAACCCCAACAACCCCAATGACTCGCCAAGTCGTGTCCCCGATCCACTCGTGGAGAAATCCTGCAGTCATGGCAGACCTGGCAACGGGATCACAGTGTCTTTGACCAACGATACAACGCTCGAAAAGATCGTCTAGCCCCAACATGTCACAACAGTCACAACAGTCGCAACACCCCAACCCCCCCTTGCGATTCGCCGACGTGAGTCCTGTTCTATCGCCCCTCTAACTATCGCCATCTCGCGGACGTGACTAAGAAATGATCCGAGGTGGCCGTCACCTTCACGGCAGACCAATTCCAAGGCATCTACCGCGGCAAGAGATACCATGATCCCGACTTTGCACAGGTCTTGCAGCGCGCCCGAGACTATGGCTGCGAGCGCGTCATGTTGACCACCATGACCCTCGCTGGCGCCCACGCCAATCTGGAAGTCGCCAGGGAGTTCTCCGACATGTGTACAGTGACCCTCGGTGTGCACCCCTACCACGCGGGCGAGATCTACGCTGTCGACGGAAAGGCACACCTGCAAGAGCTGCGGGAGCTAGGTGTCGCTCTCCTCGCCGAAGGTCCGTTGTCGCCGCTGGTGGCGTTTGGCGAGATCGGTCTCGACTACGACTATCTCAACCGCGCCGACAAAGACACCCAGCAGCGCGCATTTCGCGACCAGCTCGACCTCGCCGTCGAGCTGCAGTTGCCCCTCTTCCTGCACGTGCGCGAGTCCTGCGCCGACTTTGTCGACATCATCACCCCCTACCTGCCCCGGCTGCCGCGCGGCGGGCTCGTCCACTCCTTTGCCGGGACCGCAGACGAGATGCACCAGCTCGTCGACCTCGGGCTGGAGATCAGTGTCAACGGGGTGTGTTTCCGCACCGACGCGCAGCTCGACATGGTGCGCCAGATCCCGCTCGACAAGCTCCATCTTGAGACCGACGCCCCGTGGTGTGAGGTTCTGGCTACCGATGAGAAGATTGCACCCTACTTGGCGGATGCGCGACCGCAGCCGCCGTCGCGCAAGCACAACAAGTTCCTCCCGGGCCAGATGGTCAAGACCCGGAATGAAAGCTGTACTATTGAGCGTGTGGCCCTGGTGGTTGCGGGCTTGAAGGGAGTGGCCGTCGAAGAGGTGGCGCAGGCTGCCTGGAATAACAGCGTGCGTCTGTTTGGGCTGCACGTGTAGCCCATCGTGGCTTGTATAAAGCATCTCTACATGTTGATAGATCCTAGACTAGAATTAGAATTGAGCAGTGATGTCTGCATATGTATTACACTCACTCATTGGAATTACAAGGATAATGTATTCTAATGATTATTAGTTAGTTGATTGAAGTCTATTAGGGAACAATGCTGTAGTGTAGTGACATCCTCTCTTTATCAATCCAATGCAAACACCCCAAACATCACATGACACCGCGATACCGCGACGCGCCTACTGCAATGAAGTCACCACAACTTCCAGAAACACCACAACCAGCGAGGTCGCCATGTCCGACTATGACGATTATTTCGACGACGGTGGCATGGAAAATTCCCTAGATGACCTCGCCCGAATTCCCCCAGCCGACGAAGTCGATCAATCCTCCCCGCGACCGACAAAACGCCGCCGCCTACACCGCGGCAAACCCACCCCAGCAAATCGCGACAGCGACAGTCTAGAGTCAGCCTCGGACTCCTTCGTAGACTACGATACAGATCCCTGCGAAGATGACATCCCCTCCCCAACCCAGTCGTCGCGCTACTTCGATGATCCGACCCCCCCGCCGCGCTCCAGAGTGAAGGCCTTCGTGCCGAAGCGCAGCGTGCCCCAGGAGGATATATTCGTTACTCAGTTGACGCAGCCGTCCTCGCCTCCGGAGCTGATTCGGGGCCCGCGATGGAAGAAACCTGATCCGAGACCCCCTGTGATGAATACCGTTCCGGCTGTACATCGTGGGGATGTGGGGGGGAGAGCGCCTGCGCCTGCGCCCGCGCCCGCCGGCGCGCAGGCTGCGGATGATGACGATGACGATGATATGGACGCTGCTATCGCTGCGTCGCTCGCGTCGTTTGAAGAAGAGAACTCCCACGGTGGCTTGTTCGTAACCCCCGAAGCTCCCGAGCCGGCTCGCGCCGCGCCTGCTGTGCAGGAAGGTAAGGCGGAGAGCGCGTCGTTCGATGACCTCCTCGACGATATCCCCGATGATGCGTTTGACTCGGATCTCGAGTCGTCGCCGCCGCCACTGGAAGATCCACGTGGAGGATCACGGCCTGTGGCACGGCCTGCGCAGCCGACGCCGATACAGTCCGTTAACCGGCCGCTGGGTGTGCGCCAGACATCGCTGTTTGAGATGGCCTCACAGAATCGAACGGTTCGACCGCCGCCGGTGGGGGAACAGGTGTTTGTTCCTCCGGAGAAGACAGAGCCTCCAACGCAGCACAAGCTGGACCCGGACGCACTAGATGCATGGCTCTACCCGACGAATCTGGGCAAGACCAGAGACTATCAGTTTAATATCGCGCAGAAGGGACTGTTCCACAATCTGCTGGTGGCGCTTCCAACGGGTCTGGGAAAGACGTTCATTGCAGCGACGATCATGTTGAACTGGTTCCGATGGACCAAGGACGCGCAGATTATTTTCGTCGCCCCTACAAAGCCCCTTGTGTCGCAGCAGGTCTCCGCCTGCTTTGGCATTGCCGGCATTCCACGCTCGCAGACAACCATGCTGACAGGGGAAGCGGCGCCGGGCATTCGGGCCGAGGAGTGGAAGGCGAAGCGGGTATTCTTCATGACACCGCAAACGCTCATTAACGACCTCAAGTCGGGGATCGCCGACCCCAAGCGCATCGTCTTGCTGGTGGTTGACGAAGCGCACCGCGCAACCGGCGGGTACGCGTACGTGGAAGTAGTCAAATTCCTCCGACGATACAACCAGAGTTTCCGCGTCCTGGCTCTGACAGCAACGCCGGGGTCGACGGTCGAATCCGTGCAGGCTGTCATCGACGGACTGGATATCTCGAGAGTGGAGATCCGCACCGAGCACTCGCTCGACATCCGCGAGTACGTCCACGCCAAGCACACAGACGTCGAGACTTTCAAGAACTCCGAGGAAATGGTCTTGTGCATGGACCTCCTGTCCAAGGCGTTGCAGCCGCTCGTTGATCAGCTGCGGAACCTGAACGCTTACTGGGGCCGGGACCCCATGGCGCTGACTGCGTACGGTCTGACCAAAGCCCGTCAACAGTGGATGCTCTCCGATGCGGGCCGGAACGCACACTGGGGGCTGAAGAACAAGCTCAACGCGATCTTTACTGTCTTGGCGAGCGTGGCCCACGGCATTGATCTCCTCAAGTACCACGGCATCACGCCGTTTTACCGCCATCTGCAACACTTCCAGTCCAATACCGAGGGGCAGAAGGGCGGCAAGTACCAGCGGGAGATTGTGAAGGACGAGCACTTCAAGAAGCTCATGAACCACGTCCAACCGTGGGTCAAGGACCCAGAGTTCATCGGCCACCCGAAGCTAGAGCATCTCAAACAGGTAGTGCTGAACCACTTCCTGGACGCCGGCGAAGGCGCCGAGGGTCAAAACAACGCCCACTCGTCCACGCGCGTTATGATCTTCGTCCACTTCCGCGACAGCGCCGAGGAAGTAACGCGGGTGCTGAAGCGGTACGAGCCGATGATCCGACCTCACGTCTTCGTCGGCCAAAGCACAGCCAAGGGCTCCGAAGGCATGGGCCAAAAGACCCAACTGGACATCGTGCAGAAGTTCAAAAAAGGCACCTACAATACCATCGTCGCCACCTCCATTGGCGAAGAGGGCCTCGACATCGGCGAGATCGACCTCATCGTCTGCTACGACTCGTCGGCTTCGCCTATCCGCATGCTGCAGCGCATGGGTCGTACGGGCCGCAAGCGCGCAGGCAACATCCTCCTCCTCCTCATGCAGGGCAAGGAGGAAGAGTCTTACATCAAGGCCAAGGATAACTACGAGAAAATGCAGGAGATGATCGCCAGCGGCTCCCGCTTCACCTTCCACGACGATAAGTCCCCGCGGATCCTCCCCGCCGGCGTACGCCCTGTGTCCAGCAAACAAGCCATCGACATTCCCGACGAAAACGCCGACCAGGGCTTGCCCGAGCCGCGGAGACGAGCCCGCGCGCCCAAGAAACCCCCTAAGAAATTCCACATGCCCGACAACGTCGAAACGGGCTTCACCACCGTAACTTCATTCCTCACAGGCGGCGACCGCCAACCTCAACCCAACAGCAAGAAAAAGACAACCCCCGCAAAAAAGACACCCAGGAAAACCCGCACCCCTACCCCAGAACCAGTGGCCGTCCCACCCCTAGAAGACGTCCTCCTGACAGACACCCAGCAACGGGACCTCGAACGCCGCTACTGCAACGTAGTCGGCACCAGCCCGCAATTCATCCGCTACCCGCGAAGCGACGCCTTCCCCCGCCATCAGCTACAGCCGCGGCCTACGAACGCCGTCAGACATGGCTCGTTGACGCAGCGGATGATTGGTGCCCTGCAGAAGATGGACCGGGTGGGATCTGATTGCGAGGGTAGATATAGGGAGGTTTTGGCGCGCGAGTCGAGCAGACGGTCAGGCGATTCGGTGCTTGATCCGCCGTCTCCGGCTCGCCGTGTTGCGAAGCGAAATCGGTCTGAGCAGTCTGGGACAAAGGATGGGGATGAGGGTGAGGAGGATGAGTTGATATCGCCCGAGCAGTTGCTGTCTTCGTTTTTTGGACCTTGACATTGGACTAGAATCCCGACGAGTTTATCGATGGATGGTTTGGATTGGTGTTTGGAACTATATTATTGATATGGATAGGTTCTGGCTGGTGTTGGCGCAGGCGCCGCACTGGCTAGACTGGACTGTTTTGATGACGACGTGATGAGTGATTTCGGTATAGGCTTGGGTAGAGAGGATGTATAAGTTTTTGAATACGAATACCTGACCCTATAATTTCACAACTGATTTACTGTAATATAATATGACAGGAACCGGTTTATATACCTGATATAGTATAATAGAATAGTATATGACTAGTGGCTACAGAGTAGAGTTAAAAGAATTGAATTAAATTAGAAAAATCCTGGCTTGGTATTAACACCAGCGCTGTACTGACTAGATGAATTTGTTTTGATAAAAAAATAATAAGTAATCTTAGTATGGTTTGGTAGAGATGAAGTGTAAGTTTTTCAAAATGAATATTTGACTCTATATATCACTCACAACTGGTCTACTGTAACAAAGACATGCTAACAAAAACCGATCCATACACCTGACACAGCGCAATAGAACAGTATACAAACAGCAACAGAAACAGCAATGGCAACACCAACCGGCAAAAAAGACAAACAAAGAAAGGAATAGAAAACAAAAGAGAGCGAGAGAGAAAGAGAAACTAAGCCTCCTCCTCCCCACCATCCGCCTCCGCCTTCAATCCCTGCGCCCAAGAAATCACCTCCCCAGCCGCCTTACCCTTCACATCAGCGACCCGAATCACCGCCGGCTGCGTCACAAACGGCATCTTCTTATCATCACCATCATCCTCGTCGCCGACCACCTCCGTCCGGAACCGAGTATGGGTCTCGTTGTCCTTGTTCCACAGCGCGAAGCTCACCGCGCCTGCCTCTTCGTACGCGACCTTCAGCTCCTCAAACCGCGCCTCTTCCTTGTCTTTCTTGGCTGGCTTGAGCAGGTGGCGCAGCGGGGACGAGTCGTTGCACAGCGGCGACAGTCGCTCCATGGCGGATTCCCAGAGGTTGGCGCTCGCGGCGGCGGCGCCGGCTTTTGAGATGGCGTATGGGGCGAGGGCTTTGCGCATGATGTGGGCGTATAATTCATCTTTTATTTGTTAGCTAGGCTATCTCTTGTCTTCTATTTTCTTTCCTATCGTGGTAGAAAAGAGATGGTAGATGGGGAAACTCACTCTCCAAACGTGTCTTCTCCCATGTGACCCTTCTCCCCTCAAGGATCGTCCCCTCCGCCAGAGCCAGTGGATTCTGCACCACATTCTTGAACACGTCTTTCGCCAGCACGACCACCGCCAGCGCCTGGGGCAGCTTCTCCACTGACCCCGGGGGCAGGCTGTCCACGAGCGCCTTCCAGCCGTCATCGGCCTTGGTGCAGTACTCGCCTAGCGCGCGGAGGAGGGCATCGCGGGCGTCCAGAGGAAACTCTTTGTCGCCGGGGAGGGACTCCACGGCGTGGTCGCGCGCCCAGTTGTCGAGCTCGGTTTGGATGGTCGCCAGGTGGGCTTGCAGCTTTTTGTCGGCGGCGGAGACTTTGGTGGTTGCGCGGGTCTTGTGGGCCTTGGATTTGGGGGCTTTGGGGCCTGCGGTGCGTTGTTTCTGGATGGGTTGTTGGTTAGATACAATACCTACTACTTAGCTATGGGGGAGGTCTTACTTTGGCTGCGCTGTCTGAGGCGCTGTCGTTGTCGGACTTGACCTTGCGTTTGGGAGGCATGATGCTGGTTGGATTGTAGGGATTGGGAAGTAATATGCTTGTGAGAAGGTTTGTGTAGAATGAAGAAGTGTACAGTCTTGTAGGCTGGTTGAATGTTCTGATCAGAAGGATATCGAGCAGTCTGTTAGGGCTTTATATATCTGTTCTTGCGATGTCCTTCCATATGTCCATGTTCAACTATGACTTTCCCCTCTTCCCCCAGAGATCCGTCTGCTCAACCTTACGCTTTGTCTTTCGAAATTGCATGGCAAGTGGCTTAGATCTGTCGGTTAGTACGTCCTGAGAAGGCTTTCTTTGTGGTTCTTTGAGTCGTTCTTTTCGAGTTCTTTTCGCCCTTTGACTTTCTTTATTCGATGGATCGGGCGTTGGACGTAACCAAGAACAGAGAGTCCTCAGAAAACAGAGAGAAGAAGAAGATGCCGAGAATACTATGCTTCAACTGAGAATACTACTCCGTTGTCGACTCCTTTGTTGTTTATTTTGAGAACCCCGGTAGACCTCGTCCGTTTGATCTCTTCCACCGTGGATTTCTTTTTCTTTCTGTAGTTTCTGTGACTTCTTTCATTTCATTCAAGCCATGACATGAACTGTATCACCCTGTCAATCAACTCAGATCTGGATCAAAGAGGTTGGACGTTGTTGGAAGTAACGGGGTAAAAATAGATGTGACGCTGATATCTCTCGGACGGACCCACCTGAAACGGAGTCAACAACACTAACCAACGACTCTACTCCCCTCCATCCTGAACCACTCATTCCACCGACAATCAGCATCCACCACAATCCTCCGTCCTTGTCCTCCCATTCCTTCATTCTCACTCTGAAACCATGGCAGACTCCCAATTCGACAGCGCCCTGTGAGTCTCCCTCCCCTCCCTCTTTCCCTCCTATCTCCCCTCCTATTCCTACCCCACACTGACACCCCAAAGCGACCTCCTCCGCCGTCTCAACCCCCGCGACACAAAACAGCACCTCAACGCCATCACCTCCATCGTCCCCGATCTAGCCGAAGACCTCCTCTCCTCCGTCGACCAGCCCCTCGAGATCCGCCGCTGCCCCAAATCCTCCCGCGATTACCTCCTTTGCGACTACAACCGCGACGGAGACAGCTACCGCTCCCCCTGGAGCAACGAGTTCGACCCCCCGCTCGACGACGGCACCGTGCCCAGTGAGCGCGTGCGCAAGCTGGAAATTGCGGCGAACGAGGCTTTTGATGTCTACCGTGAGCTGTACTATGAGGGGGGTGTTGGGAGTGTGTACTTTTGGGATTTGGATGATGGGTTTGCGGGGGTGATTTTGTTGAAGAAGGGTATGATTCTCTACTTTCTTTTCGTCCATCCCCCTCTGGGTTAGTGATCGAAATTGAAAGAAAGAAAGCTAATTTATTAGGTGTCACCCCCGGCGGCAAGAGCTCCGGCGAATGGGACAGTATCCACGTCTTTGAAGCGACCGATCGCGCCCGCATGTCCCACTACAAGCTGACCAGCACGGTCATCCTCCACCTCGCCAACGAGACCGAGGCCCTGGGCGAGATGGATCTCAGCGGGAATATGACCCGTCAGGTGGAGGTTGATCTGCCCGTCGAGTCGGATGCCAGCCATGTCGCGAACGTGGGTCGCTTGGTTGAGGATATGGAGCTGAAGATGAGGAACTTGCTGCGTATGTTTTGTTCTTGGTTTGGTCAGTTTTGGAAGGAGATGCTGATATAATTTACAGAGGAGGTCTACTTTGGCAAGGCCAAGGATGTCGTTGGGGAGTTGCGGAGTACGTATCCCCTTTTCTCTCTTTCTTTCTTTCCTTTGTTCGTGCTAACGAGATAGGCGTCTCTTCCCTCTCCGAATCCAGCAAGGAGCGCGCAAACCACGCTGAGATGATCCGGTCGATGCACGGGTAGTAGTTTACTTTGATTGTATGTAGATGAGCTGAGGTCCTGGTGATCCGCAGTTCGAGCGTGCCACTGGACTAATAATGGATTGCTCTCAATAATATGGGTATCATAACGCTGCCATTCCAACTGTATCGCCGTTCCTTATTCCCCAAGGGAGTAACACACAACTTCTCTTCCCTCCCAATGTTCCCTTCAAAACCAGTAGTTCATCAATCCACCTCCATCTTGCCTTGTCCCCCCTCCTGCCTCCCCTCTCTCTCCCCCGGACCCATCTGCTCCACAAACTCCCTCGCAGCCGCCCACAACTCCGCCTCCTTATCCTTCCCAACCGTATCCTTCCGACTATTCAACCAACTAATATCCAACGGATTGGCCGCACCAGCAGCCACCCCCGCACCCCCGCCGCACCGCCCGCCACCCCACCCACATCCGACAACTCCGGCGGCAATATGGCGGCCTCCTCCAGCGCGTAAGCCTGCCGTCGCAACCGGACATCAATGGAGGACAGCAGCGCGAAGTACTGCGCGGTGGCTTCTTTGAAGCGCGCCTTGTGGGCCTCGAGGGAGCGGTCGGCGGCGTCGCCGGATCGTGCGTTCGTGAGGGCTTGGATGGCGAGGCCGGCCGAGTGAATCAATTGGGCTACATCCTGAGGGTGGTGATATATGCTTTAGTGGGGGGCTGTATGTTTTTGGTTTGGTTTATGTGAAGCTGGGTTGGTTGCGCTGCTTGCTTCTTACCTTGTCTACCTCGTTTAGTTGTCGGATGCGATCTGCGGATGTGAAGACTTGATCGGGTTGTTTTGCGGGCTTGGGGTCGGCCATTGTGTCTGTTCAATTCCACAGAGGAGGGTGGTCCAATGCAGTAGAGGAGAGAGTATGATGTCTGTCGGATGAGCTCCAAATGAACCAGAGAGGCAGATCACGTGCTGTACCTGGGGAACCACACTAGTCTACTTTCAGACTAGTGTGGTTGATTGATGACATAATCTGCACTAACCCTATCCAGCCTAGCCAATATCAAACCCCAAAGCCGCAAAACTCCCCGTTTACATCAATGCGTACATCATTCTCCCCATCCAACTTCGCCGGTCGTTCATCTCGCTCTCATCTATCCTCTGGCAGCTGCAAGAGAGCGCGACCACCCCACCATGTCTGCGCCAGGCGGGGCCCCCAGCCCTGCTCCCCGAAGTGGTAGTCTCGGGCCCGGTGGAGGTATGCCTTCCCAGCAGCCCATGGGCGGTCCGTCCACCCCCGTCGGCGCGCCCACCCCGGGCCCTCCGCCGCCGCCCAGCGGTGCCATGTCGCAGCAGAATCTGAATCAGATTGTAGGTTTTATTATTCATTGATTTTTGTTGTGCGATTAGATGGACGTCGGGGTGTTTTATGTTGGGCTGGGATTTGTTGGAGAGCTTGATTGCGCAATTGCCTTTGTTGTTTGCTTGGCGTTGTCCTTGCTGTGATTGCGCTCGTGCCTTTTATTCATGTTTAGTTCGCAGAAGTCGCGCTTGGATTACTGACATGACTAGGTCATCGACTACCTGGCCAAGAAAGGCTACAGTCGTACGGAGGCCATGCTGCGCATGGAGTCCGCAAACCAAGAGATTGATGGCCGTCCTCTCCCCGCCCTGGGTGAAGACGCCCGACCTAAATACCGACAAGGATTCGGTGGGTTGCTCTACCCAGACTATCTAATTGACCGTGCTGACCACCTTCAGACCTGATAAAAGTATGGGTGGAAGATAACCTGGATCTGTACAAGGTATGGCCGAATGACGCCGTGCATTTGAACCCTCCCCGCTGACGGCTTCCCACAGCCGGAGCTCAGAAGGGCCCTTTGGCCTCTGTTTGTCTACTCCTTTCTGAACATGGTGACCTCGTTCTATCCCCAAGAGGCCAAGCACTTCTTCGAGTCCAACAAGAACCTGTTTCTGCCCGAGCACTCGGAAGACGTGCGCACGCTGGAGCCGATCGGTCTGCCCGAACATGTCCAGCACAACTCCACCGCCAAGCTGTACCGCAACAACAAGTACCGCTTGGTACTCAGCAACCCGGCGTTTGCCAACCTCATGCAGTTCCTGGAGAGCAAGCAAAAAGAGGGTGGCTCCGTCATGTCCGCCATTCTGAGCAGCTTCTGCACGATCATCACCCGCGAGCGCGCCGTCGATGACCGCTTCAGCTTCGCTGCCATGCTGGGCCAAGCCGGCGCCGGTCACACGTTCCCCACCGAAGATGAAGGCATCCCGGGCCACCACCCGGGATCGGCCTACACCGGTGACAATCCGGCCATGGCGGGCACCCTGCCTCGACTTCGCTTGGGCAGACTCCCCATGGAACAGACGCTCGAAGGGGACGTCAGGGGCGAACTCGCGGACGAAGACGCTAAGAACCCGCCGGCGGCGGGCCAGAAGACCCTCATCCAGGAGCTGGACCACATGATCAAGAAGGAGGACGAAGACGAAGCGCCGACGCGGGCGGAAATCCCCTACCCGCCGTCTACTGCTCGCGATGTGGCCATGGAGGTCCAGAAGGTCAAGGAGAACCGTGACCGGTTCCAAATCGAGGGTCGGTCGGGCGGCGTCGGTCCGGGCGTCAGTGTCTGCATGTTCACTTTCCACAACACTTATGATGGGTACGTTCTTTCTTTCTTTTTTTTTCTTTCTAGAGAAACAAGGCTAAACCCCACCAGAGTCAACTGTATAGATTTCTCCGACGATAATATGCTCGTCGCAGCTGGCATGCAAGAGTCATATATCCGCGTCTGGAGCATGGACGGAAAGAAGATCCCAACGACATACGAAAACGTAGACGACGGTTCCGCATCGAACTCCCGGCGTCTCATCGGCCACTCAGGCCCGGTCTACGCCGTAGCATTCGCCCCCTCCATCACCCGCACAGAGAACGCAGTCGCGCCGACAAACACGCGCTGGCTGCTCTCATCCTCGTCCGACAAGACCATCCGACTATGGTCGCTCGACCTCTGGCAATGCATGGTCGTCTACAAAGGCCACGACCAGCCCGTCTGGGACCTACAATGGGGGCCCTACGGACACTACTTCGTGTCCGGCGGACACGACCGCACGGCCCGCCTATGGGTAACAGACCACATCCGCCAGCAGCGCATCTTCGTCGGCCACGACCAAGACGTCGACTGCGTCGCCTTCCACCCCAACTCAGCCTACGTCTTCACCGGCAGCTCCGACCACACCGTGCGCATGTGGGCCGTCACAACGGGCAACGCGGTCCGCATGTTCACCGGCCACACGGGCAACATCACGGCCCTAGCCTGCAGCCGCAACGGCAAACTGCTCGCCTCCGCCGACGACCACGGCTCCATCTTCGTGTGGGACCTCGCCCCAGGCCGCCTCGTCAAGCGCATGCGCGGCCACGGCAAGGGCGGCATCTGGTCGCTGAGCTGGAGCGTCGAGTCGACCGTGCTCGTCTCCGGCGGCGCTGACTCCACCGTGCGCGTGTGGGACGTGACCGGGCCGACACCCGACGCGGGCCAGGGCCGCGTTGTAGGCGAGGCAGGCGGCACAGCCACCAAGATCGATGGCGGTGCTGCGCCGTCTGGGGCCGCGCAGTCGTCGAGCGCTGTGGGACCTGGCATGGGCAAGAAGAAGGGCAAGGATGTCGTCGTCACGCCGGATCAGATTAGCGCTTTTCCGACGAAGAAGAGCCCCGTTTATAAGGTGAAGTTTACTAATATGAATTTGATCATTGCGGGAGGTGCGTATCTTCCTTGAGCGATGATTATTTCTTATATTCTTCTTCTTCTGCTCTGTCTTCCTCCCCATTTCTCTTCTGAATATGGACTTGAGATACCATCTCCCACATCCGAGCAATGGGAAGACAAAGGAACAACAAACCAAATCGTGTATTTCACAATACTAGCAACTATCTAGCTAGATAGATAGATACAGGCGTCGGGGGTAGGCTACTAGGCTAGGTTAGCCAGGACGGGTGTTTCTTTTAATTCTATTCTTATTTATTTCATTTTACTTTTTCGATCTGGCTAGTACAATCCCAAAAGCACACGCAGATTCATTCATTTATTCATTTACATCTATTCCTGGTCCGTATATAACCTGTATACTGTGCAACTAAGACTTCTTCAGCGACCCCGTCCGGTCCCCTTTTTGCGCAGCCAGCACGCCGGCCCCAGCCCCAGCCCCAGCCCCAGCCGCAGTCCCCGATCCAGACCGCATCGCAGCAGAAGCCTGCATATCAGCCACCTTGGGCGGCAGCACCAGGGCACTGCGATCATTGCGCTTGTAAAAGTCGACGAGGATCTGCGCTGTTTTGCTCGGCTGGTCCTCCTGGATGAAGTGGCCTGCTTCGGGGAAGACTTGGAGTTGGTATTTTCCTGTAGCGTCTCGTTAGTACGTCTTTGACTGAAAGACAGGAAGAAATAAGGGAAGGGAAGAAAAGACAAACCCTGCATCTGACCAATCATCAACTCCTTATCCAACCGGTCTGTCCCAGCCAACAGCAACAACTTGCCTCCCCTGGCTTCGAGAAACTTGCGACTGAGGCCTACGAACCAGTCTTCCCAGAAGGGCTTGGTAGCTGCTAGGTTGGTGCGCCAGACCCAGGGCTTTTGCGGGTCGGAGGGGGAGGACTCTTCGTCGAGGAGGGAGGGCACGGAGACGCGCGCGGAGGCCTTGTTGCGAATTGTGCGGGAGCGGGTGCTGATTTGTTTGCGATTAGCGGGCGTGGATAGAAAGAGGTGTTCTGTGGAGAGGATGCATTGCATACTGCCAGTCTATGCCTGATGCGACGGATGGGAAACGTGAGGGTCGTGTGGAGAGGTACTGTTCCATGCTTTGGAGGGCGTCTAATGCGGAGCCTGTATTTAACCGTGATTTGTTAGTGTGTGTAGATCATATAGTATAGACCAATGCTCGCTACACGAGTGAGCCAGGAGGAGAAAGTGCATACCCTCCACAACATCCAGCACTGCATACGCCAACAACTTAGCCCCCAGCTCGCCGCTCCGCGCAACGTCCGTGATGACCGCGCCCCCGAGGCTGTGGCCCACGAGGACCATATCCGGTGGCTTCTCCCAGTGCATGCGCGCGTGTGTCTCGCGGATGACGAAGACGAGGTCTTGGGAGAGCGTCTCCAGACGGAGATCCATGTTGTCGCCTTCCGCTTGTTCTTCTTCCCCATTTGTACCTGCTGTTTGGCCGTGCGCGCGGGCGTCGACGGAGAGGATGCCGGCGTTGGGGAGGATGTGGCGGATCTCGTCGGCGCAAGTCGCGAAGGAGAGACCCGACGAGCCTGCGCCGTGGTGCATGACGAAGAGCGGCGCGGAGGCGGCGGAGGGAGGCGTTAGATAGACATGGTGCGTGATGTGGGTGGCGGGGTTGGGGAGGAAGAGCTCCTGGGTGAAGAAGTCGGTCCAGGGGAGGGTGGATTGGGTTGTCCTATATCAATTAGTCTTCTAATATTACTTTTTGAAGAAAGAAGAAAGAGAACGGACCTGTCTGGCCGGGAAAATAGCTGGCGGCTGGGAGAGGGAACCACGGTGTTGGAGGACGAGACGGACGAGGACTCATGCTCCTCGTCGTCCTCCCGCGGCGGGTCCATGACAGGGACGGGTGGATCCGCGGGGAGTTGAGCGAGCTTGGCTTTGGCAAAGGAACGGAGAAGGTCACTCATGGGGAAGGGAGCAAGCAATATAGAATGTGTGGGCTGATCTGGCGATGTTGAAGTTTCCCCGAAGCCCAAGACGATGCGGGGGATTGTGTTATCTTATCGGTGTTGCTTATCTAATTATACAGATTATGCAGGGCATAATTATCGGCCTCAGGTATATAGACTCGTGACGTCACACATCACGGCCTTCGTCTTTTCTCCTCATCCACGTCCAACGTCCAACGTCCAACAATCCAATTCTATCGATATCGACCATGGACGGAGTGAAACAGAAGATTACCAAACCGCAGGCTAGCGTCAATCTTGTTCCGCTTACCTGTTTGAAGAATGCTAAATAAGCTTCATCGATTGAGTTATTGGCTCCCCCATGACCAATGACCTCATCACCACACCGATAGTCAGTTCCACGGCAATCGTGTTGTGTATGAGACTGTGTCACTTATTCTCCCATCATGACATCACCGCTGCTCATCAGGATCACCATGTCGACAGCCTCTTATCCTCCATCCTAGGCCCAACCACCGTCCATCGCCGTAACCATCGCATCCCATCGACATGTCGTCTCTCTGGCCGAAGAACCGCTCCCCATCGCGTGGGGGCAGTCGCAACCACAATAGAAATGGAAATGGAACTGGCGATAGTAATGATCAAGAGTCTGGACGACCGTCTGTATCTCGCGATCCCGACGAGCGCACTCGATTGTTACCGCATGGTCAACCTGGTTATCTGAGCCCGGACGATCCAGCCGTATGTCTTCCAACAGAATCTAACGAAATATCCCAAATTCCTGACAAAAGAGAAACGACAGGTCTCCCCATACAACCTCTGGTCTATCCGCGCCCTGCGCAGCATCACCGTCATCCTCTTCGCCGTGACCTTCATCTGGTGGACATTCCTCCTCGTCTCACTCTTCGTAACACCACCCGGCATGCACACCCGCGGATCAGGCTTCTTCGCCTTCGGCTTCACGACGCTCACGCTGGCGGGCCTCTCCATGAACCTTCTCCTCTTCGCCATCCCCTCCCTCCCAATGACAATCTGGGGCTCCATCCTCGCAGGCCTGCTCACAATCGACTGGATCATCATCCTGTCCGTGCCGCGCCTCCGCGTCGAAGAAGGCTGGGTCGGCATCGCCTCCGCCATCTGGGCAATGGTGCTCGCCCTCTTCTATGTCCTGCGCACCCGCTCCGTCGCCTGGGGCAAGCGCGAGGAAGAAGAGCGTCTCACCGGCCGCGAGGAGACCCGCCGTCCGCTCCGCGAATGGGTCGCCGTCTTCGGCGAGACCGTCACCATGGCTGTTCTTGTCCTCGTCGCGCTCCTCATCACCGCGACTCTCATCCTGCGCGCCCGTGACGCCTCCCTCGCGCCACCCGGAAAACGCTACTACGTTAACGGAGACACTTACCAAGTGCACCTCGCCTGCGTCGGCCCTCCACCCCCTTCCACGTCCGCCACCAACGAAACCCTCCCCACCGTCCTCCTCGAAGCAGGCGAAGGCCCCGTCGAAGACTCCCTGCAGCCCTTCCTAGACGACATGCGCCAAGCAGGCCACATCGCGCGCTACTGCTACTGGGACCGACCCGGCCTAGGATGGTCCGAGAACGCCCCATCACCGTACAGCGCAGGCATGGTAGCGGACGCACTCTCCGAGGCTCTCGCGCTAGCATCCACCACAGACAAGGACGCCGACCCCCGCGCCGAGGGACCCTGGGTGCTCGTCTCCGCCGGAGTCGGCAGCATCTACAGCCGCATCTTCGCCAGCAGACACCTCCTCCAGGTCCAGGGTCTGCTCCTGATCGACCCGCTGCACGAGCAGTACCTCAATAGTCGGATCGGGGCCCCAGGCCGAGGCTTCCTCCTCTGGCTGCGGGGCATCCTATCCCCGCTGGGTGTGGACAGACTAGCGGGTGCGATCTTCAAGGGCCGCACGCGCGAAGACCGCGTCTTCGGCCGCTCTGCGTACCAGGGTGGGAGGGCGATTCGCGCCAGACTGCAGGAGAACCTCGTGGCGCGGTCGCTGACGGCGTCGGAGATTCAGACGGCGCGGCATGTCCAGATGGCGGATACGCCGCTTGTGGTTGTTAGCTCCGGCGTGGAGGTCGATCGGAGTGAGCGCTGGGGGAAGGCGCAGGAGGAGTTGACGCGGGTGACGAGCAATTTGAAGCATTGGGATACGGTTGAGGGGGCGCCGCATGAGGTGTGGAGGGATGTGAAGGGACGGCAGGTTTTGGGGGAGAGGTTGCGGGCGTTGGTGAGGGGTGGGGGGGAGGATGTCTGATTGCTTTCCTGGTTGGTTATGTCGACGGGAGGTGTTGTGAGAACATATGTAGTGGATTCTTTGTTGAAGGGTGGAGGTGATAGGTTTGTATATTTGCCTTATGTCTTGATTTGTGAAAGGCCAGATTGAGATAAGCGAGGACTTGAACTGAACATGTCGTCTGTACATTACCCAATGAAGAGTATATGCCATCCATTCCAAAATGTCAAATGTTGATACCTAGGGTCCGATGCATCCTGGTTCATAGTATATCCTATTCCGATTGAAGATGCATTGAGGCAATGTCCGCTCTGACACTTAGATCAACCGGATCCATGCACTAGCTTATTTATTTATCCTAGGTAGAAAGCCCATCATAACCATCGTCATCCAGCCAACCATTCCATCATCAAACTCGGAGCTCGATTCGAGTGGGCGCTAGCGAGGAATAAGGATATCGAGAAAGATCGGGTCGAGTCGGATATTTACCGGGTCGGGGCACAGATACATTTCCCTCGCTATCTTTCCATCTTTCCCTTGACTAAACTTCCATCTCCGCCAACGACCCGAATCGGATAAACGGCGAGGCGATGCACCAGTCAAATCATTCTAGACTAGCTCCCTTGAACCGCTTAGCAAGTTGTTCACTGTCCGACCGGGGAGATTCTGCCCGGGCAGTGGCCAGGCGGCGTTTGCCCGGTGGGACCACTAGGGAGGGAGATGCGTCCCAGCGGCGCTTGGGGGGGCGCTCACCACTTTCCTGAAGAATTGTCACCAGCGTCGCCCATCCGGGGGTGTTGATCAGCTGCATTCCATCCACCGGCCGCTTCGACGTTGCCACGCGGGCCAGCAGCGCTTCCTCGTCCTGGAATGTGTCAATCGACTTCCATATAGGTGGGGAGGGAAGTAAGAACGGGGGGGGGGGGATGCTACCTTGTTGAATGTCGAGAGGGAGTGCAGGAAGCATAGAAGGTGAAAGTCGGACACCGCGCGGATCGCTTGGTCCGGATCCCCGTGGGACACCAGCTTCTGGGCCACATGGCGCAGCTCCTGGCTCTCGCCGATGACCTCGCGGTTTTCGATGGGGAACTTGCTGTCGGTGAAGAGGGGTGCCGTGGCCGCTCCCGTGGGGAACCCGTGCGTTAACGTTACCAGCAAAAACTCGACGGGGAAACTCGGCTTGGCGTTCTGTTGGGCACTGACGCCGTACTCGTTGATCTTGCGGTAGAAGACCTCGGGGATATAGCGAGACCGATTCTCCGGGTCGTCCTCCTCCGACTGCACCAGCATGACCGACGGCTCGGCGGATGGTTCGACAATGTCGGCCCGCACCATCTCCACGGCGCTCACCGAGGCCTGGTAAGAGCTGACGGAAATGGCGCCGGCGTCGTCGCCGCTGAGGACGCACGTCACGAAGTTGGACCCAAACCGACCCGTGCGGCTCCACTTGGTGGCTTTGGGATGCTGCGCCTGCAGCCGCGCGGCGAAGGCGATCTCCAGCGACGACAGATAGTACGAATCAATGTGGCGCTTGCAGACGACGGAGCCGTCGCCTTGACCGGCGTCCAGCAGGTCCGTGAAGATGACGCCGACCTTCTCCAGGCCGCAGAGGCGCGCAACCTCGTCCACCTCTTTCTCGTTGGCCCACTCGTGCAGCGTGACGCCGTCGAGCTCGTTCATCTGCGGCGGCTCGTAGATCGCCTGAACGACGGCCTTGACGCCGAGCGGGACCTCCGTGTACTCCTCGTACGTGCCGTATAAGAAGCCCAGGCGCTGGGCCCCGGACTTCCGCCAGAAGTCCAGCAGCGAGTTGATGAGGTCGGGGGAAGAGAACTCGACGTGGTCGACGGTGCGAAACTCCTGCGGCTGCAGACTGATGGCGCTGGGCTGACACTTGCTGCAGATTCCTTCGGGCCATTGGGGATGGCCCGATGGGCAGTCGCGTGCGACCCGGTAGAACGGCTCGCTGAGCGGGGGGATGAAGGACTGCTTCAATTCGGATTTGTTGGTGGCGGCGTTGATCTTGCGCATGTACGAGTGGAAGGACAGGTGTTTGATCTTTTTCTCCGCGAGATATTTCGGGTCGTAGGGTTCCAGCGGCATGCAATAGTCACACATTCCCTTGGGCCCGTGCTTGCACATCTTGGAGTCCAGCTTTCGTGGAATCTTACCATCCTTGCTGTCCAACCTGTTGTCCAGTGGCGACTGTTGCACGACCTCCCACGGATTCTTCCCCGAGACGGCGGGGGTCTCTTTCTGTGGCACGGGGGCGCCGTCTAGGCGCCGGGACGTGTCATTGCTGACGGTGTGGCCGTTGGCGGTGCCATCCTGGGGTCCTTTTTCGGTGTATCCAATAAAAAGTTTGTCGCCGTGCCTGCGTTGAAAGGTGTCAGCGAATCCCGCACCGACCGGGAACTGCGGGTCTCCGATGACCGGCTAACCTTAGACCGACTTGTTCGATGGCAACGCCATCGAGAGTATTCAGAAACCGTTCCTCGCCACCAGTACCGATCGGTCGGTTGGACAGGCAGACCGATGATGGATCCACCTCGGAGGGAAGATGCTCCACGACCTAGGAGTGCGAAGAAGTCAGCGCGCTGTGATCTCCGCCCAAAGACCAGTGAGGGGTTTCGTTCACCTTCTCGTGGAGGGTGGGGAAAAGGTCCTTGGGGCTAACGGTGAGCCGGAACTGGCCATTTCGGCTTTCGAATCGGAGGATAATAGGGCGTTCCGTCATGGTGTCGAGATGCAGTTGGTGATGGGACGGCGAGGAGGGCGACGTAGGAGGGGAAACCGATGGCTCACGGCAATGGTGGAATGGGAGGATTAATCATTCAATCGTCAAGAGGGTTGCAGGTAATCAGTCAAACGGGACCATGGCGTTCGAGAGAAAGACAGATAGGGTAGGGGAATGAAAGAGAAGAAGAGTTGGTGGAAGGGAAAGACAGTAAGCTGAAGAGGGAAGAAAGAGAAGCTGAAGA
This sequence comes from Aspergillus campestris IBT 28561, assembly GCF_002847485.1. Classification (NCBI taxonomy): domain Eukaryota; kingdom Fungi; phylum Ascomycota; class Eurotiomycetes; order Eurotiales; family Aspergillaceae; genus Aspergillus; species Aspergillus campestris. The sequence continues at coordinate 540,257 of NW_020194340.1, read as the reverse complement.
AAGCGGAGGTTTGAAAGGAGCTCAAGGCTTATCGTCATCGGTATGGTGGTTACCATTGTTACCGTATGATATTGGGGGGGTATGACGTATTTGGAGTAATCTGGTTACCCGCCATACTTACCTTCGGACTACGGAGTACTCACTATAGAGGTTTATAGAGTAGGGGAAATAGCAGCCTCATTCTTACATATACAAACTACATGATAATTATAGTTCAAAGTGTCATGATTAGAAGGCTGTCTTCTACTTTAAACTTGAATAATTCAATTCGTGTGGTAGATTGCCTCGTGTTATGTCTCTCGTCCACAGTGATCAGTTTGACCATATACTGTAGCCCTAAACACGAAGAACTAACCACGGCACATCTAGCTGGTCAAATCTCCCAACCCGATAAACCGGACACATAAGCCTTCATGAAAGGTAAAGACCGTGCTGGATCATTTGACCTCTGCCGAGTCTCCGAAATATCGGTCATCTTGTTTGACATATAAGATACTTGCTCCGGTAGGGCTTGGTAGGACGCGCGGAGAAAAGATTTTATAGTATGCTATGAGAGCAATAATCAATTCCAAATCTCGGCATTTCTCTGGAGCCTCACCCTGTATCGTCCGAGATTTTGATTTATATACGTCTGATGCGTCCCTGCAAGGGAGATCACACCAAGAGCTAGAAAGGATCACGATGAGATTAAACTACGGAGTAGTATTGCGGACCTATCCTGACTTGCCATGGCTCTCGAAAAAGCAACGCACAACTTTTCCCCTTTGGAACGGACAAGGCTCTTCTTATATCCAAGGAATGTCGATCTGCAGGTATCAAAACAATCCGACAAGGATAAGGTCGTTTTATCTCCGAGTCCCAAAGGCAGCCCAGTACACTTGATCAGTCTCCCATCACTACTCCCACAATATCATAGAGACCGATAATTTAAGTATATGCATTCATTAATTATTCAAGAGGATCTAGATGTATACCCATCATGACCACACCGGGTATAAAATATAAGAGAGTCTGACAGCGCGTTGCCATAATCAGAGGATGGTGCACTTCTTGGGCAATCCACACGGACCCCCCTCCTCGCTCTTCGCCGCACGGCTCGCCTGCTGCTCTCCGCTCGGGCGGCTATTCTTCTGCGGGGGTTGTTGTTGTTGTTTTTGCTGGTTTTGTTGTGTTTGCGAGGGCTGGGATGAGGCGGCCGTGGCAGTGTTGCTATCATGTAGTCACGCGTGGTTGACACGAGCAACGTGCTCGTAGAAGGCCTTGCCTTGGCTCTCGGCGAGCTCGAGCTCCAGGGGAGTGGGCTGGCGCGAACCGTCGGGGCCCTGCATGTCTCAGTCAGATCTGACATCCTAACCAGGTAAAAGATAAGAGTAAAGAAGAGGAGATACATACGGCAAAAGTACCCGCACCCCAAGCACTGCCACCGTGGACCTCATTCAAGTTGGCCAGCAGAGGGAAGACAGTCTTGTATCCAAGCGGCACATAGATGAAGCCGTGGTGGGCCAGGGTCGACATAGCCGCCAGACAAGTGGACTCCTGACCACCGCCCTGGGTACCGGTCGAGACGAACAGACCGGCGTACTTACCCCAGTAGCCGCCCGAGGCCCAGATGCCACCGGTGCGGTCCCAGAAGGCCTTCCACTGGGCGGGGAAGTTACCGTAGCGGGTGGGGATGCCGAAGAGCACGGCGTCGTAGTCCTTGACGGTGTCGACTGTGGCGACGGGGTGGCTGGCCTTTGCGGGAGCGTGCATTTTGGTCAGGGCGTCCTCTGGGAGGGTCTCGGCGATTTGGTAGATGTCGGCTGTGCCACCCACGGCTTCGATGCCTTTCTTTTCGGCTTCGGCCAGCTTGACGATGTGGCCGTACATCGAGTACTGGATGGGATGGGTTGGTTAGTTTCTTCTCCCCCAGGATATTGAGTTTAGATGAGGGGAGGTATACATAGATGATAGCGATCTTGGGAGCCATTGTGACGGATTCGATTGATTGAATTGAATTGAAAAGAAGAGCTGAGGAGAGAGTCAATGCAGAGAGAAGATGCAGATAGAATATTGGATACTGCCAAGTGATGAGGGGAGGTAGGGAAGTTATATAGAAAGGCAGAACCCCTCCACTGGAGCTCAGCGTCCCACTTCTCCATCGTTACCAAGCCGAGTGTCAGCATCCTGTAATCGACTGAAAGTGGGGCTTTTCTGATGTAACTCCAATCATGTCGCGTTTCTCCCACTTAGTCGACTCTGACCGATCGTTGACAAATGAACAAGATCGGCAGTATGAACCTGTTTCTCTCTCTCTTTTGATGAACAAGGGTGGTGCATATTATTAACGATCAATAATAGATTATGAATACCAGTCTAGATCCAACTGATCATCGCGTTCTTTTATTTGAGTCTCTGTTCTAGTATATTCCCCATGATGGAGTTCTAAGCTACCAAGCTGTTTGCAGAGATCGTGATGTCATCTGTCGATCCACTTAGTGGCACCACCAAAATCTAGAAAACTAAATACAACCGAATTCCAGATGAAAATGTTTCCGCTTGGTACATTTCAGGATAAACCATTGGTTATTGCGGATATGGTATGCAGCATACCGAATTGTACCATGTTCATATAGATAACAACAACAAGAATAATAGATCATAATACATGGGTCAAGCTACCACGGGGTATCGAGGGATGGAAACCAATCTCCGAAAAAAAAGCCCAAAAAGAAAGCACAAAACAAGAAAAACCCAGCTCTAAACTATCCCCGTCCGCGCCCCCGATACCGTCCCCGCATGAATCCCCCACCGCGCCCACGCTCGCTGCGCCATTCGCGTTCCCGCTCCTTCTCCTTCTCCTGCTCCTCCCGGATCAACACCCGCTCCTGTTCCCGTTCCTCCTCCGTCTTCTCCACGCGCATCGACGGCGGCGGCAGGTTCTCCGACCACCGCGCATGTGCCGACTGGCACGCCTTGCCATCGGGACAGAACCCGGCCAAGTAGAAGGGACATAACCGTCGGCGGACGTGGCGTTTGGCGCACAGCGGTCCCAGCGGGCAGAACCCCCGATCGTAGTGCTCACAGGGCGGCAGACGCGCCTCCTCGCGCACGTGCTGGTACAGGCAGTCGTCGCCATTGGGACAGTAGCCGGACCGCGAGAAGGACTGGCACTCGGGCATGCGCCGCAGGTTGTATTCGTGGAGATACTCGCACTTCAGCCCCTTCTTGCAGAGCCCCTTGAGGAAATGTTTGCACACCAGCGACCCGTGCGTGGTCGACGGGGCCAGCCCCGATGCCGTGGTCGTGGAGGTAGTGACGCGTGACGGCGTCGGGTGGCGATCTGGGCAGGCGGGTCCTAGCGGACAGTGGCCTTCGCTGTAGGCCTTGCACACCGGCACGTCGCTGGCCAACCCGAAGCCAAAACTCTTGCGTAGGAACGGGGCGAAGGAGAGCTCGTCATAGTTGGGATCACGCGTCCGGTCGGTGGAGAGGATTTGCGCCGCCGTATGGTGCACGTCGGTCGTCATGATGGGCGTCGGAGGGAGGAGATGTGGTGATGATGAGGTGTGAAGCCTGGTGTGACCAACGGATAGGTTGCGTTGAGGACAACAGATAGGAGGTAATCCGTTGTTTAACTGGAAATCCTGGTTGATATCAATACCTCCGCCGGATTGAACACCCGGTTATTGAATGTCGCGGGCGAAACGGGGAGATGTTGGAGTTGGAGATGGAGCAAGACGAAGAAACGTGAACTTATCGACAATATTGACGAAAATGGAAGGCGGTGGCAATTTACCCACACCTCACCCAGCTCCCTCGAGTCCACGTGACTCGCTAATCACTATATAGTTCTACACCCAAAGATCATCGTGCAACAAAAATATATATAATCATTTGGCTTCTTTAAACAACCACCACACCTGCAAATTTCTAATAAACCATATGAGATTTTTAGTAATGATGGACTAAAGGACTACGAGTGTGGTAAATTTAATTTTGAAGCTAATACCTAGTATACTAGCCCTTCGCGATCAGAATTGCTTGTACACGCCGCGGCATAGACTCCACTAACCAGTCAAACTTGCCCTATTTCCTCCCACGCTTGCTCAATTATGGTTCTAAAATGAGGACTAAAATCCGCGTTGATTTTTCCATATGACTATATATTAGGACCAATCTCATAGATGCGTTGTTTAAGCATGGCCCGCGCGTGTTTAATGGGGTTGGAATCCGGTGAGTATGGTGGCCAGTCTACACGAAATGCCGTGATCATGAAACCATTCTTAGTTAACCAACTAATAAACAACTGGCTACAATATACTCTTAGCCGCTGCGCCAAAACGCTGATCAGCGTTTGGTGCTGAGCCCAACCCGACTGATATCTCCAATAATCAAAAGACATCGTGCCACTTTTGCGCTCTGTGCGTAATCATATGACATCTTATATTGCGACATCTACCAAATCATGGCAGATAGCGTAATTAAGCATGACATGTATACTATATATGTCATCAGTTGCTAAAATAGAGTACGAGTTTCAGTACTCAATAGTAATATTGATCAAAATATTAGAGTACAGAATAGGACATTGTGATATCGACAGCCTTTGCATTCGCACAGCAGTACAGGGAAACACAGTCAACCATAACCCAAAAAAACCCATACCAAGACTTTCTGGGCATGGCGCGCTTATCTAGCACTAATGATCCATGTCTAGTTAGACGATATATTCCGAGGATATTCAGTGATATGGATAGTTGACTAACCTCGCAATATCCGGTGCCGGGAATAGGCCCGCGGGAAAAGTCACAGCAGTTGCGCTGTTTAAGACCAGTCATTAATTGTATTGCCTCAAAAACTGTGTGAATGGAGACATAAACTTACATCTGTGCAGGCATCGCCAGCCCAGCAAAGTCCCTGGGTTTGGAAATTGCTGAGAGTTTCACCTGCGGACTGCCCTTGAAGGTTGGTGTCGGCGCTAGGAGCCGCCGCCAGGATGGAGGCAAAGAAAGAGGTGAAAACGACGAGAGATTTGAACTGCATTTTGGATGGTAATGTCTGATGCTATGGGAAGCTCGGGGAAAGTTGGAGCCTGAGAATATTGAGAATATTGAGAGAGACGGATGGTTGATTGATGAGATACTATTCACCTGGGGTAGTAGCCTCTTTTTATACCTGATGTCTATGGGGTCAACTCTGAGAAGTGATATATTAGGGCTCGATTATTTCGAGCTCTTCAACTCATTCCATTCCTTTGCTGTTCTAAGTCTTTATTCATCCTTGATATACTAAGGAATGTCTGGACCGGGCGACATCCCGACATTCCATTCCCAGATCACACAGCTTGTTGAGGATAAGAATGATATCTTTATGTTTTGGCTTTGCTATCCGCTGTGTCAAGCAATGAAAGATTTGCATGTTAGGGTTTGTATAGAATATCTAGGTTCTCTCTCTATCCCCCATGCGCTTACTACCTTATTAAAGGCACCTATGATTCTACTATCCGATCCCATGTTGTTCCAATAAATTCGAGTCTCCTTCTTGTCGGGAATGTGAGATAGCAACTCCTCTTTAGTAATGAATATAATGTGCCCGAAAATCTTTCTCTATATACGGTATAGTCTAATGGAGTACCCATGGACAATGGTTCAGGTGTATAGAATGAACATACCATCCCTTCTATCACTGGAAGTTTTCCAAGTATTCACCTGCCTGGGAGCTGGAAGAGATGGTCGGCATAGGAGGGAAAGTGTGCATCTTGCTCATTGCGATTTGCATGACCGTGCTCATTATAACGCCCTCCGTGCTAGTCGCGGATGAGGGTTGAGAGACCAGCTTGATAGCCTCACTTTAGTGCGTGTGTCATTCCTTTTTTAAAGTATCGGCTGTACAAACAGGTTTAAATTCCGGAGAATGGAGGGGGAGACGTAGAGGAAGAGAGAGAAATGTGCACTGTATTGGTATGCTGTGGCTGGCTGTGACATCATGAATGGCTTTTATAACCATCTATCTGTCCTCGTATTTGGACCCGGGGGATGATGATCAGCACGCGAAGTCTCGAACTTGATGAATGATCATTGAACAGTAAGGAGTGGAGTCTAGCAACACCATACTTGAACCGTTGAATGAAAGAATCCTGCAGTTACAGTTGGGCATATCAGGTTAAGTTCCATACCAAACGCTGGCCAGCGTTTTGGCGTAGGGGGTAAGAGATTCTCCATTCGAGGAGTACATGATCGCTGAATAGGGAAGTTTTCTCAGCTGCGGCCGGAATTCCTGGACTTCATGGTTTCCATGAGAGTAAAGAAAATCAAGACACTGTGGATGATCTCTATTATTTGGCTCATTTGCCTATATATCTTAGTTCCAATAAAAGATGCAGCTAGACAGGCTAGATGACTGGTAAGAGAAAGCTTATAGTAGGGCTACTGTTTTCTGTAACATCAATATTTGCGAGGAATGACTGCATGAGAGAAATACCAGCCTATCCCATCGAGAGAACTATAACCAGACCAACTGGGCCCCTCCCATGGATTGACTGGGGTCAGTAAAAGGGATAAAATATGGGAGATCGGCATACCGCCTGCCTTGATACCCTAAAGGCGAAGTATGATAGCCCCCAGGGCTCCCCCTGAGTTAAGAAATGTGAGTGAGTGAGGGCCACAACGGACTAGAACTTTAGTACAGTCCCAGTACATACCTCGAAATTGCTGGGGACTCACTTGAATCCTCCCCAGCTTAATTCCAAGAGCCGGAATGCTGTCAGTACTGGAAATGACATCGTGTTTCGGGGCCGAAGTTGCGGTCGAAGCAAACACCGGTAGTTATTGAATGTTGATCATTTGGCACAACAGACGCAAAGTAAAACAAGGACTAGCAATTGTTCGGCCGAAGACATGAAATTAATTGAATGTGGAATGCGCCTTTTCAGAGTGCCTCTCGCATTGGCGTACGGCCATATATGGACTGGCGTAGGCACCGAACGATCTTGTAGCTAGATATGATTTGCTATCGTAATAGGCCGTATATTGTTGGGTATATCAGTCAGGTTAAGCCCTATACCGAACGTTGGCCAACGTTTTGGCGTAGCGGCCTTGAGATATATGCAATAGAGAATATTGGAAGAGAAATAGTAGAACCGGCACCCAACTTACAGATTCAATCAATGGCATTCTACGAAAGTGATATATTCTTCAATTCAAATATCCCGTTGTGAAATCCGCTACTCTTTTCGGTCCAAGCGACCTCTCAGATTACCATCATCCAAGAAACTACCCCACATAGCCGCTTCGAAGAGGCGATTCACCTGCCAGGCATGGTGGCTCGCATGAGCGAGTGACCAGGCCAAATCATCCACTAATCCATGCGCATACATCACTGCCATAGTGATTCTCAATTCTTCCGCAATCTCGTCTTCTTCGACCTCGGACACCACTCCTGCCGTGACGTATTGCAGAAGGCGGCCGGAGAGAAGCCACCAACATTCATCGAATATATCCTGCTCACTGCTGGATTTGGCGCGTTGCTGTACTTGATCGCATCGTTCAAGGCCGTTGCAAGCAGTAGCCAAATGCCTACTGAACCCTGTGGTGCGGAAATCCACATCGAACGCCTCTTCAAGGTCCGCTTCCCTTTGGCCTCCCGCAGTCCGTCTGACTTTCGAAAAGCCAAGCAATGCGCGTCGCAGGAATCCGTGCCTATTATTCACAATATGCCAGGTAAATAATATGGAAACCATCCGGACTCCTGAGTCTGACCACCGCTCAGTATACATCCGCCCGCACGAGTGCGCATACGCATCATACACCCGTTGCAACGCTTCCTCGGTGACAATTCCAGTGTCTGTCACATCTGCAGTACCCAAGACACTGTTGGCTAGCTCGGAATTGTAGAGGTCGGATCCTACGTCGACGATATCGGTTTGCGGGTTGCTGAAGACAAAATCATGCATCAGTGCCGCTGGATCGAATCCCCGGGCTGCTGCCTCCCCTGCGGGTCGTGTGCTCCAATCAGCATGTTGACCATGCCGATGCCAAAAAGCGTATTATTCGTCAACAAGGGCGCCGGCCAGTTCTCAATGTGCAGGGTTTCAATCACTTTTGCTGATGTCATTGTTAAACCGTTTCCTTTGCTTGGGAGAATACGCCCGAGCTTGTGTTGATCTTCGCGCGCGCCATCTTTCCAGATCTTCACTCAGGGTTAGGTCCACAATGGCTTTCTTTGTTTCGGCTGGGTTCTCGAGGGTCTCGAAGGCTCGCATGAGAATGTTAATGCCTTCTTTTATTAGGCGCTCGAAATTTTGGACGTCTCCGTCACCGATCAGCTTGTGGAGCTCTGAATAGCCAGTCACTGTGGCACGCATCGTACACCAATAGGGCTCATCTATCTGGTCCGACAATCGAGTCCTTCCCTTGATGTCTTGGTTTATCAAAGACTTAGGGGAGATCGACAGCTCCCTTGCTTCCTCACACTGGGGTACACTACCAGCGATAATTGCCATAACTAATTACTAATGATTCAAGGCTTCAAAGGATATCAAAACCAGCAGAAGCAAAAGCAGGCGTGATCGTCAATTGCGAGACACCAGAGCGCTTTTCGCCCCGATATCTCCCTCTCTTTATAGTTCCTTCGAGAGCACTTCCCTAGCATATATCTCTTTGACTTAATAGGCTCACTAACACACGATTATTCACTGAACTTGCCACAGCAAGGTTTGTTTCCCCCAATATGGGTGGTCGATGCAGATACGAGCAAAACTTACTCAGTTATCCCATCCGAGTAATCTTCACATGAACCATCTTTTTCATGGGATCTTATCAGATTTTAGACACGAGATGCTCCTCCGAGCCAGTGCTTGGTTATACCTGTTTTCTCACGTGTAGGGTGGGTTGCATCACCGTACTCGAAGACAGACGAAGTCTTGATATTGCCTGGCGTAAACCGTCCTCTTTATAATAGATACATAGTAGATAGGTAGGTGTTAGGTGTTAAACTAGAAGATCCTTCCGTAAGCGCAGCCGGTGACACAATTTCCAGCCGTAGGGTTGCATCATCGATGTATGTCCTAACTAGACCTGAGCCTTCTTAAGGCTGTGTTCGTATAGTCTCCGGTATACACCGGAGAACATACGGATATACTTATCTTGTGCGCTTATATTAGATTATAGTATGCAATTAGTTTACTTATGAAGTAGATTGGAGCTCGTTGAAAGGTCAGATCGTCGGGGATTTCGGTTATGGTGGGTTGTTGGATGTTATGGGATGTGCGGGGGTGGATGCCCCGGGTTATACTAGGTCATGCTATGGAAAGATGGGATGGTTTGTCCATTGTAGATGGAAGTAGATTCCGCTGGTGTCTCTGTCTATGATGAACTGGAGATACGGCGTCTACGACATCCTTATTCAGCAATGGACGAGTTACCTCGACATCTCGCTACAGACTACTGACAATGGTGATATCTGGGTTGTAACCAGAGAGACCTCTCACTCTACACGTCCATGATCGAACAACACATGCAGCGGAGGATAGTCAATCTCACTGGCGCAGTTGGAAGTGTGCCACGAACCAGGGGGCCTGTCAGCCTACCGTCAGCGGAATACGGGCCCTCTAATTACTGAGCAAGTGAGGACCGAAGCTCCATTCGCCGCATCGTGACTTGGGTAGTTTTGACTATCTGTCTGCCCACGATGCCCTTCCGCGGTAGGCAACTGCTTCCGATAAAGATCACATGGCCTAGAATTCTAGGCTAGGATCCCCATTCCCTGTCACCGTACTTACTTCCCGCGGTGTGTCTCGAGGACCAGACGGATACCCTGCATTAGGGAGTGACCCCGAGCGAGCGACGACAACAACCAGTCAAAGTGGCGGCGTCGAGACTCGCAGTCTGTCATGCGGGGGAAAAGGAAAATCCCTTAGTCACTCGGACTAGGCGGCGCTTGCATTCTCTCCGTCCCCACATCTGCTGGTAGGGGCAAAAAGCAACTTCCAGGCTAGAGGCGAGTGCGAAAAAGCAAAACGACACCAAGAGGAAAGACGGGGAGAATAAATAGAGCATCGCCTCCCAACAGATCGTCCGGTCTAGGTAGAAACCAGCACTAGTCCCTGACCTTGAGTGAAGATTTTTTCCCCCTCATCGTCTGGCCATCCTCCTCTCCGCTTCTTTTGCGCGGTCAAACCTCCCGACAACCATGGCTGTTACTGGAGATCCACCCACGGAGCCTGGGTTTGGGTGTGAAAAGGAATGAACGAGGTTGGTGCGACCAATTACCGCCAGAGCTTTTCTCACCGAGGTCTGGCATGAACTTAAGCCAGCATGATCCTGTCCGTCGAGAGGCTGCCAGGGCATCCAATAATAGCATCTTCGTGATCTGGGGGATCCGATCTGGGGGGCAAAGTCCGTCGTCACTGTGCGATTCGGGCCGCAACCAGCTGGTCACAATGACAAGCGATGGTTCCCCGTATCGAGGATCCGATTCAACCAGCTGGGATCCATCAGATGAAGTCCGTCCAACCGTCAATCACTCACGTCGTCAATCGCTTTGTCGAGAGGCAACCTCGTAGTTATCGGGAGGCGGGGGAGTCCGACGTATCATATGAGAGTAAACTGGGCGTAGATTATGATTGACGGACCGAGCTGCACGGTGAATTCGAGGGAGGTCATGTCATTCTGCTTTTGGGCGAGCTGATCGGGTTGCCTTTCATTTATTTTATTGTTTACTTATTAATTTATTCAATCTTTGGGTCCACCCAGCTCTTTGTTTGTGACTTGGGCCGTTGTCCACAAGATGTGTGTAGGATTGGAATCCATGGGGCGTTCTCGATGGGATTACCCCACAGTCCAATGGGTCTGGAATGAATATATGAAAAAGATATAAATCAATAACCACCGAGGGGGAACAAGAACTATGACGGAGAACGGAGGGAAAGAAGAGAGAGAGAGAAAGAGAAAGCTGGAGAAGAAGGAACCCCACACGTGACAGTGAGCTGATTGGGGCAGTTGCGCTTCATCCATTCATCTCCATCTTCATCTTCATCTTGTCTTCGTCTTCTTTCTTCTGCTTCGTCCAGACTTTTCTTTGACTTCTCTTTTTATTTTTGTATTTATTTGCCTTCCTGACAATCTCCCATTTTCTTGGTCACTTCTATACCTCAACCCTTCCTCGCAGAATCCCCATGTTCTCCGGCTCCCTCTTTCCCCACTGGCGCCGCAAGGCCGCCGAACGCTCTAGCAGCAGCTCATACGAGGTCCCCTTCTTCCTCAACGCCGCTTACTATCCCAATTGGCGGATCTATCGCAAGCAACCGCCGTCATCCCTCCGCCTGGGCTTTATTTCTCACATTTTCTACGCGTTTGCCTGGTACTAAACATACTCACATTGCATACCGATACGTATATACATCCCCACGGGGGATCCGGTCGGGTCACTGGTTAACCAACTCCTTTTTCTTCTCTCTAGGGTCAAAGAAGACGGAACGGTCTATGTATTCTACCCCGTGGTGCATGTGGGATACAGTCAAGCTGACTCTGCCAGTTGAGCGATGAGTGGGCCGACACACAGATGCCGGTAGACGGCACCCAGGGCTGCCTCCGGGCGTTCGCGCAGATGAAGCAGCAGTACTCGAAGATGAAGATCATCCTCTCCGTCGGAGGCGGCGGGAAGGGGAGCGAGAACTTCGCCGGCGTGGCTCGGAGCCAATCCCGCGTCGAGACATTCGTGCGCACCGCCCGCGCCTTGGTCGACCAGTTCGGACTCGACGGCATCGACAGTGGGTTTCCTGCTCTCCTTGGTTGAGATCCACAATGGTGAACAGTCGGTATTGACTCCACGCTTTAGTTGACTGGGAGCACCCCTCGGATCCGCAGCAGGGTCAGGATTACGTTCGACTGTTGGCGCGACTTCGGGAGGGGTTGCCGACGCCGCGGTATGTATTGGCGACGTGTCTGCCAGCGGGCCAGTGGGCTCTCCGCAACATCGATCTCGGCAAGGCGTCGCTGTACGTCGATCTACTGAACATCATGGCGTACGATTTCGCTGGTCCCTGGGCCAATGAGACGGGCCATCAGGCCCAGCTGTATGGGCGCTCCAACGGCGCCATCTCGTGTCAGTCATCTGTCAACTACGTGCTGCACCAAGGGGTCGATCCGAAGAAGCTCCTGCTGGGGGTGCCCGCGTACGGGCGGTCGTTCTTGGGGAGCAGCAATACCGGACAACGGTACGCGGGGTGCGGTGGAGAGGACGGCGTCTTCGACTACAGCGACCTACCGCGACCGGGGGCCAAAGAGCACCACGACGACAAGGCGGGTGCGGCCTGGTGTTCTGGGGGGGATGGTGGGTTTGTGACGTACGACACGCCGCGGACGGTGCAAGCCAAGGCCAAGTTTGTCACCAAGACGAAGCTGGGGGGATTGTTTTATTGGCATATCGGCGGGGATGCACGGGGTTCGCGGAGTTTGATTGAGACGGGATATAATTCATTGCATGATCTTTGAATGGGGAGCCTTTCAACCAGACGAAAAAAGGGAAGGAAAAAATAAGAGAGAAAGAGAGAAAGAGAGAAAGAGAGAAAGCGAGAAAGCGAGAAAGCGAGAAAGCGAGAAAGAAAGAAAGAAAGAAAGAAAGAAAACAAAAAAGCAGAATGAAGAATCAAAATGGGCGGCTTCTTGATTTATGGCAGCAATATTCATGACGAAAGGATCAGGGGGAGGGACCGGGGGGAACAGCGATTGCTTTAAATAACTAGTACAGAGTACAGAGTACCCCCGGACAGTCTATAAGTATACACAGTACTATTGTTAGTTTGGTTTAGTCTATTTCATCCTTATTTATCATTTCTCAGTTCTTATTTACTATTTGTTGCTCATTTTCAACTGATAAGACGATGAAAAGCAATTTGCCTGTTTGCAGCGTCCTGTATGTACCTCGATTAGTTCGGTACTGACTAGCGGTGTGATAAGCATCACTTTTAACTTGGTATATTCCTTCTAGATAAACTAGACTTACTGATATCTAGGTGGGTACGGAGTACAATAGTACTATAGTATAAATAATTCTCCAAACTAGATAGATATTATATAGGAGGTATACTCAGATCAATCTTAGAATTGAACAGGTAGGTGGCTGGATACCCAGGTTAGGTACATCAAACAGATCATCAATGTTTGTAACTAGACAAAGCTACCATATCGATCACGTTTCTCTTTCTGCTGGAGCACGCCATAGGAGTCGGACTTACTGTAGTACTTTACTTTACTTTACTTTACTTTGACTACTTTATCTTACCTTACCGTGGGTACCTCTGGGATCTATGTATACTTGTATACACTACTGACAGGCTAGCGATAACGACAAACAAGGATTCGATAGCATCATTTTTGCCCGGGGAATGGCTTTTTTTATTTTGTGGATAGACTAGATACCTAGAACAATTTGTTGATCTACTCAATTGACAAGAGGGAGGATAAAAGAGAGAGAAAACCATCAAGCATCTGTGTCATTACATTATGTCGATCTCGCGTAACTACATTTGGTCTCTTTGCCTTTCCCTTCAGAAATGAATAAAAGGGGGGAAAGGGTCCCGATCAATATAGATGAAAGAAGAGGCCAGAGAAAGTAAACAGTTCTGTAGGCTAGACCTGGGATAGGGAATCGAGAGAGAGAGAGAAAAAAAAAACATGAAGAAGGACATTAAAAATCAAAGAAAAGAAGAAAATGAGTTAATGAAAACAAAACAGGATATGATATCAACGACATGATTTACTCAATCAATCAATCTAGCAAAGTTCAAAGAAAAAAGACGAAGAAAGGAAGAAGAAGAAGAAGACAGATCAATCACTTCCCTTCAGAATCTCGCCCACATCCAAATCCACCTGCAACTTATTCGCCGCCAGCGCAGCCGCGAAATAAGGCAGATCCTGGCCGTTGTAGGTCGTCGAGTTGCCCGTGATGTCGACGGGGATGATGTTGTTCTTGTACTTGGGGAGCAGCTTGGTGACGGCCATCAGGTCCGTATTGGCGGACATGTCGAGGGTGTTGTCGCCGGGCTTGAGGACGAGTTCGTTGAGGAAGGATTGGCCGATGGGTTTGCCGTCGACGGTGAGGTCGAGGGTTACGTTGCCCTGGACATTATTGTTAGAATTGTTGTTGTTATTGTTGGTTTGGGAAAGATGGGGTGGCATACCATGGTGATTGTCATGACGGATGGGTTGGGAATGAAAACTTCGCCCTTGAGGTTGGAGCCGTTGGGGCCCTTGGCGAGGTGCATCTTGCTGAGTTTGAAGCCCTCGAGCTTGTTCAGGCCTGTGATGGTCAGTCATACTGATCTTGATAGTGACAGAGTGGTAGTGGACCCACCCTTCATGGTGACGGTCTTGTTGTAAGTCACGTCGATAGTCGGCAGAGCCCCCTGCTTCAGGTTGGGCACGCCATAAACATTGAGCTTAACCTCCTTCTCGAGCATCACCGCCTTGGAGAAGTCCTTGAAGGCATCCACGCTGGCCAGGTCCAAGCGCTGATCGATGTCCATCTTCGTGCCATCATTGGCCTTGATCTCCGGCACGCGGACCGTCGCGAACGCGGCGGACCCGAGCAGCGACACTGCGGCATCGAAGGCGAAGATCGTCGGGTGGAAGATGCTGTCTGTGCCGATCACCTGGGTCTGTTTCAAGGTGAAGGCGTCCGTCGCAGGCTCCGTGATGGCCATCGCGGTGATCTTCAGAGTGGACTCGTTGATATCATCCTGCGCGATGTTCGGATATCCGACGTACACACTGCCTCAGACAAGGCATTATTAGTTTCTGCCCGGATTCGCAATTCAATTCAACCAGGGGAACATACACAGGAAGAGCGATCACCAGGACGACCGCGATGAAGATGATAACGTGGACCCACCACCAGCGCTTAAAGTGAGCGGCCACTCGCCGCCCAAGCGAGGGCCTCGACGACACATCGCTCACGCCCACCGCAGTGACCCCAGCTTTAGACATGTTGGGATCGATGCGAGTGGTGAAGGGTGAGGTGGACTGGTACTGGAATCAAGTAAACTGTGAGGGTCAGTGTGACGTAACACAGGAGAGAACTTTGTTACTCAAGCGACCAATATGAGGACGAGAAACAAAAGCCACCAGAACGGGGGGAGGAGAGCGGGGATTGCTGGGCAGTTGCTGGGCATTTGAGAGACGAACCGATGGTTGAGGGCGAAGAGGCTGATTTCAGCTCTGGATGTCCTGTCTGGGAAGGGTTAGTGACGGTTTCATTGACGACTGAGAAGGCCCATTTGAGATTAATGGTGAGAGAACGCTGACCTCTGAGGGGAGGGTTCTGCCAAACGGTTGAATGAGAGTGACCGTGAGATGAGGAAACTATCTAGCTATAAGAGAGAAACGAACGAAACGATAGTATCCCAAGTTTACCGAAAGCAACAGACCGTCCACGTCCCTTTCAAACAGAATCCAAAGCAAAGAGAACCGGAAATGGGACCCGCCAGACCATTGCAGGTCCCCAGGGCAATATATCTACTCCGGACAATCTTAAAAGAGGGCCAGACAGACCATCACATGTCTCCACCAGACAGTTCAAAGTGGTTTAGTTACTCGAGTCCAGCACCGCGGACCTTCTTTTAGTGTACGAAACTCGTGCAGAAGACACCTTCCACGCTGGCCGGGGTCGGGAGCTAGCTACACTGGAAGGCCCAACGCTCCAAAAAAAAGGGGGCAACGAAGGGACATTACTTAGTTAGTGGCATGGGCAATCTGTCAATCTCTGCAGACCTCGGCGGAGGATCACCATTTCCCGCGACATGGTTCTGAACCGGTTGATATCTGTTTCAAACAAACAAACCCTCGAGATATTTTCGGAACTTGTTGGAACCTAGGGATGATAAACCGAGGCAGGTGCCGTTTGTCAGACCGAAAAAGAAAAAGACAAGAAAGTCAAAAGAGAGGGCCACGGTGCATGTCAAGGAAGGTCAGATGGCAAAAACGACCAGTATCGGCGTCGAGAGCGATTGGTGGACCTGGGCAGAACTTTTCTCTCTTCCCTGTACTCTTACACCGGGCAGGCGATGCAACCCAACCTAGCGCGGGGCGGGGGGGGGGGGGGGGTGCGTGCCTCGCCTATTTCCCCAAATTTCCCCATGGGCGATCGGAGACTTGGCGGGAGCCAGGATCTCATTGGGCTCAAACTGAGACTAGCAAGCATCCAGATATCCCGAATGGGACTGGCGGGGCCAAGCCCAACGCGCCCCCCCGGGACACGAGAGGCGAATACGGAGAGACGGTGGCTGACCACCGGCCTGCTCATTGGTGTCACCCTTCGCAGGGAGATTGTGACTTTTGATTCGAACTTGGCCCATGGTCAGCGTTGGCGTCTGACTGTCTTGGCCCCCGGTCCCAGGGGAGGGCACCAATAGGCTCGATGGCCCCCGCCAATTTTTACTCCGGGGTTCTTTTTGCTCGCATTGTTTCGACCCCTGTTAGCGAGGGAGTCAGTCCTCATGTCATTTGTGGATGGTCCGAGATCGATCGACACGAGCAAATCAAACTGGGGGGGGGGGGGGGGGGGGGGGGGGAGAAGGGGGTGAGACAAAACATGTGGAAGGCTTACGGAGTCTTAAAGATCCCGGGGAATGGAGAAGGATGGAGGAATGGAAGGATTGACGAGAAGGGAAAGAGACCAATTTGGCTTGGCTGAGGTCAGGTGTTGCGCACGGGATCTGCCACTGTCACGGGACTGTCTGACATTTATGACTTGAGTTTGAACAGCGCTTCGACATGCATGATCACTCCAGACTTTGTCTCGCGAGGTGTTCGACAGAGAATGCACTCCATACTCCACGTCGATCTGCTCCACTACTGGAACGGGGGGGGATCCTCTCTGCCCTGTCGATCACCACCATCACACTTGACGGCGTCACAGCAGGTCCTGTTCGACAATACCCCCCGCTACAACTACTCCAGGGACTCCTATGAATACTGGTAAATAGCAAACTATCAATCAATTGCTGAAAGACATGCGACTATATATGATCATGAGTATCATCAGGTGTGATCTCTCCAACACAAATCAAGGAGCAAAGGAAGCGAATGATTCACAAGAAAAGAAATATGTGGAAGAAGAGGTAAGCAAAGAAAGGTTCAAGAAACAGGGAATCAACGAAGGAGAATGAGGTAGATCAAAGGAAAAAAAGGTAAAAAGAAAGATCACACAGTGATTAGAAATTATGGGGTATCCAAGAAACGAAGTATGGTGCCCACATAGAGCCGGTGGAAAAAGCAATCATATGCAAGTTCCGCTCAGTCAACAAGAAAACCTGCAGACCCAACAGAGAAGGGAAAGATGAAGCAATGGGAGATAAGGAGGGAAAGAATGGAACTGCCACGAGTCATGACCCGGGATCTGGTAAGACGGGTGGATTTGGTAGATGCGAAAGAAAAGGGAGAAGAAGAAAGAGAAAAGAAGAGAAGAGCAATGGAAATAAGAATGGGAGAGGAGAAAACAAGAAAAAAACAACGATGGAGAGATCAGGCTTCCGCGGTGGTCGACTTCTTGCGTTGGAACAGACTGCGGGTGCGAGACTTGTTGCGCAGCTGTTGTTTCTTGTCGGGCGTGCCGTTCGCTCGGCCGCGGCCGCGCGACGACGACGCATTCGCTTCCTCATCGGACATGTATTTCTCCTTGTAGATCCTAGAAAAAGTAATAATATGGTTAGTACAGGGCGAAAACAATCCAGGACATATCCCCACATACCAGCTATTTCCAACCATGCTGAGTCCCTTGGCCTCCGCCGCCCGGTAGAGGCGCGCGGCTTTCTTCAGGTCCTTCTTGCAGCCCACCCCCTCGGCGTAGCAGTAGCCCGCCTCCGCCAGCGCGTCGCCATCACCCCACTGGCCGGCAATCTCAAAGCAGCGGAGCGCAAGCACCTTGTCCTGCTCAATGCCCCACCCGTTCAGGTGGCTCACCCCCAGCTCGTAGACGCTCAGGGCGAACTGGGCTCGGTACGTCTTCTGCAGCTCGCGCGTCTTGGCGGGGACCGACGTGTTGGCCTCGTCCATCAACTCTGGACCGACCGAGCCCACCGCCTTGCGTAGCCACTGCACCCCCTCGCGCTGGTTGGGGCGCATGCCCCACCCGTGTCGGCAGGCGAGCGCGTAGAGCAGCATCCCGGTCGGGTGGTTCTGCTTAGCCGCGATGCGCAGGTGGTAGGTGGATTCCTTCAGCGAGCCCTTCTCGTGGCATTCAATCCCCTTGGACACATGGTCATCGGCCGTGACGACCGACGATGCCGTCGCGGAGGACCGGGCGGTCTGGGGGCGCACGGTCGACGCGGAATCTGCCGAGGACGTCGCGTCGGTCCGGTCCTCGGGGATTGAGGTCTCCGGCGCAGACGGTCCGCCGGGCGCCGACTGGGGGGTGGTCGCCTCCGGCGAGGGCGGGGCCCGAGCGGAGGGCGAGACGGCGGGCTCCGGCGTCAACAGACGGCGCTCGTGCGCGGCGGGTTCGTGGAGCGAGCGGGCCTTGAGCGACGAGGCCGACTGCCGCGACGGCGGGGGCGACGGGGAGCGCGCCGAGCGGGGCCGTCCCGTGGGACTCAGCAGCTGCTCCGTGCCCTCAAACAGCGGTTCCTGCCACTCGAAGTGCGGCGTCTGCAGTCCGGAGAAGACGATCGAATCCCGGGACGTCATGCGGCCGCGCGGGAGCGAGTACTTGGCGTAGATGTAGGAGGCCGAGGTGCCTGAGAGCGGCTCCTCGCCGGGGCGGCGCTGGGACTGGTCCAACGTGGGCACGAGGATCGGGGTGGGTTTGTGGTCGCGGTGCATTGACGTGCGGGCATGGGGGGTGGGGGGTTCGGGGCCCCCATCTGCGGGGCGGAGAGGCTGGTGCTGGACCGGCTGAGGGGGCGCGAGAAGTTAAAGGAGGGGCGGGTGAGGTGGTTGCCGTTGTTGGAGGTCTCCGAGTTGATGGATGGGGAGCGCGGGCGCGACGACCGGTTCATCGAGGACATGGGCGATTGGGGCATCGACATGACACTGCCGGAGGAGAGCTTGCGCGGTTTGGAGAAGGTCGAGCCGGCGTTCGAGCTGCTGTAGTCGTCGTCGGAGCTCTCGGGCTGCGGGCCCCGCGAGCCGGTGGACGGCCGCGAGAAGGGCGAGATCGGCGGGGCCAAGTTGTGGCGCGCAACGTTGAGTCGCGAGGCGGAATCGGAGGAGGAGGTGCGAGGTGGGCCGGTCAACGAGACGCCTGGAGGCGCGGGGGCATAGAAGCGACGGGGGTCCCCGGGTGGTCGGAGATGGACATGTCCTCCTCCGGGGAGTCGGCGCGGAGTATGTCAAAGGGGTTATGGGCGAGGTGGTAATTCCCCGATTCCACCCGGGGGGTCGCACTATCATCGCGGGGATCGCCCTGTTCATTTGCCAAGTGCGAGACTGCGCTGAGACGGGGGTGTTCGGACTGCGGGCGAAACTGCGGTTCCTCCACCTCGACGTTGGTGGTGTGCGTATGTTGGCGGGAAAGGCTGCGGGGGGCGCCTCGCGACAATTCCCCCGAGGACGGGGATCGGAAGTAACCCGGTCGCGGTTGGGACAGAGAGCGGGCGACGCTGGCCGGAGGTAGACGACTCAAGCGGCGGTCCCGTTGGGCGGACTCTTCGAGCTGGCGAGCCAGCAGCCGACCCTGGGCGGCGAAAGCGTCCAGGGGCGAGAGAGCGGGGGGGATTTCTCCATCGTAGTGTTCGATGCGCGGCGACGGGGCGCCGCTGCGGAAGGTCTCGTGGGATTGCGAGCGTTGCTCCCCCAGCTGCGGCCGGAGATTGATGATCGCACCGGGATGGGTTCGATCAACCATGGTCAGGAAGTCTAAAAGTAAGAATATAAAGAATAAAGATGAAAATCGAAACGGTCCAGAGCAAAGTGATCACAGGTCGGTCGGGTTCCACCAAATCATTTATATACGTTTCGAGGCGAGATTGAGAGAGGTGTCCGGAGGAGATTTATCAGGAGGGGGCCAATCTGACGGGGGCGGATTCTCCGGTGGGTTGGGGGTGGTAAGCCCCGGTGATACGGCCCGCTAAGGTGATGGAAAAGGGCGGAATACGAGAAGGAATGACAGCCCAAGAGAAGGTGAGAAGGGTAGGGGGAGAGAGAGAGGAAGAGAGAGAGAGAGAGAGAGAGAGAGAGAGAGAGAAGGAGGGAGAGAGGAAAGGTAGGTAGAGTTCAACGGGGTACACGTGAAGAGACCAGCGTGGATAGAGCGGAGGGTCAAGGAGCGACGGGGGTGGGAGGAGAGGGTGAGAATGGAAGGATTGGACGGGATGGATGGGATGAGTGGAGGGAAAGGGATTAGATCAGGAAATCAATCTCAAGCCCAGGGGAGACAGGAAGAACAGGCATCGTGAAGATGATGGAGGAAGAAGAGAGAGAGAGAGAGAAAAGAACAAAGCGGGAAAGGATGAAAGAAAGTGAGAGAGAAAAAAGCGCCCACGGTGGTTGTTGTTGTTTCGCCCTGACGATCACCCACTCCAACGAGGGTCCGTCTCCACGGGGTATTCTCTGTTACCATATTGTAATCTATCCACCTGATTCTTTTGTTCACTTGATATATTAGTATCTACCTTATTGTTCTATCGATACTATATTGCTACTCGGTATATTATCAGAGTAGAGAATAATACCTGACATGTTGAGCGGGGTGCAGCAGCAGCAGCAGCAGCAGCCACTGCAAGGGACGGGCCGTTTCAGGGGAAGAGAGACATCGTTTGATTGGTATGTTACGTACCGTACATTACATGATCTATACCTCATATACCTCCCGACGCTATATGGAAAGTACAATTCTCCGATTTATTGATTGCCTCAAAGTCAGTCCCTGCGATCAATTCCGGAACAGGCAGAGAGTGGACCATCCGCATGAATTCTGTCCAGAAATAGATCATTCATCGGGGGAGGAATGTTGTAGGCTGACCGGGTGAGAATTCTAGAAAGAGGAATGGAATCTTGGCCGGGATGAGACCCATGGTTGCAGAACGTCTGGAGTGGGGTCTCCTCTGGTCTATATATATGCTGCCATTGGGATCCATGGTTGTGGACATTGGAAATCACCATGTTGATTGTTATCATACCACTCTGTGTGTATTAATCTATTTGTTTATTTTATCATTCTTCTTCTTCTTCTTTTCTTGCGCTCTGCAATGGAGTACTTGAAGAGGAAAATTACCATCAATACGAGATTTACACATAGTGTGCCCCGTAAATCAGGCATCGTTGGGGTTAATTGCGATTCTCTCCACCTTTACTGAGAAGAGTTAATCCTCTTTCAACCTCACTCCACTTTCTCTCTCCCTCGATGGTTGAAGAATGTTCATCCATCTCTCTCTTGTAGCCGATAGGACCAGTTTCAATGGCAGGAGATCATCCCCACCTTGATATAATAACGGTACCGTTAACTGACATGGACGTTGGAGTCGGTGTACCATCTCTTCGACTATCTCTATCAACCGCCTCCTATCGACCATCTAGTATCTACTGCTGCCCCTCAATGGCGGTAGGTCTTAAGGGGTGAATCCATTGTGGGTCAGACTCACACTAATCTATTTTTTCCTTCTTCCTTCTCTCTTTCTGATATCGCTCCTATCCAGAGTTAGGTCTGTACTCTCAAGTCCCGTTAAGCTTATTCGAGTTACATCGTACAATCCGACCGGTCCAATCGCAGCGGAATCCCATCCCGCGATCTACTTACTATTTTTCCACTATATATATATTATTTATACTCCATCCTAAAATTACCCAACACACCCCAACTCCCATTGTAAGGCTGATGTAAAACCCAATCCCTTGGCATCCTAGCATCAACACGGCATCAATGGTGTGATTCCCCACCTGATGACACCACTCGTTCTTCCTGTCCTTGGCAGGCTGATCGTTGTCGGACAGACTATTCACTACCGAGTTGATCCTGATCTCGGTCGCGTCCATCAATCAGGTTGAAAGATGGATATCGTGGAGGTCCGCAACGTCATTTGTCTTCGGGGATGTGAAACTTGGGTTTGCTTCAGCTTTCTCCTGATCTACTTACATCACTGCCTGGGTAGGGCTTCGTTCTCGTGGAGGCTACCGTCTATGGTCAGTGCATACTAGAGATATACTTCGATGATTTTCTTTTTCTATCGGACGACTGTGGTTTTAGATTATGTTGTAGGTATATCCTTTTTGCTTGTCCTCCTTATATTATATCATTTATATATTCCATATTGTGGTGTCCTCTAAGTAATCGGCCGGGATGTCTCCGACATATATACCGTTAGTGACGTCGAGTCGCATATTCAACCCCGCCTTTCATACCCCATACCCCAGTCATCCCCATCACACATGCATTTTATAGTGAATACCGACATTAACAATCGACAACCACTATGATGATAATCTACTTGCTGTTGAACCCCACATTAAGTATCCCACCTCACTTTTCCTCGTGTTATCTAGGCTCTGTTTCTGCTCTCCTGCTACGTCTGCGTTTCCTGTCCCTGTTTGATTAGAGTTTCACTGTTGGAATCATTGGTGGGGTTGGATAAGAGGTGGTTGGATCAAGTATGTCAGCCTAGGAGATCTGGTCATGGATTCGATTATTTTTCGGTCCCGTTAAGCCAACGATTATGAGAGAAGAGTACATGCTTGCGCCACAATACCAAACCTTACCAATGCCGTCAAAATTCCACCCCCAAATAAAATGATAGAAATAAGAATGATAGAGAGGAGAGAATGAGAGAATGAGAGAACGAGAGAGAAAGGAAATAGGGAAGACAAAATTATACCTTCTCCCAATTCGTCTCGCTACTGCTCCCGCTGGGGCTGTCCCCCGGCGTGCGCTGTCCCGATCGCATCCCCAGCATCCATCCCACCAGTCCAGCCGGCACCCACTCACCAATAATGCTGTAAGTCCGCGCCCCTCGCCCGACAAACATCACCGGGCTTTTGGACACCTTGCGCCCGAAGATGTCCCGCGATGCCGGCTCCAGCGCGTCCATCACGGCGTAGTGCAGACTGCGTGCTGGAGATCCCCGCACGGTGCTCGGTCCCGCCGAAGCCACGGGCCGCTGCTCGATGCTGGATAGGTACTGCGGCCCGTACAGCGACCGCTGCTGCGCGCTCCATGCCAGAACCTCTGTGCCGGTGATGTGGCCCTGCGCGTTCCGGTACGGCGCGCCTAGGTCGATGTTCCCGAGCTTCAACTCGACCACGTCGATTTTGCCGTGTTGCAGGAGACTGAGCTCTCGTCGCAGTGATGTGGCAAACCCGGATAGTGCGCGGGTGGTGGTGACTTCGGGGCCTGTGAACGGGGCTGAGAGCGACGAGGAGATCGAGGGGTAGACGAGGACGATGGTGCTGTTGGTGTTGCGGACGGTGAGGAGTGGCAGGAAGAGTTGAGTGGTCAGAATGGGTGACAGCAGTCGCGCGTTAACGGTGTCGGCCCAGGAAGAAGGTGGGATCGTAGCCACGGGTCCGGTGCTGTAGTTGGGCGATGGCACGAGGATGAGCCCACTCAGCTGGCAGGTATGTGGCGGCACACCGGCCATCGGACTCTGGGGTTGGGTGATCAACGAATGGATCTCATTCAGACACGGGTGGATATCCGAGGGAGAAGACGTAATCTGTATGTATGAGTCAGTGTCTTTATTGTCCACTCCAAGGGAGTGCGGTCCGGCTTACCGTCGTAAGATCCAGCCAGAGGCTGCGAATATCCCCTCGATTCTCCGCCTGGACCAGACGCTCCTCATCTGCAGACGCCACGGTAATGTAGACGATGTATCCCCGACGTTCCAAATCCGAAGCGATGGCTCTGGTCATCGGCTCATGAGGTGACCCGGCGACAACTGTCTTCCGTTAGACTCTAGATCTCTCGGTTTCACGCAAACCGTCCAACTGCGGGCAACATACCAACTATCTCCTTCCGAGCGCCATTCCCAGCCCTGCGCGCCCTCCTTCGCCGACCGCCCAGCTTTTTATTTCCATAGTACAGCACGCAGCTAGTTCCCACAAAGGCGAGGATGGCAGCGCTCCACGCTCGGTTCCGGTGGACCCAGTCCTGCGCCCGTGTGACCAAGGAGCGTGAAGAATGCAAGTCCGGGGTGCGTTTAGGTATAGGTCGCACTGAAGAAGGTAGCCATGACTGATTGGAAAGCAGATCTCGAATTGTCGTGGCGGCGTGGTCGACCTGCCGGTCGATAGAATCTGCTACTTGCGTGGAGTACCGCCTTACGTCATGGGGTATCGTGGCAAGCTAGGGAAGATAGCAATAGATTAGAGTCGGTTTTGAAAGAAGAAACTGATCTCGAGTAATACTCACGTAGTCAAAGAAGAACTGATCGTCACTCGTCATTTTGAAAGGGGATGAAGACGGACTGAAGCTTTTGAAGACCAGGCAGAGAGGTGATGCCGTGAAGAAATCCACCGATGTTAGCAACGATACGGGCAAGTCACATGAGTCCCACTCGGACCCACCATGTGCAAGCTACATATCACGTGACTATACCACTTCCTAGAAAAAGCCATCACGACATCCTCCTATACAGATGGGAACTGATATGTGCTAGTTATCTTCAACTTCACTCTAGGCGCGCTGACAAACGATAAAACGACAAGTCTGATGAGTGAGTTACGAGTGGAGAACGTGCACTCGCCATAGGGCCGATGATCTCGGACCCTCGGTCATCTATCGGTCTAGACGACTATGCGTTGGATTATTCTAGAGACTAGTATATGAGTTGTCTACCGCAGATAGATTCAATCATCAGGAACAAATGCCTGGAATCGAGTGTATGCTCCCCATGCAAGTGTACAAATCCTCAGGCATCAATTATATCACGTGACCACATTCCTGGCAGGTTCCGTGGATTATCAATACAATTTCCTCGTCCTTTCAACTCCCAAGTGCCACCCTGTTCCATGACGCGGCTTCATCTCTGGGCTGTCTGCCTGGACTGTGGTAAATGATTTTATCGAGAACCTTCGGAAGCATAGAGTGTTCGCTCTGATGGATGGACACTGCTTTTTGCTAGGCTGGAGATAACCTGGCGGCAACGGTCCACTACATTCTTTACTACCTGCTAGTACTATACTACGGTTCCTCAATTTTAATTCACGATTTTGATTATCTGCACGCGATATCTCTTTGTCCTACTCTTTTTGGATGTTCAAATCATTTTTGTATTGCTTAGCCCTACAAAATGCGTGAAATAGACCCCCTGGTCCTCGAATACCAGCATGACAAGCATCGGCCCAGAGAATCTGAAGCCTTGATGGTTCTCCGAAAGGTTGCCTCCCTGGTCAAGCCAATCATGCGCCGAAGAGACTGGAAAGTTGGGACTCTGGCAGAATTCTATCCAAACCAGAGAAATCTGTTAGGTCTTAACATCAACGGCGGCCTGAAGATATGTCTGCGGCTGCGATACCCTTCCGATCAACGCCAGTTTCTTCCTGTCCAGGATGTGGTGGACACTATGCTGCACGAGTAGGTGGCTAGCTCCTTACTACAGATACATTGCTGACATACATAGACTTTGCCACATCGTTATTGGGCCCCACAACCAGCAGTTCCATGCTCTCTGGAATCAGCTGCGGGACGAGCATGAAGAGCTCGCCATCAAGGGCTACACCGGAGAAGGTTTCCTGTCCCAAGGCAAACGTCTTGGCGGGCGCCACATGCCTGTCGACGAGGCCCGTCGACAAGCGAGAGCAGCTGCGGAACGCCGGAAGACGCTCTCTGCTGGTTCTGGACAGCGGTTGGGTGGTGCTCCAGTCCGTCGAGGTACAGACATCCGCAGGGCCATTGCCGATGCTGCGCAACGGCGCATCGAGGTGACCAACGGCTGTGCCTCTGGCGCAGAGAACAGTACTGAGCTTGCGGACGAGGCTTCTCGGAACAACTTCAGCACCAAAGCTGAAGAAGATGATGCAAACGAGCGGGCGATCATGCAAGCTTACATTGACTTGATCGAGGAAGAAGAGCGGGAGCGGTACGGGCCTGGCTATATCCCTCCCAGCCAAGCGATCCCTGCCGGACCTCGCTCCGTGCTTTCTCCACCACCTCAGAGCGTCAATCCTCCTGCGCCGTCAGGGCCGTCTCAGTCAGTAGATCCCATCGACTTAACGATGGATGATCGACTATACGAGTCACCGTGGACATGTCCTACCTGCACCCTCGAAAACCCCGCCAACTTCCTCTGCTGTGACGTTTGCGCAGCCGAGCGGCCTCGACCATCCAAGCCCAGATCTGTGTCGGGCCCTGCCACTACTAGACCCAATGAGTCAGAGAGTAGGAAATC
Source organism: Aspergillus campestris IBT 28561 (assembly GCF_002847485.1). Classification (NCBI taxonomy): domain Eukaryota; kingdom Fungi; phylum Ascomycota; class Eurotiomycetes; order Eurotiales; family Aspergillaceae; genus Aspergillus; species Aspergillus campestris. The sequence continues at coordinate 513,964 of NW_020194340.1, read as the reverse complement.
GAACAAGAGACCCCTTAGTCGTTCCGCGGCCCAGGAACCGTTCAGGAATCGAACCAGAGCTGTCGAGTCCCTCACATCCCTAGAACAGAAAGCTGCCAAACGGCCCCTGGGGTGGCTCTGCGACGACTGCGGCAGCTTTATGGAAACAGAATGGTGGACCTGTTCGAACTGCGGGAAAATGAAGCGGGCGTCATGAGATTGGCTCGCGCAAGAGTTGCTTGCACCTCCTGGGCTGGCCCGTAGCATAGCAATGTGTCACGGATTACGAGACATGAAACTTAATAGATCTAAACTCAAAATCTTTGAATAACAACATGATCCAGAGCTCGAGAATGCGGAATCTCTACAAATATCATTGATAGATTAGGCGCTCGAAGTTATCCAGTTATGCACACATAGTTATCCACAATATGCCATGTATGACTAACTATACCCTACCCGGCCCGTCCATCATCCCGATCCCGACGCCAAAACTTATTTTTACTCGTTTTTTTCCTCTTTCTTTTCTCCTCTTCTTCTCCATTGTGGAAAAACTCAACCACGAACACCAACAATAATGAGATAATGCTGTCAATCCACTGACCATCAGGTATGCTCACAACATCCAACTCTACCACAAACACAATCAATTCCCAAACCAATCAATCAATCATCATCACCCCGCCATGACCACAAAGCCACAAAAGACAAGACAAGGCAGGACCAGACAGGAAAAGCAGAGCACAAGCCAAACCAAACCCAAACAAACACAATAATAATAAAACACACCCTCGACACCTTAAATGATGAGAACGTTTCTCTAGAACCGGTATTTTTTAGGAAGAGCCGGAAAAGGTATGGCAGGGATTGCCCTTCTCAATCCTATGAGAGGGTGTCTTTTGTCGTCGGTGCTTAGAATGGTTCTTCTGAGATGGTGTCTTGGATGTGTTTTATTATTGTTTTTGTGGGTTTCGCTTGGTCTTGGGGGGGAAAGGGTGGAAGGATCTTTTCGATCTTTCTGTCTAGAACCCTCGCTGGATTTGGTGGTTACTCGCCTATCTGGCTAGCTGTTGGCTACTTGGGTCCTTGGCCTTGTCTTTGTGCTTGTCCTTTGTGGTCGGGTCTTTTTTTTTCTGCTTTTCTGGTGGATCATGCTGACTCGGTTTAGTTTCTAGGTTTCTTGTTTATACGCTGTAGATTAGTGGAGGCTACGGGGGACTATTATAGGGTAATGTCTAGTTATATTGAACATAATGAACATATTTTAATTACATCGAAGATATACATAATTTTTTTTTAACCTACACCCTCCTAGGTAGAAAAAAGCGTCTTGTAAACTCCCGGATATATAACTTTTGGTAGTAGTAGCCCATGAACCAACACCTCACAACGCCAATAGATATGCTCGTACAATAGGACAGACTCAGGCAACGCTAACAAACTGGCGCTTCTTGCCGGTCCCCGTCGTCCGCTGCTGCTTCTCGTAGAGCTCCTCGTCGATGTAGTCCTTGGTGCTTTCCTCCTTGACCTGGTTGCTGATGAACTGCAGCGCAGACAGGTTGAAGCCCATCTCGTCTTTCTGGCGCGCGAGCACCCGGCGCAGCGTTGACCGGATGCTGTCCAGCATCGGCCGCATGGTCTTGCTGGCGACGATCTGGCGGTGGTGCGTCTTGAGGATGAAGAAGAGGATCCGGCAGGTGAGGGGCACGTTCCACTCGCGGGTGGCCCAGATGTTCAGGAAGGTGAACAGCGGCGGGACCTTGGAGAAGGGCAGGACGAGCAGTGCGTCTTGGAGAGATGCGGCCGGGATCTTCTGCACAACGCTCAGGACGTGCTTTTCGGCGGAGATGTTGCCTAGCGCCATGTAGAGCGGGTTGCGCGTGGGAGGCGCCGCGTTGGGCTGCTTGGCTTTGACGGCGCGCCATTCGCGCACGATCTCGAGATCTTCCATGCCTAGCTCTAGCGCTTCCATGATGCGTTCACCGGCCATGAGGGTCAGCGTGGTCTGTTTGCCGGCGTCGACGGCTTCGGCTTTCTCGCCGTCTTTGTCGTCTTCCTGCTCGAAGGACGCGGTCAGGGTGTTGTCGTACACCTCCTCGAGCTCCTTCTCCCGCTCTTCTTCGAGGAAGAGCGGCTCGTCGGTCTGGTCCCAGGTGCGGATGCTCTTGTCGTGACTGGCGGTGACGACGAACTCGCCGGTTTGACTGATTGCCATGGCCCAAATCTCGCCGTGGTGGCCGCCCAGTCGCTGGATCTGCTCGAACTTGTCGCCGTCCCAGTACTTGATGGTGCGGTCCTTGCTGGCGCTGAAGAAGTTGTGCCCGTTTCCTTCCTTGTTGGTGGGCACAAATGCCACCGCCATGATACTGTCTTCGTGGGCCAGGAATGCCCTGTGGCAGTCACCGAAGTCCAGACCCCACAGACGGACCGTCTTATCAGCCGAACAGGTGACAATAAGCTTACTGTCGTATGAAATGTCCATGTTCAACACAGGGAGTTTGTGGCCGTAAAGGTTCAGGAAGAGCTTCAACGAGTCGGTGAAGAACACCTTGACGGTGTTGTCGAGCATAGCAACAGCCAACAGCCGGGCATCGGGCGAGAAACGGAGACTTAGAACATCGTCCGCGACCTTCAGCGTCCGCGTGTGGACCAGCTTCAAGCGCGGCGTGGTCCGCTTCGTGCCGGGAATTTCTTCTTGAACCACTTGGAAGTTCCAGAACTTGACGGATTTATCGGCGCTACCGCTCGCCAAGGACTTTCCATCGGGATGAACATGGAGAGACCACACCGGTCCATCGTGGGCGTTGATCGTCTCCAGGAGAGTCGAGGAGGCAATATCAAAGACTTCGAGCTGCCCCTCCTTGTTTCCAACGACAACGATTTTGTCACCAGGAAGGAAGGCGGAACAGAGAGAGTAGCCGCACTCCAAGGAACGCAGGCAGCTCTGGGTCCGAGTGTTCCAGACCTTGAGGCTGCCGTTAGAAGCAGACGCTAACATTCGATCATCCGAGCTCAGAGCAATGGACCGAATGTCGGTGCGGTGTCCCGGTATATCGACCGCGAGGTTTCGCGTGTACTCCGACTCATCCTCGTCCTTGTTCTTCTTGTTGGCCATGGCGACGTTGTAAGACTCCAGTTGATTGTTGGTGGTCGCGACAAGGAGCTGGAGGTTGCCAGTCGACTTGCTTCCAATCCAATCGAAGGAACGGACCTTTCCGCCGGTGCGGACGATCACGTACGAGACAAAAACTTCCGACACGGGTGCCGAGGAGATGTCGTCCACTTTGTCGTCGTCCGCTGGCGGAGCAGACTCGCCCTTCTCGGCGGCCTTCTGAGCCTCCTTCTCCCTTCTTCTCCGGCGCTTCCTCGCCAAAGCCTTCTGAATCTCCGTGGCAGAGCGGATCCGCCAAATCTCGACAGACTTCTCGGATCCATGGAATGCGACGTAATCAGCGCGCGGGTGGAAGCTGATTCCGATCGTGCGGTCCTTTCCATTCCGGTAAAATGTGCCTCTGTCCGTCAAGATCTTCATATCCTCCGAGCCGACTTTTTCCTTGGAGATCGTGATCGCAGCGCTTTCGTCGATCGACCAGACCCTCAGCTCTCCATCGTTGCCGGCAGTGATACAGCCACTCTGGTCCGGGGACAGGCCCAGACCCCAACACTCCCCGTTGGACTGTGCCACGTGCGTCTCAATGCAATGCTGCGAAGCCAAATCCCACACCTTAATCAAAGAGTCTTTGCCAGTCGTGATCAGGAATCCCGCGTGCTCACTGAGTCCGGCCGCATTGAGCATCTCCAAGGACGGAGTGAGGAAGTGAAGCGACGTGACTTGGTCGGTGTGTCCTCGGAGCTTGAAGAGACCGACTTCCGCCACAAGATCCCACACAATGATATCCGTGTCCTTTGAGCCACTCGCAATACGGGCGCCGGTGCTGTCGAACGCGATCTCCGTGATCGCGGTCTTATGGCCATTGAAAGAGATGATTACCGTGGCGGTTCTTGAGTCCCAGACGCGAATACTTCCATCTTCGTATCTAGAATAAAATACAGCACATGATTAGCATCATGACTGTCTCTCAGTTGTTCAGATCGAGTAAACTTACCCGACCGCAAAAATATCCTCATCAGTCGGGCTATGGGTGATCGCCGTGACCTGCGCTTTACACGCCGAGTCTCGCCATTTCCCCAGCAACTCCCCCTTCTTTATATCCCAACACAGGATCTCCTCACCGGCCCCGACGAAAGCCCTTCCGGAGCCCGTGCGGCGAGCAGCGCCTGCGATCCCATCGTCTCGGGCCCAGACAGCATTCGACGTCGCGGACGTAATGAGCCCGAACGTTTTCGAATGTTCGAATTTTCTGTCCCAATTAGCCTTCCATATCCAATCGGCGAACCATTGAACTTACAAGTATGACTTGACCATCGTTGGGTGACCGAGTCTGGAGAATAACTGGAGAGCTCCAAAAGATGGTCGACTTTTTTTTTTTCTTAGGCGCAAAAGAGAATAGCACGGGCGGCAACAACTAAGGCGGGCAGAACCATGTCCACCGCCTACCCCTTTCTCTTCCCCCCTCCCCGAAACACTTACGGGGGTTATCATGGGCAGCGAACTACGTAACTGCCTGACTCCTGCTCCGTACTCCCTTAATCTTATAATTTACTCCCCTTGACTCTTTCCAACCTACTTTCGCAAACAAGTGCTGTAGAACACTTGGGGAATTGTTATATTTTCAGTTGTTGATGGTATAAACACCAACAGAATGCTGCTTCTTGAATACCATAACGTCCTCATCCACACCCTCCTCACGGAGCGGTTCTCGGGGTACGGCTCCCCCTCCCCCTCCTCATATTCACCCCACCAACTGCTGTATACATCTACAAACATGTTTTTTGCTAACAAATGATCTTCCGAATTTAATAGTGCTCCCCCGGTATCAATTGATCAAGTCGTTTCCGACTTCGACGGTGTTACCTTCCATGTGTCTACCCCCGAATCGAAGTCCCAGATCCTCATCTCGATCAATGTGAAGTGTTTCAGAGAGCTGGTCCAGTGTGGTGCCCAGCAGGTCCTGGAGAGAGAATATGGGTCGTACATTGTCGCCCCCGAGCCGGGTTATGATTTCTCGGTATTGATCGACTTGGAAAACCTCCCCGCTGACCAGGAAGCGCGGGATGAACTCATCATGCGGCTGGCCCTGATGAAGCGTAACGCCATGGCGGCTCCGTTCGAGAAAGCCTTCAGCGAATTCTCTAGCCTTGCGGAGGAGGCTGCCCAATACACTTCTGAGTCAGCTCCCCAGGGGGTGAAGGAGGGAGGACAGGTGATGGCAATCCACTACCGGGAGGAGGAAGCCATCTATGTCAAGGCCAGCTATGACCGAGTCACGGTGATCTTCAGCACCGTCTTCCGTGAAGAGACCGATCGCATCTTTGGCAAGGTCTTCGTGCAGGAGTTTGTGGACGCTCGTCGCCGTGTATTGACTCTGCAAAACGCCCCGCAAGTGCTTTTCCGGAACGACCCTCCCCTGGAGTTGGAGGGTGTTCCTGGCCTTGCCAACGATGGCAAGACTAGCTACGTAACTTTCGGTAGGCTGTTGTGGCACCCCCCGTGGCACAAACATTGGCTGACGATGTGTAGTGCTCTTCCCCCGCCACTTGTCCGCCCAGCGACGTTACGACAACATCTCCCATATCCAAATCTTCCGCGATTACTTCCATTACCACATCAAAGCCTCGAAGGTGAATACCCAGTGCTGCATTTTTTGCGATGGACTGTTCGTTGCTGACATGTGTTTCTTTCCCCAGGTGTACCTCCATACCCGGATGCGCAAGAGAACCGCCGACTTCCTCCAGGGTAAGCTCAGAAACGACCTCCAGTGTCGATCCCATATGCTAACAGAGGGTAGTTCTCAACCGAGCTCGGCCGGAGAACGAGGAGCGGGAGCGAAAGACCGCCAGTGGCCGGACTTTCCGGGTGCAGGCGTAGAGCAACTGGCGGTGGAGTGTATGTGGTTTGTGTTGACGAGGAAACAAACGAGGGTCAAGCATACATGTTACACAGACAAACCGAATATGCGAATTGTACAGGATGGCGTCTCCAGAGAGATATCTCTGTGGCTCCTTTAATATATACTGAGCCCGTACATTCGTATCTTCCGCATTCCCTCCTACCAATCAATCGGCCAGTATAGAAACGGCGGTAACCACAACCAAACAGCATACTCATGGTATGCTATTTTCTGTAGTCATATCCAGAGTTATTGAGGAGACATGCTTGTTTCCACTGGATCAAGTTACGACGTGCAGGTTAAGTGGGGGAGCCGATGCGCGCGACTCGTGATCCATCACATTTATTTGTCTTTCGGCCGCCTTGCTTCTTTTTTAGTCTCCCACAACACCAACACCCTCAATTTCCCATTTTCTTCCCGACTTCTGGAACTTGTCTATTGTGAGTCGGTGTTCTGGCTTGTGGCTTTCTCTCTGCCACAGCAGGAGTCATTGTTGATTTCCATGTGTCTTTCCATGCCCCATGGTTCTGGATCGCTGGAGCGCCGTCTCAGCCAGGGATGTCAGCCCATCCAAGCTAGTTATCGAACCCATGACTCTGGTCTCACTAGTGACAGACTACTGCGGTGATCGGCCCTCTAGCACTGTGCCTCGTACCCAATCTGTACAATCTCCAGACCCTCGGCCTCAACCCGCGGCGCCGAAGAAAGTTGGACCTAATCTGGGTGAAGTGGACCCGATCATGCCCGTCCGATCCTCCCGGCCGATTATGTCCACCCAACCAGAGACAGGTTTGGCGCCCCATCTGTAGTGAGCGATTGGACGATCTAAATCTCTAATTTATTCCCTATTCAAGCGATCAACACCATGCTGGTCGACTATCCTCATCTGACTGGGACGGCTTCGATTGGCTAGACGGGCCCGACAAACTGGTTCACGGTCACGCAAACAATGCAAGGAGAATGGATTACTGGCCCACCTGGACGCGAGCTGGGACAATCCTTGTCTGCATCCGAGGAGTTGGGCGGAATGGAGACTGGGACCAGGCGACAACCCGATTGACTTGTGGTTTCGCTGGATCACACAGGCCCGAAAATTGTGAGATTCTCGGTCGAACAGGATCAGGGATCTGACATCTGTCACCTTCCCGTCGTTGCAGGACATTAACCTTTCGGTTATCCCGGATCAGTGAGAATCATTCCACCCGTGGGATTTCCCTCGCTTTGGTCGCAAATGAAAGGAGAATCCAAGGGTTTGTGACGGCACCCCACCCCCTACATACCTGCTTGCGTGATCCCGGCAGATGAGGCTAAGGCTGCATTGGCGTCTCCCAGTGTCCCCAGCACTGGGTCAGCCTAAAGAAGGAAGAACGCCTACGCCAGCAGACATTACGAATGCTGAGGGCCCCATCCATGCACGTCCTGGTTGTACACAATTCCAGCCGACCCGCCTTGTGATTTGAGGGGATCATGCCACAAAAAGAAACGTTGCCATCGTCGCATTCTTGTCCAACCTGTGCCTGCAACTCGATTTGTGCTGACCCAGGTAATTGGGCCTTTGGGGCGTCTCGCCAAGTCCGAGGTGCCCCCGGATGCAACTGCTACAACGTATAGATTCTGGCATTAGTTTGGTCTGGACTAGGTTCTGGCATTTCCCCGGCTCCTCTTACCACGTATTATTCCCCGTGTTCTAAGAGAGGCTCTCCGCCCTCTGGTCCATTCCCGGGTTTATCCCAGTCAACAAAATTCCTTACTTCGGAACTAATACCGCTTGGTCCTCGGCATCACACAGGACCTGTTTCTTTTACTTCTTTGTCTCTTCGTCCCCGGAATCAGCGCTCTGACACCGCTCTCTCCTCCCCGGCCAGTTCTCTTTCCCTGACTGATTCCCGGATATAACGTGGGCGGGATTGAATGTAATGACATGCGAGTATTTTGATTCAACTCCGGTCTAAAGTAAAATCTCCTGTCAGCTTTGTGAGTCTGAACACTTGTTCTGCCTTGTTTTATCACCTCTTAAAATATTACTCTTCCCCGAGATTCTATGATGGTCCTTTAGAGATCATCCAATCGAATCAGTCTCATGAACCCATTTCTATATCGTTATATCGTTCATGATTCCATTGCCGGGTTGCCCCAACCTGCCTACGTACCTCAGTTCAAGGGCAATGGCCTCTTTGGCTGCTACAATTTGTACCAGAATGTGCAGTGCGAATACCAAATCTTCTTCATCCCTATAGTCAAGCACGTTTTCAAGATCTCTGGCACGGCGAATCACCGCTCCTCTTCGAGAAATCGAGTTCAAGCGGAAATTATGTACTAATGCATCGATAAGCAGAAAGAAAAGCACAATTCACAATCATTCTGCCAGCGGAAGCAGAGGCCCTATTGACGAGACAACGGGCGGGAATGAGAGAAACAAAGGCCTCATGTCTAGCCATTTCAACGCCCTCCCGCTGGAGGTTATCCTCCACATCCTGTCGTATCTTCCCTTTGAGGCACTTGTTGCCTTCGGCGGGGTATCTCGCGCAAGTTATCGCGCACACATCCTGTGTCTACGGCGCCTGCGGTTAGCGGTCTTCGAAAAACGGATCCACTGCATGATCTCTCATCTCCAGGCGGGATGGGCTACTCCCGAGCAAGTAGGCAAGTTTGCGGGGGATGAGGATATCCGAGGAGACTACACGATCTCTATCATCCAACCCAATGTCAAACGCATCGACCACGACGCCGCCCGCAAGCCGTCAACGAAGACGAATGAGCCAAGAAGCCGCAGCCAATCGCAGCAGGACAGATCTCGGGTCCAGGACCAGATGATTCGCATGCAGAATAGAGTCTTCACCAAGTTGGTGAACCGGTACGGGCCGTCACTGATAAAATTAGAGTTCATGGCGTATGACATCGACATCGAAGGTGCCCAGGCTTTGTCCACCAAATGCCAACACACCCTGCGTCATCTGGCATTGCGCTTCGAGCATCCGCATATCCGAGATGGCTACATGAGGCCTAGTTCTTGGCTTCATCCTGCACCAGCCAGCACTGTCTGGAATCTTCTCATCGGCATTGGACAATATCAGGGCATGGGAATGTCGGGCCTGGAGTCCCTGGTAATGGAGAGGGCAGGCATCACGCCGTGGCAACTAATGATGCTCGTGAGGAATAATCCACGACTAACCGTGCTCAAAATGCGGACTTGCCGCGGCGTGCAGCCCGAATTCCTCGATTGGCTCGGAGGGGTGAGCAGAGACACAGAAGAGGAGGATTTCCTGCGGACCGAAGATAAATGCCATGTGCCCGGAGAGAATTTGGAAGTCCTCTGGCTGGAGAATTGCCACCAGATTGTGACCAAATCTCACGAGCATCCCAAGGACCTGGCCCATGACAGCTGTGATCTTGGGCTTGAATGGGTCCGGGGTCTGAAGAACCTCAAGGTGTGTATATGGTGTTGTGTTTTTTCAGACCGTAAGCTAACCGTCATGCCGAAGTCTCTCTCTCTCAACGAATGTATGAATATTTCATCCGAGTGCGTCGATCGGGCGAATCAGACTATTTGGAAGATCGACGAAGTCGTCTTGCCATACTCTTACCACTCCCCTGACTCAACCATCGAAGTGGACCCGGCGTTGCTATAATCTATGACGATCAATGGGCGTTTGGTGGGACTGGCACATTGTCTTGCATATCTCTTTATTTGGTCTTGTTCGGATTAGCGGGTAGTTTGGATATTGAGCGGGATTTTGATTGTCCTTGGATTGCATATCAAGAATGAACGATGTCATTAATGTTGGGGTCTAAACAATGATTCTAGAGTGATACACATTGCGTCTTTTGGTTCTTCTGGTATCTTTATCAATGTGTCTTTCAGCTAATCCTGTAAGGTGTATGGCTTGTCTATATTTGGTGTTGTCTCATTAACACTTGCAGAAGAGATATCTATGTGCCTTCCAGTCGCATTCAACCACATATAAAGCCCAGGTGTATAATAACCTGATGTTGTTGTGTCCTGCATATAATGTTTGCTAGTGATCGTACTAGACCAAATCATAGTAGTCACGTCCTGCAAAGTGACTGTCAAAGGAAAGAGGCCTGGGCCGTTCCAACCTGAGGCAGTGACTGAGCCTTCACCAAGAACTCCTCACCAGATCATCCATCATGTCCACAATCACTAACAGTCCAGCCGTCTCACTCCAACCTCAGCTGGAAGGGAAGAGAAACGAGAGAGAAAGAGAGTGAAAATGTACTCTTATGACTTTCTTCAATGCCTTCTCACTCTCGTCCGTTCTGTCCCAGAACTCCACATCACGAACTGCTCACCTCACTACTTAGTTTCAGATCGCATCGTCGACAGCGTTCGCCAGCGACGGTTCTCGGCGCTTACAGTGAACGACAGTATGGGCCCTACAGTTCGCAAGTCCCCCTCCCGTCTCTGGGGCCTTGTGCGCCAGAAAGTTTTTCACAAACGTCCTTCCACTCCGTCTGACCAACTCACCTACCTTTCCGACAGCCTATCCACAAACGAGGAGATTTGCCGCCTCAAAGCGGAGAAGGTAGACAGCATGGATAGCTACTCGCAGGCTATGATGGAGAAGGAGCGCAAGAAGATGCAGGCTCTGGTGCAGCAGAGATCTGACAGCACGGATGTTTCTTACCATTCTGCTGTGAGTTGACTGCAATCATTTGAGAGATAGATCTGACGAAAGAGCAGCTCATGATTCCGGAGCGTCCTACTCTTCCCTACACCATCAGCGCGCCTGAATGGAACGTCTACTCGTCTGCGGTCAAGTACCTGGAGATTCAGATCGATGAGGCGGAGGCGTGGCTGGCGAGCGTCTTGAGGGTGTTCACGAAGGTCTATACTATTTCAAAGATCTTTGTCATGATCCTTCGTCACTATGGCGTGGAGGTAAGGAGCAATGCAGTCCAAGTCCCGCGGTCGGGTGTCAACGGTGTTCAACTGACTGGGCTAGTTGGATGACGGTCCGGACGGCATCATGGCCCATCTCAACAGAGCGGAAGAGCTCGCCACTTGCGATTCGGTTCTCGCGCTGATCGAGAATGTGGAGAACTTGTACTATGCCGCCTATGCGCGTCTCATCATGGAGATTGCGAATGTCGAGCTGTGTTCCTACTTCACGGCGGATCTAGCCCCCGCAGGCCATCGCAGAGAGTCGCGTCTGCCCGAGCCCAAATTTCTGGTCAAGATCCTGCTTTTCTGTAAACAGGTGCTGGATTCTCCCTCCATCTGCGTCGTTCGCAACAAAAAGCTGGTTCAGACGCACCAGGACTATTTTCTCCGCTACTCCATGGAGAGATTCGTTGGCCATGCTTTCCCTCTGGACGATCTGCTGGGCTACCGCCGCTTTGTCCTGCGCATCGTCGGCGACCCGGACTCGCAGTTTTGCCAGAAGTGGGCGTCTGACAACCCGTCCATCGAGTACCAGCTGCCTGTGCAGGAAGTGCTGGCTATCCAGTCGGAGAAATACCTGACCTTTACCCCCAAGGCGCTCGTGGCCGACGAGATTCCTACTTCCGTCCTGCCGCTGGTCCGACGCAAAGACGATCCCGCGCGCTGGGAAAGAGAGCTGATCCGCGACTATCGCCAGGCGACTCTAGCCAAGCTGGAGGGCCGCTGCATCGGGGATATCCGCCGCGAGGACGACCGCCGACTGCTGGTGGAATACGCCAAGGAGCGCAAGTGCACCTGTCGTTCGGCCTGCGTCTGCGCCTGGGACTGCACCATGTTCCCGGAGCGTGTATGCCCCTGCGGAGACCGCGTGATGCGCGTCATGTTCGTCAAGCACCGCAAGAACCACGCTGATCGCCCTGTCGGTGTGCGCTGCAACAGTCTGGCGCGGGCTGTGTTCCAGGGTTTCTCGTGTCTAAAGCGTGACATTGACGACTTTGAGATTGCGGTGGAGCTCAACCGGGCGTTTTTGCTCTTCGCGGAAGAGATTCAGAAACAGCGCGTGGCTTCGATGACTAGTATGGCTAGAAATGGTCTGTGAGTCGTGTAGAGTTCTGGGGTTGCCTCTCTTCTGTTGCTTTATTTTCTCTTTTTTCCCCTGATTTCTCGGTTTCGTGTTTTCTTCTTTCTCCCTGCCTTCCTCCCTGTTCCTATCTTTCTTTTGTTCTTTTTTCAAAACACGTTTTGACGATGACATGACGCGACGAGAGATGCCATGATACCCCGAAACTGCGACGGATAGTCTACAATTAACGAGACCAACGAATACAAGAGATATGAATTGCATGGCCTGGAAGTTTGTATGTGTCAGTGTATATTGTACATGCGTGTAACTAGTAGCAGGGAGTGTTGCGTTCGTAATCCACCGCAGCAGCACTAATAAACATACGGTGTGATCCCTGGACGATCTCCCGACTATTCCCCGTGTCATCCAAACGCCTCACTCAGCCATAACAGCTTCGACCGCAGCAAAGACCCAAGACCAATAAACAACACGCCACTTCATGATGAAGTCCGAAACAAACGAGGCCATCCCACATCATGTGATCGACGGGTGGACTAGGGACTGTATCCATTGATTTAACCCATTTCATCAATTCTATGGAGTCGATCCTCGGGTCTAGTGGGTATCATGAGCCAAAGAAAACGGCACGATGATGTCATATGGTAATCAGATAGGTTGTAAACAGGGCAGATCATTCATTGAACTAGAATTGCAATTCTTAGGTAGTATGTCAGGAGATGGGATAGGAGGATTATGATATGTTTTGCGACAACTGTTCTAACGGTAGTCTAGAATGACACCAGTGGTGGCGACAACCAGGCTAAACCTTTAGGGCCAAGATAAAGATAGAATCAATCCACGTCTATCAGTTGATCCATTTGATCCATCAGAGAGCCTAACAGTAACGGGGAATTGCTGATTCGCCGCCTTGTGGTTGGCCAACTGGCGTGCGGATGCCTGGGTGCCTTAAATAGCATAGAAAAAAAAAATATATGGAAAAAAGGAGAAAAGAGAAAAGATTAACAGGGTAAAAAGATCCCTGGAGGATTTACGTTTCTTACTTACCTGAACAGGAAAAGAAAGGAAGAAAATAAAATAAAATCTGAAAAATAACGAGGGATTGAAAGGATTCTCGACCGGTTCAAATATGCAACTCCCCAAATAGAATTTTCCCCTTCTCCTTCTCCTCCTACTTTCGATTCATCTATCCATTTATTGTCCTCTTCCCTTTCCTTATTTCGAATGTCTCTCGTTGGTCTTTTCCTCCCAGACACATCACACTCGCGGGCATGGTACCTCCGACCGGTGCCTGTTCCCCCGTTAGACCCTCTTTCCGGATACTTGGCTCCCTCGCATCGCACTGTCGATTGCCCGGTCATGGTCACCACCACAACCACCACCTCAATAACCACGCCCTGCGGATCCGCGGCTCGATAATACAGTCCCGCCGATACCAGGGCGCCGTTTGGCCCTCCTACGGTATCACCACTCCCGTCCCCGATCCGCCTCCGCAGTTCCCTATCGCCAAATCGCCCTTCCGCTTCCAGACGGGCTATGCCTTGCGCGCCAAACGACCCTCACGGCCCTTTCCCCCGCCGTTCCTGTCGCCGCCGTCGTCTTCCTTCTCCGATCCTCTGACTACCCATTCCTTGAGTCAGGATAGGAGATTGTCCGTTGGGGGGGAACTCGTGCGAGGGCTCAACAACGGCGACGATGCCGTCCTCGTCGCGGACAACTTCCTGGCCGTCAACGATGGCGTGGGAGCTTGGATGACCAAGCCGCGAGGTCACGCTGCGTAAGTCGACTCCTTAACAGACGAGAAAGACCAAAGAAAGAAATCTCCTAACCTGATCATGCACTCCCTAGTCTCTGGTCCCGACTCCTCTTACACTTCTGGGCCCTCGAGGTCGAGCGCGAACCCGACGGCGAAAACCCCCCCGATCCGATCGAGTACCTCCAGCGAGCCTACGAAGAAACCACCCGGGCCACGACCACCCCGAGCGCCTGGTACGGCACAACCACCTCAGTAACGACGCTACTACACTACTCGCGCGACAGCGAGGGCAACCCCAAACCCCTCCTCTACGTGACCAACCTGGGCGACTGCAAGGTGCTTGTCATCCGGCCGCGGGAGAAAAAGGTGCTCTTCCGCACCGAAGAACAGTGGCACTGGTTCGACTGCCCCATGCAGCTGGGGACTAACAGCGTCGATACCCCTCGCAAGGATGCCGTCTTGTCGCTGGTCGACCTGGAAGAGGATGACATCGTGCTGGCTGCGTCGGACGGCGTGCTGGACAACCTGTGGGAGCACGAGGTGCTCACGCTGACGCTGGAGAGCTTGGAGAAATGGGAACAGGGCCGCCACGACAGTGAAGCTCCTGACCAGACGCATCCCGCCATGCTGACCGAGGAATGCATGGTGTTTGTGGCGCGCGAGCTGCTCCGCGCGGCCCTTGAAATCGCGCAGGATCCCTACGCGGAGAGCCCTTATATGGAGAAGGTGATCGATGAGGGACTGGCTTTTCAAGGGGGTAAGCAGATCATCCGGTGTTGAGTGTGGTAGTTGATGTGACTGACATGGACTAGGTAAAATGGACGACATCAGCGTGGTCGTCGGTCGCTGCCGGCGGAGAGAGAGCTGAATTCAGCTGTCGATCCCAGATTTCAAATCTTCGACAGTCTTTTGTGGCTAAGAACCACACCCCGTCTCATACGACTACTGATCGCCGAGACATCCAGGGAGGCCATTGACGATCGTCCGGCCCGATACAGGCAGACATGCCGCTCCGGCCGCTACGTCCTCCCGACCACGAGCGCCAGCTCCAAACGCTGCCCAAAGCGCAGCCGATTAGAGGCATATACATTACTACGTGCGATGAACATAATGCATTAAAGGATGTACTGGTTCGGTCTATTGGGATACGTTCTTTCATTCTCTATTTTTCTTTTTACACATATTACCTTTAACTAGATTACATGGCGATTTATTTGTACTATGGATGATACATGAAATGACACTAGCTATAACAATACATAATTAATAATTTACACTCCTATATCAGCATCAGTAATGGCGTAGTCTGACTCTGACAACCAAATGTATACTCCAGAGTCCATAGTATGACCGCACAGACCAATCCACACGCGCCTCACCGCCCGGCAAAATCCCGCAAAAAAAGTTTCAACTCCACCAGCAGCGCAAACCGACCACAACCGCCAATCCACCCTTTCCCCCCAAATAACCTCATTTTCACACGCTCAAAATGAGGGCCAAGCGATCGAAGAAGTACCGCAAGCTCATGCACCAGTATGAGCTCGCTTTCGGGTTCCGCGAGCCGTATCAAGTGCTTGGTGTGTATACCTGATTGAACTGTCTCATGGTATGAATATGACTGACTGGATTGATTGTGATAGTTGATTCCAGTTTTTTACATGCTGTGCATACGTTCAAGATGGAGTTGATCCCGGCGCTGGAGCGGACGCTGCAGGGGCAGGTTAAGCCTCGTATGTTTTTCTCTTCTCTATATTGAGTCGCCCATCACGGCGTAAAGAACGCAGAGAACACCAAAGAACAAGAAGAAAAAAACTAACAGAATAGTCCTCACAAAATGCTCCCTAGCAGCAATAATGGCCGCGCAGCCCATCAACCCCAGAACCAACAACCCCTACAGACCCTTCCACCTCCCCCCGCCCACAGAGGTCCCCCTCCGCCACTGCTCCCACAACGCGGACTCGACCCCCATCGACGAAACAGAGTGTCTGCTCTCCCTCCTGTGTCCCTCGGCGGACGCCAAGAAGAAGAACAAAGAGCATTACATCCTGGCCACGTCGGACCCGCCCGCGCCGAAGAAGGACGCGGCGGCTGACGCGGGGAGGAAGCGCAAGCGCGGTGGTGTTGATGAAGCTGCTGTTGCGTTGAGGCATGCGCAGAAATTCCGCTCTGCGGCGCGGTCTATTCCTGGTGTGCCGATCGTTTATGTGAAGCGGTCCGTTATGATTCTGGAGCCGATGAGTGCGCCGTCGGATGGGATTCGCGAGGGGTATGAGAAGGGGAAGTTCCGCGTGGGACTCAATGATGAAGCGATGCAGAAGAAGAGGAGTGCTGCGGGTGACGGTGCGGGTGCGGGTGATAAGGATAAGGATAAGAGTAAGAGTAAGGGTGGGGTGAAGAAGCCGAAGCAGCCGAATCCGTTGAGTGTCAAGAAGCCGAAGAAGAAGACGCCTGGTGGTGAGGCTGGGTCGAAGGAGGGTGGTTCTGGGGAGAGGGCCGCCGCGGAGCAGGATGAAGGCGAGGGCGAGGGCGCGCCGAAGAAGAGGAGACGGCGTCATCATAAGAGCGCGAACCAGGATGGTGCGGAGTCGGCTGCTGCTGGCGGGGATGCCATGGAGGAGTGATCTCTTTGTCTGGTTGTGGACTTTTTCTTCTTCTTTGAATATTGGTTAAAAGTGACTATGGTATGGCGTTTTGGTTGGAAGCGAGTGCGTCTCGTTGATAATGTACAGTCGATAGATCTCAATACCTACACATGTATCATGGGCGTAGTACTTCAACCATAGAAAGAGGAGTAGTTGATATACATGTAGTCCGATAGTATAGTATACAAAGGTCGCAACAAGAAAGCCAATAAACACCCAACACCATCTACCCACGCATTAACAGTCAAACCCAACCTAATCGACCTCACACATAGGCAGGCGTATATACACCAACACAGCTGAACAGAGAGAGATTACTTCTCCCCAGCAGCCGCACCCCCCGTCACCTCCAACGCCTTCTCATCCGCCCAGATCTTCTCAATCCGCCTGCGATTCTCCCTCGCCGTATCGCGGTTCCGCTTTGCGCGCGCGTACCGCTCCTCGCCCAGACACTTGTTCACGTCGCGCTTGATGTCGTTGCAGCTGCCGATGGCCTTGTGCAGGAAGCCTCTTGCGTGACATTCGTCGAGGGCGGTCATGATTTCTTCGCAGTCTATTTTATTGTTTGTTAGTTGGTTTTGTCTTTTGGAGAGTAGGCGTGGATGGGTGGGTGGGTGAGGTGGTTTATGATCGATTGGGATGGGGTGGAGACGGAGGGAATTGACGTACTTGCGTTGTAGGGCGTGTGTAAGTGGGAATGCATCTTGATCTGGGTTGACTTTGTAAGTCGCTTGTATATCTAGTCCTGTGGTTGAAGTTGACGAGAGAAGTAGATAGACAGATCAGGCTATCTACTCAGTCAAGGATGGAGAAATCTCCGAGCGCATCCCGGGCGGTGAGCGAAAAGCGGGCGGATTCTGCCGGGCGGAAAGACCAGAGGGGAAATTTGATAAAAAAAAAATGTCGAAAAAAAGAGACGGACTGACAACGATCAATGGTTTGATTATCTTGACTTTTTGACCTTACCTTTCTATTCTCGTTGACTATAGCAGACTTTCATCTTGTGGGTGAGTCGCTGACGGGGTATTTTTTATTTTACCAGCCTTCTCTTGAGTTTGGAGGTTGAAGTTTCTGTCCACTATACAGGCGACACATTCTTATTACAGCAGCCCATTCGGGTGATACGAGACGATGTCCATGATTACGACTTCTGCGTGGGTGCGCCGCGGCGTGGCGGCGCAGTTCCCTGCGAAATATGAGATCGATGAGGAGGAGATGAACCGTATATCGAAGCTTGCGCGCGAGCAGCTCGAGGACGCCCGGGAGGATCTGAGTGCTGCTCAGGAGGGCCAGGGCGACGATGATGAGATGGATGAGGGTGGGGATGCTAAGGCGGCCGTGCAGGGTGGGGGTGAGAAGAAGGGTGATGCGAAGGAGAGCAATGAGTAGGTTTCCTTGATCTTTCTTATCGTGGTGATTATGGTTCTAATTATTTTAGTGATGACGACCTCAAAGAATACGATCTCGACCACTACGACAGCGACGAGGTCGACGACGACGGCGAGAAGATCACCATGTTCGGCAATGTCAAGTCCCTGGCGTATCACGAGCCCAACGAGGAAGACCCCTACCTGGTGATGCCGGAGGAGGCAGACGAAGACGAGGAGCGCGAGGAGCTACAGATCATGCCGACGGACAATCTCCTGCTGGCCGGAAAGATCGAGGACGAGGTGGCGCATCTGGAAGTCTACGTCTACGAGGACGCGGCGGACAATCTCTACGTGCACCACGACGTGATGCTGCCGGCGATCCCGCTGTGTCTGGAGTGGCTGGACATGCCCGTCGGCAAGGCGGCCGAGGGGCGCACGACGGGCAACTTCGTCGCGGTGGGCACCATGGAGTCCGACATTGAGATCTGGGACCTGGACATCGTGGACTGCATGTACCCGAACGCGATCCTGGGCCAGGGCGGCGCGGACAAGGCGCCCAAGAAGAAGTCCAAGAAGACCAAGGCCAACCCCGAGTTCCACGTCGACTCGGTGCTCGCGCTCGCGGCCAACCGCCAGCACCGCAACCTGCTGGCGTCCGCGTCGGCAGACCGCACCGTCAAGCTGTGGGACCTCAACACGGGCAAGTGCGCCAAGTCCTACTCCCACCACACGGACAAGGTGTGCTCGCTGGACTGGCACCCGCGGGAGTCGACCGTGCTGCTGAGCGGCAGCTACGACCGCACCGTCGTCGCGGCGGACATGCGCGGCGCGGACGCCACCGCCCGCTGGGCCGTCGACGCCGACGTCGAGGCCGTGCGCTGGGACGTCCACGACCCCAACTTCTTCTACGTGACGACCGACGCCGGCATGGTGTACAAGTTCGACGCGCGCAACCCCCCCGCCACCCCCGGCGCGAGCAAGCCCGTGTGGTCGCTGCAGGCGCACGACTCGTCCGTCTCGTCCTTCGACATCAGCGGCAACATCCCCGGGTTCCTGGTGACGGGGTCGACGGATAAGCAGGTGAAGCTGTGGAACGTCGAGAACAACCGACCCACCCTGGTGGTGTCGCGCAAGATGGAGCTGGGCAAGATCTTCTCGACCACCTTCGCCCCCGACGCCGAGGTCGGGTTCCGCCTGGCGGTGGCGGGCAGCAAGGGCGTCGTCCAGATCTGGGACACCTCGACCAACGCGGCGGTGCGCCGGGCGTTCGTGTCGCGCGCGCCTCAGCTGGAGGGCGAGGTCAAGGAGCGGATGGTCGGTCTGCCGGCCGATCACGACGAATCGGATGACGATGAGGGTCCGGCGGAGGAGGGACCCGTGCAAGGAGGCGATGGCTGGGAGTCGATGGACGAGGATTGATTTGATAATGTTAAAGTGGACGGAAAAAGGAAAAAAGGAGAGACCCGTGACGTTATGATGATTGCATTCGGATTAGAATATTGGTTTAAATATTGATGAGTATATACCTATCTCCTGCTGCCTACATGACTGTATCTGGGTTATATTTGGTGTAAGGCAACGCCCCCTTCAGGCATGCGATGCAAACGTACAAACATGCCAACCTTAAACAGTAGCCTTAGGCATTATTCACCTCAGGCATATTCCACCTCAGGCACGGAATGCCCTGCCGAAAGTATAAGTCATGTGACACACATTAACTCCACCAATCGGCGGGCAGTAACAAGGCCGTGCGCTTCGACCCAGGGTTGGATGGAGAGGATGGCATGGATAAGCAGTGGACATTACGTGTTGTCCGAGGTTCCATCGTTCGTCACGGTCTGGGAGAACAGAAGATATCCGGAGCGATGGGCTCAGATGGGATCCACCGTTCAGAGTGGTTCTAAGGTACGGAAGTTGGACTGGTCCGATGGATGTGAAGAACTACTGCATCCTGCTACTCAACAGACATGTCGAGCCAGGATCGATAGTCACTGGGGAGGATTGGATACGTAGCGTGGGATGGATAAGAAGAACGCCAGGACTACTTAGTTAGGACCTTGGTCCTAGGTACTCCGTACTAGGAGGTGGTGATCTGCCAACTCTGTTTGATGGTAGGTATCAGGCCAATCCTGGGAGATGCCAAGAGGGGTCAGAAACTTAAGAACAGGTCACGATTCATCTGGCGGACAATTCATTCTGGATCCACTGGACCCACCCTTTCTTTCTGTCGACTCCACTGTTTTGTTTGGAGTCTACTACCACTCTGTTGGATAGGGAACATGGCAAGACATCTGCAAGAAGCGTTTGAGAGTGAGATAAGAGTACAAAAAGATACAAACATGATATCATCGCAGACTCCCCAGACAACCAGGTGTGACAGGGTCACGGGCTGAGACAACGCGGACGGGACGTCGGTTTCATGCGGGTTGGCTGAGAGGACCTCCAGGGGCTCCCACAGGCCCCGTCCCTGGCGCCATCGCCGGCCCTAACCCCCACTGTGGTTTAGTGGCGGCAATTGTGAGGCACCGGGGCAGTTTCGCTTTAGCTTCTGACTCGATCAGCCAAGTGGGCGCTTGGGCCGTTATTCCGTTAGAGTGATTCCTTTTTCTGTCTTTCTTAGTTTTTTTTAGTCGAGGGGAACCAACAGGTCGAGATTGTTGGTCGGTATCCAGGTTGACGAATGTAGGAGGGGCACAACCAATGTAGGTACAATGTAGGTACCGCCATCAGGTTGTACACGTCGAACGGTATGGCTGGAATAGAGGAACCCAAGGCGAGAGATATGACTCGTCCAGGTTGGGGATACCCTGGATCACCCTGACCTGTAACGTTACCTTCTCCCACTACCTCAAATTAAATCTCCGTCACGCTAGTCTGGAAAATGAACAAGTCACACCGAAGCATCATCCGCTTCATATTGGGAGGAGGGGTGGATGGTGTCGCCTCCGGAGTCCGTCTCCATATATCCTCCGGAAGAACCCCGGTCTACCAAGGGACGCGGTATTCCCATGAACCATTGACAAAGCGGAAAAAATAGCGCATTGGAACCAGAGGCAAACGAGGAAAGGGACAACCCAAGGGTAAAGAAAGAAAAAAGAGTAAAAGAAAAAGCGAGGAGAAAGAAGTAGACGAACAGGTCGGGAGACCCACGGGTGAAGAGAAAAAGTTCCAGACTTTTGAATCCGCTGTGGAGAAATCCTCCCCAAACGCCTAAGGCAGGACCATCTCAACTGTCCCGCCTTTTCTTCCTCTTTCCTCCTCTTCTTTTCTCCTCTTCTCTTCTTTCTTTTCTCTCTGTCTTCATCGTCATCCTTCGTTCACCTCCCTGGGGGAATTCTTGGTGAACGCTTCATTCCTTTATACCTTTCATTTTTCCATTCTTCAGTCCTGTCCGGGACTCCTTCATTACACTCCTACTTCCTTTCTCCTGGCGCGTCCTGGTTGTCCGCCCTGATCTACTGTGTCACTGCAGCAGATTCTTATCCCTTGAGTCGTAAAACACTTGAAAGGGAATATTCCGAAAAATTAAATAAAAATAAACCAGTCCTCGCCTCCCAGTCGATTGAGGGTCTAGATTCCCCATCCATTCGAGTTTCTTATTTTACCCTTTGCTGTGCAAGGGAAACCAAAGAAACAGGAAGAAAAAAAATATACGGCTATCTGGATCTGTACGACTACTTTGATCCTCCAACTTCGCGATATTTCGAGATATACGTCCACCTCATCTGTCTGATACCGGTCATTCCAATCACATACCGATCTTCCATTCCTTCTGTGACACCACCCCCGAGATCAACTGCCGCACATTCTTTGTCTTCTCACCAAGGATCAGCACTGGCGCAAACGATCACTTGTTAAAAATAGCCCGAGAAGAAGAAGCATCCGACGTTCGGTTTTCAACACGAATACAGACAGACAGATATATCATCGACGCTGGCCGACCGTCTAATCTCCCGCAACTACCTATCGAATTTCTGTTGAACCGTTGATCGATTACCCAGAAATTCACCCTATCCAACCACCACCATGTCGACCTTGACTCGGGCCTTCACCAAGCGCAACAAGCGCCCCGAGGTCTCCGCCCCGATGCCCTACCGCGAGAATCAAACCAAGTTCTCAGCCGGCACGATCAAGCGCGGAAAGATCTCGGGCCCTATGGAGTTGTTGTCGACGACCAATATGCTGGCCTACAACGCCCCCAATTTGCGATCCGCTGGATCATCCTCGACCTCGTCGCTGCAGTCGCCGGACGACTCCGAGTTGTCCTTTGCACACCAGAGTTTCGGGTCCCCCGCCACCACCCCCGACGACTCTCCCGTCGACGCCAATCCGCTCTCCGCGTATTTCCCCAAGCGGTCAGCCACGGTGACCAGCCACCCCCGCTCCTCCACCTCGACCGCGTCCTCCACCGAAGCCCCGTTGGTCCCCAAGCGCGCGCTGTCGCATACGAAGCGCTCCCACCAAGAGCTCGCCCGCCACCGCTCGCTGTCCCGGCTGTCACCGCCTCCATTAAGCTCGACCCGCAGCAGTCCCCAAATGCGACCCTCGCAGGACTACAAGCCGGAACCCCACCCGTTCGGAAAGGAGCTGGAGCAGGTCAACGAGGTGGCCGAGGAGTTCGGGGGGACCCGCATCTTCGACGAGGAGGAGATGTTCTTGTACAACAAGGGCCTGAAGAAGTTCACCGTCGACGACTACCTCGTGGAGATCCAAGATCTGTACGGCAGCATCTTCGACGATCAATTAGGTCCGATCGGCGCGGGTCCATGGTTATGAGAATCTTCCCGCTCGACGGATAATTGACGCGCCACGGAACATTTTCATTTGACTCCGCCGGAAATACCGGAAATGTGGAGCGGAGCTTTTCTTTCTCTCTGCTTTTATTGTTATTCGTTTATTTTTTAGCCCATTGCGCTCACGCTGGCCATGACCCACCCTTCTTCATTCGCTTGATGCCTGTTTGAACCTTGTTTGCTCTTGTTTTCACCATTTAGATACCAGGGGAGGACGTTTGTTCCCTATGTTATGATTCAGTGATGTTAAATTCGGCTTGTATGTGACCGCTCCTCGATGGGCGTGGGACTTGCGACGGATCTGCGATGTGACGAGGGGCCTTTTGGCTCCTCGGGAGTATACTGGGAGTTTGATTTAGTTTATCTGGTAGTCTGGTGAATTGTGAATCGATATACGATATGATTAGGAACTCGATCTGATGAAAGAACACCTAGTCGACGACTTGCTCATTTGTCCTCGCGAACGATTTGTAGTCAAGTCTCTGGCTCTGACATGGTGTGTTGAAGCGCCTGACCTCAACCCATTCGCAAAGCTCATTGCAAAAACGCGTCCATTTAGCTCTATCTATCTTATGAGCACCTCTTTTGATAGTTTTATTTCTCTTGATAGAGAAACAAGTGTGGTGTAAGCAGAGAAAGATGTGGTCACGCGTTGGTCACGCGCGGATCACGGGGTGGCAGCCTCAGGCTCCACACCCGCCCCACACGAAAAAATTGCATCTCCGCCTTACTTTTTCTCTCTCTCTCTCTCTCTTCCTGGTCGATCCGATTCTGGTCCTGTCTTTCCACTTCTCTCTTTCAACACCCCCTGCTTCGTCAATCTGCATCTGTACCCGGCAGCCATGTCCGTCTGGATAGTATCCCACAGTTGATTCCCTAGCTTTATCCCTAATTTCAGAGCCTCTTTGATCCGTAGCCGCCCGGTTGTTGAACCTGGTGGATCGGTCAGCCTTGCCACAAGTCGTGTCGTGTGCTTACCTGCCGACCTGCAACACCCGCTTACAACGCCATTTTTGCTGGTCAATCCATGATCAAACATAGGAACCCACTTCATCCCCTCGCACCAGCATATCGCGTTTTATCCCTTGATCGGTCATGGTTTCTCTCTCGTCGGCAACGCGCAGCCCAGCGGCTCCCCGACCGACCAACTCCTCCAAGATGCTAGCCACGTCGTCACCCGTGCCGATCTTGAAAACCTCCAAAATCAATACTCCCACCGCGGGGATTAAACACAGGATGGAAGAGATGGATCTGTCGTTATCACCGGCCTCGTCGGTCACGTCCGACCCAGATGCCCACCCGAGTCCCCGGAAGCGGACCAGGGTCCAGTTCGAGAAAACCGTCGAGATGCGGGAAATGTCGGACAACGAGGAAAAGACGCCACAGATTACAAGGGCGCCCGGCAAGAGCGCGGCCGTGGTGCGGGAAGAGGTGCGCAGGGCCATCCAGCGGCACGTCTCGGGAGCGGACAGCGAAAGCTATGACCGCATCAAGGAGGTCTTTGCGGTGGATCCCCGGCGACGGGATGAGGATGGGCATTTATCACCTGATGTACCTACACACACTTCATTGAGACACCATCTGTTGGGACTTTTGTCCAACGTCGCCGCCCTGGATCGCAGTTGCGATGGGCTGGTGAGCGCTGTGCTGAACAGCGAATGGCTCGGGCGGGACGAGTCGTACATCAAGCTGTATATCCGATTCCTTGGTAATCTGGCGGCCGCTCAGGGTACCCATTTGCGGTCGGTGCTGAAAATGCTGGTCGGGTATCTGGGGGAGCTTCCCAAGGGTACGGGTAAACTACCGGGCTATGGCCTCGTCCAAATACCAGATATCTACACCCGGGTGCACATGGCGCTGCGCCATGTGATGCAGTTGATCCCTTCTGGCAGCGGCACGCTGTCTCCGATCCTGTCCACGCAGTTCCCGTTCGACAATGATCCGGCCAAGACCAACATTGCATACACCAGGAATCTGATCCGGGTCATTGGCTACGCACCGGAGCTGCAAGCCGACATCCTCGCTCTCGTGACCGAGAAACTGGTGAAGATCGATGTGCAGATCCAGGTGGACATGGAAGACATCGAGGACGAGGAAGGCGAGGATGTCCTGCACAATGTATCCCCAGAAGCGCTAGTCGAGGAAGACGACGACGACAACGCATCGGTCATGAGCGACGAGTCGGTAGACCCGGAGTCCCGCCGCGTCAAGGCGATCAAGGAGAACATCGTCAAGCTGGATGGCATGATCGACTCGCTTTTCGAGTACTATGCCCCTCCGTTCACCAGTGGCACCTTGGACGACAAGGAAAACGCCCTGGACCTGCTACTGAGCCACTTCCAAACCATTGTCCTGCCGACGTACCGCTCTCGTCACACCCAATTCCTGCTCTTCCACTACTCCCAGTCGTCTTCCATTCTCGTGGACCGCTTCGCGGCCACATGTATCTCGATCATCTTCAACAAGACGCAACCCGCTATCATGCGCCAGTCGGCAGCCGCCTACCTTGCCAGCTTCGTCGCCCGCGGTGCTCACATCTCCGGCGAGGTCGTCCGTGATGTATACGACCTCCTCGGCACGCACCTGAACAACCTCCGTTCCGAATGCGAATCCTCCTGCCGCGGCCCAGACCTCCGCCGCTACGGACCCTTCTACTCAACGGCGCAGGCCCTCCTGTACATTTTCTGCTTCCGCTGGCGCGACCTGACGACGGCCGCCATTGAAGGCGACACGCCCGAACAAGTCGACGACCTCGAGCCAGAAGACATCATCTTCCCGCCATCAGTCAAGAGCGTGCTGCAACAAGCCATCCACTCCAAGCTGAACCCGCTCAAGGTCTGCTCCCCGGCGATCGTGGCCGAGTTCGCGCGCATCTCCCAGCACTTGAACTTCATGTACGTGTTCAGCATTCTCGAGACGAACAAGCGTCTGCGCATCTCCTCCTACCGCAACATGGCCGCCCTCGCCGATCCCCGCTTCAGCCAGGTCGAGCGCGAGATTCGCGCTGGCGATGACCTCGGGTACCAGCTTGATGCGTATTTCCCGTTCGATCCTTACCAGCTGCCTCGCAGTCGCCGCTGGTTGGAGGGTGACTATATCGAGTACCGGGGTATTCCGGGCCAGGGCGATGACGACTCGTCTGAGAGTGAGGCCGACGATGATCTCGACAGTTTGAGTGATGGGACGGGTACGGATGATGATGAATAAATCCTCCCCCAACTCTATGCCTCAGACGCGCCTTCCTTCCCAGGTTCAATTATCTGGGGAAAGGCTATTCGCATAAGGAGAGGTCGAGGCACGAAAGTTCCTTCCTGAATTCCCAAGTGATTCCGATTACAGAGACACATACATCACCTCTAATCAACACCCCGTCTCTATTGCATTACGCAATAAACAACAGCACCACCCAAAACCAGTGCCTGCAAAAAGTTTACCATGGAGTCTGCTTTTTTTTTGTCTTCTTTATTTTGATACACCGTTAGCGTGGCGTTCGGAGATCATCAACCTACCTACCCTACCTACCCTACCCGACTTCTCATCGACTGCTTGATTTGATTTGATTTGATTGTTCTATTCTCTGTTCATTTGTGTATGCGCTTGCTTGATCTGTCGATCGCTAGATACCATACTGTTGTTTCTTGTTTCTTGTTTCTGATTTGATAATTGATTGATTATGAGGAGATGAGGAGATGAGAGATGAGAGGATAAGATGAGAAGATGGAAATGATACTGAAGTGAACATGATACACAGGTGTGAATGTGGTGCGGTGTATCATAAAGGAGAGAAAATACAATGATTTGAACATTCAAGATTCTTACTCTAATTAGTAGTGGTAGTAAAAGTGATCAGATACGTAGGTAGTGAGTGGATGGGGAGTTTGTATATATTCATGACCACTATACTATACTATTGTATATCAGACCATCCTGCACCTTTTGTCTCTATTTTATCGAAAGAACCAGATTATATGACACATACATACCCAATCAAGCAAACATCAAACCAGTATAAACAGAACCAAACTCAATAAACAAAAAAACAGTCAAACGAAAAGCATCAAGCAGATACCAACATCCCACTCCTCAACCCAGGCACTTCAACCCCCACCACCTCCCCACCAACATCAACAACAAAAACAACCCTATCCAGCGCCTCCCCCCCATACCGCATCCAATCCCCCATCTGCCACCCCGCACAATACGCATCCCCATCACTATTCCATCCTCCCTGTCCCGGTAAATCAGACATAGCTTCACCATCAAGCGGGACGATATCAAGATTGATTCTCCAGTCTTGCCGGACTAATCTTTTCGAGGGATGTCCGAGCGAACTGGCTTCTGCGGGAGAGATAGGTGTTTCGATTCCCGACGGGTAGAGCCGCATGTCGGGGGAGAGGAGGCCGAAGCCGAGGGGGGTGTATTGGGTTTTGTAGATTTCTGTAAGGGCGTCTTTGATGGATGTGTTGGATTGGGTGAGGGTGGTGAGGTGGAGGCCTGGGCCGGTGGTGTGGGAGAGGGAGAGGGTTATGTTGGGGTTGGACTGGGATGATGATGGTGAAGTCCACGTCCCAGTATATTTGGCACTTTGGTCTCGGGTCTCCGCCTCAACAGCAGGAAGAAACGTCCCCAGCACAGCACGATACAATAGATCCAGCGCGCCGACGGGGCCCGCTGTGAGTACGACAACGCCAACACCGTACTGGTCTACCAGCGAGAATTGGGCAGTGTAGCCTAGTGCACCGCCGGATTTACCGAATATGTCGACTGTGTGTGGGTTGTTGGGGATGAGGTGTGTTGTGCGGAGGATTTCCCAGGGTGAGCCGACGAGGGTGCTGGGTGAGCTGGTCATCGAGGTGGGTTTGAGCCATTTGCGGACGGCGGCGGGGGTGGGGAGGATTGTGTGCGCTAGGATTGAGGTGGCGAGGGTGGTGAGGTCGTTGAGGGTTGAGAAGAGACCGCCGCCGCTGGTTGTTGGTTAGTTGATGGGTATATTTGGGTGGTGGTGGGTATTGGGATGGGATTGTTGAGGGTTGGTATGGGGGATGAGGGTATAGTGGGTGGATGGACATACGGGGCGTTGAATCCAAAGTCGGATCCCCAGGAGGAGGGGCCCGGTGGGATCACGGCTTGTTGGGTGTCTCCAGGAGACACACCGGTGTTGGTCAAGTTCAACGGCTGTAGGATCGTTTCCTGGAGTAGAGTTGAGTAGTTCTTCCCGGTGGCCTGCTCGAGACAGAAGGTGAACAGGAGGAACGACAGCTGCGAGTAGGTGGGCCTGGAGTTCACAGGGTTCACGGGCAGCGTTGACAGGAGGCCACGGAGGATTTCTGCATGCGCGTCAGTATAGCCTTGTAGACTATAAACGGAGATGACATACCCTGTCGAGTACAAGCCTTGGTACCGTTCAGCCCTACGACACCGCAGGGAGGATAATCCGATGGATCAAGGTGAGGCAGCCCCATACTTTCGTAATAAGGCTGGAGGTAGTAGAACTCGTAGACATCTATCTTGTTAGCATCGTTCATGATTACAGAACGAGAAGAATAGGGCATGCATACAATTCGGCGGAATCCCCGCTAGATGCTCCCCCAGCGTCTCCAGCGTGATCTCACTCCAAGGGATAGCAGACTCCGGCGCCGCCAGCTCAGGAAAGAAGTGCGTCACAGGGGTGCGGACATCCACCCCTGATTTCAACAGCAAGAGATCCGAGAACACCTTCGACACAGACCCAATAAGATACTGCGAGTCGCCGGTGACGGTTTCAGTTCCCTGGGTGTTGAGCGCTGCCCGGTGGTGGTATTCCCAGATGGGCTTTGCGCCCTGTCCTCCATTTGGGGAGACGAGACCGATGGAGAACGAGACGTTGTCTACGGGCCAGCCGGCGCGGATTTCGCCCTTGAGGGCGGAGTCTAGGGCTGTGGTTAGGGTGTGCGCTGCGTTCTTGATGTGCGCGGATTGGGACAGGTTGGTGGGTTTGGGGAGGAGGGGCCCGGCTCGGGGACAGCCGCTGTAGGAGGGGATTGGCTTGAGGGAGGGGATTGGGGGGAGTTGGGCTGTGGAGGTCTGTATGAAGTATAAAGCACTGGCTAGGTGGAGGAGGAGATGCATTGTGTTGTGGTTTCAATCTGGGGTGGGGGTAGATGGGGAAGAGAGTAGATATTAGGGTTGGGGTTATGTTCACGATGTCTCCTTGGAATGGGAAAGGGAGAATGAAGAACATGTTGAGAGAATCTTTCAAGGATGAATATTGGGGAGGAGGACATATATAGATAGATAGACAGGTATCCAGATATAAAAATACTAAGTAGAGTTGACGTGTGCTCGTATAACCACAACAGGCAAGTCTCGTATCCGCATAATATACTTCTGACTAACAAACCTAGTACATAACTAGTTGGATATCTTGGCATCATCCACTGCAAACAAAGAACCAAGAACAATCACAACCCAATCCCTAAAAAGGCCAAGAACAATACCTCCTGCACCCCCGATCATGGCGTCGGCAACAATAAAAGGAGCCTTTCGTGCCCTGCATGCACGGTGACACCCTGCACCATTGTCAGCCAACAAACCTACTACAACTCAATTACAACCTCGATATTGTTCCCATCCGGGCTTTACTCCGTTGAGATGGATATAAAACGGTACTACAGCGCTCTTGAAACCCGTGTTGGCAATTGGCTGCTTTTTGGGGGTCGCGCGCATTTGGGTTACTATCCCCGCGACACCTGGTGGCCGTTCCCTATTGATCAGTCACTCCTGGCTATGGAGGATCAGATGGCCCAGTCGCTGCGTTTGGCTCCGGGGTCTTGCGTTCTTGATGCTGGCTGTGGGGATGGCCAGGTGGCGCTGCATTTGGCGGATCAAGGCGGCCTGCGCGTCCATGCCATCGACGTGTTGCCTCAGCAGGTCCAACGAGCGCGGCAGAATGTCGCGGCGGCGACATCGCGAGGACATGCGATCGCGCGATCGAAACCCAAGGCGGAGGCGGCCGTGGGCGCGGTGACCGTGCACACAGACGACTACCACCATCTTACCACGGTGACCGCCAACTCGATGGACGGGATCTACACGATCGAAACGCTCGTGCACGCGTCGGACCTCCCGACCGTCCTGGGGGAGTTATACCGCGTTTTGAAACCCGGGGGCCGGATCGCCTTGTACGAATACGACCACTGGCGGGATCAAGGGGCGGCGTCGGTCGACGGCGCCGGAGACGAATCCCCAGCTATGGACGACAAAGTTCGTCGGTACGGCGCACTCGCGAGTGCGTCGTCTCCAGTTACCGGCAGAGAAGCTGGCAGCGGAGGGTGGGATGGCCTGGCGCAGGCGGTGGCACAGGCGGGTTTCGTGGACGTGCAGGAGCGGGACATTTCGGCGCACATCCGGCCGCTGCTGCGGTGGCTGGTCTTCTTCCTGTCCCTTCCGTGCTTGATCGTGGTGGCGTTGGGGGTGGAGTCGTATTTCATCAATACGTGTGCGGTCGTGGTGAACTACCGCCGTGGGTGGAAGTATGTGGCCGTGACGGCTCAGAAGCCGGAGGGGCAGAGCCCGAGATGATGCCGATCGCTGTGGATCCCACACTAACCACGGGAGGAATGTGACGCGATGGTCTCATGGTGAACCTGGAATCGAATTGATCAGACGCTATTGTACATGACTGTCGTAATCCCAACGCTTTTAAGAAAAATGCCCGGAACACCGAAAACGAAATCAAGAGATAGTGATGGTAACAATAGATGCAATGATATCAAAGAATACAGCATCAAACCAAGGATCTAGGATGACTTCTCGAAAATGGCCTTCATATCCGCGCAGGCATCGCGGTAGAGGATGTTGACCTTCTTCTGGTCCCGGAAGGGATTGGGGGACTTGTCCCAGGCGTGCGGCTCCTTCTCGATCATCATGGCGCGCACGTGCTTGTTGATGTTCAGCAGGCGGCGGACAAAGTGCTGGCCCTCGTTGAGGAGCATGTCCCATTCGCAGATGTAGAGGAAGATGTCGCGGGGCAGGGCATCGGCCAGGATGTCGTCGTGGGCCCGGACGGGGGACGCGTAGGGCGACTGGCGCGCCGTCCGATCCGGCAAGTAGGCCTCGTCAAAGAGATCGGTGAAGAAGTTGGGTAGGGTCTTGTTGGGCATGACACTCATGGCGCGGCGGTGGTCGCGGGATTCTTCAAAGTCCAGGATGGGGTACCAGGAGAACAGACCGACGATGTTGAGGTCACTGGCCGCGGTGTTGATCAGTTCCTGGGTGGAATCGGCCCGGCTCACCCAGCGGTCGTGCACGTCGTGGGCCATGAGGGCGCGCAGGCGGAGGGGGACGGTGACGGCCAGATTGCCCCCGGCGGAGAAGCCCGAGAGCACGATGCGCGAGACGTCGAGGCCCAGCTCGGTGGCATTGGTGGAGAGATACTGCAGGGCCAGGACGCCATCGTCGACGGCGGCGGGGAAGGGGTGCTCGGGGGCGCGGCGGTATCCCACGCTGACCACGACGGCGCCAACCTCCTCAATAATCGCCTGGGCCCAGCGGCTGTCATCCGTGGGGGATCCCAAGGTAAAGCCACCGCCGTGGAAATTGACGACGACGGGAAGTCGTCGACCCTCCTTGCGGCCGGCAACGTAGGCGGGCGGACAGTAGAAGGACAAGGTGACCCGGGCAGAACCGGACGGAAAGGAGCGGACAAAGGAGGGATACGGGGCTCGTGGAGGGGCGATATCATGCAGGAACATGCCGAGGCGCATCAGAGAGCGCCAGAAGACGGCCTGGGCGAGCAACCACCATCTCGAGGGGGGGGAGGGCATGTCTTCTAACCCGTGCATGCGAACTGACGTGTGATACGATAAGGTATAAGAATAGATCGAATTGATAGAGAGAAATGTGACGATAGGATTAGAGGACGGAACGAAGAGCCGATCGGGAGACTAAGAGAGTAGAGAGTGGCGAGACCAGTCTAAAGGTCGAAAGAAACGGAGTGGGGATGAGAGGCAATTTCGATGATAGACTGGTAGAGTACAACAGGAGAGAAAAGAGAGGAACACAAAGAGAGAGAAGATAGAAAGACCAAAAGATTGAAGAATACAGAGGAGAAGAAAGAAGATCGAGAGAGAAGTAGACAGAGAGAGAGAGAAGTGAAGATGAAGAAGAGAGAGGAAGAGGAGGAAGAGAGAGATGCGGTGATGGATTAGTATGAGACCGGTAATATCGTGATCTCGACACCGAGAATGGGTGGTAATCCCAGTATTGCGGTGGTATCAGGGTGTAAGTAAAGTATGACATCATCCAGGCCGGAATGGAGACCCGGTTCAAGGCTTGTTCGGATCGTCATTTCTTTCGCTTCATGTCATTGGCGATGATCATTATGATATGACTCTTGGTTCTCTTGAATTCTTGGGCAATTTCTTCTTTACCTGAGACAAGGAGATCGATTGACATTATTGGTTTGTGGTCCTCCATCTTTTATAACCCCATAATCACCCCCCTCATCTCATCTCTCGTCATCCGATCCCTGTTTTCTCTCGACTTCTCTTCCTCTTCCTCTACATATCTCCTCTGTCTTCATTCTCTGTTTTACTCTTCCTCTCCTATTGATCACAAGACACATCTTTAAGTGCATTGTGGTCCACGGTTGATGGTCGAGCATCTTGGTCTGCCGTCATTCTGATACCCCCACCTATCTCGCCAGTTGCCACTGTCTCAACCACCGCATTCCTCTTCTCCTTTCCTCCCTCCTCATCCTGGAAAGAGAGAGAGAGAAATTATGTCCATTAAACGCGCCTTGACCAAACTCACCCCCAAATTGGGGGAAACGGAGGAAGCCTCCTCCCAGTCGTCAACCTCCCCCCACCGTCGAAAAACCTCCACCGTTACCGCCTCCCCCCGTCGCAGCATTCTCTCGAGCTTCCTCTCCAATCGCGAATATGCCTCCTCCTCCGAAGACATGTCGGATGATTCCTCCATCACCGGCGCCCTCAGTAAAAACCAGCAAAAACGCCTGGCGCGCCAGCAACGCCGCAGTGGCCAGCGTTCACGCTTGAGCGAGGACCAGCAGCATTCCGAAGGCTCGGAACAGCGACACCGGGAGGATGTCGAGAAAGCGGCCCGCGAGGAGACCGCCGAGATGAAGGCTCGCTACGGGGATCTCCCCTTGATGCAGTCCCGCAATCGACCGCGAGAGTTACGGACCAGCTTCACCGACATCTCCGCCGACTTGGCCGGCCAGGAGGTCATGTTCACCGCGCGCCTGCATATCATCCGCCGCATGAGCGCCAAGCTGGTCTTCCTCGTCTTCCGCCAGCAGCTCGACACCTTCCAGGGTGTCCTGCACGAGCAGCTCGGCGCCAAGTCGCTGGCCATGGTCCAGTGGGCGGAACACCTCCGCATCGGCTCCATCGTGCGCGTCCAGGGCACCGTGCAGGTGCCCCAGGTCCCCGTTCTCGGCTGCACCATCCACAACGTCGAGTTGGCCGTCGAGTCCATCCACCAGGTCGTGCGCCGCGAGGAGCCCGTGCCCTTCAGCGTCTACGAGGCCGAGATCCACCCCCCCAAGGAGGAACACGTCGACGGCCGGCGCAACCACATCTCCGACCGCACCCGTCTGAACAACCGCCTCCTCGACCTGCGCACCCCCACCTCGCAGTCCATCTTCCGCATCCAGTCCGGCATCGGCAACCTCTTCCGCAACGCCCTGGACGACCAGCGCTTCATCGAGATCCACACCCCCAAGCTGCAGGGCGCCGCCACCGAGTCCGGCGCCAGCGTCTTCGAGGTCAACTACTTTGGCCGCCCCGCCTTCCTGGCCCAGAGCCCCCAGCTGGCCAAGCAGATGTGCATCGCCGCCGACTTCGGCCGCGTCTACGAGATCGGCGCCGTCTTCCGCGCCGAGAACTCCAACACCCACCGCCACCTGACCGAGTACACGGGGCTGGACATCGAGATGGCCATCGAGGAGCACTACCACGAGATGCTCGACGTGCTCGACACCACCATCAAGAACATCCTGCACGGCCTCTACACCCGGTACCGCCGCGAGATCGACACGGTGAAGCAGCAGTTCCCCATCGACGACCTGGTCTGGCTGGACCAGACCCCCGTCATCCGCTTCTCCGAGGGCATCGACATGCTCAACGCCTCGGGCTGGCGCGACGAGGACGGCAACCCGCTCCCCCATGATGACGACCTGTCCACGCGCGACGAGATCCGCCTCGGCCAGCTGGTCAAGGAGCAGTACGGCACCGACTACTACATCCTCGACAAGTTCCCCACCGGCGCCCGGCCCTTCTATGCCATGCCCGACCCGGACGACCCCCGCTTCACCAACTCCTTCGACATCTTCATCCGCGGCCAGGAGATCGTCTCGGGCGGCCAGCGGATCCACGACCCGGACCTGCTCGAGGAGAACATGCGCCGCGTCGGCATCGACCCGGACAGCATGGAGGAGTACATGGAGGGCTTCCGCTGGGGGGCGCCCCCGCACGCCGGCGCCGGCGTGGGCCTCGAGCGACTGCTGATGCTCATCCTCAACCTGGGCAACATCCGCCTGGCCACGCTCTTCTACCGGGACCCGCGGACCTTCCCGCGCCGGCCGCCGGTCGAGCGACTGCGGCACCCGGAGTCGTCGACGCTCGAGCCCCCTTGGGTGAAGCACCACCTGGGCACGACCGCGCCCGACGAGAGCCACCTGCAGCCGCTCGAGCACCTCATCGCCAACTACGGCGACGCCACGTCCACCTCCTACGGCGACGACCGGTTCAAGATCTGGCGCGACCTGGCCACAGGCGCCGCCGTCGCCTACGTGCCCAGCAGCAGCAACTACGCCATCATCCCAGGCAACCCGCTCTGCGACCCACGGCAGTACCACCGCATCATCGTACAGTTCCTGCAATGGCTGCGGCGCACAACCAAGTACCGGCCCGTGTGGCTGCTCTGCTCCCCAGCCGTCGAGACCGTGCTCGGCGAGCGACTCGGCTGGCGCAGTCTCTCCTGCGTCGCCGAAGAGCGCGTTGATCCGTCCCGGAACCTCGCCGCCGCCGACGGCGAGATCGCGCGCAAGATCCGCCACGCCGAAGGCGAAGGCGTCAAGCTCGTGACCCTCACCCAGGGCGAACTCCCGAATGACGACGCGCGACAGAAGATCGACAAACGCATCCAAGACTGGCTCGCCAACCGCAAAGGCACCCAAGTGCATCTGTCAGAGATCCGCCCCTGGTGGGACGCCGAACACCGCTGGTACTTCTACGCGGTCGACAAAACCGGCACGGTGTGCGCCTTCGTCGCGCTATGCACCCTCGCCCCCGCCTGGGGCATGCAAGTCAAATACAGCTTCGACTTCCCCGGGTCCCCCAACGGCGTCATCGAGCACCTCGTCACGCACGCAATCCAGACAGCCGCGCGTTCCGGCATCAAGAGCCTCACCTTCGGCGCCGGAGCCACCAGCTCCCTCCAGCCGGGCCATAACATGTACGGGCCCAAGACGAAGATGCTGCAGCATACGTACGACACGCTGGCGAAGCAGTTCCACCTGGTGCGGAAGAGCGAGTTCCGGGCGAAGCTGGGCGCGGTGGACGATCCGCTGTTTATCGCCTATCCGCCGCATGGGCTGGGGTCGAAGGGGATACGGGCAATTTTGCATTTCTTTGAAGATTAGACTTTTTTTCTTCTGTCTGTTTTCGGCACTTTCTTTGGTTTGGTTGTCTTTTCTTGAGCTGTCATGTTGTTTAGATGTTATGATTGTTTAGGTTGAATCTCCCCTATGTTGGATTGATTTGCTTGATGTTCTGGTTTTGCTCATGCTATGGTTCTACCATGGTGCGTTCTATCAATGTTATATGTGAGATGTATTTACGCTGTGTTTACCCTTTCTTAATTCAACGCCTTGTTTTATTGTTTTATTGTACTATGAGAGGGACTCACGTTCTCAGGTATGTTCATACATAGATGTCTACAATGGATGCCTCTATCTTTATCTCCCTACTATTGAATAGCACGTAGCTTTCCTTCTTGTTCGTTGCTTCTGCTCTCCATACCTTTTCTTCTGCTTTCTTTTCTCTAGTGTCAATATTAAGATCATTATATTATACATATTATCATCATTACTATACAATGTCATTATCGTACTTTCTTCCCTTCTGATTTCCCTTCTGTTTCCCCCTCTCCTTTACCCTCCCCCCTACCCCTACCCTCACCTAATACAGCAACCAACCTCCCCACCTCCCCAACCAACCCGCACGCAACCCCGCCGCCAAACCAGCCACAAGCACCACCCACCCGGCCGTCCTCACCAACGACCTCGGAAACACATTCCCCAAATACGGATCTAGCACCACATCCACCACAACAGGCGGCACACTCCTCATAAGCTCCTGATCCAGCGAGTAATAGTCTGCTTCGGCGCGCACGCGCAGGAACAGCACCGAGTCGCTGGTGAGGGTGGGGTCGTGCGGGGCGAAGGAGGAGGAGGAGGCGCTGTCGGGGATGAGGGGCGCGGCGAGGGGTTTGGGCGGCTGGGTGGAGAGGAGGAGGCTCGAGTAGAGGGTTAGGGAGGTTAGGAGGGCTGGCGTGGAGATTGTTGTGTGGGGGTGGTGGGTTGTGAGGGTGAATTTTGTTGGTTGCTTTGGATTATATTATATTGGTTAGTTTGGTGGATTTGTAGGGTAGGGTTGAGAGGGAGGGAGCGAGGAGGAGGGAGGAGGAGGAGGAGGAGGAGGGAGGAGAAGAAGAAGAGAGAGGTACCGTGGCTAGCCAGCAGAGGCGCACTTCGTAGCGTTGGCCTGGGGTGAGGTTCTCGAGGAAGTACCATGTGTCTGTGCCGGTGTCTCTGTTGGAGTGGTCGGTGGTAGGGTCGGAGGTAGGGTCATCGTGTGTCGTAGGAAAGGAAGCGTTCAGTTGAGTGCGGAGGTAGGAGCTGGACGGAGAAAGACGTTGGAGACCGAGATCGTCGAGGTTGGGAGTGAGGGCGGGGACGAGGACGGGGGAGGGAGCGAGGAAGATGGTCTTTTCGACGTTGGCAGAGGTAGTAGTAAGAAGAGAAAGGAGGGGGAGCAAGAGAGAGGGGGAGAGATGCATGTTGATTATAAGGATGTTGAATTTAGATAGAGTATAAGCATGGTGTATAGATCTGTTCTAGATCGTAGCCAGGATAGCTGCCTCAGATGCCTGAGAGTGCGTCATACACGTGACGCCAAGGATTCAAACAGGGAATGAGTCAGCTGCACACCGCACCATGGATAAACCGCGGTCTCGACCAATCAGCAACGTCCAATCCAAACGCGACCCAACTGGAACGTGATCAGCCCGACTAGAGAGCGGTTCGCCCAGTAGTGCGGCCTTAGGCGTGCGCTGTCATTCGTAGTCTTGTTCTGTGTCTGTTTTGGTCTGTTTTGGTCTCTTTCCCATCCACCTCTCTCTTCTTTTCCTCTTTTCCTCTTCTCTTCTTCTTTCTTTTCTCTTTTCTCTTTTCTCTTCTCTTTCCTCTCAATCATTTCAATACAATAATCTCTGGTTCGTCCCCCCTTCTCCCCCGTAATTTAGCCCCATTCCCACCCGTTCCTCTGGTGGGTGTTGTTCTTCCCGTTTAGGTATCTGACTTACCCCTGAAACTTCCGTACAGATCCATTTCAGGGTATTTTATTTTTTCCCCTTCCCCTCCCACTTTCCTCACCGTTTGTTATTACCTCTTCTCTTCATCTCTCCCTCTCTCTTCCTTCCTCTCTCTCCCCTCTATTTCTCTCCACCATAATCTCCCCAATTCCATATCGACAACATGAGAGAGGTTATTAGTTTGAACGGTATGTTGACGCGTCTCCCCTCTTTATTTCCTTTTGTTTTGTTTCGAGGACCTCCCGTCTCGTCTGTCTCCGTTCCGTAACTAATTGTTTTCTTCCCCTCAGTCGGCCAGGCTGGTTGCCAGATCGCCAATTCTTGCTGGGAGGTATGATCAATTAATACCATGAGAGTTTGGAGAAGTCTTCAAGGATGAGAAACTGACTTTGGTAGCTCTACTGTCTCGAGCACGGTATCCAGGTACGTGGCTTCGTGGCTTGACCGCCATCTCCAGTCGAGAGCCCAATACTCGGCCTGACCCAAGAATGTGTCAATCGACGGAATGCACATGATGGAATTCAGCTGACACATTCTAGCCCGATGGATACTTGACCGAGGAACGCAAGAAGGGTGATCCCGACCATGGCTTCAGCACTTTCTTCTCCGAGACTGGTACGTACCATGGATAACACATGGCACATGGCACACATGGCTTCAACCACCACCACAACAACAACAACCCAATTGACTCCTTCCAGGCCAGGGCAAATATGTCCCTCGCACCATCTACGCCGATCTCGAGCCCAACGTGGTCGATGAGGTCCGCACCGGCACCTACCGCTCCCTTTTCCACCCCGAGAACATGATCACCGGCAAGGAGGATGCCTCCAACAACTACGCCCGTGGTCACTACACCGTGGGCAAGGAGATGATCGAGCAGGTCCTCGACAAGGTCCGCCGTGTCGCCGACAACTGTGCCGGTCTCCAGGGCTTCCTCGTCTTCCACTCCTTCGGTGGTGGTACCGGTTCCGGCTTCGGCGCCCTCCTCATGGAGCGTCTCTCCGTCGACTACGGCAAGAAGTCCAAGCTCGAGTTCTGCGTCTACCCGGCCCCCCAGAACGCCACCTCCGTCGTCGAGCCCTACAACTCCATCCTTACCACCCACACCACCCTGGAGCACTCCGACTGCTCCTTCATGGTCGACAACGAGGCCATCTACGACATCTGCCGCCGTAACCTCGGCATCGAGCGCCCCAGCTACGAGAACCTGAACCGCCTCATTGCCCAGGTCGTCTCGTCCATCACCGCCTCCCTGCGTTTCGACGGCTCCCTCAACGTCGACCTCAACGAGTTCCAGACCAACCTGGTCCCCTACCCCCGCATCCACTTCCCCCTCGTGGCCTACGCCCCCGTCATCTCCGCCGACAAGGCTTCCCACGAGGCCAACTCCGTCAGCGAGATCACCACCGCCTGCTTCGAGCCCAACAACCAGATGGTCAAGTGCGACCCCCGCAACGGCAAGTACATGGCCACCTGTCTGCTCTACCGCGGCGACGTCGTCCCCAAGGACACCCACGGCGCCGTTGCCACCCTCAAGACCAAGCGCACCATCCAGTTCGTCGACTGGTGCCCCACTGGCTTCAAGATCGGTATCTGCTACCAGCCCCCGCAGTCCGTGCCCAACGGCGATCTCGCCAAGCTCGACCGCGCTGTGTATGTTCTTTCTTCTCTCCTTCTCTCTTTCTTTCATCTTGTTACAGTGCTAATTTCCACAGGTGCATGCTGTCCAACACCACCGCCATCTCCGAGGCCTGGTCCGCCCTCGACCACAAGTTCGACCTCATGTACTCCAAGCGTGCCTTCGTCCACTGGTACGTCGGTGAGGGTATGGAGGAAGGTGAGTTCTCCGAGGCTCGTGAGGATCTCGCGGCCCTGGAGCGTGACTACGAGGAGGTGGCCAGCGACTCGCTGGAGGAGGAGATGGAGCCCGAGTACTAAGCGTCCGCGTCGACGGGTCGATCTCCTGACTGGGCCACCTAGACGGAATGGGTCCGAGGGATCGATCGTGGGCGTCGCGTCCCTTGCAAATAGGAAGAGAGAAAATTGGCTTAGCAAGACTCTGATTTCTTTGTCTGATATATTTTTAATATCCCTGGAATCCGCGATGAATTTACCGCTCGTTGATCATTTTCTTCTTTTCCGTTATTCTTATTTCTGTAATCGATGTTTTGCGTTCTGTGATTAGTGGGATTCATATTGTGGGAGAGACGGGATGAACATGAATACACCGTGGGGAATCCCATCATTTAGATTTACAATATTCCAAGACCAAGAAGTGGTATCTGTAGAGGTATTAGTTTGTGAATCATGGCGCTTTTCGGAGGGTCAGAGTGGTGATCCTCATACTGGAAGAACAGAGCAATAGGGAGGTCAAGAACGGGACTGACCGCCCGGGCCAAGTCTCTTACCTAAGGCACCCACTTATCCCCAGAGGAGCTTCCACCTCTCCCTCCCTGCTCTCTCCTCTCTCTCCCTGTCCCTCTTGGATTGCTCTCTCAACTTCCTCTCTTTCCCACCTTTTGTTGTAGGGTTCACTACCTCCGACATCTTCGTCTCATCAATTACTCTATCTATCATCCGTCTCGTCCAATCTCCCTCTTCCCGTGTCTCTCCCCGCCCCATATACCCCCTCCCCCCTCGCCCTATCTATGCCCGTGCTATCGTCCCGGTAACCTCCAACGTCGACCGTCGACCCAACACCGACCAACTCAACCCCAATTCACGATTTCAAATTCACGAGCGTCGAAAAGGAGGGGAGGCGCTGTTCCCCCCCCTAGGTGATCATTATGGCTGACACTGGTGAGTGGACTCCGTCCCCCCGTGTTTAGCGGCTCAGGGACGACATCCGCGACTCCCCTGCCACCGCAACAGAAGAACAGCTGGAATCTTCCCTATCGGATGCAGACGGATCTAACGAATGCCCTCTGGCAATTACAGCGCGTCAACAAAACCTCAATTTGACCCCCGAGGAGAAACGGGCCTTTTACCAGCTCTTCCAGGCCGCCGACACCACCAACCTCGGCGTCATCACCGGCGAGGTCGCCGTTCCCTTCTTCGAGAAGACCAAGTTGGCCCCGGAGACTCTCGGTTTGGTAGGTTCATCCGATCAGAAATCACAACGAGGACATCCCCATATCCCCCGCAGATGGGAGGGTCTGTGTCCGACGATCTTGGGGGGGAGCGGAGGCTAACGTGCTGCGTCCCACGGTATACAGATATGGCAGATTGCAGATAGGGAGAACCGGGGTCTGTTGACCCCCTCTGGGTTTGGGATTGTCTTGCGCTTGATTGGGCACGCCCAAGCGGGCCAGGCACCGACGGAAGAACTGGCGCTACAACGTGAGTGCTCGTCAGGGGCGATGGCCTCTCTACCTCCCCTTTTTTAAGAATAATAAACGCTGACCGGTCCTCCTATCCCAGCCGGCCCGTTGCCCAGGTTCGACGGCGTGGTGATTGATGTACCCCCCGCGCCCCGTGAGGCCGGCACCACCAGTCCGCCGCCTGCCGCCGGCGCCCCGATTCGAGTCCCTCCCCTGAACCCCGAGGATGTCAACAAATTCGTGTCTCTGTTCGACAAGTCGGACGTCGCCCGGACTGGGGTCCTCTCAGGTAAGCCCACCTCCCGGAACGGAACGGGACGGTACGTGTGGTACTGATCCGGTCGCTCCATGTTAGGTGAAATTGCGAAACAGATCTTTGAACGCGCCCGGCTGCCGAATGATATCCTGGGTCGCATATGGAATCTGGCCGACACCAAGCAGCGCGGTGCTCTGGATGCGACCGAATTCATCATCGCCATGCATTTCTTGACCTCGTACAAATCTGGCGCCATGAGAGGCATCCCGCAAGTCCTGCCGCCCGGTCTCTACGAAGCCGCGGCGCGCCGAGGATCCGCTCGTGGGTCGGTGGGCTCGCGACCTGGCCTCGACGTGCCCCCGGTCCCTGCCATCCCCAAGCAATTCACGGGCCCGCAGCGCACCCAGAGCCCCATCAACCGACAGCAGTTTGGTTCCCCGCTCTCGGCGCAGTCGACCGGCGGGGAGTGGCTCATCACGCCCGCGGAGAAGAACCAATTCGACAGCATCTTCGCGACGATCGATACCGCCAAGCTGGGCTCCATCAGCGGTGATCAGGCTGTGGGCTTCTTCATGAACGCGCAGCTGCCCGAGGAGACGCTCGCCCAGATCTGGGATCTCGCGGACATCGATGCCGACGGACAGCTGACCAAGGATGAGTTCGCCGTCGCCATGTACCTGGTCCGTCTGCAGCGCAGTGGCAAGGACCCAATCCCCCAGGTCTTGCCCCCTGCCCTGATCCCCCCCAGTATGCGTCGCCGGGGCTCCGGGTTTGTCGCGCCGGCGGTGGGCCCCGCGCAACCGCCGGCTCCCGCCTCCGTTCCCGCCCCGCCTCCCGCCCCGCGGACGGCGGCTGATGACCTGTTCGGCCTGGACTCGGCCCCGGCGCCCGCCGTGCCGGCCGCCCCCTCCCAGGTCGCGCAGTCGACGGGGGGCTCGAACTCCGTCTTCCAGACGCCGGTGTCGCCATCGCGCGCATCCCCGCCGGGTCCGTCCCCCGCCGCCACCTCCTTCAAGCCGTTCATTCCGAGCTCCTCCTTCGGTCAGAGCCTCCAGCCCCAGGTGACGGGTGGTCCTCCGCCCGCGGTCCGGTCCCCGCCCCCTCCGGCCGATGATCTGCTGGGCGACAACGACCCCGAGGAGTCCAAGAAATTGACGAGTGAGACCACGGAGCTGGCCAATCTCTCCAACCAGATTGGGTCGCTGGCGAACGAGATGCAAAACGTGCAGACGAAGCGGACCGCCGCGGAGCAGGATCTGACGCAGAACTCGCAGCAGAAGCGGGACTTTGAGACCCGCCTTGCACAGGCTCGGGCCATGTACGAGCAGGAAGTCAAGCAGTACAAGGCGCTGGAGGAGCGGCTCACTGCCTCCCGCACCGAGACCAAGAAATTGGAGCAGGAGTTTGCCCTCCTGGACGGGAGTCGGCAGGACCTGCAGAACCAGTACGACCAGATCTCCGCGGCCCTCTCCGCCGACACCCAGGAGAACGCCAGCCTAAAGGAGCGGATCCGCCAGGCCAATACCGTGGTGGCCCAGCTGAAGCCCGCGCTCGACAAGGCGCGCTCCGAGGCCCGGCGCCAGAAGGGCCTGGTCGCCATCAACAAGAAGCAGCTCGCGACGGTCGAAGGCGAGCGCGACAAGCTGCAGGAGGAGATCGCTGAGGCTTCCCCGGAATCGGCACCGGAGCCGGTGCCGGAGGAAGACCGGGCTGCCACGCCCGCGGCTCCCACGGCCGCCAGCCCGCCGCCCGTCACGAGCCCCGCGGAATCGACCACCAGCCAGAACACAAACCCCTTCTTCCGACGCACCGTCACGGGTTCCAGTGACGGGAATCAGCCGTCGCCGCAGGTCTCGAATGACCAGCAACGCGCATTCGACAGCCTGTTTGGACCGTCCTTCGGCGGACCGTCCGCCGGCGCACCGCCCCCACCGACGTCCTTCGGCGCCCAGTCCCCAAGCACGTCGCGAGTCCCGACCCCTTCCATGTCCCCGCCGCCTCCCCCGGAGTCCCGGCAGCTGACCCCGGGCGTCCTGCCGCTCACTGAGCTCCACACGCCGACCTCCTCCACGATGGCCTCCCCGCCGGCCAGTCGGGCGGGCGGCACGGATACCGCCAGCCAGGGGGCGCCGAGCGAGGCTGCCGGACCGACCTCAGCCGCCTCCCCGTTCGATGAGGCGGAAGAATCCAAGCAGCGCTTCCCCGAAGTCCCTGGTCTTCCCCAGGATGCCGCTGCGCGTGCGGTGTCCCCGACAACGGCCGAAGGCAAGCAGCCGGGGAAGAAGGACCCGACCTTCGACGAGCTCTTCGGCGGCCCGGCGCACCAGCGCACCCAGTCGCAGAAGGAGAACGATTTCGACGAAGCCTTTGCGTCCATGAAGCAGGGGAGCCAGCCCAATGGCGCCCAGGCGGCCGCTCCGTTCGAATTCCCGCCCATCCGGGAGCTTGACGACGACGAGGAGACCACAGACAGCGAGGCCCCGAGGGGTTTCGATGACAATTTCACCCCGGCCCAAGCGCCGTCGGGACCGGCGCCGACGTCGAAGCCCGCTGACTCCATCGAGCCCTCGCAGCTGGCCGCATTCCCCACCCCGGGATCCATGCCCACGTCCCCCCAGTTCCCCCCGTCGCCCAGTGCCCAGCAGAGCCCCCCGAACTACACGCAGAGCGTTGGGGCGCCGGAACCGGGGCAGGCTCCCCCGGAATTCAACGGCCTCCTACCCGGCCGCGGTGATCCCACCGCTCCTCCCGACGCGCCCCATTCCGTGGACCACGCGACGGGCGAGCCCGTGGTCGGCGGCGAAGCGCCCAAGGAGGCCCCCGCCGCCGAGCCCAGCACCGGCAAAGCCGGGGGTCCTGATTTCGAGGCGGCCTTCGCGGGTTTGAACCTTGCGCCAGCCAAGGAAGACGACGACGACGACACCGACACCGACACCCCGGACCAGAAGAACAACGAGGACTTCGACTTTTCGTTCGACAACCCGGCCCAGCAGCAGGCGGCGGCAGCCGCAGGCGCACAGGGCAGCAACGCCGCGACCCCGGATTTCTCCACCTTCCACAAAAACCCCAGCAGCACCAGCCCCCCTGCAACCACCCCGGCTCCCCCGCCCGGCGGTAGCCAGACGGAGAACCACGACTGGGAAGCCCTCTTCGCCCCGCTGGACAACGTCGCGCCGAATGGATCTTCGGCTGTAGACAGGTCCAAGGAGCCGGGATGGGCGCAGAGCAACACTGAGGACGACCTGATCCTGCAGAAGTTGACGGGTATGGGCTTCCCTCGGGATGATTCACTCGCTGCGTTGGAGAAATTCGACTACAATATTGATAAGGTTAGCCCCCCTCTTTCTCCACCTGTTGGGACAATACCTTCCCAAAAACGAGAATCAATCCAAGTAAAACAATATAAGCTAACAACAGACAAACCAGGCCGCCGACTACCTCACCTCGAAAGTCTAACCTTTCAACCTGAACCAAAATCAACTATATCAAATCACCCCCCTACCTCCATTTGATTCCCTCCTCTTTCTACCCATCTCTCGCTATCTTAATTCTTACATGCGCACAATAAGTCCTATCCTGTCCTATCCTGTCCTGTCCCTAATTACTTAACTATTACTACTACCTTAGTATCTATTATATCTGCACATAGTTTTTTCAGACAAGTTTAGCCATGGTTTTGCTTGAACGTTTTGTATTCCTCTTTTGTTTTGTTCCCCCTTTCTGTTGATTTTGTTGTGTTTACTGTGTCTGCTGTGTCTGCTGGTTTATATTCGAAGTCGTATGTCTGTCTGTCTGTTTGTCTGTCTGTATCTGGTTGATTATCGATGGATTCTTGATATTGATATTGACATTGACATTGACATTGATGGATCATGGATCACCCCGTTTTCTATCTACATTTTCCTTCTTTCATTTTCTTTTTCCCATTCCTTTTCCCTTTCTCTCCTTTCTACGTCTCTCTCCTTTTTTTTCTTTCTTTCTTCCTCTCTTTTCTCTTTCCTTTTTCTTTTCTTTTTCTTTCCTTCTGTCTACCACATATATACATGCACGCATACATACCGCTGCTGCTGCTACTTTTACTGCTATTGCTACTGCTACTGCCATCACCATGTATATCTACATACATACCTACCTATCTATCAACTCAATCATTGATTTAAAGAACGGCTTAGCTAGTGGTTCTCATAATGTATCTCATTACTTAATAGCTTGTTTCTCATACAACCTTTG
This sequence comes from Aspergillus campestris IBT 28561, assembly GCF_002847485.1. Taxonomy (NCBI): domain Eukaryota; kingdom Fungi; phylum Ascomycota; class Eurotiomycetes; order Eurotiales; family Aspergillaceae; genus Aspergillus; species Aspergillus campestris. The sequence goes on along the minus strand of NW_020194340.1, from coordinate 469,022 downwards.
TGTAGCCTTCCTGATAATCCGCCATAAGCCAGTGTCTAATCCATACAGTACGATATACTACCTGTCCCCGGTTTGTAAGATAAATCCAGCACCAGCAAATTCCCTTGTCTCCCCCCTTCCGCCCCCCAGAGCCAGTAGAATCAATGAAACCCTCATTTGACCGGCCCTTTCGCGACCGTCCCGCCCAGCGAACTCCTCACATGCATTCTCGACTCTTGCTCCAATTTCACATCTACCCCAGTCAGTAATCAGCCATGGCGAAGACAACGGACCACTTACGAAAGTCTTCCACCGAGCGCTGCACCGTGACCTTGCTTTTGGGGCTCTTTCCGTGCATCAAATTGTCAAATGCCTTGGAACGCTGCAGAAGGTAGTAAAGCCCCCCCATGATCGAAAAGACCCCAAACGACAGGACCCAGATGCGGACCACGGCCACGATTGAAGTCCGTCCGCCGACGAACCATCCAAAGAGGCAGAAAAAGGTCGCGATGAGGTCCACCACTAAGATCGCTGCGGTCAACTGCCACGACGGGACCGACGACCAAAACGGTCCATTGGCTCGCGTGATGAAGATCAGCCAGTTCTCAGTCAGGGAGATCTCGAGAAACAGAACCTCATCGCGTTTTCCAAAATTCTGCACTACCCCGCCTTCCTCACCATTGTTTAGCATGGTGGTCAATGTCACCCAGGTCCCGATCGCGAGCACAATCCCGAGAATGACAGACATGCCCCAGAGCTTGGGAAGGTTCCATTTCACGGGACTTTTCGAATACGGGGCCTTGTCGTAGGCAATGGCTAGCGTTGCAATATCCGCAAAAATGGCAATGAAGACGACCAACTGCAGGTTCAGGCTCTCGTTCATGATCGCGATCCATAGACCCAAAAAGATTTCGAGGTGGAGCGACAGAGCAATCCGGTACACGACATAGGCGTACATCCGGTGGAATATTTGGCGCGAAGTCTTCAGAGCGTCGATGATAGCAGACAGTCCAGGAGCCAGAAAGACAATGTCAGCCGCCGTGCGTGCGGCGTCCGAGGAGCCCTCGACTGCGATCCCAGTGTCGGCTTTCTTGAGGGATGGTGCGTCATTGACGCCGTCTCCAGTCATCGCTACCAGGTATCCGCGCTGCTGCAGGATATCCACGACGTTATACTTATGTTGAGGGAATACTTCCGCAAATCCATCGGCAGCCTCGACAAAGTCGTATATTTCAGACCCTGGCATCGATGCCTCCTCCCCAAGACCAAGACGGTCCGCGTTGTAAACGTTGGTGCCCATTCCGAGATGACGGGACGTCTCTCGAGCAATGCCGATGGCATCTCCAGTGAGCATCTTAATCGATAGTCCAAGAGATTTGGCCTCGTTGATAGTCTTGGCCGTATCGTGTCGCGGAGGGTCAAAACAGGGCATGATCCCAAGGAGTTCCCATAGCCCATTGCCATGTTGGCGAGCGACTCCAAGCGAACGGAACCCCCGAGAAGCGAATTCGGCTACCTGGGTCCTGTAGGCGACCTTCACTGTTTCTGTGATATAGGTCTTGTTTTCAAGGTCCCCGAGAATAATATGTGGAGCTCCTTTGACGCAAGTGATCTTTTCGCCCTGAGGGGACTGCACTATAGCGGTAACCTTTTTCGAGACAGGGTCGAAGGGTTGAAATTCAAGCAACTTGTACCGCGAAAGCAGAGATTTGGCTCGAGGATAGTTAGGCAAGGCCCTGAGAAATGCTTTGTCAATAGCGTCGATGCCATTCGTCTTCCGAGAAGCAGCCAAGCAGGCGGTTAGCATAAGATCTTCAGGGTCCACCCCGGGGACTGTGAACGGTTCATGGAGCTTTAGCTTATTCTTCGTTAGGGTACCGGTTTTGTCGGAACAAAGGATCTCCACGCCAGCGAGGGACTCGATGGCTGACAATCTCTGAACAATCGCTTGTTTCTTCGCCAAATATGCAGCACCGACTGCCATTGTGGTGGTGACCACGGCAGGAAGACCAACCGGTACACCGATCATGGTGATGGCCAAGGTAAATTCAAGGATGGTTATGATGTCGTTTGAGCGGTAATACGACGATACCCAGACAACGAGGAGTGTGAGAACCACAAGCACCAGCAGCACAATCCCAATTTGATTGAGGACCTCAGTAAAGTGGCCTGCACCAGAGGCAGCGGCATTCACCAATGCAGCAGCACGTCCGACGAACGTCTTGTCTCCCGTGGCCGTGACGACAATGCGCGCGTGGCCTCGCTTTACAGCTGAGGAGGCATAGCACGTATCTCCTTTGGTCTTGTCAACAGCGAAGGATTCGCCCGTGATGGAGGACTGATCTACTTGCAGAGTCAACGTGGTGAGTAGTCGACCGTCGGCGGGTATGATCGTTCCCTGGTGATATTGGTCAGCTGTTGGACATGACTGGAGGTCGCATATTTGGAATACCTCTTCTACTTTCAAGATATCGCCCGGAACCACGTCTGCTGTATCCACCTCGATTATATTGCCGTCTCGCACGACCATAGCCGTCAGTGCCAGGGTTTTCTTCAGTTCAACCACGATGGACTCGGCCTGATACTCTTGGACAAATCCAACAACTGCATTGAGGGCCAGAAGAGCGCATATCACACCGAAATCTACCCAATCGCGAAGACCAGCCGCCAGAATTGCAGCTGCCTGTTTGCAAGAGTCAGTGTATCAGTCCAGGTGCCAAAGTATTCTCAGAGAGTGAGAACCCACCTCCATCACGAATTGGATTGGTCCGACGAAGTAAGATAGAAATTTGAGGAACAGGTTTGTTTTTTCCTCCTTCATTCTATTGCAGCCATACTTCTTCCGTCGAAGAAGGACCTCCTCCTCCGTGAGACCGGTGTTTGGGTTCGTTTGAATTATTTCCTCTGGCACTTGAAGAAGGCCCCCCGGTTGGCTTAGCCTATCGTCATCGACATCACTCTGACCGTCGAGAGACTTGAGATCCTCGATCAGGGCGTCAATATCCACGTCCTTCTCATCTTGGGACTCTCCATCCTCTTCTTTGAACTCGTACACCGAGCTCGACGGATATGACTTTCTGTTTGCGGTGGTCTCCTTCGGCTTGTCGTCTTGTTTGGTTCCAGAGGCGGACAAGACCCTGTTCAGGGTCGGAAAAGATCTGATCGGCATGACGATTACCAGAGGGGTCACGAATTGATGTCAAGTGGATGTATACTTGCTTGTAGATCTATTTGATAGTATATACCCAGTGGGCGAGGTCTTCTATTGACTGAGAGATAAAGCCATGACAGCATTGTGACCGGGATAATAGCCGCTGTTGTCAATTAGACAGGAAAGTGCAGAGAGGAGAGTGAGGTACGACTCCCAAATGAAGAAGGAAGAGGGATCGTACCTGCTGCCTTTGTGAAGATGGGATATCAGACAATGATACTACTGGTGATATATAGTAGTATCATGCTGTCTTTGTATCACCCATGATGGTAAGAGGGACGGATTGGTATCTTATGTAAAAGTCAAAACCTCATGCAATATCGACAAGCTATCTGGATCTAACCGAGAGATGAAAGTAGAGTCAAGACATAAACCACCTGCAGTACCTGTTGAGTAGGAGTTGTAGATGTAGATATCCCAAAAGATATGCTGAGATAAGCAGAGACGTCATCGGCAAAACTCGCCCACGCGCCAAGCATCGTCGCCAATCCATCCATCCACCTTCCGCCTTTGTTTGACATGGACGATGGGTCAGATCTCACCATGTTCCTCTGATTTACACCATTTTGAACTGAACATCCCATGAGACCTATAGAATTGTCAGATTGATCATCTATTGACTCGCTGGGTTGCTGCATGATCGCATCGCCCGTTCACGATTGCGACTACAGCGTACTACCACTATACATATTGCACAGCACGCATATCTTAGGCATCTGTCACGCCCAGACCCTCCATGAATCTATATCTGTCTATACTCAACAAAGCTATATCTAGCTTCCCCTAGTCTCGGCCACTCTGACGGCTGCCAAGCGACCATGAATCGAGAAATTCCTGGATTCTACTATGGTAGGTGTGCGAATGCAACCTAAGCCGTGGCTTGACCCATTAATACCGTCTAGATCCCGAAAAGAAAAAGTATTTCAAGGTTGAGGCGAGCCATAAATCCGCCCCTGGATCTAATTACTCCAAAGACGCCGTCAAGCGGAAACGTAAAGAACACGAGGTTGTAACCTGCATCTCAACACGAGATCCATCTTGTCTGCAACCCCACTGACGTCGCCTAGAAACGTCAGAGAAAAGTCCTCATCACCCAAAGGACTGCCAAAGAGAAGATCAAGAAGGCTGCCTTTCTGGAACATCCGTTCATCGGAGCCATACGCGAACTGGGCTATCAGCCCTCGTCCAATGGCTTCCGACTGGAGCAGCGGGGCTTGATCTACGCAAGCCAGTTCCGTCGGAATCGAGTGCACCAGTTTGAGCCGTGGCCAGATGATGAGTACTCCATCAAACATCTGCTGCGAAACAGACGCTCCGGGGTCCTGATTGCTAGTGAGTGAGACGGCTTTCATCCCCGGTGTCATTCTCTATTGGTTGCTGATCCGATCAAGGTGGCCACCGTGGTGGTGAATCTTCAGTCTCGTGAGCCAAACCTTTCGAAATTGGGTCACAGAGCATACTGACCGTCCAAGGGTATGCTTTCCAGACTGCGACCAAGGCAAATGGACCTACAACCGGACCATGGAACGGGTCCTCTTCAAAGAGCCATACAGGGTGCGTCCTATCTTTACCCCGCATTGTTGAATGTGGAATAGCAGAATTGACTGGGATTAGATCTCATCGATATCATTAAGCCATACCGGCTACCTGCTGTGAGTTTGTATTGTCATCCTCAGCTCCTGAACCTCTTATTGAGATGCTTCAAGAGCCACAATGGACAGTGGCCCGCGGGGCGACTCGTTCCTGGCACCACGAATGCTTCCCGACCCCGACGACGCCGGGGATTATCGCTGGCCTTCTTCTTGTATGCTGCCCCCTAACATCAATCACTGAACCTCATCAATAACCCATAACCAGCATTTTACTCAACTCGCATCGCCCTCACCCCTTCCCTATGGTGTTCAGCAGCATGCCCAGAGGGAACCACCCCCCGATTCGCAGTCGGCACATCGCAAGGCTTACACACGATTGAAGGATTCGCAAGTTACTGGTCTCTTTCCAAGAAACCATTTGCCAACGACGTATTGACAGGCAAACCAGTCACCCACCGCAAGATGGACTCCTCTCACGCCCTTGTCACCAGCGTTGAATGGCTCTCCTCGGACGTGATTGCCGGTGGTCTCCTAGACTCAACAGTCTTTCTGCACGACCTCCGCAGCGGAGGCACAGCAACCCGACTACAACATACGCACGCCGTCTCAAAGATCCGGAAAGTCGATCCATATCGAATTGTAGTAGCGGGTTTGAACTCTGTAAGCCCCTTCCTCCTATAACAAATCATCCCCCACATACCATCATCCCCATATAGCAAACTAACAGCCCAGCTCAAAATGTACGACATCCGCTACCCACCCAACGGCCTCCAACGGAACCCCAAACCAAACAACAAACAACACACCTCCACAAAACCCTACCTCTCTTTCCCAGACTACTCCCCCACCAGCACCCCCGACTTCGACATCTGTCCCGAGCTTAGCCTCCTCGCCAGCGGTCAGTCACATATACCCTTCCCACCTCAATCCCATCATCATCAACAACCCCTAACAAAACCAACCAACAGCATCCGACGACAACCGCATCCAACTCTTCTCCCTAACAACAGGCGAGCAGATCGCCTCCCCCATCTCCAAATACCAGTACTCGCAACCCATCTCGTCTATATGTTTTGAGCCCGGCGATGGGTGTCTCAAGGGTCCGCAGACGCCAAGTTTGCTGGTGTGTTCGCAGGCTACTGTTGATGAGTGGAATTGGTGATTGGGAATAAACCATAGCAGGAATGTAAATAGTCAATCCTACTCTGTTACATATGCACAAGGGAGGAATTGGATATGAGATTTTCTTTCTAGTAGTTGGTTTGTTCATTGGTTATTATATGTCGTTCTATATCCCCCGTATATCGAAGAGTAATGTCAATGAAAATAATCGAAAAGAATCGAAAGAAAACACCATCCATGATATCCCATGCAAGAAAAAAGAAAATTAATCCAACCCCCCCGCCAACCACTCCCCAACCTCAACCCCCACAGTCTTCGCCATCTCCCCAATCCAATCCCCCGAGACATTCACGCACCACTTCTCGCCCGCATCAGCAGACGTATTCCCACTACTCAGCCCGCCAGAACCGAGTCCCATGCGTCCACCACTGTCGCGCCCCGCGGCAGGGACGACGAGGCGCAGACGGCGCAGCGTAGCCAGCTCAGCGTAGATCGCGTCCGACATGGCGGCGAGGCGGACGGGGTTGGAGGGGGGGTTGGGGTCGACGGCGTGGTAGATTGCGACGAGGCGTTCGAGGGGGAAGGGTCTTGCTGTGAGGATTGTGGAGGGGCCTGTGATGCCTGCGGCTGCGGCGGAGGTTGTGGCTGAGGAGGTGGCGAAGGCGTTGTTGAGGGTGTGTTTTGTGATGCGGGTTTTGGTGCGTTTGCCCTTTTTGGGTGTTGAGGAGGAAGCCGTTGCTGCGTTGCGGGCGTCTTCGGCTTGCGCTTGGGAGAGGACTTTGAGGCGGCGGCGGTGGTGGGCGCGCTTGTTTCGGGCTGAGAGGGAGGAGGAGGAGAATTTGGAGAAGAAGATTGTATCGAGGCGTTGGGGGATGTGGGAGGCGAGGTATGCTGATGTTAGGATTAGGGTTGGGAAGTAGGGGAGGGTGGGGAGGGGAGATGGAGCTAGAACGGCTGCTGGAGGTAGCTTGGTGGTGCCGTTGCCGGAGAGGGACGATTCGTCTGTGACAATGTGGTGCACGAGCGCCGACTCGCCCTGATGGCGGAACATAGACCGGTTCTTGACCAGCAGTCGCGCAAAGTCCCACTCCCCGATGTTGCCCGGGGGTGTCTGGCCGTCGGTGATGGGAGACACGAACTGCGGCCAGAGTCTCTCGCATATGGAGCGGAAATTAGGTATGGATGCCACTGTAGGCCCGACTAGCGAGTCGTAGATGGCGTACACGAAATGCGGGTAGAGCCTGGATGCGACATCCTCCGCGAGCCCTGTGGCCGGAGCGCCCAGGTGTAGAATAATCTTCGCCGCTTCCACTCGCGTGTACGGAGGGAAGTTGATATGAGGAACACCGGCGGAGTGAAGAAACAGCGGGCGCGGCGTGGTGCTGAGGATGAAGACGACGCATAGCGAGGGGATCTTGAATGCCAGCACGTCAGCTATAACCATCCAAACTCGGCCGCGGTACAACTCATCGTGCTAGTATTTAGCCCAAAGTCATAAACAGCAATGAACTCACCATCTCCCCCAGCCTCGCCAAAGCAGGCAACAAAGTATACGGCGCCTCCCGCTGCTTATCGATGCCATCCAAAACGAGCACGAACTTCCTCCCGGGCCTCGAAGCAAGACACTGGCCCAAGAGCACAGCCAGCGTACTAACATGCTCACACCTGCCCTTTCCGAACGTCTCCCACTCGCTCTTCAAACCCAACGCTTCCAGCGCAGCCCACAATATCTTCGTCAACAGATGCCGTCCCGTGATACATTCCGAGCTGCGCACAATCCCGTGCGGCACGTCGAGGGCGGAGAGAACGGCGCGGACGATGGTCGATTTGCATGTTGCCGATATACCGTGGACGACTACCGTAGATGGGCTTGGGGAATCATCCTAACCGATCACAGATGAGCTGTTAGCTACATATCGGGTTGGTTTTCGGGGACGAGACAAGATGCCCGGGAGATCGCGTACCCCGAGCAGGTTGGCAAGTTGCCTGCTTTGCAGCTCTCGACAGGGCCATTGCTGGCTCAATGACCGCGTAACTTCTGCCGGCAACATATGGCGTTCACTGTGGACGACTATTCCAGCATATATGCTTGAGCTTTGAAAGTGATCGGCGCACTGGATCTGTGAGCTCGCCGAGGTCTTATCGCCAACTTTTCCGGGGCGGACGCGCGTGGTCACATGTTGTCCACGTGACTTCACCTACATAGATTCTGGGCAAGGCTACTATGTCTTTTCTATGGGCATTGCTTTCTACGTAGCTCTCTATTCTATTGTTGACTCTTTAGAAGATTTTGTTAAAAATACTTGATTGCCTAAACTATGGGTACATCTATTCTACCTAATTCCATGCGAAATGGCAGTAGTTAAAACGTCCAGCCAGAGACATCCCAAGATGTGAGATATGGAGAAAAAGATGGTACAAAAAATTCGAGACCAACCACATCATCAAGCACGCAGGTAAGGTAAGTGCCTCAAAGATCATCTCCCAATTACCTTGGAATCGCGATGTTTCGTGAGATGCACATGACCGGATCCTGGCTCGGGGAAGCTCGCTGCAATCCAAACGACAAAGGGGAAATAAAATAAGATAGAAACACACTGTGGGGGCTAATAGAAAGGACGCATGTATTAAACAATGGTCTTGGAGCGATCCGGGACCGGGGGCGAGACCGAAAAATAAAAAGAAATTAAATCACAAGGGGGAAAACAAGGAAAACTTGGGATACAACCATCCATCTCATCCGTCTTCATCCGCCTTGTTTCCAAAGCGGTGCAAAAACGAGAAAAAGACAGGACAAGGGAGAAAAAAAATACAAGGCATATGCAAGATGGGTAGTCTTGGTCATAAACTGCATCGAATCGTCAAGATAACAGAAAAGAAGAACAAAAAAAGTGAACCAAGGACAACGATGCAAAACGGGTTGCTCGAAGATAGATATCCTGGTTATGATATCAAAAGATCAAAATCGGAATTACCCCAATCGGCTGGCGCGTCTCAAGGTGGCCGTAAGTCATGAAGATCGTATCATCATCTCAGTATGAGTACAAGCAATGGTCAGGAAATGGCGATCCAAGGCGCAGCGGAAACAGGTCAGAAGTAAGCGTACAGCTGACTCTGAGCGCCGAGATTGCCATTCGACTGAACAGCAGGAGCAAAAATACCCGGGTTGTCACCAGCCCCGCCCGAGGGGGTGTTTCCGGTAGAACCGTTGCCAGTGGCGGGCACAAAGTTCTGGGTTCCAAACTGGGGACCAACGCTGGGGACAGAGAACGGGGTGTGTTGATACATGAACGTTTTCTGGGATCCTTGCAGAGGTCCCGGGAGCTGGGACGAGTTCATCTCGTTGGCATCCACTTGGCCATTGGTCGCGGCATTGCCCCTCCCCGAGCCTTCGGCAGCCATCATCTTCCCGGAGATACGACGGCCATGAGGAGTCTGGCGGATCGAGGGCAGGATCGGACGCACGGATTCGATAATTTTGGTCCGAGTGTCGGCGTCCGCGAAATCCATGGCCGTCTGCACGACATAGTTCGCGAACGAGTCACGCAGCATCTTCTCCAGCTCGGCACCGGACAGCATCTCATCAATCATCAGACGGCGGACCGGGTTGTCGGCGGTGCGGAGGCACTTTTCGATGACATTGGAGCTGAATTTCTGCTTCGACAGGGCAGGGATGTTGCCGCGGAAAGTCTGACAGAGAGGCTCGGTGAAGGAAGGTTCAGCAAGATCCAAGATATATTGCACCACGTAATTGCCGAACGGATCCTGGACCAGAGCAAACGCGTTGGAGGTAATCTGGGCAATCAGGCGAGCTCTCTGGTCCCCAGAGGCATGGTCAATGCAGCGCTGAAGCACGCAGCATCCATGACGGTGCGTGCCAACGACCACGCAATTGGCCCCAACGGCGTCGTAGATGAACTGGGCATCTTCGGCAGAAAGGCGGTTCAGACACTTCTGGATGACATGGTTCCCGTTCAAATCCTGAACCAATTCCACGACATGATCCTCCAGAGAACGGATGACGGTCTGGGTCTGTTCAGGGGTGGAGATGAACTCGATCATTTTCTGCAGAGCTCTGGTACCATGCTGGTTCAGTGCAATCTTAACGAGTTGGGAAGCGGCATTGTTGATCAAAGCAGTCCGCTGCTCGTCATTAGAGTACTCCAGAAGTTTCTGGCAGAGATAGTTGCCGAAGGGGTCAGTCATGAGCTCCACAACGTGAACGTGAGTTTCATCGAAGATCAACTGGACGTGTTCTGGGGTACGCTCCTCGAGCTTCCTCTGCAGATACCGACAGCCATGCTGATCCTTGCAAAGGCCGTACAGCTCACCCTGGTAATGCTCAAGGGGGTAGTTGGTAAAGCGCGACAGCTGGGAAGATTCGTTGTCCCCGTTCCGACGGGATGCAGCACCCTTGGCCGGACTTTCCGCCAGGCGGTAGTTGCCGTAGGGGGGAAAGCCGCCGTAAGATGGGGCGGGAGGATAGTTCTGCACCTGGCCGTTCACCGGCACCTGATTATTCATGTACGCTGGCATGCCATATCCATAGAACGGGTTCTGGAAGGCGGGGAGCGAAGTCGGAGACATGGTGCTAGCACCCGAGGGGGCCGACGTCAGTTGGGGACCAAAGGGCGTAGCATTGGCCTGCAGGGTGGTTTGGGAGGGCCGGGAAGTGTGTAGTTTGGGTTCCTCCCTCTCAGGCGAATCCTTTTGCGGACGGGAGTTCACTGCATTCACAGGGATGCGGCCCAGGCTGGCATTGTGATGGTGGAATTGCTCAGCATGGGTTTTGGGGGGTGTGATGGCAGGGTTGAAGCCATCGCCCTTGACCGTCGGGAGATCATTGGTCGAGTAGGAGGACTGGAGAGACATGGGGCGGCTGGAGGCAGGGGTGATCATGCTTTCCTGGCTTCCCTCACTACTGTAGAGGATGTTATTCTCCAGGGAATGTCTGGCAGCGTGACGAGAGGCATTGGACGGGTTGGACTGGTTCTCGTTCTCAACACGGAACATGTTCAAAGAGTGCTGCGGCATGCTTTGATGGGTAGACCGGTGGCGATTGTGCGAGTTCCAAGTCTCCGGGTTGGGAGTACGGGAGTTAGCCAGGTCAAGAGCAACGGGGTTGGCAGACAGCTGCAGGTCCAGTCAGTCTCTTGTAGGGCTCAGTCTATACAGTTGGACTTACCAAGCCAGAGTCATCTCTTCTGGACAGAGTAGGAAACTTCTCGTCAGGGTCGGTCATCTTGAGGTAGGACTTGATGTCAGGGGTAGGAATTCGATCGTCTTCCTTGGGAGTTCCCGTGTCGTCTTCGTTGTGGAAGAGATACTTGGCGGCATTGAAGGAATCCAGGCCGGAGGAACCATTGAAGCCCGAGACATTAGGGCGTGCCTGAGAGCCCATCCCCGCGGAGGGCATTGAATAGCGGTGAATACTGGCAGAAAGTCAGTGAAACAGAAAAGGACAATGGTATGGACAAGCATTCTCCGCAGGGGTCACTTGAGTGATTCACAGTCCGCTGTAAGCCGCCAAGCGCGGAAGGCGGTGAAGGAATACAATACACCAGTGAATGGAGACGAAACAAAGGGCGGCAAAAAAAATCACAATATGATGAAGGGGTGACTCACGAAGGACCAGGTCGAAATGGAGAAGTGGGCTCCGGACCGAAATCTTCTTTCTCCGAGTTTCTACGAGACCCAGGCACCGAGTGCACCGAGAAACGACCAGCCGGCGGGTGAGAAGAAGTGTGGTTCATCTGCTGGCTTGGAGGGCTAGACACCTGGGAAGGCGCAAAGACGTTGAAGAACCCCGGAGAGGAGGTCACGCTGGAGGTCGAGAAGCGGGTGGGCCGAGTGAATCCAGCCGGAATGTGGTTCTCACGATACTCGGGAGGAGTAGTTGGCTCGCTGACCGGGCCCGACAAGCCCGCTTTGGCGAGATCCTTCGCTAGCTGGTCCATTTCATGCTTCTCTCTCTCGTGCTGCAGATCCAGGAGTTTCATATCTTCTTCGAACCTGCGTTTCTGCTCACGCATGTACTCTATATGCTGGCGCTTCTTCTCAAACTGGCATGGGGTCAGCTGAATTGTCGTGGGAGTGCGAGGCCAATGGCAAGTGAGGTAAGGGTGAAACGAGAAATGAAACAGGCGATGAAGTGAGAGTGAGGGGAAAGAAAGGTCAAGGTGTGGCAAGTTCACAATGACACCGGATTGAGGTGTCAATAGGCAACAGCGCCAATTGTTACAATATGGGATACCAGAGCGAAAGGCGACCTTTGCCCCATTTAACAGGGAGGTCACGCATAAGAGGGTATGTGAGAGAACTGATAACTACAATGCAAGCGATTGAAGGGGCGACAGGGCTTGTTGGTGTTGGGCGCAATGGACCATAACGGTTGCAGGACACTTACAGATGACAGGAGGTCTATGGGGTCCGGCACTTGAGTGACATTGCCGACATTGCCGACCTGATTTAGGTAGTTCCAGGACGAGAGCTTGCTAGAGTCCGTGGTAAATCGACGTTGGAGGTTCGCTCGGACATCGCCCGAGGGGCGCGAAAATGCGGACACGAAGTTCGAATGGCTAGGAGACAGAGGACTATAACCGGGGAAGGTCGATTCGGACGGAGGCGATCTGGGGGAGGGAAATCGCAGCTCGTCGAGGCGTTCACTAAGCCCGTTCTTGAAGGCCATGATGGGCGGCTATCTGTGGTGGGGATGTAAAGCAAACGGGACTAATATCATTCAACAGCCAAGACAGGTCAGAAAAGCGATCACGACATGATATAAGAGGGCCGCGGGAGAGCTCAAACGAGGAGGGGGGGTGGGGAGGTCGGGAGGAGATGTCAGGGGGAGGTGGATTATAAACAGCCGTGGCCAGCGGATTCCAAAGCCTAATATTAGAAAACACACGAGGCTAGGCTGGGAACCAAGGTACAAGGGAAAGACAAATAAAAAGGAAAAAAGCAAAAAATCCAAACAGAATAAATAAAATCAAAAGGGAAAAAAGAATTGAATAAATTAAAAAAGAAAAGCACAATCAAAAGAAAGAGGTGGTCGGCTGGCGGTGTGACTTCGATAACGGGGGGGGGGGGGAGGAGGAGAGAGAGGGGGAGGGAAGCATGTAAGGAGTCGGAGAGGGGCTGAGGGGTGATTTGGCGGAGAAGATCGCAAGACAGCGCAACGACTCACACACAATGAACGCCTCGAGAGTTTAATTTCCGGGGACTTGAATGGACGACGGTGGTCGCGCTTTGTTTTGAAGTCGCAAGTAAGGACTATGTCGAAGGAAATGGAGAGATATGGGTGTGGTTTTGTGGACGGAGAGGGGAGAGGGGGCGCGGTGCGTTCTGAAGATGCGGAGATCTCGATCAGTGGTGATTCACGCAGTCGGGTCAGGCACCACCAACCGGTTTAGGTTGTCGTAACTGCTGCTGCTGCTGCTGTTGCTGAACCCTACGGCCTCGGATCGAGAGCCAAGTGGGTCAAGAAGCCAGCGGATAAGAATAATAACACAAACGAGTGAAATAAGGATGGGGGGGGGGGAAGGAAAAGGATTGTTGTACAAATAAGGATAAGAATAAGCAGGTCAACCAAAGTCCAAGGAAGGAGGTGAGAGAGAGAGGAAAGAAAAGGCGTGAAGAGAGGTCGGGAGTTCCGCTGATGGTTGAGGAGTGGGAGGCGAGAGGGGGAAAAATCCAGACCAAATCAAACCGAACCAAACCAAACCAAACCAAACCAAACCAAACCAGGGCGGCGGCTGGGAAAAGCCAGCGGGGAGGCTTGTTCATTCGTTGGTTCTTTGGGCACTTATGGATTAGTTAGTACCTATTCTTTGTTGGTGCTTTGTTCATGTATTTTACTGGATGCGATTTGGTTGAATACCGACATATATCTTGGGTCTGTATGATCCATGGTTCCCAGTTGACTGCCTTATCTTATACCATCGATTCAGTGTACCTTGGTATATATTCTTATTGAACTGTAGATATTATCTATTATCTATTGAGTTTGTAAATATTGTCTATTCTCTCTATTGTTTACCTGTCTATAATTCTCTATTATTCTTCCTGTTGGTCATTATCGATGCTCAATATAATACAGTCAGACACTATACAATACATCCATACCAATTGTTCCATAGTATAGAAATGACACCAATCATGCTCAACAGGAATAACATGGTCATCCTCATCAGATAATCAGATCTACAGAGCTATCTCCCCCCGGGCCTCCTCAACGGCATCACCGTGCATCGATGCTAGTTGTCCAACACCCCATGCATCATCCCTTGTCTCTTTTCTATTCTTTGATTGATTATTGATCATTGTTATATTTCTTTTCATTTGGGAATGTAGTTGTACATATCTGTCTGCCTGATTTCCAAATACAATGCCTGAACACATTCGCGACGAGTTCCCTTTCTGGCTTGGCTGTCCATTTGACTCATACATCTATACCTCGCCAAGACACTACTCTCCTCTATCTCGATCCTGTGTGACAACACCGAATAATACTGTATCAAATACCGGTGGATCATTATAGCAGACCTTTCACCTTATTTACCACCACTCTTATACCATTCCATGGTGGTCTCTTCGGTGGAGATGTAATCTCAAGTGTATTATTCTCACCTCGTTCGCCAGTCCCTCAGAGTGAGCTGTCACTTTTCCTTTTTACATGACAGCCCCTTCCCGGATGATCAGCATTGCCTTTTGGACGGATCAAGACTGAATCACCTTCTCCACGAGCCCTCATTGGACGCTCCCCGTATCTGAACAAGGTCATTGCGATGGATCCATGATGGATGCTGCTCCTGCACGGCCTTGTTGGGATCGTGCTCTGTCCTCGAGTCGGAGACTTGAATAACAATACTAAGTAAAATGGAAATGAAATTGGGTGTTTAGGCTGCACTATGACGAAGCAATTTCAAGCTCATGATGCCCCACCCTCCATCTATCCTTATTATCTTTATTTGTATTTTACTCGATTTTTTTCGCCTGAACCTTCTCTCTTTTGCATTTCCACCCTGTTACCTTATTTTGACTTTCCGAGGCCACAAAGGATCGTCTTTGACAATTGGATACACTAGCCTATTCATTACCGTCTCGTGTCATAACAGAATGAACAAAAACCCCCGAGCCACAAAAGAGGCGGTCGATGTGCTGGTCGAGAGCGTGGCCGTCCTGCAAGTGTTTCTGCATCAAGTGGAGTCGAGGACCCAAACGGATTTAGAAAAGATGTGACGGCGGATCACGCCCTAACCACCGCACGTACCTGGAACCACTGACCATCACAATTCTGAGTTTTTTTATTTTATTTTACTTTATTCTATTGTAGTTTGTGATGCTTGTTATTGACATTTTTTAGCTATAGCTGTGGTGCAAGTCATCGTGTCTACCTATTAAACCAAAGTCATGATTACTGGAATTTATCGCGATATCTCACTATCAATCTGACATCATGCCTGGAATTGAATCAGCGATTTGATGCCCCAGGTTGGGAATCGGTCTGACCGAGTCCAAAAACAACAACAACAACAACAACACCAACAATTACAATATTGACCAACAAAACAGAAAAAGAAAAGACGAAAAAAGTCCATAAGATAATCATGATTGCATGCATGCTTTGGCAAAAGCATCCGAAACACCTTTTTACGGATTGCCACGCGCGAACCGAAGCGGTTCGCGGCGTGGTGGCGATGAGGAGTTGTTTCTACCTACCTACAGTGTACACCGGTGTCGTGACGGCGATGGACCTTTCAACTTACCGTATTTAGTTACCGATTGAGCAAGAGCTTAATACATTACCGATTACAGCAAGGGTAAGCGCAGCAAGGTGGTCTGGATCCATCCCAACAATTGCTGTGGACTGTTCTTTTTCCTTTTTTATAATATTACTTTCTTTCTTTTTTCCCGCTTCCGCTTCCATTTCCATTCTTTCATTCTCCAATCTCCATAACCCGCGCCATCGAATTCTGGAAAGAGGGGCGGGGGGGCCCTTAACCCTTTTGCTTAGTTTCGTATTGAGGCGGATACGTACCAGGGATTGCGGACAGCAAGGACGGGAACGAGTATCGGATATCCATGTTTTCGCCCTGCGGTCAACCATCCCGGTTCCACGGGTCTGACTGACGATTGAGTTGCTGCCTGCACTGTCTTGGAATTGCAATCCGCTGTCCTTGCAGAGAGGGAGGCTTTTTTTGGCTGACTGTCAGACTGGTCACTGGTTATGGGCCTTGCTGGCGGTATCATTCTACGATGTATTGTACCTACTACCTAGTCGTACTGTTTCTCCACGAACTCCTCGAGTTACAGTAATCCCGACCCACCCTCGTGCAATTACGATCCGGCTGGAGTTTCCCCTGGATTTGACAGCCTCTGATTGGCGCGGTGCGAGAGAAGCGGTGTACGACTTGGATACTGGAAGTAACTGGAGCCTGAAATAAACTTAACCTGGTCCCATCGCGTTGAATTCCACCATGAGCGCCGCTTTCTACCAATCGCCGTGCCGGATCTCATCTCGCCCTATCAGTCAGAATCCCCTCTTTTCGATCCATCAATTACCTACCTACCTTACCCCCACACAACGCCAGGCCAGTTGTTTGGACTAGTCGGGGGTCTGTGAGGTGCTGATACTGACTACTGTTAACGGCCGCCGGACGCAAAATTATCTAGCTACAGAACTAGTTACTACCGTCTATCTGCCACTGGTAGATAGGTATAGTACGATCGATATAGTATGAAATTGATACTTAAACAAAAGAGACAGCGGAACTAGTCCGCACGATTGAGTTAGGGAGTAAAACTAAGGGAGCAGAATTAGGGCACAGAAACCGTTCGCGTAATTAAGCCCCTCCATTAGCCTCACTGCATAGTGATTCCCGGGGTTGCTGTAATCCTGCACGGAGCAGTCTAGAGTCATAGTGCAGTGCAATTGAGTTGGAGACGCTAGACCACCCCACCACTAGATACCAATCATGTTTGATAGAGGCGCCAAAGGGGGATATCGCCGCCTGACCAAAGCCAATTACTCTGGGCCACTTTTCTCGCCGTGGGCTCTGGAAGCTATTCGTTCTTCTTCTTCTTCGGCTACGGGCTTGTGCCTAAGGTTAGTAGGCAGGTATGTGACGGATCGTCGTCCATTTGAGACATGGTCGTTGACTCGTTGTATCGTGATACAAACGGTGACCGCGGGAGGATGATCGATGTCTTGCATTCTTGATACGAATGTCTATCCAAGCCCTAGCTGAATTCTAGATTTAAGAATCCTGGTAGTCCCTCACCGATCCCGATGATCAAACTAGCTCGTTCGACGATGGTGGTTTCGAACGCTCGAGCAAGGTAAGGTAGGGCCACTATAGGCAATAATACCCAATCTAAATTACACTATCCTCCCCTCAATATCAGATCGCAACTTCACCACACCTTGACCGTCAATCTGTCCATCAATGACAATCGCTCATCGCCTTGCTGAACGTGGTATCTCACACACCCGGTGACCTATTCCCGGGTCCGGTCCCGGTCCAGTCCCTCCACAGCAATCAAGTTGATTGATTGATTGTCGGGCCTGGCCAAGCAGGGGGCAAAGCCCTACCCCGATATGACCTCATTGATCTCCGCGCTCCATCGGGTGCCACAACCGTTTGACTCAGTTGCCACTCAATCTAACTTCCTACCAGTCTAGCTGTTGGAGAACTTGTTCCTGTCAGTCTGGCATGCACCGTGTGAATGTACCGTTGAATAAAACCGTCCAATCCATAAACCAGACCATGTGATGTCCTTTGAACCGTGCATACAATGGATAACTATGTACTACATAGAACAGTGGATCCCGCGCGGCGGTATATCCAATGCGGCCATTATCGCTACAACATCGACAAACCAACCAGTCCATATAATTCCCCGACAGGAAATACATTCAGGCAAAGTACAAAAGAGAAAGGCGGGTGGGGGGAAGAGGGGGCGGCCTTTCTAGAATGCCACGCCAGGTGGCGAACAGGCCTCGAAATTGCGGTCAACACATTCCTCACCCCACAGACATCTGATCTGGCTTTCTCTGGGTAGACTAGAACGATGGTTTCCCCCCACATAGCCGTGCACGCATGCAAGCTTCGATGTTTCATTGATTCGATCCCCCTCTCGTCTCCATAGGTGAAATTTCCACCGAGGCGATTCCCGGTTGCGATTCCGGGCCGGTCCAGGTCGGACTATCATTTGCGCCAGATGCGCCTGTGGTTACTGGATAACAGCTTTGCTGTACATGAGGCCATGGTACTAAACTCTGATTCCAGTGGCGAATAAACTCAAAAAAGGATTAGATAGAAGAGAAACGTGTCAAAATTTCCCCATACCATATACAAGAACTGGATAGAATATCTTTGTTGCCCAACCCCGCAAGCTTGGCCTCTGATAGTCGACGCCGTGATAAGTCGCTCGGGGCATCAACCGCGCCGAGATCTTCTTTCCGCTAGCTAGCTGTCATTGCCTCAATCAAGGTCTAATCTAGGGCCTGGTTTAGACCTTGCCTCCCCCAGGAGCCGCCTCTACTAGATAACTAGTCCAAGTCCGAAACAAGCCGCTGAGCGGATCTAAACGCACTTGATACCTGGTATACACTCGCTAGGGGGGCCGAGCCCTTCCCCAACGGTCCCTAACTATGGTTGGTCATCCCCGTTAGGCAATCAGGTATGTAAGTATGTAAGTATGTAAGTATGTAAGTATGTCGTCTGGCAGCTCCCGCTACTGCAGTCGTGTAGACATTACCAAGCACGCGGGGGAGGTGACTCTGACTGTGTCGTGGTGCAACATCAGCGGTAGCCGGAAGGGAGATCCGGGATATGATGCACCTCCTAAGGTATACTATACTCACTCGTTGTACATGAGTTCTTACAAGCTACAGCCCAGTTCTCGAGTAGTAGCTCATTCCGAGCGCCGATGGCGTGTGAGAGACCACTCGGCCGAGGGCACGTATCACCTTGGTAGGCGGAGGGGAGTAGTAAGCTGCAAGTGAGTTGTACATACAGTGGGACAGAGCGAGCGACGGTCAATGCCACTGCACTACATCAGCCTCCCACTTGAATGGATACCTGTCTCTTGGGCCGGGTACTCTGGTTCATGAAATCTTCCGGCTGGACCTAGACTCGGGGTGGAGTGCGGGCTGAGCCTTATTGCCTGACACCGGGCAGATGGATGCTTATTGGGCATCATTTCTAGGCGAGTTGGAGGGTTGAGTTTGTTGGTAATTGTCTACCTGGTAGGTGTGTGCGATAAGACACCTTTACATATTTTGCAAACATCTTCAATTGGCTCTATCACTTGCGTATGGGTTATAGTGTTGCTTTGACCCCGTAGTTGATGTTGTGATGCGGGTGATGTTCGTCGTGATGCCTGCTGTGACGGAGCTGGGGATTGTCATGGAAGGTGTATGGATTCGGCTGTGACAGATTGTGATAGGAGAATTTAGTTTAGTGGTTCTTTCATGGAGGAGTCAGTCCTGCACATCTACAGAAGGAAGGTGGTATATACATGCAGCGATCCTTTCTGTCTGTTACAGATGTTGGTGCCTTAAACCAGTGACTGCTGGCCTTCACTAGGTAAACCTACTTGGAGTTTATCACAATTTACCAACAAAAATAGGATCTATTAGCAAGCTTGAATATTGAAAGTCTATTATTTGGGCTAATTGACCATGACTCAAGTCTAGTATAGTGTCCCCGTAGTTTGTTAGTCCGTTGCAAATGAGACTAATGAAATCAAGCCCTAATCTAGACCTAGACATCTTGTTATATACTAAGTGGAGAATGCCAAGGTCAACATCTTCTTGAGAAAATCATACACAACCCACAGTGGAAACAATAGAATTGTCCGGCAAAATACTCTGTTGATTTTGGAGGATGATGAGATTTACTGGTATGTTGAACTGCTGTAGATGTTACATTACTCGCCAGTGAAGCACCACGAGCAAGAAGGAGTCACTCAAGTCACTTGGACTCTTCAAGCATATTCACATATAGAGGGTACCTGCCAAGGCATTTGCAACTTCAAGCAGATTAAGATTAAACATCACAATCTACAGTACCTCTCAATTGACCTATCCCCACTTGTTTGTGGTGAATAGCGGGGGAATAACAACTCATCTGGCCTAAGGACTATCACTTCCTTGATGGTCAAGCAATCTGAATCACAATGTTAATCAACAAGCACTCTTCTTCTTCCAATCTGCCCCTCTCCCATGGAATGAGCCAAAAAGGCAGGTGGGGGTGGGTCAAGCGTCTCCATTCTTATCGGTGAGATGAGTGGAGCTGGTGTCTATCATCTCGATTATTTTCAGTGCCCCTCATGTCTATACTCCCAACCCCCTCACTAACATATTCACTGATGACATAGGCAGCTCCATTGGATCGGTTGTGTATTTCCTCATAGGCTCTAAGAAGTAACCACATCCATGATCAGCGTATGGTCCTCTGCAATGACAGACCATTATCCATACTGCATGATTACTAGTGTGATCTACAACTGCGACGAAATCGCCTTTTGGGCAGAATTCCAGCCAGCATTGACTCATAAAACCCCGCTGCATGAACCTTGTTAGTCCATATCCAATACCATAGCACGCACAATGGCACCATCGCCCGCCTGTCTCCAACCGTAGATGACTTCGGTTAATGTCGGGCAGGTGCATCTGTCACTCATTCGAAAACATGAGGGGTCTTGACAACAGGACATACCTGCAAGTTGCTGATCACTTTAGGCCTGACGGATAGGTACTGCACAGGTCATGGTGCATATAATTTCTGGTAATTCTTGTTTTGGTGCATATACTTCCGGGCTTTGACTTTGGGCGACTATATTCTCTGCGGGTACGCTGTTCTGGATCATTCCATAGATAAGATGGTTGACTATGCACAATCATAAGGATGGGCGGAAAAGTGAGGATGCAGGTTGAGGAGGACCAAGACACCGTCCTCCGAATAGGAGCTCCCGGAAGCCTGAGGGTTTCCACAATGCGGAGAATTTCATGTTAGGTATCTGGATATTGGGACAGCGAATGCGTATTTACGGCGACGCGCACAGTTTCTGTATGCTCATCAGCAACACACAGAACCAACAGAATTAATGGAGATTCTTATCTGACCTACTGATCTGATGGAAATCCGCGTATTCTTCATGCTGATATATGCTCAACAGTATACCCTACTTTGGCCCAGGACGATCGCACTCCCTCCGACGTTAGCTTCTTTGCGCCCCATATCATTGCCTTCGTCACCTTTTCAATGACCCTGGCGGTCCTCATAATATGAGACCACCATATTATTGGGATAGTATTCAGCTCCAATGGCTATGAGCACCGTCGTATTGGGTTATGCTGACTCGTAGAGGACCTCGGTAGGAGCCTGAACTAGGGCCTTGAACTAGGGCAAATTGTTGTACCATGACACTGTGCACTTGGCCATTATATTCTCTTCATGCGAAAAGGAACCATAAGTTAAAGACAATTATATAACAACTGACTATCCATACTGAATAGCACTACTTACTACACAGCACAAGTTGGTAAAAAAGCAAGTAAGTAAGCGTGCATATCGCATACTACCAAGTAGATGCTTGCAACCCCTCAGAGACCATCAGTATAAAGACCCTAACGATCCCTAATATCCACCAGCAATTGATCCCACTCGAACAAACTCCGTTATTTTCCCGATCCCCCACATACTAAGTATACACATCCCAAAGATCTCCAAGTGGACCAACCAAGCCCGAAGGAACAGACCGGCGAGATTAACACTCCTAGTATCTGTACCTAATCATGGCCTCACCAACCGGGCACAGGGAAGGGCCACTGACAGCGACACACGTGGCGGGTGAGAAAGACAACTGCCAAACACTTGAAAAGAAACAGTAAAAGTAAACAGAGAGAGAAATAATATTTAGACATTTTTTTCTCTGGAAAATGAACTAGTTTTAATGAAAATAGAAATAAAAAATAAGAATATCACGCCACACACTCGGTTCACGATATCTCGGATTACCCCTCTACCATATCTCCCAGACACGAAGACGCGCTTGTTCCTCGGCTCCTCTCTAGACCAACACAGGAGCAGGATCTCGCCCCAGCTGCTGCTTTTCGGCATCCGTTTGATGTGTGCTACCATTCCAAAAGCAGAAGTCATCAATATCCCCACCGACCCCTCTTTTTACCAATTCATGGCTACTATCCCAAGTATAGTATAGTCAACTGGATCAACTGCTGTGTTCTACTGCGATTCTTTAGGATCTAGCGCCCTTGTTGAAGGATGGGATCCAATATTCCAGTGCCAGGCAAGCTGGAGGTGGCCCTTTTCTTGGCCGCCAGCCAAGGGTATGACTCCATCGTACGACTGCTGCTCAACACCCCTCACATGAACCTGGGCTTCATAGATGAGAACAATCGCAGCGCACTCTCCCTAGCAGCGGAGGGAGGACACGACAGTGTCGTGCAATTGCTGCTGGAGAACGGAGGCTGCGGTGATATCAACCTGCAGGACACGAAGAGCGGCTGCTCCCCTCTTTGCTGGGCAGCCAAAAACGGCCACCAACTCGTTGTATCTCGACTGCTATCGCGTCCTGATACGGACTGCAACCTCCCTGACCTACATGGACAGACGCCGCTGTATTGGGCTGTGGAGAGGGGCGACCAGACAATAGTGTCGCTTCTGCTCAAGACGAACGCGGACCCTAACCTCGCGGAAGAAGGTGGAAAGACACCGTTGAATCTGGCAGTGGAGAAGGGTGACCAGCACATTGTGTCGCAATTGCTCCAGGCAAATGCAAATCCCAACTTTGCTGATCAGAACGGGGACACGCCGCTGTATCTCGCAGTAGAGAAGAGCGACAGGCCGATCGTATCACTGCTGCTCCAAGCGAATGCGGACCCCAACCCCGCGGATCAGGATGGGCACACGCCACTGTATCTGGCAGTGGAGAAAAAAGACCAGGCAACCGTGACGCTCTTGCTGCAGGCAGACGCGGACCCCAATATTGCTGACGAGGATGGCAATGTGCCATTGTACTTGGCAGTAGAGAGGGGAGACCATATGATGGTGCTGCTGCTTCTTAGAGGTGACGCAGACCCCGCGATTAAAGACCCCCATGGACGAACGCCGCTACTGTGGGCAGTCCAGAAGGGGCACGAAGAAGTTGTAAAGTTGCTTCTGCGCACTGGGAAGGTTGATGTCGACGAAGCAGACGATGGGGGTCGAACGCCCCTGTGGTGGGCGGCCCGCAATGGATCCTTACCAATAGTGCGTCTGCTACTCCGCCATGAGGCCAATATCGAGACACATCCGCCTGCAAAGGGTGACGGAGAAGAGAAGGGTCAAGATGGGACCCCTCTCTACCGAGCAGGTCGGAGGGGGCATATTGACGTGGTTAGATACCTGCTGAAGAAGGGGGCCGATATCAACTCCCCTTCCGGAGACTTGGGTCTCCCCCTGTTACTAGCATTGGTGATGCACGATAGAAGCAAGAAGGGCATGGCGATACTTCAGCTGCTTCTCCAAAAGGGAGCCAACGTTAACGCAAAGGACAGCAGTGGTCAGACCACCCTCCACATCGCGGCCAAGGACGGCGACGAGGAGCTGATGTCACTGTTCATCCAAATGGAAGCCCTGGTAGACGCGACCGCCAACAACGGCATGACACCCTTACACTACGCTGTCAAGTACGGGCACACTAGAATCGTTGAAATGCTGCTCTCTGAGGGTGCCGACCCGGAAGCCCAAGTAGAAAACGGGGACACTCCTCTCCATCTCGCTGCAGCCGCCGGTGACAGGCGACTAGTTGCCTTATTCGCAGACAACGAAGCGGACATCAACATCACGAACTTCTCCGGGGAAACGCCGCTTCACAAGGCCGCTGAACATGGTCATCGAAAGCTTGTGGACTTCATCCTTAGCAACGATGCAGATATTGACCTACAGGACGACTATGGGCAAACCGCCCTGCACAAAGCAGTCTGCTCGAAAGGCCATGTAATGCGGCTGTTGGTCAATCGAGATGCGGACATAACGATCAAAGATATGTACGGACAGACAGCACTCCACAAGGCTGCTGAAGCAGGCTTAAAGCATGAAGTCCAGTTCTTACTCAGTCACGGTGCTGCAATCGAGGCCAAGGACAACAAAGGAAACACAGCGCAAGATCTAGCTGGCCGGGCAGGTGCAATAGATGTGGAGGAGCTCCTCGGTGCAATGACTCTGGTAGAGAGTGACGAGTCACTGGACGAAGCGTGACAAGGCTGGTCAGTAATTTCTGTGCTTGGAGACTGAGCCGAAATGGTCAATGTACATTGTCTTAGTATATATACTGATGTAGATACAAAGTATAAGTTCATTTCTCACGGGCCATATAAACTTTTTCCCAATTCCGACAATGACTGCAATTAGGGCTCATTATGCGGTCACCTGAGAAAAACTCTCGTCAGTCACCGGAAATTTTCTAAACTCTCTAATCTCCTTCTCTTTTCTTAACACACTGCTCATATTCTACTGACTCTGACTTTAACTTTAGCATCCGAACTACAGCTTCCTAATTACAGCTTCCTAACTATAGCTTCCTAACCACAGCTTCCTAACCACAGCTTCCTAACTACAGCTTCCTAACTACAGCTTCCTAACTACAGCACCCTAACTCCACCGATTCTCTAACCAAACACACAGCACTACAGAAAAACCCAAACCACGACCAGTGTATTTCCACTTACGCAGCACATCAAACACCGGAACCTTTAGAATCGTCCATACTCTTGACCTTCAGCCTCCCAGTTGCATGTCCCTACCCTGGTACGTCTACTACGCCTAACTTACCAGCACATAAACGAGAAAGAATCGATTGATCAGTGGACTCGGAACCCAGCTTTAGACGACATAACACTACTATTTATCTCAAGGGCCGCTTCTCTTTACTAGAGAAAAGGGAAGCAAATCGAATGTCTCTCTCTGACTTGCCCCTCCTAAGTACACCTCCGTATTGTGCTGAGCAAGAGCTTACGCTAAATGATTCCCAGAACCCCTCTTCACATTTGAGCCACTACAAGCGTGTTCCCTATCGTCAACATACACTGTGGGTTGTGGGCCGTCCCATATGTTCAGGCCATGGTTGGGCCATATTGCACTCGTGGAGATATCCATCGCCTCGATACACGAAATCGTAACAAGGTTCCCTTGTCTCCATGATGATATAGAGTCAGAACTCATTGAGCATCGCGTTCTGAGAGGCATTCTGCGAAAATACACAAAATGGTCAGCCGAAGCTGAGCATCATCCAAGTTGGTATTCCTCATTGGCTCAGAAGCCTCGGTTCATAACAAGGTGCTGGTTGGAATCACTTTCCTTGATGATGATACAGAGCCGCAGCTCACTGAGCGTGGGCTATCTGAAAGGTGCCATGAAAATGCCCCTTCAGTCAGCAGAAGCTGGGCATCATCCAAGTTGGTTGTCTTCATTGGCTAAGAAGCCTCGGTTCGTAACAAGGTTCGGGTTGGAGACACTTGCCTTGATGATGATCCCGGAGCCGCAGCTCACTGAGCATAGGCTTTCTGAAAGGCACCCTGTGAAAACGTTCGCAAAGATCAGCTGACGCTGAGCATCATCCAGAAGTACTCTCATCATTGGTCCCAGGAACCTCGGTTCGTAACAAATGGAATCACTTGCCTTAATGATGATAGAGCCGTAGTTCACTGAGCACGGGCTTCTGAAAGGCACCTTGAGAACATCCATGTCGGTCAGCCGAAGCTGAGCATCATCCAAGTTGGTTGTCTTCATTGGCTTAAAAGCCTCAGTTCGTAACAAGGGGTTGCTTGAAATCACTTGCCTTAATGATGATATAGAGCCGCAGCTCACTGAGCATAGGCTATCTGAAAGGCACCATGAAAATGTCCCATCAGTCAGCCGAAGCTGAGCATCATCCAGATGTACTCTCATCATTGGTCTTAAGGGCCTCATTCGTAACAATCAGAATCACTTGCCTTGATGATGATAGAGCCATAGCTCACTGAGCATGAGCTTCTGAAAGACACCCTAAAAACATCCACATCAGTCAGCCAAAGCTGAGCATCATCCCGCGGTACTCTCATCACTGGCTCCAAGAGCCTCAGTTTGCAACATATGGAATCACTTGCCTTGATGATGACAGAGGCCCACGTTATCAAGTACGGGTTTCTGAGAGGCATTGGGGGTGTTCTAAACGACTAGTTGAATTCGGTAAGATCGCTCATCGCTCAGCTTTTGCACGTTGGGTATTACTTGCCTCGATGACGAAAGAGCCACATCTCAACATCTGAGACGCAAGCTTGGCTACTCAGAGATTGAAGCTTTGTTTGACCGGAAACGACTCAATGATGGAGCACTGTCAATGCTATTGTGGGAAGATCTTGAAGTTAGAAAGTCAAGGGCTTGAGATGTCAACACGGGCAGTGGCCTCATGGCGCCTTCCTTCGAGATCACAGACGCTGGTAATGACGAAAACCTCTCCTTGCTCACGTCCCCGGTCATGCCTTCCCGTAAACTGCGCTTACTGATTGTTTGTCTCTAGACAATCGTCCAATTTACTACTCGTGGATACTTGTAAGCCTATATTTACGGAATTTTATAATAAAGATAGGCAAGGGTCACGTCGGATCTACGCAAAACATGACATCGGACGTACACCAAGTCGGACGTTGGAGATCTGGATTCCTGCACAATTTGATATACATTAGTATCGTATCTGTATTCAGCATGGCATATATGATACTAATCAGCGACTAGGTAAATAGAAGACTATACCCCCCAGTATTACATTGGATAGATATGGCACGGAAGTCGGGTTAGGGCTAAAATGAGGCCGTTCGCTATAGCAAGCCATACCGCTCCCCAATGACCGTCGTTGTGAGAAAGCAAGCTCATCTCTACAGACTTGGAGTACATGATACATGATGCTAGACATTGCTAATCTATTACACAGCATGGTGATGATTGTTCCTACTGTAATTAAAGGATGACAGGCCCTAACCACATCCGCGATCTTACTGGAATAAGGTGACTACTATACACAAACACTAACATGATCACGGCATTTCTAGGTATCATTTCTGAAGGGAGTTCTTTAGTTTCAATTCCAGATGTTTATCTACCTAGGTCCGAGCTAAAGCGCACTTGACTCTATACTTACCCGCCAAGGCCTACATCGCAAAGAGAGTAGCACGACCTGTCGTATTCAGTATGGGCGAAGAAATGGAAACATAGCTAACCTATTCGCAATAGATACAAGATAATCATTATTATTCCTGTTGTTTTCAATACAGTTGATCTATCATTGATATCCAAACGGTAAACCACCCCGGATTCCCTCACGTTGTCGCCGTATAGTTTGGGATCCATAACTTGTCGGCAGCTTCCCCAGACCACCAAAAGAGCGCCGTTCCAGAATGGTCTGTCTCTGTTGCGCATAGTTACCTTCAAGCACAATCATGAGAGAATACAGTACAATATTGCTGAGCTGGAGGTCCACTATGGAATGTAAAGAGAATAAAGCCAAGAATTCTATATCCCAAATATGCATATTTACTACCCAAGTAGCAGAGCTACCCTCTATCAGTTCCAAGCAATAGCAAACACCCTACTAATAACACTATACTCCACATAAGCAGGCGGGATAAACCTCTCAATCATGCGATCCCACGAGGCCCTCCAGTGCGCACTATGCATAGCACGGTAGAATTCCCAATAGTCCGGCCAAAAGCCAGCTAGACCCCAGTCCAGCAGAACAACCGTACCGTCGGCCCGAACGAGGATATTCCCCGAATGCAAGTCTCCGTGTGTAAACACGATTTTGTGATTCTTGAGCCCTCGAACCGTCTGGTACAGCGTGTATTCTCTGTTGAAAAAATGAGATTCGACGTCGTTTTCCTGCTTGAGTACTTTCGGAGGCAACCGGTCCCGCAGAGCCTGAACGATCCCCTCGTTGAAACTCTCCTCAGATGAGTACGGGCCGTAGCTATACTTGGTGTAGTCACCGTAGCCGGCTTCAAAGATTCCGTCTCGACAGCGTGATCTGTCGGCGCCGCCAATGAAATCCCCTGGGATAGCTTGCATCTGGTGCACGTAGTCTCGTAACTGTTTCAGGACGCGATCTTTCTCTGGCTTTGACACACGGTCCCAGTAGTGCTCTAGCGGCTCGCCCGGCTCGTACGACATCAAAATGTATCCCACACCGTCGAGGATGTATGCGCTGAGAAGTCGTGGTGTTGCTATGGTCGTACGAGTGCATGCCAAATGCAGCGCTTCGGCTTCGGCCAAGCGGACGCTATGGCCGAATTTCACGATCGTATCTGAGTCTGCAAAAGCGAGACGCGCGCCCATTTTATCGGGGCACAGGTCTTCTGCTGTCTCCAGGTCGTCTGGATCTAGTATAATCGATGGAGGTCCGATGGTATCGGAGTAGATTAGGCGAAGTTTGGTCTCCTCTGTTTCCAATCCTTCCTCGGGGCCGCCGGAGGCGGGAATGGTAGAAGAAGCCGCGCTTTCGTCTTGCACCCCGGAAGTCTCAGTGTCGGTGGATGCTGCTGTGTCCTTCTCTGGAGTCTCCAGACTGATTTTCTCCGTGGTGTCCATTGTGGGACAGTGGGTATAGAGAAGATTAGAATCCGTCAATGACTCCCCGGTACCGCCATAGTGTGGTGGAATAGATGAGCCAAGATATTGAGCAAGACTCTCTGGATTCTTCAATAGTGTCGTGTTTCTCAAGAGGGTGTCGTCGATATCAAGTGACGCGAGATATTCATCCCGGGGATTGATGATGTATGCCTTTTCCAGGATATTGGGATAGTGATATCGGATGGACGTCACCAATTCTTGGAGCGCCATGCGGAGCTGCCCCTGGAAAGCCGGCTGACTTTGTTCGGTATTTCGAATGGGGTGTAATTTGAAGTCGACCACACAGGATGCCGAATATCCGCATGAAGGAGTACAAGCGACCGATTGCAGCAGAATCATAGACAGCTTTTCCATTACGGCAAGCCCTAAGTCCACCAACCTGCTATACGATACCAGATGATGTAGTGCCGAGTATCCCTTGATCACCGGCTCATTAATACTAACCCACAACACATACTGGCCCCCATGTGAGGTGATATGACACAAATCTAAGTCTGAAAGGATGGGTTCCGCCTCAGAAAGGTGAGATCTCGGGTCACAGATGCGTCGCCATTCCAGGGATTTCTCGAGTGACGCTCTTGCCCTGGGGACTTGGAGTGCTGGGATCGCGGAATGGCAACGGAGGAACTATGGATACTTCAGTGACGTGTCTCGGCGTAGGAACCCATACTCCAAGTACCTTGTCCAAAATAACATTTAATACTTGCCGTTCTGCGTGCTTCAAATCCACACCCCAGATCTCCGAGTGACGGGACCTAGTCAATATGGACGGAAGAGCATCCCGTAAACGACTATCCAGTGAAACAGACATTGTCCAAATGGCAAGCCTCAGAGGTAAAAAGCAGTGGATTAAACAGTTATCCAAGATCCCAAGTCAAAAACAGAATAGAAAGTCGAATCATGACTTATATCCTTGGTTACTTGTTGTGGGGAAAGTGAGGCGGGAATCCGCCTCAAGTTGCCCCTGGTCTGGCTGGGCTGAGAAGAAAGAGACAGGCTCCGGCGGGCTTAGTCACTAAAATTAGTACCTTAGTTTTGCGCGCGCGAATGGTTCGCTATGAACAATAATAGAGCCGGCGCCTACTATATGGAGCACATCATGAACCTCTTCAGGCTGGCGATACGCGCCCAGCACCAAAGCGGCACGGGGATTCCTTTACGCGAGGCACTCCCTGAGGGAGGAAAGAGTGATCAGATTGAGACACCGGTGGAACGGTCATTCTATGTGTCAAGTCCTTTCTTTAGCAAGATGGATGTAAAGAGTGGTTGATCGGACTGTTAGGGCTTGACAAGCTTATCGCTCTGAATAGTACACAGAAATATATAGAAGCGGATCTAACGGTCATCATATGCTTCAGACATTCTTGTATCTGCCAAAATTGAGTACATTCTCTCCCCTAACTGCACGCGTGTCTAATATATTATACTCAAAGTCTTTCTTTTCTTTATTGTATACTTCTCCCTCTTATGCTACGACTGCGAGAATGGGAGTAGATGTTGGAGTGATATTTATGCGGGTGGAGACAGTATAAATAGTGGATATGCATCTAACCCAGAATGGATAGCTGTGGCTTACCTCAGCCGCGGAAAAAAAGACCAGAATCGGCCCGGAAGATTTCCTTTCCTCGCCGATAACGAAGAATTTCTGCATCGCATTCCCCTCCATAACCCCTCCTCCGATATGAGACTGGTCTTTCTCTCCCGTCGCTGATTCTGTTCTCTGGTCGGCGTTCGTTCGTTTACTCAATTAATATACTGGAGTAATGCCTCCCCGCAGAAGGGGCCAGCCCGCTGCAGTCGGCAGTCGGACGGCGCAGCCCTCGCAGGTATGTCAAATGTTTCTCCGCACCACTCGGCGTCGCTGCAGATCCCCAGGACTGACACAGGTTCGCCATTTGAATAGCCCGCAACAGCCAAGACAGGCGCCTCTGATGCAGGATCGAAACGAAAGCGTCCGTCGGTGTCCAAGCCACCGGCAGATCCGGCCCCGCCCGCACCCCCCGCCGAGGAAGACAATGCGGTCGAGGAGGAAGAGCCCACGTCGACATACCGCCATCGCGACCCGTTTGATGCGCTACTCGAGCCGTTCTACTACAATAAATCATTGACCGATCCGATTAACACGGCCCGCGATAAGTGGAATCTGTTGCCGGCGTTTCTGAAGGTCAAGGGACTGGTCAAGCAGCACATTGACTCATACAACTACCTGGTGGAAGTGCAGCTGAAGAAGATCGTCGAGTCGAGTTCAACCATTCGCAGTGATGTCGACCATAACTTTTACATCAAGTTCACCGATATCTATCTGGGTGCGCCGCGACGCGCGGATGAGGCACAGGATGTGGGTCCCGCCTTCGAAGGTTCAACCATCAACCCCCAGGAATGTCGCCTCCGGGACACGACCTACGCTGCGCCGATCCAAGTCGACTTCGAATATGTTCGTGGACGTCAAAGGGTGAAGAGACGCGGTGTCGCTATCGGCCGGATGCCCGTCATGCTTCGCAGCTCCAAGTGTGCCTTGGCGAATAAGTCGCCCACAGAGATGACGGTTCTGAACGAGTGCCCGCTCGACCCCGGTGGTTACTTCATCGTGAACGGAACGGAGAAGGTCATTCTGGTTCAGGAGCAGCTGAGTAAAAACAGAATTATCGTGGAAACCGACCCGAAGAAGGAGATCGTCCAGGCGTCGGTGACAAGGTAGGACAGATTCCGCATTGCCGGTGACCAGAGTTGAAAGGGTGCTGACGTGGTTGCATAGTTCGTCCAACGAGCGAAAGTCGAAGAGTTATATTATCTTGAAGAAAGACAAGCTCTACGTCAAGCACAACGTTTTGAGTGAAGATATTCCGATTGTGATCCTTTTGAAGGCGATGGGTATCCATACCGACAAGGAGATGATGCTTTTGGTTGCCGGCATGGATAAGGTGTACCAGGAAGATTTCGCGATCAATTTCGAGGAAGCGATCAAGCTCGGCATCTTTACCCAGCAGCAAGCGCTGGATTGGATCGGCTCGCGGATCAAAATCAACCGCAAACAGATGTCGTACCGTCGGACCCATATCCAAGAGGCGGTTGAAGCCATCGCTTCCGTTATCATCTCCCATATTGAGGTCAAGAACATGAACTTCCGACCTAAGGCTGTCTACGTGGCGCATATGGCTCGACGTGTGTTGATGGCCAAGAATGACTCCGCCTTGGTAGATGACCGCGATTATCTCGGAAACAAACGGTTGGAATTGGCAGGTCAGCTCTTGGCTTTGCTGTTTGAGGATCTGTTCAAGAAGTTCTGCTTCGACATCAAGATGAACGTGGACAAAGTCCTGAACAAACGGAACCGTGCAGAGCAGTTCGATGCCTGGAGCGTCATGGGCATGCATACCAACCACATCACCCAAGGCATGAACCGCGCCATCTCCACCGGTAATTGGAGTCTGAAGCGTTTCCGCATGGAACGTGCGGGTGTCACGCACGTGCTTAGTCGACTCAGTTATATCGCGGCCCTGGGTATGATGACGCGTATTAGCAGTCAGTTCGAAAAGACGAGAAAGGTCTCCGGTCCTCGTGCTCTGCAGCCGTCTCAGTTCGGCATGCTGTGTCTAGCGGATACGCCCGAAGGTGAAGCTTGCGGTCTGGTGAAGAACCTGGCGCTCATGACCCACATCACCACAAACGACGAAGAAGGCCCGATTCGAAACCTCATCTTCATGCTCGGTGCTGAGGATATCTCCACGCTCGGTGGCAAGGAGATCTATGGCCCTGGTTGCTACACGATCTCGATTAACGGTACGCCGTTAGCCCTCACTCGTCGCCCTAAATATTTCCTGAACGCCTTCCGCCGCCTGCGTCGGATGGGTCGGATCTCCGAATTCGTCAGTATATACATCAACCACCACCAACGTGCTGTGCACATTGCCACAGACGATGGTCGAATCTGTCGGCCGCTGGTCATCGTTGAAAACGGCAAGTCCAAGGTCAACGCGGACCATCTTGTAAAGCTGCGTGACGGTAGCATGCAGTTCGATGACTTCCTCGCCCAGGGCTTGGTAGAATACCTGGATGTGAACGAGGAAAACGATTCCTTGATCGCCATCTACGAAAAAGATATCAGTGATACTACGACCCACATGGAGATTGAGCCGTTCACCATCCTCGGCGCTGTCGCCGGCCTGATTCCCTACCCGCACCACAACCAATCCCCGCGTAACACCTACCAATGTGCGATGGGTAAACAAGCCATTGGCGCAATCGCGTCGAACCAGTTCCTCCGGATCGATTCCATCCTGTATCTCATGGTGTACCCGCAAAAGCCCATGGTCAAGTCGCGCACGATCGAACTGACGAAATACGACCAACTGCCCGCTGGACAGAACGCGATCGTGGCGGTCATGAGTTACTCGGGATACGATATCGAAGATGCCCTCGTGTTGAACAAGGGATCGGTGGACCGTGGATTCGGACGCTGCCAGGTGTTCCGCAAATACGTCACGAACCTGAAGAGCTACCCGAACGGCACGAAAGACCGGCTGAGCCCGCCGGAATACGACAACGGCGCGCCCATCCGGAAACACGCGCTGCTCGAAGGAGACGGTCTAGCCGCCGTCGGCGAGCAGGTGAACTCCGGAGAAGTCTACATCAACAAAGCCACGCCAGATCAGTCCATGTCGTCCGGGTTCCCCGGCTCCGACTCAGGCCGACCAGTCCAGTACATGTCAACGCCCATGACCTACAAGCTCCCCGACCCCGCCTACATCGACAAGGTCATGGTGTCCGTGCAAGAAAACGACAACCAGCTCGTCAAGGTGCTCACGCGACAGACGCGTATCCCCGAAGTCGGCGACAAGTTCTCCTCCCGCCACGGCCAAAAGGGCGTGGTCGGCATCATCGCCGACCAAACCGACATGCCCTTCACGGACCAAGGCATCAACCCGGACATCATCATGAACCCCCACGGTTTCCCCTCCCGAATGACAGTCGGCAAAATGCTCGAGCTCGTCGCCGGCAAAGCCGGCGTCATGGCCGGCCGCCACGGCTACGGCACCTGCTTCGGCGGCAGCCCCGTCGAAGAAATGTCGCAGATCCTCATCGACAAGGGCTTCAGCTACGGCGGCAAAGACTACCTCACCTCCGGCATCACCGGCGAAGCCCTCCCCTTCTACGTCTTCACGGGCCCCATCTACTACCAGAAACTGAAGCACATGGTGCAAGACAAGATGCACTCGCGTGCGCGCGGGCCACGCGCTATTCTCACGCGCCAGCCCACAGAAGGTCGCTCCCGCGACGGCGGTCTCCGTCTGGGTGAAATGGAACGCGACTGTCTCATTGCCTACGGAACGAGCCAGCTCCTGCTCGAACGGCTGATGATCTCGTCGGATCGTCATGAGATCGACGTGTGCGAGCAGTGCGGCTTCATGGGCTACCTTAACTGGTGTCAGCGGTGCAAGTCGTCGCGTAGCGTCGTCAAGATGGCTATCCCTTATGCGGCTAAGCTGCTGATCCAGGAGCTGATGAGTATGAATGTTACGGCGCGGTTGAAGCTGGAGGATGAGTTCCCGGAGACGAGGGGGCGGTAAATATATTTCACCTCTTCATTATCTACGATGTTTTCGAGTGGGATGGAAAAGGTACTGAAAAGTTTGTTCGTCTGGTGTTGTGTTTTGGGGCGGCG
Source organism: Aspergillus campestris IBT 28561 (assembly GCF_002847485.1). Taxonomy (NCBI): domain Eukaryota; kingdom Fungi; phylum Ascomycota; class Eurotiomycetes; order Eurotiales; family Aspergillaceae; genus Aspergillus; species Aspergillus campestris. Next base: position 434,786 of record NW_020194340.1, on the reverse strand, counting down.
TTTGCCGTCTTTGTATATATGATTGCATGCATAGCGAGGGTGATTACACTGAATGCCTAGAATTGGTGTGAATTATATAACAGTGGATACTTGCTGTTTATTTTCTTTCTTTCTTTCTTTCTTAGAAATAGCTGGAATGACTGTAGACAGATACAGGTCTATATCTGAGCTACTCTCTTATTCATTGGCCGTACAGTAACCGCAGTCCATTATATGAATTCTCTAGGCTATCCTACCTGATCAGCCTAGTCTTGTATATGTATCTATCAATCCATCTCCTCGACTCCATATCAGCCTCTACCTCATTAACAATTCTATAAACAATACACCAACAACAATATATATGTATATATCAAGGAAGAAGAAGAAAAGAATCACCCAACCACCCCCTCCGTAAACAAATACTCCCTCACAACCCCCAATACCTCTCCGGATCGACCCTCATATGAGCAACATGATCCGTGCCCAGAAACTTCTCCCTCCGAACCTTCCACCCCTTCGCCTCCGCATCATCCGCGTGTCTCTCCACATCCCTCCAATCGACCAGCTCATCCACATCGGAATAGATATAGCACCGACGAGGAAGCGTGTTCAGACCCGCCGGGGAGGAGGATGAAGAGGGGGAGGCGACAGGCCCGCGCACCAGCCGAGCGCTGTTGATCGCCCTGCGCGCGACCTTCACCGCGTCCGGCGCGCCGCTGACTTTTCGCATGAGGAACCCCACGGTGAAGAAGACGCGGAGCAGGAAGCGGCCCAGGAAGTAGAGGATCCATGTGCGCGGGAGTGAGAAGGATAGTGCCTTTACGGCTGCTGTTACGGTTGCTTCGCCGGGGGCGCTGTCGATTACTGTGGACGAGACGCGCAGCGGAGTGCCGCCTGTTGCTTTGCGGTAGGCTGCTAGGAGGTGGATGGTGGTGAAGACGCCGCCGTTGGAGAACATGTGGATGTAGACTGGGTTGTTGGTGTTGTTTCCCCCCTCTTCCAAGGTGGAAGGGGAAGATGGGGAGGGGGAAGAGGCGAGAAGGGCTTTGACGGCTGGGGCGAGGCGCGCTTCCTGCGCCCACTTGGTAAACCGTAGCATGAAGTCGTTGGAGGAGCTGAGGATGAAGATGATGCGCGCGGTAGGTGCCAGGCGGCGGTACTCGGCGACGTATTTGGCGAGGGCGCGCGCGGGGGCGTTCATCCAGAAGGCGAGGATGATGGTTTTGGGGGCGCCATTTTGGGCGTCGGTGGGGGCGTCGTCGGTTGGGGGGAGGGTTTGCGGTTCGTGGAGGTAGATTGAGGAGGAGAGTTTGGTGAAGTGCGCGAGGGGGTGGGGTGGTGATGCCATTTTAGATCTGTCGCGCAGTGGTTGGCGTTGTTGGGGGGTTTATTTGATACCGTAGAAGCAGTTGATGAGGCTGGAAGCGACTTTCTGGGTAGGTAATGATGATGTTGGCCTGGACTGCGCGATAACAACTGGCTTCACTACACGACCAACTGGGGCGCAGCAAAGAAGACTGATTCGATGGAATATTGCTTATGATTCGGCTGTTATGCTCCGCGTGATCGGATCATTCGCGTAGCGTGGGTTTAATATGGGGTATAGGTGGTAAAATATGCCGATATACCACGCGACTAAAACAGAATATAGTACGGTGCAGAAAAGACAGAATTACATCACAGGAAGAAGCGATAAAGAGATGGGATAGAGTGGAGGAGAGATGGCGGGCGTTGGAAAATGACCGAGGGACGGCGATCCTCGGCAAGGATCCCCATGTGTTGCCGTGATCGTCGTTCGACTATCTACAGATCTAGACCAAAGGATAACTTGACTCGCAACGTGTTCAAGACCACTACAGACCGGCATGGAACTTTTCGTACAGCTTGCTTTGTTATAAGATCACCACTGGACGTAGCAGCGAATAGCACGAAGACTAATCAAGGTCGTGAATCATCTGCTCATTGAAATCAGCCGCTACCTGGCTATACCGGATGATAGTCATGCTCCACGAGATCATTAAAGGCCAGGGAAGGCAACAGTCATGGACTACTAATAAGACAAGAAGAGGTCGTCAAATCTGGATTGGAAGGTGGCAGGTTCTCAAGTGCCATTCCTCGTCTGCGAACTCCATGCGCCAGGTTTGAAAACCGCGAGTGATCTATCCAACGCCACCAGTGCGCGCGCTTCAAGTGGGGGTCGATGATCCGCCAGCATCCTTCTTCTTCGGCCGCAGCGATTGCCCAGCGCCTTGGAACCGCGGTTTTTCTTCCTCGACGATTTGGCCCTGCTCATCACGCTTCGGTGCGGGCTTGATGGCATACCCGAAGAACAACTGATTGGGCGGCAGACGGAGGGGTTGCGGCCCATTCGTCCTTCGCACGATAGGGGGCTGTTGAGGGTTGCTGGTTCCGGGTACCGGGGTGGAAGCCTTCGGGGTTGGGGTCTTGCTGCCTTTCTTCGCGTTCAGACGATGCCCGCCACTCACGAAGTTCGACGATGCGGCCTTTGCGCCTGCTGCCATCTCCGTCGACTCCGGGGCAATCGCCGCATAGTTGATCGACTGTGCCATCGTACCATGCGGGTGGAGTAAACCGCCAGCGGGTAGCTTCCCGTTCACGCCGCTTCTGGGGGTGCTTGTGCCACTCTGTCGCTGGGGCTCCTCGTATCCAATCGGTGGTGCAAAATCGACCTCCAAATCGGTTTCCAGCACCGAAACCGCATTCGTGTCATTTTTCGGTTTCGTCTCCAGCACCGCCATCTCATATACCTGGTCATTGTAGGCAAATGTGAAAATATCTCCTTTAGTCATGCACGAGAAATTCCGGAAGGCGTTTTCCAACACAGCTTTGGGGTCGCTGATGTCGAGGAAGGCGGTCGATTGGGGCTGCAATTTGATAAACTGTCCCGGAGGAAGGTCGGTCGATTTGATTTGGACGAGATCGCCGGGTTCGAGAAGGAGGGATTGCATGAGCTGTAAATGCCCTGTTTATCAGTACTTATCCAAGCGACAGAGAATGGAATGAAATGTGGAATACGTACCCAGAAAGGCAGGTATATCTTTCCTTCCTCAGCGATAAATTCCAACACACCCGCATGACTCGTCCTCTCTCGCGCACCATTGTTCAATTCGAAAAGCATCGGGTAAGTGATGTGTAGCCGTGTCAATTTGTCCAGAGCACTGGGAGGCATGAGGACTTTGCCGCCATGGTTGACGTTCTCTCTCTCGGGGCCTGGCATCATGGCGACGGGATAGCAGCGGTAGTACTCGTCAAATCGACGCGACGCTCCATGGCGAAGCATCGATGAGCCAAGGACCCCATCCATGGGGTCGTCGTCCCAATAACCGGATCGGAACTATAGCTGGGTATCAGTATGGCGTTCACTCTGCTAGGTACCGGAGCTTGGGGGTAGCTGACCATGACGGGCGATGGGGATGCAATAAGACCAGGGGATTGGAGAACGACAGACAAGTTTTGAGCGATTCAATATTTGACGAAAAATAGTACACGTACAGCTCGTCCGAAACTAGCTGTTGAAGAAGATGAAGAAAGAAGATGGAGATGATGCAGAAGAGCGGGCGGTCGGCCTTATCGCCCGCAAGTGACGCAAATGCCTCCGCTTGGATTTTCCGACCCGACCCCGGACCAAGTGCAACCAGCAGTTTGTTTTCTACACTGCCCCCCGTTCCTTTCATGGTGTACACTTGTTTGTGATAGTCTGACAGATCCTCCTTTGTGATCGCACCCTGTCTGCTTTTCGTTGATCGCTACACTACCCATGTCAGGCTCTCAGCCACGTCCCAAGCGGGCAGGCGAAGACTTCGCCCGCACCCAGCATGTCGAAGATGACCCCGATGGCCCCTCGCAGAAAAAGCCCCGTTTCGACCTGCGCAATCCCTCCGCTTTAGCACCCGACGCCCTAGACGATGACCAGTTTTTAGAAGCGGACGAGATCGGCCGGCGCGGCCAGCAAGTGCGTCGCAAAGCTGTCAACCTCGACGGCTACGAATCAGACAGCGACAACGAGGGTTTCGATGCCCGACACGCCCACACCAAGACCACTCGCGAGGCGAAAGACGGAGATGACGACGACGACATGTTTGCGGAGTTGGAAGAGGACTTTGGCGACGAAAACGCCGATCAGACAGCAGAGAAGAATAAGAAAAACGTGCGCTTTTTACAGGACGATGAGATAGAGGGCCAGGTCGCGTCCTCCAAAAGTGGAGGTACCGTGCATGCAGACTTGCGCAACCCCACCGCCGCTGCGAACCAAGACGATAGCGAGAGCGAGAGCGAAATCGGCGAAGAAGACCGCGCAAGGATTGGCGACGATGTTGATGAAGAACTGGGCGCGGGAGCGAAGAAAAAGCATGCGCCGTTATTGGACGCCTTCAACATGCGGGATGAACAGGAGGAGGGCAGATTCGACGAAGCGGGTAACTACGTCCGCAAAGCAGTAGATCCAGACGCTGTCCACGACTCGTGGCTGGAGGGGGTGTCGAAGAAGGATATGCGGCGCGCCAGAGAAGCGGCCGAGAAGAGGGAGGCGGAGAGGAAGGAAAAAGACCGCATGGAAGACAGCGTGTTAACCTCGGACGCCCTCAAGACCGTCATACCGCTTCTACAACGAGGGGAAACTATTCTGGATGCGCTGGCTCGAATCGGCAAGGGAGGATCGAAGAAACCGAAATGGCAAAATAAACGAAACAAGAACCGTTCGAAGCAGAATGGGGCGGAGGATACGGAAATGACCGAAGAGGACCCCGCGGAAGTTGCCCGGAAGCAGACCATCGACGCCCTCACAGGTGCGGCTGACATCCTCATGGGCAGGGGGAATAACGAAATCTATGATACCGAGCGTGAGATTCTCACCAGACAATACCGCCGAGAGACAGGCGAAGAATGGGTAGATCCACCCAAGGACAACACGGAGCCGTCGGCAGCGCACGGCCAAGCCGCCACGATGTGGCAGTTCCGCTGGGCGGATGCCCGAGACGGCGGTGTTATCCACGGCCCGTACGATAGTCCTACAATGGCATCGTGGAAGGATGCCGGTTACTTTGGGGAAGGCGTGGAATTCCGGAAGGCAGACGAGGGAGAGTGGTCCAGCAGCGCGACTTTTGTATAATAATGTCAATCATCTACAACTGCTCTAAGGTCTATATGTGCAGCTTCAGCTGATGCATGGTTCTGGAGATTAAGTTCGTAATTATCATTCAGGCCTATGCTCTTTTGAAAGATTTAACTTCGGACCCAACCCTCGAAGGCCCATATATACGAGCCGAGAAAAAGCGCCAGTATAACCGTACATTAATGATGAATCAACAAACAAGGTAGCGAAAGGAGAGGGGAGCTTTCCAGTGCAAACTTCTCCAGTATCCTTTCTCGCCTTGTTCCCTTTCCATGTTGTGCGAGTTTAAAAGAATATCCCAACTTCCCAACACCAGCCGTCGTATCGTTTACGGCAGACAACACTTATGAAATCTCCATAGCATCACCATTAGCAGCACCAGCAGTGAAACTCACAGCCCCCGAGTCGTTAATGAAGCGCTGCTCATACGCACCCACGAATTTCACGCTTCTAGCGGGATCGTAGAAAAGCTGGTAGCTGCGCTGAACGTCATCAATAGTGACTTCCTTTGCCTTCCGCTTTTGGCTCAAGAGATGCGACGTAATGATGATGTGGCTTGCATATCGGAGGTTGGATTCTTGGCCGATCTTGGTGAGAAGGGCAAGCGCATCGGGTGAGAGATCAATCTCCTCCTCCTGAGCCCGAATGGCCAGGATTTGCCTGATATCATCGGCAGAGTACAAGTCCGTACTCACAATCAACACTCGGTCGAGGAAGTCAAGAGGCAACCCATGCGGTGAAGTGTATGTTGTCCCCCGGATTCGAGCGTTGCCACGGTTGCTGGCCATGATAACGATCGGAGCAAGCTCGGCCTCTAGGGCACGGTTGACGTACGAGAAGCACTCAATATCAAGCATGTGGACTTCATCAATGAACAGAACACCAGGAATGATCTCTGCCTTGCCCTCTTCCTTCCATTCAGCGACTTTGGTGTTGATTTGGTCTCGAACCTCGCTCCGAATTTCGCCCGTGTCACCGGAGAACAGAGCCAAGAAGCCTTGCGAGCGAGAGTTGATCACATCAATCTCGTGAAGGCTGACGGTATGGACGATCTCTTTGCGAACCTGCAGTTCGCCCTCGGGGCATTGAACGAATTTGGTGTCGGCCCCCATCGCATCGTAGTCTCGAGAACGCGCGTAGGAGCGTCCTAACTTGGTGATTTTGCCCGAAGACTTGTCGATGGATATGATATCTCCGGCCATAACCCGTTCCTTGGTCATCGAATCGATCATCTTGGTTCCCATATCGTAGATCGTCTCCATATCGGTGGTTTTGATTGTGAGCTTCCCTTGTTTGTTACCCTGCATCAATTAGCATCAATTCGCACTTCCCAGACATGGGGGCCAAAATTAGACACTTACACCCGTCACACTTCGATCAATCTGGATTTCCACAACTTCACCCTCGATAATCTCGCTTTCCTCCTTGATGCGCACACCAATCGATTTCCGGAATGCCTGGGTGAGGGCCTCCGTCTTAGACATCTCCATAGAAAAGATTTCCGACGACGCGAGCATAGTAAAGGGAACATCCGATCCGAGGGACTGGGCCATCCCCATGGCGATAGCGGTTTTTCCGGTACTCGGGGGCCCTGCTATCAACACAGCGCGTCCTGCAATCTTTCCTTCCTTGACCATTTGCAAAATCACCGCAGCAGCCTTTCGCGCCTTCTCCTGGCCCACAAGGCCCTGGGAAGAGGGTCGTGGTTGTAAAGAATCCGCATCGACACCGAGGCCTCTGATATGGGAATGGGCGGCAATCAGATCCAGACCCCGGAGCTCTTTCGTCTCCGCGACAGTGGAAATTGGCTACCCCTGGCTGTTAGATAGGGAAGAACGAGAGGTATAACAGACTGATATACACTTACCGCAGACATGGCTACGACTTATAGAGTCACTTTGCGATGAACAGTTACCAGGTAAGAAGGATCACCAGCAAAACGGCCTGGGAGCAGGAAGGAAAGAGCTGCGGCGCAGGACAAAAAGCGGAGCCAAGAACCCGCCATACCCACCGCCCGGCAGAATATATACAAAGTCGAGGTGTCGCAGACTGGCAAACATAACTTCCTTCATTTCTCTCCTCAGCTCGTTGTGTTTCACAGATTTACTCAACAGTCATTGGATTTTGCTCTATGATGGTGGTGGAGCCCGGTCTTGGTCAATACTGTCGTCCGTGCACGTCCAAACGCGTGACATCTTGTAAATAAAGACAACGGAGGTGAGGCGCACCACGGATCTTCCCCCATCTTGAAGTCGCGTTTCCCCGAGTCTACATCTGGCTTATCTCACTCGAATTAAACTGATCCATTAGGGGTGCAATAATATTAGTCAATTTCATCCCATAAAGGTTGTCATGGACCATAATAATCCAATTTCTCGCGATCCGCGCCGGAGACCCCAGCAGCCTCATTTGCCCCCCCAACCCTTCCGACCCCGCGAACCGTCACAGGGATCACCGAAGCATTCTCCCACTACAAGGTCTATACCAACACTACCTAGGCTATCAGCACCACCGGCACCACCGGCACCACAGATACCACCAGTACCACAAGTACCACCGACACTATCGGTACCAACAACGCCCGTCGGCCAGAATGAAGTCGGCGGAGATCAGTTCATTCGGAGCCTGTCCGACATGGTGCAGGCAGCGGCGACAGCTGCTAACACCAAGTCAGAAAAGGAAAAATTAAATCAGCGCAAAGAATCGACTAGTGGGCTCCTAAAAAAGGCCAGTGTTACCAAACACTTCCCATCTACCGTTGATTTTTTTGGACAGAAGTGCAAGAATGAAGATGTGGACATGAAAAAAATCGATAAAGCTTTGAGTGAACATCAATCCAAATACAAACAGCTGGAGAACCTGATGAAAAAAGATTGGGACCACTGGACAGCGGAAACCGATAACACTGCCAAGTCGCTGAAAGCTATGAGAACTACGTTCGGAACATCTATTGGTACAACGGCTGCTATTCAACACGAAACCCAGGGGCTCCAAGTCAAGACATCCGGACTTGAAACCGAGAATGCCACTCTTCGGGACTCGCTCGAAAAATACAAGCGTTCCTTCGCAGAACAACTCTCGACTCTCGAAAAGAAAGTGGACGCCGCACATAAACGTACTGCTATGAAGTCAGCGTCGGGTTTGGCAGAGAATGTCGAAGCATTTTCAAAACGTATTGATGAACTTTCATCCGAATTCGAAAGATTATCGAAACAAGGTTCTACAGCGACGCCTCTTATTCCAGACCCTCATATTGAGGACCTGCGAAACAAGTATTCGGCTTTAGAAGCCAAGATCCAGTCAGCACAGGAATCCAATGGTCAAAACTCGACTTCACTCAAGAAAGCCATCAAACAAGTGGATGATCATGAAACGCGCCTTAGGGCTGTCAAAATTGAAGGATTTTCGAAACGGCTGGATGACGTTGATCGTCTCCTTCGTTCTACAGAAGCTCATCACAAGGGTGATCACTCGCTCGATGAACTGAAGATCCTACTCCCGAAACTCAAAGTTTTGGTAAATCATCCACATCAGGAGCAGTTGAATGCGGCGGTTAGCCGTCTCGAGACGGGAATCCGAGACCTGCGAGATGTTGGTGCTATGAAGGACGATTTGTTCTTCGCAGATATCGCGGAGTTAAGGCAGACCTTGACGGGACAGTCAAATAACCTCACAGATTACTCCAAGGAAATTACAGAGCTGAAGGGATCTTATGGTCGCATATCCGAAGAGTTGAGAAGCCTCAGTCAGCAAAATTCGGCTGCGGCTTCTGAGAGGATTGCCAAAGTTGAGTCGACCGTCGACGAAACGCAAGCTTTACTCAATACTGTGAAAATTGGACTGTCTTCTCTCGAGACTAGGTATAATAATCTTTCAACAGAGCCGATCGTGAAAAATATGATCTGCGCAATGCAAGAGATGTACCCTTCTGCAGGTCAGCTGACCGAGCATGTTGCCGCACTAAAAAGGCAGTTTGACCAAGAAGTCTCTTTGATGAAGTCGCAGATTGACCAGTGTAGACAACAGCAAGCACAACCTGATCCGAGTTTGCGAAGTGACATGAACGCACTACGCCAAAATCATACGGGCCTTGTACAGTCGGTCATGCCCTTGGTGCGGCAATTCCAATCAGGTTCCTTTGCGACCGAGGGTGATCTCCAGGGTCTGACACAGAAGGTCGACAAGCACATTTCAAGGACCGAGATGCAGCTTAGCTCTAAGAGGGCAGCTGACGAATTCCTTCAAAGAAGCATTTGCGCAGAGCGAGATCATCTGACCACCAAATTCGATGGTCTTGCCGGGGAATTCGGGCAGCTGAACCAAAAGCAAGACGATCAAATCACTTTGATCAATCAGCTTACTAGTGACCTTCATGGGATCACCACGCAGTGCCATACTATTGATGGCCAGCTGAAGTCTCTCTCTGGTGATTATAAATCTCTAGAGTCAGACATAGCCGATGCCAGGGCCATGGGCACGAATAATGATGAAAAACTCCAGTCGCATACTAGTGACATAGCAGAACTCTTTGGGACTACAGAAAAGCTGGGGCATACCTTCACCGCTCTCCAGGACACAGGCAAAGAGCTACAGAAAACCACACAATACCTTAAAACAACCACACGAGAACTTGAAGATTCTATCAAGCGCCTTGACACAACCACCGAAAACCTTACTGGGAAAGCAGAGGCCCTCGAAGGGACTGTTCACAGTCTGGAGGTGTCCATGTCGGCCGATCATCAGCTCCTCTCCGAGCAGGTCGTTTCAATCAACGGCCAGGGTTCCGCGAGAGCCTCGCCGGGACCTAGCAAAGCCGGAACTTTCCCAGGACTGTCTGCTCCAGAAGAATCGATTGTCCCCAAGGAGGAGAGTCCTGCAGAGTCCGAGCCTATCAACGGTCCTACGCTTGATACTATGGACCTCAACCCGGCGCAAGCTATCTTGACAAAGTCAAGAAAAAGGCCGCGTCGCTCGTCTGTGGACTCTGAAAGCGAAAGCTCCTCTATCCGAGTTGGCACACCAGGTTCTCAGTCTCCGGCGATGTCCATCAATGGCGCGTCGGACGACGGAAGAAGTACGTCCAGAAAAAGGCTCAATAAGAAAGCCAAGAAAAAGCTCCGGCAGAACCCTCTAGAGCCCGGAGCTGAGAATCGGAAGGACATTGCGCGGCCGGCGTCAAAAGATCCTGCCAAGGACAAGTCCAAGCCCCGGTCCAAGGACAAGCCAAAAGACAAAGAGGAGAGAGAAAGACGGAGGCTACGAGTCCAACAAGAGGCCCAGCGACGGAAATCTATTCCGATTGACTAGGAAGAAGCTTTCCGTGCGCCGGGCCCCGCGCCCCTAGAATCACGAATGTTTCTTGGAATTATGATTGTTATGAGTGCATCTACCCGACCTATTCGTCCAATTTCATTGAGGATATTTTTCTTTTACAATCCTCCGATACCTTCGTTTCTTTTCTGTGTGATTATTACCGAAGCACTGCCTTGAATATTTGAGCAACAGTCTATTTGATTGTTGCGTTCTGTCCAACCAACTGGATGGAAGACAGTTACATGCCATCCTATTATCCTAACACGTGCACTTACTTCATCGAAACCTTCCTTGCACTTGAATACCCCGGCACGAATATCAAGTATAAACATCCCTGCCACTTCTCGGCTCCAAGGCTGTAACACAGTAAGATTGTGTATACATTAGCGGAGCCAACACTCCAACCACCATATTGCCCACTCCACAAATGGACATCCCCCCATAGATCTAAGATTCCTGGGTTACTTTGGTAAAGGCCCAACGGGGAATTAGAAATCCTTCGTGCAATAATTCGCTGCCACCCTATTCGCCCCTGGCAGACGCACGGACCAACACGTGACTGTCACATGACTAGATATATCACATGTCACATCACGTGATATAAACTTCTATGTCAGCCAAATCAGGCCAATATTTCTCCAATATTCTTGTAAATGATGTGCTGTACTGCTGGTGAACACTTGGAAACTTTCGTGGCCAATTTTCCTTGACCATTTTTTCTGGTTCAAATAATTATTCGTTGGAATTCTATTTCTGGGACGCAAGGGACAGATGTCACATGACCGGAGCTAGCATCATGTGACCTGTGGTTTATGTCACATGACCGGGCGCTGATGTCACGTGCCATGGTGACTGCATGCACGAGTCATTGACCTGCAGGTGTGGGTATAACTTTATCCTTGTGGGGTAGATCTAGATCTGTAACTCTCTCCTCCGACCGAATGGGTAATGTTCGTTTGTCGGGAGAAAGATTGCAATTGGGGAAGAATGACTTCGGCATTCATAAATAAACAAGTATGAAAGCGAGTGTCGAGACTCGACTCAAGTACTAAATCAAACGTTGACCAAGTAAGGGATAAGATCAAGTGAAAGATTGGTCGATACTGGGCGGGAAAAAATCCCGTGTTTCGCCGTGGCCGCCAGTTGGCCGGCTTTGTGCTTTTCCGTCGTCGGCCCTTGGATGCCGGCGTGGCATGCCGACGGTGTCCATAGCATGGACCAATACCATACGCCATTGAGTATGACTCGCTAGGGCCGGAAATACCTACTACGGTACTACCAGCTTTTTGGATTGTGCTTTCGAGTTACAATTGGGGTAAGTTGTTGAATTTAATATGGCGCATTGGGTAAGTAAATATGCGGCCCCGATCTATGTTTCTTGCCATCTTTGCTAAAGGTATATTCGTACAAAAGTTCTCTTATTTATATCGCTCAGTCTGGGACTGTCATTTTTTCTCGCCACGTTTTGTGCAAAACAAAGGATTAAAACCCACTATTCGTGTTTATGTATCCCCAGACAAGCGCCAGGACCGACCCAACCACTGCAGGAAGAAAGTTGGAATTACGCTGACACCGACCATCAGTGCAACACCAACCCCGGAACTCGCAGCGACGCCCACTGTTTCGAACATGGGCGGAAACCTAAGGTCCTTCGTTAGCGAACTACACGCGATATCCTATTTTTCTTTCACTGCGAACTTACCAGAATGGACCGAGGAAGCCCCAGATTTGCCGAACAAAGGTGATGAACACACCCACACTGGCGGACTCCATGGGATAGCAATCGACCGCGTAGGTGATGAGAACAGTGGTGACGATCTGGTTACCCGCAGAACCGAGTGCAATGCCAATAATGGGCGAAACAACCCAATGACCCGGTTCAGCCTGCTCAGTGCAAACAAGAAAGACAATCAGGCCAACAATAGACAGCGTATAGCCAAGGTAACTGAGCCATAGCCGGAATTCGGGCTCGGGTTTGCGCTGGGTCTTCTTCTCGTTCATATTCATCCATACGTCGGACATCGTGCCACCGACCTGCTCTCCGAGAAATGAGCCGATGATAGGACCTAGGAACTGTAGGCCTAGCTGCTCCGAGTCTAGCTGGAATTTGTGCTGCAGCAGTTGGGGCACTTCAACTGTCGCCAGCACGTTGCTGAGACAGAAAACCATGGCGTACGCGGCGGCCGGTACAATCACGCAGGGATGCATCACGAGAGTCAGTGGCTTCACGAACTCGTACCATGAGAATGGGGTGGGATCGATCCGCCGGAGGTATAGATACTCTCGCTTCCAGCTGGGCTCGTTGGTGTTTTGCGTGCTGTCGACATACAGAGTCTCCGGCCCGAAAAAGAGATACACGATGAACTGGCCGCCGTTGATCTGAGGTGTAGATGCTATTAGGGACGGCGTTTGCGAAAATTTGGAGCTTGTAACAAAGGTTAACTCACCATAGCCAGGACCCAATATATCCACACGTAGCCCGCTCGTTCCGTAACAAACCCAAAGATGAATGGGCCGCTGGGAATACCTATGGTTACCAGTAGCGTCCACACGCCCATATACCGAGCACGTTCTTTCTTAAAATATGTCTCCGTTACCACCGCACTACCGATGGCCGAAGCAGGGGAAATAAAAAAGGCCTGAAGTGCTCGACAGGCTGCCGTAGAAGCATAGTCGGTGCATTTCGCACATCCAATGTTACAAACCATACTGCAGATCAAAGAAATTAAAAAAATGGGGCGCCGGCCATATCGGTTCGACAGAGGTTTCCAGAACAATGGCGCTCCTCCCAGGATGGCAATCTGGAGAGAGGTAAGGTAGCTGGCCTTTTGAATGGTGATTCCATACTCCTCGGAGATGCTGTTTCATCAACCAATCAGCGTATATCTCTAGTATTTTGGGGGAGGCTTTGTACATTTTATATGCTGGGATGATACCAGCTGCCGCAAACGTGGCCATGAGGGCGTGGAATGCCACCAAAATCAGGTTGATGAGTTTCTAGGAAATCTCAGCCAGCAGATCGTGAGAGATAAGTCTTCAAAAATTCACAAACCTTCCACGCAGGCCAATTGTAGGGGTCTGCGGGATCCATGCTAGGAAGAGGATCAAGCTCTAATGTGCCATGACGCTCCATCAAATAATCTTGGTGTGCCTTGGAAATGGTAGAGGATCCCATGCTTTCATGTGTGGATTGGGTTGCCTTCTCCATGCTTGCTAACATATCCCCATCGGCCTTTTCAGGATAAGATAGTCCTTCGACCTGGTCGACAGGCTGTGCGTCGAGATGTTGAGGACCTCGCATCTTTTTGGACGCAGTCAACTGGGATCGAAAACACTACCGTGGTAATATGAAGAGATAGAGATTGAGGGAAATGGAAAAATGAACAAAACCATGAACAGGGAGTTCTTGGGATAGGAGAGGCGGGATATTCAGATCAATTCAAGGTTGCCTGCAACCGTTCTCCCATGGGCTCTAAGATCTTAGCAAAGAGGAACGGAAAGATGGGGCAGAAGAAAAGTATTAGTCCTTAGAGCGAAGCAAAGATGGCAAGCCCGGTGTCCTTCTTATGAACACCTGGAAATCACTGACAGCAAGGCAGGATCCCTCGAAGACCGGGTTGAATGAGCAGGCCTATCAGTTGGAATTCATTTTGCTCTGGCCGGCCGGGGTATTTCCAGACCCGCACCAGAATTTGAGCAATATGGCGCGGACTGCGGGACAGTCTCCACGGCATCTGTCAAGTAACAGGGCAACATTCCCTAGCGTACCGACTCTTCCGGGATGGGGACCCGATTGAATCACAAGTCCATTGGGTGAACCATGAATAATCGGTCTGGGTCCATCCCTAAGAGGGATAGTCAGGTCCGAGATCCAGACTCAGTCTACCATCAATAATCCTCCTTCGGCTCCATTGAGGAGGATTCGAAGGCGGAAAAGAGGCCGAGTCTTTACCCCAGTTGGCACCCGCATCCCGAGGAAGCTCTGGGGAATGTGGATTTGGGAATATCGACGGCGAAACCCCGATGGTCAAGTCATTGCTAGTCTCTTGGCAACTCCACTAACTTCTGACTATTTGGATAACAGAGTTCTGCCCGTCGGGGTAGGTCCCGAAGTTTGGTTCCGAGTCATATCCCGAACCGGATGGGTGCATTGATACATTGTAGTCAATTGATGGTGGGTATGAAGAAAGGAAGAGTAGGAGACAGTGAGGCAGGAAGAAGAAAAAGAGAGGAAAAGATCGAGGATCAAGTGGACTCGTGATCAAACGTGACCAGAGTGTAATATCCAGTATTATCTCTGTAATACGTTGTAATAGCCCTAGGCTGCGGTGGGTATATCTGGTAATAAGCTGTATCCGATGAATTCTCCGCACCCCACACTCTCTTCTCTCTCTCCCCAACGTATTAGTAGTTCCCCACTTACACGATATTATCCACTCCTGTGGGAAAGTATTGTCATTAAGGAAAGTGTTGTACGGAGTTCTCTTTTCTGCTTTTATTGCTGACGGTCTTGGAGCATCACTGTACATTTCCAGATTGTTCTTGTCCAAGATCTATACTTGAGGCAGCTGCTTCCTATCGCAGTATCATACAAGCAGCCAGAAAGGCTTACACTACCGCTGTCGCCCTCTTTTCTGCTGGTCTTCGGTAGAACCGAGGTATGAAAAACTTGGTGTGTCGTGTGTGCCAGAAAGCCTTCTCCAAGGCTGAGCATTTGAGGGTATCTAGTCTCTGCCTCATCTCTTCCCCCCTCCCTATGGTGGGGGCATGGCTAACCGCGGCAACTAGAGACATGAACGTTGCCGTAAGCATTGCCGTGATGGATACGGTTCCTGCACCAAGCCTGATCGTCATGTGCCGTTTACCTAAGCCAGAAGTCGGGGCAGGATTGCTGACGAGTAATGCTATGCTTCCGAAGACACTGGGTCGAAGCCATTCATCTGCAAAAGGTGTAACCGACCATTTGCTCGTCAAGATGCCCTAGCAAGACACGAGAAATTACACACTCGTGTGCCAGCCGCCAAGGTGACTCAGGGGCAAGACCCCCATGAAACTCTGTCCCAGACCACCGACGCAGAGACGCTCTCCAGTTGGGAGACCACCAAGGTACCCCTCGAGTCCCCAGCGTCAGTCAATGTGCCGACTCAATCATGGGGAGAGCCGCTGTGCAATCAGGATGCGCGAGAGCCCACAGCTCCGGATCTGGACTTGGCCCTAATCTGGCCAGACTCGGAGGACCTGTTCCAAAGTATCATATCGTCTGATACCACTGACCAATGGCAAATGCCTCTGGGAACGCACCCCTTCCCACCAGTCGTGCAGGACTTCAACTCGTTCAATCTTGGGTCTCCCAACTCGTTCGACAATCGATCCTCCTCTATTGGTGCCATTCCGTCTGGGGGAAGTCACCAGGCTGTTCGTGATGTAACGGAGATGGTAAACACCTCGGTAAGTTAGATTGGGCTGTCCCATTCTCGACCTCCAGTAACACTTATTAGTCCTCGAGTGTGACGGCAGCGGTCAAAGCTACATCAATTACATCTGTCTTCCTAGATGAGTGCCTGCATATGTTCTTTGTGCGATTCATCCCTACGTTTCCCATTCTCCATCGAGCAACGTTCGTCTTCCGAGAAAGCACCCACCCACTACTCCTTAATGCAATGGCTCTTGGGTCTCTGTACTTGGGGCCAAAGGACTCTGTTACGAAGGTGGGTCTGTCGATCCAAAGGTTGTTCTTCTTTTACTGAACATAGTCTCAGGGCGAAGCTCTGTGGCATCTCGCACACACAGCAGTTGCAACGTCGGTATCGTATGCCCCAATTCCCTTGTCAGAGCATACTCGCTGAGTCTTCACAGTGGCAATCGCTGATTACACACCGCGGGCCGTATGATGCATGCAGAGGAGTCCAGCTTCTCATCACTGCCCTCCTGGGCCAGATCTACGGCGCGTTGTCCAAGGTAATCCGCCCCCACACTATAACTCTCTGCGATGACGCTCTAAACCGTTCGGTAGAACAGAATCATCCGCACTACGAGCCAGGTCTTCCGGCCGATGGGCTTCTCCTGGGCGAGACACTGTGGCATGGTAGATAGTGCGCCCTTTTCTATGGACGATGTTCCATGTCCGGACACACCTGGTATCGACAAAGACCACCAATGGCGTACCTGGGCGGCAAGAGAGATCCAACAACGTGCTTTGCTTGCCTATCATATCCTAGATGGTCTTGTAGCCCAGATGTCTGGTGACGGCGCATCCACGCGCCATCTAGCCAATCCACTCGTTCTCCCCAGCTCCGAGGCAGCATTTGATGCGAGCAATCCGGACGAGTGGCTAGTGCACATGCGCAGCCAGAAGACTGAACAGTTTTCATTCCGACTGGTCTTTCGCTCATTGTTTCCCACCGATGGTAGTCTTCGGCCCCTGGACTACCAACTGTCTGCTCTGGGCCTCCGTGTAGTTCTCGAGGGTCTACAGTCTCTCGTATCGGACTTGGACGAGAGTGACTATGCCGCGGTTGGGGTTCCGGATCGCTCCAGTGTACGGAAGGCGTTGGCCCATGTGCATGAGACTATATCTATGAGCATTTGCTTGTCTAATCCTGAAAAGCTGGAGGTGCTTTTGCGATGGCATACCATATGTCTAGATACAATGATTAACTCTACCATTCTTTGCAGGCATGTCTGCTCTCGATATAACATCCCTCAGCATGTCTCTGCGGGTTCTCGAGCAACAAAGCCAGGGTTTGACATCGCCAAGTGGATCAATACACAGGATGCCCGCCGATCTCTTCTCCATGCAATTGCAATTCAGGATATAATTGAGCAGCTCCCTCGGGGCCGAGCGCACGTTATCCACATGCCCAGCTCACTTTTCGCTGCGGCGACTATTTACGTGGTCTTCTCCCTCGCGGGGGTCGCCACGGTTCATCTTCCACACACCATTGTGTGGCAGGATGCTCTTTTGTCTGACGCTGATCTGAATCTGGGGTCCCACAGCGTCCAAACCCTGATGCGGACCGAAACCAAACGGTTTGTGGAGGAAGGGCAAACGGATAGCTTATCTGGCGTCGGGGCTGCGCGAAACCTCCTGTACGAAATGAACTCCATGCAGAAGCTATTCCGTTGCTTGATTTCCCAGTGGGGAATCGCTCATGACATGGAGGAAATTGTTGACCGGTGGATCAGCCTTTGCCACTGAGTCTGTTTTCGTTCTTGTTAATTACTATGCAAATGTACAATTGACGGTACGTTGCGCGACGGCTTGATTTTATTACTTAAAAGGGACACTGTCATTGCGATCGTGTCTACATAGGTATCCTTGTAGTAGTATACACGGGGTAATTCGGCGTAGGGTTCTATACTTGCACGACTTGTGGTCACGCTTCACGTGCTGCGCTCCATCTTCCGTTTCCCGTCCGTCCCTTTCCTCCCTTCATCAACCTAAATTCATCCCTGACCCAACCACACCCCTGGAATGCAACTAGTGTTGGCACCCCCCACATTCCAAGACCCAGACATCATTTTCTAGTTTGGGCTAATGCGACTTTCCTGATGGGCTCTCCCGTTCTGCAAAACAACCACATGGTCAAGACTCCAAACTCGATCCAAGCCATCAATCTTGCTCAGCTCATCGCACTCACCCACCAGGTAAGTAGTGAGCCACTAACTACAGTCATCATCTGTATAATTGCTGACTGAGGAGTAATTTATTCTTCTCCCCCGGACCCGGCGAGATCAGACCGCGCAACAAGGGGAGCACAATCTATAAGGCGCTGAATTACAGATTGCATGTCTAGCAGCCTCTGCAGCCACAACACTCCCAATAGTGCCAAAAACTCTGAATTCATCCTTAATTTCCACCAATGGTAAATCCAAACGTGAAGCCAAAGCGCTACGGTGTGGTCTCATGAGGCAAGCTTCGCTCAGTCCCCAAGGAGCTAGCTTCCCCCCCAGCCTATACGAGCTCGAGAACAAACGCCACTCCGCACCATCTTGTCCAACATTCCAATCAAGCCCACGTGCTAGTGCCAGGTCTGGCATCGCTTAACTCCACGATGCTACCCTTCGACTTCCACATTCCTATCAAAACCGAGGCCATGGCTAGCAATAAGCTATTTGACTCATTTCGTTTATTCCAAAGATGGTGAAACCCCGGTGGGATCGACGGCAGTTTTGAGTCTTCGAAGAACCGTGCTGTGATGTCTTGATTGGACCCTCCAGCTGAAATCTCTTTGGTCTAGCAATATCCGCCTATTATTCCGCCGAAGCTCACCCCTTTCTGGCTCGTGGCACTATATCCCCGCGGCGATTAGTGGGCAACTCGATGCAAGGCTAACGGCTCGAGTGGATGCGCGAGTGCGTTTCCCACCGGGGTGTTCCAATACCTTGTACGCTCTGTTGGGTATGAAGCTCATCCCGGTATATATTCCTCCCATCTCCACTTTATAAAACCCCTACCGACCCCTCCCTCAGCCTCGGGGCAAATTTGTTTGCTACATAGCACAGGCGGTGCGATTGTCCTGTTCACTATGAAGCTCCCCACGTTTCCCAAAATATACAATGTCTACTTCGTCGCATTAATTGCGACGGTAGGTGGCATGCTATTTGGTTTCGATATCTCGTCCATGTCAGCCATCATCGGAACAGACCAATACATCGAGTACTTCGACAACCCTCATGGAGCCCGTCAGGGAGCCATCAACTCCGCTCTTGCGGCGGGTTCAGTTGTCGGCTCGCTGATGGCCGGTCCCATCTCGGATAAGATCGGTCGCAGAGACTCAATCATGTTTGCCTCCATTTGGTGGCTTGTTGGAACTGCAATTCAGGCTGGTGTCTCCGGGTTTGGAACCCTGATGGCCGGTCGTGTCCTCAACGGTGTTTGCGTGGGTATCACCTCGTCTCAGGTCCCCGTCTATCTAGCCGAAATCAGCCAGAAGGAAAAGCGTGGCTCCCTCATCGTCATCCAGCAGCTGGCCATCGAATGGGGCATTCTGATCATGTTCTTCGTTGGATACGGCTGTTCGTTCATTCCCGGACCGTCGTCCTTCCGTCTCGCCTGGGGTCTGCAGTTTGTCCCCTGCGTGATCATGATCATTGGCCTGCCTTTCCTGCCCCGGTCTCCGCGTTGGTTGGCCAAAGTCAACCGCCCGGAGGAAGCCATCCTTACCTTGGCGCGCATCCAGGCAAACGGCAACGTCGACGATCCGCTCGTGGTCGCCGAATGGGAGGAAATCACCATGGTTCTCGCCGCCGAGCGCGAGGCTTTGCCCGGATGGCGCAAATTCGTATACAACGGCATGTGGCGACGAACAATGGCTGGCTTTACAGTCCAGGCATGGCAACAGCTATCGGGCGCCAATGTTATGACATACTACGTGGTGTATATATTTCAAATGGCGAGGTACGAGGATATGAAGCTATATCCATGCATTATACACGATTTCCTGCTGTTTTTACCATATTTCCCCTTTCGTCCCACCCCGATTTTCTTCCATCCCATCCCTCTTTGCTTTCGTCCCGTATTTAAGAGAGATCAAAGACTGACAATCAAACCAGCCTGACAGGAAACATTCTCCTCATTTCGTCCGGGGTCCAATACGCCCTCTTTATCATCTTCACGTCCATCATGTTCTTCTACATTGACAAGCTCAGCCGCCGGAATCTGTTAATGTACGGCGCCCTGGGAATGGCCGTCTGTCATTTCGTTGTCGGTGGCGTCCTGTCATCGGGCGAGATCGTTCCCGAGGGCATCAACGGCAACCTGAATGTCCAGGTTCGCGTGGAGGGCTCCAAGGCCCACAGCGTCATTGCGTTCTCGTACCTTCTGATCATAGTCTATGCATTGACCCTGGCTCCTGTCGCGTGGGTGTACGCAGCGGAAGTGTGGTCCCTGGAGACTCGTGCTTCTGGAATGGTGTGTGATATCCTTCATACTTAGATAATTTGAGCCCCCCAAACTGACTGTCGCCTTTCTAGTCCATCGCCGCAGTCGGCAACTGGCTCTTCAATTTCGCCCTCGGCCTCTTCGTGCCGCCCGGTTTCGCCAATATTCGATGGAAGATGTTCATCACGTTCGGCGTTATGTGTGTTGGTGCTGCCGTGCAAGTGTTCTTTACGTATGTCTCAACCATCTCACATTGACCTACCCTACCCCCCCAAATATCTATATCTCAAGCCTAGCTAACAAAATGATACAGATACCCAGAAACATGCGGCAAAACCCTTGAAGAAGTGGAAGAGCTCTTCAGCGATAACGGCCCCAAGCCATGGCACACCAAACCGGGCCAGTCAAGACTGGACGAGAGGATTGAGGAGGCGCGCGAGAAGAACAAGCATGTTAGCGACGTGGGCGTTAAGACTGACGCTGGGGTGACTGTTCAGCAGTCGGAGAAGACGGCTGATGTGTAGGGCCAACTCGTAGAGTATGACTGTAGGGCATCTCAATCGCTTGGCTGAACGGTGCTTGATTCCAGGTTGACCAGTTCAGACAATTACAATAATGTTCTCTACTCGAGTTTAGCTACTTTATTCCTGAGGCCACATGGCTCACTTATACACTCGTTACATGGAGGATTCAGAGTCCTAATACCATACTTATGTTCCTATCCTCATATTCAGTCGTATTCAAAGCTCCACAGCATCCATTCAGTGGATGCTGATAAAGAAAAAACATAAGGCGAAGCTCTCTATATACAGTAACCAAGACAAGTATTATAGATACAACAAACAAATAAAAAGTACAACACGAAGAAAGACATCATCCAAAAAGTAAGTAATAAACAAGAAAGCTCAATCAAACATATCCAAGAAAAAGGCAAAAAGAAATTCATATACAAAACCCACCCACCTCACCATCAACAAGTCTGATTCTCATGACATCGTAAAACAGCCCTACTAACCGCCAACCCCACATCCCTAAACATCTCCCGCATAATCGACTCCGCCTCCACCTGCGTGCGGCGCTGTTTGCCCCGGAACAGAGGCGCGAGATCATCCCTGAAGCGGGCAAACGCAGGCTCAAA
This sequence comes from Aspergillus campestris IBT 28561, assembly GCF_002847485.1. Taxonomy (NCBI): domain Eukaryota; kingdom Fungi; phylum Ascomycota; class Eurotiomycetes; order Eurotiales; family Aspergillaceae; genus Aspergillus; species Aspergillus campestris. The sequence goes on along the minus strand of NW_020194340.1, from coordinate 413,339 downwards.
CGAGCGCACGAAGGCGTCGTGGGCGTCGCGCGGAGAGTCCGACTCGTCGTCTGCGAGGTCGCTGTCGGGGGAGTCGAGGCGCGCGCGCTGCGCGGGCCGGCCGAGGACGCTGTTGCTGTCGTCCTGGCGCGGCCGTTTTCGGCTAGGGGGTCGGCTGGGAAATTTGAGGTCTTGAGGGCGGCGGAGCCAGTGTCTTGTTGCGGCTGGGATGGAGGGAGATGCGGCGAAGGAGCGGTCGGTGCTGTCTGGGGTTGGGGGGCCGTGGTTGATATTATGATGATGATTGTCTGTGGTGGGTTGACTCGGGCCGGGGGTGGCCCAGTAGTCGCTTTCGGGGTCGAGGCGCTGCTGGATGAGGTATGTTTGTGCTTGGAGGTGGTGGTCGCAGTCTGCCATGAACTCTGCCATGGCGGTGGTGACATCGTCTAGCGGATGATGGTGGGGGTGGGGGTGGATAGGGCTGTGTCCGGGTTGGGGGGAGATTCTTTGTTTCTTGGAGGAGGCGATGTTCTGGCGGAGACGCTGGCGACATAACGTCCAGTGGTAGAAGAGGTCTGTGATGCGGTAGAGGTCTTTGGAGATGTCGATCCAGAGACTTTTGGGCAGGTCGAGATCGTAGTGGATGCGACAGCTGCTGCGGAGGCCGATCAGGACGCACTCCTGGTCAGAGGTGAGGTCCGGATCAGACAGCTCCCTGGGGACTTTGCGCTCGTGGAACAAGGAGACGAGGGTGCTGGGGATGGGCCGTTTGGAGGCGGGGGAGCAGCCAAATGGGGGGAATGCCCGGGGGCTCCGGAGGAGGCCGCGGAAGTAGTTGTTGGTCATGTCATCGTGAGGGGTCGTAGAGAAGTTCATATTGAGTATCAGAGAGGTCGTAAAAAGGCGTCAGAGATGCGATATTAGGCTAGGATGGACGCGTTCAAGGACGAGATCGGATTCTGCACATTGGGACTGGGTTTGAAGTGATATATCCCAGGGAGCATGGCGAGTCTCGCTTCATTTGACCAGGAGATGCAGCCGGGTGAGGTTGAAACAACGGCCAGGATAGACTCAACCTGTTGTTGACAAATTTCCCTAGACTGATCGTGCTGTCGACAGGACTCTCCTTTTGACTCTTTTTCTTTGAAGATTATTATCCTGACCCACATCGAACGCGGTCCGAAAAACGCGGGCGGACGCGTATCACGTGGGGCTGGCGAATCACGGGGCCGTATCCATGTGACAGCGGGATCTTTGCCTAATCGGGACAGATGGTTTTATCCAGATTATGCCCGGTTATGCAGGGATAGCCATTTCTATCTATATTTCGTTTGCTCACTGCATTGTGGTTGATCCTATGGCGTTTGCTTGTGGAACACTCAATTTTCTGAGGCTGGCAGTATAAAAGAAATGTATTGCAACACGGTTATATCTACTCCGTTTCGCGCAGACTCTATGTATGATCTAGTGTGCCGACTTATAGTTAAGCCGATGCCCCACTTGCAGCAAAATACCAAACCAAATACCAGACCATCGTTAAACAGTCAAAATGGTAAGTGTATTAAATCAAACTGCCTGGCCTACATAGTGCAGTCAATGTTGTGAACGCCGTGTGGATAGTAGATGTAGCAATTTGTTTTGTGATCTATCACGAATCCTTGTATCATCTCCGCATTAGTTCAACTGGATTACACCCCAGGGACTTTTGCCAACAAACGAATGGGAGACCAATAGACCTCGACATGTATCGCTTCCAGATTTTTGAGCACAAGAAAGGAGGAAACAACGAGGAACAAGAAAAGAACGAAAGAAAAACACCAGGTAAACCCCGAAACAAGACCTTCCCACATCCAGAGCTAAGAGCGCACGAAACATCAGTCGTCGAAATAGAGGACAAGCGACCTATGCAACACCCCCATACAAATCATCAATATCATAACCGGTAAAGCATAGTCCCGTCGATATCTGCGCGGTAAAGGCATCGTCAAGGTCGCTGAAGTTTTCCGAGTCACCGATACCGCAGCCTGGGGCCATGAACGAGGCGGAGGAAGGCGTGGTGGCAGAGAGGGCGGCGGGGGTAGAAGCCACGGTAGAAGAGCCAGTAGACATATCGATTAAGTTGTTGCTGGCTGTGGTGGAGGGGGCTGTGGTGGTGTCTGTATCCATGGTGGGGACTTGGGTATGAGCCGGTCGAGACTCCTGTTTGACCTCACCAAAGACAGAAGAAACAAAGCCTCCCATCATCATGCCGTTGGCATTACTCGACTCGAACTTGATCGGATGCAGAGCAGCAGGTTCCGAGTCTCGTTTTTCATTCCGAGTCAAGCCAGACAGAAAATCGACACCCTCTGTCTTGATGTTGTTTTCGTCCTCGGAAGCACTGTCTCCCACGAGGATAGCGTTCATCACGGACTGGCCATGACTCTGAGCACGACCACCCTTTTTGGTCGGAGTGTCCAGCACGGCAGCCAGGCCTTTGTTCTTCGCTCTGGCAGTGGATCGTCCGGACGACGATGGCTTGGAGATACCACCCCCGGGAGTCCGGGGAGTACGGGGCCCCGAATTGCGCCCGCGGGGCAGAGTGGTGATGCCTCGCCCGGCAGCTTCGGTCTTCAATTCTTCTGCCACTTTGCGAAAGCGACGGAAACGGCCTTCGATCGCGTCGTACGTAGAGCCTTGACCAAAGTATACTGCCATGGCCTGGTAGTCAAGCTGTATTTACATGTAAGCCTCCTGTTATCTTGATTGTGTATTCTGTCGGAAGATGGACGTTGGGAGACGTACTTTGAGGCCTGGATGGGCGGCGATCAGGGCACCAACGAGGCGATCGAGGGACTCGGGAGCTTTCCAGTTGACCATGTTGATGGTTGATAGCGATTATGATGTTGATAATCCTGACAGAGTGGTGGAGAGAAGATGGACGCAACCTGTATGACGAGAGAGTAGGGTTGGTAAAGATGACGAGCCGGGGGAGAGGGTAAAGAGTAGGGAGAGAAACTGACAAGTCCACAAGAAGTCAAGTTAAGGAGTTGAAGAACAGTGATAGTCAATACCCAGGAAGGAACCATTCACAGCAAATCCATGAAGAGATCCCAGCCTATAAGTACCTGGAACTGACGCGACACGGTCACAGTAGCAGTGATGGAAATTCCCACACCTGTCACCTTCACCGAAGAGTGAGGATCCCCTCCAGTCTTAAACTCCATTCACTTGTACCCCTCAGATAGAGAGCCAGACCCAATCCCACTCTTCTCCAATGGGGGTGGTTGTACGGGGTCGCCGCAGTGGAGCACAAAATGGATGTATCTAGGAGATTTGACCCCAAGTACGATGCACCCGCCGATCTACAAGCCGCAGCCAGTGGGATGTGATCCTCCTGCAGGAACATCCTAGACTCTAACAGGGATGTTACACCGCTGGTCATTTATTAAATATAGATGTGTAAATATCCAGAGGGTTGTGGGGGTGCACAATGAAAGCATAGAAAATAGGTGGGGGAGTTGTGTGGCATCACGGAGAGTTGGGAAATCACCAGCCCTAAATGGCTTCACTTGACAGTGATAGAAGTGTCGAGTCACTCTCACTTGAACCTCCTACACCTCCTAGCAGCCTTCTTCTTACTTCTAACTGCGTCATATAAATTGTCACTCTTACTCTCTCTCATTCTTATTTCTCTTCTCTCTTCTCCCTCTCTTCATCTCTCTCTATCCATCTCTCTCTAGTCATCTCTCTCTTCTTACTCTCAACTCTCCCCCTACCAACACTCTTACCACGCCAACTTCCATCTCAACAACCACACTTACTATCTTACAAAAGCCAACTCACCATCCAAAGTAAACCAACCAACCTTCAAAATGCCTGTGAAATGGACCCCCGAGAAGGATCAACTGGTAAGTCTCCCCCCTCACAACCACAACCATCCCAACCATTCCAAGCCACAACTCTAACATCAACCTCACCAGCTCCTTCTCAAAATCCTGGAAACCCACGAGCTTTCCGTTGACACCAAAAAGGTCGCCGACGCATGGCGTACGTATCCATCCCACCATCTATCCAACAACCACCACCAAACAAAAATAAGCTAACCAACATCCAGCAGCCGGAGAGTCCCGCCCCACCCCACGCGCCATCACCGAGCGTCTCGTGCGCATGCGCCAGATGGTCAAACAGTCCAGCAAAGAGGGCTCCGAAGGCCACTTCAGCATTGGAAAAGGCGGCAGCTCCAACCCGTCTACGCCCCGCAAGCCGCGCAGGGGTCCCGGAAGCGCGACTGCGACTCCTAGCTCGGGAAAACGCAAGCGTGTTGCGAACGGTGCTGCGATGTCGTCGCCTATCAAGCAGGAACTCGATGACGGGATGAGTGTGGGCAGTGTCCCTGTCAAGGTTGAGCAGGATTCGTCGCTTTCTGGTCCTTCCTTTGGTGCCGTGCCGTATGCGAATGGACGGGATGAAACGGGCGCTATCGGGTCGACTATTGGGCTTGAGACTCAGGTTGGCAGTGGTGTCGATCGAGATGGTGTTGATTATGATCTCATCATGCGTGAAAGGGATGTGAGTCCCACGAAGAGGCCTCGCAGGGCTGCTGTGTCAGCTCCCGGGATGATGCGCTACATGCTCGATGGAGATGACGATGAGGTGGACGTTGAGAGCTCTGCTTCTGAGTATGTGCCTGAGCAGCGGGCTCTCTTTGGGGTCCAGCACGTCGATCAGGATATGGGGTTTGCTTAGTTCCGGTCTTTGATGGTCTCTCTATTTTTTCTTAGGGGTTGTCTATTCGTGTTTCTTTTTTATCTACTTTTTCGTGCAGATTGTCTTTTCTCTCGTTTTGTTTTGAGATTTTCCGGCTTTTACTGGGCTCGTTCAATGGGAGGGAGGAAGGAATGAAATGGTGAATTATGGAGAAGAGACCGTCAAAAGGACTGCAGGAGCGTTGGTGTCATTTACAAACCACTATTTCCCCGGCCCCTACATTTACAATAATAACAAGTGGTTTTCAAATAAAGGAGTGCATTTCAACCTGCTCGTAAACGAAGCCAAACGACGATCATCATGATCGGGTCAGAAACAACGACAATCACCATCCGTCACCTAGACTAGTGGAGAAATCAGAGAACCAAACTAGACAAGAAGTAGAAACAAGGTGAAGGGGAAGCAAGAATTCAAGCCAGGAGCCCAAGTACAGGTCGCACCCAACGCAGCCCCTCCATCCATTCACTCGCATCCACTTCCATCCAATCCAATCCCCCTTCTCGGGTCCCTTACGAAGAAGTAGAAGGCAAAGCCAATTCAAGATTCAAATCAAGAAATGGCAAAACACGTTGAAACGCAACCAACCCACCCTCCACTATCAAGTAGGAAGAACTTCTCTCAACCAAGCCATAAGCCATGATTGGATAGATACATCCACTACTTAGGCATCCTCAGTCTCATCAGAGTCAGCAGCCTTAGCCTTAGCCTTCTTGGTTCTCTTCGCGACGCCCTTCTTGGCTTTCTTGGGAGCAGGCTCGTCAGTCTCCTTGGCCTTTCTGGCGGGACGGCCGCGCTTCTTCTTGGCCTGCTCGGGGCTGGAGGGCGCGGAGGTGGTGGTGGCGGGCTCGGTGGCTTCCGCGGCGTTGGTGTTGTCGGTGCCGTTGTTGGTATTGACGTTGTCGTTGTTGGCGACCATGGCTTTCAAGCGCTGGATGCGGTGCTGGATGGCACTTGGGGTGCAGCCTGATAGCCCTAATGTTAGTGTTTGTTTGTTTCTTACGGTGGAGGAGGTGGGATGTTAGAGGGGAAAAAAAGGAGAAGGTACCTGGTCCCATGATGTCGGCCAGCTGCTGGTAGTTCAGCTTGGGGTTGGTGGCGGACAGGACAGCCATGAAGAGCTTTCATATTGTTAGTTTTACTGTATGAAGTTATGAAGGGGGGGTTGGGGGGCGTTAGATTGATAGTGAGGGCTGGGTAAGAGGTGGATTAGAATAGGCTTAAAGATGGAACATACCTTGACATCAGCGGTGTCGTTCCAAACCATAGGCATTTTGAGTAATGGTTTATAGTCAGTAGACTGTACGAGGTTTACTTGAGGTTGTTGCTGTTTTAAAAGTTTCTTTGAGGGGAGGATAGCAGTGGATGGTGGTTAAGAGAAATGTGGTGAGAGATGGATAGAGATTGTGAAGGGAAATGTGGTGGAGAGATGAGAGGGAGAGATGTGGAAGAAAGAGGAGAACAAGAGAACAGTAAACAAGTAAACAATCAACAGGGGATCAGAAGATAAAAGAATAACAAAGAATCACAGTATCATCTGTTGCTCAGATCTGCCTAGCGACGAGCCCACATTATCGTCGCCGAGGCCGAGCTGTTCGCTGTTTCATGGGGCGACGCCGAGAGGTTCTGTATAGCACGCGTATGGACAGTACGGGCAGTATAAGGGGTTGTGAGCCATAGTGTGTGGACTGGTGAGTAATGCCGAAAAGACCCCAACAATTTTATATTGGCTTCATACATGCGTGATAAATGGCTTACTTCTTATGGAACAATGTAGAATACCATAAACGAACCCATTCAGAACTATCCCCAGCTCATCCATCACCGAGTCACTGCGCGGGAGTGCACTAATCGTTAGACGTGAACAAGAACTGGTTGTACTTCTCAGGGTGGTACGATGAGAAGTAGTCATCATATAGCATTTCCTCGCGGCTTTTGCCCGGCGTCTTCAAGTTGTCGAATTGTCGGAACACGCGGCCTAGCGTCACATACAGCTCGCAGTACGCCAGTCTAATCAGTGTCAGTATATATAGTAGTTTCCAGCGCTGTGAAGGGGAAACGTACGGCATCCCGACACATTGGCGCGATCCCTTGCCAAATGAAAACAAGTATCGCTCCATCGTCTTGAACTGCTCAGGATCTGTCCAACGAGTTGGGTCGAATTTCTCCGCATCCGGAAATAGTTCCTCGTTGTGGTGCATGATCCACGAGCTCATGCTGACCGTTGTCTGTAATCGTGTGCATTTCTCAGCCTTCGTCGAAATAATCAGGTAGAACATGGATGTAGGTATCTCACCCCTTGGGGAACATGGTAGCCGTGGAATTCTGCGCCGGTGTCAGGGACCACTCGTGGGAGACGGCCGACAACACCGAAGGATAGGCTGGGCAATCAGTAAATTTTAATATACATCTTTGACTGAGGGCCTTACCGGAGACCCTCCTTGATAACGCCCGTCTGTGCAGTTGGTTAGCCTCATTCTGGCCCTGGGATAAATACTACCTACCAGATACGGCAGCTTTTCCAGAGTGACAAAATCCAACCGCGCTTCGGGATCCGGAAATGCCTCCTTCAACTCAGCTGTCAATTTCGCATAGATATCGGGATTTCGCACGACGTTGTACGTCGAGATGGTCAGGGCATTTCCAGTGGTATCTGCAGCGGCCGCCACAATAACAAACGCTTCGTCTTTGAGTTGATCAACGGTGGGCACCACATGCCCTTCCGCCGCATTGGGAGACAGAAGCTGGTGGAAGATGGTGGTACGCTGAGGTTTCTCTCCCCTATCGACCGCATCCTTCACCTGTAGAATATGGTGGCGCGAGCCCTGCGAAATGTACCATTAGCCGATGACCGCCGCATATAGGCGGAACACCCCCGTAGAACTCACCTCTTGATGCATCATCATCCTAGTCAACGGTCCACTCATCAAATTTGCTAGCCATAACGGCGTCGCCAGCGCGAACGGCTGCACAGACGGAAACTGCTGGAAAAACCAAATGGCCGGTCCAAAATCCTTGACCATCTTGAAGAACGACACACCAAACTTCTCCTCATCTAATGGTTCGAGCATCGATTGAACGCGTAGTCCGTGATGACGTCGACCGAGATGGCGCGGAAGCCGTAGTGGAGGTCAATGGCACCACCGGTGGCAAATGCCTTTTGCATGCGGGCTACCAGCTTGTGCGCCTTCTGATGCACGATATCCTCCAGGGCGAACACATTCTTGCGCGAAAAGAACGGGTTGAGCGCGGCCCGCTTTACACGGTGCACCTCCGGGCTGGGGGTCGTGAAGGTCGCGTGGGTTGTGCCGAAGGCGCCATAGAACAAGGCACTCTTGCCGTACGGGGAGCCGACGAAGTAAATCTTGTCGCAGGATGTAGGATCGCTCAGATGGACCTCGTTGGGGGTGATGCGAACGATAGGACCTACAGTGGAGATCCACGTGAGTCTCTGGGACTTTGACTGTCAAGTCATAGGTTGGAGGGGAGACATACCATATTGCTGGTGCAACTTTTCAATCTGCAGATAGAACCGCGCCCCATTTAAATTGTGCCAGAAAGAATAAAGATAAGTCGCGTGCGCGAGTAATGGACCAGGAACCTTGGCCAGTGGATGGAAAAAGAGTCGATATGCTACTGTGAAAACCTTCTGTAGCACGATCGCCCCAGCCACGAAGTATAATACCAGCCAAGGTAAGTGCTCTGGCTCTGTCAACATGGTGGAAAGCTGGTAGCAACAAATTCTGAATGCGATAGTCGAAAAAATCGCCCAGTCTCAGCGTCCAGATATAAGCCATCAGGATCAAGCCATCCATCCTGTTTGCTGCAGTCTCATACATGTGGACAATACCCCGCTATCAGAGCCTCGCGCTGAAGAGTTGGCGGCACGGGGATTGATTTCCGGGACCGGTATTGCATTCCAACGGTTTACACTGCCTGCAATTTCCGGTTGTGAGGAGATTGGCCTGGCCTCCGGGTATTTGGGCTAAGACCTCATATCCATGCAATGTACAATAATGTGATTGGTGCCAATTGACTAGGGTCTACAGCCTAATGTAGCTTCAAATATGCTCATGATCTGTTTTGGCTTGGATTGTTGCGTTGTCATGTTCGCCTGTCGCCGGTCAAAGGCAGGGGTTAATGTCGCGGGCTTGAGGCCCAAAAGGTTATCGGCACTAAGGACCATCTTGTCCCGACTGCTATCTTTCTTCATGGCGTATGTGGTTCGCGTGTGAGGAGCCAAGCATCAAGCCCGAGACTATAGCGCGACGTGCGGCACCGAGTCAATGGTATTTTCGAGCAGAGAGCTGGGGCTGGTGCGTGGGTATAACGAATTAACATGAGGGCAATGCCTTTGTACTCCCTAAGTCCCAATGCCTAGGTTTGCTTTTGGTGTATGCTGGACAACCCAACGCCTGCCATCCCGTGTCACTTCACAAAGCTGTGGAAACCGGTAAACCAGTGTCCCAGCATAGACGATGATTTGCCGAAGCACAAAGCCAATCACAAGTCCGGTAGGTGTCGATAGAGACTCGGTGTGGAGTTGCTTGCCAAGTCGCAGTGGACGATCACTGCTGCTGCAAACCAGATTTAAACCCGTATAATTAATTAATTATCAACTCGGCCAGCTTCACCATAGTAAAAAGAGAGGAGTTGATTTATGTACAGACATCCATGAGTTTGTACTCGTCGGTGCAGTCCGACCTGCTTCGTCCAGCCTGTATGAAATGAAGGAAAGAATGAGCTAACTGCCGCTAAATGAACCACTTCGTTCCGAGCTCCCCGGCCCTAACGCACGTTTAGCTTCAACCAGGCTGCATGGTCCAACCCATGTGGAGGGAATCATGAAAACCAGGAAATTATCGCCGCAAGCGACCAATGATACCTCCACGCATCCCCTGACTGAACATTTCGAGCCGTCTCCAGCCTACTGGATTGGCTTCTGGCCATACACTCCCACCCTAGAACCATGTCAGTCACAGGGACCCCTCTTTTATCTCTTATCTTATATCAAGCGATATGAAGCAGCTGGAAAATGAAAGAAGACTTACACAGAAAAATAGGCGTGGGTGTTGGGGTCCCGCAGGCCTTTCCGCATCTCGGCCAAAAAGACCTGTACTTCCATGTAGGTCCACTAAGATCGGCCAACCATTAGTACAACGGTCCGTTTGGTGATTGGGTACTCCACAAGAAGTACGAGAGGCAGCGAGGGGGGGGGGGTCAAACTCACCCCCATGACTCGAGTCAGCAGTGCCATGGCCCAACCTTCAATTCCCTGCTCGCAGTGCACCAGGTTCCAGCGCCCAAGTTTCTTCAGCTTCGGGTCACGGCTCCAGGGGCCGACCGGTAGCTTGAACCGCCGCTCGGTCACGTTTTCGAATCCGGCATCTTGGATGTATCCTTTGGCGAGATCGGCGATGCGAAAGGTCTTCCCGAATTTCTCGCCGGCTTCAATAAAAATCTTGGACCAGGTCGCCAGAACGTGGTCATGCGTCACGGTCCCATCATCGGAAGAAAACTGGATCGACATTTCCAGCTGGTCGATCCAGCCTCCAGGACGAATGTGTCTAATCAACGATGTGAGAGATCGGTAGACAATCAATCTGCGGAGAAAGCCTACCTGAATGCCTCGCGATAGAAGGCGGGCCAATCCGCAATGCCCCCATACAAGGCACGCACGTGGACCAGATCAAAGTGATTGTCCGGATACACCCATGGTTCCGAGGCATCGTCAATCTCGAATCGTAGATTGGGGGGCACAAAGCTGGGTTGGATAGGGGAAAGGTCCGTCCCCAAAACCTGGGCCGCGGGGTATTCGTCCGCAAAGTCACTGGCACCGTGTCAGTTCCTCTTGATTCTTTTATGTTAGCCTTGAGTACTCACATGGCCCAAACGCCGGTGCCGGTGCCCAGGTCAACCACATTCTGTAGACGGTTTAGCAAAGTGCGTCCGACATGTAGATGCCGACGTTCCCCACGCCGCGCATACCTGGATGTTCTTATCGATAGGCGCCAGGACCAGTTTATTGTCGAGGAGCACAGTAAACATGTGGTGTCTAGTTCGAAGATACCCATCAGTCTGGCCCACCAAAAACGTCTTTAGGGAACATACGCAATGTCTAGCTGCTCGTTCTGTTGCTCATCATTCGGACCCCTGGAGAAAAATTAATGATGATTCGGCGCACGACAATGGGAGGGTCACACCAGTAGGCACCATCCTTGTAGGAGTGGTATCGTCGACCATTTTCGAAACGGTAGGAAGTGATCAAAGAATTCAACGAGGTGGTGTCGCTGGGGCTTTTTCCAAATCGTAAGCCAGCTGTTTGTGCACCGTCTGTCATACAGATGGCGTCTTACAAGTCTTCCGCATAATCCGACGAGGGGTCGTCGTCTACTTCAGCCTACAACGTGGAGTCAGTAAGATGGGCGGGCACATTGAAGAGGAAATCCGCCGACTGTCGTGTCGAAAGGAAACAATATATATATTCCTAGAAACGGAGGGGGAAGATTACATACATAGTCATCAACCTCCAGCGGTGCGGAGTGAATATTGAACCCAGGGGTCGACGCCGACTCCGCCATGGTTATCCGAATCAGCCGAAATGTGGACAAGAGCTACCACAGGTCGGAATGCGGTACGATATGTCTCAAAGGATGGTGGAAACAATATCCAGGGGATGAAGGTGTTCTCATTCGATGATTTTCCCAAATGTCGGTCGTCTTCGTGGTTCCCAACCTCGACGAATCCTTGGTAAGTTGATTCCCGCCCGATGAAGGGGAATCAACGGTGGTGCAAACAGGGAGGGGCCGACTAGACCAAAGATGGCTGTGGGGTGGAGAATGGAACGGCGCGATAGGGATGATGTAGGAGCCCAAGCCAGAGGAAATCTACTCCGGAGAACGTCCTCCTCCTTGTAGTGGAAGGACTACGTTTAGAGCCGTCCGTGACCTCGGCAGCCTCAGGCAACTAGGAGGTGGAGTTCAAGATGAAAATGATCGACCAGATCTTTCCATCTTCATCCACTTCCCATCACTCATTCCCTCCCGTTCACACTCAACCAATAATCATCCCAAGTCTTCGTGTCCGGTTGTGCGCACGGTGGTCAGATAACGTCTGGGATTTCCAAAACCCTCTGGGCGCGTTCAGTGCCAGGGAAATGCATATCATTCTCTATGTCTCGCCCCACTTAAGCAGCTAATCCTAGTGATGGTTAGGTCGATGGCGCGATGCACTCAACTTTGAGATTTATCATTCGCTCGACGTCTTATTCCATGTGTATGTCTAGTCCTATCGATCGGTCTAGTGAAAGGGAACAAAAAACAAATCCTTTACAGATCAGGAATGCCGGCAACCCACTTGAAGAACAGAATAACCCATGTACCGAAACCATGGGTGTGAAGACCTATTGGTCAATTTCCCGATTTCCCCTAGTCATATATATGATAAGCATGGGGGATTAGCTCAAGCAAGAAACCGCGTCATAACCCCTGCATTCTCTACCTAATAATACTCAAGTGGACTTAATTTGGGGGGTGTTAAGCCAATCCCCCGGAAACATGATCATCAGCTGTGCACGCTACAATGAATATGCCTCTTGCAAACCAACCACTTGTATACAATATGAGAGGAGAGTCCTAAATACGGCTTTTGGGCGGCCCAAATATCCGACGTACACTGAGACTGAAGCTTTTGATTATGGATATTAGGAACTAACAGCTTATCTCGACAGAATCTTGGATTCAGAGGGAATTCTCCTGGTTTACAAACCTGCTTCCACACGGATCTTACATGAACAGCTCACCCCTTTTAAGTAGATGGATGAGCGCAAAGAAGGGAAGAAAAAGAAAAGAAGGAAGAAAACCATATATATACCCGTGCGACTAATTTGATTCCAGCTTAATTCTTTTCTAACTTAGCACTACCTAAGATAAAGGGCGGGTTGATGATCCTGATCACCACAGGGTTCATGTCTGATTCACATAAATATAGTAGGTTCTCATTACGTTTATCCGGATGCCTAGCAGCTTCCTGCACCAAGCGTCATCATAATGCAGCTGCATATAGGTTTGCCTTGAAAGTATAATTGTTAGGCAAATTAGTATTCCTGCTTGGACGCGATGGAAGCCACGCGGTCTTGATGACTTCTAACTGGTAGGATTCCATCGCCCTTGTGTAATTTTGGTATGCAGCCACAGAAAACAGGCCAGTTGGCGGGGTTGGATGTAAGTCGCTTGGCTTGATTGCTCGTCCTCAGTATTGTAATATTTTCATTTCAAATCAATTATATTTCTATATCTGCAGTATTCTTTTAGTTGCGATACATATGCTAACACTGATCCACATACTAGAGTTCCCTAGATTGGCACCGTTTCGGTATCGGGTGCAGATCTCTGGAGATTGGGATATATATGGTACATGAGGTATACAAGGTATAGTTATATATCCTTGACCTCTAAGCAAAACAAAGAAACCAGGCAGCCCAAGTCAGCCCTACGCCACTTGTTCCCCTCAACCCCTTGGCGCTCAAAAGGTGACCAATCCATGCCATCCTTGATTTGCATCTGCGGGGAGCCATCTCACAATCGACGGTGGTGAGATCATGGTGCAACAATTCCTCTAAATCACACAAAGCACCCCCGCCACATATTATGCCTATTTCCAACAGACTGTCTGCCTAATTCCCCCTTTGCGAGCCCCTTACAAGCCACTCTCCATACACCCGCCTTCCGAAACTCCCCTGAACTGTCCGCTAATAACCTCAAAACCCCCACCAAGTGGGGGTGGATATCACCCCTGACGCCGAAGAGAATCCCGGCGTCACTCGGTTCCCCCATCCGATAAGGCAAACGATTAATTGTGCTGCCTGGACGCGGCAATCCCGACACCGCCGTTCCAGCGATGGGGCGGTTTTCAATCAACTTCTCCCCACCCCCCGCTTTGCCCTCCCGGACTGTTCCACGAGGCTATTGGAACTGGCTAATAGCTGGCGGACAAGTGTGTTTACGCGCGTGGCTGATGTTTGGAGCTAGCTTGGTTTTGGGTATCCTCGCAATAGCAGGATGAAGTGGGGTTGGTTGGTTGGTTGGCTGGGTTTGAGGGGACTCCACTATTGACAGCTTGTGATATTGATGGAGGGGCATGCATGCATACATAGAGGAGGGAAACATATATAAAGCCCCCTCTTTCTACTACCATTCTTTCTCCCATTCGCAACAACAATTCAAAGACAAATTCATTTACACGCCATCATTCACTCACAATGGGCGCCTTTCACCTCACCGCCACGGATATCCGCATCGAAGACGGCCATCTCCTCGTCGCCAGCCTCGAATGCGGAGACGGTGAGACTCAGGAGTCGATCATCGACCTTGATCAGTACATTGGAAACGACGAGGGTAAGCTCCATTCTCCCCTACCATGCATCACGATCAATCTTCCTCCCCTCTAACTACTTGCGATCCTACAATAGGCCGATTCGTATGGGACGGCGTGAACTTCTCCGATTCCGCCGAGAACGTCCATTTCGATATCGAGGGCGGTGCCGACGTGCCTGTTCTGCGCGCTCGACTGCCGACCTCCGACGGCGAGCTCGTCGACGCGGACCTTAACCTTGGGGAGCGGATTGACAACCGGGATGGGGAGTTTGTCTTTGATCCTTGATCGATTACTTGTTGAGTTCTTGAATGCATGTACACGCAATCACCTGGTAGTAGGGGGAACTAGATACTTATAGTAATTGAGCTATGTTACTCTACTAAGAGAGGAAAAAATAGGATAACTCGATTCATCTACTTGACGGACTTGACCTCCTTGTTATATGGTCAGAAGAGGGGGACTATAACGCCTCAGGCTCTCTCTTTCTCCCTCCCATCTCTCCCCTCCTTCTACTTTCCTTCCCGTCCCTCTTTCTACTCCCCTTGATTCTTCTTCTCACCCACAAAAGCAGATCCAGACAAAGCAAAGACAAAGTCATTCTATACACGAAACCACTCAAAATGGGCGACTTCCATCAGACTGCCGCAGACGTCCAGCTGATCGACAGTCATCTCCTCATCGCCATCTTGAGACGTGATGGTGGTGGGTATTCAGAATCGGTCCTGGACCTTGATCAGTACATTGGAAATAACGAAGGTATGTCTAATAATCTCCTCTACCATGGCTCGTGACTCCCTACCTACAATACATTGCAGTCTTCTTTGACCGTTTGTGACCCGACAATAGGCCGTTTCGTCTGGGGAGAAATGGACTTCTCCGAGTCCGCCGAGGACGTCTATCTCGAATGGCAGAATGGTGCCGTGCCTGTTCTGTGCGCTCATCTGAGGAACACCGAGGACGAATTCGTCCCCGCGAAGATTTACCTCGCGCAGCGTATCGGTAACCGGGATGGGAAGCTTGTCTATGAGTCTTGATTGGGTTTATTGTCGAGTGGTCGGGGTTTCAGTTTATTCAATTCGACACCCTAGATAACGATAGTTACGTGCATCATGGATAGGTGGAGTTGTCGCTGTGTTAGGCGAGTGGTAGTTAAGTCATTATTCCATTCGTACATCCATAAAACTAGAGTAAACGACAAGCAAAGCGGGGGGAACTCAATTAAAGTAAAAAAGTCAAATAGGATAAAGCCCAGACCGTTCCCACACTCCGTTGAGACCGTCCTTTATGCTGTAGAACCCCAACTCCCGAATTATTCGAACCCAATTTTAATGTGTCTGATGGGCACAGGGGCCCGGATCAAGTAGGTGGATTAATTGCCCATGAGGAGAGAACGTAGAGGGGAAATTCGAGGGTGAAGGACGCATTTCTGAAACAGACACACGAGGGCTTTGACCATACCATCCATGCAATGAGTCAAATACCAGAAGTGACGAACCTACCAGGCATGTCCGCCAGCCGACATGTCCAAGTCATCGCCATTCCAGTCCTCGTCGCCGCTCAATTCCTCATCTAGGAAATCCTGTTCGTTGAACTGCGTTTCAGTGGGTCGCTGGTTATCGATACGCACCATGACTACCTCACACATGCCCTGCACGGTGAGGGACGCCGAGTCATCATCCCCGTGGTTCCCGGTCTGACGCACGGGGCTAAATTCACTTTCCTCGGCCTCGGAGAATTTGCGTTGGGCAAGTCGAGCGCTCTTGCGTTTAGATGGCGTCGAGGGCCCGCTATGTTGCGCATCCGACTGTGTCAGCCCATCATCAACCGGGGCACCGTTGGCGGGTGGAGTGGTCCGGTCCGGGTGTGACGGGGGGCGCGGGATGGTACGAAGGGTCGGATCGGGAGGCGGGCTGTGCCGCAGGAAAACCTTCTCCAATCTTCCAATCCACTTTTCGCGGAACGATGCCCGATCGCGCCAGCCGATCTTCAGAATTGCGCTGATCACTAAGCGCCGGAGACACCTCAGATCGGACGCGCTGTTAATGAGCGACGTAAAGAACACTTCCGCTGTGGCGTCATCCCACTTGCGCAGCTGGATCAGCTCGACTTCTTTCAAGGTCGATGGCCAAGTCGGAACCTCGGTGGGGCCGAGAAGTTGTGCGAAGTGCGGTTCGACATCATGATAACTCGACCAATCATACATCGAGATGTCCATCTTGAATATTTCGAGCTGTCCGCACGCCTGAGCCAAGCCTACAATAAACGATAGGCTCAAGTGACGGTTGTGGCACAGTATCAACTCGCGGAGGGATTGGCCATGGGAGGAGAGAAAGGCGCTGAAATTTGCCGTGGTTACATCGTCGCAGTTGTTGATGGTCAGAGATCTAAGCGATAGCGGTAGGTTTAGCAGCAGATGTTCGTTGACGATCGAACATTCGATAAACTGTAGGGTTTGTAGCTCGGAAAGTTCTTTTAGCGCGGTTGCAAGAACGATCTCCCTTTCATTGGACAAGGATTCCACATCATCGCCATCGGAATACTCCGACGCCACATGTAACAATCGGAGCTCCCGCAAACCCCGGAAGGCCGGTTCGAGGTGTTTTCCTAGGATGATAGGGAGTAACCGCGTGGTTTCCATGAACCGGCTGTTCCAATCCCAGCTGCGCAGTCGAATTGAGCGCGCGGCGATCGCGGAAAAGAGACTGTCTGGATAGGTCCACTTGGATCGTTGGATTTGCCATGGAGGGAGACCGACAACGTAATCATCATTGTGGTATAAACGCAGTGTTTTGACCTGAGGGGTACATTCGATCAGTCTAGACAGCTCGAAGTATCCAAGGGTCGGACCGCTTTTGTAAAGCAAGAGCGTCTCCACGTCCACGTGCAACTCGCGGACCTTGTTGACATAGTTTGTCGACAGGTGATCTTGCGGTTGGGACAGAACACTGAGCAGGCCATGTGCCTTCGCCGCCGGGATCAAGGGCGGGCTATGATACAGCGCTGCAAGCGCTGGCTCATGGAACGCACGACACAGCGTCGCGACATTGACCAGCCATTGCACCGAGGGCATTCGAACGATAGTTTTCTCATCTACCAGTGGACGAGAAGCGAAGATGAAAATGTCAAACAGCACTTGGTACGGAAGGGTCTGCCACGGTGGGATGACCCCGGACCCGACAAATATCGGTTCATCGTCCACCTTCCTCCGTTTATTGCGCGGCTTTCCCACCCCGGATCGGCTCCGTCGCGAAGGTTTCGTTGATTTCTTGGCTTGGGAGCGGGTCTTCACCGTTCGGGTGCGTGACCGGCGGGGAGTACGGCTACTGCCCCGTTGTTGTGAAGACGGGTCGGTCAACTGAGTAGGAGCATCGGCTGGTCGTGTTGCTTCGTGATCACTTGACGGTTCTTCTTGCAGGTCGTCCTCGTCATCGGTGGTCTCTTCGCGATACGACACACGCGTTCGACGGGTGTCGCGCGGGCGCAGCGACAGCGATGCCCGCCTCGCTTCCTCGATCTCCGACTCCGTATCTTCATTCCGACGATCATCCGAACTGCTCTCTTCGTTGTAGGTTTGGACTTGGGTGCGACTCGAGCGGACGGGGCGACGCGCAGAGGACGCCATGGCCGGTGACGGGACTTGGAAGGGGTAGCCCTATGATCGGGAGATGGTAATAGGCACCCAACATGCAGCACGTCATTTGCGATCACCGATGGCGCTAAACGCAGACGTTGAATGGAAAGTGAGAGGGAGGGAAGGGGACCATCATTCCACGAAGAGATTCGGGTGTTGGCAGCATATATTGGGAAGTCAGAACCCGTCAACAGGGAACAGTAAAAGAAAAGTCCGAGGTGTGTGTGAAGTTAATAATCCCCTAGTAGTCCGTCAACTCGGTTAGTCAGTCACGATGAAGTCCGGATGATGACGATGAGGTCAGGGAAGACGGAAGGGAGAGGGGAACCTCAGGCACTCAATCGATAAGAATAGCATGCCTGAACCTTGGCATTGGTGCCTTAGATATATCAGACATCGATAGCAGTATATTCATACCTATTCCTAGACTCATTCTACTAGGTAGGTATACTATATTCATTCCTACTACTCCGTACTCCATACTCCGTACACACCCCTGACCCCCACCAATAGACTCCCCCTCTCCTCATCTCCTGCAATGCTCGACTGTGCCTGTCACTCCGTTAGCGCCCGGCTGCCCCATTCAGGCAATCAGGCATTCGATCCCCCGCCCGACAGTCCCCCGTTCACACGCTAGACCCCGGTTGGTCATAATAAATGAAACAGTCAGCTCTACTAAGGCTCACTAGAGCAATGAGCATAAACGCGCCGTCTGCTTTTCTTCCAGCCTCTTCGCTTTTCTCTTTCCCCCCCCCCTCATTGCTCTCGTCTGTCCGACTTTTGAGTCGATGATGATGGCGTCCTTCTCATCAATCCTGTCGCCGTTGTTGTGGATTGATCCTGTCGATTTCTAGTATGCCTGTCCGTGGTATAGTATACTTCGATCCAAGCCGCTCTGTTCCCTCCGTCAATGCGATTGGGCTGGTCCCTGATCCAGTCGCCTGCCTTTTTGTCGCGACCGTTCTATTAATAGGTCTTTTTCCCATGCGCACGATATTCTTGATATTTTTTTCTTCCGCCGAGATTTTGTGATACCCTACATCGGCCGTTGTTTTATCGAGCATTGCGTCGTTTCGAGGTCTCTGTTGCGTCTACGGATTTAGACGGCACGCCATGGAAGGATCCTTTCCCGCGGTGATGACCCAACCGGATCGCAACGAACTAGGAGGCACGCCGGTGGTCGTTCAGCAATATGCAAGATATCCTCCGGCGCTCGAGCCCGGCCTACAGAGCGCTTCGTCGCTGGGCAGTGCTCACAGTCGCGTCGCCGCCTCCAGGTCCCCTCCACTCCATCGAAAACCCACTCCTCGCAGTCTGCAAGCTTCGCCCACGGTTCCGCGATCAATCATTGCCGCGCCGCCAGCGACTCGTCCGGGGCCGTCCATGTCACCTCCGGTCTTCGATTCGGCCCGTCCGAGGCCCATGAGGGACTCGATGGATCACGCAGAACCTCGGTCTCTGCCAGCGCGCGATATCACAGACGAAACCATCGATGATGCATACGTCGCGTTTGTCTTCTACTGCAATCCGAATGTCCCCACATCGGTGGATACGACAGAACTCCGGAAGACATTCCGCTGCCCGCCCCGCAGCGACGGCAAGAGCTTTAGCATCTTTGCTCTCTGGGAGCTGATCAAAAGACTCGATAGTAAGGAACTGAAGACGTGGATTGCGCTAGCGATCGAGCTGGGGGTCGAGCCCCCGGACATGGAGAAGAAGCAAAGCACGCAAAAGGTTCAGCAGTACGCGGTTCGGCTCAAGGTTCGTATGGCCACCCCATCTCAACTACCATGAAGAAAAGGAGAAAGAGAACCGTCCTGACCAACAGTAGAGGTGGATGCGCGCGATGCATGTCGATGCGTTCTTCGAATATTGCCTAGGTCACCCACACCCGTACTACACACAGCTTCCGGCAAACAATGCGATGGTGAGCGACAGTCGTGACGGGGTCCCGTTGGAGGAAGATCTTGCGCTGCGGGCGTTAGTGCCCCAGTGGAAACCAAAACGCGGCCGAAAACGAGCGGAAGAGCGGGAGATCAGTGGGGAGCGGATCGTCAAACGACCACAGCTGGATACCTCCGCAGGGGTCTTGCAGACCTCGTTCCCGGCCCACTCCGCTTCATTCCCCCAGAGTGCGATTCCGTTTAGCGCTTTCCCCGATGAAATGGAATCACACGACCCGTGGATGACCGCTGCATCCTCATTTCCCGCCGACGGACCGTCAGATACGCCGGCCACTCAGCCGGGCCAGGAGCTGCGATGGAGGCCCTTGGAGCGAGATCCGTCTCCTGCGGGCTATCCGCAGTCAGCGATCCTGCCTCGTGGTCACCACCCCGACATTTTTATTCATTCGGCGGAACCGCGATCTGCTGTTACACCGTCAACTGGCGAGAAGACTCGGTCCAAGCGGCGCCATGGCCCTGCCGTGTCTTCTGCTTGGCCAACGACCGTCGGGTCATCCACGGGGAAGACTCGAGGCCGGCCCCCTAATCGGGGAACGTCCTCGGGGCCTTTCTCTTCGTTTCCCGTCAACCCGATCATTCGCTCTGAACCGTCTCATCTGCACGGATCGAAAGTGCACCCCGCTCCGGCGATCGTCCTTGAACAGGACCACCCCAATCGCTTCTCGAATGCCCAATACCAACAATCACCCACACCACTCCCCGGAGGCGGGCGACCAAGCAAACTGCAGCTGCAAGTGCCTCAACATTCAGGGGCTCCGGTACGCCTAGCAACGCCGCCGACTCTCATGGTAAATGGAGTCAACAAGGCACCCACCGGCTTCAAAGTCGAGGGCCAACCACGGAACGGTCCATCGGTTCTGAACGATGCACCCGCCCCCAACACGCATATCGCGTCGAATCCCCCCCGAAACAGCAGCCAGTCCACTGCAGATATCACATCTGACGATGTCGTACGCGTGCTATCAGGCGAACTGCTCCGCGGGCGACTCATCGGTCGAACCACCCCGCTCAGCGTGGAGGAGTCGCAAGGCTTGGCTGCATTGGTAGTGGCTAATATGACTTCGTCGTATTCACAACTCCAGTCGGGCTTGCCTGTCCTCATGTCCGCTCTCCACCTCGGACTAGGACCACACTTCGGGTACCCCGGCGTCACAGAAAGCACAATGCTAGTCCGGGTCGACGCTTCACCTGCTTTTCATAGCACCACCCCGCCAACACCTCCCATATATACCATTTCTCACGAATACAAACATGGATACCGCTTCTCGACCAAGGTCACCTACGGCGGTCTTAGCCTTGGGAATAGTGGCGTAGACAAGCCTGCGCCGATTTCCAAAACGTCCGACGAACTAGAAAGTACCATGGCCGACTTAGATGGGATAGCAGACGCGGAATTTGAGATCGACGGAGACGACCCCACCACGTCGGAGGCAACATGGAAGCAACGGTACATGAAGCTCCGAGCTCAAATGCAGAAAAAAGAGCGATCTCTATCTAATTATAAACGCAAAATCCTCGAGTCCGTCATGGCGGACGTCTAGGGGAGTCTTTCATGTTTGTTCGACATTGTCGTCGTTTGAGAAACATCCAGCCTAGCTGTGGAAGCAGCCTGTGTTTCCTTTCGATTTCTTATTTTCTTTCTTCATTATATGTTTCTATACCACTTGCAATCACCCATGTCACTTCAATCATGTGGAGCGCGAGTCTTTGATGCTGTTTTCTTGTCCACGCCAAGTCTGATTTGGATCACGGATACCCCTTGAGCGATACCCATGCTAGTTCATCTATCAGGTTATATACGATAGACGACATATGGAATTGAAATATCAATAATGCCATGTATTGGATGCTATCACTTTCCAGTATTCTCCAGCCTAGACGCCCTTCCTAAACACAAGTTGGAGCCCTATTGCCATCGTAAACGCCCCTAATGGCCAACCCATGAATATCAAAAGATAGCACAATCCCAGATTCGCCCCAGCGCAGTCGCGACGTTTTCAATCATCATCCACTTCGAAAGTTCCCCCAAGATAGCCACCCAGGTAAATCTCTGTTCTGTAAAGACACAGACACCCATCTGTCTTTCCTTAGACCTAGACGACTTCCCGACTCCGCATTAGCATTGTTATTTTCCCCTTTGTTTTGTTTCTTCTTTTGTTCAAAGAGAAGGGAAGAAATCTCATCACGAACCTCCGCAGCATCGAGCTCCTCATCCAACTTCTTCATCTCACCCTCAGAGATCTCACCAGACACCGTCTTCTCACTAGCAGCGTAGTCATCCTCACTAACATTCGCAGCATCCAGCTCGTCATCCAGCTTCTTCATCTCACTCTTCGACAAATTGTTAGATACCACTTCTTCATTTTCGGCCTCGGCAGCACCACCCGAATTCCCCTTCGCTTTCTTAGCCGCTCTTTTGGCGGACGCAGTCGCAGTCTTACGTTTCGCGGGAGAACGCCCCTTCTTGGGGGTCTCCGCCGCTCCAGTGTTGGCGTTGGCGTTGGCGTTTTCGTCGTTGGTGGATGGGGCGGCCTTGGTGGTGGAGCTGTGGGCTTTGACGAGGCGCTCGTAGCGTTTGGCTCTGTTTATCCCTGTTAGTATGCTGGTTTTTTTGTCGAGTAAATTCGTCATGACTTACGCTGCTCCCTTGGAGGTGATTCCGCATTCGGTGGCGACTTCTTCGAAGTTGATCTGTGGGTTTGTTTCTCGTTAGTTTCAATTCTTCTTTGTTCCCTATAGATGGAAGGAGATGATCTTCTGGTTAACGGTGAAGACTTCATTTCCACTGACCTTTCCGTTGTTGGAGTGGCGGACGCAGCTCAGGAGGAACTTGGTCGCGTCATGTTCGCTGATTCGAGACATTGTTTTGGCTTGTATTTCCTTTGTGCTTGTAGGCTTAAGAATGGGATAGTTTGGATAGTGAGAGTTGAGGGTGTGAGGGTATAGTTGATGGAGAGAGGTTGGAGATCTTGCTAGAGGTCTCGTCGTCGAGGATGCGTAGGATGGTAAGTTGGTTTACGTGGAGCCCTTGTGAGAGAAGATATCAAGTTGGAGTATATGGGCTGTAGAGTGAGAAGAGGCAAACGAGAAGTGGTTGGGGAGATGGAGTAGTGAATGGGTCAGTGACTCTTGGTTGTCAGGGAGTGTGAAGGGTTGGTGGTTGACTTCCACCTCACTTGTTTCTCTCACCTTTTCTCTAGTTCAATAGAAGAAATAGTATACAAGACCCAGTTAGATTAGTCTACTACAGCACGAATAAGTTGAAAACAATTTTCTTGATTAACTGAGTTGATTTAGAAACATGATATCATTCCTGTCGGACAACAACCTTTCTTTCCTCCTAGTCCAGCAATCCTGTCCAGCGAGGGACTGGTTCGCAACCGAGAAGAAAGAACGAAGAAAAGTCCAAGCCGATATCTGCAAATCCAGATCCATTCAAGGCAAACGAGCTCCAGAAGCAACACGACCTCAGTCGGGCAGATGCAACTAGGCCTGTATCAGCATCATCCAGACAAACCTAGTAAAGAAAGAAGACTCACAAGAGACAAGAAGACAATCCAACTTATCTGGCATCATAGCCCAACCTCCCTTAGGCCGCACCTTCAAACTTGATGACCACTGAAGGAGAAACAGTCAGCCAACTGCTCTGTCCCACCATCTACATCACGAAGAAGGTTAAACAAGACTTGGCTCTCCCACCTTCGTCCTCAACGGCCGACTCCTCGACCTTCACAAAGGCACCCGCATCCTCAGCGAGAGCAAGCGCCTCCTGGGCATTATCGCGCATCTCAACATCCTTGCCACGACCACCCATCGCCTTCTTAGGGCCAGCAGACGACGCAGAAGCTTTGGTCTCGCCCTCATTGTCGCTACCAGACTGGTACTCTTTGGCAGTCACAAAGCTGTCGTCATCGGACGACGAATCATCCATGACGCCCTTAGCCTGGGGCTTCACTTTGGTGGGAGTACCGGCCAGAGCATCCAACTTGGCTTTACCCTTAGGGGTGATGCTCATACCAGTGCTCTTGGCCTCGAGTTGCTCGAAGCCGTAGCGCTTTCTAACGGCACGGAACCGGTTTCCAACCGATGCCACGTTGGTGTACCCAAGGGCGTCGGCGACTTTGACCAGGTTCACCTGGGGTTTTTGTAAGTGGGGAGTCAACTTTTTAGGTGAGGTTTAGAATGAAAGACGACGCGCTTACCATCTTGTCGTCGCCGATGCTCTTGAGACATTCGACGATGAACTTGGCATCCTGAGGGGTCACCTCGCCGTCGACGTTAGTGTCGGACTTGGATTTGGGAGCCATCTTTCAGGTACTAGCCCGTCGGTGTTAGTGGGTGGGGGAATTTTGTGATTTATAATATTTAAATAGATTGATAGACTTACCAGAGATGGGTAAAGATGTTTCTGAAGGTGTTTTAATGTCAAGGTAAGTGGTTGGTGAGATATTGATGGAAGGTGGTGGAGAGAAGGGTGGGAGAGAGGATGAAGAGAAGAGAAAACAACAACAAAAACTCGCAAGAAAAGTGGGAGAAGTTATGGCAAGATCACTGACTCACCATCTTGATTACATCGTCAAGTTGTGAATGATCATCTGTTGCTGTGAAACGACGTCGTGACGCGAAGTGAGTGTGGGAATCGTCATGGCGATCTCTGAGGCAAACGATCATATAGCGATTAGGTGAGCGTCAACAACACAGATCCCAGGGTGGACGCCGAGATACATGCAAAGAGTCACCTCCAAGTGGGAATGGGATACTAGTGGTAACATTTTGGGGTATGGTTTCATCTAATATAAAGCAAGTCCCATCCTATTCATTGTGTATCTTGTTGTATCAAGCCTAACAAGTATCATAGACGCCAATCTAAGAATACTCCCAACGCCGTATCCCGGAAAGACAAGAAATGCAAAAACACCTACTTCAGGCGGCCGTCTATGGCCTCAGTCCCTCCGACTACGCTCATACCCTGGAATTGTACCTCATCGTCATCCTGCGGCGGCTCCTGCTTCGGCTCCTGCTTGACGGGCACCCCGTGTACTTCACTCTTCACTTCTTGCTCCAGCTTAACCGGGGGCCAGTCATAAAGCTGGTCTGAGGGTCTCTCAAGCTTCGAAGGAGCCGGAGACCCAAAGTTCGGGGTCATGGGATACATAGCCAGGTCCACGGGAGCAACGGTGCCATGGGGATATGGCGCCGCCAGCATCTGTCCCGACGGATGCGCCATCATGTGTGAAGACACATGGGGAATTTTGGCCATATTCAAAGTCCGCTGCGCATACGGCTCGTTCTTGACGAAAGGATTCGGCTCGTACCGGCACATCAGCGGCTCTTGTTTGACAGTCTGCTGAGGTTGGGACTGCTCTTGCTGAGCAGGGGTCGATTCTCGCATCATGTCTTCCTTGCTGGAATATCCCTTTTTGGACTTGCTGGGGGACTTCTTTGCGCGAGCTGCTCGTGATCCAGGTACAGTGCCTTCCATCTGCTGCTTGAAGCGAGCATAGCGCATACGGGCTGCGTGGCCGTTGGAAATCTCTAGCTGGGAGGCAACTAGGCTCCAGTCAATCTGTGCGCGATTAGTAGCCAATTTCTTCCAAAAGACTGCAGAAATTAGTACTTACTGATCGCAGGTCCAGCTGCTTGATGATCGTATAAAGGAATTTAGGCGTTGGGCCATCGGTTGGCATTGCTTTGCCGCGGCGGGGATTTGTGGACATGGTTGGTAGTGGTCTAATAGACAGTCAAACTAGTAGAAGATAGATTAAGAAGAAAGTGAGCACAGTTTTTGAAGTTCTGGTGTGTGGGAGTGTAGATGGTTGAGGTTGATGGAGAAACATGCACTCTGGTGCACTTCCGCCCTAATATATATTCTGGCCCAGCTACTATCTGGAGGTGCACTGGTTAGTGGCAACACCACGTACTGAAAGCAGATCCATTGACACAAAGTAGACAAAACAGATACCAGTTTGAGGCTATTCTTTTGCAGATCAGTCTGGACAGCCTCAATGGGATTGATCTCTGTTCAGGTGGTTGTTCGCATGTCTTGCATCAGGTTGTACTCAGCCGTAGAAGACAAAGCATGGCAATGCAAGAGAACCAGCAACTCAGATATAGCGATTTTTTGTCTTCCAAAACATGCCTCTAGAAATTATTTGCAAGCACGGGTGCCTGCATTCCATTGCCAACAGTCCGGTGTCACATGGTTCTTCCAGCCCTATATCCGTCCTCAAAGACAAAAGGAAATGACATGACCCCTGGGAACCACTGTTGCCACCTGCAGAATTACATTTATGTATCGGAATTTCTCTTTTATTTACAACTGTTCTTTTTTCTTTGCCAACCTGTGGGTATTATACTGAATAGATCATGTTGTTTGTCAGGTCGACAGAAGAGTGTTCTCTCCACTCAACTGACATAGTTACAGTCCTTTCTTCTAACAACCAACCTGACTGAATGACCTCCACACCACAAATGAGAAGAAACGCATCGGATTTTTTTTGTCATTAGCATCCTTTGTACCGTACATCTGGAGAAAACATTTTCGACCAATGCAAATGGAGGGCTTTTATCCGCTTGGCTTCATGCAGCCATGTGGGCCAATGTGATAGCTCAAACACACACTCTCTACCCCCGTTTCACACAATACCCAAAAAATCGCATTCACTCCGTGGAGATCAACAGTAAATTTGTCTTTGATACAAAGCCGCACCGTCAACTGACCAGTCCTCCTGGACCCGTGTATTTCCGGTCAGCATACTAGCCCTTCCTTCCTTGCAATATGCCCTAATCGTCCAATGGATGCTACATGTCCTATACCACGAGAGCTAGCCTAGATAGCTCGCAGCTCCTCTGCTCATCCCCACTGCTTAGGCGTTTCGACGCGCGCGCGCCTCTACGCGTCTGAGAATAATGCCGCTTCTCAGTCGTATAAATTGTGGGCATTCTAGAGTAGGTTCTTTCCTCCTCCACATTTCTTCCAGTCGCTCGTTTTTATATCCAGTGTATATAGGGCTTTCGAACCTATCTACCGCGATGTCTAGAAATCGACGTGCTCCAAAGCCGAGTACACCGAGGATTCCAAATACACCGAGGGTTCCAAATACACCAAGGGCGCCGAACACACAGAGGGAGCAACTGGAGCCGTCGAGCGTCGCCAAACGCCCTCGCACACCCATGACATGGAAGCGTTGGAACCACCGACGGGACCGCCAGGTGCTTCTGGCTATATTTGCCCAGACCAACATGAAGGTTCCCAACTTCAAAGAGCTTTCGGAGATTCTGGGAGGGGAGGAATATTCCGTGGATATGCTAAGGTATGTTTCTCCGGGGTTTGTGCCCGCCGCACGTCGTCCCGCCCATCAGTAACCACTGACTTTGCAGACGACGCTTCATATACCTGTGTGAGATGGCAGAAGAGTACCGCGAAGAACGCCAGGAGGTAGCCGCAGAGATGGGCAATATGAGCCCCAAGATTGAAAGTGACGAAGACGACGACCAGTTAGATGACGATGAATTTGAGGATGATGTCGTTATCGTTGGCGAGACAGCATCCCCACAGGCGGATACGCCGTTGCCCTGTGAGTTCCTTGTCCAGTCCAATCAATCCCTCGGTACCGCAAGGTACTAACCAGCCGTTGGCAATTCAGATCGACAGCAAAACCCAAACCCAAACCGGAACCCCCTTGGCCGACCAAATCGGACAGCACGACAACCGCCCATTACCCCAACGGGGCCTTCTCGGTTTACGCAAAATGCACAAGTCAGGGGTCCAACCCAGCCGCCGCAAGGGCGGCAACGGAATAATGTGCAGAGAAATTGGAACCACGGGGCTCCTAATCGACCTCCGCGGGCTTCCATCTCAACGAACGTTCACTATGTGGAGAGTCCACAGTACGCGGTCGAGCTGAGCCACCACCCTTCTCATCAGTATTTTCAGTAGATGGGGTTGGCGTGTGTATATAATTGTGTTTGACCTGCTTTCTCGGTCATGTTGCAACAGCAGTTCTAGTGTATGGGCTAGTGGAGTGCGATCAATGACATTTTGGATGTGTTTAGTTGTGTCTTGTTTCTTTATATATCGACAGAGGGAGCATATACCCTAATGACTAATCAAATACCGTATCAACTCCAAGAATGCGCGTTTACCCCTCCTCCATCCTGAAGGAAACACAGCTGAAACAATCATCGCCCAAGTCAACTGATACAGCATGGATACTGGGAAGAGAGAAGCTCTCGAACGATTAGAAAGGCCGGCCTTGATAGGCGTCGGGGCATGCTACATTGACACCATCCTCACGTAGGTTTCCCGCCCATAACGTCATATCAACACTCTCACAAACAATCACCAGAGCACCCCACTATCCCGGAGAGGATGAAAAGCTGCGCGCAAGCAGTATAACCCATCGCCGGGGAGGCAACTGCCCCAACAGCATCGAGGTCCTGCAACAACTGATCCAGCACTGTCCCTTCAAAACAGACCTTCAACTAGGTCTCGTTTCTGTCCTCCCCGCCAAATCATCAGCGGGGGTCCAGCAGGTCCAGACTTCGTTACCTCAAGGGGTTGATCTGAGCCACTGCATTTACCGGGAGCAATTCAGCGAGCCTGCGTCAAGCTATATCATCAAGAGCCAGGCGTCCGGGAGCAGGACCATCGTAAATTACAACGAGCTCCCTGAGATGGAGATCGACGAGTTTACCAGCATTGCTGACCGTCTTGGGCATTACTCGCGGCTTTTTCATTTTGAAGTAAGATTGTGTTTTTGGTATATTCGCGGCACAGACTAATCAGCTGCTAGGGCCGGATTCCCGATGTGACTGTGGAATGCATACGCTACTTGAGACAGCAATTTCCTGACGTGGTTGTCAGCGTGGAGGTGGAGAAACCCCAACGACCGGGGCTAGAGATGCTTGCAGCGGAGGCTGACATTATATTTTACTCTAAAAGCTGGGCTTTGGTAAGCATTATCAAGATTGCAAACTAGTTTATGGAAAGCTTGATGCACTAATTCGACTGGCTGTAGGGAAATGGATACAAATCTGCTCATGAATGCCTCCACGGTCAAGCCGCTGTGACAGCCAAGGCGTATGATATTGAGAGTTTTTGTTTGCAATAATAGATGTGCTAACTGTCTCCAGATCATCGCTATATTGCACATGGGGCCAAGAGGGAGCTTGGGGCTTAGACAAACGCGCTGGCCAGACTTCCCACGGTTCCGCATACACTCCTCCTGGTTTTCAGGTTGTCGAGTAAGTCTCTTCCCTTCTAATATGCATTGTGTAAACACTTATCTGATATCTGTCAGTACCATCGGTGCTGGTGATACATTCATCGGGGGTATCCTCTATACCCACATTAGCAACAAGGACTTTTCTCTTCATGAAAGCCTTGAGTTTGCCAATCGCCTGGCTGGAATGAAAGTAGCCCAAGAGGGCTTCTCCAATCTGAACCGAGTTTTTTGAGACGTAGCTTGGGATTGGATCAGCTATGTTTTCTCTGTGTTTGATGTATATTGAATATATTTTTCCAATGATTACGACAAGTAGATATACCCAGCAATGTATGATATTTCTGCCTGAGGCATACAAAATAATCGTAAAGATAAACTGCCTATTCGGGTAATGTCACGTGGGCGCTGATACGGGGGCGGTGAGGGGAGCAGAATATTCTGCCCGCAACTTTTTTGATTTTCGCCGAAGCTTTTTTGTCGCAGAGTATTTACCCCAACCCACTTCTCAATTTTTCCCCCTCACAGCTGCCCCTAAATATATTCACAATGGCGGCCGTTTACAAGACCATGTCGAAGAAGAATGCTCGCAGACTTGCGAAGGAAGAAGAGGAGGAGGACGAGGATATCCAAATGGAGGATCTTCTCAGCGACGAAGATAGCACCGACAGCGAAGAGGACGAGGACGAAGATGCGGCGAATGTCGCCAAACAGCAGCTTGCTTCTGGGTTCATGCCCAAGTCTCGCGTTCTGATGCTCACTTCTCGAGGTGCTTCCTATCGGTAAGTTTATTGCGCTCGACATTGCATATTTCAAAAACAGGGCTGATTTTTTTCTCTCGTTTTTTCTCAATGCAGCCACCGACACTTGCTCTCAGATCTGGCCGGTCTGCTTCCCCATGCCTGCAAAGAGACCAAGCTCGACACGAAGAAGAAGACGGCCGGTTACAATATGCTGCTTAACTCCCTCGCGGACCTTCACTCTTGCAACGTGATCTTCTTCCTCGAGGCCCGCAAGCGCGGCCAAGATCTGTACCTGTGGCTCTCTCGTCCCCCCAACGGCCCCACGCTGAAGTTCCACGTCAACAACCTGCACACGATGGGTGAGCTGAACGCCGGTTTCAGCGGAAACTGCCTGAAGGGCGGCCGCGGCCTTGTGGTGTTCGACCAGTCGTTCGACGAACAGGGTCCCGAGATGAGCAAGCCCGGCAACGAGTACCGGGGCCTGGTGCGCGAGATGCTGCGCGGCGTGTTCTGCGTCCCCAAGCGCGGTGTCAAGGGCATGAAGCCGTTCATCGATCGCATCATCGGTATCTTCGGCGTTGATGGAAAGATCTGGATCCGTGTCTACGAGATCCGGGAGGTGGAAGCGGGGGCTAAGAAGCCGGAGGAGGGCGAGGCGAAGCCCGCTCCCAAGGGCAAGGATGCGCAGCCGGAGGTGTCCCTGGTTGAGGTTGGGCCGCGCTTCGTCTTGACGCCCATTGTCATTCTGGAGGGCAGCTTCGGCGGTCCGGTCATCTACGAGAACAAGGAATACGTCAGCCCCAACCAGGTCCGTTCCGAGATCCGTGTGAGCAAGGCCGCTCGTCACGTCAACCGTCGGGAAGCGGAGAGCGACCGGGTCACGAAGCGGTCGACGCTGGGTCTGGCGGAGGGCCGGAAGCCCGGTGCGCTGGATACGAAGAAGCTGTTTGGATGATTTCTTTCCCCTTTACTGCTGCATTTTCTCTTTTCTTTTCCCTCTCTGGTCCAAAGGCTATTAGACTTGATATCCTCAGGGGATGTACATGTGATTGATGCATGGGATCCAACGATTGCGGTCCTGTTCTGGCGTCTGGTGTGAATTTATAAAAGTCTGTTGATGTAATCAGTTCAAACTTGTCGTCTGTGTGATCCAACGTCTGTATAGATATGTTACTCGTCAGTCCATTGACGAGCAGTAATGAGTCACCTTATAAACCTCATACCCTCCGTACTGTCCCCGTACAAATTGATCGAAATCGATGATATTGACCTTTCTAGGGAGTGATTAGATAAGCGTCTGATAGCGGCGCCTTATAAGCAGCGCGACGCCGTCGTCATTACATCCCTTCCTCAAGCATCATGGCATTACCTTCGTTATCTAGCCCTCGGTGGCTACTGCAATGTCACACGCCCATCTCCATCATGCATACTCAGCTTTTTATCAAGTCCCTTTTCGATTCAGACAGCCCCAAGAGCGGGGTCGCGACTTAGGTCTCCGACTCGATTGCGACAGCAGTGTTGAGTCAATCAGCAACGCTGTGCACCGTGCATCAGACACATAACGAATCGCATTTACATTCAGTGATTTCGTACTATTTCAAAATACTGCTACAGCCATCTTTTAGCAATGTGAGTGCTGTGACCACTGAACAACAAATTTCCAGCGCTGACGAAGCAAAGTATATCCCACAAGCATAGAACCAGCCATGTCATTCAACATTCTAGCCACAGAGCTCCTGCTCCACATATTTCGCTCCTGCGAAAGCATCCACGACGTATTGAACCTCGCATTGACCACCAGACGCCTCCACCACGTCTACCGTCAATCCAACAAGCTCCAGCTCCTCGCAGACGTAGCCGAACGGGAATTCGGCCCCCTCCACGACATCGCCCAGATCGTAACGCAAAACCAAAGCCAGCCCGCACACGTCGCCCGGACGGCGCCGATCTCAGACCCGATGCTCAAGCAGATGGTAAGGATAGGACGGGTCGCGCAGAAATGGGAAATCATCTACCCCGTCAAGAAGTGGAAGCTCGACTACGAGAACCGCCGCTCCCTGACGTCTCTAGAGCGCTTTCGTCTACGCCGCGCTCTCTACCGTCTCTGGCTGTACCACCGCGCGTTCCACGCGCGCGCCTACGACCGCCTCTCGCGCAACCTGCGCGCCGTTGTCCATGAGCGCGCCCAGCTCCTGCATAACTGGTCGCCGGGGGAGCTGGCGGAGATCGAGGACGTGCGGGCCGTCGTCGGGGATGTTGTACAGAACCATATCTGCCCCAGCAACGGGACCATCCAGCGCAAGTTCCGCAAGCGATACCCCGAGGGCAACCACCAGCTGGCGTTCAACATCCACCTCAACTACCCCAGCCCCGACGCGGGCTCGACGTTCGGCCCCGACAAGCGCGTCGAGCAGCCCTTCTACTCGGCGCACCCATCGATCGCAACGGAATCACCAGCCAAGTATCGATCCCGGTTCCGGAACGACCTGTTCCATGACCCCGGGGCTGAGGGCTGGGGTGACGAGATCCCGCATTACTACGTCGTGCAGGACATGATGAAGCTGGATCCGGGACAGGTGCTGTGGCTGCGGGAGTATGCGCCAATGAAGGAGCAGGTGGAGGTTTTCGTGCAGAGTCTGGGGGAGTGGTTCCGGGATAATGGGGAGACGTTTGGTGATACGTTGGAGTGGGTGATGGCGGAGAGGGGGGAGGATGTGGGAGAGTTTCGCGCTGCGATTGCCGGTCGAGAGGTAGGGGTTGTGCGAGTAGATAGTTGAGTTGTTTTATCTATGTTAGCGATAGATTCTTTGATCATTTGTTGTCACTATCAAAACAGTCAAGTTTTCCAGGGAATACGGTCAGATTTGATCTACCTTCCAGCACATCCATCATAACAACACCAACAACACAGGTAATCCAACACACAGACAACCAAGAAAGCAAGACTAAGACAGGTTAGTAACAACAATTCCCACAAGTCCCACCCCAAACGTTCCAGAATCCCTCGAAGCCTCCCCTCCCAGTAATCACTAACCAGCACCCCTCGGTTCGCAGCGCACGATAAAGCATTGACTAACAGAACCACACATTAACGGCCTTTCCCTCCCCCCTGATCGTCGCGCCCTAAACCACACCCTGGAAGATTAGTGGCTGGATAGGGGACAAGGGGGACCATGCATCCACATGGTCTTGTGTCTGGTGGAGACACTGTCCCTGGCTAGTACATAATAGTTGCTACTGTCTGTAGTGACTTGCTTTGGGGGTCTTTGGTAGGGGGGACTGCTGGTTATGGTATACGTTGTTACTTTGTTTGGTAGGTAGTGTGGTGTTTTTAATCTTATTAGGGGCCGTTGGGTCGGTGAGATCATTATATTACCTACTTATGTTAACTGTCAAGTGGGTATCGGTTATATACACATAATGTTAATTGCAGAGCTAGATATTTTGCCCTATTCCCATTACTTTTGACCTACAAAGACAGAGACAGGCTTATGATATCTGTCCCTGTAGAATAGATGTTGCGGCGGACTAGACAAAAGCCATGATTTATCTCAGGGATGTATGGCTATCTCTTGTCTACTATAGCATAACATAGTATAGCACAGTATAGCTAGCTACTACGCGTACAGCACCGGATTCATACCATGGTTCAGTCCCCCCTCTGGTAGGCGTGGGTCTGGGTCTCTTCCGCTTGCGGTGGGCCTATTATGTCCAGGTCGTCGTCATCGGTGTTGGATTTTGGTTACCACTAATGCTAGTATTGCCGTTGGCAGTATTTTGACTTCCACTTCCTCTTCATAATTATATCATGGTTGGAATTTGCATGGGTTGATTATGATAATGAGGATTGTGGTGGTGCTAGCTGTGGGAAAAAAAGGGTGGGCTAGGCCTTAATTGCGGTGAGCAGTGTCATTTCGGAGGTTTGGCTATGGTGGGGTCTACCAAGCATTTTTATTTCTACGCCATGTGGCCTCAACCTCATTCACCCTTACGTTTTGCTTGTTTGTGACTCTGTAGGGGGTTCTTATGATCGTGGACGAAGAACAAAGGAAAAGAACAAACCAAACTAGACCAATCAATGTATGTAATGTATGTACTTCTTCAACAACGCCGGTAACCGAATCCCTGTAGACTAGCCGGAACCAGATAAGGTCAGGAAGACCAGCAGACATGAATCCGTTAATCAAGATAATATCAATTTCAAACAAGTCATGGGGGAGAGAAAAAAATAAGAAGGTAGAAAAGACGTAAGAGGATAGAAAACAAAGGTCAGAAAGAAAAAGAACAAGGGAAAAAGAAGCTAGTGTGGTGCGTCATACAACGGTCCATGACCGAAAACAATGTCCCCTCTTGTGTATCATCTCCGTGGAGGCTAAGCAAATGACAAACTGAAAGTTCAAAGACCATTCGATTATCACATCAAAAAAGAAAAATAAACTCGTCGCGGGTACATGGCCAACGCTCTAGCAGCAGCCCGGCTTGGCTTCCGAATCCTGGGTGTTCTCGATCGATATCTTTTCACGGTTACCCACGTTGATCTGTTCCCCGCCCTCGAGAGCCTTGCTGGAAACGATACGGTAGATTTCTAGGTGTGTCAGTAACCGGTTGAATCATGCGCGCGGGGGAAGGGAGCGAACCTGTGAGGATGTTTTGGAAGGCCAGCTCCACGTTGCTGGCGTCGAGAGCGGAGGTCTCGATGAAAGAGAGGTTGTTCTCGCCTGTCGAGCGATTAGCATAAGATCAATCCTCAGACCTAGACTACCCAAGCGCAAACATACTGGCAAACTGCTTGGCCTCCTCCGTGGGCACGGCGCGCAGATGTCTCAAATCGCTCTTGTTTCCGACCAGCATGATGACGATGTTGGAGTCGGCATGGTCGCGGAGTTCCTTCAACCACCGGTTGACGTTGTCGTAGGTCTGGTGCTTGCTGATGTCGTAGACAAGGAGGGCCCCGACGGCACCACGGTAGTAGGCGGAGGTGATGGCGCGATAACGCTCCTGACCGGCGGTATCCCAGATCTGCGCCTTGATCGTCTTGGAGTCGACCTGGATGGAGCGGGTGGCGAACTCGACACCGATGGTAGACTTGGAGTCCAAGTTGAACTCATTGCGAGTGAAACGACTCAACAGGTTGGACTTTCCGACGCCCGAGTCTCCGATCAGCACCACTGTTGGCCAACATATCGGTCAGTCCAAGGCCTTTATTCTCCTTTTTTTACATTCGTTTCTTTTTTATCCCCAATCACATCATATTTATCCTATTCTCGAGCGACTGGGAAAAAGAGCGAGAAAGGGGGGTGGTTGCGGTGGCTGCGCGGGGGCAGAAGGTGGCAACATTACCTTTGAAGAGAAACTGGCGGATCGACCCCATTAGTTATGGCACAGATAGTCGGACAGGGATGACGGAGGGGACAGTACTCACATCATACTCGTCGTTAGCCATGATGAAGGGTGTTTTGTTTGCGGATGGAGGTTTGACGGTGTCTAGAAGGTGTAAGACTCGAGGTAGGAGATAGGGATGAACGTAGGGAACACCAACAGGGTGAGCAGTGGTCGCTAGAGGGGGGACAACAGTAAGGTTAGCACTGTACGGGACCAAACAAAACCCAAATCCCAACCAATAAAGCAGGAGTAGAAGAGAAAGAACGAGAAAGGAGTCAGTATACGTACAGCCAAGAAACTAAATGAGAAGAAGGATCACAAGGAGGAAGATGCAAGAAGAGGAAGTAGGCAAAGGAGACAGACAGAAGCACGACAATAGGAGGATAGGAGGAGGTTATCCAGAGATGCTCCCATCGCTGTGCCGAATGCCTTAGGCTCCTTCCGGTTAGCGTGCCATCACGTGCGGCCCCCGGTCGCTGTCTTCGTCTGTAGTGCGCGGACTATCGATTGTATTGATGCGAATATTTCCAGATCTATATCCTAATCCAGATAAACACTGATAAACAGTACATGTTGATTAGCTGAAGCATTATCCATCTCACTTCTGCTGTCGGTCTCTCGTATCTGCACTGGACATGCTGATCAAATAATTCACAAGGTTTGACCGTCCAAAGTCCCCTAAACGCCGGGGCGGTGATAACGGGAACTATCATACAGGTGGTGGTGATCTTAACCGCTTTCAACTCTCTCTCTCTCTTTTTTGCCATTGCCTTTCTGGTCCATGATTTCACTGCGGACATTCCTTGATGATCTGCCCCCGTTCCGTGGGAGAAATTGAGCCTCAATCCTGAACGCCTTGTCATGGGCACGCGCAATGACGGGCAAGAGTGACGATGAGATCTCCCTCACTTCTACCACCCCCAGTGAACAACTCTCAGAATATGAAGTGGAGTCCGTCTTGGGTGAGTTGGAGGCTCCGGATGGTCAACCCCAATACCTTGTAAAATGGAGAGGCTATCCCATAGAACGCTGTTCCTGGGAACCGGCCGACTCGTTCAACACGCCCGAGACCCTGGCGGATTGGGCGAGGACGAAGCGTGCCATCGAGGAAGGAAGGCGTCAACCCTTTGATATCATCAAATGGGAAAACCATGTATTCGCTCTCGAGGAAGCCAGCCAGGAGAGAAAACGAAAGAGGGCAGCCAAGAGACAAAGCCTGGGCCTTCCTCGTCGCCTCACTGGAATCGCCAGCAACGAGCGTAGAACGTCCGATGTCCCGTTGACGGGGTCTCGCTCCGATGCTGTCGGTCAGCCTGTCACCAAAGCGACAGCATCACATAATGCTCAGCCGGCTCTCTCCTCGCAGCCAAAGCCGCCAAAGCCAGCCCCGCCACCAATTCTCTTTGGGAGTGGCAGTGAGAAACGCCCCCAAACGGCCAGGAAGGCGTCAAACACCGACCCAAACAATCGGTTCAGTCTGTCGACCAGGTGGAGGTATGAAAAGGCGAAGAGAGACGAGCCTCCTCCGAATATCGATCAACTGGACCTCGTACCGCCGTCGAAGTGGACTCCCATGTCGAACCCCAATGCAGCAAAACTTGGCCCTTACATGGTCCAGACAACTGTTGAAAGCGAGTCTCTAACGGATACCCGTCGTCATCCGGAAAACGACAAGACTGAACCCCCTGCAGGGCCGTCGCCGTCCGATTCTCCGCGTAACACTCGAAGGGCCGACGAGGTATCCGGTCGGATTCCCATGGACGCTGATCGCTCAAGCCGCTTTCGTGATTCGAGGTTTGATACTAGAAGAGGCGACGAGGTGTCTGATCAGATTCCGGTGGACGCTGACCGTCCAAGACGCTTTCGTGATTCGAGGTTTGATACTCGAAGAGGCGACGAGGTGTCTGATCAGATTCCGGTGGACGCTGACCGTCCAAACCGCCTTCGTGATTGGAGGTTCGATACTCGAAGAGGCGACGAGATATCTAATTGGCCTCCGATGGACGCTAATCGCCTAGACCGCTTTCGTGATTCAAGGTTTGACGCCCAAAAAGGCGACGAGGTATCCAGTCGGGCCCCCGTGGACGCTGATCGCCCAGACCGCTTTCGTGATTCGAGGTCTGACAGACCGTGGGAACCATCGCGGGAACCCCGTGGCAAATACATTATTGCGAAAAACGGAGTGAAGCGATTTTTGGACCCAGGCGACCTTCTCATCACTATGCATTATGGCCCACTAAACACCCCGGTTGGCAATGTCAGATTGGCTGGCCTCAGTTCTTACAGTCGAAAGAATCTTCTAAATTGTAAGAGAGATGGCGAAGTGGACTTGTGGTTTCAGTACCTCTGCTCGCTTGATGAGTATGACAGGTTATGCCAAAATGTAAGTAGGGTACAATCCATGACCCTTTTCTTTCTGTCCGGACAACAAAGCAGACACAAGAATAAAAGAAGAGGGTGAAGCACAAGAATCACTCTTCTTGTTTATACATTACCTAACCGTCAACCAGTCTGCCAACCAAAAATATTGCACAGGGTCAGTCCATGCATATGAAGATACAGAACCGGATCTCGTGAAATTTGCAGAATTACTACAACGTAGGAACATGGTGGGAATATTTGGTTCTGACAAGTATCCGTTCAACGTGGTTCTTGTCTATCCACCTGGCTCAACAGGCTTTGGATTCCTCAGTGATGGCATGCAAAATGATCCACGGTCCCCTCTTCACTTCGTCGTACGGAGCACATTGGGTCGTATTCATAAAATAATCCCCTCATTGCGCGAGCGTCAGCAATCCTTGCAAAGTCCGGTAGACGAGTCTATCTCTCATGAAAGAACGCCATGGATCACAAATACACCTATCTCCCAACGCACGCCCTGGGATGCCCCCACGTCCCAAGCAGACCTTCACAGAAACAGTGACTCGACGGCTCCCTTGCAGATAAATCTACCCCTTACTCAGCGCGTTACGTCAAAGGGATCACAGGAAAGCACTATACTGCCGGCCAACACCAAGAGCCCAACAGCATTTCACCCGCCCCAAGATACAAATCCACCTAGCAACAACCCAGGATCATTTCCCTCGCCTCGAGATACACATCCACCTAGCAACAGTCGAGGAGCATTCCACTCGCCCCAAAATACAAGTCCACCCCGCGACGACCCGGAAGCTATGTCAGAGCCCATGGAACTCGATTCTATTCCTCCTGGATCTCCTCCATCTTCCGAACCTGTTCAAACCCCTCTCCCTCCTCCCGCTTCTCCTCCCGCTGTCTTACCCATCCGACCCATTCCGCCTGTCGCACTTGCCCCAGAGCCTGAAGCAGTAGTTCTCCAGATTACGGAGCGGCCTTTACCGCCTGTTGAAGGGTTTGACTTGAACGAGCTCTTCATGACACACTTCGGGATCACTTTCAAATCTCTGGCGGCTGTCAATATGGCGAGTGGTAGCCAGAGCTTCTATCTTATGTTTCCAGAGGGGAACGAAACCACCCAGCAGGAATACCAGATCCTCAAGGCGTTTCTCGACAATAATAATGCAGTGGTATTCTCCAATCACCTACCGGAAGACTGGAAGAAGTTTGCCGTGTCCAAGGCCGGCGTCATTGTGGTATGGTCCCGTCTATAAGCTGGTTTGGTCTTTGCATACAAAAACCTGGAAGCACTAACATCTGCTCAGTTCCATAAGAGTTTCGTCGACTACTACACACTGCCATCTTTCAGAGAGATCCTCTCAGGTAAATTTACCCTCTGGAACTTGTCACTCGCGACGCCTCTCCAGTACGTGCGACACAGAACACATATCCAGCGGATCTTCCCTCATGGGGGCGTGATCCTCATGACGGAAGATTTTATGCTTCGCCAGCCGCGCGCGTCTCTGATCATCCTTGCCTGGTTTAACGATTACGCCAACAAGAAGTTCCCGGGGAGCTGGAAGATCATGCTGCGCCCGGACATCATAAACTGGCTGTCTGAGCTACCCGAGCCCCGGGAGCCCTCAGAGCACGCAATGTAAGTACATGTCACACTACCCCCACCAAAAAACCAACACAAAAGAAGTACTCACCCACCCCCCTCTCAGATGGATAGCCATGTGTCACCACATCCTCCAACTCAGCTACACCTCCAGCCAAAGGGAGCTCGACGCCGAAATCCTCGCCGGCGACAGCGACGAATACCACGAAAGCAAAGTCATCTCGCCCCCCTTCCTCCCGAACTACGGCTCCCGCAGCGAAGTCGACAACCCAGACATCCCGAAGGGTCTCTCCCAGGAACACCGCAACACGGACCACCTGGCTGAATTCTTCGCCGGCTGGGCCCTCGTCAATTCGCACGTCTTCCGTCACTTCCACGTTGTCACGCAGTTGCCCCCTCCCGAGCGCTGGAGCGCCTGGCAGCACGTAGACGTCAAACACGGGCCCAAGGCCTTCATGACCGCCTTCAATATCGACTTCAAGAAATACGACTGGATCGTCAAGGGAAAAAGCGGACCACCGCCTTCGTCGTCGACTGACCCTCGCTCCACGCAGCGCACGCCTACGACGCCGCAGACTCCCAGACCTGGCGGTAACCACGGCTGGAGATCGCGCGAGGGAGGGGATCAGGGAGGGGATCGGGATTGGGATAGGCGACATCCGCAGAATCCCTCGCGGCCTCAGTATCCGCAGGGGTACAAGTGATCACATCTACTTGGCTGTTTTGTTTCCGTGCTCTTCTTCTCCAGGGCCTTCGTAAAAGAAAGAAAACTTTTGGTGGGTGATTAAAACTAAATTGGTCGGTCGATGCCAACCACTACGATACCATGTATGTAAAGTACCTTTCTTCTTCTTTTTTTTGTTGCAAAAACTTTTTTTGTCTCTTGTTTTTCAGGCGATGCACGCACGCCTACACATGTACGTGTATTTAAGGATCTCATTAGAGAGAGGAAGAGAATGAGAAATGAGAAATGAGAAATGAAGGTGAATAAATGCACTCCATTAATGAAATTGAGATAATTGCCCGCAATTCATGATATCCATAATATGATCAACCAAGGAGCTGTAAAGACGAGACGCAGAAATGAAATAAATATGCAAAAGTTCCAAGAAACGCCGTACGATAGCGGTTGATATTCACAATACGAGAAGAGGAAACATGCGCTCATTTTGGTATAAACTTGGATGTGTGTGTGTGCCTTACTGGCAATGATCAAGAGAGCCTGTAGGGAGTGAGAGAGAGCAGCTCGAAGAGCCATGAGTCAACACTAAGAACCCGCCGCTCGCGAGCGATACTCGTGAAAGCCAGAAGGATCGTCGTGGTCGTTAGCATCATTAGCTTGGGCAGCATCACCCTTCTTCTTCCTCTCCTTATTCTTCTCGCGACGCGCTTTATCCTCCCACTGGCTCTCCTCAGCTGCGATTGTAGCGTGGAACTTGCCGCCCTGGCCGCGGGCGAGATAGATGGGCTTCTCACCGCGCGCGGCGACGTTCTCTGTGACGAGGACGAATTTAACGCTCGACCCTGGGGTTTCGAACATTGCGTCGCTGAGGATGGCTTCCATTTCTGTGCGGAGGGCGCGCGCGCCGGTGCCCATTGTGAAGGCGTTTGCGGCGATCTTGTGCAGGGCAGGGGTTGTGAAGCGGAGTTCGATGCCGGAGAGGGAGAAGAGGGTTGTGTATTGGGCGAGGAGAGAGTTGCGGGGTTCGGTGAGGATGCGGACGAGGAGGGGTTGGGCGAGGGTGGATAGTGCGGCGGTGACGGGGACGCGGCCGACAAGCTCGGGGATGAAGCCGTAGCTTTGGAGGTCGGTGGGGTTGAGCAGGTCTAGGGCGTTGAAGTATACGGGTTCGCTGTCTGGGGTTTGCGGCGTCGTGGGGTTGAAGAATGGGAGGTGTTTCTTGTATAGGGCTTCTTCATCGGATCCCGGGACGATAGGGATCGGTTGATTGTTTGAGGCGCCTGAGTCTCCGGATCGCTCGTTGGCGGTGGACTGTGAGCGGACGGGCTGGCCAAATCCGATGGATCCGCGCGAGATGCGGTCCATGATCACTTTGTTGAGGCCGACGAATGCACCGGAGAAGACGAACAGGATATTGTCCGTGCGGACGTTGTATACTTCGCCCTTTTGGGGCGTGTTGCCGCCAGTGGGCGGAGGGAATGGTGGGTTCCCCAACGGGCTGTTGGATGGGTAACTGTTGGGTGCGCTGCCTGCACGAGGGGCGTTCTTCTCTTGTTTCGCCTGCACCTGTACAGTTGTGCCTTCGATGATCTTGAGAAGCGCCTGTTGCACGCCTTCTCCGCTGACGTCTTTTCCGTGGCTGACCTTGGCCGCTGCGATTTTATCCATCTCATCCAGAACGATGATGCCGCGCTCGGCCTGCTCGACGTCATAGTTCGCAGCAGCTAGGAGTCGGTGAACGCACACCTCAGCATCCTCCCCGATATAGCCAGCTTGGGTGAGCGCGGTGCAGTCGGAGATGCTGAAGGGGACAGAGAGGACCCTTGCTAGCGTCTTCGCCATAAGCGTCTTACCCACTCCAGACGGGCCGAGGAGGAGGATGTTGGATTTCTCTAACTCCAGCGCTGGCGGATCGTTGAGTTCGGGCTGCTCCGAAGGCGGCGGCCGATTCGACTGAGGGGCGATGGAGGGAGTTTTCTGTTGACCGGGGAAGTCATCTACTCCGTATTAGTCAATGATTCAAAAAAATGGAATCATTCTTTGAGGTCACTGTGAACTGCTGGTGCAAGCCCTACCTTCAAGCGGATGGTGCTCAATAGCTTCTCTCCGGGTCCGTTTCGCCAACAGCTCTGCATTCTCTTCCGCGCGCCGTTGCAGTTCCTGAACCCGCTGGTAATGGTTGAACACAGCAACACTGAGGATCTTCTTTGCACGGTCCTGTCCGACCACAAACTGATCGAGGTACTGCTTCAACGTTTTAGGCGTGATGCGCGGCGCTCCGAAAGCCGGAGTCGACCCCAGGGGTCCTGCAGTCGGGAGACCCGCTTCATAATTTCCTGACCACGGTTGTCCCGTGAAATCCGACCGATTAAACTGCGAGAGAGTAGGGAAAGATGCTGAGGTTGAGGACAGGAGGCGATGGCTGGGGCGTGCTGGAGCGGGTGAGCTGGGAGTTCGCCGATAACGGGCCACAGGGAAGCGGTGCGCCCGGAGCGGCGACTGGCGCCATAGAGGCAGTCGTAGCATGACCATGCAGTGGACGGGTGAGGATCAAAAGAGAAACCAAAAAGGAGTTTGAAGTAAGTTTCCTACAATAAGATTGATGACGTTGGGGAGAAAGGGGCAGGCCGAGTGGGCTGATGGCGGAGAGAGAGTTGGAGATGGCGATGACGCTGAGAGAGAGAGAGATAAGATGCGGATCAATCAGCTTCCCCGCAGCACGTGAGGACCCCGGCAGCCGGCGCTATCCGTTTGACTTCCACATTGTAAGTCTTCATCCATGATAATACTGTCTTCTGTGGCTATCATCATGACCACGATGCTACGGGTTTACAATTGAGAGCACTGCTGGTTCACATTCGACGATGCCAAGAAGGAACCCATACGGGTATATATTTGGGAGACATCGGTTCACATCGATCCGACACCGCCAAATACACACACCAACTTGCGATCTTAACGACGAAGAATCTTGTACACATCAAGGCCATACCTTGTATCCTCGTTTATGCTGGGGATGAGGAGATGTCATATATGTGCTTTTGCAAGGCAGATCCTGTCCAATGAGCAGACATGGCCATGTCAGTCTCGATCTGAAGCCTTTCGTCCGGCATCTCCTGTTTAGGAAGAACGGTGTACTCGTTATTCGGCCGGAAGGGAGCTGCATTAGAAGAATGCCAACTCAAAGACAGATCACTAGGGTGTTTTTCAGGCCGCACGTAGCATGGCTGATCTCGGAAGTCGTCTGTCCTCTAGTGGCACGATATGCGAAAGCATGTGCTCAGCGCACTGATATCAACATAGCTTTCCAACTGACGAATTGCACTCGTTCCATGAAATGGATAGTCAATGCGCGTGATAGAGAGAGCTCGG
The DNA here is from genome assembly GCF_002847485.1 of Aspergillus campestris IBT 28561. Taxonomy (NCBI): domain Eukaryota; kingdom Fungi; phylum Ascomycota; class Eurotiomycetes; order Eurotiales; family Aspergillaceae; genus Aspergillus; species Aspergillus campestris. The sequence goes on along the minus strand of NW_020194340.1, from coordinate 370,265 downwards.
ATCGCAGACAGCCTTGGGAATGGCCCGTGCTTGTCAAAACAGGCTTTCAGTGGTGATATGCGAACGATTGGACTATAACGAGGCGAGGAACAAACTCGTTGTTATTCTTCTTCTTTCACCGCTTAACATCATCGAAGATTACCAAATCTTGGACCTCCCTGATATATAGAACCGGGTAAGAAACCGGTTAAATGTCGAATCTTTGGTTCGAGTGATCCAGACCGGACATCAGGATCCACAGTGTAATCTGAACGTAATACACCCGGTCCATTCTCCACCAGAACAGCAGTCCGAAAGAGACCAGAGCTTATACAATGACAGCAACCGGCAGGTGGCTTGACGCAAGGCGCCAGAGACCCGGAGACTCAACCTTGGCTCGCAACTAAAAGGGGAATTGCCGGACTACTCAGCTCCCCCGTTGTCCACAGAGGCTGTAACGGCCAATAACGGAGCCAGGAAAAATGTCTCATCTGAGGGTCTGCAGAACGATTCAATCACACTTTCAAGTTCGGTGACCTCATGGCGGCAGGCCAGAGCGGCTAGATCCCCAGCAATGCATATGCATTAGCTAAAAGGCTGCAGAACCGAACCTTCTCTCTACTGACTTTCTACATTTGCCAGGCGGGGAGAAAACAGTTATGTTGACACAAGCTCTGACCAAGAGGCACTTGGCAATCTGGACTAGCGGTTAAACTTGCAGAAAGACTACGTCATGGGGCGGTTTGAAACCATCTCTCCGACGGAAGCGCCGAAATGAGTTTAGATGTAGGGATCTCCATTTGCTCGGACCTGAGATGGGCCTGGACGGGCAGGGAATATGTGCCCTACGAACACTAGGGCCCGATGGGGCAACCGGGGAGTTAATCTGGAGACCCCGGGGGTTGGTAAAATGTGCAGGTTAGGCGAGGGTCGATTTTGACTTTGTTGGTATTAGCTAAAAGAAACATGACTCTTGTAGCTGGTGCATTTTTATGAATGTGGGGTATGAACAGCGTTGACCTCGCTGGTTAGGTGTCGAGTATGGATTGGTAGCAGGTATCCTCAAGAGATCATACTGCAATTTGGAGGATTGGCCCGCCATTTCTCCATCTCCGGGAAACGTATACCTCCAGAGACCGGACGTATACACCCCGGAACCCAGAGTAGATGCCCAACCCAATCCACTGTCTACGGTGTAAGTGCTGGCTGTTCGTACGCCTGAATCCACACCTCCAGGGTGTTTGTCTTCAGGAGACACGTAGTCTAGATGCTAATCATAAACTATCAAGGAGAATGGAGTAATACACTCCAATGTCCTAAGTTCACTTGTTCCCTCGAAACGCCGGTTGTTGCTCCATTGTTTGCGAGATGAACCCTCGCAACGCAGCCCATCGGTTCGAGGTCGCGCCGGAATCATTCTCCGGCGCTGCGCTGGATGGCTGCGCCGACGATGACGATGCCTGCATGCCAGACATCTGCGCCATGTTCTTCGCAAATCGATCTCGCTCCAACTTCTCCAGTCGTTCCCGGCGCTTCATGGCTCCGGGCTTGTGCCTCAAGGTCTTCTGCTTGATGATGTTCACTTGGCTGTCGGGGTCGTGGAGGTCCGATTCTGTGTCTGGGAGCGCATCGGCCAGCGACTCCAGGTTGGCGGCCAGTTTGTTGGACGCCCGTCGACGCTTAGACGACTTTTGCGAGTTCTTCTCGATCTTGGTCACGAAACTGGAGTGCTTCATCGCCCGCCTATCCTTCTTCGACCCGCGCGCGTCATTCTGATCGAAGCTGGTCGGCCTGGTCGACGGCAGGGCACCTTTCCCAGCAGTCGACACCCTCGACTGCTTCTTCTTGAGAGAACTAACAGGGGCCTTTGATATTGCGGAAGGAAGCAGGTCAGTCGAAGAGGAAATTACCCGGGGTGGGACGGGATCCAACGCTTGACTTACCATGCTGAGAGATCGATCACCGGAGTTCAGTCAGCGCAAGTACCTCAGGTAGTACCGTCGTGTGCACAGGGTATAGACGGTATGGTCTCCACGAGCCGTCGGGAAAAGAGAGCAAAAGGCGAGCAGATCGACGAGAAGTTCGGGTGAACCACGATAATTTTGCGTGGCGGCTTCCGAGGGGTTTTCTTCGCCACTAAGCCCGATTGGGACGGGCGGTTGCTGTTTCTGGGGGTATTCTCTCACCGCCCACATGATGCTCCACTTTTCTGCCGACTTTTGCGCCTTTTTTCAATTGATTTTCATTTTATTTTTATTTGATTTTTTTTAAAAAATTATTTTATTTGATCTGAATTTCTTTTATCTTTTTATATTTCTATATTTTTTATGCTTCTTTTGATGGCGAATTATGCTGTTTGCCTCGTGAACCAGGTTTCTCTCAATCTTATTTCTCTAGTATTCCAGTTTAGACGCCGAGTTTGCTCCTATTTTATTCCTATCTTATTCGTTTATTCCTATCTTATTTCTATCATTTGATGTAATCAACTCGATAGTAGGCATCTGGTTAAATTGAGCTTGTATCAGTAATCATATGGAGACATCGGACTGCTCTCATCCTAGCTCTCCCTAGTGAGACTCCACGAGCATTCGATCTCCATTTAATTTTATTATCCTACGGTTTTACCCCAACCTCAATCCGCAGTGACGTACTGGACATTTTCCCGTCAAACCGCCCTCCTTACCTGAGACCGGCAACCGGATCGCCATTTCTCTCACCGGAATCGCTTCTATCGGGTTTAGTTCCTCTCCTCGGGACAAGAAGGAGATCCACCTTCACGGGTATCGAATCCACTGTTTTTTTGGTTCCAAATTGCATCAGTGTGATACGGCCGAATTGTCCTAACAGGTTTGCCATCCCCATTTGGAGGAAACCGTGTGGATGTCGTTCTCTCGCCGGACTTGCCTTCCTTGCCTCAGCGTATCTGCAGCTCGACCTCGGTTCCCAGTCTTTCCAGCCCTCCCATTCGTTCGTTCTATCCCAACTCTTCTGTGGTGGCGGCCAATCCCTTCAGGCACTTTAAAAGCCCGGGGTCCCCATCCACTTCAACCTTTCTCAACTTCCTCCTTTCGATCGAATCTACCCCCGTCTCAATTCTCTCACAATATACACGACATCATGGCTTCTCTCTCTCCCTACCAGCGCAAGCACAAGGTGACCGTGGTGGGCTCCGGCAACTGGTAAGCTATCAAACCAGACCGATATTATTGTCGAGCTATGCTAATAATCTCCAGGGGCACCGCTATCGCCAAGATCGTCGCCGAGTGTGCGGCCAGCAATGATTCCGTCTTCGAGAAGGATGTGCAGATGTGGGTGCACGAGGAGAAGGTCGAGATCCCCAAGAACTCTCCCCACTACAACCCCTCGTCGCCTCTCTGCCAGGGTCCCCAGAACTTGACCGACATCATCAACCAAACCCATGAGAACGTCAAGTACCTGTCGGGTGTCGCCCTCCCCTCCAACCTGCACGCCAACCCCTCCGTGGTGGATGCCGTCAAGGACAGCACCATCCTGGTCTTCAACCTGCCCCATCAGTTCATCATCCGCACCTGTGAACAGATCAAGGGCAAGATCCTGCCCTATGCCCGTGGTATCTCCTGCATCAAGGGTGTCGATGTGAGGGAGTCGGGCATCAGCCTCTTCTCCGAGACCATTGGCAACATCCTGGGCATCTACTGCGGTGCCCTCTCCGGTGCCAACATCGCCAACGAGGTGGCGCGGGAGAAGTGGTCCGAGTCCAGCATTGCCTATGATCCTCCCCACCTGGACTCCACAGCCCCCTCCAAGGGCCCCTCCCCGACCGGCACTCCCTCCGCCTCGACCACCAACCTGGCCGAGTTTGAGCACCGCGATGTCTCGGGCCAGATGTCCAAGACCAAGCTGCAGGCTCTTCCCTCCGACTACCCCCCCATTGATCACAACACCCTCAAGCTCCTCTTCCACCGTCCCTACTTCCACATCCGCGTGGTGCACGACGTGGCCGGCGTCTCTCTGGGCGGTGCCCTGAAGAACGTCGTCGCGCTCGCCGCCGGCTGGGTCGAGGGCATGGGCTGGGGCGACAACGCCAAGGCTGCCATCATGCGGGTCGGTCTGCTGGAGATGGTCAAGTTCGGTGAGATGTTCTTCGGCAACACGATCAACACCCGGACCTTCACCGAGGAGAGTGCCGGCGTGGCCGACATGATCACCAGCTGCGCCGCGGGCCGCAACTTCCGCTGCGCCAAGCTTAGCATTGAGCGCAAGCAGCCCATCTCCAAGGTCGAGGAGACCGAGCTCAACGGCCAGAGCTTGCAGGGCACTCTGACTGCCATCGAAGTCAACAGCTTCCTGAAGAGACAGGGCTCCGAGGAGGAGTTCCCTCTGCTCACTGCGGTTTACCGTACGTTACCCCACAACTCTCTCCCGTTTGAATTTTTGCTAACTCGCATCCAGGCGTCCTTGAAGGCTCTATGGCAGTCGAGGACATTCCTTCTTACATTGAGCGGTAAATAGCCTTTTTCTTTACACCGTCTTTTCCACTAAGGGTCAGGCGCTAATCCTCGTTTCGAACAGCAAACCCACATGCACTGCGGGTGATAGCGCCAATGGAACGACCCCCGGTGGTGGTTCCAGCCACGCCGTGCTGTCCAAGCTCTAAGGGCTGAGATGCACAATTTGATGATGTTTTCCTGCCGTGGCAGTTGTCATGGTATTTCACGATCTCGATTCCATTCATCGTTCTAAAATTGGGGCCATCTGGGATGTGTGCCGCATGTTAAAGCCGGGTGTTTTTTCTTTTCCATTTCGCAGATAGACCGGTGCTTTTTGCTTGTTTTTTGTCGATTATATATATCCATAGAGTTACCTACCAATCTATCCATCTATTCACTATTTTGTCACTACTTATCTCACTAATTATGTATCTCATCTACATACAACTATGTCATTTTCAACCTACGTTAAGGGCCCAACATTCCAAGCCATTTGCCTCTTTGCGGCCCGTGCGGATACTAGAGCGCTTAGAGACAGTTCGAGACCGAGATGGATCATGCAAGTCTGATATGATGTCAGACCCTCCGCGGGGTTCTACCTAGCAACAACAAAAGTGGCCAAAAACCTGCATTTCACGCGCGACTGCCTTGGTTTGCCCCTCTTTGCTAGCCCCCTCTTATATTAGTCCGGTAACTCTGGCTTTCGGTCTAGGTATATTTTGGGTGGGAGCCTTTCGGGGAGTTTGCTGTCCTGCGCACGGGCGAGATTTAAACACCGCCTCTCTCTCTCTCGCCAGGAGCAGCTCTCAGAGATCACCACCACAATCGCAATTTCAGTCTGTTGGGATCAATTTCATCACCATGTCTTCTCAGCAGATTTATCTCCTGCCGTTGAAGGACGATGGCTCCCCCGATGTCCCGGGGGGTTACATCTACCTCCCTCCCCCGACAACCCCGCCGTACACGCTGCGGTTCGTGATCGAGGGAAGCAGCTCCATCTGCAGAGACGGGGCGCTGTGGGTTAATCTCCCAGAGGAGGGCGAAGAGTTCGATCGGACGGCGTTTCGAAGATTCCCGTAAGAAATTGGATTGTCTACTCTTGGATTCAAGAGATGTTCCCCCACCCCCAGTACACCCCGCTGAGACCGTCTGTAGATTACAGCCCGACTTCAACAAGAATATCCAGATCGACGTCCCCATCACCCGACCCGGGTGCTTCGCATTCTACACTACATATGCGCCGCTGCCGGCGTTCTCGCTCTCCTCCGTTGCAGCGGAAGAGCCGAAGCGGACGCCCGTGCACTACATCGATGTGTCGCCGCGGCTGACAGTCCGCGGTCGCGATCTGCCTCTCAACGCGCTGTCAATCTTCTCAGTGATATCGAAATTCATGGGGCGGTATCCGACAGACTGGGACAAGCATCTGCGGGGGATCAGCCAGCGCAATTACAACATGGTGCATTTCACGCCGCTGATGCAGCGCGGGGCGTCGAACTCCCCCTATAGTATATTTGATCAGCTCCGATTCGACGAGGACTGCTTTCCTAACGGTGAAGAAGACGTGGCTAAGTTGGTGGCGACTATGGAGAATGAGTACGGGCTGCTGTCGTTAACGGATGTGGTTTGGAACCACACCGCGCATAATAGTCAATGGCTGGAGGAACACCCTGAGGCCGGGTATAGCGTTGAGACGGCGCCATGGCTGGAGGCAGCTCTGGATCTTGATACGGCTCTGTTGCGGTTTGGGAAGGATCTCCAGGCGCAGGGTCTCCCGACGGAGTTTAAGTCTGTGGATGACTTGGTCGTTGTGATGAATGCCGCTAAGGATCAGGTTATTAAGAAGTTGCAGCTGTGGCAGTTTTATGTCATTGATGTTCGGGCTGATCTTGTGAAAGCAGTGGATAGCTGGAGGGAGGCCGGGAAGGTTGACTTGAACACCGGCCGGTGGGCGCGCTTGGGTCTCGATGGCTTCAAGAGCTGGCCCTTGGCGCAACAGGCGAGGTTGATTCGGGAGCATGGGATTCCGACTGCGAAGAGGATATTGGGGCGGTTCGAGCGCTCGCTCGATAAGGAGTTTGGCGCTGCCATTTTGACGGCCATGTTCGGTCCGTTCCGCCGTGCGAGTTCGGATTACTCGTTGGCGGAGAACGCGCTGTCGAAGATCCTGGACGAAGTCAACCTGCCATTCTATAAGGAGTACGATGAGGATGTGGCGGAGATCATGGATCAACTGTTCAACCGCATCAAGTACCTCCGGATCGACGACCACGGGCCGAAGCTGGGCCCTGTCACTGACAAGAACCCTCTGATTGAGGCGTATTTCACAAGACTCCCGGTCAACGCAGTCACCAAGAAGCACAACGAAAAGGCGCTGGCACTCGCGAACAATGGATGGATCTGGAACGCCGACGCGATGCGCGACAACGCCGGCCCCGATTCGAGGGCGTATCTACGCCGGGAGGTCATCGTCTGGGGCGACTGCGTCAAGCTGAGATACGGGTCCAGCCGCGACGACAACCCCTTCCTGTGGGACTACATGGCAGAGTACACCCGGCTCATGGCCAAGTACTTCTCCGGTTTCCGGATCGACAATTGCCATTCAACGCCCCTGGTGGTAGCCGAGTACCTGCTAGACGAGGCACGCAAAGTGCGGCCCAACCTGACCGTCTTCGCTGAGCTGTTTACCGGCTCCGAAGAAGCCGACTACGTTTTCGTCAAACGCCTCGGCATCAACGCGCTCATCAGAGAGGCTATGCAAGCCTGGAGCACAGCGGAGCTGAGCCGACTCGTCCATCGCCACGGCGGCCACCCCATCGGGAGCTTCGACCTCGACCTGCCCTCCGCAGGCAGCAGCCACGCGATTGCGTCGTTCGGCGAAAAAGACAGCCAGCGGACTATCCGCCATATCCGCCCCAGCCCCGTCCAGGCGCTCTTCATGGACTGCACGCACGACAACGAGGTTCCAGCACAGAAGCGCACCGCGATAGACACGCTTCCGAACGCGGCGCTCGTCGCTATGTGTGCTTCGGCGGTTGGGAGCGTCATGGGCTACGACGAGATTTATCCGCAGCTGGTGGACCTCGTGCATGAGAAGAGGCTGTATTTCTCGCAGTTTTCGGAGGATAAGGATGTTGATTCGTCGTCGTTGGATGGGGGGATTGGGGGTGTTAAGAAGCTTTTGAATCACTTGCATACTACGATGGGTGTGCAGGGCTATGACGAGACGCATATCCATCACGATGGGGAGTACATCACTGTGCACAGGGTCGATCCGAAGACGAGGAAGGGTGTCTTTTTAATAGCGCATACGGCGTTCCCTGGTCATGCTAGCAAGTATCAGTTGCCGCCGACTCATCTCATTGGAACGCGGGTCAAGAGCCTGGGAGCGTGGCAGCTGGAGGTCGATACCCGGGAAGAGGTGAAGCAAGAAGTCATGGCTGACAAGTCGTATCTACGGGGCTTACCGAGCCGAGTGCGTGAATTCGAAGGCACGAAGGTTGAGTTCAACGGCAGCGATAGCACCGTCTCTACGTTGGAAAACTTCACGGCTGGGTCCATCGCGCTGTTCGAAACTTCCATTCCTGCTGCGGAACACGCCGTGGGACTCGATAATTACATCACCAAGGATGCGGACGAAGCGTTCTCCAAGCTCAGTCTGATTGATCTGAACTTCGCCCTCTACCGCTGCGAAGCAGAGCAAAGAGACTCCAGCAACGGGCAAGACGCGACCTACTCCATCCCCAACCACGGCTCTTTAGTCTACGCTGGCTTGCAAGGATGGTGGAGCGCCCTCGAAGACATTGTCAAGTACAACCAACTCGGGCACCCAATCTGCGATAACCTCCGCGAGGGCCAATGGGCACTGGACTACATCGTCGGACGCCTGGAAAAAGCCGCACAGCAAGAAGGATACTCAAACCTCCTCGCCCCAGCGACGTGGTTCCGCGAGCGATTCCAGCCGGTCCGCGAGTTACCCAGCTTCCTCCTGCCACGATACTTCGCCCTCATCGTCCAGGCTGGCTACAACGCCGCGTGGAAAAGAGGCATCCAACTGCTTGGAAGCAACATCCAGGAAGGACAGGAGTTCATCCACCAGCTGGGGATGGTCAGCGTGCAGCAGACGGGCTACGTGAAGTCGGCGTCGCTGTGGCCCAATAAACTGGTGCCCAGTCTTGCTGCTGGGCTGCCGCATTTCGCCACCGACTGGGCGCGATGCTGGGGTCGGGACGTTTTCATCTCGCTTCGAGGCTTGCTTCTGTGTACTGGGCGGTTCGATGTCGCGAAGGAGCATATTCTTGCGTTTGCGAGCGTTCTCAAGCATGGGATGATTCCTAATTTACTGAGTAGTGGGAAGCTGCCGCGTTATAATTCGCGAGACTCGGTGTGGTTCCTTCTGCAGAGTATTCAGGATTATACGCAGATCGCGCCCAATGGGATGGAGATCCTGAAGGAGAAGGTTCCTCGCCGGTTCCTCCCCTACGATGATACATGGTTTCCGTTCGATGATTCCCGAGCTTACTCGCAACACTCGACGATCGCCGATATAATCCAAGAGGTCTTCCAGCGACATGCCAAAGGTCTTTCATTCCGGGAATACAATGCCGGACCAGATCTGGACGTGCAGATGAAGCCCGACGGGTTCCAGATCGACGTGCGGGTCGACTGGGAGACGGGGCTGATATTCGGCGGAAGCCAGTCCAACTGCGGCACCTGGCAGGATAAAATGGGCGAGAGTGAAAAGGCAGGAAACAAGGGCGTTCCCGGGACACCACGCGATGGCGCGGCCATCGAGATCACCGGGCTTGTCTACAGCGCTTTAACCTGGGCTGCAGGGTTGAAAGAACGCGGACTCTATCCCTACGAGAAAGTCGACCTCGACGACGGCTCATCCGTTACTCTCCGCGACTGGGCATCCAAGATCAATACCAGCTTCGAACGCTGCTACTACGTCCCGCTGAACCCCAAAGAGGACCAGCAGTACGACATCGACCCGAGCATCATCAACCGCCGCGGGATCTACAAAGACCTGTACAAGTCCGGCAAGCCCTACGAAGACTACCAGCTGCGGTCGAACTTCCCCATCGCAATGACAGTAGCGCCCGACCTCTTCACCCCATCCAAAGCGCTCAACGCCATCGCGCTAGCAGACAAAGTCCTCTGCGGACCCATGGGCATGGCCACCCTCGACCCATCCGATCTCAACTACCGCCCCAACTACAACAACTCCGAGGACTCGACCGACTTCGCGACCTCCAAGGGCAGAAACTACCACCAGGGCCCGGAGTGGGTCTGGCAGCGGGGGTACTTCCTGCGCGCGTTCTTGCACTTTGATCTCTTGCGGCGGAAGACGGCGGAGGAGCGCATTGAGTCATTCCAGCAGGTCACGAGGCGGTTGGAGGGGTGTAAGCGTGCTCTTCGGGAGAGTCCGTGGAAGGGGCTTACGGAGTTGACTAATCGCGATGGAGCGTATTGTGCGGATTCGGTGAGTGCCTCTTCTCTTGGTGGTATGTCTTGTTTGAGCCATTTGCTAACTGTTACGATATAGTCTCCGACGCAAGCGTGGTCTGCAGGGTGCTTGCTGGATCTGTATTATGATGCATCGAGAATCGCGCAACATGCGTAGACGGGATAGCTTATTTCAGCTCGCGACTGGCATGGGGTAATCATGGTGTGTGGACTGATTGACTGTGGGCACAAAAGACGATATAATATCTGCAAATACTATTTATCTACTGTGCAACCTCACCTCGTAACTGACCTTCACCTTGCTACTGAATGGTCTGGGCTCGAGTAGATCGTCATACTCTGCAACCAACATGAGACATTGTATCCTACCCAATGGTATACACCTACTAATCACGAGTACTTCCTTCTTGGAGTGTGACAAGTCTGCCGTGTATCCATTTTAGGTTAAACCAGGGAGTGGATCTAAATGATGTAGATATCACGCCCGATATCGGGTGACAGGGGCACTGCACTGCATATTGAAGAATTCGAACCGCATAATTGACTCCATCTTGCGCTGCATACTTGTGTAGAAATCCACACGAACATGCCTGACCCTTCACCTCCCACAAATCATCACCAACTATGAGGGTAGCTACCTATCAGCTTATCTCGTGTGACATTCCAGCTCAGCAATGCTCCCCTTCTCTCCGTGGAAATCTACACTCCCTACGAACCTCTCGAATCACTGCACTTCATAAGGAAAGTAAATACAGTGTGTACCACACTCCAAGCAGGGTCCACGGTCTATACGAGTCTACCACCCTTCCTCTGTATCACAAACAAGACCCTTCTCAACTCCCAGGGTCAATAGAATAAGGAAAACCAGCTAAGCCCATGGACTATCCCTCCTCGCACACAACACGCAAATCCTTTCCTATCAGGTGAAGCACGACAGCAGGGTCCACGCCGGCTGACCGTGCATGCATGCTTCACAACCACATCAATTGACTATACTTCAGACACGAGGATTGGCGGGTAGGGACTTTCCTTGGGGAGTGGATCATGCTGCGTTCTTGGGTATGTACCTTACGTCATGGGGTCTGTCAGCGTTGTCAGCGTGGGGACATAAATACTACGTTTGACTCGGGAATCTGGATGGAGGACGGCTGTACTGCGGAGTTACTACTCTTTTATAGGTGTTCTGTGAGCTGCTCTCTTATCTATTCAGAGAAAGAGGAAGAGAGCGGACGCCCGGAGACACAAGAAGGGTGAAAAGCGAAAGAAGGATATCAGGAAAGAAAATGACGTTCCCAACCCTCGACTTCAACACATTCCCCCTCGACAGCTCATCTGCCCAGCGAGATTTCGAACGCGACTCTTCTCCCACCTCTGTCGGGTCTCCCAGCGATGGGCCAGCGCCCCAGGCGGATAGTCACACCAATATATCCGAGATGCTGGCCGAGGAGAATATGACGCGATCTCAGCGACGGCAGAGTATCATTTCTTCGATGAAACCGAGGATGGGGAGGGTGTCGAATTTGGATGCTTATTAGTTTCAGGGTGAGTGACTATCCTGGAGTGTCGATAGAGAGTGGAGGTTCCCGAGCTTCTTTTCTCTTGCGCGTTTGTGGGCTTGGCTGATTGTGATGCGATAGGGCGACTACCCTTGAGGGACATCGGGATATCTGTTTATCTGGCTATTTTGCAGAGATGGGTTATTTGGGTAATTTTATAACTTCTGTTGATTTTACTGACAATGCACTGTTGCGTTGAGCGCTAACTTCATGTGCCTATCCCTGTGGTTCTTTTCGCGATGCCATACTTGTTATATATTGATAACTCACTCTTACGCCTACATACGCTGAATATACAAAGGGTCTGTGTGCCTACAATCCCATGGGAATACGTGCTGTAGGTCGTTGGGCGCGGACGCGTAGGATACATTGAACGACTATCCTGAATGCTGTTGGATATCAAGTCCTACCATTCGCCAATTGGTGTTGGTATTTTCGGTCAGATGGTCAAGATGAAATGACATGCTAGCAAATGTAACATCCCAGCTGCAGACAAGACGGATGTTGACGGATGTACTCTAGTAGCCGGCAGTCTTCATAGTTGTATGACTCCACATGGGCTGTTTTTGGCTAGGCGGGTGGAGTGCTGTGGATATGGACGGTTAAAGTCTGAGTATGTGACTTCGGCCGGGCTACAGCTGGCCGTGGTTCAAAACTCTCAACACGTCTACGGAATGTTAGATCATAGTCCCCTTCTATTTGTGTCGCCGGAATGTTGAGGCGGTGGTGAAGTAGATTGATGTAGAAGGCCCGCCTCTATAATTTCCAACGTTAGAGAAAGATAGCGTGATGGATCGTTTATGATCTAAACAGGGTCTTGTGTTCAAATTCAGAATTATACCACGTCATGTTAGTCTCAGATCTTGGAGTTTGACTTTAACACATGGAAATTACCGACTATATCCTCATTGCTACTGCATCGTGCTATTTCCCAGCGGCTACCACACTTGGTCCACAGAGTAAGACCATATGCATCCTTTGGAAGTCGTCTCCTCGGAATACATCCGCGGGCATACTGTGACCCGATGTGTCGCACATATGGCCACAGAAGACATATGTGAGGGTTACAACATTCCCAGGGACACGCTCCTCGGTCACGAGTACCTTTAGTTGGCTGTAGTCGAACATGAAGAGTGTATGACAAGACATGTGTACACAACCTAGCGGGAGTACCTGGCCTTCTTAAGGTACTCCATTAGGAATCTATCCAAGCCTGATTTGGATATATATGCCCTGCTTTCGGCTTTGGCGGTGGTCCCTAGTTGTAGACGTATGTTGGATTTGGGTTGAGCTGTGCTTAGTAGCCCTTATACTGAGTAGATAACCCTCGGTGGAGTCAACAAAGAGATCTTCACCGGGCTATGACACGAGAACTGAGAATCATCCGTCAGTTGCCAGTCAATCGACATCTGTCAAGGTCTCAAACGCGCTGCGAGATCCGAGATATGAGATCATCCGTGACGAAGGACTATCCCAGGATAAGAATTGCCAAGTTAGTGTACATAGACTGGCTGAATATTTCAATCGAGCGTCTACCTGTAATGTCAGCGTTAGTAGCCATCACTTGTATGGTTGTTGGACAGAGTTTGTTGACCCAGTCAATCTACACATGAGTAGACCCAGACCGCCTTCCAACCGATAAGCTAAACCCGTCATGGCGGAGCTAATCCCACTTGAAAGGATCGGCAGTACACTTGTCCCAGTGAGCTCTTCCAAAACAAACCCAGCGGCCTAACGACTTCTTCTTTTCGCCCGTATCATCCTATTTTTTTTTTTTTGAAAGTGTTGTCACTCGTGTTGGGTTCTCTCTATCAGTCAATTACCAAATATTATCTGATATCACTGTCAGAGCGGACTTATCTTCCGCACAAGGTCGTCTACCTACCCGTCCCTGACGTCAGTTCTTTGGGCCGCATCCCTGCCGTTACGAAGATCGCCTCCCATATGTTGTGATCCAGCAAACAACCTGACCATCGACCTTCCATGAGAACATGTCTCTTACAAGCTCCGCTGCGGCGGAAATTCTGACTGCCGCGGCCGTGGTCATAGAGAAACCAGGCGACCCGCACGAGCCACGCTGGGGGGATCAGACTCGCGGTCAACGCGATCTCTACACTCAACTCGTGCTGAGTCTAGCGCTCGGGTTGACTGCTTTTTTTGCCTTCTGTGTATGTCTCATTATCCCGTGGGGCTTTTTGAACTAAGGCTTATCTTGCTAGATATTGCGACCGAAATGGACCGAACTGTACGCTGCCCGACGACGACAACGCTGCGCCGCCTCACACCTCCCGGAACTCCCGGACAGTCTTTTCGGCTGGATCCCTGCGCTATACAAGATAACGGATGAGGATGTGCTCCACTCTGCCGGCTTGGATGCCTATGTTGTATGTACACAGTTTCCATAATGGTCAGGAGTCGAATAAGCTGACCCATTGGCGACACAGCTCCTCTCGTTCTTCAAGTTCTCGATTCGACTTCTGCTTGCACTCCTTCCGATCGCCGTCCTGATCCTCCTCCCGGTCCATTACAAGTTTACCGGTAAGAATGGGATCCCGGGCTGGGACGGGAGTGAGCCACTCGACGACAAGGATCAGTTAATGCTGGATCCCAGTTATCTATCCATGTACGTGATATTCGGCTACATATTCAGTGGCTTGACGATCTACCTACTGCTCCGTGAAACGGACAATGTCATCAGCACGCGGCAAAAGTATCTCGGGAATCAGGCGAGCACGACAGATCGGACCATTCGTCTATCAGGGATCCCCCCGGAGATGCGGTCTGAGGAGTCGATCAGGGATTTCATGCAAGGCCTACACGTTGGGAAGGTTCAGAGTGTGACGATTTGTCGGGACTGGGGAGCCCTTGAACATTTGGTTGAGAAGCGAATGAAGATCATACGGCACTTGGAGCGCGCTTGGACTAAGCATGTGGGCTATAAGCGCGTGAAGCTGGACGAAAGCCAGCTACCACTAGTACAACATCGGCGGCGGCGTGGCGCCAGTCTGCTATCAGAAGACGACAGCGAACGAATGCAACTCCTGTCGGACAACGGACGGTCGCATACCACTGACGATGCGAACGCACGGCCGACGATTCGTCTCTGGTATGGACCACTCAAACTGCGCTACCGCACCGTGGATGAGATCGATTACTACGAAGAGAAACTGCGAAGAATCGACGAGGTGATCAAGCACGCTCGCAAACTGACCTATCCTCCTACCGAGCTCGCCTTTGTGACAATGGAGTCTATCGCCGCCGCCCAGATGGTTATACAAGCAATCCTGGACCCGCATCCGATGCTCCTTTTGGCAAGATTGGCGCCCGCGCCAGCGGACGTTGTCTGGAAGAACACATCCGTGCCGCGTTCCAAACGAATGATGCGATCGTGGTCGGTGACTATTTTGATCGGCTTTCTGACGATCTTTTGGTCCGTGCTGCTCGTTCCCTTTGCATCCTTGCTGGAGTTGAAAACTATCGAAAAAGTCTTTCCCCAGTTCGCCGACCTGCTGGCTCGCCATCCGGTCTTGATGTCCCTGGTCCAGACCGGTTTACCGACACTGGGTCTGTCACTCATGACTGTCATTGTCCCTTATTTGTATAACTGTACGTACGCTCTTTGCCATGCGGCTGGACACTACTGACCGAATGCAGGGCTATCGCATATGCAAGGAATGACGTCGCGCGGCGACATTGAACTGTCGCTTATTTCGAAGAATTTCTTTTTCTCCTTTTTTAACCTCTTCCTTCTCTTCACCGTCTTCGGGACCGCGTCCACCTTTTACGGTGTCTGGGAGAACCTACGCGATGCGTTTAAAGACACCACCACGATCGCGTATACCTTGGCGGGGTCCTTGGAACAATTGACTCCGTTCTACGTGAATCTCCTGGTTCTCCAGGGCGTGGGGATTTTCCCTTTCCGCTTGTTGGAGTTTGGGAGCGTGATATCGTATCCATTCCATCTCTTCAGGGCCAAAACGCCCCGGGAGTATGCGGAGCTGTCGACACCGCCCGAGTTCAGCTACGGCTATTCCATTCCGCAAACGATTCTAATTTTCAACATCTGCCTGGTGTATAGCGTTTTCCCGAGCTCCTGGTTGATTTGTCTCTTCGGGCTAGTCTACTTCACGATCGGGCAGTTCATTTACAAATACCAGCTGTTGTACGCCATGGACCATCAGCAACACTCCACCGGACGGGCATGGCCCATGATCTGCCACCGAGTCCTGGTTGGCCTGATGCTGTTCCAGCTTGCAATGATCGGCATTCTCGCCTTGCGGAAGGCAATTGCCCGGTCTTTGCTCTTGGTCCCGTTGCTCGCCGCAACTGTCTGGTTCAGCTACTTCTTCGCGAACAGCTACGAGCCCCTCACCAAGTTCATTGCTTTGAAGAGCATCGGCCCAGAGAGTTCTAGTAGTGGAGAGATCTCGCCCTCATCATCCGCGACGTTCTCCCCTCCGTCCGGCCTTGACCGCGACTCCCTTCCCATCCGGATCGGAGGGCAAGCGCTGGGTCTCCGGTTGAATAAATACGTCAACCCCAGCCTCATCCTCCCTCTACATGATGCCTGGTTGCCAGGGCGCGGTGCTATCCACTTTTCTCACCACGAGACCCCGAGCGACTTTGCAGTCTGAGCTTGCCATAGTGGCTAGCTGTCAGCGCTGTAATCGTGCACAACCCAAAAATGACTTCAGTATTATGCCGACTTCACGGATATGTGCGGTTTCGAAATTGATACTGACTTTCCATCATCCCCCCTCCAACAACTCCACCAACACCAACAACAACAAAAGATGATTCTCGTTCTTTATTTTACGATATACGACCGCTATGCCATTCTAGGATCTGATAGCTATCTGATTTACGGGCTCACGTATCATGTATACTAACGTTTTGGTTCTCTCCTTTTTTATGTTTTTGCATTCTTTGTTCGTGAGCGATTCCGGATTCCGGACTTGTACTGTTTGATTTCGCCGACGAGTTATTGACTTTGGATCATTTAAAGCAGTGTTTGTTACCTTGTTATATGTATTTACTTTGCAGTTCTGTGTTTCATAGAGAACGTGCTACTTTCGTGAGCATACTTATAGGCTTAGTGAGACACCAGGATTGACTCTTAGTATGTGCTCAGTAATACTTATCTAGTACTTGGTAACCGGTCATGTAACTTCCAATCCACTTACTTGTTCTGTTATACGGGCATTTGAGTGAATACGGATGGTCGAGTATTGATACAGCTCGCGCACGTAGAAGAACTATGACATCCTGTGGAATTTCCACCATCTTTCATGATAGATACTCGAGGTCTAACTTCCTAGCAGAGGAATGCGCAACCCATCATGTGCGAGTGACAACATGAAGAGAGAAGAAAGGAGATGATGGATCATTCCTGGGCGGTGAGGAGATGTCGTCCTTGCAGACTTGTCTCTCTCTCGCTCTCCTTCCAATTCTTCTTCTCGACCGCATGCGACAAAACGGTGTCTCTGCCCACATTCCATCCCCTTTCATTCCTCATTCCTGCTACTTCAACTCTCGATTTAAGATCAATTGTGGATCAGGGTTGATTCCAGCATTCCATCCGATCCAGAATGCCACGGGATCTAAATGCTGAATGAATCCTGCTAATACCACCGTCTTGGCCTGGGATACTACTCTATCTTACTTTGGACATCATCTCACTCGTCCATCGTCCCATGCCATGTCTCCACTCCGCTGGCTGACCCAGCGATCGGCCATGTCGGCCTTACCAGAGCCCGCCGCTGATTGCTCGTGGAACTTTCTTGCCCCCCATCAACCACCCGCAGATCGTCGCTAACGGGGATCCACTTTTCTTCGACAGCCTGGTCTCAGTCGCTCGGATCAGTTCTAATTAAACGCCCCCAGCTTTGGATGCAGTCCCTGGCTTCGGAGCCTTACTTACCGTCGACGTCAGAATGGGTAACATGGAAAAAAATACCCGTGTCAGCCATGGGCCGTGGAGAGCTCCAAAGAGTAGCATTATTTCTACAGCTGCTTTCGTTTTTCGCTGGATCTTATACTATTCACATTTGCGCTTCACTTGCGCTTTCGTTCCTTTGTACATTAGGATATCGTACATTTTCGCCTCTCACGTCTTTTGCGTTTCTTGATTCCGGATTTTTTGAGCCATATCGTCAACTTTCAAGGTCTTGTGTGCCGTGGTAAATTTCCCACTCGCGCTTGCAAAGCCTTGGGTTTATCACGTACTGACCAGTTTTAGAGGTGTATCGAATTCCGGTTGGATCTCTCACTGCAGAGCGATGAGGGCGGAACATGATAATTAGCGCTTGGGCTCCTAGTTCATGAATTAGTCCATCGAAGTCAATGCGCTATCTTTGCAACAAAGAACTACAGATTGATCAATTCTGTCCATTCGTGAAGGTTGACCAACCATCACTACTATCATCTGGTCCATTCTATCCGTGCGCGGCTCCCGGCTGGCATTGTGCATACAAGCTTCCTACATGATCTCTCTTCCATGAACAACATGTCTTTGTGCACCCCTCCAGATTCGGATTTCGGTTCTACGTCGAAAGAAAGTTGCGGATGGGATGCGTGTGCAGTGATTACTTCTGAAACCGGTCCTATGAAAGACCACAATTGCATGGTCCACGTCCCGCATTGCCCATCCTCGCCTCTAATTCAAAATGCTCTCGCTCCAGGAATCCCGTCCGCTGTAGTCAAGAGGCTTCTTGGTGTCATTTCCCGCGAGTCTCGACAGTCATTGCGGTTAACATGCAAGTCCTGGGCTCGCACGATCGACAAAGCAGCACCCCCGGTGCGTCCAGCAGCGAACATCACACCTCCAGAGATTCTGATACAAATATTCTTCATGCTGAGCCCCAGAGATTTCGACAATGCCCGACGCACGTGTTCCCAATGGATGCGGGTTAGCTTAAATGAGAGCCTCCTGGAGTGCATGCTCAAACGCGCTGGCTGGTGGGACTCGTGGCAGCGCGACTGCCGGACAGAGAATCTATCTGGCTCCCTGGAAGAGAGTCTTGCGTGGAAGATGAGCAGACGCTTTGCGACGGAATGTGTCCTATCTGGGCGGAAGATGAACGTGGAGAGGCCAGGCTTTCTGACGACCTGTGTCGTGGACTTCTCTAATCTTTCGTATGGACGACCCGAGCGTACCACCAAATTACTCCGCGCAGATGTGAACGACCACCGACGCGCGACTCGGGGGAAATCTAAGTTCCATGTTAGCAATTGCGGCCATTATCTCCTGGTTACTGTGGATTGCAGGATCTTTGTTTACTATCTACTCACCAAAAAGTATGGGAGCCGTGTGCAGCTCAATGCAGAAGACGAAAAGGATCGGAACTTAGCTCTGGTTGCGTGCGTGACGTGTCCTTTTGGAGTGGTCACGACTACGATGGATACAAGCGGTTCAAAGTTGGTTCTTGCGGCATTGCTGCGGAATCGTGTGGGGATGGTGTGCGACCTGACTGCTCCGGGTGATGCTGAGGGCGAAACTTTAAAACAGTTCGCCCCCTTAGGTTCTCCTAGGGCAGGTGGCTCGCCTATGCGAAGGGGGACGTCTAATATGGAATTGACTGCCCAACACTACTTTCACGACGTTTGCTCCACGGAAGATCGCCCGCGCAGCATTGCTATCTGTCCAGGCCGTCACTGTGTGGCTTTCGGATGCGGTACTAGTGTCGAGCTGCATTGGATTGACGAACAGACCAACCGTGAATGCCGCCAGCAGTTCCCAATGTCGCAGCCCTCCGAAATTCTTCATTTTCTCCCCAAACAATCAGAATCTCCGGCTGACTTGCGGCTTATCTCGTCACTGGCTGGCCCAGCGACGCCCAGCTGCCACTGCCACTCGGCGTCACAGGGAGAAAGACATCAGCCCTGTCCTCTGCGGCTCCTGGCGGATGTGCAATGCTTTACGCGATGGACTCCGGAACAAAATAGTAGTCTGAGCCTTCTCAGGGCAATCCATTGCCACCATTACCGCGCAGTTCCCATCAACGATGGTCTGCACATCCTGTTCATCGAGCCGCGTACCAATCTGCTCTGCATCGGCTCCGATGCCCCTATTGGCGGATCCACGAGTCTCACCAGGGCTCTCGTTTGTGTCCCACCACCTTCCAACTACACCACGCACGGCATCAGGGAGGAATTAGCGCCAACCGTATTCGCAGCAGGGTCTGACCTAGACTGGGGTTTACGAATAGTTGCCGCCTACGGGGACCGGATCGTCCTGTATTCCGTGCCTCTTGACGTCTTCAACGTCATCCGAAAGGAGCGCGAGAAGCAAGGAGAGAACGTCATCGGCGACAGCGACCTCGCAAGAGACTGGTTCCTGGACAACAACCAGAGATCTCGAAAGCGCCGCGACAGCCTGGTCCAAAACCAGAACGGTGACTGGGAATCTTTGCTCAGCGTCAGCTACCGACCCACAGCCACGATGTGGCCGTTCAAGATCTACGGCAAGCAGATCGGTCGTATGCCGAACGTCGTCGAACTAGCCATCCAAACTTCTTTCGGCGGAGCCCGTATCTGGGCATTCGGCGCATCAGGCAAAACGAACATCATCGACGTGGATACGTTCACCTCACCCGCCCAGCAAGCCTCAGACACCCCATGCAAGTTCCTCTCCGTCGGCACAGATGGCAACATCGCGTCTACCAAACTAGTCGATCGAGTCGAGCCCGGTTTCTTATCTCCGGGATCATCTCGCAAGCGCAAACGCGAGGAATCAAGCGACGACAATTTCGGCGGCCAATACTCATGCGTGCATCGACACCAACATCGCCATCGCACTACACTTAATGGGAATTACCCTGCTCCACATGACCCTGCGCATACTAGTATACCCGCTTCCAAACGGCGTACCTCGTTCGCGGCGTGTATAGTTGACCTTAAGATTCCTGAGCTGAGTACACGAGAGGGGAGATGGGTTGATAATTGTTTTTGATTTTGATAGACTCTTCTTCTCTTCTTCTCTTCTTCTCTTCTTCTCTTCTTCTCTTCTTCGCTTCTTCTCTTCTCTTTTCTCCCCCACCTGAATACATCTCCTTCCGGACAAGACATAGCGTGGCGTGAGCTTCTCTATTTTATTTCTATTACAGTTCATACTTGTCAATCGGTATGAGGATGTATGTATATGTATACTATTATATAAGGAGCAATGTATCTATACGTGTATAAGTTGAATCCTAGCAGCAAAATGTGATGCAGATACCTCGCTTCTGCACATAGGTTCATAATATAATTTAATATAGTATCACTTTTACAAGTAGTTTCCCTTATCCAAGCCGTCCATTAGTCCACTTCAGTCAAATTTGGTTGGAATCAAAAAGGGAAGAGAAGAAAAAATAAAAAAATAAAAAAAGATAAAAAAGAATAAAAGAAAAGATAAAGATAAAAGTGCCGCCTCCCCTGCTTCTGATCCCCTCGGGTGGTATATAAAGTAAATAGGTATTCTACATCACGTTGTCGTCGTCATTGGACTGCCTTGGACGCCTTTATAAGGCAGGCGCTGTAGGCGGGTAGCCCCAGCTGGTGGTGGCTACAAATAAGCTCCAGGCTCATCTGCGTTCAGAAATATAAACAAAAGAAAGAAACAAAAAAACAACAACAAATAACAACCCCTATCGAAAAGAAAAAAACCAACCAAATACATCTAACAAACCCTACATCCCACGTTCAAATCCATAGAAAATCCCGTTAAACCACGTGTCAAAGTCAATTGCCATCTCAGCCGCCGGCGCAAACGACGCATTATTGTTGAGGTCTAGGCTGACGCCGACGTCCGCGTGGCTGCTGGTTGTGTCTGCGCCGGCGAGGATCCCGTCGCTGTCGGAGCCCAGAGTTAGCTGTCGCAGCGCGGAGTACTCGACGATGATGCGGTTGAAGTCGATTGACTTTGAGGGGAGTTGGGTCTGCGACGGATCCGTGGACGACTGCTCGGCGAGGAAGATGGCGTCGATGAGGGCGACGCCGCGCTGGGCGAGGATGTCCCCTGTGCGGGTGGCGAGGCGGTTTCGTGCGGCTTCTATCGCGCCGGTGTAGATTGGGGCGAGTTGTTTGTGGTTTGAAGGCAGGGTGTTGACTTCGAAGCAGAGGATGATGGCGGCGGTGATGCAGAAGGCGGTGTGTGTCCAGATGGAGGTTTCGTCTTCCTTGACGATGGTCTCGTGCTCGCGGAGGATGGTGCGCGCGGCGGCGACGCAGGTGCGGCGCGTGTGCGCGTAGGCCTGCGAGTGGAAGGAGCGGAAGAGGAATGGGCGATGGATCATGATGATCTTCTCGGCGGAGGTGATGGCTAGGCTGCGTCGGGCGATATTCAGCCATGGGACCTGTGCTTCTTTGGCTCGGTCGCGCCGCAGCATGAACGACGGGATGTCTTTGACGACGGCGCGCATCTTCCGGTCGACTTCGAGGATGTGCTCGTACTGCTCCCGGATGGGCTTGCGGTGCTTCATGGGGCCCAGTCCGTCGACCAAGCCCGGCATTAGGAGGGCGAGTCGTACGAGAACGCGGACGTACGTGCTGATCGTTGGCACTGAGACTGGCTTGTCGACCAGATCGTGGTCGTCTGCGTTCAGCGGAGGTCCGGTGGAGTACTGCATGGGGGAGATGCTGTAGGTGTCGGTGAAGGGGATAGCGAAGTGATCTTGGATGATCATCTGGCACCAGACCCGTTTCCCGACTTCCCGTTCAATCCGCTCGCACCAGTCCTCTCGGGTCTGCACTTGAGGCTTCGCGTGGTCTTCAATCTTGTGCAGCCCCAGACACTCCGCAATGCGGACGGCGGAGTTGAAGAGCGTCGCATTCAGCTGGCTCAGCCCGAGATTGTGCGCCACCTCCGTGGAAATGACAATGGCCTGCACCGAGTATATAGAAATGTTCTTCAGGAAGTGGGAGCTGTACAGCACCTGCACCATCGCGGCGAACAGGTCCTGGGCCGACTGTATGGTGTCGAGGTCTACACCCAGGACCGCCTTGAACTTGTCACTATTCTGCATCGAACACACCGCGGAGCTCAGGACGGACAGGTAGAGAGCCATCCAGAGCGGATGGTCGCATCGTCCCGTCTTCCAGAACACGTCGCATTGCTCCAGGAAGGTGGGCGAATGCAGACAGTTGTGGTGCCACGCAACGTGGCGGATGTGGAAGTTCACGAGCTTCTCCGCCGCAAACGCATCCGGCACTCGAATCACAGATTCGCCAATATATCCGAAAAACTGGAACGCTTGGCTGTTGAGGGTTAACCGCTCTACGCCTTCTCTACGGTACTGGCAAGCGCATCGCCGGTGCGGAAAGCAGCCGGACGAATTCCGGTCCCAGGCCAGATGCTCGAGGGCCGTGAGGAGCGACGAATCCGCCTGCCCGACGGCGCCTGCGCCCTCCCCTGTATCCAGATGCAGGGGGCCTTCGTGGGTGCCACTGTCCGGTATGGACTCGGGAGCGTCCGGAGGCCTGCCGGCATCGTCTACTTGAGCGGATTCATCGCCCGACTGGAGCTGCGCAATGCGACTTTTGACCCGCTGGACGGTGGCACGCAGACCCTCCGCCGACGGCACCTCGAGATCCGCTATGACGGAGTTGAGGAAATTAATCTCCGCGGCATGTCGCACCGTGTTCTGCCGGATGTGGACGACCTCTCTAGAGCAGTGCAGGTTGAGCCGTCGACATCGCGAGCAGGGGATCTGCTTATCGCACTTCCTCTTTCGCTTTGTGCATTCTAGACATTACACATTCAATTAGGTGTGCCCTTGCGGTAATGTATATTTTCTTTAGAGGCGCAGACAGTGTCAGGGAAGGTCCCTACCTCGACAGGCGAGGGGTCGACGTTGTGTAACTCGCACCGTAGCAGGATCGACAGGGGCGGAGTCTGTTGGGGCTTGGGCTGACATACGTGCTTCTAGATCATCGATCAATCAAGCTGGTGGAATCGACATGTCAATAGTACGGATCAATAGTAGACAAGGCGTTAATAATCTTGGGGGGGGAAAGGGATAGTGGGAGATGAGTGGGACGGTCAACAAATGATGTGAAGTTGGTGGATCAAGTGTTGGTGGTGCGCGGGAGAGTTGACTCGTCTCGCCCGCACGTGATCCGGCGTCGCTTCGATCCTGGTCGGTTCAAGTGGGACGTGAAGCGACCCACGCGATCGACTAGCCTCTTCTCCTGTCTCCACCGGGAGAGTGGAGGTCCCTGGCTGTTGACATGCATGAGTGTATCAATGTGCAGACGCGGCGTACATTCGGCACACTGACAGTACCTTTTTACAACTTTCTATACTCCTTACAATGGCACTCCAATGGCTTCATACAGCTACTTCATCACAGCTACACAGACTAGCACATCAAAGTCAGATCCTGTCCTCCCAATCCTCAGGTCATGCACCAGCTAGTCGCAATCCACGCGCATTGATCCATCGAAATCACTCTCGAAAATGGTACCTCCGGCCATGAATTCCTCCGCCCAAACCAGATACTCCAAACGACGGTGCTATATTACAGTGCATCATGGTACAGCCAGCCGAGATATATGACCTATACCGATGTCGCAACACGTGGTCCACAACGGTTTTGTACGCGCGAAATAGAGACCGGGCCCAGACCAACGTGACAGTGGACTCTCCATACGGGACACGGGTGAGATAGGTACGAGGTATCACAAGTCAAAGAGGGTGATATACTTCCCAGAGCCGCAGAGGATCATCTCGTGAGTAGATACGCACGGAGGAATTAGATCGCAGTATCTATCTCGCGAGGATCAGCAGCCTATCTGGGTTCCCATCCTCCAGTATGCAGGGCAGTCATCGGGATATAGGTATAGGTCTGCTAGAACATGCATGTGTCAAGCCAGAAGACAGTCCAGGGCCTTTCTGTGGCATTTCTGGACGCGCGTTGAGCACCGGTTGACAAAGTATACCTACTAGGCAATAGATGTGAGTGGGCACCTGGAGGGTCTGCTCAGGGAGCTTCAAGGGGATAGCATGGATTGGGACATTTGCTGTACCCAGACTCGTCACTTTCTAGTACATCGTCATGAGTATAGGTTCTTCGACAGTCGTTGATATCTCCTTGGCTAATTCTAATTACTCCCACGAGATTTTGTTCATTAGGAATCATCCCGTGCTATATTGACCAGGCTAGATGTCTATGGTAGATAGGGAAGACGTGCGAATAGACTAAGCAATGGAAACATCTATCGCAGGCCAAGTCCTGGTACGGTTATCATACTTTCATTATTTCTACAACTTCTCGTGGACTAGTAAGAAAATACAAAAGGGTAATGGATATCTCAATCCCCCTGCTGGGTTCAACCTCCTCGAATATGCTAAACTCTTGCTTTTCACTGACCGACGGCGATGGCAGTCTCCGAGAGACGCGCGTTCCCCATCGCAGAGCATGAATAAACGTATCAACATAACACTCGCTTGATTTTTTTTTTTCATCAAAAGAAAAGAAAGACGTCAAATTACAGGAACTTTACTGGGAACCCAGTTTCTCTCTCCGGGCACGGACGGCCTGGGCAAGGTTGTCGAGGGTTGACTCGGTGTCCTCCCAGTTGATGCAAGCATCGGTGATGCTGACGCCGTACTTGAGGCCGGCCTTGCCCTCAGCGGGGACCTTCTGGTTACCTAGAAAGAAGTCAGTCGAGGACACAGGAAATGTCAATGGTGGAAAGGAAGAAACCATACCCTCGTTGATGTTGCTCTCGATCATGACACCCATGATGGCATCCTCACCCGCGGCGATCTGCTCGGCCAGCACGGCAGCGACCTTGGGCTGGTTCTTGTGGTTCTTCTGGGAGTTGCCGTGGCTGCAGTCGACCATGAGACGAGCGGGCAGGCCCTGTGCCTGCAGCTTGGCCTTGGACTCCTGGATGCTCTGGGCGTCGAAGTTGGTGCCCTTCTTGCCGCCACGCAGGATGACGAAGCAGTCGGGGTTGCCGACGGTGCCGATAATGGCGACGACGCCGGGCTTGGTGACGGACAGGAAGTGGTGGGGGTGCTTGACGGAGCCAATGGCGTCGACGGCGACGTCGAGGGAGCCGTCGGTGCCGTTCTTGAAGCCGACGGGGAAGGACAGACCGGAGGCCAGTTCACGGTGGACCTGCGACTCGGTGGTGCGCGCACCCACGGCACCGACGGAGAGACAGTCGGCCAGGAACTGGGGGGAGATGGTATCCAGCATCTCACTGGCCAGGGGCATGCCCTTGTTGGTCAGGTCGACGAAGAGCTGGCGGGAGGTGCGCAGACCCTTGTTGATATTGAAGCTGTTGTCGATATCCGGGTCGTTGATCAGACCCTTCCATCCGACCGTGGTGCGGGGCTTCTCCAGGTAGGAGCGCATGACGATCAGCAGCTCATCCTTGTGCTTCTCCTTCAGGGCCAGGAGCCGGTCGCAGTAGTCGAGGGCCATGGCCGGGTCGTGGATGGAGCAGGGGCCGACGACGACCAGAAGACGGCGCTTGTCGGTATCGGTACCCTGGACGACAGCGACGGCCTCGGCACGGGCGTCGATCACCGTCTGTTTGGCCTTGTCCGACAGGGCGATCTCATGTTGCAAAAGGTTAGGGGGCGTGAGAGGGTTGTATCCCTTGACTGTCGAAGGTTGAAGCTTGGGTTAGCGCGCTCATGATGGCTAGATCAAGACGGGGGCCGTACTTCTCGAATCCTCCAAGGAATCATTCTGCCCGACGTTGGGGTTCTCGATGAAGAACTAATGATCACAAGCATTCTGCGTGAGTATTCAAGACCGCAATTGAGTTGGTTGCAGCGCGTTGAGGAGTATGACTCACCGACATGGTGGTGGTGTTGGTGGGGTTGAAGAGCTATGTCGGAGGCGGAGAGGGGGAAGTAGTAGGTAGTAAGTAGTAAGATGGGGAGCACAATGGGAAGTAGCAATTGAGTACTCTAGCTTAACACAGGCAAGAACAACAGATTCGACAACGAGAAACAACCAACGAGTCAAATTTTGAACACAGGGTGCGAGGGGGGACTTGAGTATAATAAAGTATGACACACTTCAGACATCCACACTAGGGTTGACGAAATCTCCACTGGTTTTTTTTTAAGGCTCCTATGTCGGCGATCGACCACTCACGGTTGCACGTGATGGCGGCGGCATTCCGGGTGCGCGCTGCCTTGGTGCCTGAGGGTGGTCACCCGATTGGCCGTGCTTCTCATTCGCTGCTTTCTGGTTGCGCCGGGCTCGGAGCATCAAGTTGGACCCTTTGGCCCATTAGTATTACACAGCTATCCCTACTTGGGTTAGAGGGTGGGTACATCCCTAGTATTGCCTGTGCTGACCTTGCGCCCTACAGCTGTAAGCTTCTATCTCCGACGAAACTATCCTCGGCATCAGAATTTCCAGCAATGACGTTTTCTGTGTCCATAAAATACACCACTATCAATGTAGTCTGATTGCATGCTGATGTGTACCAGACACAGATTGGAACTCAAGGGTAACACGAAGACTCTGATGCGTGTCTGACTGGATGGGTCCCCATGATCCGCTCACCCGTCCGCGGCCCTTTTTTTATTTGTTTTTTTCGTAATTATTCCCTGGGTGACTGCACAGCGGAGGGATCTCGGCGTGGCGAAGGTCTGATCGGTCTCTCCGAGCCACACTTGAACAGTTCCCACTCAGCGCTCGTGAGCAGCGATCTTTCGTTTGCTTCCAGGCGATCGGTAACCTCCCTGCAGATGTCGGCGTGGTGTCGTTGCACCCCCTCCATCTGCTCCCGGCACACTCTGATTTGCTCTTTCTGGGCCTCGAAGAGTTGATCCAGTACTCGGTGACACTGTTGACGATACGTCTCCAAGGCCTCGGTGATGGTCTTCCGCTCTTGCTCCAATTGGCATAAAAGATCCTCCTTGCGGTCAGCTGAGCTTACCTAGGCTAACTCATCGATTGCGCGTGTCTGCTTTGGTCTGCTTACCTTGTTAGAGGCAGAAAACTCATTTCGTGCCATCTCATGCACCCTCTGCAGCAGTACGGGGTGATCCGTGGTATTGTTCACCTCCCTTCGGTGTTGACCTGTTTTTGGCTGGACTTGCAGCCTATCACGATTTGGAGACAGCTTGTTTACTCGATCGGCGGTCTCTCTATCATCCTGCTGGGTCAATCCCGCATCTGCTGCGGAGATGAGTACTGGGGGAGTCGCTTCATTACCATTGTCAAGACGCGCTGCAATCGTGCAATCCACCGTATTGAAAGAGGAATCATCCATACTAGAGTAATCCGTGGCATATTCCGATCTCGCCACAGTCGACTCTCTAGAAATGGCACACTTCTCCCGTGCACCCTTTCCCGAGTGGATACCGAGTTTTTCGCGGGAAACAACAAAAGCACGAATCAGGTCATTATTCAATGACTGAGCCTGTGACACTATCTCTGAGCTTGTGGAGTGAGCTGGGCTGCTACACTTGGCTATCGGTGATATTCGTTCCTTTTTTGGCCAAATATACCGGCTACGGGATTGATGACCATGTTCGGTCTGCGGGAAAAGTCTTGGGCTCCCATTCCCGTCCACGATAGTTGTTCTCGAGATTTCACTTGGCCGTTTGGGATGCCTAAGCTGAGCTTGGGAATTAGCACGGAATATGTTAGGCAGAGTGTCTGTCTTGACGGGTGACGTCCTTTCGCAGGGACTGATAGTCGCGGTGAGACCTGTTTTTCCCTCAACTGTGCTGCACTTTATACAGTCATCGCTCCTCGGCGCAGGAACCGAGTGCAACGGCCTTTGGTGAGTCTGACATGTAGAGTGCGCATGTGAAGAACTCTCTTTAGGAAAAATGTCAGAGTATCGGAGTTTCTCAGCTTTGGATTCTTTGTTCAATGCCTCACTGTCAGATCGGTTGCTTCCCTCGGTCGGTGCGTGTAGAACTTCCTTAGTATATTGTAGGCTAGGTTGTTCTGGTGGTATCAGAGTCGGCGTGGCAATTCCATCAGTTACTTGGGTATCTGTCACACATGTTGAATTGACGCTGTCAACATTGTATTCTTCCGCCGTAGGCACGATGTCTACGTCTTGGGCGGTTGCTGAATGAGCAGGCGAAACTGTCTCCAAGGAGCTATTGTTGTCGATTTTCCCATTCGCATCAATATCAATACGGCTTGCATCATGGTGGCCTGCTTCGTGTGACGTGGCTGCGCTTCCTCGTAAAGCCGCTGCAAGCCTCTTTCCCATAGCCAACCCTCTTCCTTCATTTAGACTTTCGCGTTGCTCAAAATCCTGGCTTAGGTTCTGGTTTAACTCATTGCTAACCTTGCTTGCTCGCTCCTCGTCGCTTTGGCCCAGGTCTGCGTCGGTATGGTGCATCGTTTCGGGTGTGCTTCCTGCAAGGTCACCGTCTTCATTGCACAGCATAGACTTGCTCGTGTCTGCAACATCCACAAGGATGGTGTCAGTCTCAGCAAGAACTCCTGCGACTTCAATTCCTAAATTTGGCAATCCGTCGAGAACGTTGATTTGGGTTTGTTCGTCACCATCGGTGAGACATAGTCCGTTATCATTAGTCATTTCAGTGTCCCCATACCTTTCATCATGAAGTTTCTGGGAGGTCTGACAAGCAATGTCAAGTTGTAGACGTGGTTTTGGGATGGGCTCTTCCTTCTTCCTTCTTCTGCTCTTTGTCTTCCTTGTATATTCTTTTTTCCTAGTGGCCAAAGACTTCGCCTTTGTAGGTTTCTGCCGTTTCAATGGTCCTTTGGGCTTCGGCCGAAATAAAGGTTCATCACCGGGAAATGGAGATGATATCAGCGATGTTACAGAGGTAAAACCAACCCGAGAAAGACGCTTCGGTGGAGGCTCAGTCTCATCGGCTTCATCACTGGGCCGAAGGTCTTCATCCCAATCCACGGCCGCTTTCGAGTTCAAGTTGTAGACTTTTCTTTTGGGCCGTCGCGGCGGAAAAATTAGAGATTCTTGAGTATTCGTTAAAAGTCGTTTGGAACCCCTTCGCAAGTGCAGACCGTGACTATGCCTTTCACCCGGTGATCCACTTCTCGCCGCTTCAATACTCCTATCAGGAGACTCGACTCGTATGATTTGTAGTGGGCTCTTGGACTTTTGTGGGCTAGTCAATTGGTTTTGATGTATGCCTGTCTCTTCTGCAGTAGGTGTCATCATTTCGTATTCCATACTAATGTGCCCGCCTGGCGCTAATCCCAGTCCTACGGATGGCGATTTTGACTGGTCTCCATTTGAGCAATCGAATACTCCCTCAAGCTGTTCTTTGACAGGAGTTTTCCGTGCGGGAGACATGGTCATGACATTGTTCCCATCTTTATTCTGTTCCTGTCTCTGGGGCATGTTACATTTTGGTGTACTTGCCTGGGTGATTTCAGCATCTTCTAGATGACTTGTCTCTTGATGTGAATGGCTTTCTTGGTTACTATCCAGCAGGGTCCCAACAATTGCTCCGTCGGGCCGGACTGCATTGGACCTTAGGCTCTCTTCGTGGGCTCTTTCGTTAAGAAGAGATTTCCGTGCGATATCTTCTATCGAGTCCAAGGTTATGATCATGGACGACGATCTTCGACTCATGGAGCCACTCCTGTTCGCCTGTTTGTCTTCGCCGGTGATCGAACGCAGTCTCTCTTTAAGCTCCGACAGATTATCACTGGAAACTATTCTTATCGTCAACTTGTCTCCTCTTTGTTTCTGTCCATTTCTGGAAACGAGACCCGCGTCGTCAATATACAATACCAGGTGCTGGTTCTTGGCATCATCTATATGAAATGATGTATGGATGTATCGTGGGTTCGGAAACGATATCTCAAGATATTCGAAATACCCATTGCATTCATCTGCCGGGGAATATATGAATGTCAATTCCGTAGGACTTAAAGCTGCAAGCACGATATTGTTCGCCAGACTCTTCAAGTCTATACTGACAGACCGGAGAATATAATTTGTCACCTGAGCCCGTGGCACCGGCAATTGTTGTGGCACATATATTATTGGGATTCGTCCCATCATGGCTGATATATCCGCGAGAAACTTCGGGGGATCGAACTGTATCTTTTCCAAATAGAAACAAAACGGGGTTTCACGAAGCGTATAAACTAAGTCAAATGCAGACTTCCCGTCGGCCGTCGAGGAAAGCAGTCTGTGAGTGATCAACCCAGCGAAAAATCCTAAAACTGTGTTGTCAGGGGATGAATCGAACTTCATCCTAGGCACTATTAGTACTAATAGTAGCATAGGCCATAGCCTGGCATACCATAAAGGTCTTAGGTCCGCCTGGCTCAAGTCTTTCCATTCCAGTAACATGTCCACTAAGATTTTCCCTGCCTTGAATACATGAGCTCAGTTCGTTTAATGGGCAGTTCATGAAATACTAATTTTCGGCCGTGATCATCCCGCTGTCCATCGTGAAATATTTCTGACAGCTTATCGACGAGCTTCTTCCTCAGCTGGAGAGGGTATTCGTCATTTGGAAGAGAGATTTCGCCATCATGCCTTGGAGCCACAGGATCCCCATCCTAATAAATGTCAGAGCCACTTGCGACATTACTTCAGAGCAGAGCCAAACCAGCAAAAGGTATAAACCTCGAGTTTGGCAATCTCCGGTACCAGCATCGACCAGGAGGTATGCGATGTAGTGCAATGCATTTGTGCGCAAAGCGTCAATGATGTTGTGTCTGTTTCCTTCTACAGCCAACAGAAGCTTATGGTACAGACTCTGCTCATTGATCGGGTTCTCGCTGTCCTGTAACGTTTCGACTATTTGACTTAACAGCCCACACATCAGCAAAATCCAGAAGAAAGGGTCAATGTTTAGGACAGACTGAATCCTAGTGATCACTTCTGTTCCTTCGGGGGATACACGCTCCAGCAAAGAAGCCAACTCTTCAACTCTGAGTGCACTCTGCTGTTTGTCAAGTGCTGCTCTAGAGCCAGCTGCTCTGGAGCCAAAGCCCGACATCCTGTACGAAATACACGAGTGGTGTTATTGATGGTTTGCAATCCAAGCACGATGGGACGACAGTATCCATTACAAGAGGTTGTGTTGAGCTTCGAGAAGTGAGTGTCCATCACATGATGCACTGAAGTTATGACTGAACATATCTGCTTATGCTTGACCATATCTAGGCCACTTTCTCCTACAGGAAGCAGAATCACTACTACTGATCTACTACTGCCATTTCCATCCTGATTATGGAATACCATTTTCCAATTTGAAGCAATCGAACTCTTTTTCACTTTGCACGGTTAGTATAGTTGTCCATCCCAGAGCTGCAGACAACAGGCTTAATTATTCAACAGCGTTGCTATCATAAGAACACCCAATACAAATCAGCCACGTCGGCAGAATACTGCAAAGCCATGCTAATTATACTGCTGGATGGAATTAGGCAGTAACTGATGGTTATAACAAGGCTGACATCTGAAGCCCTCGGCGGTTCCTGTTTCCGTTACCGAGCCGGGCTCGCTATTCCCCCGGCTTCCGACCCCAGAGATTAACGAGCGACAACTAACCAGCTTGGGCTTCAGCCGAGGACGTGGAAGGCCTAAACGATGACTGACCACTCCGCTACATAATGTTTTGCTCGAATCTTCTCTTGGGGCCGAACTAACATAAATAGCAGATTTACCTAGGATACGTACTGGTTGACCGCAGTGCTCAACGAAGGACCTCAAAATGGCGCAGCCACATACTGATCACACCAAGATACAGAACCACCATGACAACCATGGTGTTTCGTACTCTACGCAGTTCTCTCTCCCAGCGGACTCCCATCTATCCCATCTGCCCGAAACAACCTCCCAAAGACAGCAGGCATCCACCGCAAAACAATCCCTCGAAAACGACGACCACCTGCCCGAACACCTCCCCGAGAAGCTCGCCCACCAGCACGATGACGCCCTCCTCCAAGAACCAGAGGAAACAGTCCTCTACCTCGCCTACGGCTCAAACCTCAACTCCAAGACCTTCCTCGGCCGACGAGGCATCAAGCCGCTCTCCCAGATCAACGTCATAGTCCCGGAGTTGCGGCTGACCTTCGACATGCCGGGCCTCCCATACCTCGAGCCCTGCTTCGCAGCGACGCTATTCCGCGACCCGTCCCACAAACACGAATCCAGCGCCGAAGACTCCCCCCTCATTGCCCACGACGATGACGACGACGCCTACAACCCAAATAAGCCCCTCGTCGGCGTCGCCTACGAAGTCACCCTCACCGACTACGCCCGCATCATCGCCACAGAGGGCGGCGGCAGCGGCTACAAAGACGTCGTCGTCGACTGCCACCCCTTCGCGGAGCCATACAGCCCCAACGACCCCATCCCGACCATCCCCACCACTCCGTCCTTCAAAGCGCACACCCTCCTCTCCCCCTCCAACAGCACCACGGCCTCGCGCGCGAAATCCCCCGCGCGATCTCGTCCCATTTCCCGCCCCGAACTGGGCTACGCACAGCCGTCGGCGCGCTATCTGGGCCTAATCGTCAACGGCGCCGCGGAACACGATCTCCCCACTTCATACAGACGCTATCTTGCGGGACTGCCGCCGTACCGCGCGACCACGCTCCGCCAGAAGATCGGCAGGGTGGTCTTCACAGCAGTCTGGGCCCCGCTGTTCCTGCCGATGCTGTTTCTGAAACAGGTCTTTGCTGGGCCTGATGGGCGCAGTCCGGCGTGGCTGGTTTGTTACGAGCGGCTGGTGTTGCCGTCCATGTGGTGGTCTTATGATCATGTGTTTTTTAGGATCTTTGGGGATGGGGAACGGTCGGTTGAGAAGGTGGATTGAGTGGGTTGGTATATATGGATGTGGGGAGGGTGGGAAATATTTGGTATGTGAGGGTTCCTGCATCTGTGGTATATATATAAAGGTATTTAGGTCGTGTGTCATTAGAGATACTGTAGATATCAATTTATTCGGGCTTCTATTTCGCAAAGGTTTATAAGGTGTGGTCTTCTCCCGCGTAAGAGAGTGCACGAGTCTACAGCAGTTGTAAGCAGCAAACCTCAATAACATATAATATAATATAACAAAAGAGAATTGGTGCATTGGATCTTGGAACAAAATTTTCAAGGAGAAAAAAATATCTAGGGTACAGATACAGGTGTCCTAAATAACATCTAACAAAACACGCAGCATAGACCAATGACTAGCAAAACAACCGCTGACAAGAGATGGAGAGTAAGGTACACCCGGGCGTTGTCACGATTATGCGAACCGGGTTCGCCGTCCCCGTCCACATCCCACGGGGCCTGCAATGTCACCGTCTACTGACTGCAACATTTAGCGCCGGGGGGAGACAGGGGGGCTGTACACGACCTTCCTCGTCTTGATCGGAGACCACTTGTAGCGCTTGACCCACACGCTGACGGCGAACAGACCGGTCAGGAGGGTCAGGGCCTTGACACCCATCTTCTTGCGGTCGTCCATCTCGGGCTCGGCGGACCAGTTGAGGAACTCGACGACGTCCTTGGCCATCTGGGAGGTGGTGGCGGGGGTGCCATCCTCGTACTCGACGACACCGTCGAAGAGGACACGACCCATGGCAATAGCTGGAAAAGGGGATATTAGCAACACGTAACATCAGATAGATGATAGATTCTGGCAGGACTCACCAGTGCCGGGGAAGTAGGGGTTGAAGTTCATGCCCTCCTGGACGGAGGCACCAGCGGGGGGCTCGTCAGGGTAACCGGTCAGCAAGCTGAAGATGTAATCGCAGCCACCGTGACGGCCCTTGACGATCAAGCTCAGATCCGGGGGCAGGGCACCGCCGTTGGCGGCACGAGCAGCCTCCTCGTTCTTGTAGGGGCTGGGCATGTAGTCGGACAGCTTGCCGGGACGCTTCTCGATTTCACCCTGGTCGTTGGGCTCGGTATCGTACTCGTTCTCCTCGGCGAAGGCCTTCATCTCATCAACGGTGTGGGTGACACCGACGAACGAGCGCCAGGGCACACGGGTCAGGGAGTGGCAGCTGGCGCAGACCTCACGGTAGACCTGGAAACCACGGCGGAGACTAAAGAAATGGTGTGTCAACGATGCCCTCCCTCTCGGGGTGGACGGGAAAGAGGCCCCGATAGGCCACGGTCGTGGTAACTTACGCCTGGTGATCGAAGGTCTTGGTCCACTTGGCATGCTCCCAAGGATAGGCGGTAGCGTGCAATCTTTTGAAGTCGACAAGTCAGCCATCTTGTACTCTTCCAATTCTGTTCCAATGCCATTGCCCGGTCGGGATCATCGGAGACTCCAAATTGATCGAATGGCCATTCCTCCAGAAGTTTGAACCAAAGTACTCACCCTTCCTCAGCAGGAGTCGAGGCAAAAGCCTCCTGTCCAAAGAGATAGGCGGCGGAACCGAGGGCGGCAGCGGTTGCGACGGAGGCAGTGAGGGTGAGGTTGAAGGGGGAGTTGGCGGATTCGGAACCGGCGGACGAGGAAGCAGACCGCTGGTCATTTTGTCAGTCGAGAGTCCCCGAAGAAGGATTTCAGACGAATGGTGAAGCCATTGTCCGAATGGGTTCGGTCCAATGGGGCGTCAGGTGGGTGATTACCGTGGAGGTTCTGTTCAAAGACTGCCGGGCGAGACCCCGGAAGGGGACGCCGCGCATGGCTGTACGACCCAGCATGCTGAATGTATGAAGGACCTTCCGATCAACGGAGAATCAGGAAGGTATTATAGCGACGGAAAGGAGGGAGAGGGGGGAGGGGAGTGGGACGGAGGCTCAGCGCACAGGAGAGTGCTTTTGGAGGTGAAGTCGAGGTCGAGGTTGAACCGTCAAGTTTCTCTAAGGCGGGTTTGGAATTGCCTAAACCTTCCCGCTGATTGGCCGACCCGCCCGGTCTAACTGTCTTCGGTGAAAACCGCGATTTTTCGGAACAACAAATTTGAGCAACACATGATGACTGCTCTAGTTGTCTACCCTAGCTTGTGTATGGGGGATGGAGTTGGACTATGGAGTAGAGAATATGCTCCTTCATTCGGTATAAACTCGTCGACAGGAATTTTCCTCATGTGTGGTGCAGACATTCGAAATCGGGCCACTTCCCTTCCACCCGGCAATGTGTGGTCCCTAGAGCGCCTCCGGCTTGGCCTGGTTTTCCGACGCGATACCCGTCTGGAGGGCCTGGATGGCCGTTCGAATGTCGCTTCGGGTGCGGTTACTATACATGACGAGCGATAATGCAGGCAATCGTCGAATAGTGCGACCGCTGAGACCCTACTGCCATCAGTCCGAGCCAACCCAACGTCATAATGACCAAAGCCTCTATGATCGCTCACCACACTCGCGGCAACTGCATCTGCCAGCAGCTTGGGAACGGCGTCGGAAAAGATCTGATAGTTCAGGATCATCTCATCGAACGAGGGAAGTAAGAGATTCGTCGCAGGCTGCTCCACGTATTGTAGTGCTGTTTGTGGGTCTTGCGGATCGACTTGGATCACATCGAAGGTAACTCCCTCTATGATCTCCCGCCGGCTCATCTCCTCGAGGCATTCTTTGTAGATCTCGTAAATGGCCCTGTCGGATAAGTGGGGTATGTGCTGTTTGATGTCGATGCGGTCAAGAAAGGCTGGGTCCTGTCATCAAGACCGCAGTTAGCATAGCAATTTGTTACAGTACGCGAGCAAAGAGAGATGCTTGCCAATGCTGTGACCAAGTTGCTGGTACAGACGACCACCACATTCGAATGGCTTTTCAAGCGATCCAACCCGGTAAGCAGTGCATTGACGGCACGGACAGCATCGAACGGCTCATTGCTATTGAGCGCACGTTCCCTGCGAGCAGCCAGCGTTTCTACTTCATCGATAAGGACGCAGAAGAAGGTGTCTTCTTCCTCCTCTAGTAGCGTCTCAATGCTCTCAAATGTCTTGTTCACCAACTTGCCACTCTCGTTGAAGAACTTGCTTCCAAGAGTGTGTGCATTGATTTCAATCAATTTGCTTTCGGGGTAGAGCTTTCCGAGGCGTATTGCGAGCTTCTGGGAGAGACCGCGACTGTAGCCACCTTGACTCAGTGTCTGCTACATTGGTATAGCTGATTGACATACCAGAGACTTGTTTTGCCCGTCCCAGGCGGGCCCCATAGAAGCACCAGTCGATTCCAGTTGATAACCCATTTGCTGAGTTTCCGAGCAGAAAAAAGCACTTGCCTCGTCAGCTCTATAGAACGATATCTCTCGGGGCGGGTATTGGTTCCAATGACATACCCATACGACTCACTGCGTGTAGGAGACTGAACTGAATAGGCTGGTCAAATTTCAATCTGTTCCGTGCAGCGTGGTCAACGTTCAATCTACAGAGTAGACAAGGGGCTGCCTTACGACTCCCACAGCCCGTCCAACTCATTATTCGGCAAAGCCATCACCCTCTCCTTCGGTATCTCGTCACCATCATTCGCTGGTTCCTCCGGATGCTGGGTTTGTTGCGAACTCTCCTGGTCGAACTGGGGTCGCAGCTGGTATGCCTGTACATCCAATTCGACCTGTTGGAGTCGGTATGCTCCCGATTCGGAATCTCCTCCATTGCATTCTGTGACGGTGATGGAATCAATTGCATGTACGTATGGCGTTTTGAGACCGTCTGTACTATACTTAGGACAAATCAAAGATCCATGCCATGGCAACGTTACCAAACGAAGAGATCTCCTGGCCCAGCGACAAGACCACGAAATGATCGACGAGCCACTTGGTTATTTCATCTCTAATCTGCTGTTTGTGAGACTCTCTTTTGTGCAGGGCATAGAATAGTCGAGAGAAGAAATATTACCACATCAGTGCGAACGACGATGCCATCGGCTTTCACGCGGGCCTCAATGTGAAGGACTGGCTGCTGAGAAACCTCCATTGGCTGGGTGATGCACGTAGTCGTGTTCATCATCAGTTGAAAGCTCGTGTTATAATGCTCGAGAGAAGTAGAGACAAGTGAAGTATATATTTATCAATTGGGAAGGGAGAAGTTGGGCAAGATGTCGAGCAGCGCTTGAGAAGTTTACTGCTGTAAGTAAATCATGGACATGCAAACAGGACAATTCTCCTACTCTTCTATCTACGCATATCTCAGAGCATACACAGACTGCATTGGAACAACCCAACTATGCATCCATTGATTTTTTCAACCCACTATAGTATATTCACAAACAGCATACAGGGTGGTCTTGGGACTAGCAACGAATACCTGTTGATAGCAATATTGACTCCTCTTTGCAAGATTGACTCCTCCCATCTGATGTGAAATTAGACTATTATCACCACTATGCCAGCCGGCCGTTTGCCCAGAATGTCCTATATAAAATCATTTGGTAAGTTTCACACTGCATGTATATAGCGTTAGAATCCATCTCTGTTACCGTTGTATACAACCCTACAGCTCAGATGCCTACCATATTGCCAGCCAAAACCGAAGTTGATCAAAGGCGCCCAAACCTACACAGAACACGTCATGAAAGTCAAAGCAGGGGCAGTCCCACTGTGAATGTCCGTCAAATGTCCAACATGCAAGGGGGCAGACAGTGGCTTGTGGAGTTCAAGTCTTTGGATAAACTGTCGCCACCGATAACTCTAACTCCATATGGTGGGTGAATTTGGATTCAGTTAAACACGAGACGTGGCTAATATTGATTTGCACATCAGTATGAGTTACATAACTAATACCTATTGAGTAGATAGAACTGAAGTGGTGGGATATTCTATATATATTATTGCAGGTGAGCTTGGCTGATGGGATATTTTTAGATCAGTGCTGCTACGATATATATAGGGATCAATATTTTCCTAGACCTTCTCAGTACTCTTGTTTCTAAAGATTTCAAGACAAATCACATTTTACTAAGCATTATTGAATTCTGTACCTGGATAATAAGAGTTGTTCTAATTCTGGCACGCGAGAATAGCAGATCTCTGTGAAGTGACCAGCTCATAGATAACTGCTGGGCGGTCGGAAACGGTAAATTGGGGGCCGATCAGTCGCTTGACTTGGGAAATTCTGGGGTTCATCCAGTGCTCAACTCTCTCCCCAGCTCAACTAATTGCCCACGGGGCACTGAACTTGTTTAGATAATGATTGTATCGGCCTGTGCACCTTTCACATCTTGAATTTTATAATATTGATCCGCCTGGACACCTTTCTGTCGTCCGATTTACCCCGCAGAGCGTGGACTGGCCACCGACTGCCACCAAACGGGTTTGGTCATACACCACACGAAACACACCCAAAGGGTCCTCCAGATGCCGGAATTGAATCTACAAGATGTCGAAAGCGAGAAACGGGCCACGGACTGGCGGGAAACCGCGCAGAGATGTGCTGGCTTCGCTGAAGATGGCGTCCATGGAGGAGGTCTCCAGGGCGTCTCTTCCAGCAGGTGAGTTTGGTGGTCTCTGGGATACCGCGATGCGATGTTTTGATCTAACACCGGTTTAGAGATTATATCCTTGGTCCTTGAATACCTCTCCCCCGCCGACCTTATCCGAGTAGCGCGCTCGTCGAAACTCTTGCACGAGATGGCATACGATGACACCCGATGGGTTCAGAGGTTGAAGCTTATGGGCTGCTGGGATGAAGTACAGGCGAGGAAACACGTGGAGGATTCTTTTGGGACGATTGCCAATGTGGAGAAGGTGGAGGAACAGGAGCTGGTGGAAGAATCGAAACGGCTGTCTGGTCCGGGGGCTGGCACTGCGCAGACACCCGCCATTGCCCTGAATTCGCTTTCAGACGGGTTCGATCAGATCAATCTGAGCACTGTTCCGGCTGACGATCAAGCGAATGATTCGGAACATGATCCCGTCCTGGGAGTGATGCGGC
Organism: Aspergillus campestris IBT 28561; assembly: GCF_002847485.1. Taxonomy (NCBI): domain Eukaryota; kingdom Fungi; phylum Ascomycota; class Eurotiomycetes; order Eurotiales; family Aspergillaceae; genus Aspergillus; species Aspergillus campestris. The sequence goes on along the minus strand of NW_020194340.1, from coordinate 331,034 downwards.
AGGTCAAATCCATTCGCGGAGAAGCGCGTCAGCAATACGGGAAAGTGCACGCCGCGCTTGGCCCGTTCTACGATGATATCGCGAATCTGGGCGCGTCTCCCGATAATCTGGTCTACAAGAGCTACACCGACCCGTACCAGCAAGCCTTGATTTTTTCCCAGTTGCAAGCGTTCTCCAAGAGCGACTTGACGGATGGCTGGCACGAAAGAGTGTACCGACTCCAGTCGGCTGTGTCGATGTTCGAAACAACGGCAGTCAAGGAGTTCCGACATGGGTATGAGACAGACGACATCGAGGACCGCATGCGAAAATATGCGCATGTGCTCTACGTCCTGAACGGCGGAGCGGCGGCCGTTGAGTTATTTATCCACCACAACCATATCATCACGCGGAAGTCGGACTTCGGCAGAGTGGCTGACTGCATCGACGAAACGACACAGGAGGTGAAGCTGGAGCATACCCAGGCATTCTTCACGCGATTCAGTGTCGCCTACAACGAAGAGGTCTCGATCATCAATCGCGCATTTCCTCGTTCGCTAAGAGTAGCCACTCCATTCATCGACAAAGTGGGACAAGGCGTCTTGTTCCCGTTTCTGACGGCCGTCTTTGACGAGCTCCATCGCTCAAACACAGAAGCGTACTTGATCGCAATGTCTGGAACTTTCGCGCAGTGTCTGAACTTGGCCGACACTCTGTTGCCGGTTCAAGGTTCCGAAGATAGCCTGGACGAGTTCGTAGACCAAGTGATTACCAAGGTTTACGAGCCGCACCTGGACACGTATTTGGCAGAAGAACTGGACTATTTCCAGAAACTCTCGGAGTCGGCGGTGGGAGACTGGGACAGACAGTTGTCGGAGCAAGCCGCTTCGACCGAGTCGTTCCTGCTATCCAACATCAACCGACAGGCTGAAAAGCGAGACTTTTTGACATCATTCAAAAAGGTGATCATGGCGCCAGTCAACATCCTTCCTAGCTTCTCCAGCACCAAGTCATCGGAAACCAAGACCGACCAGGGTCTTACTGCGGATGATGGCGCTAGTGGATCAAAGGGTACCAATCGGTTCTCTACCATGTCGTCGCCCGCCACCCCTGTAGCAGTCGAGGCTCCCACATCGGAGCTGGCCGCCAAGGCTGCCATCATGAAATCGAAACTGGAGGGCATCAGCTCGCTCTTCAGCATCGAGGTATCCCTGGGCCTAGTCCACTCGGCCAAATCGAGCCTGGAGCGAGCGGCGCAGTTCGTCCGGGTCGGGGGTGAACTAGGCGGCGTCGTCAAACAACAATGCGAGGCAATCTTTGTTGCGCTGGTTCGCATCCTGGGACACCGCCATTTGATCGCCGGTTTCAACAAGGCCGTCAATCATCTGTCCAACTACCGGCCTCGTGAGCAAGGGGACCGTGACCAATCCGGCGTGGAACCCCTGGTGACTTTCTTGGAACTGGTCAACGTCGGAGACCTCATCCTGCAGATGATCGACGTCTTCTACGAGCAAGAGCTGATCGGGTCCAAGCTGACCGATCGGAACGACTTCCTCGATCCCGCCGTCAAGGAGAAGAAGAAGTTCGAGCAGCACCTTGATGAGCGGGTGGCTGCGGGGCTGAGCAAGGGCATTGACGTGTTGATGGAGGAGGTCGATTACATCCTTGCTACGCGGCAGCTGGCTACGGATTTCAACCCCAGTGTATCCACCGATCCCTACCGGAAGACCATGGACGTCAGCGTGACCGACGCGGCCAGCGCCGTGGTCGATGTGGTTTCCTCGCACACGCAGATGCTGGTAGGTAGTACAGACAAGAGCACGCTGGACGTCTTCAACCAGGAGGTGGGATTGCGGCTGTTTACCGCATTGTGTAAGCATCTGAAGCGCCAACGCATCAGCGTTGAGGGATCGTTGAAGTTGATCAGGTATGCACCCCGTCTAAACTCTGCGAATGCCGCCCTAACTAACCCGACCAGCGACATGAACCATTACTTCAAATTCGTCCAGACACTCAAAAACAACGAACTCCTCCTCTACTTCAAAGCCTTCCGCGAACTGTCCCAAATCTACCTGATTGACCCGTCTGATTCCAAAGAGCTCGCAGCGGTGATTGCCGACGGCGACCGATTCTACGGGATCTGGCGGGTAGAAGAAGTCTACGAGTTCGCCGAGCGCCGGGCCGACTGGTACCAGGTTAAGAAGGAAGTCGAGCGCGCCATGTATGGCATTGGATGTACCGTGATGTGAGGATATTTCCTGGTGTGTATATATATTTCGTATTTTCTTTCCTTCCGCCTTCTGTCCATAGAAATAGAATACCCCTGTGTTGCATTCCAGCAAGTGGATCTCCATCTATAGTCTCCGTAGCAGTGGGGCACAAGGAAGTCCCGGAACAACCAACCACCAAGACTCCCACCGCCTATGTATATGTCATGATACTCTTCCAGCACAAGATAGACTTTCCTGCACCTGTTATTCCCCTTATCCCAAAGCTTAATCGTCTCTCTCCTCCGTCATGGACCACATACTGGTCCCGGTGACTACGCGCCGACCCAACTGACGTCAATGAGCAAGCGCTTACTGAGGCAATGAAGTCAACTATTTTTATTCATTCGCTGCGAACAATGGCTTAAACATGGTGCCGCCGTGGTGGCTTGGACTGGACTGGACTGGACTGGACTGAATTTGGTTATAATGGGGAGTTGTGAATAAGGCGAGTGTTTCAGTGGTTTTTGTTTGTCTATAGCCTTGGATGGATGCATTGTCTTGCTACTTTCACATCGATGATTGTTTGCTATGATCGGTATATATTCGGGGTTTATTCTGCTTTTGTCTGAGGGGTATAACTATTGCAATCCATCGCGATCTGTATAGCACCGTCGAGTCCAGGCACTACACACCAATAGCTACATGACACTCACCACTCACTCTTACAACAACCCTATCAACCACCAAACAACCAATCCCCAACCATGCGACGACAACAACACCAAAAACACCAAGGAATATCCCTCCTCGCCCTCCTCACCCTCGCCCTCACCCTCACCACCCCAACAGCAACAACCCAAACAACCCAAACAACAGTCCACGTAACAATGACCCCCACAGCACCGCACCCCCCCTCCTACACATCGCCCTCCATCTTCCGCGACACCGTCCTCGCATCCACCAACGACTACCGCAGCAGCCACAACGCTTCAGCCCTCGTCTGGAACGAGACGCTCACGGAGTACGCGGCTGATTGGGCGGGGGGTTGTAAATGGGAGCATTCTGTGAGTTGGCCCCCTATCTTAGAGACTATACTGTTCAACCCTTCCGACTGTTCTTCCTTTGGCTATGGATGTTGAAATGACACAGTGGGAAAGAGATAAACTAATGAATACTAGCACGGACCCCACGGCGAAAACCTCGCCTTCGGATACCCCGACCCCGAAGCTGCCATCGCAGCCTGGGCCGACGAAAGCCATATGTATAACTACGATACCCCAACCGGCTTTACGGAAGAGACGGGCCATTTTACACAGCTTGTCTGGCGAGGGACGGAGCAGATGGGCTGCGCGGCTATCGATTGTGGTTTTCGCGATGCGGATAGCAACAATAACGATAGGAAAACGCGCGCGCAAAAAGAAAGTACGCTGGGGAAGTATGAGATGGCGCAGGGGTGGTATGTTGTTTGTGAGTATTCGCCTGCGGGGAATGTTGTGGGTAGCAGGGGTGGGAGTAGTAGTAATACTGGTGGCGATAGTGGTGGTGGAAGCAGTGGAGGGAGGAGTAAGATCGCTGCTGGGGCTGCTGATGGGTCTGATGTTGTTGTTGCTGCTGCTGGGAGTAGTGGTGGGAGTGGAGGTGGCAGTGGGGGTGGGAACGACGATAAGTGGTTTTTTCGCGTCAATGTGCAGCCGTCGAGTACGTACTCTGGGCCGTGGCCTTCGAGTACTGCTGATGAGGGTGGAGATGGAGATGATGATAGTAGAGCTGGGCGGGTGTACGGGGGGAAAAGACTTGGGTGGAAGGGTATTTTGGCTGTTGTTGTCGTTGTGGTTCAGATGTTATAGATTGATTTATAAAGCTTCATGTCAAACACGCTATCTTACGCGCAGAAACTGTTCTACTAGGCCGTTACTACAACTCATCATTGTCATCGCTCATGCTACCAACGCGCACATAAGTCCCAACGGGATATGCAGTACACATATATTCACTTTTCATGGTTTCGGACATCCCGCGCGAAAACCATGGTAAACGGATCACAAGAGGCTGAGGCTCACAGGAAGAGGGAAGCGAAGACCGCTCCCCGAGAGGAAAAAGGATATCGACAGATGACGCAGTAGAAGGTAGAGAAATGAAGAGTAGAAAAAAAAATAGAAAAAAGGAAGAGAAAACCTAACATTAAATTCCAGCATGCTCCGTTCAATTGATGATTTCTTCGTGCTCCTCGACAATCTCCTCGACAATCTCCTCCACCACGGCCTCGCCCTTGTCTTCCGTGGCAGGGGGAGCGTCCTTGGCCAGCTTGGGATCGTCCACATCCTCCGGCAGTCCGTAGACCTCCTTGTCCTCGGACAGGAGCTCCTTCTGCTGGCGGAGCCAGGCGGTCCACTCGCTGAGCACACGCTTCCGCGTCTCGACCACGGCCGTGTTGGCGATGTCCACCGCGTACCGGTCCTCCTCGTCGAACTCCTTCGAGTACTCGCGGAGGTTCTTGCGCACTTGCTTCTGCTCTTCCTTGCTGAGGAGCGTGGCGGGGCGCGGGCGCCAGAGGAACTGCTTGAATTTGTCGGTGGGGTTCTCGGAGAGGGTTTGACCGGCGAAGGTGTGGAGGGTCCAGCCATTTTCCATCTAAAACGTGTCAGTAATCCGCTGTCTGACGCGTACGAAAGCAAAAAAAAGAAAAGAAAGGAAGAAACCTACCGAGTGGGTCCAGGAACTGGCGCTGGTCACCACGTACCGGCCCGTAGGATCCCAGTCGACGTCCGTGACACCGTAGTGCTCCACGGTCTTCATTAATTGCAGGTTGGCGGCCAGGTCCTTCTCCCCCTCGGCCTTCTCACCCTCAAAGTCCATGTCCCAGAAGTCGATATCGTAGCTCGATTGCGAGTGCACGGTGGCGACGACAACGAAGCGGCCCTTGGGCGACCAGTAGATGGCGTTGCTGTTCTTCTTGTCGACGACACGCACCAGCTTGAAGTTGCCGGCCGAGGGGCCCTTCTTCTCGGGGGCGAAGAAGGCGACGGAGGTCTTGGGGGCGACGGCGGCGCCCTGGGCGGCCTCGCCGGTGGTGATGACGACGAATCGGCCCCCGTTGGGCTCCCAGGAGAAGTTGATGACGGTGTCCTTCAGGCTGTCGACGACCTCGACGGGGACGCCCTTCTCCTTGATGCGGAAGATCTCGAGGTTGGTGGCCATGGACTTCTTGGACTTGGAGTGACGGTCGACCTTGACGCACACGTAGGTGCCCTGCGACTGCCAGTGCAGCTTGACGTCGGACACGTTGAACAGGTTCCGGGTTCGGACGATCTCCTTGGTCGGGACGCTCATGAGACCGACACGGGCCGGGCTGCTGCCGATCTCCGGGGTCCAGAAACAGAGCAGCTGCTCGTACTGCTTGACGCCCTCCCGGGTGACGGTGGCGGGGGACCACTCGAAGTCCATCACGCCGTCGATCTTGACCGAGGTCTTGTCGAGGAGGTTCATCCGGGGCAGCTCGTAGATGGAGATGGACTGGCCCTGCAGCATCCGGGCGACGTACTTCTCGTCCGCGGACCACTTGAAGGCGGGCCACTGGACCTTCTTCTTGGGCTCGCCTTCGGCGCTGGCACCGGCGGTGAGGTCGTGGGAGACGAAGGACCGCAGGGGCTTGCCGGTGGTGATATCCCACACGATGATGTTCTTGCCATCCTCCTCGTAGGACAGGGTCGACTGGCTGCCCTCCTCGACCTGGATGGGGCGGGCGGACCAGGTGGTCACGTAGTTCTCCTGAGGGGAGAACTCGACCAGCTGGACGAAGGGGTGGGGGAACTGGCGTTGCTTGGAGAAGGATGCACCGCCCCAGAGCTGCACACCCTGCGGGTGGACGGAGGCCAGGAAGGTACCCTTGGGGGACCACTGGACGAACAGCTGCGTCCAGTGGGCCCGATCCACCACGTTCTCCGGCGGGTTGCTCTTGTTGTTCCAGAAGACTCCGACCTTGTCACCCCGGTAGAGCGCGAACTGGTCGCGGGCGTGAACATCGCCCATCCAGGACCGAAGGTGCTCCTTCTCCTTGAAGGCCTCGACGGTGGGGGCCTTGTATTCCTCCTCGACGCGTCCTTCCCGGCCATACCGTTCAATATCCATCAACTTGTTGACCATGAGGGTGTGCTTCTTATCCAGGGGGACTCCGTGGAGCTGCTTGACGGCGGCGATGGCCATTTCGGGGTCTCGTATTCAACAAAGGCGAATCTGCAGGAACCAATCCCATTAGTCTTTCCCAACCACGGGGGTTTGCGACCACCCCCTAATCCATTCTTCCATCCCACACGTACCCTTCAGTCATGTTCTTGTCGCTCAGGGGCATAAAGACGGCATCTTCGGAGGTGTGGCCGACCGAGTTGAGCTTCCTCAACAGGAATTTGACGAGCTTTTGTCGGCTGTCTGCGGGGACGACGGGGAGTCCATCGATAACGATAAATGTGTCCAAGCCTTCGTCGACTTGCACTTCATATTGCGCTTTGAGATCTGGCGATCGAAGAGGTAGGTTAGATACCGGACGTGGAAATCTTCGTCTTCCTTTGTCTATAGCGTTGTGTCGGACTCACCGGAGAAGTCGATCTCCTCCTCCTCCTCCTCCTCCTCGTGGAGGTCTTGCTCGGAGAGAGTATCGAAACTAGGCGCCATGATGGTATATGGGGGGGGGGATGTCGGGGGGGAGTTGGAGGGAGAGCCAACGGCGACGAGGGAGATGTGGATGCTTGGCTGCTAATTGGGGAGAGGGGGATGATTTCTGCTGAGCGAACCCATTCGGCCTGTTTTTTTAGGGCAAAACTCGAACAAAACCAAAGCGCCAAGCGTGTTCTGTGTGCGATGTGCTGAATAATATCTGAGTCAGAGTGTCACCTGATATCTGCCAACTGGTCAACGTGTCACCTGACCAGCTGCTGAGTCATGACATCTCAGTCACGGGATCAATCACGAATGAATCACGGGATCTCAATCACGGGGCAGTCACGGGACCCCACCCCGTGCGCTGTCGTTGGTCACTCGCGCTACTTCTCTACTTCGAGATAAACTGCTTCCCCCACACATCCCAACTGGCTTCGCTTCCTCTGTGGGTTGGCTGTCAGTTGCTCATTGTTAGCTGTCTCTTATTCTTCTTCTTGCTCTAGATCGATCTTCGCTTTTTTTTTTTTTTATCTCTTTTTCTTTTTCGTTTCCTGTCATATTGATCACCTTCCCTTGGGGACCTCCCCCCGTTGGTCCCATATGCCCCGCCGGTCCTAAGCGCCAGCGCTACGCCCCGATCTGGACGGCCGATCTTTTACAACAATTCACCTGGACCGTGACCCCGACTTCCGCGTCCCTGTCACCCCCCTCCAGTATCATCCGCCCTATTTGATCCAGTAGAACAATTGTCCCGATAGAATTTCTCCCCTGTCAATCCCACCTGGATTCCGCCCACCCCCCCTGCAGTGAGGAAGACACTCGCCTAACGGTGACCAAGAAGGATGTCGCGTAAGTGCCCGTTCGATCGGTTGGATGACCGAGGTCGCCCCAATGCCTGCCGAAGTCGCTGCTAACTGACATCATCTTTCCTGTCGCGACAGTCTCCCCGGATTCCCGCGATAATTATGTCCCCATCATCGACTCAATTCTGGCCAAGAGTGATCTGACGACGATCTCGGAGAAGCGCATTCGCAAAGGCCTGCAGGATGTGGTCGGTTATGATCTTACTCCGCAGAAGGTGTGCTTGCCCGCTTTTCCCCTCTCGCCGCCATCCGATCTCTCCATACCTTCTCCCTCTCCCTTGTCCCTCCGCTCCCCTGGGGGTCTCCGTCCACCGTGAAGCGTCATGGTCAATGCGCTAACATGATCTGTTCCCCGGGTTCCAGGCTGCGATCAAGCAGCTGATCATGGAGAGGTTTGATATCTTCGCGGAAAAAGGTGGCATTGGCGAGTCCCCCCAGCCCGAATCGAATTCCGTGTCCACCAATGGCCACGGGAAGGACAAGGACTCCGTGACGCCGGTGGAGCCGTCCTCCCCGGCGCAGTCGTCCATGTCGCAGAAACGACAGGCGGAGAGCGAGGAGCCTGCGGACCTCTCGAGCAAGACTCCGCCGGCCAAGAAGAAGAAGTCAGACCATGACGTGGATGCAGATGCCGTGTTCGCGGCCAAGCTGCAGGCGGAAGAGAATCTGCGCGCCCGTCCGACCCGTGGGGGCAACACGCGCCGGACGCAGCCGGTCAAAAAGAAAACCAAGGCCAAGACGGCGAAGAAGGTCAGGGCAGAGGATGATTCGGACTTGGAGTCGGGGTCGGATGCGGGGAAGAAGGTCAATCGGTCCACTGGATTCCACGTAAGATCCTTGACAGCCCCTCAGAATTGGCCCTGGATATTAACGGTGTTTAGAAACCCCTGAATCTCTCACCGGCCCTGTCTGCTCTGTTAGGGGGTGAATCGACGGTGCGTATCATACACCCCGATGGGACCCCACAATCGACTAATGATTTGCAGCTGTCACGCCCCCAGACGGTAAAGAAGATCTGGGCATATATCCACGAGCATGAACTGCAGGACCCGAGCGACCGACGGCAGATCCGCTGCGACGAACCCATGCGCGCTGTCTTCAAGCAAGACCGGATCCACATGTTTACGATGACCAAGATTCTCAGCCAAAACCTATATAGTCCTGATGAATAGTCTGCCGCCCCTCCACTGTATGTGGGCGGGAGCCTACGAGGATCATAGGCCACCGGGAGTCTGTCTCCATGGCTCCCTTCTTTACGATTTTCCGAATACCTGTTACTGCACCGCATTGGCAACCAGGCGTGATCATGATTGGTTTTTGTGATTTTACGATGCGCTCCTTTTACTCCGGACACTCATTGGCGATTGGATTGCTTTCCCTTTCCTTTGTGAATTTCTTAATATCATTCTGTTTTTCTTTCTTTTTCTATCGTTACTGCTGATCTTTTCTACAGCGGGAGTTGGCATCCTCTTACAGACCCGACGGATGTTGGTTATCTTGAGATTTAGTTATTGGGAGGGAGGGAGGTGACACTGTGGCATATTTGATCCTTTTCTTTCTGAGGCGTCGCCTCGAGTCCCTTTTCTTGGTGTTGACTGTGGCCTGCGGATGAATCTAGTCATCGCTCGTGGGACGCTGGGACGTGGAAGAACGCTGATGGGCAACGAGCCAGGCACGCAAGTTCAATGCTTTGATAGGGGAGGAACTATTTAGCATGCGGATGATTTCCCCCGCATCGTGGCATAGTTAAATACTAATCCTGTCATATAACGTGGTCCAACAGTCGTAGAAAGAATAGGCGTGTCGAGTGAGCCACCAAAGTCTATCGAGTGTACCGTGTGGCTTTGACTTGGTAACCAACCTAGTTTAGTCCTTGCAGAAACATTTTTGTCTTTCAGATAATCCAAGTCCCACTCTAAGCAAAAAGACCCTCGAATGGCGTGGTATAACAGGAACAGCTGCATGAGAGCCTCCCTCTAACCCCAAAGGAGAGCCCGACGGAGATCCGCTCGGCATAATGCATAATTCCCTGCTCACTAAGCAATGCCGAGCACCACCAATTTTTTTGGCCGTTTTGGCCCGTTTTCTCTCATTTCATTCCATTTCCCCTCCTTCTGCAAGTCGCCTGCCAGAATTACCTCTCGTCGCATCTCTCCTCCTACCAGGCAGACAACTTTCGTTTGACTCCCGTCTTCCCTAGGGCCTTTGCCCCTCTTCCCCCTCCCGAACTCCGCTCCGTTGCCCCTCATGTCTGATTCTCAGCCGTCCCGAGCTCCCCCGCAAGGCCCGAGCCGCGGGGGTCGTCGACGGGGACGAGGGTATGGTGTTGCTGGCGGCGGCGGCGGTGGTCGCTCCGATCAGAGCGAAACGCCAGCGCAGTCGACGGAGAGCTCCAGTCGGGGCTCCAAATCCAGGGGCGCCCCGGCCCGCAGAGGCCGCGGCGATAAACAGGACCGCGGCGGGAAGAAGCCCGAGTCCACGACCGCTACGCCAACGCCAACGGGCGCGCTGTCCAAGGCGAAACAGGCGACCGCCCCTGCGACGGATGATGACGCCGACGATAGCGAGGTGTGCTTCATCTGTGCCTCCACCGTCGAGCATACCTCCGTCTCGCCGTGCAATCACCGCACCTGTCATATCTGTGCGCTCCGCCTCCGGGCCCTGTACAAGAATAAAGCTTGTGCCCACTGTCGAGTATGTCCAAGAGGATCTGCATAATACAGATATTTTACTAACGAGCTATCTGCGACCAGACGGAGTCGGCCTACGTGATCTTTACGGACGACCATACGAAGCGGTTTGAGGACTTTACGAGCGCGGACTTTTCGCAGAAGGACGACAATCTCGGGATCCAGTATGCGAATGATGATATCTTTGAGGATACCGTTCTGCTGCTGCGGTATAACTGCCCCGACGACAATTGCGACGTAGCTTGCTTGGGGTGGCCCGATCTGCACCGCCATGTCAAGAACAAGCACGGCAAGGTCATGTGGTATGTGATGGATGCGAATGAAGATCAACCACCGCGAGACTAACCTAAGACTGTACAATAGCGACTTGTGTACGAGGAACAAGAAGGTCTTCACCCACGAGCATGCGCTCTTTACCGCGGCGGAGCTGCGCAAACACGAGAAACATGGAGATGACGTGCCCGGATCCGTCGATCAAAGTGGCTTCAAAGGCCACCCTGAGTGTGGGTTCTGTCGCCAGCGGTTCTACGGCGATGACGAGCTGTATACCCATTGCCGCGACCGTCATGAACGGTGCTACATTTGCGATCGACAGTCCTCGACTCGCCAGCAGCAATACTACATTGACTACAATGCCTTGGAGGAACACTTCCAGAAAGACCACTTCCTGTGTCTCGACCAAGAGTGTCTGGAAAAGAAGTTTGTTGTCTTCGAGTCGCAAATGGACCTCAAGGGGCATCAATTGGAATGCCACCCCAACGGAATGTCCAAGGATGTCAGACGGGATGCGCGAATCGTGGACCTGTCTGCCTTTGACATCAGAACGCCATATCAACCACAGCAGCGACAACGCCGTGGTGCCGGCCGGGGACGTGACCCCAACTCAGAGCCTCTTCCCCCATCCAGCGCCCAAGCGCTGCGGCGCGACGAGGTCGCCTATCAGCGCCAAGTAGCCATCCAGAGTTCGCAGTCCGTGACGGGCCGAAGCTTTGGCGGCCAACTGTCGCGCAACGAAACCCAGACCGTCCGCGCGCCTCCGCGGTCCGGGGCCGCCACCCCGGCCCGCACACCCGCGGCCCCTTCGACGCCAGTGGCCGAACTGAGGTCCCTCAGTCTCAACGCAGCAGACTCCGGGCCCGTCTCGCCACAAGAGCAAGCCCGTCGTCTGCGTCACGCAGCCGTGGTGGAACGCGCCGCGAACCTGCTGGGCAACGACGCAGGCAAACTCGACGAATTCCGCACCCGCGTCTCCCACTTCCGGACGTCCCAGATCACCGCCACCGAACTCATCGACGCCTTCTTCTCCCTCTTCGACACCTCCAGCACCGAACTGGGCAAGCTGATCAAGGAGCTCGCCGAGATCTACGAAGACGACGCCAAGCGCACCGCCCTGCTCCAATCCTGGAACGACTGGCGCGCCATCAACGAAGACTACCCGGCCCTCCCAGGCGCCGGCGGCATGATCCCGGGCATGTCCCCAGGCACTGTCAACGGCACCGGCCTCGGCGGCAAGCGCGTTCTCCGCCTCAAGTCCTCCACCGCCCAGTCCTCCCGCTCAGCCGTCGGCAGAAGCGGTGCCCTCCCAGGCTCATCCTCCGCCACCGCCGCAGCCGCAGCCAGCAACCCATTCCCGCCGCTCTCCGCGGCAACCGCCCGCTCCGCCAAAGCCAACGCCGCCGGCGCAACCTGGGGAGCGTCCGCCCCCGCAGCACGTCCATCCCCCTCCCTACCAACCCCTCCTCCTCCTACTCCAGACCCAAACCCACGCCCTCCCGCCCCGTAAACCCCAAAAGCAGCGAAGCCTTCCCGTCCCTCCCAGCCGCTCCGAAACCCAACGTTCTGATGGCAGGTCTCACCCGCGGCACCGTCCGTTGGGACAACCAGCGCCCTGCGCCGTCCAACCCGTGGGCTGGATCCTCCCAGGCGGAGCTGAACCCCGACGAGGAATTCCCTGAGTTACCCGGTGGTGGGGGGAAGAAGGGGAAGGGGAAGAAGGGGAAGCAGACGCTTATTCATTGGGGTTGATCATACTCAGTATTAGGTGGATTCATGAAGTACATAGCTATATTTTGATTTATTTGTGGTGCACAGGGAGTGAGATAAGCGTTATGCGTGTAATTGATTTTTACCCCTTCCATTGTCCCTTTCTCTCTTTACCCCTTTCTTTTTCTTTTTCTCTTCTCTTTTATCACTTTTTCTTTTGATTGGTGTTGAAAAGCTTGTGTTTAGCGGGTCATCATACAACTAACCTAACTAGAGCTAGCTGATTTGGTCATTGTGGAATGGTTTTGACTGTAGATGTGATGTGCGTGAGTGAGCATTGGACATAATCACCAGTGTGGTGGAAAAGTTAATTAATGTATTATTACTATTACATACTCTATATCATATAACTACTACGGAGTACACTATCTAAGAATACTATACTATCTAAGGATAATTGCGCTTCTGCCCATCTCTTACTGTGAATCAATCAACCATAGCTGAAGGAGAATCCGACGAGCAGATCTCACTCATGGGATGGTCTGTTCCAAGTGAAGGAGACCAGGTATATGCGTGGGGTGTGGGTGTGACAGATGAGGGCACTGTCGTGTGTGGGATGCTGGCTATCTCAGCAGATGATGGTTCAATCTGATCGGTGGTAGCTGGGATCTCAACGTGATCGGGAGAAAGGACCTCGATGTCGCTATCATCATCAGTTGCAATACTCATATCCCCATCACCATCTCCATCATTACCACTATCCGTATCAATCAGACTTCCATCCCCATCACCATCTCCAACACCCTCACATGAATCGTCATCCCCATCAGCAGCATCCATCCTCACCACAAAGTCATCCTGCAACCGCACCAACCACCTCCTCAGCGCCTCCCCAACGACCGTCCCACACCGCGCCAAAACCAACTGCTCCCGTAGCGCAAGCAGCAATCTCCGCTTATGCGCAACCCCAACCGACCTCGCCCGACTATGTCTGCGCCTCGCAAGAGCATCCATCGCAGTAGATACTTCCCGCGCGGTCCTCATGACATCAGGCGCGAAATCAACTAGATTGGCGAGTGCGAGGCCGTAAGCTTGCGCGGGAGGCACTCCCTCCGCTATGCGGTAGAGCATGGTCATTTTGGACCCGTCTGCTGTGAGGTCTGCTGCTAGGTGGAGGGAGACGGCGCCGGGGCGGGCGGATAGGATGGTTGCTAGGTCGTGGAAGTGGGTTACGAACCAGGTTAGGGTGTGGGTTGTGCAAAGGAGGGCTTCGGCTATGGCGAGTGCGATTGATAGGCCGTCTGTCGTGCTGGTGCCGCGGCCGAGTTCGTCGATTAGGACCATACTTTTGTTGTTTGTGGGGTCGGTGAGTTCCAGGCTACGCAGGATGAATGCCATTTCGCGCATTTCCGAGGCAAAGGTGGACACGTTTGCTTCGAGGTCGTCTGCTGTGGAGACGCGCGCGAACAGCTGGTGGATGAGTGGGAAGGAGGCGTACTCTGCTGGGACGAAGGAGCCGATCTGCGCCATGATGGTCATGAGGGCGAGGGCGCGGATGTAGGTGGACTTGCCGCTCATGTTGCAGCCTGTGATTATTTGGAAGCGGGACTGCGGCGTCGCGTAGGCGTCGTTCGGGACGTACTTCTTCGTGTGGATCTTCTCGCGGAGGGGGTGGCGGCCGGATTTGATGGCTAGGACGTCTGTCAGCTCGGGCCGGATGTAGTCGTTGCAGGTGGACAGCTGGGCGAAGGTCGAGAGCATGTCGAGCATGGCGATGGCTTCGCTGACGCGGAAGAGGATGGAAATCTCGCTACAGATGTCACGGATGAGTTCTTGGATAGTTTGGTCGCTCATGCTGACTACTTCGTTGTGGGCGTCGACGATCTTCTGGTTGATCTTGACGAGGTCTAGGGTCTGGCACTCGATGCGCTTCTTCTTGCGGTACACGTTGATGAATATCTCCGGGAGGTAGCAGTCTGTCTCTGCGGCGGAAATGCTGATGTAGTATTGGCGGGCTGTGTCGAATTTTAGGTCCAAGTTGAGGTTATGTGTTTCTGTCAGTTGAATTGAACGTCAGAGATTAGATTCAGAATCAATATGGGCTGGGCCTACCGGATAGCTGTGCTACAAGATCAACAGCATCCATGTTCGTTTCCTTGTATGTCTGTCTCGCCACGTCGAGCAGAGTATTCACCCCAGTCTATACCAGTTAAACACGGACAACCATGTGGTGGATAAACCCACCCGCACGCAGTAAATCCGCTGATTTCTCAGATCCAGCGGTTTGGTCTGATACGCAACATGGTCGTTGAGGGTAGACTCGATGAGCTGCTCGACTCCTCTGTGGCCCGCCGGTGCGCACAGCTATTCGAGGTTAGCTTATCCAGCAGTCGACGGCACACAGTACCTCTCTTATCGTCAGTAATAGGCTGCTTTGAGCGGTGCCCAAAGCCTTGTAGATTGATTTGATTAAAAACACATAAGACTTGAGCATGATTACGTTGTTCACAGACTGCTCAACGTATTGGAAGGTTCGTTTCGTGGGAACCAGTATAAGCTGGTTTGTCAGTAGCTTCCGAGCCTGTGAGGAGAGAACTCACAGATGACAGGACTTTATCTGCGTCAATAAAGCCTTTCAAAGCTGTAGATACATGGTTAGTCGCAATAGAGAGAACAGAAGTAGTAGAGAGCAAGGGCTGACCCTGTCTAACAGACACAAACATATCCTCCTTAGTCGACAAGTCCTCCACCGCATCATAGCGTGCCAGCAACTTTGACTGCTCCGTGGACGGCTGCAGGATATTGGCTCTCAACAGCCTCGATCCCATCGGAGTGAGCGTTTCGTTCAATAGCCCGAACAGACTATGTTTCGACTTGGTACTATGGATGTTCTGGACAAGTTCTAGTGAGACAATCGTCGACAGGTCTATGGACATGGTGCCCTGCGACGGCTCAAACCGGATGCGGAGGGAGTGAGATGCAAAAATCCGGTTTAACTCGAGCTCTACGTATTTGAGGGTCTGAAGGTATATCAGCAACACCGTCTCAACCTCCAAGGAGTCAGTCATACAGCAGCAAGACAACACGCCGCGAAGAAGTGTCCTCCCAGAGCCAGCTTGACCGATTCTACATCTTCCGGAAAGGCAAGCCTGTCGACGTATTCGTGGCCCGCCTTCTCCGACCAGCACCTGCGATCTAGGAACGTAAAGGTAGTGTCTGGGATATTCTCGTGAAGTATGCAGTACAACTTGGAGTCTCTCGCTGTGTTCATGAACAGAATCTCCGTGGGCTCGAAGACGCTGATCTTCGTGATCGTCTTGGCATACGTCTGGCTGTCACAGATCTGGCAGAGAACCATCTCGGCGGTTGAAAGATTGACAAAAGCCAGTCCCACGGTGGACGAGATACCGCGCGACTCACTGACTGCACAGATGATATCTTGAGATGCTATACTGGTGGCTGTTGTTGTCGGTCTCGTCCGTAGCGGACCACTACTCTGGCGGGAGAGAGGGACGAACGAGTCCGCTACAGAGGTAGCCTGCGAGAAAGAAAACGACATCTAGTCAATGATCTCTTGCTTCCTTCAGTAAGCTCAAGACGAAGAAGAGAAGAAGAGAAGAAGTGAGGTGGATGACTGAAGTATACTGAGTATCGATAAGATATCCGAAACCGGTTAGCGCAATCGTCGTCTCCGCGATAAGCACGAAATTTTTTGGCGGGCCCAAAAGCGACATCGAACAACAACCAGCAGACCCAAACCAGCACAATGGCGACTCTCCTCCCACCCCCGACGAAGCGCCAGAAGCGCGAGGATACCGAGAAGGCGCAGCAGCAGCAGGAGATCCAGGGCATCCCCGATAATCTGGGCAGCATCCGTGTGCAGTTCTACGACCAGGCGACCGGTTCCGCAACGGGGCCTGCTGTGTCGGTGCCAGTGGGGGATACCAGTGTGAAGAATTTGGAGACGTTGCTGAATACGCTACAAGGACATGTACGTTCGCATCCATAACATGGTGGAATGTAAAACTAACGTTTTGTTTCTGGTGAAGGAGGAAGATGAACGAGTACCATACCGCTTCACCTACCAGTCGCAAGACGACAAGGACAGCCTGACGGTGGACATCCTGCAAGATCTGTACCAGTCGCTGCTGAAACCCGGGCTGAAGACAACCGAGGACACAGTGCAACTGTACTACACGCCGCAGGCAGTATTTCGAGTGAAAGCAGTCTCGCGATGCACGGCGTCGATCGCCGGGCACGGCGAGGCGATCCTCGCGACGAGCTTCTCGCCCGTGTCGTCCGCGACGATGGTGACCGGCAGCGGGGACTCGACGGCGCGGGTGTGGGACTGCGACACGGGGACGCCGCTGCACACGCTGAAGGGTCACACCAGCTGGGTGCTGGCCGTGAGCTACTCGCCGAACGGGGCGATCATCGCGACGGGCAGCATGGACAACACGGTGCGGGTGTGGGACGCAAAGAAGGGGCAGGCGCTGGGCGGCCCGCTGAAGGGTCACACCAAGTGGATCACCAGCCTGGCGTGGGAGCCGTACCACCTGCAGCAGACGGGCCGGCCGCGGCTGGCGTCGGCGTCGAAGGACTCGACGGTGCGGGTGTGGGACGTGGTGTCGAAGCGCATCGACATGGTGCTGACGGGGCACAAGGCGTCGGTGACGTGCGTGCGCTGGGGCGGCACGGGCAAGATCTACACGGCGTCGCACGACAAGACCATCAAGGTGTGGAACGCCGAGAACGGCGTCCTGCTGCAGACGCTGGCGGCGCACGCCCACCGCGTTAACCACCTCGCGCTGTCGACAGACTTTGCCCTGCGCACGGCCTACCACGACCACACGGGCAAGGTGCCCGCCTCGGACGAGGAGAAGGTCGCGGCCGCCAAGCGCCGCTTCGAGCAGGCGGCCACCGTCAACAACCAGGTCGTTGAGAAGCTCGTCTCCGCCAGCGACGACTTCACCATGTACCTGTGGGAGCCGCAGAGCTCGAACAAGCCAGTTGCGCGACTGCTGGGCCACCAGAAGGAAGTCAACTACGTGACGTTCTCGCCAGACATGGCGTACATTGCCTCAGCGGGATTCGACAACCACGTCAAATTATGGAACGGGCGAGACGGGAAGTACGTACCCCATCCCTACACACACACCACCCCATTTTTATTTTACGTGGAAATAAGCTAACAAATCAGATTCATCACCACCCTGCGCGGCCACGTCGGCGCCGTCTACCAATGCTGCTTCTCCGCGGACTCGCGCATGCTGGTGTCCTCGTCCAAGGACACGACGTTGAAGGTGTGGAATCTGCGGACGGGCAAGCTGGCGATGGATCTGCCGGGACATCGGGACGAGGTGTTTGCGGTGGATTGGAGTCCCGATGGGCAGAAGGTGGGTAGTGGGGGGAAGGACAAGGCTGTTCGCATCTGGAGGAACTGAGATACCCTAGAGTTGGATAGATTTGAATGAATTTGATTGCATTATATTATCGTAACTTGTTGAATTTGACATCGCAGATGGTGCCATACCAATAACTACCACTCCGTCCATTATCATTATCTTGTTTATTATCCATACCATATCCATCCACCATCCACCCATAATCCTTATACATACATACATACTTATGTATACAGGCATCTGATAAACCCCATCACCAAATCCTACACAAGTATCGCTAAATCAATTATACTGCCAAGCCGCAAACCCCTGATGCTGTGCCGTCGGCGCAATGGCCGAAAAGCCCAAGCACGCACCCACATCCCCACCGGGCACAGTCGCATTCTGGATCGCAGCAAACACCTGCCAGCGGTCATCCTCGGCGGGACAAGCCATAAATCCGTCCGCACCGAAGCCCGTGAACGTAAAACGGCCGTAGGAGTCGCCGGGGGTGTATTCGAAGGGGCCGATGGCGGAGCCCGGGGGGATGGCGCCGGAGTGGGCTTGTGTGAAGCGGAGGGCGCCGGTGGGGTCGACGTAGATGCGTTGGCCGCCGGGGACCATTACGTTCTGTTTTTCATTTTTCGTTAGTATATGGATATTGTGGGGATGGATGGGTATAGATGGTGAAAGTGTAGAGTGAGACATACTAGGGCGTATCCACCCGGAGAAAAAACCGTGTCCGTTCCCGGGGGACAATCCTCCTTGGGAACAGGAGGAGTAGGACAGTAGGAGGACGTCTCCCCGCCTAGCCAGAACTTCTGACTGGCAGCGGTCATGGGGAGGAAGTGGATGGGGGAGGCGGATCTGACAGCCATGACGCCGAAGGCTGGCTCGGGGGCTGCATCTTTGGCGGACTCCGCGGTGGGAGCGGCCGAAGCCAGGAGGGGGAGGAGAGAGGCGACAATTTGGAGCTTCATTTTGTTGAATTATTGAGGTGGTATTTGAGAGGAATCGAGATAGATAGCTAGAGATGGGGGAAGGAAACGGTATTTATATCGGCGTTTTTAGCCTATATAAACCCGGATGCCACCCCAACCGCGCCAGTGAAGCGGACAGATGCCGAAGATATGCAAGGAAATATGATATTAATATGACGTTCCATGAGACATGGAGTGAAGCGGGGAATTTCCCGCATGGTGTCTCAGTTCAGTCTCAGTTCAGCTCTCGTGTTCGTTTGCTGGACATTGTTCGACCCATTCCAATAAGAGCAATCATAGCGACAATAACAGGCCAGGAATGCGCCCCCACCGCCGCCTGACCATCCCCACAACCCAAGGACATGGCATTCCGGGTTCCGGCTGAAGAATTGAGCGGTGTTGGAGGGTCAATTCCAGTCGATGGACCTCGGAGCTGAACCGTCGGGGCCGAGTCCTCTTCGGTTTTAGTGTCATGCAGCTCCTGCGGGCAAACCGGTAATGGGACCGATCTAAATAAAGACCATAAGAGATACATCGAACAAAAGATTGAAGAGATAGAAAAAAAAATTGAATGAAATTGATTCCAAGGAAGGAAGCAAACAAGAACAGCCTTTACACCCCACCCAAACATCCATACAAAACAACACCCCAACCCATTCAAACAAAAAACAAAACGACAAAAAGGAAGAAAGAAAGAAAGAAAGAAAAATAAATATAAGAATAGAGAGAAGAAAAAGTGAAAGAAGAAAAAAGACCCGGCCAAACACCACTAACCAAACCCGAGGCCCGTAAATGCGTCAAGACCAGTCGACGGAATGAGAATGTATATCTCCCAATTTTTATTGCTCGTCCATTCCCGCCATCCTCTATCCCTTTCCTTGCGCCTAATAGTCATCATCATCTCCATCATCGTCGTTGTTGCGACCGCGACTCCCTTTCACTCCGTCCTTGCGGATCGGGATCTTGATGCCCTGCAGGGCGAAGCATTTACTCAACGGCGTGCTCTCAATCACCCCGGGGAATTTCTTGGCTGAGAAGACCTGGAACGGCTCCGAGAAGACGGACGCCAGCACCGGTGCCGATCCATGATTGATCACCGTCATGCCCGACGGCATATCACTCGATTGGGTGCCCACGTTGACGAAGCTCATCTTCAATCTGCACCCCACGTTAGCTCGAGACAACACCAGAAACCACCCCCAAAAAAGCAGACTGGGACATACCGGAACACGCCCTCTGTCCGCACACTCAAATCCTGGAGAATGAACCACACGCCGATCTTGTTCTCCGGATCGGTCAGCCGGAATGCACTGGCGCTCAGACTGCCAATCAGATTGCGCGTGAACATCCCGCCCGGCCCCGAGGACACGGGCTGGGCTGACGAGAGGTTGGTCGCATTGACGGGATTCCCGTAGTAGGGGGCCTGTGCTTGTTGGTAGTAGTGCGCCTGGGGACTGGCCCCGTATCCATACTGTAACTGCGGGTTGCCGTAGTAACTGTTCATCTGCGAGGGATACCCCATCGGTTGCCCGTAGGGGTTTGGACCGTACCCCGAGTAGGGAGACATGGTTTGCGGGGGCGGGGGGTAGGATGAGGACATGGCCGTCGATATCGAAGGGGAGGTGGCCGAGTGCTTCACCAGGTTCACCTCCCCGGTCCCGTCGGCATTCCACAGATCCACCATCAGCACATAAAACGACGTGTCGATTTCGCTGCCCGGCGTCAGTAACTGTATTCCCCGCGCAAACATAGGTCAACCCGGGACATACTTGATATCGATCTCTTTTTCGGTCTGTTCATCTCGAACGATGAGCCGGATGCATGGGGGAGGGGTGATGGGTCGTCGATCCTAAGCAGCGGAATCTGTGAGCATGATGGGACATCCTCGAGGGACCGATCGTGAAGAAGCGATTACGCACCTTATCACCAAAACCGCACATCCGAGCCCGAATGGGCTGCTGTACAACCTGCAATGACCAGATTCGACCTTCATGGATGGTCGAAACCGGTGCCAGACTCGGCATATGTGGTGGACCGGCTGATCCCATTGGACCGGCCGACCCGGGAGTCGGATAGGAGGAGGAAGGAGGAGGAATGCGATCCATGGAGAGCGGAGGGGGTTGCGGCGGCCCGGGGTGTCTTTCTTCTACTCCGTACATATTTTTTTGATCACGAGAAAACAAGGGCGGTAATACTGAATAGGGAAATGCTCCCTCGATGGTTGGTCGCTTCGATAAGCTGATATAGTGTGGGTTGGTAGAGAGCGTGCGGATAGACAGAATAATAAGAGATGGATTTGACCGTCACCGACGCAGCATCGGGTTCAGCGACCGGAGGGGTTGCGCAAATCGAGCCTGGCCAGTCTGCTCCAACGATAGCAGAACCGCGCGACCTGCGGCGGAAATCGAGTGCTCACGAGGTCAACCAGATATCGGACGGTGACTGCGAGATGCAATTGCCCTTCTTTGTCCTTCTTCGTGATTTTTTTTTCCCGGAACTCTCCCTAGGCGAGGGTGACGAAATTATGGTGTGGCGAAAGGAGGGGCGACCCAGAAAGCGTAAATGGACCGGGACGCACGGCGCTGGAAGCTGTCGAGAAGCCGTCGAGTTCCGCGTTTCGGTCGCGATCGAAGTTTCAGGAGCAGGTGAAGGTGTGCGCTAGTCCAGTGGACAAGCTACCGATAGAAAATAAGGGTTGATCGTCTGGGTAAGCGGAAAGCTGTCAGTGTCAAGCGCGGGAGATTGACTGCGCCTCCCACGGGTCAACCGTACAGTACGTTGGGTTCACCCACCACGGCAATCCAGAGGTTCCAAGGTCGGAAAGTTCCAACAAAGCGCGAGTCCGTTGTGCGGATCCGGCAAAAAGATGGTGGGGGAGGGAACGGACGACGTCAGGATGAGGGGAAGCTGCAGGATGCCGGGAGAAGCAGGACGGTCGGTCGGTTGGCGGTTATGTAGAGGGAGAGGGGGAGGAAGAGAAAGAGAAGAGACGAGAAGAGAGAAAGAGAGAAGAGAGAAGAGGAGAGGAAGAGCAGTAAGGTGGGGAAGAAAGAGAGAGAGAAGTGGAAGTGACGAAGAGAAGTGACGATTGAGAAAATCGGTCGAGACTCAAACCGTGACGGTGGGAAAATGCGTCCGGGATGATGATGAGCTCATTCAATCCTTTCTCTCGTTTCTCACTGCACTGTACTAGGTAGACTCATGATCCCAATCCTCGACATATTAGGTCATTTCTACGTGTCATGATTCTGGTACTAAAAGACAACTGAATTCTACAATTCTATCGGTATTTCATTGTCCTTAACCTGGAACTGTTTCCCTTTTCTGACCAATTCCCATCAGTCGATCAACGCGGCGCAGGAACTTCCGCGACCCAAACCGTCGGGTTCGGACTGTTGTCCACGAATCCATATTGGCTGCTGACTTGGTCGGACTAATCGCAAGGGTCCTAGTCAAGCCCCTGAATCAGTGTATCAACTGTCATTGCTGACCGTCATCCTCTGTTCGACACAACGTACAACTTTCGACTTCTCCCACCTCCTCAAATCTTCCCGATCATCCTTCATGATCATCCCTCCTCCCAATCCTTCGTTCACAGTCCAACTCGAAATATGCAATACCCGTGGGGCTCCAGCAATGTAACCGTCTTCCCCCCACCTACCCACCCACCGGGTTTCTTTCCGGCAAGACAAGCTCCCTAGCCTATCTCTAAAATAGAAGGAGACTAGAAGTACTAAGTTAGACTTGCGGCAGTAAGTGAGAAAAGATTGATTGAAAACTGACTACGACGTGGGGAAGATAAGATGACTCGACCAATGGTCGCACCGTTGAACCTCTCGGTTGGGTCCCTCAGGCCCGTTTTGGGTTGACCTTGCAACTTAACACTATCATCCCCCGTTTGCAGCCTTGGATGGGGCTTCATGACAAATTATTCTCGCGCCCGATGGTCCGAGCTTTGATGTCTGCGATCTTCCCCTTTGACCATTCTGGAGGGATCATCCTGTTTTATTCCGTGTTCGTATATCGTATACTCTGTAGATAATCTGGTAGTCACTTAGTCAGCCGGGCGGTGAGTCTCATTGTCAGTCATTCAGTCGCGTCCAATTTGGACAGCATTGCTCGTTAAATAGAATAGATATAATCCATAGAATCCTTTTTAAAGAGAAAGAAGCCCAACTGTGGAATCCCACTAAGTTATGCAATGCAGAATCCCCCAGGACAACGCAGCCTACCGGAACGAGCGGCGTGCATGACGGAGCGGCAAGTGGCATATGTCAATTGGGTGTTGCGCATTTCCGCTGCGTGGATGCCATGATCGGTCATTCTCGGGGAAATTGGACATGTCTCATTACCTAGGTGTCTATGCAGGGAATAAATGACCAATCAATTAAAAAGGGGGGTCAGAAGGGACAAGTGGAGAGAAAGGACAAAGTTGCCATGGTGCGGAGTTCCAAGGGAGGAGGAAACACGGCATGCTTTGCGATCGATATGTTGTTATCCAGTGGTTGACTCGGACAATGTCATTGAGGATTTGGTTTGTTCGCAGGATTGCTTTCTGTCATGGTCTGACCTTTTTCTTCGCGTTCTATTCATCTTGTCGTAATACCTTGGCTCTTTCCAACATGTCTACACTCAGGCTGGTTATCAAAACATGGCTATCCCAGCCGCTGCATCTTAATCGTGACTGAGTTCCACGCGTCCCATGGCTCAGCCACGCGACGAATTGAAGATACTAATTAGATACGAGTAGGCATATTGTACAAGCCGGGGCACCTTAGTTCTTTACCACAACTCCTCATTAACTCCAGCGACGCAATCAGGTGGCTCAGCCCTACGAATGGCATTCCCATTATACATTCCACCCTGTATTCACATTCCCGCCCATCAATATCACCTCCCACCACCAGATCGACCACTCCGAATTCAAATTGAAGGTCCTCTGATCGCCGTCCAACGGCTCCTACCACATATATCATGGCATCTAGATCCTCTAGACCGACCGTTCCCGCAGCCCGCAGGCCCAGAGCTAGCACGGCTGGCGTACCAAAAGATATACGGACGCGATGCTTGTCTGGATTTCCCGGATGATCTGGTAGTGCGGGATGAGTACTTGGGCTGGATGCCGGAAAAGCGTCCGGAGCAGTACGTTCACCTGCTTGCCAGTGGAGTCAGATTGGACTATTCCTGATATCCCATGTATCAACTAGATTGATTGACTATTACGGCGTAACATTCGACCATCTTATCCCAGCTGATGATCCCAAATCGGAAGTGTTACAGGTTAACATTATTGAGATTGAGGATGATTATGGCCTTTATGCGAATACATGGCTTTTATTCACTGTCGATATTCATTGGAAGAAGGTACTAGCTGTGCCGAGATGTTGCCAAAAGAGAAAGGGGACTCGGGACCGTTGGCGAGTGAATGCTCTTGTAGATCAGAGGGCTCATGGGTATGAACTGTTGAAAGGACCTGAAGAATTTAGTCATAAACTAGAAGGGTAGAGGAAAGACTGTGTTTTTGAAAGGCGTGTGCTCGTGTTGGTTATACTTACTGCGTGTTGTTTTTATTGCTCTGCTGTTGCTGGAAGTCTTACGCTCCTGGCTCAATTCCCTGGGTCAGGCCTGCTTATTGACACAGAGATGAACATCCATGGGATCATCTTGGCAAGCTACAAACTGGCTGGGGCTTTTAATAGCGTTCAATGATCGGGAGATAAGCTAGATTAACGACACTAACAGCTGGTGAGGGTTGTTCCAATTATCTAGAGGTCTGTTCTCACAGCATGCTATAGCTTTCTCATGCTCTCAACTTTCGTGATGGTAGCATCCTGCAGTATTTTAAAACAGAAAGGTCAACGAAAGATACCCATTTGCCGGAACAAACCCAGAAGCTGAGAGAGCCATTGTTCCACCCTGAACTGAAGTGTTAGCTCAACGGGGAAGTCAAGCCGCATCTTTCTCCATGGTAGAGGTTTGAGGGCCCAGACTCAAGCATAGTACAGTACCAACCACACTGTTTTCATTTTATATCAATTGGCATTACTAAAAAGATCCAAATAACGCATATTTCGGGGGCCGTCTATATAGAATAAATATGCGAGTAGCGCAGGAATCTACACATCTAACCCACCGGTTAGCAGCGCGCTGAATATAACTAATACTACCCAGTATCCTAGTTGAATTAGCGGTGTGTACAAGAGACATCTGGATTGTCTAGAACGTCTGCCACATATCAACATAGTATGATTGATCCACGAGTCGGATCCCCAAACCGTCAACCGTATAACTACAGCGAGCATGTCCGAGGAGATACTTGGAATGACTTCATAAGTAACACCTGATCTCGTATATCTTCTTGGTTTATCTCATAAACTAGCGCAACAGTAGTGCTTCCAGCCTTGTTATTTCGATGCCTTGAGCAATTCAGATGAGTTTATTAGGGCACCGGAACTCAAAGAACCCCGCTTGTAAGGACAAAGACAGAATGATGCCGTCCGGTGACTTCCAAGACTATGCAAATCCTACGGTTGCAGCCCACATTTGACACTTTAAGGGACAAATTCCATGGAAGCAGATCGCTTGATCAGATCTTGACTGCGGCTGTCTACCCCGCACACACAAGTCCCGCCAGCGCCAAGTATGACGGCAGACGTGCAGGGCGCTAAGAATAGCGTCCATGAGGGAGCTCTCGTATGATGTAGGCTGCGGGGTTGTGATTGGGGAGTCTAGAGAGCACTTCGGCTGTCGGTGAGCTTGTCACAAGGTGGACTCTGTATCGCTGCCCAACCCCCACGGTCACTAGCTTTCCGAATCAAGGTCTCTGCTGAATTGTCTCGGCGACCTGGGCATTTGCGGTCGGGGACTTTGTGTCTGGCCTTGTGGGAAGACTTGGCATGTTATACAAGAGCTTGAATGGTCCGAGGCTGTGCGGGGGAGACGGGTCGCCTGATGGTATTGAATATTGGCCTCTTGGCTGGTCGAAGTGGTGTCACGGACGAGGGATTAGTGAGGTTTGGTATGGCAGTGCTTGCACGGGAAGTGAGGCCGACGTCCGCCCGTTGAGGATCTCGCGCCTTATGCGTTGCAGCCGCGCAAACACCATTTATCAGTGAGATCACATCATTATCATCGAATGGATCTGGGAGACACAAGGTAGCACAGTCGGATCGCTTGGGCAGACTGCCTCCACCAGAGAATCTTCCGAAGAGTACCTGCATGGTGCCTTTTGATCTATCACCCCGCTGATAATCGCCAACGACCCTCACTTCGTTCAAAGTTTACTTGGGAATGCACGCGAGTATACCCCGTATCCTTGTCGGGTTGAAAAGACACGCCCACGGCAGATATCATCTGAGCCCACCGGATCAACCTCCTAGAAAAGAAACATGACGGCATCTTCCGACAGACACGACACTCCGACCATGATATCTTGTGAGCCTAGTCTGAGCGGGATGCATCCCGTCAATATAACGGTGTATCCCTTGCGGGGAGTTGACTTCGAGACCCATACTAAGAGTTGACTCCATGCATCTGGACGAGATGGACCTCTCTTATTGGGAGAGTCTCAAGGATGTCCGGTGTTACCTTGACTCACGATTGCCCTCATAGGTGAATCGAGCAAAAGTCGGAGTCGCATGTCACCCAAGGAATGGCGTGCTGATAATAGTTAATATAGAATTTCTAGCTCTGGGAGGGGTGGAGGTGCTGGGTCCTTATGATTTGTGTGATCTGCACTTGCATCGCCGCTTGACCGAGTTAGTGAGAGTGATGTGGAGACTGAGCTGGACAGATGGATCAAATGGATGATACTTGTAAGCCTTAAAGATGCAACTAGTGAGAAACAAACAAACCAACTCCTCTCTTACTTCCGACTCTTCCTCTTCCTCCTCCTTCCTCTCTCTATCATCGCATTGACTGCGCCTCATGACCCGCATGGTCCCTCCCCCTCGCGCATCACAAGAGACCATTGGTCCATTCCATGCCCGTTTCTCCAATTTTTCCCCTGCCGTCTGCGGGATGTGAGATTCATTGTGCCGAGATGTTGTTGGGCCTGATGGAGATCTCCTCGCGAGAATGCAGCCCGCATATCTAGGACGGGGATGGAGGGAAAGGTATTTGTACCACCCCAGCCCCTTGGAAGGATCGACCTTCAAACGTTGCTGTTTGGGTAGAGAGTCGCAGCGACCGAATTTTTTATGGTTGTAACTCTGGATTGTTCTGATCCTCACATTGCCCACAACATACTATGGGATACTTCGCCAAGTTGACGGCCCAATGGGCAGTCGTGGTGGCTGCTCTTGTGTCCATCACGTCGGCTGCTCCATCCTTTACGCCTCTGACGCCTCCATCATATCCATTGGCTGTCCGTACTCCGTACCTGTCTGGTCAGTTCTTTTTTTATTTCTTTCTCTACACATTCCATTCCTTCTACCTTTTCACCTGTTCTGAAGTCACAGCTTACAGTGTGATTGGTTGAGTTGTTGTATGCTGACCCTTGGTAGTCTGGATTCCCGGGGAATTTGCGCCCAATTTACCCTCCAGCTCTCCGCAGTTTTGGTTTGGAAACGATCTGACATGGTCAATCATCGCCCGGGTAGATGGAGAAGCGTACAGTCTGTTTGGAGTGACTGATGACTTGGAGGGTGTCAAGCCAGCCACTGTCACCGGGGGAAGTTACACATCTACCCACAGCAAGTTCACCCTCACGGCCGGATCGCGCACCATCACGCTGGACTTTTTCTCTCCAATCTCCCCAAAGAATCTTCTACGCCAGTCCCTGCCTTTTGCCTACCTCACCGTTACTGTCGGTGAGGGCAAGGGTAAGGTTCAGATTTATTCTGATATCGATTCCTCGTGGACCGGTCAGCCCAACAAGGCGGACTGGCGGTCCTCCCACAATGGCACGACATCTGCGTTCCATGTCAATCCAGTAGGGGGAGCCACCTTTTCGCAGAATGAAGAAAACCAGGCCTTGTGGGGCGAAACGGTATATGCTAGCCGTCCATCAGGAAAGAGCAAATTGTCAACCCAGGCGGGACCCACGTCCACTGTCCGATCGCAGTTCGTGAAGAACGGGGTTCTCAAGAACACTGTCGCTGATTGGTCTGCCGATGGTGCCGTCGCTTTCGCGCATGACCTCGGTGAAGCCAAAGGAGAGACTTCCGTCAGATTTGCCATCGGTCATTTCCGCGAGAAAGCCATCAACTACATCGGAGGTCTCCGGACTGGATACTATCGAGCAAGATATCCAACGGCCATTTCGGCTGTGACATATTTCCTGGACGACTACGAAGATGCGGCCCAGGAGTCGGTCAAATTCGACCGCATGATCCAGGAGTGGGGCGTGAAGTCCTACGGCGCCAAGTACTCGGACATTCTCGCCTTGTCCGTGGCTCAGATCTACGGAGGCATTGAGATCGTGGTGCCGCACGACACCATGGATACGGCCGAAGCCAGCGCGTTCATCAAAGAGATCTCCAGCAACGGCAACATCAACACGGTCGACGTGATGTACGCCGCGTTTCCGGTGTTCTACGCCCTGACCCCCGACTACATCCGGCTCCTCATGAAGCCCGTCCTCGAGTACATGGTGAGCGACGCGTATCCGGATGAGTTTGCGGTGCACGATCTGGGCCGGCACTATCCCAATGCAACCGGCCACGACCCCGAGGGGCAGTACATGCCCGTGGAGGAGACCGGAAACGTCATCATCATGATCTATGGCTACCAGGATGCCACTGGCAAGAAGGACATGTCGACCGAGTACGCCGACCTGCTGAAGCAGTACGCCGATTACTTGCAGGTCCACGGCAAGTATCCGGAAAAGCAGCAGTCCCTCAACGATGCCCTCGGCGCGATGGCCAACCAGACCAACCTGGCCATGAAGGCCGCCAGCGGACTGGCGCTGTACAGCCATCTCACAGGCGAGAACGGCTACATCGAGTACGGCAGGGAGATCGCAGAGGCCTTGTACCACGAGCGCCTGGGCACCGACCCGGAGGGGAAGTTCTTCGTCATGCAATACGGCAACGACACCTGGTTCCTCGTTTACAACCACTATCCCGACCGGCTCTTCCGCCTGAACGTCTTCCCAGAGGAGGTGTACAACATCACCACGGACTTCTACCCGACGGTCCGCAAAGAAGCGGGGTTGGCTCTCAACGGCGACCTCGACTGGGGCCAGACCAACTGGCAAGGGTACGGGGCGGCGCTGGTGGACGGAGCGACCCGCGAGATGTTCATCTCAGACATGCACGCGTACATCTCCAACGGGCGCAACCGCGCGCCATTCTCCGATCGGTATTGGGTGGCGGATAATGATGAGGGCGAGGCGGGGGATTACTACGCGTTCCGCGCGAGACCGGCTCTGGGCAGCCACTTTGCGCTTTTGGCGTTGTATGGGAAGAATTTATGGACTGGTTGATTGACAGTCTATGTTATCCTTTTAGCGAGTAGTTCGAATGAGTGAATTAGCTTATATCTTGTTTGACTCAATCGAGAAACAGATGATCGCACAGACCTGGAACAAGATCTATCTAGACAGTAGTCCACGCAGTCAGTCACCTTGTAAAGGTAAACCTCACCACGTGTACAACAGACATGATAAACATAGACTGAAAGCCGACCATCACCTTGCGTCAACTAAATCACCTAGCTCTTATGGGGGATAATAAAACCAACACTCATTTTTTTTCAAATACGTACATCCACACGTAATAGTTCCGTTCCCATTCCAGGACTAATGCTATTCTATTCTGAAGTATTTCCAGGTTACACTCATTTAAGAAAAACCAATGCCAGTTGCCGAGATGCACTGCCGATCTTTGTACGACTGAGGGTAAGGTTGATACATTGTTGGTTATTGGGGACTTATCACCTGCTGTGTGACTTCCTAGCTGTCCAAGGTTAAGGTCAAGGTCAAGGTCTCTCTGTTGGATGTTTGGCTGTAGTTCCAACAGAGATTACAAGGGAAGGGAATAAGAAATGGATTAGCCTAAGAAACCTGCACATGTTGGTACTATCCTAGATAAAACCGCTCACCTCAAAGTAGAATAAATAAATCACGCACTGTATAAGGCTGCACACAGACCGTAGCGGTGGTACTCTCATATACTTCACTAGCTTAATATTGACAACAGCTGATGCGAGATGTGCATTTCCCTTGTTGGGGTAGCTCCGTGTGCTATTATCTGCTCCTCTGCATAGACCAGGACGAATTGAGTAAAAGCGTTGGCCTATAGTAGTTGATGCTGTATTTACCTCGCATCCTGCAGGGAGCGTTTCCTAAACAAGATAAGGGAGACCCTCGTGCATATTATACAGCTGTTAGTGACTGACATGAATGACTCTTACAGTTGGTTAGTTGGTTATCTGGTTAGCTGCCAACAGTATAATCACAACCCTGTATGTCTTGATGAGACACGTTGTGGAAGACGACAGATTAGCAGTTATGGCACTAGATCCTGGAGGATCGTGATCCTGGGGCCATGTAGGCTAGTTGGCGCATAGTGGAATATTCTTTGTCTTCTTGCAACGGTGTTTTCCGTACCAGGACTGCTGATAATGTCTGATTGTAGTAGACATTATAACCAAGGTCACTCATAATAAAGATCAACTTGTCGTGATGTCAATCATACTGTCAACTGGAAAAAGAGACAAAATGTGGAGTCGAGATCTGACAGCCAAGAAAAGATCAATAGATATCCAAGAAGTAGTATTACCCAAAAGAGTAAAAGGATTGTCTCAACCGGGCATGACGAGAAGATCAACTCATCTCGCTAGTCTGCCCCACAGCTAGCAACAATCCTAACCCAGATGGGTCAATGATCAGAAGCAGCAGATTGGACTGGCTGCTATAATTAATTATTATCAATAGTCCCATCGGTCATCCCGTTCAGGTCAGGATTCCCTCTCAATCTCTTGTATACCGACTGACAGGGATGTTTAATTCGCGTTGGCCACTGGATTGCTGACCTTTTCCCTAGAAAGGACAATGCAGTTGATGCTTTCATCCAATAGCCTACCTGCTTATCCCATGTATGTCCCTGTGGGGATGGATTCAGTGGTCCAAGCGCTGCATCTACTGGTTTACTCGTTTATTGCAATTACTGGTTTGGTCATCTAGCTCCTATATACATATGCGTGTACGCTATAATGTTCGCCTATCAATTACTGCGAGGCACTCATGTCAGATAAATCAAGCGTCAAATAAATCAAGCGTCAGATATATCAAGTGCCCGAGCATAGCGCCGTTAGTTATACTGCCAGCTTGTCTGCAGACTACTTATACCTGTTCTGTTCCGCTGGTGTTGCTCGATTCTTGTTTGGAAGCAGAATTAACTACTTATAATGCCTATACAGCCATCGCGTAGGCTGTCGCAGTATGGGTGTTTAGAATGCGACGAGAGACACGTCAAGGTATGACACGATACTGTACTTGTGTCGATATTTTCACTTATACTGACCCTGTCAGCGCTACTCTCTACCTCGCAGCGCGAAGTTCAGATATATGACATCCACCATCATGATCAACTCTCCATCGACACCGTCTGCCACCTCCCCATCCAACTATAGCGACGCTATCGACCTCGCTGGAACACCCAATACGCAAGACCTCGAACTCACCCTCCAATGGTGCACCGCAACCTATCGCTCCATCGCCACAAGCACCTCCGTCGAGAAAACCTGGCAGGCTGTTATTCCCCAAGAGGCCATTGCCCATCCCTTCCTCACACACGGACTTATGGCGCTGTCCGCCCTTCACGTCGCTTCTACCGGCGATGACCATTCGAAAGAGGAATACATCACGACGGCGCAGAGTCACTATAACAAGGCCGTGTGCGGATTCGAAAAGGCAGTCAAAACCCTCAACAAGTCTACATGCGACGCTGTATTCGCCATGTGCCATATCGACCTTGTATATTCCTTCGCCTTGCCTCTGACAATGCAATCATCCAACAACAACCCCATCGACAACCTCTGCCACATCCTCACCCACATCCAAACCTCATCACCCACCATAACAGCCACCAACAACTCCATCACAAAAGACAACCCCCTCAACCCCCTCTCACCCCGCCCACCATCCAGCCACGACGCCCGCATGCCCAACACCTCCCAACTAGCAATAACCGCCCTCACAAGACTGAACAACACCCTATCCACCCAAGACCCCTCCCACCCCGCATCAACCTACACCACAACAATAACCCACCTCGCTTCCTCTCTCGAAACCCTACTCCACAGCAGCAACAATGAAGAAACTCCCCTATCAACCATGCAATGGACCTACCACGTCCCAGCCGCCTTTCTCGCTCTCGTGCGCTCAAGAAGGCCGTTCGCGCTGGTGTTGCTCGCGCATTATGCGGTGATACTGCATGCGATGCGCGCATCTTGGTGGGTGGGTGAGTGGGGGGAGCGGATCATTCGGGAGTGTGGGTTGGCTTTGGGGGGTGAGTGGAGGGGTGCGTGTGGGTGGGTGGTTGATGCGACGGGGGTTTTTGTGAACCTTCCTTGAACCTTCATTTCTCTCCTTCTGGGTTCTGCTTGGAAGGTAGGTGGGTGGGTAGGTTGAGCTGGTCTCGACTGCAGGATACAGAGGGTGGGGGAGCTAGACTTCGTCTTGTCTTGCCTTGTCTTGTCTTTTGAGACTTAGATGATGGCTGAGTACTTATTATGTTCATATCATGCAATGCATGAGGGGTAGATAGTATACAATTTATGTCTGATGATGGAGTTTCTTTAATATTATACTAGATGTTACATTTCTTAGCTTTAATTAAATGCTATTGCTATTTCTGCCACTATACCACTGTTACTAGACTTGAGCAATAGCGGTACCCATCTGGTCATTAGGTCATATTTCAGCAGTACCTTAACAGTATTGAAACTCAATCTCGAGATAGCCGTCTAGCATATCCCGATAAACAAAGACACCGACATTGAAGACATAACCCTCAATAAGATGAAAGAAACAGTGAAAAACACAAAATAAACAAACTGAACCATACAAACCAACAACAGACCACCTCCCTATGTAACACAAAGAAACAGGGATATAAACAACAGCCCACAAAAGCACCGCCAGCAGCACTTCTTTACTCATCCTACCATCTCAGAACCCCCCTCCCATAGAACAAAAACAATGTAAAGGAGAAGAAGAGAGGTAATCAACTCGACGAAGCCCGACTCTCCGTCTCCTCCTTCGCCACCCGCTCCTTACTCTCCGTCTTCACACGATGCAGATACTCGTCTTGTTCACGGAGACGCTGTTCCTCCTGCGTGCGCACCCGTCGTAGCTGTTCCTCTTGTTCGCGCACTCGCTTTTCTTCTTCGGCGGTGGGGATGTACATGTTTGCTGCGCCGCCTGTGGATATCATATTAGCCACGCTATCTTTATAGATATCCTGTCCAAGGGTACGTTGGATAAGACAGTGGGAATGGGGACATACCCCGCCCAGTATGATGAGCCGCCTCTTCCACGCGCAACGGCGGCGACTCGACATCCTGACTCTCGCGCGCAAGCTCCGGATGGTCCGGATCATTGTGCACCATGTTTCCGGAACCGCCGCGGCCGGTGGTGTAGACTTCTTGTTTGATGGTGGGGGTGACGAGGTCGGGGGGCGGGGCGGACGATTCGGCTGTGAACATATTTCCTATCATTTTACGGGCGTTAGCTGACTGATTTACTGATATAGGGTTGATGGGAGGAAAAGAGGGGGAGTACCTGCGCCGCCGCGGCCGTGGGAGATGATGCGACCCATTGTGAGTGTATGTGTGTGGATGTGGTTGAGGTGGATGAAGGTCCAAGTTTGCGCCGAAGAAAGAAAGAAAAAGGGAAAGAATCTTGGCTCGGAGGAATGCCGAGATGTGGCAAAGGGGACTCCTTTCGATAGGCACGACAAAGAATAGATAGAACCAGGTCCGACAATGCTCAATCAAGACCAGAGGATGAAAGGAAATGGAAAGAAAGGACAAGACAAAGGTTGAGCCCGCAGTGGATTAGAAAAAGGTCTAGTTGAGCTCTTAGTCTTACTGGGCGAAGTGGATCACGTTTGTTATCCACTTTCCAGCTGTGATAAGGTATTGTTTCTTAATATTGGTCATTTACATTGATCATTAGCTTGGTATAAATAAATTAATTGAATTTTTTCATGTATTCTTTAACATTTTCGGGGACAAGATCTATTCTATAGTATAGAGTATGATATGGAGATGAAATTTTCAGTTCAGAGTGGACCCTGCACAGTTCGTGATAAGAGCGACTCTTATGGCGATCCCCCTTATCACTCATCCAGATCATTGAACTGCAATAATCATACAATAACCATTCATACTCATAATACACAATAAAACAACTCACCCATATCATCCCTCAAAACTCATACTCCACACCCCATGCGCCCCATAAACCCGATGTGACCCCTCCCACGCAAACGCCTTTTTCTTCTCCTTATACGACGCCGCCCCAACATGCTGCATCAGCGACGGCGACACCGCCAGCCGATCAAACCGGTTCTCGTTAGCCCATCGCTCGATAACCGTATCCACCGGCTTGGAGTGCCGCACGTCCGCCCACTCCTGCATATACTCCGACAGCAGCGGCACCTTCTGCCGCGGGAAGACCAAGCCCTGCGAGCAGCATCCGTGGCGGTTCATGAGGTGAATCCCCGGTCGCATCGGGTGCATGGTCACCCGACCGGATAGGAAGTAGAGCGCGATAAGTGCAGGCACGAAGCCGAGGCAGATCACGGCGAGGAAGCGGTTTGTGAGGACCGCGCGCAGGGAGGGACGCCCGCTGCGGGCGGTAATGCCTGCCACGGCAGCGGAGAGCACGGCGGCTACGCTCCAGCCTAGATACGTTCGCCAGTCCTCCGCGTTCCAGCCGAGGAACTTCTCTGTATAGAACAGGCGCAGGTATAGCCAGTCTGCGACTGCGTCGCGCTCGTCCCACTCTGTGATGCGGTCTAGGCTGCGCGTGGTCGGCTCGTACCAGTTCTTCTGGGTCACAACGTCATCCTCGAGCATCATGATCCACGGGGCGTCGGTGTGGTCGTAGCATGCGTCGAGGGAGAGCTTGTAGTCGATGAGGGACTTTTTGTTGATGAGCTTGTTTCGCACGAGGCGCCGGATGGTTGACTGCGGGGCATCTACATCGTCGTAGGTGAGGACGCGGTCGACGACGTTGGATACCCAGGGGTGGTGGTAGGTCGGGTGGTCGCCGGGGTTGGGTTCGGCGATGAGCAGGTGGAGGACGACTCTGCGACGCTGCGTCGGGGTGAGCCCGTCCAGGAGGGAGCCGACTGTTTGGTCGAGATTTTGTTGGAGAGGACGCTTGACTGTCACGATCCCGATGCAGAGGTCGACATTGCTGGTCGGCGCGGTCTGGTCTGCCGTGGAATGGGGGGTGAACGAGTGGTTGAAAGTGGAGAGGTACTGAATGGACTCGTCGATTCTCTGCAGACTGCGCTGTGGCCGGTAGCCAACATCTGGCTGGAAGAAGAAAGACGTCGGGTCGCGTGCAGAGTTGGAATGGCAGAACAAGAGCAAGAGTAGATATACCACCGCAAAAGAGGCTATCAACTGTCTCTGTTTTCGAGTAAACTCAAGCGCTGGACGCATGGCGGCCACGCATTCTGGTGAGATGCCGAGCGGGAATGAGTTCCAACTTCCTTGTCCAGTAGATCAGGGTATGCCAGTCAAGGATGCAGGGCAGGGTCATTCCAGGATAAGCTTTTTCATCCTTCCATACTGTAGATTGCTGATGATAATCTTAAAACCCTGCCCTATCTGCATTTTGTTCTTATTGGCGTGTGGGGTGGAGCCACGCGCGTCTTCAGTGCGGTATCTATGGATGCAGGATGCAAACAATGGTCAGTAAGCATGAGCTGAGGTACATGTATCATACATACTGGTCTAAACAATGCAGTAAATGACCTGCAGTGAAATGCAGCGATCCACCAGGACCTGTTCATCTAGAAAATACTGCCAAGGCTAAACTGAGGTTAAATCGTCTAAGCCAGCACGGTTCAACTGGACCCACTGGATCATCAGATAGTGGATAACATACTAGCCTTTTACTATAGTGTTGTTTCTATAAGATACAGCATGTAGTATACTCCGTATAGTATACTCACATAGTTTACTAGAACCATAGTATACACATAAATATACTGCCAAGGTTCCTGCATGGATGATGTCAGCGCCGCGTGGATAAAGGAAACCTAATCGGCATTATTAACCCCATTCCATCACACCAGCAGCACCGCATCCTACCATCACAATCCTAATCCATCATACTACCGATAATACCATGACAGCAGCAGTATTCGGCTCTACCGGAGCCGTCGGCTCCCAAATCCTAGCCGCCCTCCTCACAACAGACACCTTCACACATATCAAGACCATCTCCAGACGCCTCCCAACAGCTACATCCCCCAAACTCGAAGCCCTCCAAGAAAGCGACCCCTCAAAATGGGGCTCCATGATCTCGACGCTCTCTCCCAAACCATCATCCGTCTTCAACGCCATCGGCACGACCAGAGCTGCAGCGGGTGGACTCCAGAATCAGTGGAAGATCGACCACGACCTGGTGATTGAGAATGCGCGGGCTGCTAAGGAGGCGGGAGTCAAGACGTATGTGTTTGTTTCGTCTGCGGGGACGAGGGGGCTTTTCTCGGGTTATGTGCCGTACTCGAAGATGAAGGTCGGAGTGGAGGATGCTATTCGAGAGTTGGGGTTTGAGCATGCTGTGATTTTGAGACCGGGGATGATTATTGGGCGCGAGAAGTCGAAGGCCCCGATGTTGGAGAAGGCTGTGGAGTGTTTGAGTGTGTTGGGGCAGGGGGTGCAGGATCGGATTGGTAAGTTGATGTCTACTCCGTACATTTTGGAACAGACACTGATTGAATGCAGGCCAGGATCAAGCTACTATCGGTAGAGCTGCTGTTGCGGCAGCGCGGATGGTGGAAGAGGGAAAAGCGCCGGAGAAGTATTGGGTGTTGGAGATGGCTGATATTGTCAAGTTGGGGAGGGATGAGTGGAAGTAATCTCTCTCCCTTTCTCTTCTCTCTCTTTTCTTTTGTTTCTTATGTCGAGCTGGTTTTCTATGGATATAATACGAATATGGTAGGTCAGACTAATAATGGAGATCCCAATATCTGTGGTTCTTCTATCATGCACTGACTGGGTAAGAAAAACAGTAAGGTACAGTATGTAGCACCAGTATATAAAAGTGTCACACCAGGTACCCAGCTCTATAGTATCCTTAGACTGCAAACAATCACTCTTACTGCATATTCACTGCTAATTCACGTCAAAGGATACCTACTAGCCAATTCACCAAGTAGTCCATCACAGAGCCATTCTGTGCTGGATATAAACTCTCTTCCTCCTCCTCTCTCCTTCCCCATCCTTTTCTCTTCCGCTCCCATTCCCTACCATCAACATATCCACCCACCAACTATCTATCCAACATCTACAACACAGATATGCCAAACACCACCGCAATCTCAGTTCCCCCCTCCTACGAATCCCTCCCAACAACCCACATCAAACTCTCCCACCACCCACCCGGCACACCCACCGCAACCCCCATCGTGGTCGTCACTCTCAACCGTCCCGAAAAGCGCAATGCCTTTACCCCAGCTATGGGCGAAGACCTGCACCGTGTGTTCACTCTATTCGACGTCGACCACCGCGTAAAGGTTATCGTCTTGACTGGTGCTGGGGATACTTTTTGCGTTGGGGCGGATTTGGAGATTGGAAAGGGAAAAAACATGGTGAAGAGGGTTAGGTTTGTTTTCTCTCTCTGTCTCCGCTATCTCTGTATGTGTGTATATGGAAGGTGGGGATAACCTGACAGCAACAGCGAGCATGACGTCGCCCTCGCCATCCAC
This sequence comes from Aspergillus campestris IBT 28561, assembly GCF_002847485.1. Taxonomy (NCBI): domain Eukaryota; kingdom Fungi; phylum Ascomycota; class Eurotiomycetes; order Eurotiales; family Aspergillaceae; genus Aspergillus; species Aspergillus campestris. Next base: position 293,393 of record NW_020194340.1, on the reverse strand, counting down.
AACTGCCGCAAGCCGACCATCGCTGCCATGCAGGGCTCCGCTGTAGGTATAGGTCTGACGTTGACACTTCCTGCAACAATAAGGTACGTACACCATACACCATTCATATACACCCACAACAGCAATAACTTTGCAATACAACACAATACTAATAGAAATGATATAGAATCGCCCACCAAACAAGCAAATACGGCCTCGTCTTCGCCCGCCGCGGCGTCACCATGGAATCCGGCTCCTCGTACTTCCTCCCCCGACTGATCGGCTACTCCCGCGCCATGTATCTCGTTTCCACCGGTGGTGTCTTCCCCGGCACGGCGTCGCACTTTGATGGTCTCTTCGCTGAGACGCTGGAGAAGCAGGAGGCGGTGTTGCCGCGCGCGCTGGAGCTGGCGGCTGATATGGTGGAGCATGTGAGTGTGTTGGCGAGTGCGGTGAATCGTGCGTTGATGTGGAGGGGTCCGACGACGGTGGAGGAGAGTTATGTGTTGGAGGGAGAGGTGTTTGGGGGGTTTATTGGGTCTAGGTATTCTCTCTCTTTTTCTCTTGGGTGTTGTTATTATTTGATGGGTATGGTACTGATGAATGATAGGGATCATATTGAAGGTGTCAATGCGTTCCTTGAGAAACGCAAGCCGAACTTCACCAGTACCGTTGATGATGCCCCTCCTGCGTATCAGTATTGGTCTGATGCCAACGTTGACACCGCGAAGATTGCTAAAGCGTATTCGAAGCTGTGATCTCCTTTCACAGAAGCTTCATGGAAACAATACTCTAGTACTTTCATAGTCTTGCCAATGCAAAAAATCAATTCAAGTGTCCGCTAAACCAACTAGACACTAGAATAAAGAGATACTCGTACAAAAGTAAATGCATGCTGCAGAAAGATATCAAGCTAAATGATAAAGTTGCGCCTCTTGCGGTTGTACACCCGCTGGTCCTTCAACCACTGTCTGTACCCCTGTACACTGCCAATCTTCTCACCGTAGTAGTCCGGCACCGGGTTCGCGATGGAGTTGGACGACGGGTCGACGCGGAAGCGCTTGATGCGGTCGAAGAATTCTTTCTCTTTCTACAGTAGTAGTTAGCATATACAAAGCACACTCCAACAGTCAAAGTAGGAAGTAAGTGAGGAACATACAATGGTAAAAGATTGCTTAAACCGCCGATTCACCAACCCCCAAACGCCATTCCCCACAAACGGCCCAACCAGCCAGCCGGCAGCACCGCACGCGGCGGTCGCCATACCCAGCACGATGAACGGGTCGAGACCCATGACCTGGGCGCCGAGGGACTCTAGATCCTGCGTGGAGAGAAACTGCACGCCGACGACGGTGCTCGCCAGGGAGGTTGCGACGGACGAGGCGAGCGAGTACCGGCGGCGCGAGGCGCGCAGCTTGAAGAACGAGTTCCAGTCGAGTTGCTTGGAGATCTCGCGGGCTACAGGATCGGAGGTGGTGGAGTTTGCCCGGGTGAGAGCGGTAGAGGTGGAGGAGGAGGTGAGCTTGAGCTGGGGTCGTCGGGATGGTGTCGTTGTCGTTGTGGATGTCTTGGGCTGGAATTGTGTGGCCGAGGTGCTGGCTGGGCGGGTGATGGCGGCGTGGAAGGGGGTGATTGCGTTGTGGCATCGGGGAGCCATGCCGAGACGGCTGCCCAGAACGAAAGTCCGCATTGGACTGGAGAGCGAGGTGACGTGCATCTTTGGGGGGTCGAGGTGGTGGTGAAGATGCAGTTCGAGATGGAGATGGAGATGGAGATGGAGAAGGTAAAGACAGTCCGGCAAGGAAAAGGTCCGGGCGTCTTGGCGGTTAGTCAGCGAACTACATCATTCTCCACTTTCTCTTTCTCCACTATATCTATCGTTGCTGTTCAATTGACTTTGTATGTCCAATTTATATACTCTTATTCTCCTGGATTGTTTCTATATCTAATATTATAGCTTCGCCTGTCCCATGGACTGTCGCATATTGGCAGCATCGCGGAGAACTCTCCGCAATATCTTCCCCGACCCATTCTTGGGAATCGCCTCAACGAACACAACTCCTCCTCGGAGCTGCTTATGACGCGCCATGCCAGACTTGACATACTCCTTCAATTCATCCTCCGAGACATGCTTGCCCACTTTTCTGACAACATACGCTCGCGGCAATTCATTCCCCGGCGCAGCGGGATCAGACACCCCAACGACAGCCACATCGGCCACGGCATCATGCGTCAAGAGATGCGCCTCGACTTCAACCGGAGAGACCTGCAGGCCCTTATACTTGATGAGTTCCTGCATCCATTAGCACTCATCTCCAAACTCCCCCCATCACCCAACTCACCTTCATCCGATCAACCATGTAAATCCGTCCCTCACGCCACACCCCAATATCCCCCGTGCGAAACCACCCATCCCCCATAAATGCCGCCGCAGTCGCATCAGCATTCTCAAAATACCCCCGACTAACCATCGGTCCCTTCACCAGCAACTCCCCCTCCCCTCCCTCCTCCACATCCCTCCCATCCCCACCCACAATCCTCAACCTCGTATTTGGCATCAGCGGCGAAATACTCCCCGTAGGATCCTCCGCCCCCCAAGGCATAGAAGTAACACTCCCCGTCGACTCCGTCAGTCCCCACCGCTGCGTAATCACACACCCCAACTTCTCCTCCGCCCTGCGCTGAACCTCCAAACTCAACGGCGCAGCGCCGGACTCTGCGCGTACCAACGCACGGAAATGCTCTGGCCCCGCGCGCTCACTCTCCGCAATGCTCAGATACACCGGCGGCGCCGTCGACAAGTACGTCACCCCGTACAGCCGACAGTACTCCGCGAACGCACCCACCTCGAACCGCTCCATCCAGTACACTGTCCCGCCTGCAACGGCAGGCGTAACAAAATACCCCTGGCAGCCTGCGATATGCGCCGTCGGCAGATGACCCACTGTGCGGTACGGCGGTGCCACCGCGCCAACGCGTCTCCGCGAGTCGCGCAGCATCAGCTGTGGAAGAAGCGCCTCAGCGACGAGATTCCGATGAGACAGCATGACACCCTTCGGCGGACCCGTCGTCCCACTCGAATACAGCAGGATGATAAGCCGGGACTCGAGCGTGGCTGCATCCGTCACGCGCTCCCAGTCTAGCTGATTCCCATTCTCACCCCCAGCAAGATAATTCACCCCCGCTGACCCCTCCCCAACCGCAGGGCGCAAAATTCGCTTAAACCCCATACTCTCCAACACAACCACCCTCCCATCAGACAACCCACACCGCCTCGCCGCCTCCACGGCCTTCTCCGCAAACTCAGCACTAGCAACAACAAGCGTACTCTTCGAAAGCGTAATCTGCTTCGCCAGCTCCGACACAGTCAGCGCAGCAGACGCAGCAGCGTAGACTCCGCCTGCGGCAATAATCCCGTAGAATGCTGCTGGCAGGAGGACCTGATTGGAGGAGATGCAGAGGACGGTGTCTTTGCCGGGCCCGCGGGCGCCGATGGAGAAGTGCGTGCGGAAAATGTGTGCGAGGCGTTTGGTGTAGGTGCGGGCGGAGGCTTTGGTGAGGTTGTTTTTGGGAAAGGCGGCTTCGGCGTGGAAGATTGTTGAGTCTGTGCTTTGGGAGAGGGGGGATTCTGTTTCGAGTTGGTTAGGGAGACTTCACTGTAGTTCGTTGTATGAGAAGGGAATACCAAATATTAAACTCAACAGGTCGATATCAGGGACATTGTAGTCCCGTTCGGGGAGGTACTGCATTTTCCTGCAGAAAGAATATAAAAACACAAGTAAAGTGCGCTGTAGTCTAAAATAATATGTAGCCAAATCGATCAATTGCTTCGACACAGCAGCTGTATTATGGTAGTGGCGCATCTATAAGCTATATGTGAGAATCCAAATCTGGGGTTCGGCTATGGAATGCGGGGAACGCCGAGGTTCTTTTCTCCAATGAGGGGTTGGACAGAGTATATATACTTCTGTCGAAGATAGCTCGTACGTACAAGACAAGAGTCTTGATATTTCCTATGGTCAAATGGTAAATTTCCTCTCGTTCAGACTATGTCAATATGGTTGGTTTAATTCTCACTATGCATCTTGTTTATTCAATGTCTACGTCTAGTCTTATTGCAATGCCCAAGTCTAAACCCTGTCGTCTCTCCCTCTTTCTTTCTGCTCAATGCTAGATATGATGGTGGTTAGATGCCCCCATTCTGCGTAACAGCTCCAGGACGCGCTCTGGGCTTGACACCCGTTCCGTACCCATTGACCCGGCCGTACAGAGCCTGTAGGGTCGCCGTGCTCAGAGCCATGACGATGGCGCTCAGGATGAACAACGCGATGCGGCCTTCGAGATCGAACTGCTCAAAGATGGGATAGGGGTACCTGGTCTATGAGTGAGTGGCCTCGAAGACAGTGAGGGGGGGGACATACCAGCCATTATGGGCATGACAGTGCTCAATCCAAAGCCAGTAACCGACGGCGATGGAGCTGGAGATCCCGAGTGCGGGGATAATGCTGACCGTCCAAGGTGGGGAGAGAAAGAGCAAGTCAATCAACAGGACAATGGCGGGAACGGCGTGAAAGCTGAGGTCTATCCGTTTCATCGGTTTTGTATGTGAGTGGGTGGTAGAATGCGAAGTGGGAGGCGTCGTTACCAGCGTTCATGGGGATGTATGCCCACTCCGGGATGACGAGTCGTTCATCGATCTATACCATCGATTCATGTCAGTATTTGATCGACAGGGAAGATAAGGTTTGAGCTGACCAGTCGGAGACCCCAGTAGAGAAAACCGATCAGCACCTCCAACGGGGTGCTGCAGATGGACAGGAGGTTCTTGACCAGGAAGATGCGCGGAGAAAGGGTCAGATCGGCGAGAAGACCGGCGGCGAAGGTGAGAGTGGCCAGTGATAGACCGATGACGGTCAGGTACTGGAAGTGCCAACCATAGGCTTCGTTGCTGAAGCAGGTTAGTATCTCCGAAACTTTGTACTGTTTTGGGGGCGTACGCTTGGTTGGGGTTCTCGTGCATGCTACTGTCGTCAGTTCATGGTCCAAACCCAGTTGATATTCTAATAAGAAGAAAGTCATACAATTTAAAGGACCAGACAAAACTAGCCAAGCCCAGAATCTGCAGTGAAAGAGATCAGTCCCACACGGTTAATAGGTACAATAAAGAACCCACATGGATAACGGCGGAGACACCCCATGACGGACTGGATAAGCGTTGCAAAGGGTGTTTCACAAAAGACATGATGATATACAGGGTAGTCGGAGAGTCCGTCAGTGAGGAGGTGTAAGATGAGGAGAAAGAAAGATGACGAAGATGAGATGACGATGCCAAGAGAAAGCGGAAACAGGGCGGAGTTGTTCCGATCCTGATATCAGTATATATTATATAATCGGATGTATGTATATCGATATATAGATAAGGCATAAATATAGATATAAATATAGATATAAATATAGATATAAATATAGATATAGATATAAATATAAATATAGATTTAAATATAAACAAATATAGATATTATACACCATCGTAACTATCCTAGGACCAAGATGGCTTATCTCCCACTAATCCCCCGCTAACCCCATAAACCAAAGCGGAGACCAGTCCAACACTTCGGCTGTCTCAGTCAATAAGAGAAGAGCTGGAAAGAGAAAGCCCGGCGATGATCAACTTATCAGCTTCTTTCTGTCTAACCTAGTCACTACTAGTACCTACTCTCTCTCCCCCAGCCGATTTGCTTCTGCTCTCTGCGACATTTTTCTCTTCCTATCACCACCTGCAAGCCTCCTTCGAGAATCCTTCCATCTTCCATGTCCCTGTTCTTGATGCCGGACTCGATTCCCGCGTAACTACTTGGTGGTTGCAACGGTGAATTTGGGTGTTTCACTCGAATTACTTCAACTGTACTACGACTATTACTACGACTACGACTACGACTACAACTACAACTACGACTACTCCGGCAACTCCGAACTATTCTGACAATTGTTCCTGCGATTACAATCCCCAATCAATTATACTCAGATCCATTATATAGATCTGACCGATCGATCGTCCTTAGCTCCACCGCCACCATCCTCCTGTGGGGTTTACTTCCATCCATCACCGACGCCCTCCCTCGATGAGTTCGATTACCAAGTGTGGTTGCCTCGTCGATTATCGTTTCTGGTCCTCCTGGGTCAAACATCCCTCGAGGCGCAAAAAACTCCCGTGTCCGGCTCTCCTGCATGGCGAACAGTCTGGGTTCAGTCGTGCGGGAATACATCAGGTCTCGAACCGAACGGCCTTAGTGCCATTGCGCCTCCTTCTCTCCGGTTCTCTCGATCCAGTCTCTTCCCGGTGAACGTCAATGCCTCGTCCCAGGAGACCCGGTGCGCCGGATCCCAAACGCCGGTCGCGCAAAGGCTGTTGGTGTGTATCCCCTGCATACCCCCTGTCGGTGTCCGCTAACTCATCCCCAGGCCCTGCAAGGCTCGGAAAGTGAAATGGTGGGTCACAACCCTATCCCACACCCCCTGTCGCTAACCATCGCTAACCATCGCAGTGGGGAGGAAAAGCCGGCCTGCTTGAACTGTCGACGTCAGAATGAAAAGTGCGACTACAGCATCCGGTTGAACTGGGGCGGACGCGCGAGGAGACCGTCCGCCGTCGACTCCCCCAACTCCCAGTCGAGCGGTCACTCCGCGCATGGGCAGTTTATGACCCTCGATCTGTTCTCCCCCGCGACAGACCACAAGCCTCCAAACGGCGCGGATGGAAGGGCGGCACCCGAGCTGGCGGAGCATTTCCTGTGGGACGGTGGACTGGTGGGAAATATGGCTTTAGCAACGTCTTCTCCTAGAGGATCGCATGACATCCACGAGTCTTCCCCCACAGGCCCGCCTGTAAATCCCAGCTGTACCAGCGACAGCGCGTCAGTAGACATGAGTCCGCCGTCGCAAGACCCGGACGCGGCCAGTCCGTGGCCGCAACTGTCGCCCCAGATGACCGCCGCCCTGTCCCACGGCGCCCCGTGCTATGCGCCCCCCATCCCACACGCCCTCGACGGCGTTCCCTATCCTTCTCCCGCCGATACAAGTTCCAGCATTGGCTCTTTGGCGGCCTTGAACTTTTCGCCCGACCCGGTCACCCGCCCGATTTCCTTCCTGCGGCAGACGGCCGACCCGTCGCACGGAGTCGCACACGGCTCCCCGTCGGAGCACGAGTCCCCCAGCCACTCCACCCATTCCATTGACCTCGCGGTGTCGGCGAACATGGGGAATGTATACGCGGAGTATCGGCATGATCCCGTCGGGTCCGATCGACGGAGATCGTCCATCTTCTCGTCTCTTGACCTGCGAGATGTGTCGCCCGTGCAGACCACCACCACCACCACGCAGGAGAGCTCTTTGGCCAAAGTCACGGACCGCCCGCGAGCTTCCGATCGTCTACCCTACTCCGATTGTGGCCACATGCCCCCTGCCGTAGACGGGCCGATCGACCTGACCCACTCGGAAAAGAAGTGGCACGCCTACCTGACCAGCGTGACGGACAACTACGGCCTCGACTGTGGACGTCCGGACCTGGACCTTAACAAGAACGACGACCATTCGGCGATCGATATCAACTACGCCCTCGACCAGGGCGGCCGGACAGACACGCCATCGGCGCACGCCAGCTGTTCGACGGGGACTAGCTCTCACCACGGCCCGGACCACGCAAGGTACGATTATTATGCATCACCAGTGCCGATCAACATCCCGCGGTATCTGTCACCGCTGCCACCGTCCCTGGTGAGGACGCCCATCAACCTAATGTACTTTCACCATTTTCTCCACCACACAGCCAGAATGCTGGTTCCGCATGACTGCGCCGACAACCCGTTCGTGTCGGTTCTGCCAACCAGTACGTACCAAACTCTAACCCGTGAGAACTCAACTAACAGCCCGCAGTGGCCATTGGCGATTCCAACCTATTAAACCTGCTGCTGGCATACTCGGCCAGCCACCGCGCACGCTACCTCGGACACCCCGAGCCCTCCAACCGGATCGCGCACTGGGTGAGCAACGTCTTCCCCACGCTCCGGGTCGCCCTCGAAGATTCCCACGAGAACGTCACCGACAGCCACCTGGCCGCCGCCATCATGCTACTATCCCTGAAGATCGTCTCCCCGAGCACCTTCGAAGTGCCCATCCCCTGGCAAAGCCACCTCAAGCTCGCCCGGGACCTGTTCGTCGCACGCCAAACCCACCTAGCCTACCGCGGAAACGAGGTCGGGGCCTTCCTCACGCGGTGGCTGGGATACCTAGACATCATGGGCGCGCTATCCTGCCGCCACAGCGACCCACCACTCCTCGCCTACTACACCGTGCTAAGCACCTGCTCTACAAGCGTCGGCGAGGACGAATTCGGCGTCGACTGCTTCACAGGCTTCACCCCGCGCACGGGACTCTTCCTCACCCGACTCGGCCGCCTCGTCCACCAATGCGACAACGAGCGCTTCGACGACTTCGGCACCTTCCTCCCAGACTGGCAACCCTCCGCGACCGTCCTCCACGAAGCAGAGTCCCTCCTCGCCGATTCCGACGTGCTGGAAACCCACGCGCACGCCCACGGCGAACACCTCGTCGCGACCGACTCAGCCGACATCTTCGCCATCGACCGCGCCGTCCGCTCCGCGGGCCTCATCCACCTCCACCGACGCGTGCTGAACACACCAGCCTCCGCCCCGCCCGTCCGCACCGCTCTCACCGAGCTAATACGCGCGCTGTCCCAAATCCGCCCCGGCGTCGCAGCCGACTCCGGGGCGCTGTTCCCGCTCTTCACGGCGGGATGCGAGGCGCAGGACGCGGAGCAGCGGGCGGCTATCAATGAGCGGTTTGAGGTGATTGAGCAGACGGGGATGAAGCAGGTATTTCCCCTTTTTCCTACCTAGTTTACATTATACGTATGAAGAATCTAACAGGGGACAGATACAAAATGCGCGCGCGTTGATGCAGCTGTGTTGGAATGAGAATCTGCCGTGGATAGCGTTGGCACAGGGGGAGTTTGTGGGGTGATCCTTCTTTTTATACATATATCTCTCTCTTTCTTTGCTTCTCTTCTCTTTTCTCTTTCGTACTACTGTTTATATTGCAGTACATATATGTAAGGATGGTAGTCTATGATTGTTGTGATTGCTGGCATTATATATATTGTGAACTCTCAACACTACTAAATCATCTATCTTCGTAACAGACCGACAGTATGTCTTATTCTTTCAAATGTATAACATTAATCCTAAGCAATAACCACTGTAGGTAGGTAGTACACAATCAAAAATCAATAAATATGGCCTGCAGATTGATCATGTTTGACATTAGTAGGAGATAGTTTATACTTCATCTTATTGTCACACGAGACACCAAGATGATCTAGACAAAGGATGTAGTTAGTTATTAGTTATTCAAACGATAATGAATAACTAAGATCAAAAACAATAAAAGACAAGTAAGTCGTAATGATACCAGAATCAAAAGAATGACCAGTAAGGAAGGGGGAAAAAAAAAAGTCAACATTATCCCCCGAGCCGGAATCGAGCCAGCGACCTTCTGATGACAGGTATTTCCATTACAGTCAGACGTGATAAACCAACTACACCATCAGGGGTTGACGTTGACATTCTTCATTCTTTCTGGCTTGTATCGATATAGCATGCTACCATTACACTCTTACTACTGCCTTCACCACCACTATTACTATCCTATGTATGTATGTCATCGTTTTCTCTTTTTGTACACTTGCATACTCGGTTAATTTGGTGTTGTATATGATCGGTAGGTAGGTAGGTAGGTAATTTTGCGATTGTGGTCTTGAGGTTCAACTAGGTACTGTACGGAGTATTCAACTATCTGTGTTTTCAGATCAAGGCTGACGGAATAGATACATGTAGTCGCTATAGTATCAATAAAGTAAAATCCATACTATAGTAGATCATTAAATGCAGTAGTAATGATAATATCAATATAAGTATAGTAATAGTTCAAACATATAGACATGAAGGTAAGTAGGTAAGTACGGGAGATAATTCCGAGCTTGGGCGATCGGCCAGGCCATAAACAATAGTAAAGGAAGATTATCAGCCTCAACCTCAACACCGACACATTAACGCCAATATATGCATGCCAAAAAAAAAATATAAGAGAAGGAAAATAGAAAAGTAGAAAAAAGAAGAGTCGGTTCTCCCGAATCATACGTTAAGCAAAACACAATATGCAAGACATCCATCGCGACTCTGACACGGTCATGGAAGGAGATGGTGAATTAGGCTCAAACATTTGATTGATAGTTGCGAGTTTATTATCGGGGGACTTCGCGGATCTCGATATCATCCGTCGGTTGCGAGGGAGTGGACTTCTGCAGTCGTCCGCTGGAGCCAGACTTGGGTGCCCCTGCGGCGGTTGGGACGACGTCGGTTCGTGAGCTGCTGCTGGCGCCCGAGGTGGAGGGGTCCTGACCGGCCATCCACGCGACCGGTGGGCTCGGGACTGGACCCGGGCCCTGCCCAGGTCGGAGGATTCCGCTATCGCTGGCGCCGGTGGCCGCGGCGTGGTAGAGACCGGGATACTTGGCATCGTGGCGGCGTTTAAGCCAAACGCCAAAGACGGCGAGAGCGGCGAAGCCGACGATGAGAACGACAACCATGATGACCCACTGGTAATGACCGGCAATCCTGCGGGGGGGTTAGCAAGGGGACGGAGGGGGCGCATTCCTGTTTCTCATGACTGACCAGCTCTGCGAGGGCGGGTCCTCAACTTTCTTGTGGGACCCGTCGTTAGAGTCGGCTTTGTTCGAACCTTTATCGTCATTATTGTTGTCCTTGTTGTCGTTGTCGTTGTCTTTCTTGTTATCGCCTTTGCTGTCGTCGTTCTTATCGCCGGAATTCTCCGGGATGTTGCCGCCCGAGGAACAGTAGTCGCTGTACCATTTCTTCAAGGTGTTCTTATCCGCGGGACTGGAGCAGGTGTCGTCGCAGATTCCGTCGGCGGAGTTTTTGAGGCCGAGGAGGAGGTTGGACTGGCAGAAGCAGCTCACGTAGCCGGTTTTACCGGTAGCGGGGGCGGTCGGAGGCACACATAGCGTCTGGGCTTGTTTGAGGTTATTGCAGGTGGTGGCACATTGCGGGAAGATCTTGGAGCCGGTGGCGGGGATTAGCTGGGTGTCATCGGCGGCGAGAACGGAGAGGATGACGGAGAAGAGGAGGAAGAAGCGGTAGAGCGAGGGGGAGAAAGGCCCGAGGGCCATGGTGGAGTTGACTGAAGTTGACGGTGGGAGGTCACCAGTAGAAAGTATAATAACGATAAGATGAATGGATAATGGGGAGAGAGGAGGAAGAATAGGAGAAGAGAGGAAGAAGCCGAGAGAGAGACGGGAAGAGAAGAAGAGAAGGAGAAGAGAAGAGAGAGAAAGCGGAGTGGAAAAAATAGAATAAAATCCTCGGGTTAATCTGCCTGAGGCCGGGTTGGGCGTAGTCTAGACCGACTCGGATCCGCATGCGATTCTTCCTCACTCAAATCAACTATACAGGTACAGGTATGTTGAATGATTCGGAGGTAGCATCATGGATCTGTTGCTGAGAATCTCAATCAGGACATCGATCGGGTTGGATCCCTTTTCCGTACTCCGTACCCTACCAGGATACAGATCGTTTATGAACTCGACTGTTCTATTTTTACCCCCCCCCCCCCCCCGGATGCGTGAGCCCTGCATCCCTTTATTATCTAATAATCCACCACAGTATCAACCTTACCTCAATACCTATCCTCATCTCGTGGTCCTGATCTAACTGTCTACTGTTCCTAGGTCTTGTTCCCTGTTTCTATCTGTCCCTTTCTCTGTATCCGAGAGGCGATCCGTGGATCCACTGATCGATGTGATCGACCGGTTCCATTCAGGCACGTTGGCCGGATTTCCGTGTCCTGAAGCTGTATTCACGTATTGACCCCGTATGAAGGACAGATCCCCGGATACCCCCGGGTTCCATCATCTAATCTATATAGATGAATCAGACTCCCTAATCTGGATCCATTGATTGATTGATTGATTAAAGGCTTCAATGAGGGGGGAAAGTCACGCGATCGCCAATCACAGCCTGAGGTTTGGAACCGATCTAACCCGATTGGGGGGATGAAGTTCGGCCTGATTGAGGCCTCATCCTGGTCACATGTCATCCTCTCCCTCTCCCTCTTTTCTCCCTCTTTGTGTGTCTTCCTACCACCCCTCTCTCAATGTAGACGAAGACATCGGAGAAGATATCAGGTGAGTAACGCGATCTACCAGTCGATCGTCTGCTGATCATATGATGCCAAGTAGTAAGACGATCCCGGCAACATGGTTGGCTCCGGCGTGGACAGATCGTGGCTGTGCTACAGCCTCACAGCAGACACGTAAAAGAACGGCAGACTGGAGGATACCTACGCTTCGTCATCCAATGCGATGGTTTCACGGCAGCAGATCACCGACCAGCTTCTCGCCGCAAAGACGCAAGCCGAGAAAGAGGGGCGGCATGAATTCGATGAGATTGTTGGCACCGTGTTCAACCTCGCTCAGCCCCTCTCCATCACGGCTTTGTCCCAGCTGATTGGACAGAGCAACGATACTATCAGAAACACCCTGCGTCCCTTGGAGCCCCTCATCCTGGTCCCGGATGGCCCTAACAGCTCCCTCCAAATCGGACAGAACCCGCACTATTGTCGGGTCTCCGATGCGGGAGTCGAACCCCCCATCTACGATGCAAAGGCAGACACCAAGGTAGTCGCCCATTGCTTGCGCGTGATGGGTGGTCTTCATGCGAACATGTGCCGTCTAGAAAGCTACGGAACGAGCATTTCTAGCATCCGCCGCAAGAAGATCGAGCGGTCGATCCCACCCGGGCTCGCGTATGCGTGTCAGTTTCTGACGTTTCACCTGTGGCAGATCCCAGATCGCGCGGAGTGGATGGACCAGCTTCTGCGGTTTTTGGAACGGCACCTCCTGCACCTGGCGGAGGCGACCATCCTGCTGAGTGGGTGGACCCCTCTCGTAGACATGCTGGAGGTACTGCTCAGGAGCTTCGCGGTAAGCGTCCCCGGTCTGGCGGTGGAACCTGTTTTCCTCATGCTCACTTTTCATCCCGATGTAGGACAACGAAGAGTGCCCGCTGATGCAGTTCCTGCACGCGGCGAGACACTTCATGGTGCAGAACTCGCCGGTCGTCTACCTGTACCCACTGCAATTGTATGCATCGGCGCTGGTCTTCGAACCCGACTCGTCGCTTATCAAACGCGCCCTGGTCGCCGACATCCCCTGCTGGCTCGATCTTGCCCCGAGGACGGAGGAAACCCCCGGGGATCCAGGTCAGTTCGTCGATGAGTCCTTGATCGCAGGCCACACAGGTCCCGTGCTCGCGCTGGCCTTCTCTCCCGACGGCCGGCTCGCGGCCTCGGGCTCGAGCGACCACACCGCCGCGATGTGGAACACGCAGACGGGCACGGTCAGACACAAGCTGCGCGACCACGCCACACGCATCTGCCACGTGGTGTTCTCACCCGATGGCCAGCTCCTGGCATCCGGCGCGGCGGACCATTCTGTCCGGCTGTGGGACACCCGCACGGGGCGCCTGCGGCATACCCTCATTTGCACGGGCAGACCGCGGGCCCCGCGCGACCCCTACGACGGCGGCATGATCCGTGTGGTGTTCTCGCCCGACGGACGGACTCTGGCTGTCGAGATCTGCGATGAACGGGTGTGGCTGTGGGACGTGGTGACGGGGTTCCTGCGGCTGACGGTCGACTGCCATGACGGTGAGAGCCGGGCCCTGGCCTTCTCGCCGGATGGCCGGCGGGTGACGTCGGGGTCGAAGGACCACTCGATCCAGATGTGGGACGTCGCGACGGGGGTTCTGCAGAAGACGCTGCAGGGTCACGAGATCTGCATCATCGACGTGGCGTTCTCGCGCGACGGGCGCCGCCTCGTCTCCGTGGGGGGCGACCTCACAGTGCGGCTGTGGGACACGGAGACCGGCGCGCTCCAGCGGACGTTGCGCGACTTTGTCAACCAGCCCCAGCCCCGAGCCGTCGGATTCTCCCCGGACGGGCGGCTGGTGGCGCTAGGAGGGGAGGACGGCTGCCTGTATATCTGGGATGCTGGCTCGGGGAAATTGCTACAAAAGGTGCCGTTGGGCCCGGTGGAAAATACCCTCTTGATTGGGGGGGCGTCCGGCTGCAGCTCCTACATCGAGACCGACGTCGGGTGTGTGGATATTCGACGCTGGTTGCCTGGGGATGCGTCGCCTTATCCCGAGGTGTATCGGCAGGATCTGTGGATAATGTACCAGGGGAGACGTGAGATGCGTCTGCCTGATAGGTACCGGCGTCCCCAGGCGTCGGCTTACCGCGATGGGATTCTAGCGTTGGGGTATGATTCGGGGAGGGTGATATTTCTTGGGTTTGGGAAAGAGTAGGCTCGCCTGGGATTAAGTTAAACTGTCTTCTGGTATGATATTTGTATTTGGAATAGTATTGATATTTTGGAATAATATCTTATTGTGTGACTAGAGCCTGGGAGTATAACAAGTCAATCATCTCCTCTTCTCCGTACACCAAACCGACTCTTTGATAGAGGTATGATGCACCTCCCCACAGTACCTATCACGTTAGCCTCAGCCTCAAACAGCATTCAAACCAACACCCACCACAAGAAAAAAGAAAAGAAAAGAGAGAGAAGAAAGAACGAAAGAACATACAAAAGATCCCCCGCCGACAATCCCCCAAAAGCAACTATCACGCGATCACCCCCAATTATCCCTAGAGTTCTGTGGCTTCGTGAGTAACATATCTACTACAGGTCTTGTATTGAACATTAGTCAAGACTATATTATACAATTCTTGAATACATGACCCTAAAAAGCCAACTTTATTATTTGGCTTCAATATAATTCCAGGATCATATTAGACATCTGATGAAGCTATATAGATGTAGATATATAGATAGACTAACCCCATCCGGTAAGGAGATTGATTCCCCAGGCTCACCCACTCAACCCACTCTTCAACTCAACATTCAACATCCACCTCAATCAACCTCATTCAATCATCCATCTAGTCTATAACCACACAATACCAATCCCCAAAGAGCAAAAGGAAAAAAAATCCGAAAGAGAAGAAAGAACAAGGGAAATGCCATCCATCCCCCAGATCTTCTCCTCCCTCCGCGACACCCCCCGCTGGACCCTCCACCGCACTCTCAAAAGCGCCAACCCGCAAGATATCCAGGGTTCACTTCGCGGGACGGCTTCTTTTACACCTTTGACCAGGAATAACAATATCAATGTCAATCACACCAATAACGACAACAACAAAAATGATAATAACCAAGACATCCTCTACTCCGAAGAAGGCAGCGTCCCGACGGGCCCCCTAGCCGGTCTCCGCTTCAGCAAGAAGTACATCTGGCGGTTTACCTCAACTCCTGCGCCTAATGGTAGCAGCACCAGTACGGAACCAACTGAAGGAGTGAGCGTCTGGTTCGTTAAGCCTTCCTCTACCTCATCCTCCTCCACACCCCCAGGGAACACGGACACCCAGAAAGAAAACGTCGAAGCAGACTACCTCTTCCACGAATTCGAAGTCCTGGATGCGAAGGCTTTATCATCTGCTATCTTGGATGATGATACGTTCGTGACGCCGCCTGTGCCCCCTGCGGACAATCAGAACACAGATAATACGACAACTGTCGTGGCGCGCGGAAATCACCTCTGTATCAACGATATGTATCGCACGGCGTATGCGTTCCGCGTGGGGCGCGACTCTGGCGATGTGCTCAGCTGGGCGAGTCGGCATGTTGTGCGGGGGCCGAAGAAGGATCAGGATATTGTGAATTATTATACGCGGGAGATGGCCTAGTTTGGATATCATATCTGTATATACTATATATATCTTTGTGTATATGTATACGTGTCATTCATATTGTAAGGTTGATAACTACAGAGTGTATATAAAATCCGGCCGCATATCGCCCAACATGCGGATCTCGGTCTCGTCCAGCCCCTCCACCCAGTGATCGCGCTCTCCACGACGACGCTTGGCGTTCTCCCGCCGCAGCAGGAAATACTGCAGGATGGACCCGCCGAACAGGAAGAGAACCAGGTAGGCGAGCACGGTGCCGTGACCGGGGTAAAAGTGGGGCTTGTCGGGCCCGCGGTAGATGTTGGACGAGACGATTCCGTTGAGGTTGCCCCAGCCGATGA
Source organism: Aspergillus campestris IBT 28561 (assembly GCF_002847485.1). Classification (NCBI taxonomy): domain Eukaryota; kingdom Fungi; phylum Ascomycota; class Eurotiomycetes; order Eurotiales; family Aspergillaceae; genus Aspergillus; species Aspergillus campestris. The sequence goes on along the minus strand of NW_020194340.1, from coordinate 277,170 downwards.
CGAAGCCGATGGTGACACCGCGTTTGTAGACGCCTGTTCTGATTAGCATGTGCGTGTGAGAACGCTTTGGGAAGGGAGGAAATACCTTCGGTGTTGTTACTCGCCCAGGAGATCGTGTTTGCCACGCAAGGGTAGATGCCCATCGCACCTAGGAATGTCCCTGCGTAGCGCGCGCCCGGGGACTCCGCGCCGAGGAGCAGCGCGAATCCCACGATCGCCAGGATGGAGATGAAGATGTTGCAGAGGCCGCGCTGGCGCGTCTTATCGGCGACGAAGCCGATCGCGACCGTCACGACGGCGGCGGCCGCGTAGGGAGGCACGCTCATGAGCTGCGCCTCGAATGAGCTGTAGCCCAGTTGCGCGATGATGGTCGGCACGAACAGCGAGAAGGCGTACAGGCAGCCGTCGGCGCCCATGTAGATGATCGCCCCCGTGTACGTCTTCCAGTCCTTGAGACTGGCCCAGAAGTAGGCCATCTTGAACTGCTCGTGCTCGGCGCTCGCCTGCTGGTCTTCGGCGAGACGGCGCAGGACCCGCTTGCGGTCGGCGTCGGATAGGAACTTGGCTTCGTCGGGGAAGTCGTATACCATCCAGAAGGAGGCGATGCCGACCACGATGGTGGCTAGGCCTTCGATGATGAAGATCCACGACCAGCCGGCCTTGCCGCCGATGCCGTCCATCTTGGCGATGGCTGCCGCGAGGAGGCCGCCGAAGGAGCCGGCTAGTGCTGCGGCCGAGAAGAAGATGGCCATGCGCACGCCGAACTCGGACCGTTTGTACCAGCAGGACAGGAAGTATCCAATACCGGGGAAGAGGCCGGCTTCGGTCAGGCCGAGGAACCAGCGCACCTATCGTTCATTAGCCGTGGGAGTATAATGGAAGGTTGAGTCGACGTACCGTCATGAGCCCGCCGTAGTTATGCACGAGACCCATGCACGCCATGCTGATGCCCTGTAGAGCGTTAGCAGACACTCTCCAAACCGTGTTCATGCACATACCCATAGCACCATGATGATCGGGATAAAGACGCTCGGCCGCATCCGCTTCAGCAAGACATTGGTCAAGGGCTCGAAGACGGAGTACGAGACGAAGAAGATAGTCAACGCATTATTGTACTGGTTGTCTGACATGTTGAGGTCCTCCTGCAAGTTCGCCAGCTTCGCATTTCCGATGTTCGTTCTGCCCAGTAATCAGCATCTGTCTGCCACATTGTATCCCAAGACATCATACCGATCGAGGAACGAAATCAGATAGAGGAGACTGAGCCAAGGGACGAGTTTCATGTCGAGCTTCCATAGCAAGGCGCGGTCCTATCCAGGGCCGTTAGCATCCAGCCACCACAGCAACGGATCACAACGTACGATCTTGGCGCGCTCCTCCGCACTCAATCCCGCATCGGGGTCCTCAAACTGGTCGAGCTTGGATTTGGCGGGATACTCGTACGAGGTGGAACATCTCTCGACGTCGTTGGGGGACTCTTCCACGTGTGCGGGTTTCTCATCTAGGGAGCCCATGTTGGCGAGATTGGCTTCCTGAACACAATCAATCACCAAACAATGCAACAAATTTGGCAAAAAAAATGGAGAGACGAAATAAATCCTATCACTGCCAGCAGGAGGAATTGCGCAAGGGAGGAAAAAATCCTAGGGAGATGGGGGGTCATCGGAGTTTTAAAACCCAGCCCTGAACTGGAGGATCCAGACCGCAAGAGGGATCATCATCCATGCAGGGCCTCGTCTTCGACTATCGAGTAATGACCAATTGTGACACCTAACCATGCTAGGTAATTGGTGAGCAGTCAGCAATAAACCTGTCAAATCTCCAGAAACAAACAGAAAGGGACAGAGAGAAGAGTGTGGAGCAGCCAAGAAATCACACCCCACGGGGATAAAAACCCCCCAAGAGCCGAATCTAAGCCTAACTCTATTAACTCTTAACCTCCTTAAGGTCTGACACTCTTGTCCCTTCCCCACATGGTCCATTCTCGCCTCCCCCGCTTCTTGGCCTTCGCTTGGCCTTCGCTTAGGGTCTGCGTTGGATGAGGAGCTCGTCTGCTTGCTCCACTGTCTGCGACGAGTGGTGTCATTTTGCGATATCGCCTTTTGAATCCTGCGGCTTTAGCTCTGTGGAGCCCCTGCATGAGTCGGCCGAGATGGCGATAATTATGCAGCTAGGGAGGAAAAAGCCTCATTTGGAGAGTTTAGCGCGAGATCATCGGGCTCTCCTCGTGGGGTCTGGGGTCTGCGGCGACGTCAACGCGGTCGGTTGGGGGCGGAGGCCTCGGTAGAGAATGCCACTACGGTGGTAGTCTAAAATATACGAGCGAAACACTGGACGGAGATTGAAAAGACTACTCCACTGATTCATTTATCTAGCTTAGATACCGCGCTTCTCCTTCTGAATTCAGGCTAAGTCCTTTGCTGCTCCGTTCGTCCGTAGCGATCGGACAGGAAAGTCCTGCCTGTTGCGCCTCGTAAGCAGAACGGCCCGATGGAATCGGCTCGATTTACGGTCCAGAACCCTCCGGCAAACTCCCATTGGCAAGGTCAGAGGACGTAAAAGCCACAGAGGCGGTCTCAAGCTGCCAGTGCTTCAGAAATTCAAACTGGCAGTCCATGAATCGGGGATGCGTGCGCAAGTCGCTGTACGCCTGAACGCACCCTTTAATCGATCTAAAACGGATGTGGACCTCGTCCGCGCCAATCACCTCTGCGATGTTCTCGACCAACAGATAGTAGTAATCAAGGCTGAGATAGTGTCTCACCATCCTCTTTACGGCTGGATGGGTGCCCGAGACGCGCACGGTGCGGGTGTAGCCCATCTTGTCGACAAGACGTTGATGGAGAACGGACAGCGGCGAGGTGGGGGTAGACACCGGGACTACCTTGGCACGCACCGGCCCCAGAGGAAGCCCGTCTTTGAAGGTACACGCGAACTTCTCCGCATCGCTCTGCTGCAGAAAGATCACTAGGGCTGACTGGAACCCCGTGATCGGCACGGTGTCGAGTAGGAAAGCCGAATCGGTCTCTCCGCCCAGAAGAGGGAGGATTTCTTCCATACTAATAGCCACGGGGAGTTTCTCAATGACGACACAGCGATAGGCATCTTTCGTCCCGGGTTCGGGTTCGTAGCGCCCGGGAGCCGTGAGAGGCCTGACAGATGTTCTGTCGGCGAACGGCAAGCTATTTTCCATGACCCAGTTGATCTTCCCATCCCAGGGAACAGTGGTGCCGGGGGCAGCAGTGTTCGGCTGAACTTTGGTGTTATTGTTAGAGTGATCATTCGAAAGCTAACGCAACCAGACATCTGTTAGAAAACTAGGGCTACAACGCCGGATAGAATAGGACAAACAGAGAAACCCACCTCAGGCTGCAGGACAGGAATGTCCAGAACCTCCAAAGTATCACCCAGCAATTCCATCGATATGTCCGAGTCATCATGAGTCGGAGGAGGTTTTTCGCTGGAGGCTTGGGGCTCCATGGCAGGGAAATCAATGACATCTCCCCAGTCATCGAGCAGCACCCAGTCAGACTGGGGATTCGCCATGACACCGTCAATATCGTGCTCGTTGTCAGGACTGGCACCGTCGTGTCTATCCTGGAGACGCTGGGCGCGTCTTTCGGCGCGACGACGGCGTTCCTCGTCTCTCAGGCGACGGAGCTCATTCAAGTACTCGCGGTAGAGGATTGGGCCGTTGAGAATAATTTGACGGATCCCGTAGTTGTGATAAAACGCAAAGTAAATACACAGAAATATCAGCACAGGCACGATCACCGGCTGGACCCGAGTGGTTCTGACCGAAGCCTCAACCACCAGGACTTCAGCTTCACCTTCCATATTAGGAAATCATGCAGTTACGTGATGGAAGCGATGGCAGAAACGATGCGGTGAGAAGAGGAAGGCGGTGAGGAAGAGGAGGTGAGAGATGAGGGCTATTTATACCTGAGGGCTGCCTGGGGCTGCCTGGGGCAGACGCCTGTTTTGGGCAGGTCACGTCGCTGGTCGTGGTCAGTGAATACTCGGGCTAGGGACTACAGACTGTCACTGCTTTTGAGCAGGTTGTGAATGGCGTAGTGACAGCAGTCCTAGACTGATCTAACAGGCACCCAATCACCATGCAAGAGTCAACATTGAGAGTACTGCTGGAGGTGAAAGGAATCATATCAAAGACCGGACAAACAGAGAGGTGAAGCCGCTGGTGGCAGATCGTAGTATAATGTCACCTTCACATAGTAATTGAGCTCAATCTTACTGCTAACTGAGGATTACCTGACCTGACAAGTGACAGACCAAACCATACATCCAGAGCAACCTGGAGAAGAGGCAAAATTCAGTCATGCAGCATAATATCATATGATGTATTCTACCAATGAACAAACTGAGATAGATGGCTAAATCGCTCGAAACAAACCCATACCACACCCCCTAATTGACCGTGATGCTCACAATCTTGATATCCACCTCGGGCTTCTCCCGGTCCTTGAGCGTCCGGGCATTCTCGATCTTATGCACCACGTCGAGGCCTTGCACCGCCCGCCCGAAAATCGTGTGCTTGCCGTCCAGCCACGGCGTCTTCTCCGTTGTGATAAAGAACTGGCTGCCGTTGGTGTTGGGCCCTGCGTTAGCCATCGACAGCGTGTAAGGCTTGTCGTGCTTCAGCGTGGAAAACTCGTCCGGGAACTCCCCGCCCCAGATCGACTCGCCGCCGGTACCGTCGCCCAGCGGATCACCGCCCTGGATCATGAACTTGCGGATCACCCGGTGGAAGATGGTGTTGTTGTAGTAGCCGTGGCGCGCGTGCGTCACGAAATTCTCCACGGCCTTGGGTGCCGCGGACGGGAAGAGGCGGAGGTGGATGTCTCCCATGGTCGTGTGCAGGATGGCCGACGTTCCGGTCTCCTTGGCCTTTTGGGTGGCCGTCTCACCGCCTGAAGCAGCCTGTGTCGGCCGCTCGTTCTGCACATCTCGCGAGGACTTGGAGATCTCCGTTTCATTGTTGAAGATATAGAACCGTACCTTGCCGAACCCGGTGCTCACCAGGAAGGGGTCGCGCTCCTCGGCCTCCTGCAGGAGCGGGTTGGCGCTGGCGGCCATCGAGACCGTCATGAACCCCTTCTTCTGCGGCTGACCTTGATACACGGCAAGGTTCAGCCCGCGGAATGGCTCGTCCCGCGCGTACACACGCACTACGCGGTTGGTGTAGGTGTTGATGCACTTGATGCCGTAGAGCGACCCGTACATGATGAAATGGCCCGATTCGTCAAACAGCACGTTGATCCGCGGCTGCGTGACAGGGTTCTCCAGTTCCCGTTCCACGGCCAATCGCCGCCCGAACTCAACTTCGTCCAGTGGGTAGATAGCTGTGCCGGCCTGCTGCATGTCCGTGATGGTGGATAGCGACTCGTCGTATTTGCGGTACAATTTCCCCGTCGCAAAGTCAAACACGCGCACCTGGCGGTCGGGGAAGGAAACAGTGGCGAACTGCTCACCTGACGGCGAAACCGTGAGGGATGCCGGAGTCGACTTGGCCTTTTTGAACTCGAAAAGATTGGTGGACGACTTTAATTCGAACACGTTGTCGGGCTTTTCAAACGAACCATCCGATGCGCGCCAGTATTCGATCATGCCCGACTCGTCCGCGGAGATCGCACAGTCATAGGCGTCGTTGAAAGCGATTGCAGCTACTGGTGTCCGGTGGATGCTCTTCACTGTATGTAAAGGACTGTGGTTCTCCCCCCGACCGTCATAGACTCGGATTGTGCTCGTCTCATCGTCGGTGACCGCGACCAACGGTAAGGATGCGCCCCGAGGGTGGACCCAGCAGACATATCGCGGCACGAAATCGAGAGGAATCATAGCCAAAAGATCTTCTACTGTCAGCAATGAACTTCCGAAAGGGCAATGAGCACATACCGAACGTAATCACGTCGAATATCTTAATTGTCTTGTCCGTGCCGGTTGTCGCAAAACTCCTCCCGTCTGCGCTGACGCTGACCCCTTTCACTTCCCCAGTGTGCGCCCGGAATTCCTTGACGAACTCCAACCCTTCTGACGTCTTCTTCCAAAACTTGACCACACCGTCGATAGAGGACGTAATCAGAAAGTCCGTGTGCGGCGTTACCGTCACATAGCACAGTTGGTCCTTGTGCATGAGCGACTTGGAGTAGCGCGCCGACGCCGGCAGTGCTTTGACGTATACATTCTCGAAAGGCAGCTTGCGTCGTTTCTTCTTGGGCGCATCGGCGGAGGGCAATGCTGGACCGAAATCATCGTCCGACGAGTCGTCATCTAGATTCCTATCAGTTAGTAACCGCAATGCTTCTTGGGTGGGTGGGCCATGGATGCCGAGAGAAGATACACACCATTGTCTTCAGCCCCATCCACTGCCGCATGAGGGCGCTTGTGGGAAAGGGGTTGCGATCTCTCCTCTTCTGCAGCCATTCTGGTTCAATTGAGTGTAATCCTATACCGTAGAATGAATCCGTACCCACCAAGAACCTGGGCCGTCGAGAAGAATCCATGAAGCTGGAAGAGGATCAACCCAGAGCAGAAACGGCAGGCGGTGAGCAGCTCCCCTGCGTGGGCCACCATCGCGAACTTTTCTGTCCCGCAGCGGTGGCCGATGCTATCAAACCGTATTATCGTTACTCTGCCCGACCTCCGCCCCTCCCCCCTCTTCCATCATCTATCCTCCTTTTTTTTGAGCTGTCCGTCCACCATTTCGACGGTAGTTCATTTTACTTAATATTCATTCATCATGGTCAGTCGTTTGCTGACGGTTTTGCCTTTTTTCTTCCCGTACTAATCCCCCAATAGGCGTCTTTCGGCAATCCGACCCAGATCTTCGCGGACGATGTTATCGAGGAGAAAGGCGAGAACGCACGTCTCTCTGCCTTCGTGGGAGCCATTGCGGTTGGAGATTTGGTGAAGAGCACATTGGGCCCCAAGGGCATGGACAAGATTTTGCAGTCAGCGTATGTGTGATGCATTCTGACTGCGGGGCTGGCCGTGGATTGACACTGACATTGGGATTTTTTTTTCTTTACTAGATCGACCGGTGAAATCCTCGTGACGAACGACGGTGCGACGATCTTGAAGGCGATTGCTCTTGATAACGCCGCCGCCAAGGTGCTGGTGAACATTTCCAAGGTTCAGGATGATGAAGTCGGTGACGGAACGACGTCGGTGACCGTTCTGGCGGCGGAGCTGCTGCGGGAGGCCGAGAAACTGGTGAACCGCAAGATCCATCCCCAGACCATCATCGACGGCTACCGCATAGCCAGCAAGGCCGCCCTGGAGGCCCTGGACAAGATCGCGGTCGACCGCAGCTCGGATCAGGAGTGGTTCCGGAGAGACCTCCACTCCATCGCCCGCACCACCCTCAGCTCCAAGGTCCTGGCGCAGGATCGTGAGCACTTCGCCACTCTCGCCTGTGATGCCGTCCTCCGTCTTCGCGGATCCACCGACCTGAGTCAGATCCAGATCATCAAGAAGGCTGGTGGAAAGCTTAGCGACTCCTACCTGGACGAGGGTTTCATTCTGGACAAGAAGATCGGTGTCAACCAGCCCAAGCGCCTGGAGAACGCCAAGATCCTGGTCGCCAACACGGCCATGGACACCGACAAGGTGAAGATCTTCGGTGCCCGCGTCAAGGTCGAGTCGACGGGCAAGCTGGCCGAGCTGGAGAAGGCGGAGCGCGAGAAGATGAAGGCCAAGGTTGATCGCATCAAGTCCCACGGCATCAACTGCTTCGTCAACCGACAGCTGATCTACAACTGGCCCGAGCAGCTGTTCACCGAGGCCGGCATCATGTCCATCGAGCACGCCGACTTCGACGGCATCGAGCGTCTGGCCCTGGTGACGGGTGGTGAGATCGCCTCGACTTTCGATGACCCGGAGCAGGTCAAGCTGGGTTCGTGCGATGTGATTGAGGAGGTGATCATCGGTGAAGATACTCTGATTAAGTTCTCCGGTGTTGCCGCCGGTCAGGCATGCACCATCGTGCTGCGTGGTGCCACGGAGCAGCTGCTCGACGAGGCGGAGCGCTCGCTGCACGACGCCCTGGCCGTCATCTCGCAGACGGTCAAGGAGCCCCGCGTCACCCTGGGCGGTGGCTGCGGAGAGATGAACATGTCCAAGGCCGTCGAGCAGGCCGCTCAGAACACCACCGGCAAGAAGCAGATGGCCGTCGATTCCTTCGCGTACGCCCTGAAGCAGCTGCCGACCATTCTGGCCGATAACGCCGGTCTGGACTCCAGCGACCTGGTGACCCGACTCCGACAGGCGATCAACAGCGGCATGACGAACTCCGGGTTGGACCTGGCCACTCCCGGTGGTGGCATCGCCGACATGCGGGAGCTGGGCGTGGTGGAAAGCTACAAGCTGAAGAAGGCTGTGGTGTCCTCTGCCTCGGAAGCTGCAGAGGTATGTTATTATTTGTTCCCTCCATCCCCTTTTCGACTCAATGCTAATCTATATATCAGCTGCTTCTCCGTGTGGACAACATCATCCGTTCCGCTCCCCGCCGACGTGATCGCATGTAAGGTGTTGATTGCGATTGGACTGGTGGCAGTTGAGAATATTAGGTGGATATGGGCGACGTGCTCCTGGAGCGTAATAACCGTGATAGATCCATGATATGATACATTAAAAGCATCTGATGATTCTGTGTCCTGGTGAACAAAACATTCCAACAAATTAGCCTGTACATCTGCCAATCCCTCGATTGATACACTTGATATCTACACTGCACACCATTTAGTTGTCCTCTAAAACCATGCATGCCCATTCTGGTCTTGTAGCAATGGAACACAACCGTAGCCTGCACGTGAAGCGTCACCTGACTATACAGCAACACCTGATCATCACGACACCTCCATTACCATCATCAACTCCGTAGATTCATCGTCTTCATCAATTCCTCTAATGCAGAAGCCACTGGAGATAGCACCCAATTCCATGAGGTCAAGGTTACATATGACTACCAAATGAGATTTACAGGAATGCATCACAGCGAAATACTAACATTCTTTGCAAATTGATCGCCGCATAAGCTCATTGCTAATAAGGCCAGATCGACGTCATCAACTTCGCATCCAATATTGTTCTGGACGGCGGTATAATCTCGCCTTATATATATTGCGTACAATGGCCGTGTGGGGAACAAAGATAATGTCAACGACGCCAACCACAATGACAAGTTACTCGTCCACGGTTCACCATCCACCTACGGTGTAATCAACCCAGAACCCCCTAAAGATCACTGAGAGTGTATAGGGGTATCGTCCAATCAACCTCCAACGAGAGTTCCGGATACATCCAGAGTCCCACTGAACCGACTGATTCCTGACTAATATCCATACATAATCTCCCATCCATCAGATCTTTAAATCCTGCAACACCCGTCGACATGAAGTCAATACCAAGCAATTTCGCCAAGGAGCTTCGGAGGTGTTCTCATCCTGGGGCCTTGGCCATAGCTTAATCCTGAGCGAAGAGGGGGCGAGAAAAATACCGCTGGATATGATTGGGACGCAGATGATGTCAGTGATGTTCAGGGGATCATTTCGCTCTACATGTTGGCGCAGCGTGTGGAGTGGGGCCTTTCTTCTCCCGCGTGTTGCAGATCGGAATACTCGACCAGTGACGATGTCTCTTGCCAACCGCATTGCGCGTTCCTGGGGACGAACCAAAGAAGAGGGGTTTTTCTCGCGCTCGTCTCGAATTATTGCCGTTGGAGATGGGATTGTGGTTCTGGTTGGGGTGGAGAGGACCCTGGATTTCTGTCCTTTTCGTTCAATTTGTTCTTAGTAGAGTATGGTTCTTTGTGAAAGTTGTGGTCATGTAGTACTGATGGGATGGTTTCGGATTCGATATTTGATTGTAGGACTGGTGGACAGACAGGGGTGATTCTGATGCCGAGGATGAACTGCGATCTCAGATAGAAACACCGTGCTAAGGAGGAACATCAGGAGCGAATTGGGAAGCGCAGCCATGGGATCCTACCTATGCCCACACATCATTACCTTGTCGGACGATGGTTCCATTTCCCCCTCTTGGTCTTATTCGTGATCTATTCTTCCGTCGCTGTGGACTCTTCCCTTTTCTTCCTTTCTTTCCCTCTACCCCATCTCTCCCATCCTCCCACTGTATAGCTACGCCCGACTCTTTCTCTCTTTGTGTCTGGCGCTCTCTGCGACTTTCGTTTCCATGATCTATCCTGTATTCTTTTAAGATGATCCTCCCGCAGTGGTTATGGGCAGTATGCCTGACCGTCTTCGTGGCGGGTCGGGGAGCGTTGGGCCTTGAGCTCAAGGCCGATGATGAAGGTATGAAATTTCGCCGTCGCAGGTGACGCGAAGCTGTACTCACAGTCGTCACGCCCATAGACTCGATCAAAGAAGCCGCCGCGACGACGGCCTACAATATGATGAGCCAATATAGCGGAAACGAGACCGGCCAGGTTCCCGGAAAGCTCGGCGGCACGTGGTGGGAAGGTGGCGCCATGTTCATGACCCTGATCCAATACTGGTACTGGACCGGCGATGACTCGTACAACGGGCCCGTCTCGCAGGGCATGTACTGGCAGAAGGGAAACGACGATTACTTCCCCTCCAACTACAGCAACTACCTGGGGAATGACGATCAGGTCTTCTGGGGCCTGGCTGCCATGACCGCCGCGGAGCTGAACTACCCGGAGGACGAGGGCGAGTCGTCCTGGCTGTCCCTGGCGCAGGGTGTGTTCAACACCCAGGTGCCGCGGTGGGATACCACCACCTGCGGCGGTGGCTTGCGCTGGCAGATCTACCCCTACCAGGAGGGATACGGCACCAAGAACTCGGTCTCCAACGGCGGCCTGTTCCAGCTGGCCTCGCGGCTGGCCCGGTACACCAACAACGAGACGTACTCGGAGTGGGCCGACAAGATTTGGGATTGGAGCTCGCAAAGCCCGCTGGTGCAGCCGGACCGCTGGTTCGTCGCCGATACCACCGATCTGGACACGAATTGCAAGAACGCCGGCAACCTTCAGTGGACCTACAACTACGGCATGTACCTCAACGGGGCTGCATACATGTACAACTTGGTATGTTCATTAGCTATACCATCCGGCAGCTCTCCGCGCAGAAAAGTGGCAGCTAACACCTGATGATTATAGACCGATGGCGACGATAAGTGGAAGCATCGCGTGGACGGGCTGCTCAAGTCCGTGGAAAAGACTTTCTTCCCCAAGAAGCATGGAAGCAATGTCCTCTCCGAGGTCGCGTGCGAGCCCAACATGATGTGCGATCGAAACCAAGACTGCTTTAAGGGGTTCTTAGCCGCCTGGCTCACCTTCATGACCACCATCGCGCCCTACACCAGCGACCGGATCATCCCCAAGATCCAAGCCTCCGCCGAAGCAGCCGCCAAGCAGTGCTCAGGCGGCAAATCCGGCAGCGCCTGCGGTCGGCGATGGTACCAACCCAAGTGGGATGGGTCAACGTCGCTGGAGTCGGACATGAGCGCCTTGAGTATCATGTCGTCGGCGATGATCGCGCACAGGAAGACCGGCGACGGAGGCAAGGGTGGCAACGGCCCTTTCACCTCGGACTCGGGGGGTAAGAGTAAGGGAAACCCACACGCTGGCACCGGCAGCACCGACGATGGCTCGGACGACAAGCTGGAGCCGATCACAACGGGCGATAAAGCCGGGGCGGGGATACTGACTGCCGTGTTTGCGGGCGGATGGGTCGGAGCGACAGCTTGGTTGCTGTACGGGCTATGAAAGCTGTCTATCGTTTGCAGAAGTGTTATCGTTGGCGCCGGACGCCTCGATTGTTACCCATTGAAGGCGCTGTCTGACCGTTGTCTGTCTTTCTTTCTTTTTTTCTTTCGTTCCTTTCTTTTCTTTTTTTTTTTCCCTCTCTTGGTCTCATTTTTTTCTTTTCCATGGCCTTGTTGGTCCGGTTCGGTTCCCTGCATTGGGACGATGTTGTACTACTACATTTGTGACGGCGTTTGGATGATACCTGGTTTCAATGCACTGATGGGTTTTGACGTGCGTAAAACATCTCACATGTCTCTTCGCAATAGGCGTCTTTGACCGTTTGTATCCTTGTGTTGCATGACACGGAGCTGTATCTGTCAACTGCCTGTTCCACTGGGGCTTTATTCAACGAAGTGGAAAGCCATGATGATGGTGATTCTTCTAAGCTATTCTTCAAGTAGGCCTGGTTATGTATCAGGACTATTCATCAGGCGAATTATCGATATCATCTTATACTCCATATTGTGTCATATCTTTATACATTTTATGCATGGTTATCTCAAGGCGGTGAGACGCGTCGATGCCGCGTTCCGCCCAGCCACCAATCAACGAGCGGTATTCTGCTGGGGCATTTTCAATTTCTTGCTCTGTCACTTTTTCAAGCTTCTTTCCTTCGAGCCTGGCGAGTGATTGTCTCGGTCCTCAACTCTTTCATTCTCCCCGCATTCTCGCTTCTGTTTCGTATTCTACCTTTTCTTGAACCTGGCTGTTCTCTCTACTGCGTTTCGTCTGCAAGGCGTGTCGCTTGGGTCTACGATTCCATGATGATATCCGCGGCTTCACCGGACCTACCTCTGTACTCATAATTTTACATAATTGCACTTGTGGCTGAACGTCCTCTACTATCACTTACTCAGTATGGTCTTCCTGCGGCTGACCGTCAAGGTCTATCCGCGCGAGCAGACCCAATCCTCCGGTTCGTTCTTCCGGCACTTGATTGGAGAGCGCGACAACAATGATTCCGCGGCCAACGGCGCGGCCAAGAAGCCGGCTAGCTTTTTGCTGGTGTTGCCGGATCCAGAGGAGATTACCCTTGGAGGGTTGGCGGGGAGGATCCAGGAAAAATGGAGAAAGCTACGGCCGGAAGCTGAGTGAGTCTCTGCCCCGAGTCAGCCCGCGCGCCGTTTGAATACACTCGAAGGGATAGCTGTGATGTCTACGCGGGCGTGACTGCTTGCTTGACGGGATGATGGGCTAATGGTGAGGGCTAGACCGTTAGAAATAAAGAAGCTTCTCGACGACGACCACGATTCCGAAGACCTTGACCCCGACCTCACCGTCGCGGACGTATTTGTCGACCATGGGAAGGGCGCAGCGGACAAGCTGGATCAGCGTCGCACTGTCCGCGTTATCCAGAGGCCCGCTTCTCAGGCGCCCGTCCGATTCCCATCCGTGTCGCTGGACTGGGACGCCGCGGCGCAGGATTATGAACGCCAAGCGCAGGTCAAGCAGGAGACAATGGCGAAGATGATGAATCTGAAGACCATCCACGAAGACCCAGACCTTGAGTCTGGCAGTGCGATCGACGGACGGATCTCAGACGATGACGCCCGTGAGGTCCCGATGTCGTCTGTGGAGAGAGAGGACGCCCCGAGGTCTCTTCCTCGCTGGGGTACTCAATCTAGTGCTCCCGGAGACAACCAGGGGCGAACGGTTGCGCCTACACCGGAGCGTCATCGTATGGAGAGCCAGGAACTCGGCGACTGGCCCCGGCCTTCGCCCACGGCGACGCGCGGTGCCCCGCGCCCTGGGTCGACAGGTGTTGCACCGCAGCGGTCGGAGCATGCGAGAAAGTCTACTGACAAACATGCTAAGTTGGATTTAAAGTCGCAGTCGCAGCAGACCGCGAATGGCTCAGTATCGCCGTTAACTACGCGCAAATCGGCCTCTCAACCGCTGCCGAAACTCACGGACCCCCTGGACACTGCGGCTGCGGAGAGTGATGACGAGGATGAAGAGGGCAGCGAGGAAGATGGCAGTGGGGAAGAGGTCAGTGAGGAGGAGGGTAGTGAAGAAGGTAGTGAGGAAGAAAGTGAGGAAGAAGGAAGTGGCGCAGAAGAAAGCGAAACGGAGTCCCAGGAAGATGTCCCTATGACCGATGCACCCCAGACGAACAACGATACACCCGCGAAAGCCAGTGCCACCCGCACTCCCCATGCCGAACCCACGGCGGATACGAGCACTCCGCAGCGCGGCGCAGAGTCGCGCAAGCGGAAGAAGAGTGACGAAAGCCTTCCCCCCAACAAGGAGCGTCGATTGGAGCCAACCTCCATCCCCACATCGGGTAAGTTCAAGGACACCAGCAAGGAGACCCCCCGCCCATGGGCAAACACTCCAGTTATTACCCCCTCTCCGTCCCGGAGAAAAGAACGCATCCCATCCTTTTCGGGCTTGTGCCGGCGCTTGAACTTCTCAGAGCAGCGGCCGGAGCCCGGAAAAGGTCTTGGTTTGGGAATCACAAGGACCCCACCCCGCATGAAGCCCATATTTTCCCGTCCGTTCCTTCAGTCTTTAGGGCATGACATTAATCAATATACGACAGAGCCCCATATTCATGCGACCCCGAACGGAGCCCTTAGCCCGGAAACCCCCAGGGCACCACATTCGGCGCTGCGCAAAGAGGCCCATCGAGCGCCCGAACGCCGATCCGTGTCATTCGCAGAGGGCGAGGACATTATTGCCGCTTCGGCGCCGAAGTCAACGCCCCTGTCGTCTCAACAACCCGATTCTGTAAAATCCTCGAACGGCGACCGCAAGGAGCCAGAGGATAGTCGGGATGACACTGCCGCGGCCAAGAACGGAGCGCCCCCATCCCAATCAGACGCCGAACACCAACCCGAAAATAAAGACGAGCCTACGAATCCCGACAGAGAGAAGAGGTTGCAGGAGCTGGCTGGAATTGATACTCAAGTGGACCGGGCTACAAAACGACATCTTGGGAACGTGGTTAAAATACTAAAGAAACTGCGGGCAGCACTGAATGTTTCAATTAACAATGAATATTCAAACCGGCTCAGGAACAAGACCCGGTTCGAAACGTCCATGAAAAACATCAACAGTCTGCGGGCAGAACTGGCGGCGGCGATTCCAAGTGGCGTGGATCTGGACGAATCAGGCCCAGAGGACTCGGCCCCTAAGAAACCAGCCTCGAAGAGGTCATCTTCCAAGGGTTCGGATTCCAAGAACTCATCAGCTAGGTCCCGGCGCCGGTCCCCTGGCCCATTTGCGGACGAAAGCTCTGAAGGGGAATGGAACCCGATTCCCAAGCAGCCCATCTGGGCGGCTGTTAACAACACGGAGAGCCGGTATGCGGCGGCGGCTCGTCGCGCGGCCAGCAATTCGGCCACGAGCACTCCCCGGTCCCAGTCAGAATCCCAGTCTCAGCTAGAACCCCAGTCGCAGAAGTCTCAGGGACAGCCTGAGGCACCGACGTCCGCACCGACCTCTGCCCAAGGTCCCACGAGGAAGATCCGTCAGTCAACAGGTACCACGCGGTCTCAGGGCTCTGACGATGAGTTTGAGCTGCGGCCCACCCAGTCACCCCACCGCCCGGGAGCGCCCCGGCCGAATGGTAGTCAGTCCCAGGGACGGGGACAGAAGTCTTCACGCGATCTGCTGAACCTTTTCTCCGACGACGAGCACCAGGAGGAGGGTCAACCGGCGCAAGAACCTGAAGAAAACCCGACTCCCACCCCGGCCAAGAATCAAAGCCAAACCCAGAGCCAGAACCAAAAACAGAACCAAGAAACGCAACACGACGAGGAATCGACCGACTCAGCGTCGGAAACCGAGTCGGAATCCGAATCTGAAGCCGACAGCGAGTCCGAAGAAGAAGAAGAAGAAGAAGAAGAAGTAGCAGCACCCCCTCCGAGCAAACCCGACCCGCCCCGCCGGGCGAGCGCGCCCTCGCAGCCCCCCTCGTCGCAGCCCGCGGGGTCGCAGACAGCAAGACAGTCACAGCCCAACCGACTCTCCCTGAAGAGTCTGATCCGCGACCAGAAGAACGAGCAGCAAGCGCGGACGCAGTCGCAAGCGGCGCAGCGGACGGAGCGGAAGAATATCTTCTCGGGTCCGTCGGACAGCGAGAGCGAGGACGAAAGCGAGAGCGAGAGTGAGAGCGACAGCGACAGCGACAGCGACAGCTCCAACGACGGAGGAGATATTATGTCGAGCGGGCATGTATCCAAGCTGCGGCAGGCGCGCAAGAGGAATTGATTTGGGCTGTTTGCATGAATGAAGGTCTGGATACTGCATGAATGATGGGATCTTGATATGGTGATTGGATGTCTGTATTGATGTTCTATCCTTACGTACCTATAACTAGAATCAAAACATGGTCTACCATTCCACACCATCCATCTATCTATACACATTCATTCAGTGATCTTCTCCCCCATCCATACACCCCTCAGGCGGCGCCCCGACCTCCACATTCCACCCAAACGGATCCTCCACCGTCCCCGCCTGAATACCCTTCAACGCATTCAACAACTTCACACAAACCTCACCCCCCTCACCCTCCCCCCCACACTCAAACTCCCACTTATCCCCTCTCTCCCTCGCCGTAATACTCCTCACAGGAACCAACGCCGCAGCCGTGCCTGCAGCAAACACCTCCTTAAACAGCGCAATCTCTTCATACGGCACGCGCCTCTTCTCAACCCGGTACCCGAACAATTTCTCCCCAATCTCACACACACTCGCCGCCGTCACGGACTCGATAACACTAGTACTATCGGGCCGCACAAGCGTCACCTTCCCATCACCATCTTTCAGCACGCCCACAAACGCACTCGTCGAAAACTCCTCCACGTCGCCTCGAGTCGCACTATCCAAATGCAGCGTGATGCCGAACCCCTCCGCGCCCGCCCGCCCACTATGTCTCAGCACAGGCGCATAGTTGCCCCCCACCTTGGCGCTCCCTGTCCCGCGCGGCGCAGCCCGGTCGAAGTCCTCCACGATGAGGGCATCTACGGCCTTCGCGCCATGGTAAACACCCGTGGGGGTGACGAACACGGCGAAGGTGTACTCTTCCGGCGGGGAGAGGCCCAGCTGGGCGGAGCTGCCGAAGATGAGCGGGCGGATGTACAGCGCGGAGTTGAGTGTCCCTGCGGGGGGCACAAACTCTGCGTTGGTGGAGACGGCGAGTTGGACGGCTTGGGTGAAGATGGGGGCTGGGACGGGCGGGATGGAGACGTATTGCGCGGAGTGGGCGAGGCGGGCTGCGTTGAGGTCCGGGCGGAATAAGGTGATTTTGCTGGGTTTTTCTTCGGTGGAGGTGGGGTCATTGGGGGAGGGGGCAGTGGAGTGTCGGAAGGCTTTCAGGCCCTCGTAGGCTTGTTGGCCGTAGTTGAGGGCGGGGGACATGCCGTGGAGGCGGAGGTAGGGGGAGCGGATGAACTTGGGGGCACTCCATTGGTTTGTACTTGGGGAGAAGTGGGATTCAATGTGGCCGTTTACTGTTGGAGGTCTTGTTAGCGATGTTGTTGGTTCAGTTGATGGTGTGTATGTGAGGTTGTATACCGTCGCGGACTTTGAAGCCGACATTGGACCAGTCTATGGTCGGGGTGGGGGGTGGGGGGAAGGACATTCCGTCTTGTTGTGGTGTATTGTGCAAGGTTCCTGATTGATTGAGTGAAGTGGCTTGATGAATTGAGTGAAGTGGCTGGATGGTGGAGGAGATAGAGAGGATATTGTTGCGGGGTTGCGAGTTGTAAGCGTCATAAGGCAGAATGCGGGGTGTCGCCTCAGGACACTATAGTTAGGTCACAGGTACTGACCAACCCTAAGTGTGATACATCTCGCATATGCTCCCAGACCGAGACGCTATAAGCATTAGTGCAGTGGAAGGAAGGATTTATAATAGTAATAGACGTTATTAAGACCTTGGTCGATTTCTAGTCTGACTAAATACAGCCTGGAATGATGCAGACTTCGATTACGTTGGAGACACTCGACAGCTCGGCCGAAAAGCACTGTCAGCTACTCAATCAGCAACATCCTATTCTACAATCCATCTCCAGGGTTAACTCAACATTGTTGATTATTGTGATTTCACATGAACGATCGATAAGTCGGCCTAAGACTGCAGACCTTCAAACAGCCATTGTACGGCATCGTATATCCTCCTACAGAGTCGATAGGGACGTCATTACCGTCGAGAAGCGTTGATGTGTAAATTCGGTGTACGTATCTAACGGAGTCACCGCCACTATCAATTCCAAAAAGTTCTCAATCAGAAGGGATGTAGGACCATTCCGAAAGCCGTTTACCAGAGGGGATTTGTGCTATTATGTGCTGACCTTGATACTACTGCGGAGTTCAATGATGGAAGTCCGGTCCATCAACGCGTCTTCGGGCGAAGCAACACAGCCTGCCATTCTGATACCACATGACGTACACAAAGGTCAACCCAAGTCAAGGAAGTCGGGATCTATTTGCCGCCGACGATTGATGGTTCAAGAGGCTAGACTAGTGGTATTTGTCTTAGTTCTCGGATCTGGATTTGTTGGATTAGGACGATCGCGCGCGTTCATGCACGGTGGGACATGCCGCCAGGGTACGGGGGCTGATTCTGGTTAGAAACATAGTAGGTCCTGGAGACTTTTCACTTACCAAGCCTAACCTAGCATAGCAAACCGGATAGTACGTCAGCTGCTCGAAGATTGAACGCTCAAGTCCGCGGCTAGGTCTGGCTAATCTTAGGACCTAGGGATTGGCCTATGAGCAGCCGACGGAGTCTACCCGGTCCTATAGCTCATCTGTTGGAAGTCTGCTGATGGTGGTCAGAACTGGTCAACATAGAAAGCAACGTGTGGTGACGATCTAGAACTAGATTGGAAGCCAGCGTCTGACTGTGTGATAACTCAATGTCGAGTCGCATTCACAATTGTGCGGTGGAGCATGGTGAGATTCGGCAATCCTTCTACTGCAAGGCTAGCCGGATTTCGGAAGGATTCCATTGCATGAGCCTACTTGATATTTGGCCACCTCAGTCAGTCTCGGGCTTGCGAAAAAAAAAAAAAAAAAAGGTTAGATGGTATACTTGGGGCTGAAAATAACCTTCAGACCTAATCATCTTCCAATTGGTTGTCTGTTTGATCGAGTGCAAAATTTCCTCGACAGCCTGAATCTATAGGATCTCGCGCCAACCTGACGGAGGATACCACATACCAGCAATTCTGTTCCTGTTAGCTCAACCATAACTAGTGCTAGAAAGACCTAGGCGATGTGAACATAGGGAGGTACCGCGGATATATTTGACATTTCAATCCTCGTAATTATGAGGCTTAGCAGCCACAGAAAGCAAACTATGACTTTATCGGAAGGATCACCACGCCTTCTAAAACGGCAGCCAACCGTATGGAACTAGCTTCTGAGTGTACATAGAGTTCGAGGCTGGCAGCTGAACCGATCGGGGCAACATAGCGGGTACACGTAGCTGCCTGACTGCAGAGGACCACATTGTCCCTGGAGTTGATTCGATTCTGCGGAAACCATCGCGATTGCGCAGAGGTTCGTTGTCGATCAGGCCCCCTGGAGGATGCGGGGCCTGTGGTATGAGCTGCCCATGCGTAGACTAAGGCTCTATTCATTGTCTACATGGACGGGCTTATGTCCACTTGCACTAGTTCCCCCATTAGGCTACAAGGAATAGTGAGTGTTAGGGCTTTGGATGAAGGTATTTGGATCGAAGTGGATAGACTATCATAGACTGTCTTGATGTACTAGCTTCTCAAGCGTACTGTTAAAAATGACAGTCGCGAATTGATACGAATTATATATTGTTGTTGTAATATCGTCTAGAACGGAACCTTGGAGGCTATCAATCCAGCATGGCTCATCTGAATTATGTAGTGAGACGGGTGGCTTCGGGTGGCTGATTATACTTATTCCAACTGCAGAGTCCAGTTGTTCCAAACCCCATAACACGCATAGACCTGCCTAGTCACTGTCATCTATCCAGGATGAGAGTCCTTCAGACTAATGAGCATACGCGGCCGCGCTGACCAGCGCTATAATCTGATGCCGGACAAGAAAAAGAAATCAGTGGCTCATCTGTAAAAACGTTGGCGGCCTTGCATGAGAGAAAATAGCAACACAGAGACAACGATGACATCGAGCGCGGTGGAGAATCAAGACCATGATACTGATGGTAAGAGAATCGTCCAGGTCTACTTTTTAGCCGCAAGACTTGGATAGAAAGCGACAGATATCACGGCGAAGAAACATATAAAAAGGGTCTCCTTTCCTCCTCTTCCTGTTGAAATCCAAGCAACCTCCTCATCTCTTCTCTATACAAGGAATTCTCCAAACACTCCATCTACCAGAAACCTCTGCCTCCTGCAAGTCTTCATTTCTAAAAACTTCTATCACAATGCAGTTCACCAACATCATCCTTGCTCTCATGGCCACCACCGCCGCTGTGGCCGCCCCTGCCGCCGGCGAGAATACCCTCGCGCGTCGGGTCGACTGCCCCAATGGCTGGTCTGTGTGCGGTGTAAGTCCCCTTCTAAATGCACCTGAAAGACTGCCCGTCTAACAACCATGATCAGGAGTGCAATGGCACCTCCTGCAAGGTGGCAGGCACCGACCGGTAAGTTCGCCGTGAAACCCTCCCCCCCCTTAACCGAAGACTTATAAACTGACATTGTTTTATAGGGTCTGTGAGGAGGGAAGTGTAAGTTGACCCTGGTAACACCTAAGTAAACCACATGTTACTTACCTGACAACCCTTCCAGTGTACCTCGCAAAGCGGTGCCGGAGACGGAGCCATTTGCGGCAATTCTGATCCTTTTGCCGGAGCGATGACCTGCCCTGGCAAGTCTGGTTAGGTTGACTAGTGGGGAGAGTGAGTTACCAAAGAGACGTCAATGACCGATTGGATGATGTAACGGGAAGGACGACTTATTGTGACTGAATATGTGTATTTTCTGTTTTGTACTTATTGGTTTTCTTGAATATATACTTTGATTGCGTTCTTGATGCAGTGTTTTTATCTTCACTGAGTATGGCATAGTAGCTAGGCATCAGACAGTGTTGCAACATACGTTGATGTTTGAAAGTTTATTTATACAATTGAGCATGAGACCCTACAATGGGCACTTCAAAGAAAAGGTAGTCGGGATCTGTCGAGACTCTCGCATCTTTCTTGTATGGGAAGTATATATGTATCTCAGTTGAATAGAGTATTAAGAATTGAGTCTTCTTTCTCTTTCTTGTGTTGAAACATATAGTGTAGCCGTTGATTATATATACTCTTTCAAGACCTATGAGAACTAGTCTGTAATCAATAATACAACTTTTGATTCTTGGTAAACAAGTATATGCATCAACTGCTTAGTATTCTTTTTTATTATAATAATAATAATATCTTATAATGACCACTACGCGACCAACGTTTGGTATAGGGCTTAACCTGATTGATATTACCGGCATCTTATTACACATATACTTTCTATAGAAAATTTTGTATAAATTTATAAAAGAGAACAGAAATATACACTTAATATAATATAATATGATAGTCATTAATAAGAAAGTGATATCAGTACAAACAAAAAGTAAAATGATATCTTTCTAGTAGTAGGAAGTAGTGTTGTCTTCGGGGCGGATTGGGGCGGATCCTAGGGGGCGCTGTCGCTATTCGCCTCATTTCCCTCGGTAACCTCCAAGGGAGGAGCGGGACTGAGGTAAGCGGCGGCCCCTATGCCACAGGCGATAGACAAAGTCGCTATCTGGCATTAGCGGTATATCTAGGGATGAGAGTGACCTCGAGGAGAAGGCATACCCTGAACACACTGTAATTCAAAGTAACCAAATCTCTCCACCATGAACCCTCCTAAGACGGGCCCAACCATCAGGCCCATTGTCCAACTCATGCTAGTGATGGCGACAGCCCGAGAGTAGCCTCCATACTTTCCAAAGATGCCGGGGTGACTTTCTTCTAGCTTATCAACCGCCTCTACGGAGTAGCACAAGCTTCAATTAACACTATAGTTTCGGAGCTCAAGGAGGACGCAGGTAACTCACCAGTCGCCTCCATTGCCCCTACCCCACTCAGCAAAGACATAAGACACCCAGCCGTGGCCAAGGAGCAAATATATGTGACCTTGCCTTTATTTCCACCAGCAAACCACGGGAAGCGCTCGTCACCCGCTGCTCCTGAGAGCAGGAAAAAGGGTGCCATGGAGAAGAAAGCAATCGTTGTTGGGATTCGCGATCCCCAGCGGTCTTTCCAGTATCCAATTAGGGGTGCCAGGGCCATTCCCGGACCCTGAACAGCGGCAAGAAGAAGACCAACCGGGAAGACCTCCCATCTGAAGGCGTCCCACGAGTGCAAGGGGATCGTAGCCTGGAAGCTGGCAATATATAGGGCATATACAGAGTAGCAAATGATACCTGTTGCAAAGCGCGGTTGGCGAAACAGACGGGCGTAGAATCGCCACCCTGTTTCTTCTTCAACGGGGACTGGCTGTGCATCTAGCAAAGGGGAAGCCTCCGCGACAAGTTCGGATTCATCTCCAGATCCTTGTGCTGGCATGCCATAGCGTGGTTAGTGGATTTTCTGTTTCTGTCTTCCGTCTGTGTATCCGCTACACTTACTCTCTCGTGGTGCTTTTGGACGGTCAATCAACAGAATACGCATTAAGATATCCACGGCCAGGAAGACAGCCGGACCCACCCAAGCAGGCCAATACCCCCCAAGCCCGAAGAGAAACCCGGCTAGCAGTGGACCCGTACATGTCCCCGCTGCAGTCAAGGTTGAGGTTAGCCCTGCGATTTTGCCCATATGCTCGCTCCCAACACTCTCCACCATCGTTGCGACGCCCACGATCCAGAGGCCATTGCTGGTAAAACATTGGAAGAATCGACCGATGAAGAGCCCGGCCACTATCATCTGGCCTGTAAGCATGAGAGACATGAACGGCCGATGTAAGGTGACGTACACGACTTTGTGACCGCAAGGCCACCAACACTGACAAGTGTCAACATCAGCAAACCAAGTAGCAAGACTTTCTTGGACTTGGCACGGTCGGCCACATGCCCGATCAATGGGCTGGTTATGATGGCGACTAAAGCGCCTTCAGTCAAGAAGAGTGATGTGTATGCTTGGACGCGAGATGCTTGAACCCCGAGGCGCTGTTCAAAGATGTAAGGAAGCAAGGGTACCATGAAAGAGAACAGAAGCTCGTCTGCAGCAGCAGTTCTGTTAGTCATGGCAGCCATAAAAGGTTACAGCAAATATAACAATCACGTACCTGTAAAGAGCGCCATGGACATTGTCGCTAAGGTAAAACCTTTAGAGGATCGCAACTGACCCTTCCATGGATTGTTGCGTCTCTCATTGTCTAGCAAGGGTGAAAAGCTCATTGCTTTTCGTTTTTAGTTCTGCTATTGACGTTGTAGCGTATAGAAATTTCAGTATTCTGGTTGACAGATGCCTAATTTCAAGTTGGCAAAGAAGCCTGTGATATATTCTGAAAGCCGCAAACAAAGGTTGCTACTCATACACCGATGAGTTGTTTCAGCAGTTACGTCATCTTAAAACTGAAGTAGTAGTTCAATTTGGAATATATAAGTAAATAATGGGAAGGGAGTTCCTGGTCAAGCCGGCCATCCTGATTGATTTAATTATCACTGCAAGGATGTGACGCGTCAAGCATACCTCATTCTTCAATTATCCAGAATGTCACCAACATTCTGTGACAGAGCGAGTTCTAGTGACACAAGGGGGGGTAATGAATCTCAAGTATGTATGCACGCACATATGGGCTTATCCCAATTTCTGTCATCTATGATTGCTTATGTTTGTGCAGACTGTCTATGTTGGTGCTTATCGCTATTCACCGTCATTGCTCACTCATATTAGTTAGGTGCAGTGAGCCAAATTGATGTTTGGTACTTACTATGCGAGGGGGAAAAGAATCTCAATCAAAGTCTCTAGCTACCATGGGATACTGCAAAGAACCGGGACCTTCCCTTGTAATCGTGTGATCCACAACAGGGAGATACGGGTAATACAACCGATCATACAGGTTCATCTCCTCCATCTTCTGACAGATATCCCAGTGGACACCCCCACGTGTTGACGCGGGCGTATCGTTCCAATGAAGAACATTGCGGACTGTGTTGCCATCACGCCGTGAATAGTAGGTCGCATTGATGCTCAACTCGCCATCATGCGCGAAGTTGCTGTAGAGATCAATCGTGTTCCGAGCTTGCTGGAAGTAATTGACGGAGGCGAGCGCACTGCTGCTGATATTGGCGTAATTGGCTGAGCCAAAAAGGATGGGGAGCTCAGCGGCATGACAAGCACGCTTTGTGCCAGTGCCACAGATCAATCCCCCGAGAAATTGCGGCAGACCGATATCCCACGATACTTCCCATACGTCGCGGTTATGCCTCTCCAGAAGCCCCGCATAGATCTCGCTGCTACATCGGTAACCCAAATCCGTAGTCAATTGGATGAACGGGTCGGTAACATCAGGCGCATTAACCAATGACCGGTTGAACCCTAACTCTGGGGTATCCAACACTTGCCTGGTGCGCTCCTCACCCAAAAGGAATGTGGCCAGAAACTCAACTGCTGTGGAGTAACTTGTCCGTTCATTCTTCAATGTCTCATTGGCCTGTACAATCAATCCGAACTCATCTCGGGTGTACGTGACAAGTGTTGGCACCTTCTGATAACGACCGTTCTCCAGTGCAGTGACCCAATCCTCCGTGATCAGATCATGGTCAATGAATGGCCGAAATGGCTCGATAAAGTTGACCTCCCCGCGAGGAAACGTGCCTTGAGCCTTGGAGAACAGCAGGTTCTGGTATTCTAGGATCTCTCCCATCGTCCGGTTGTTTTTCACGCAAGTCAGGTCGTCGCAACCGGCCAGATCCAGGAACATTCGCGTGAGACCGGCCTGCACGTGGGGCCGTTGCCAGCCAGACCACGTACTTCCAGACTGAACAATGGCCCGGGCAAACAGGCCTTCTGCAGAGGCTGTCTGGAGGAGAGACATCACCGCACTGCCTCCCGAGGATTCCCCAAAAATCGTTACTCGCTCGGGATCGCCACCAAATGATTTGATGTGCTCCCGAACCCAGTCCAGAGCCATCAGTTGGTCACGCATAGCTTGGTTACTTCCAATATCTGGCGACTTGGATGGATCAGAGAGAAATCCCAGAGCACCAAGGCGGTAGTTTAGGGAGACTACCACCACTGGTCCGCGAGATGCAAGGTTCATCCCAAGATAAAAAGGTAGGGATGAGCCGCCGTAATAATTCGAGCCCCCATGAATCCAAAACACCACAGGTAGCAAGTCCGGAGTCCGGCTTTCAGGGATCATTGGGGTGTAAACATTGAGATACAGGCAATCTTCGGATATGCGGTAATGTGGGTTTTGGAGGTCCGGTGTAGCGTTCGGGGTCATGTCTTGCTGTTTCAAGCGTCAGCCCCACGGTACTACGTGCGCTTGTTGGACTATAGATCGGGCAGCGTACTGGACAGAGTGCTCTGAACCTCGTAGCATCATATGCCACTTCCTTATCTTGTCCGGGAAAGCTGTGTAGTCTTTCTGGGTTCTTCAGCCGACGCTCGCCTACCGGAGGTTTCGCATAGGGGATTCCCTGGAATCGTGCCGTCAAGCGGTCTCTGAACCCTTTAATAAGGCCTTGAGATGTATCAACGAATACATGGCGATCAGTAGACGGGGGACTGACGCCAGCCTGATATTCTGCAGTATTGGTGCAAAGAGCGCGAAGGCGACTGGTGCATTCGACGCTCGAAGTATGATTCTCTTGTAGACTGTATGCTGTGCAGGCCCCGCCATTTTCTGCCAGCCACATGGGAGAAGATAGCTTCTCATGCTCAGCGCTGGGGTACAACAAGAGCAATGGCTGGAAGAAGGGGACTTCTTTGACAGTTGCCAGAGCCTCCCCCAGTGTGCTACAGGCCGCAGCGGCTCGCTCTTGCGTGTGTGTTTCGCGCAGCAACAGATAGGAAGGCCTAGACTGCACAGCGTCCGGTTCCTGCAGAATGAGACGATCAGTAAAGCTGATATACAATTTAATACCGAGCAGCATTTACTAGAGTATTATCCAACAGCACCGTGAAGGCTGGCGATTTTGGAATCCTAGCTGATCTCGCCCGCGAGAAGAGTAAACATTGGACGAGAACAACAAACAAGTCCGTCCAACGCATTTTGTTTTTGCGATCTATGTTGATATGAGTTTTAGCTGTTCTTCTTTCGATAAGACAGTGTGCAGTTCAATGGTCAGGAAACGTATGCACGATTGCACAAATGAAACAGAATTTTGTCCTTTGGGGGAAAGGTGGAATGAACAGCTACAAGAATGTCATAATGTTTTCACAGGACTACACACTTTGGGGTGAACCAGCAGCATGTCTTAAAGTGCTTACATGCCAGAATGCAGCGGACGTCACCCTTCCCGCCAAGTCAATCAAGGACCGAGGCGCAGATCCTTAATGATTGAGCGAATGAGGAATGTATTGGCGTCGAACGGTATTTAATGGCTGGCTGTGACTATCTGGATACGAGTCAAGTCATCGTTGGGCAGGGTGACTCTCCAATGAGTCCCATCTGGAGTACACATTAGGTCCACGTAGAAAGGCGATTTGGATTCCAAACCCCCCTGCTGGGTCCAAGTTTGACATAGGCAAGCAACGGCTGTGCGCCATGGAATGTTGCGATCTTTTTTCTACAATGGTCTTTCTTGTTGAACGATATAAGGGACCATTCCACCCCCGAAAAGCTTGTTTCCTAGACTCGCAGTTCAGACGCATACTTTGTAACCATGAAGTCGCAATCAACGTTTCTTTTCACGTCCGAGTCTGTAGGCGAAGGCCACCCGGACAAAATATGTGACCAGGTGGCCGATGCCGTCCTCGACGAATGTCTCAAGCAGAATC
This sequence comes from Aspergillus campestris IBT 28561, assembly GCF_002847485.1. Classification (NCBI taxonomy): domain Eukaryota; kingdom Fungi; phylum Ascomycota; class Eurotiomycetes; order Eurotiales; family Aspergillaceae; genus Aspergillus; species Aspergillus campestris. The sequence continues at coordinate 250,438 of NW_020194340.1, read as the reverse complement.
CCCTGAGCAAGGTCGCCATTGAGGTGGCAGTACGACCCGGGCAGGTGATTGTCTTTGGCGTTGTCCATTTCATCCCCCAATTGAACATCGACGCCATTGTTCGCTTCGTGTTGAAAGACATTGGGTACAGCAGCTCAGACCAGGAGTTGGACTATCAGACGTGCGACGTCATGGACTGCGTGGAGTTACACCCATCGCTGCTCAGCGGCATATCCTCTGGCCTGGAAGCGCTCGACAATGAACCCGCAGGCGACCAGGTAAAGCGCTCTGTCCATTCTGCGGACAAATATTGGCAACTGACCTTTCGGTCTGCCCATTCTAGGGGATGGCTTTCGGATACGCAACCGATGAGACCCCACAGTTACTGCAAGTTCATCCAACCGGGATAGAGGCCGCCACATTGATAGCGCTAACAAGAAAATTCCAGGCCCTTGACCCTCGATCTAGCGCACAGGATCACCCGTAACCTGAAGGCTGCCCACTCCAAGCATATCCTCCCATGGCTTCGACCGGACACCAAGGCACAGGTTACCGTGGAATATGTTGAGGACAAAGGCAGGATGGTTCCCACTCGGGTTCATAACGTGGTTATCACTGCGCAGCATGAACCGGGAGTGTCGATCGAAAGCTTGCGGCAGGAGATACTCGACAAGGTAGTACGCAAGTCAATTCCAGCGAAGTATCTGGATGGCCGGACCGCCTATCATGTATGTCCTCGCGTCCAAGATCCATGCGGCACCCCTGAAACTCATCAAAATCACCCGACACTAGATCCAACCAACAGGAGATATAGGAGTCAGCCCGTCGGGCAAGTTCGCGGGTGTGACCGGCCGCAAGATCGTTGTTGACACCTATGGGGGGTGGGGTGCCCATGGGGGCGGTGCCTTTTCAGGAAAAGACTTTCGCCAGGTGCGCTCCCTTTACATTCCGTCGAGTCCTGGCCCGCGTAATCAATCTCCCATTCTAATCGGGTTGGGGAAACTGCAGATTGATCGGTCCGCGGCCTATGTGGCGCGGTGGATTGCCAAATCACTTGTCCACCACGGACTCGCGCACCGGTGCCTCATCCAGCTGTCTTACTCCATCGGTATCGCGGAGCCCTTGAGTATATTTGTCGATACTTTCCACACCAGTCAATTTACCTCAGACCAGTTGAAGAAAATTATCTGCAACAATTTTGATCTCAGGCCGGCAGCTATTGCGAAAGACCTCAACTTGATCAATCCGATCTACTACCAGACTGCCAAGAACGGACATTTTACTAACGACGAGTTCCTTTGGGAGCAACCATTTGACTTGGTGCTGTAGGGCTCAATGCTTTCAATTTAGGAGCTTCTTCTGATTGCGAGGATGTGGGATAGTGGATTGCCTTTCACTATGGACAGTCAAGGCTTGTGCTTTAGGAGTAGGAAACGTGCGGCGCCACCCAAGGATGCCAGTGTTGTGTTGCCGACGAGAACGATGGGAAGAGTTCTCTGATTTGTAGTCTAGGGGCGTGCCTAGATCTGACCCCTTATTCTATCTACACTCTGCCCTGGCACATTGGTTCCCTTAAGATATCTGGTAGATTCATCATGGAATAGCCATTAGACTGCACATATTGTAGTACCTGCCAAAGTAGGATTTGTGGCCAACAAGTCAAAGGCCGAATTTCCCTTCGAGTGCAATGCCATACAGGGGCTCTACTGCATCAGTTTGACTGGGAATATTGCTCCGTATTTAGTGCCTAGCCATGCTTACTGACTTGTGTATGGTGAGCAGAGTTTTCTAAAACCCGGCCCCGAGGGTCCCAAGGTGTTAGAGAATATTAACAAACATATCCCTGGAGACGGGCTTGGTGGGTCAATAGTATTGAGGAAGGAGGCCAGGATACCAGCCGGCCATTAGGCTTGACCTGCTTGTTGATACCTACGCAACCCCATAGTCACGACATGCATATGAAATGTGAAGTAATGGATCCCGATGAATGTGAGCTAATGTAGACTGTGGCGTTGACATGTCCGGGGGTGCTCAAGAATGTTGGTCTCAATCAATATCATCATCACCCAGAATGTCAGTCGCATTGCGCCTAATATTACCGACCCGTTCATCCAATTGACTACGGATTTGGGTTACCGATGTAGCAGCGAGATCTATGCGGGGATTGACTGGGACACCATGGAAATTGGCCCACCGATGACAAAAAAGAATATGGAGCGCAACACAAGGGGTACCTAGCTAGATGCAGAGGCTAACTCGTTCAGAAGGGAGAAGTAGAACCCCTTCATACCGGTAATGCTACGAAGGAAGCCGTGCTCGATGGACGTAGAGAATAAATTCCCGTGCGACTGCACAGATGCAAGGTGGTCCTGCCGTTGTTAGCAACCGTCAAGAAAGCCATCCACCCAACAACATGAAGCTATTCATCTCGTCTATTCTTGGCATTGGTTGTCTTGCCAATGTCGCCAATGCAAGTGTCGCGGCCCAGGACAATCCTAATTTATTCCCCTTTGTTTTCAATGGAGTCGCGGTGTTCAACCATCCCAACTGGAACACGCAGCAGCCCCGAGATGCCACCATGGAAGGCGAGAACTTCTTCTGCTATGCTACCGAAAAAGGCTATTTGAGCTTCGGCTGGTATGGACTCTGATCCCCTGCGGCATCCATCTCTGTACAATGAAGTCACACTCAACGGATTGGATTATTGACAACCAAAAGGTGGCTAGATGCCTCGCCAGAGACCGACTACTCTCATTGTCGTCCCGATTCACCCGACTACGTCTGGTATGAATACTCGGAGAAAATCGAGTGCACCGAGATGGGCTGCAAGGCGCATGTCGTCAATTACTGGGCCGCCAACAATACCCTGAAGTTCGAGACGGACTACGTCTTCGGTGATGCAAACCTCGCGCTCTCAGAGGTAGGTACTCTGAGTACATTCTACCGCGATGAGGAGCGGGGACCATCAGCAGTGGGCACCAGACATGTCCTCTCCTCTACATCATCCACCGCACCCGACTGCTGTAAAGCGCTGAAGACATTGCGCAAGGTTAAGGATAGATTCAATCTTCAGCTAAGCTTTGATCTCGAAGATATCTGTCCGCCACGAGAGACGGTCAAAAAGCCATGGTGGAGCTGGGGTCGGAGTCCGATGGTTGAGGGATGCGATAGCGAAGGCGACTTTCACAAGGACCTTCGCTAAGGTCATTGCTTGAGGCTGCCTTTGATAGCTCAGCCACTGATAAGCAGTTGATTGAGGTGGGTTATCTCAAGTTTGATGAATATGAATTAGATGTGGCGGGAAGACCCCATCTTTGTGGATCATTTATATCTTATTGATTCCATTACCCAGATATTGTATACGGTAAATTATATAGCCCTATTAGCTTGTTATCTGTCGATTTGACTGCGGCCAGTGCTAAGGTATTTCGATTCAACATCACATGTCTTCCAAATTCGAAACTAGAAACAGTGTCTTTACTACCAGGAGTAATGTTACAGCCCAAAGACCTCTGGATCATACATACTAGCTGACATCCTTCCCCTGGATGATTATGAACGGCATGTAGATTGGAAGACGGAAGACACAATAGAATATATGTATTTCATATTCATTAGTATTTTGTTCATGTACTTTTGTACACTCTTTCTCAAGACAGGCATATAGATTGAAGTGTCGCATGGAGCATATATGAAGTCTACGAAGCAAACCGCGCAAATTCCTATTGACTACAATGTGGAAGTTGCGTGAAAACCTGAGTATCATCATACGAGTGGCAATGCTGCTAGTTTGGAGGTCAGCAGTTGATATCAGCAAATCTTTTATCTTGACTGTTCAGCTAGACACACCACTTGGCAAGTGGCAGGTCTTGGCACAATATTGGTCAGGTAAGCTGAGATTGAAAATACTGTTAGCATCCCTTAACTACAGATAGTAGCTATACTTCCGGGTGCTTGCTCATCATCCGATCACATGGAGTAGAGCCCGAATGTTTCTGTATATACCAATGATGTGACCATCACATACGCATTCAAATTCAAATAGGCTCGTAAGCCCACGACGTGTCTACGGATAAGCCTGGTATGACAACAACTCAGGATATATCAGCATGCAGCTTGCACATTCGGGATAACTTCGGAGGGTGCCTGCACCATCAAAGTACGAGGCCATACAAGGCATAATCAATACTTCTTGCTGTCTAGCGGCAGAAATTATGTGGATCCAATCCAATTTGGCCCTTGGGTGAGTGAGAGAGTAATATCATTGCTAATCTGGCCCCAGATATATGCAGGGTTGTTAGATCCACTGTGGTTAGCGATGATTTTATATTCCACCAGGATTGACTTCCTGGACAAGGACGTGACACTGCCACTCGCTATTTCACCAATCAGATACACGCATCATGATATATAGGGAACGAACTATATTATGACACTAATGTGAAGATTACCATACTATATGCCTATTTTTACTAGGGACACCGCGGAGCCATTCAAATCTTTGCTAGGACAAGAGCACAGCCGGTATGGAACAGGAAAAGGTAGTTGAGATCCATATAACCAAGGTATAGTCACTCTATAGACCCCACACGATCGCTTTTTTGATTTTTCACGGTCGCTGGGTAGGACACTTGATAGAGCTCTCGATAGTTATACATGGAGAGAATGTGTTGAAAAAATAAGCTGAGCGGGTATGAGACTCGATACCGGCTCAACATGTGTCCAGGTCCTACCCATACTAGCTTAATTCCTGGCCATACTGGCTCATCTGTAAGCCCATATTTACTGCCAAGAGACTTGGATCATGATCCTGTAGACGAAGTTAGCAGTATGGACAGAGAAAGCCTTGCAGAGCCATTCTGTGTATCGCACGCTGGCGTCTATAAAAGACCCTTTTCTCTCTTCCATTCAGATTGAAATCCAGACACTTCCTTTTATCTCAGCATTGAAACTCCATACCCAGCCTTTCATTCCATCAAAATCTTCAGCGAAGATCTCATAAGCTTCAGCCGAGGAAAATGCAGATCTCCAACATTCTTCTCGCATTGATGGCCAGCGCAGCGGTCGTGGCGGCACCGGCCCCTGGAGCCAATGACGGCCTCCAACCTCGGGGTTGTCCCAATGGATGGAAACAGTGCGGTGTAAGTCATCCTCATCATGCATTATATATCACCCGGACGAATGTTCAGAACCAGATCCGCGAACTGGAAGAGAATATATCTGATAATGAATAGGTGTGTAATGGTACTTCTTGCAAGGTGGCAGGCTCAAACCGGTAAGCTTAGCCCACATGGTTTGACCATCGAGTTTATGGACAAGCACTAATATAGTCTGAAGAAAATGTGAAGGTGGAAGTGTAAGATTGACGATCTTTGCATATCAATTCCTAGATCAGATTTTGAGTACTGACTGGGTTTAGTGCACTGTGCAGAGCGGCGCAGGAGACGGGGCACTCTGTGGGAGTTTTCATCCGATGGCTATTGATATGGTTTGCCCTGGCAAGGCATGAAGCCCTTTTGAAGGAAAAAGGCGGGATTGATAGAGGTTGGACCTTGGGGATTGTTTTGGATTTCTTGTCAATTTGTCGCGTGCTTGCAGGGAGATGAAGAATCATATACAACAATGATGGCGCGATGGATATTATCTTGGATATTGTTTCAATGATGTTGACATTATATCAATATTCAATTGAACATGTTATCAACATTCCAAGCATGGAGGTGACCATTGCAAGTCTTGTAAAGATTGTGATAAGAGGAGGAATGGGGTGCTAAGGTTTGCTGATGTTGTTATGTCTCATATCTGCCAAGACCATAAGCACCGCCTGTCTCAAGAATGTGTTCCTTGACCCCTCGCCTTCCTGGTTGATCGAGGCGCTAAACTAGGCACCACCAGGCTCCAGCCTATAAATATCCTGGATAGCTTCATGTCTAGCCGAATCCAGACAAGCCTTATCGACTAAACGCTGTCTCGCCTCCCATATATAACATGCGACTCAGCCTCTTTGTTTTTTCTTTCAACATCCACCATCACCATCACCATGGGCAAACAAATCCCCTCCCCCGAGGATGATCTACCTCCAGCCTACTCCCCACCCTCCGTTCCCACCCAGGATCAATCTCAGTCTCAAAATGACGACGATCTCCTCCGCCCCACAGAGAGCTACGACTCCATTCTCGGCGGCAGACCCTACCACAGTCTCTCCAGCGCCACCCGTGCCACGTCCACCGTGACCTTATGGCCCGAATATTCGCAAGATGCCTCCGTTCTAGCGGATTTCATCACGGAACACACAGAGCTGCCTCCACAGCCCCACCTCTCCATCCGCGGCGAACACTCCGACAGCGGCGGCTCCAAGAACAACAAATCCAAAGTCGTCGACTTCGACTTCCAAATCGACCTCACCCGCTCCCTCATCCGCCACGGCGACTCCGCCTCCCGCTGGGCCTACACCTCCTGCGTCTCCGACAACGACGGCCAAAAGGCCTACCGCGGCGGGCGCTGGCGCTCGTCCGGCCCGTCCGCTCCCAGCGGCCGCATCGCCCTCCCAACAGACGATACCGAGCTCCCCGCCGACACGGACCTCGAGTCCGGCAACAACAACACAACATCAGAGACAACAAGCGAGGCGGAGATCAAGATGTGGAGCGCGCGGTTCTGCAACGACCCCGCGAGTGTCAAATCCTTCACTTTCACCCGCAGCCTCAATAATTTCGACTATGAAGTCCTGCGCCGCGAGCTAACCGGGCACCTGCGCAGTCTGAACTACGAAGGCACGATAACGATCGAGCCCGTGTTGCTCGGGTCCCGCGTGACGGTGTACTCCCCCCACTGGATCAACAAGCTGCGCAACAACGCCTTCGCCTTCTGGGCGTGTATCATCCTGCAGCTGTGGATCCTGACGTGGCCTGTTATCTGGCTACTCGAGAAGCGGTACGAGGTCGTCCGGACGCAGTGGCTCTTCTCTCGCACGACTTTCGAGCACACCGGCGAGCGGATCAGCGAGCACAGCGTGAGGGTGATCCGTCACACGGAGTATGCTGCTGGGAAAGATGAGATGGGTGTGGCGGAGATGTGGGCGCCTGTTGTGCGCCAGGCGGCATGGGAGAAGAAGCTGGGTGGGTGTGCGTTGGTGAAGGATGAGATTTCGGGGCTGAAGGCGAGGGACGAGGAGAGGAGGGCGCGGGCGCAGACTGGGGGGAATGAGTGGGTGGAGCGCACGCAGGCTGTGATGGGCGTTGCTCGGGGGTTGATGGGTGTGCCTGGTGGTCGTACTACTACTGGGGGGAGGGGAGGGTGGGGAAGGGATAGGAATAACTCGCGTAATGGGGCGTTGACTGTTTCGACGGGCAATTCGACGTGGAGTATCAATGTTTGATTTGTGGTTTTCTTTCGTTTGATGGTATTTGACCGAGTATCAGGATTGGATATGTATTGGAGAATCTGGGGACATCACTCATATAGTCTATTGACCATGGTGTTTCTACCTCACTTGCCATAATCTAGTCCCACCATTTGAGAATAGTTAATAGAAAATACACGTGGATAAAATCAACATGGAAGTAGCCTCTCATGTACCTCATGTCTCTCTACCCACACCACAAACAATGTACTAATCCTCCTTACAACGTAGACAAATCCTTCAAAACCGAGCCCACAAACCTCACGTGAGAACACATCGAATCGTTATCCTCGCTTGAACTACAGACAAACCGAATTCATGATCATAGATATTGATCGCACACCTCACCTCATGACTGCCTTGTCTTCCTAGCCAAGGACCCACTGATTAACTAAGCCCTACGGCGAGCACTACTCCACCGACGGGTGGGGCAGTCGTACTATTTTAGTTATACACAGACTATATGGGTTTGTTTTGGAGTTCATCTGGGACTATACATATATGTTTTGGACCTGATCTGGGTTGATGTCGAAATTGGCAGTGTGATAGTGGTACTCTGCGACCCCATGTTCTGTTTCCTCGACATAATGGCAACCCCCGCTAGTTCCAATATAGGGAACTGGAAAATAAAATCAAAGGAGGCGTATCAGAGAGCGGCGTTCAGCCTCAGTGCAACCCATGGAACTCGTCATGGAAATTGTGGCTTTCTGACCGCTCCCGGGCGTGCCGTCAGACAAACTGGTCTGGAGGCTCAGTAAAACACCCATCTGTGCATCAACGCGGATCTGGCCTTGCTATCTCCATCCTTCCACCATCAGAATGAACGCTATCAACCTTGTAGATTGTTTCTGGGGCGCTCCAACGTCGAAGGTCAAGTTAGTATACTTCTTGTGCGTTTCTTCCCTTGCTGATCTTGATAAAGCTTCTGCGAGGCGGACTACGCCATAAGCAGATATATCGCCGAGTTTGTCAACAGCCTGACAAACGTCATCTACAGTAAGTCACCGGAGAGATATGGAATTATGATCTAATTTTTGTCACTAGTAATCTACGGCATCTACGGGTTACGCCAACTGCGACAAAACGCGAACAAGTATGTTGATCCTTTACGTGCCCTTCCCTACTGGGGGCTCATAGCGGTCGGCCTGTGCTCGTTTGCATTCCATGCTAGCCTCAAGTACCACACCCAAATGAGTATGTGTCGTGTCTGTCCAACATGAGCTACCGTGCGGCTGATTATCCCCTCCATCAGTGGACGACGTCTCGATGCATTTCGCGACAACCCCCGTCCTACATCGTGTCCTGACAACTAATTCCAATCGTCGGGACTTTATCATTACTACTTTAGTGCTTGTTTCTACTTTGCTGCTTCTGATATTATTCCATATAATTACCGATGAGCTGGTCCTTCACTCCGTGCTATTTGTCGGCACGGTGACTTTCATTGGAGTTTATACTATTCGACTTATCAATAGCCGGACGCTGCCGGACTCACCTGCCTGGCGACAGACGTGGGGAATGGCTTGGTTTGGAATAGGTTGGCAATCTGATTGTACGATAGCATTTTGTACAACTGACTGGTGTGGATAGCAATTTTCAACTTTGGATATTGGCTTTGGCTGGCTGATCAGTGGGCCTGCAGCTTTTTAACCAGAGCGAGAGAAGCAATAGGCCTCCCCTGGGCTTTTTTATTGGAGTTGCACGGATGGTATTCTCCAGAACTCTTACGTGACACGTTTCCCTTCCCTGACGCACTAACTTGTTGGAATAGGTGGCATATCTGTACTGGAATAGGGGCATATACCTTTATTGCTGTTATAGATCTCCTACTCTCGGATGATGATATAAAAGACATTACACAGTCATTCGCCTGGCCTGCTTCCTGGGCGTCGACATCAATTTTCGCAGGATGTGAACCGTCTGTTGACAAGGAGGTTGGTGAGAAACAAAAGTAAAACACGGCCATGTATGTTTTCCGAGACGGAAGTCAGGCCAGACGCTCTCTGATAGTCTATTGCTTATTCCAAATTTGAGGTTTGTATCTATTTGAGTTGTTAGTCTAATCGATCCGGTCTACACTTGTTTCGAGGACGCTCTGGCTGTGTGTAGGGCTGTAGCAGAATTGATTTATTTAGGCCATGTATAAAGACCCCACACCATGATACCAAGCAGCAGTGACGCGCATTTTCTAGTTAAGGTCACTATACCAGATGTAGTAATCGTCATCACCGCAGACTGCAGAGTCACAGCTGGGTGTTTGATTCATGTGTGGTGGCTAGCTGCGCGATGTATACAGATCAGTGTGCACAGTGAAGAAACATACATTAGTGGATAACTAGCCATGATCTACCCGCATAGCTGAAAAAGCCCACTGCATGAACTAGTAGAATAGCACATCCGAAGTGCAGCCAAACCTGTATGAACCATGTATGTACTCCGTACTATGCAGTGAAGCAAACAATGCCCTGTTCCAGATCTCCACTGGAGAATGAGTGATCCACTTTACGGTCCGAGCGAAGGGACTCCGCTCATCTGGTTGGAAGCGGACCTGGCCGGGAGTGGGGCCTGCCGCCCGGGAATGGAAACGAGGAGATCTGGTTGCCGATCATTCTATCCATAGTGCATAGCTGCGTGTGGGTGTGGATGTACTTTGTAGGTTTGATGCAGATTCAGAGAACGTGCGGGGAGGTATGCTTTTGACTGAGTCTTGTGCCAAACATTCTCATCAACTAGCTATACAGTCTACTCGCTTCAATGGTCACGTGGACCGACATGTAACCTAGTACTTGGGCTGGTCTTTATGGGTTTCCTCCATAATACGAATGAGGCCACCGTTTAGAGAGAAATTTTGAAAGGCTCTATCAGGATTGTCGGCGTTCGTGTTCGGCGGGAGATGTTTGACGTTTGGATGCAGGTAGGGACAAATCGAGTAGTGACCGAGTGTTGATTCGCTGGCAGACGAGGTAGGAAAGGATGCTTCAAGGGTTGCGGGTTTGGCTCAGGATGACGACTGTCGATCTTTCGTGTCTTGAGTATGTTATTGGATGTCTCTTCATGGCCTCTATTCTCTCCCTCATATTTTTACATATTTTTACGTGAGCTGAGAGGTTTGCCTTCCTGTGTCTCGGACTTCCCGAGAAAAGAAATTCTATTCCACGGCACAGTATACCGTTACTGACATACCAGTAGATTTACACAAGCTAATGGCAACGTGGCTGGCTGGTCAAGTGCCGTGGCGGCATGTCCGTCATGTACGAAGTGTTCACGATAGATCTCATATCCTCTGCCGAGTTCTTGTAACAGCTGCAAGCGCCCACCGGCGCAGCCGGATCTCCAATTAGCCCAGCTGTGATGCAGCGTGTCCCTGGGCAAGTTCGTGACAGGCTAGTATTCTCCATTAATAACAGCTACATGGTTCTCTAGCCCAGCTGGATCCACAATTGACTGAGTTTGATGTAGGATGTCCTCGGAAGAGCGGAGCGGTCTCCAACTACTACGTCATTCCACGGTTGAGACTCCTCTTCATCCATGTTGCTGGGTCCCTGAGAGCTGCCATTCGTGGCATTGCGAAAATTATACACCCTGCCAAGGGATTGACCGTCAACAGGCGTGGTGGCTGGCGTCCCGAATCTCGCGCGAGGCAACGATGCTCCTCATCCGAGCGTCTCGCCAGCTGTGACAGTGGATGGGGGTGCAGAGACCACGATCATCAATACCCTATCATTCCATCCATCGAACTCGTCGGATCTGGCGAGATAGATTGGCGACGAAGGTATAAATACCCCATCTAGCACCACCTTCACCTCACTCAATCATCAGCAATCTTCTGTGTTAAAGACGAATACGACCACGACCAACACTCTATACTCTCCCTTCACGTTGATACCATCCCTTCAAAATGCGTGCGGTAATCTGGGGCGCGGCCTTCTTTGCGGCGCAGGCGGCTTCGCAAGCGTCCAGCAAATGCGGAACCGAAGAGAAGTGCAACAAGCTGTGCCAGGACGAGTGGGGAGCAGGCTACCTTTGCAAGCAATACGACGCCAAGGCCAAGGCGTGCAGGGGCTGTGTGGACTTCAAATGCATGACGCGAAAGGAGACCCCGTACCGGGACCCGATCACGGGCACCTTGGACTGCTGCCCGGCCGACACCCATTTCGAATTCAATGAGAAAGCGAAGAAGGGCATGTGCTGCGACGACAACAAGTTCCTCAGCGTGAATGCCACCTTCGGCGCCGTCGGCTGCTGCCCGAAAGGGCAGCCCAAACACGCTCTGTTCGTCGACCCCGAATCCGGCGAATCCTCCTGCTGTGAGGCCACGGCCATTGGCTTCTGGGATGGAGTGTGTCACTTGCCGGACCCCGGCCCAGGCCCCAACCCAGATCCCAACCCAGACCCCAAGCCAAAGCCGAAGCCGGATCCCAAACGATGCGGACATCAGATCTGCCCCCCGGACGAGCATGACATGGGCATCGAGTACGGCAAATGCTACCGGCTGATCAGCCCCGTCACGGGCTTCCCGCTGGCGCTGAACGGGGACTACCGCATCGCCGAGTCAGCGCAGTCCCCTCTGTGGCAGTTCCGCGTGTGCCACAGCCCCACCGACTGCACCCCGGGCGGAACCGTCAAGGCTGACGGGAAATTCGCCCTCCAGGACGTGATCGGACCGGTCAACATCCAGGACCCGGGTCCATGGTTCGTTTGCAACGGTGGCCATTACCTACCGTGCAAGGACGCAAAACTGGCCAAATCCTTCACCGCAAAGAAATGGTGTACCTCGGACGGCTGTGGCATCTGCCTTGCAGCGGATCCCAAGGGCATCGGTCGTGTCTGCCCGGGTGGCCATGCTCTGGGTGACAACAACAACCCTCGCCAGTGTATTCCGTTCAAGGTCGAGGAAGTGTCCTGTCTGGACAAGAACCCCCTGGATAAATCGACATCGGTTGAGGACTCTGATGAGTGGCAGTATGACCACGAGCTGTGAGAGGATGACCGTCTGGACAGTCGGAATGCTGGATCCTGAAGTCACCAATGTATGGCGAGAATGAACCTGAAGGAAGCCCTGTCCTGTATATAGACAGGACATGTGTTAGAATGATCAATACAAACCCCATAGCATGGGGTCTATTCATTGGATATCCATATCAGCCATTGTGTTCCAGGAGAAGAATCGACGTCGTAGTTATTTCCCTCCAGGAGACGGACTGGCGGAGAATTTTATCTCCAGCGGATGTGCTCAGGCATCCCCGCTAATCCGCATTGGGTCCGTCCGGCGGTTCCCCACCATTCCTGAATCTTTCTCCATCGGACAACTCGTATATATCTTTCGTCATTCCCTCCTGGCTGTCGCTGTGCTTACCTTCCTTACGTCCGGCCTTGTGGTCTATTTTCTGACATCTACCCTGGTCCATCATCGGATAAACGACTCTGCCGAACACAGCCATCCCTCGTGCGACACGGACTACGGCTCGAATTGCTACGGTTCTAGGCCCGCAGTTGATCTGGCGCATTGATCGGTCGTCGTATATCGTCTATACTGCTCCTTAGCCTCGCTCATTCGCTGGTATCGCTTCTTCTATTATACTTACCTATTGCTCCTTTCTTTTCACCGCGACCTGCCAATGCCGACCTGAAATGGAGCCAACCCAGCCCGGGGACGAACCCGCCGGCGCTATTGCCGAAAGCCCCACGGACGACTCTCCGAGCGCGGTCGGCAAGCGACGATGGAGGCGCAATCGAATTGCCTGTGATTCCTGCCACTCGCGACGGGTGAGATGCGATCGCGCTTTTCCGTGTTCTCGCTGCCTTCGAAGCGATGTTCACTGCCAGTTTACACGTGAACGTCGCAAGCGGGGACGCATTGCACGGCCGAAGCTAGCAGAGACAGACGCGAGACTGGAAAAGGCGCCGCCTCCAGAGCCTTCCGCGGCCCCGATGAGAAAAGACAGGGTACCGGCAGTTGTCGGTGCCGAAGCGGTGGCTACACCGGCAGCGAATGTAAACTCTCCGGAGCTTAGCTTCCATCATCGCTCGCCGGTCACGAACGATGTGACCATGTCTGTTCAGAGCGTCGATGAGCGACGTTCCCAGGCAAGCACGTCCCTGCCTTCTACTCGGCCCAGGGTGCGTGGCAATGTGACGGAGGAATGGCTGTCCGGGGCCCATGTATCTCCTGGAGCGTATGAGGATTTGAGGGCCTCGGGACTTCTGGACGACGTGCCGCAGCGGGTGCTGGAGATGTGGAATGGGGTCGATCTGGCCGCCGGCGGCGCTCCCACTTCGAACCGATCAAAGACGAGTCAGTCGGCGGGAGGGCAGTCTACCTCCCTCAAGTACCCTGTGCTACAGCCACTCATGCCCTACGTGGAGGCGAACCTGCCCCGGCGGTTAGTGTTCGACCTGCTCGAGCTGTATTTTACCAGCGCGTTCTCGACCTATATGCACCCCGTGTGCCACCATATACACTGTTATGTACTACGAAAGGCGTCCTTTTTGACTCGCGACAATTATCGCGCGAGCAGTCCAGCGCTCCTGGCGAGTATGCTCTGGGTGGCCGCGCTTGACGACCGGGCCTTTGCGCTACCGATCTCCCCGCCCCAGCGCAAGAAAATATGCCAGTTTCTCTGCGCGCTGACGATCCATTTGCTCCGACCGTTGATTCACGTTTCCTTCAAAGACCAGGCCGGGAATAGCACGAGTACTCCGGGTGCTGCTGCGGGAGTGGCGCCGGAAGGCCCGCCTCCCACCGTGCATCACTCGTTCGAAGGTCGTGGTGATGATTGGGGCTTGGTTGGACCCGCCGGGTCGCTAGACGATGTAATTACCTACGTTCACGTGGCATCGATCATCTCCTCGAGCGAACAAAAGGCAGCCAGCATGCGCTGGTGAGTACGACCAAACGTTTCTTCTTGACGATTAGACTAACGGGATTAGGTGGCATGCGGCCTTCACGTTAGCTCGGGAACTCAAGCTCAACCAGGAGATTGATGTCATGCCGAGTGTTGACAACCACCCCGAGGATTCCAGCCCGTCGGTCGATTACTCGCTGTCAGGATGGGACGGGGTTGATACCGGCCCCTTTTTCGATCATGCCAACCCAGCCCGATCGTGCCTCAACTGCGTGTGCGACCGCACCACTGCCTCCGGCGCGACCATCACGGAGGAATCCCGCGAGGAGCGCCGTCGGGCGTGGTGGCTTCTATACATAATGGACCGCCATCTAGCTTTGTGTTATAACCGACCGCTGGCTCTGCTAGACGCCGAGAGCGAGGACCTCCTCCTGCCGCTGGACGAAGGCTCATGGCAGGCGGGGAACATCCACAGCAACAGTCCCAAGCCAGACGGACCGCAGTGTGCCCTCTCGGGCGTCAAAAACAGACGTCGCGTGTTTCCCAACTTCATCTGCCACGACCATTCGATCTTCGGCTTCTTCCTGCCCCTCATGACAATCACCGGAGAACTGATCGACCTCAACCAAGCGCGCAACCACCCAATGCTCGGCGTCCGCCTACACGGCAAAGACGCCTGGGACGTGCATCTCAACGAAGTCCTGGGACAGCTCGAGATCTACAAAGCGAGCCTGACCACTTTCGCCGCCACCACAGTCGATACCTCAACCTTACTCCCCGCCACATACCCCACATCCAAGCCAGACGCCCCAGCGGTCGACCCGGCCCTGGCGCAGGCCTACTCCTGGCACACGCAAACCGTCATCTCCTACGCCTCATACCTAGTCCACGTCCTCCACATCCTCCTCGTCGGCAAATGGGACCCCGTCTCCCTAATCGAAGACAAAGACTTCTGGACCTCCTCCCCAGCCTTCGCCTCTACAATCTCGCACGCGCTCGACGCAGCCGACTCCGTCAACCAAATCCTCCGCTACGATCCAGACATCAGCTTCATGCCTTACTTCTTCGGCATCCAGCTCCTCCAAGGCAGCTTCCTCCTCCTTTTAATCGTCGAGCGTCTCCAAAAGGAAGCAGGCGAGGGCATCCTCAACGCATGCGAGGTCATGATCCGCGCTACTGAATCATGCGTCGTCACGCTCAACACAGAGTACCAGCGCAATTTCCGTCAAGTCATGCGCAGTGCCGTCGCCCAGGCGCGCGGTCGGCCTGTCAACCACAGCGAGATTCGCCATCGCCGCAAGGCTGTTCTTGCTTTGTATCGCTGGACGCGAAAGGGGACGGGGCTGGCGCTTTGACGTTCCTCTGCTGGACTGCATATACCGCCTCGGTATAACCTGTATAATAGTGTATTATAATCAACATAATCCGAGATTATTCATGCATGGCAGAGAAAATAATAGACACTAACAACCCAAGCGAGCACAGCATGACCAAAACAAGAAGTAGTATATTCACCAAACGATAGGCACTAACACCCCAAGCGAGCACAGCACGACCAAAACAAGAAATAGTGTATTGACCAAATAGTCCAGATCGCCGAACCTGACACACCGATCGATTTGTCTACGAGCTAGCGGCATAAATGCTCCTCCTATCACCCTGCATAAACCAAAACTAAACCGCACATCGGCAGATGATGATATCCGATCTACCTTTACCCCACTAAACCTCAGATCAGCCTTTGCTTGTCCAACTTCGCTTATAAAATGTAAGCCTGTTTGACAGCCTTGTGGCTCGTGACTTTACTGAACTGAAACACCTCGCCTGTTGCCTGCCAAGATCAACCCTTGTAGGGCTCCCCCGCTTTCGCTGATCGGGGCGAACTGTTATATCTTGCCAGGTATCTTCAGATGAGGAGGGGTAATATACCCCAGGACGTGTCTAGGCTTGTGTTCGTGTTGGTTCATTAGTGGGACAGTGTGTTTTAGTATAAAGTGGATGTTTCAATTTATGCAGTATCGTAAGGGTCTTAACGCTCGGTTAAATAGATATGGTTCGGCATTTTGCTTGGGATCGGTATGATTCATCTACCGGTGTTATTTGAGCAATAAGCATACATACGGTGAAGATCTAGGGAATCTATAGAGAAAAGGAACCATACTTAGTGACTTACACTGGTTGCAATCACAGCTTTCAAAACAGTGATCATGCGGGGTCTCGGTGAGACTATCATGAAACGGAATCTTTGCAACAGCGTTATTGTTTCTATCTAGACCATAAAACATCCGTTATACTGTGATAATAAAGAACCAGCCGGCGAATCCAATTCTTGATCACAGTGAGTATACTATTGGATTGACCTGCAGAGGCATCCCATCTTGCACTGGCCAGCTCTGTTTCTGGGAAAGCGGGCTTTGTGGTTTTGTAAAGTATGTGGAAAAGACTACCACTCGGCTACAAAAGATATCGAGACACTTCTGAGCTCTGTGGGTACCCTTTGATATACTATCTTATATCGCGACAAAGTACAACTCAGACTCAAACCAGTGCTTGAACTCTCGGCACCATACCATCTAGTTCGATCAAAGAGTCATTGACCTCGTCCTCAGACAAAGAAGGGGATATAAAATCAAAGGTTTATTTTGAACCTAGCGATGAAGACTCGGATGGAGCAGACAATACAAAGAAAAACGGACTTGTCGACCATCATGAAAAAGAGTCGGAGCAGAAGATGAAACCCACCGTTCTGCACTTCTAAACAATGAAAGGAAATCCCTCCAGGAGACCAACGCCTATATAATCTGTTTGAAGACCTTCGATATATACTTATTCACCAAAACAAAATCACCAGATCGACATGGAGACTGCAAGCCAGAACAACGCCGAAGGCCTTTCTCGCCCCGCGACTAGGGCCTATCTGAGTGTACCAAAGAGGATTTCTCGGATAGCAGAGACAATCATCATTGGTCTGGGTGTCAAAAAAGAAGCCAAACCACCAGGCTATGAGGTTATCTGGTCGAAGAATGTGGGTATTTTCCTAATGATCCCCTTATGCAAAACTTGAATACTAATCAATTTGCTTGACAAAGGCAAGCGGAAAGTGGCTCTATGACGACTATTTTGAGAAGGTGCTGGGTGCCTTACAAGCCTTGCAAGAACGCCTGAATACATTAATTTATAACGAGAAAGATGACCCTTAGGGGATCAGCGATAATGTTGTCTTTGACATCTCCGGTATCTTCAACCGTGAGCATGATTCAGCCTCATCTCATACCTTCCAATCCCAGTGATACTGTCAGCGAGTTTCACGATACCAGCGGCGGCAATGTCAGGGGCCGCTTCGAGGTCACGATTTCCGATACTACATCAAGTCTCCAGCAAATTCCAGAACGAGCTTTTGGGAAACTGAAGCCGGGGTGTAGCCCATCGCCAAAAGCATGGGGAATACACTCCGGGGCAGGCTGGGACAACACGAAGATATGGTACATTGTCGGTCTAGGGTTCTTCCTTCCCAGTTTGTCGTTTGCAATATTATGGTCAGTTTTCGAGGATACTTTCCCTGGCGCGTTCGCAATCGCGAGCTGGTGGGTGACAGGAACCGCGATTATCGTGGGTATCATGGAAACAAGGGATTTGCAAGCCAGATGATTCTTTGAGGATATCAGTCAGGTCAAGCCCTGCCAAACTGCTGTTTGGTTTCTTGGTGCATTGGCTAAGATCATTCACCCTATCTGATGATGTCAATCTAGATTATGATCATTGTTATTTAGGTAAGCTTGAGCATGGTTGTATTGGCATCAGCCTTCGCAGGGAAAGATGAGATTCAGAGGCTGGCCTGATTCAGTTGACACTATCATGCAAAGGCGAGCGATGCAACTACCTACGATAGCTAAATCACTAAGCCTTTTGGGGTAGCCTGCATCCTATAGCATAGATTCAGCTTTATTTAGTTAGCAAGAAAACAGGTTATTGTTTATACTGGGTGTCTTATTTATTTTCTTTCATATTTCTACATAGTGGGCCACTGTCAAAGGTTGCAAGAGATTGTCTGCGAGTGTATAGTAATTGCCGGTAGTCCCAGCTATTACTACTAGGCATGATATAATTACAGATAATTGTAAGCCATACTAGCTATATAAGAGTTATTTTACTCAGCTTACAACCCTTTACCAGATCTGATACAGTCACATGTTGTCTTGCTATCTAGCTTTTCCATTAGTTGGTTGTGAAAACATTGCTTTCTTATACTTATCACTCACTAGCTAGACTATAACCTGATTTTGAATATATACTGATCATTTAGTCACTGTATACAATACCCTCTAACCCTATTAGATACTTACTGTGACTTTGTTATCTTCAGTATGATTTAAGCAGTCTGAACTTCCTTTCTTCTCTCTTCTCTCCTCTCCTCTCCTCTACATATATGGAAGAGTGAGACATGTAATCAGCCAACATGTCAGCTATTCTGGAGGGCACTCTCCTACAGAATGCTTATTGGCAGTTCATATATTCTTGGCTCATGTCCTATAAGTCTTGAAAGAGCGCCTGGATGCATCAACATATGACAGGAAAAGTAAACAGTCCTTCGAGGGCAGCACGGCTCTATACTCTCTCACATATCGAGTCTTTTCGACAGCGACCAGGATCCAGCCTCAGTTCAAACTGAGATTTCTTGCGTAATGGATGGCGGAGCTGAGGTATGTCACACCAGATATCCAAGAGTGGGTATTATGGTGCAGGACTGATTTGATACTTTGCTTAGAAGTTTATCTATCTGGAGAATGACCATATAGATGTATGAGATCACGAACAAATTGTGAAACTGGGAAACCTTGCAATTGCATACCGCCAGTTGACCTTGCCAACCCAAGCCCAGAACATGAATACTGCCCAGTACCGGCCGAGCTATCGCCGCCTCTTGGATCAAAGCTTCTGGTGATGTATGTTTCGTCGCCCCGACAGATTGGAAGTTGGTCAAAAGGGCCCACGGAGAACTCAAGCCGAGGGGTGGCCCGCCGAGGGAAGCATGGGGAATCTACATGACGGAAGGCTGGGATGAGTCCAAAATATGGTGTATCGTCGGTTTCGGGGTCTTTCTTCCAAGTTTGTTGTTTGCAATATTCTGGGCGGTCTTCAAGGGTGATGTCGAGGGAGCGTTTGCAATAGCCGGTTGGTGGGTCGCAGGAGCAGCTATTGTCGTCGGCATCATGGGAAACAAGACCATGCAAGCGCTGTGATGTGCCCTATGTAATGGCGACAAGCTGGATCATGGTCATTAAGCTAGTTCTGCGGAAAGACGACCTTGAATCGCTGACCTGATTCAGCTGACATTCTTATGCAAAAAGCGAATATCACAACTACCTACACCAACCAAAGCATTGTAGTTTATGGAGTGGCCCCTGCCTCCTACGACACATATAAAGCTGTACTTAGCTGTCAAAGCAGCACGTAGTGGAATATAATGGACAGTTTCCAGGCATCGGAGCACTTAATCAGAGAAGGATCTCTGAAAAAGACTACACCGGGGCTTGTGGTTCCGTTGCCACTCCGTCGATCATGCTTCATCCTGGGAAGACGTGAAGTTACACTAGACATCGAGCGTGGCAAATCTCCCGATCGCAATCTCCTAGGTCCTGTCGACGGGCCAGAAGAGTGGAGTTACTGTGGGGGCTATGGTGGCAACGGTCAGAATATTGATGATCTTGATCATCCTTGATATTATGAAAACTGCATATAGCTGCAAGAGTCAAATACAATTTGCGGAGAAAACTCTGTGCTGACGTGTTGGTTGATCATGTCTCACTGATCCATGATTACTAGGGCCTTTCGAGAAGTAGATATCAGAGCAACTGGCTAAGCCATAGCGAGTGGATAGACAGTAGCGAAGGTCGAAGTCTCAACACAGGGCTGGGAGGCCTTGTATAGACCCACCGGAGGGTAAATCAGTAGTGGAACCCAGCCGGGTGACAAGAAAGTGTACCTTGGGAAGTGGAAATTGCAAAAGGCTCATAGAGGATAAAATCAACGCTCCAAATCAGCGGTGTCATGACATAACCTTGACAAACCTACCCGGTTGAAACGCATCCAGGTACCTTGTATATATCCATTGATCAGAATAAAGTTGAACGGTATATCCCACTCCACCGCGCTTAGTCCTAGTCAAGCAGCTTCCCCACGGAGTTCGATCCCGATGACCCCGGATCCCATGCCGGTAGAGCTGATCAAAAAATTGCCGACACTACTAGGCTGTAATGGGGTTCATCAACGTGTACTGGTGTACCTGAGAGACCAGTACCTGTCCCAACCATGCCGGGCATGCGATGGCAACGTGTCAGTCGACTAGCTTGGTTTGACCTATATAGGCGATCACCACGTTCAGTATTCATCCCCGTGCACAATAATCCCTTATTAATTAGCTGATGTCTATCACAATGACCAGATGCGGCTTTGCCACCACTTGATCAAGCTGGAGATTAATGTGGACAAGATGCTTGTGGCCGACAATGTCGATCGGGCCGAGTCGCTGGTGTCGGTTAATTTCTGATCGCCCACGGGCCTCAGGCCTAGAGAGCAGACGAGGGTGTTGGCAAAATCCGGGGTTCGGTTAAATTAGCGAGCTTCTCCACATGGCGCGAAGGATGCTCGTATAGGCCAGGCTTAAAAGTTCGTTGCGGAAATAACCGCCCGACAAGGTAAAACACCAGTATCATCTGATCGGTAGATGTCTCACTAGGACATTTGCCGACCCATCTGAACTCTCCACTCGGAGTATGTGATGCTTTGGGCGATGGGTTGGCTTAATTTGGAGCTGCAGCTCGGATCGTCATTATATTACCCTTCGGTTGGACGGAGTGCAGAAAAATTCCTGGTGAGAGTTGTCTGTTCGGTAGATGTTATATTTAAGACCCGTCTCCCTTCATATTCATATTTGGTCGAGCTGCATTCATTCATTCTTTCTGTGTAGACTCAATACACATTCTCGCGCAATCTACTACATGAGTCGCATTGCGGAAATCGACGCTTCCCAGCAGCGCTACCATGATATTGTCCTGATACAGGAAGCAATACTCTCGCGACCTAAGACCTCCAACAACACCATGAACTACACACATCTACCGTACGCTGTCCCCAGCGGATACTTCCCCGACCCGATGAACGACAACCCGCTCCATCTGGAAGCCGGCTTCCCGAGCGAAGAACAATTTCTCTACGACGGCATGATGACAGGGCTGGACCTAGACGTGCTACAACTGTTGAACTCGCAGGACAACGGAATGGGGAAATTGCCATCAAACGAGGGCAAGATATTTCCCACACAGGAGATGGTGGGAGTCGCGGGTGCCGACTCGGGTAAATACCATCATCAACAACCACCGCCACTGTACGTAACCGCCAGCCAGGCCACGAAAAAGCCACCAAGAACCCCCCACTAACAATTCCACAGATTCACAGACCTCCCCACCTTCCCAACCGAGCAGGGCTTAAACGACCTCCTTCAATCAGCCTCCCCGCTAGCTGCCGAGCGTGCGTTGTTCATGAGCACCGGCGCCAATCCCAACATCGACGGCAGCAACAACAGCGCGGGTAGCCCCACAGCCGCAGCACAAGGGCACTCACAGACAACGCTACACCACTCCCCGCCTCCTCTTCTCGCCTTTGACGATCTCGACCCCTGCAGCTCCCCCGATACCAGCCATTTCTCGTACCCTGGCTACGACGACATTTATTACGGTGTCCCCGGGGAGCCGTTTCCCATGTCGGATGTGGCTGTTGCTTCGCTTTCTAATTCCCAGTCTCTGGGTCATCCGCTATTGCCGTCTCATGGTAATGCCAACAACAACAATGATAATCTGCTCGAAATGCCGGACGGAAGCACCCGTTTAACTGCGAATTGGCTTCCTGTTGATCCAGAGGTGGGGTTCACGATCGACGTTCCGCGATATGCCCGTACATCTGGTGCTTGATTTGGTTCATCACTACCCTCGGGTATTACCGATTTACGCCGATGCAATTATCTCGGTCGAGACTACTGTTCCCCGAGGAATATGGAAATCGATGACAGCTTGTCGTCTACTACGCTGTGCAGACTTCCAACCCAACAGACAAACTGAGGTTCATCGTCCAAGAGTGGTAGACTGTCAAGCCTCACTCATCGCGGGAAGTTTCCGCCTGCTTCCCTGGTTGATGACCTACGGGTCGCCGCTAGACTTCTACCGCATGCTTGGGCATACACACCGCGGTAGACTGGTCGAGTCCCTGGTCGCTGCGTCCGAGACAGTCGGTACACTCAATCTTCACGGCGCCAGGACACTCGTGATCGACGACTAAGATTGAGCGTGTGGGTTTGGAGACTTATCATGCTGGTTTGATTGCCAAGTTAGTCCTGGTGACAGCTTGGCATGGAAGTTCTAAACGATCGGGTACCGATCGATAAATAAAAGGAAGAATTGGAGGAACGGAAATTGAGATCATAGCTTTCCTTGTACATAGTCTATTCTCCTGGCGAGTGGAACACTACCTATATATTATCAACGCGTGGTATCACTTGAATAATGGCATAATAACCCGAAAATATAATTATGTACAAGTAGATAATACACAAAAGTCTACCAAGAGACCGATTGTGACAACACTGATTAGTGACGTAGGTAATAAAATGGACATTAATGGGATGATCGCCTCGGACGGTAGATCAAGGTTTATACACCAATGATAAAAAACTCCGCATTCGCCAAGGACAGCACAGACCGGGCCCGCAAGTGGATCGCTTCGAACGGGAATAGAAGGAAATTAAAAAAAGCAAAAAGCCAATTGGAAAAGAGAAAAAAAAATAGAAGAAGAAAGGCTGATGTCAGTCGGGCACCGCTCGCACCGACGAAGAAGTACACTCGTTCGTGAACACTGGAAAGTTGAACCGCTTCCCAATATGCTGGAATAAGTCTCTCATGAACTCCTTCTCAACCATGCCGTCGGCGAAGCTGTCAAATGCGGCGCGCAGAACGAACATGATGCGCGAGACGAGACACCCCGGGATGTTTTGGATGTAGTACTTCATGCTGCGGCAGATGTTACACCCGAACTGGTAGCGCTCTTGCAGGCTAAGAACGCTGATAAGCCCGCCATCGGTGCCGGAGATAACCAGGCTCAAGGCCCAGTAGAAGCAGAGGGAGGTGGCCATTAGGATGTCAGGGAAGATGAGAATCTTTGCTGGTAGGGTCTGCAGCGTAAGCGAGTTGCGCCAGCGGAAAACCGGGAATTCGTCGGGGGAGGGACTGTCGAAATCCTCGAGCGGCGTTCCCGGTGGGTAGGTATCGGCGTATACAGTCTTCCAGGCGTGCAGTCGGTTTTGCAGTTCCGAGGCTTGCTCCCAAAGTTGGCTTTGACTGACTGCGAGGTCTGCGGGCGGGATGTCATCCGCCAGTAACCGTGCTGAGAATTCATCGACCCGAGATAGATACTCTGGAATGTCAACTGCGACGTCTAAGAGTCGATGTAAGATGTCCTTTGCGGGCGCAATCCCGGCCCAAGGAACTGTCAACCATTCTTTCGAGGCCATAAACGTCGGCTGCCGTTGGACGAGTGCAGCTGTGACCTGTGTTTTTGGTCAGTCAGTTGCATGGTTTTTGAAGACAAAGCCCAGCCAAAGAATCCATACCCAGTACAAACGAAGGTCCACAAATAACGATCGCTCGAGTCCATAACGATGTCGGAATGGCGTGCGACTGCGAAGTAGTGCCAAACCGCCCACCTGATGTCGAAAGATTGAGTCTTTCGCCGTTTGCTTGAATGCCTAGGCCGTATTAGCAGGGACGCGAGAAAAGCGATAGAGACACATACCTCAACAATGGTTGCCAGCAACACTACAACGAGGACTTCGGTGGATTTGCTATCCTTCGGATCATACAGGGCTTTTTGCAGCTGCCGCAGAGTTCGGACGTAGCGTGAATGTCCCGCAACCTCGATGCTTCGGTTTTGACTCCGTCGGCCGGCGACTGTGAGGGAGGCTGCCTCAAAAGCATTACATAGAAAGGGAGAAAAGACTCGCATCTCTGAGGCTTCGCGCAGGGCGATGGTTCCGCCATATTTGGTGTGATCTGCCGGACTGAAGGTAGTTATCAGACGCTCGACAAATAATTCCATCACCGAGCCGGCCAGCGTTGGGTCAACCAAATGTTTCTTTTCTTTCAACATCGGTGGGGAAGACTCCTTGGCTACAACGTGTCAGCTGAAAATCATTCTGCCAGGAGAGGACGCATGACAAGATAAGATGACATGTTGGAACCGAAGGAGGCACGTTGATGATGAGGACACCACCTACTTTGTCTTGATAGCTCGACGGAAGTCTCAACATCGGGTGTTGTATCCGAAGAACTTTGTTCCTGGCGGCTCGTATGGTTGTCTGCAAGGTCGTCGTCACCTTCCAGAGCCTTCTCCTCATCGATCCGCTTAATCTGATAGATCGAGCGTTCCCCCGACGCGACATCCTCATATTTAATTGGCGGGAGGTTGGCAAGCTTTCGGGCCTCCGCGAGCTGCTCTTTCAAGGACTCGCAAGTTTCCACTAGGTTTTCGATCAGTGTGGATTGCTGGATATAATGGCGGTCCCGCTTGCTGGTGCCATATTCGCATTCGGAGGGTGTTCCCCGTAGACAACATGCTCCGCATGGCTTGACTCGGTCGCACTATAAAGAATCGCAGCGTCAATGCGTAGTTCGATCCAGGAATGCGCCCAAGCGGACGGTCGTGATGGCACCCGCGCGGGTAGTGGGTAAAGTACCTTGACTTTGCGTTTGTGACAATTTAAACATGAATATGTGGGTCGAATTTTCTTTCGTGTACCAGGCTTAGCTGCAGTGATACCTGGCGGATCTTTGTGTGGAGGGTCCGCATCTTGGTGATCGCTCATTCTCGGTGTTGTTCGCTGATAACTTTGGAGGGGGTTAAGGACGTGAAGGAGAGGTTACTTGGGTGAGGGGGGTTTTGAGACTAGTGCCAAATGTTAGGAAAGAAGGATAATAATAATCCTAAAGCTGACAGCCAGCTGCAGCACGACCGGTGGCCACACAAAGTTTATTGTGGGTGTCCAGTCAGAGCCTATGTAGCTGACAGAAGCGGGTGCCTGTTGCACCAAAGAAAAAACAAAGAATTTTTGGCCCCGGTCGCACTAGTTGCGAGTCCGTTATGCATGGCGGCTGGTGACTGTCTAGTACCCACAGATGGTCGTTGGGATTGCACCAAGGCTCCAAAGGATTGGACTATCCAGCGGCCATGAAAACGGCAATTTCCCTCCCTTGTCTGCTTGAAGATTTCGATCTCCAAAGATTGGCTGAATTCTAGATGAGCCCTACCACCTGTCCCGCTGGTCTGACCGCTGCCCGTTCTATGAATTCTCAAAGCGCATGACAGGGGCCAGCCGCACAGAGTCCTCCGGCAGATCGCTAGGTCGTGGGGAATGTGGGACCCACTTGTGATAGGTCAAACGAGCCCACTCTCTGTCTCGCCAAGGTCGAGGCCGGTGCCTGTCAAAGCGTCATCTGTCTCGTCCGCGGACCAACCACTGGATGGTCTTGCACAAGGGTGAAAATCCACATGCCGGAATAAAGACCCATAAACTCCTGTCATTCGATCACGCTTTTCTGCTGCCAGCTGAGATTGAAGGATCAAAAAGGTGTGTTTTCGAAGGGCATCGTAAGACTGTTGTCCCCTCGCCTCGCCTGGTTGGGAGCTTGCAGGGATCTACGAACCCCTTTGCCAGGTCGGGCGTGAGATCGTCGCAAATGGCGGTATGAGAGTCCTACCCTTGCAACTCGGTAGAAGGTGATCAGCTCCACTAGTAACCACGCCTGAGAGATAGGAGAGACCCTGACTTTCGTCAGTGTAGGGCAACCAAAAAGCTCTCTCCTTATAGAGAGCCGCGTGGCCAGCGTGAGCGTGTTTATCCCAATAATGGACGCGTACAAGAAGAACCACATGCCATCCAGTCTTCCGTCAGCACCAGCAAGTTCCTCGGTCCAGTGCATTAAATGCCCCACAATAGTCCAACGGGATGTAACGGTGTCTAAATACAGCCGCTTCAATGTTAGTTCGAGCTGAGCCCGATCGACCCCAGGGCTGTGATTGGGTTATGCGCCGTTTGTCAAAATGTGGCTGCTGCACCTTGAATTGGCGGATCGCCCAATGGTCCGCCCGGAAGGAGATCCCCCATTCCACGAGGCTTACAGAAGAAAACATATGGCTGAGAGACTGAGTGGTATGGGGGGGGGGGGGGGCTTTGGGAAAAGGATCGCGTAGTTCAACGTTAGTATGGGTTACTCATTGCCTAACGCTCTATGCGTCGGTCCCCTTGGAAGATTGGCGGATGTACATGGTGGACAAAAAAGAACGAAATGAAGACAAGGAAATAACGACGGGAAGGGCAAGGTCCGAGTTGTAAGTTTATAACGGGTTATTGAAGTGAGTGGAAGAAAGATGGAGGTCGAAGTAGGTTGATCTGTGATCACGGGGTGGTCACCTGCCTGGGATCTCCTGGACAGGCTATCATCTCCCATTTCAGTCTACAACTTGCCTCTCTTTTTCTCTTTTGTTCCTATTATTCTCTCTATTAAACAACAGCATCGCGCGTACATGGCAGCTCTATCAATTCGGCATGCTTTGTTATCTAGTACGTCCGAGATCGTTCGGTTGCACTGATATATATTCTTTAAGGACTACGACAGAATAACCCCTGATTTAGAGGCTCGACTTCACATCACTCAATATTCACCCGGAGTAGATTATTATATATAGTGAGTTTCTGACAACTCAAAATCTTGCTCAGGAAGCGATACTTATCAAATGGAAGTATTAACAGGCTAGAAATGTGCCACGGGAAAAATTGAACATGTATACATCAGATATGATTCCCGACCATGGACAAGTCATCAATAGGAAGAATGTGCAGTGGAAAAGAGAGAACTGATCACAATATTCCAACTTCCTTTACCAACCAACCCAGCTGAAACCGGGCAGCGCTCCTGAGGTGGGCTTGCCAGAGGGGGTGGGCATGCTGGTAGGGGTCGGGGTGCGGGTGGGAGTAGGAGTTCTGGTAGGCGTGGGAGTGGGGGTCCTGGTGATGGTAGTCCAGGTTGGGGTTGGCGGAACGGGGAATCCGTCAGCTCCCAGGCCACCCTCCGAGGGAGGAAGAAAGTTCGGACCGCCCGGGGGGAGAACGCGCTTGCCAAGATTGGCCGACGATGCCAGCTTTCCAACGCCAGCATTGGCCATGACCAGCGACTTCACCTCGCTGACATCGGCAACGGTGATCTCACCCTCGCCGGATGGCCAGTTGGAGAGAACAGAGTCATCACTGGCAGACAGCTCGCCTGACTGAGTGAGGATGTTGGCAACACAAGCCCGACCCAGAGCAGACTCGCAGGCAGATAACTGTTCGCTCGAACCGACAGCAAAGCTGGCGCCCGGCTTGCTCTCATCCTGGAAGGGAGTGTTGACCTCTTCGAAGACGTTGCCCTCAATGAGAACGTTGGCACCCTCGCCGACGTCGAAGGCGTGGCCGGTGTTGCTGGACCAGTAGTTGTTGTAAGCATGCCAGTGGCTGTCGTACTCGAGCTTGGGGGAGCGGCCGGAGGTGTGGTGGATGAAGTTGTTGGCAAAGGTGACCTTGTCTCCCTTTCCAAGACCAAGCCTGTTGCGAATGTAAGCCATGATAACCAAGATAAGCCAGAGGTATAGAAGCTTACACTGTCCAGTAATGGTTGCCGTCGCACGAAGATGACCACTCGGTTTGGCCGTCGAATTCGCTGTTAGAGATAGTCACGCTGCCGCCTGTGGGTTCACCGGATTAGCACTCTTCAAAACTATAAGGCTTGTAAGCATGGGCAATACATACTGGACTCGAAACCAGACACGAACATCTGGCGACCAACCAGGGACACCTTGACGTGATCAATCCAGATGTTGTCAGTGCCATCCAGCGAGATGGCGTCGCCGCCCCAGATATACTGAGGGTTCAGGTTCGTGATGTGGATGTTCTGGATGATGACGTTTTCGGCGCCATTGACCAGACGCAGACCCTTGCCCTTCAGCACACCCTCGCTGCCCACACCCACAATCGACTTGTCCGAGGCAACCTCCATGCCTGCCAAACCGGCGTTATCATATGTGCACTTGATGCTCGGATAGCTACCGCACCAGTCGGATCCCTCGGTCTTGATGGCATTCTGACCCTTATCGCCGCAAGTGTTGGACTCGGGAATGCAGCATTCGCAGTCTGTGCAGGTATCTTCGCTGTCAATAAAATCGAACTCCTTGTCGATAAGGATCACACGCGGAGTGCTATCGGACAGCCACTCCTTCAACTCGGCGATGTCGCTCGGTGCCGCGGGCACAGCATCGCCACCGCCGGTGGCTTGGTTGGCAAAGCCGAAAGGCGTACCACTGACTCCTTGAGCAGCCTGCACTGAGGCGCCGAACAATGAAGTTCCAGCGACGAGAGCCAGCAAGAACGCCATAATGACACACGGTCTTCAAGGCACTAGGGGTAAGAAAGATTGAAAAAGAACGGAACGATCGGCAGACTTGTGACGCTGACCAATTTTGACTGAACCAGCAGTCTTTGAAAAAAAGAATGGAAAGTATGCAAATGAAAGAACGGAGTGGACAAGATTGAGAAACAAATGCCTTGTCTGCAACTGCGGCGAGCGCAGAAAGCCCTGGTAATTATATACTCCATGGGTCGTCGGTCCCAAAATAAATGGCTAATTTGCATAAGTGCCCCGAGAGTCGACTATGTGCAATGCCCTCCCCATCGGAGGTTGTCGCAGGGTGATGGGGACAATCGTATGGTGAAACGGTGTGGTGCGGCTTGGCACGTTTTATTCAGCCATGTTTTGCCTACTGCGTAGTTTATCCTTGTCGATCATGAGTTTAGCTCCCTCTTGGGTACAATATCGAGAGTGCTTTTGATTGATGGAAGGTCATACTGAGACATGAGACAAGGACCTTGTCGATCCTTGTTATTCGAGCCAGAGACGTCCGTTGTGCCGGTGTCTCAGACTTGGGCTAGGGAGCGGAAAGCATCAGGTAATGATCGACAAGCCGATGCAAGCGGGAGCCCATAATTCGCCCAGCAGCTCCACCAGACGATTCAGGATAGGTATTATGATATCCTGCATTAAGGCTGCCTTTGGCTCATGTCCGCTATTAATACCTCTGACAGGAGGGAAATTATCGGATAGCCAAGATCCTTTCCACAAGCCACAGTCCAGACCGACGCTGGGGGAATATCCACATCCGTGCTCTCAGACACGGAGTGACCGACTGGACATGGATCGGACCCGAGATATATCATGGAAGGGATAATTTGCAGTGCGAAGACATCACCACACGTGGTTCGTCCCCCATGAATTCGGTGTATCACTCATCTCAAACTCAATGCGCTCCGCCCGCACAATATCCCTGTGATTCAGGATAGGCACGGCGACCTCCTTCCCATCCAGCCTTAAACGCTTCACATACGGCATCGACGGAGCCCCAGGCGCAGTAATATGCAAAACTCTATCCGTGTCTCCGCCGGCAATATCACCCCCTGTCGCAACCCCATCCGGCCACATGATCTTGATGCTTTCGAAGAAGGGCGACCCAACCACATATTCATCCCCAGCGGGGTCAACAGGGTAGAACCCCAGTGCCGAGAAGACATACCACGCGCTCATCTGGCCCAGATCTTCGTTCCCACTCAGCCCCCCACTGGTCGCATTGTAGTTCTCCCACGCGATCGCCCGAATCTTGTCCGCCGCCCGATTTGGCGCCCCAAGCCCAGAATAAAGGTACGGCACATGGTGACTGGGCTCGTTAGTGTGGTCGTTATGTCCGTCCTCGAAATGCTCGTCCAGCTTCCCCAGCAGCGCCTCCCTGTCGCCGAAGAGCCGAACCAAACCCGGTACATCGTGCATCACATCGAAGGTGTACACCCAGGAGTCGCCCTCCGTCCAGCCCCAGTCCGCGTGGCGAGCCCAGGATCCGTTATCGTTCCGCGCGCGCATAAACTGCGTTTCATTGTTCCAGATATGGACGTAGTTTTTGCTCCGCGCGCGTAACTCTTCGAGCTCGCCTTCGTCAGCGCCGGAGCCATGCTCACCGACGATAACACACGCGTAGTCGTCAAACGCATAATCCAGCGTGCGACTAGCAGACTCCGCCCACCTGTCGTTCGACACCCAGCCTTTCTTCGCGTAAGAAGTAAGGCCCGCGCGGGCCTCGTAGGACGTATTGGGCTGGCGGTCGTAGTAAAGCAAGGATGTGTCGTCTTGAGGGGGAACAAACGCGTCTTTTCGAACGGCTTGCCATGCCAGAGTGGTATTGAAGCCGCGAAAACCTCGGGTGAGGGCATTAGCCAAGACAGCGTCTACATGTGTCGCTATCATGATATTGGTTTCGACGATGTTGGCCCATATCGGGAGTCGGCCGCTCCATGTGAAGATCTGGAGCAGGGAACGCATCATGCTGTTTACGCGTTCTGGGGCGAGCAGTGTGAGCAGTGCGTGTTCTGCGCGGTAGGTGTCCCATATTGACCATGATTGGTAGTAGGAGTCTGGGGCTATGTGGATACTGTCGGTGTATCCTGAGTAGTAGGTGCGGTTTTTGGATGGTGGTGGGAGAGGCTCGGAGAAGTCACTCGGGTATTGTAGGGTGTGGAAGAGGGCTGTGTAGAAGATTGTGCGCGGGTCGTGGTCCGCGTCTGTGCGGTTGACTCCTGATATACGTATGCGACCGAGTTTGTCGAGCCATGCGGCTTTGACGCGTTCGACAGTCCGCTCAAAGGACTGGGAGTCTGGAATCTCGAGGTCGAGATTCGTGCGCGCTTGGTCAATGCTTACGTAGGAGACGCCGATCCGGACTTCTACGGTTTTTGTAGATGGCGCGAACCGAGCGTATGCGCCGCTGAAATTGCCTTTGTGGTGATTCGCGCCGTCATGTGTAATGTTTCCCGCGCTTGTGCCGTAGGATGCAAACGGCTGCGAGAAACGGGCGACGAAGTAGCCTCGAAAAGACGCAGCTTTATCTGGGCCGAGTCCGTAGTCTTGACGCTCGGGATTGTAGCCTGAGATCTCGCGCGCGTCGGGATCGATGTGTACCTCGCCGGTCCAGTTGCGGCGGTTGGCTTGGATGAAGATGTAGGGCTGGGCATGGTCACGGGTGTTGAAGGTGAAGCGAAGATAGCCCGTATGTGCGTCGGCGGACATGGCCGCCTAGTATCTTGTCAGAGGCGGACTTCGTGATCAGGTAAAGTACTCACCTGGATTGTATCCCCATTGCTGGAATCTTCAGTGTCGTCATCTGCATTATCTCCTTGCATAGCAGCCTGATGCTGTCTCCTTACCCGCCCATTAGCCCCGTCCTTCACTTCCTCCGGGACTTTTCCAACACCGCCTGGGTCAGGCCCATCGCCTACCGCCTCCGCAGTTGCATTCCAGTCTCTCCCTAGCCTTGGCGTAGCATCCAACTCAACCTCATAGACATAAGGTGTAGACACCTCATCGTCTTTTTTGAATATCAGACCACGATCCTCAAACAGCGGGCGCACATCCCCAAGACCAGGCATCAGCACAACCTGTCCTGCCTCCCCCATCCAAATAGCCGGTTGGTGAGTAGCTTGGAACCCGTGCATCAGACGATCTGAATCCCCGTACGGCACCTGCGAGATAAAGTTCTCGCGTGTCTGCGGCGTCCATCGCGTCATGGCGAACGGGGGCGCCACAGAGGGGATCATACCCCCGTTGCCGTTGGGGGTAACCCCATACGTTCCAATTCGAGGGTTGACGTGGTCTAGGATGCTAGGAGCATGGTACGAGGCCTGTTTTGGGGTTGGGGATGGATGTGAGGAGAGGGGGGTCGCGAGGGTTAGGAGGGTAGCGAGGATGGCATTGCTACTGTGTGCGTAATACATTGTGTATTATGAAAATAGTGCAAACTAGGGCAAGGCATGCTCCTTGACACAGGTGGTATTGCCGTGATGGCAACAGGGTTGTGGTGTTGTGATGGTTTCTTGTCCATCGGATGATCCTCCGCATTTGCGGGGTTGATGACTCATCGCTGTTGCACCGACACTGTAGATTGACTTGTTCATAACTATAGTGATTACGATCGCATATATCCTATTAGTGTTAGGGCAACATGGCACCGCAGGCAGGTGATGGGGGATAACTGCTGGCGGGATTGGTATATGATAGGATGCGGGTAGAAATGAACCAGACCTACTCAAGGCCTAATGTTTTGACCTCGAGAATGAAAGGCCTCAAATGTAGTGACCCAGGCATCAAAATGTAGAACAACAGGCTCATCGTGCCAATTCATAGAAAAATCCTTCCCTTAGATGTAGTAGAACACCTTACGCACAGGGGCTGATGGTAGACTTCATGACCCATGCAAGGGTCATCGCTCACCGACTTACCTACCCTGCGTCAACCAGGTGTATTGATGAAGGTTATACAATTTCATGACGGAAAGATATGGATCTGTGTTTCTCCCGTTATCTTGACGGACTTTTGGAAAGTTTGGTATCCACAAACAAATTTGGCATGAAAGCTCCCATACTTAGCCCTAAGCCAGCGTGGTTGAACACTTGTCAGAAATTTGAGTGGTGGGTTGCCGCGTGACCCAACAGTGTCACCCTAACGAATTTTCTTGAGCATAGATGCCAATGATATGTCGAGAATATTGATCCTGGGGTATGATGAGTATTATCGACAAACGACCTTGAGACCCGTCGGTATGAGACTGGAATTAGCAGCCAAGAGATATGGCTCTGACTAGGTGACAAGTATTGTAAATTAACACTGGAGCATGCGAGTTATAAGATAGGTGTAGTCCGCACAGAGGATGAAATTGAAGGTGTTTTCATATATGTCGAGAGTAAGAGAGAACAGGGCATGTTGTTAGTATTGCCGTTGGTCGTTTACTGTCGCCACGAAGATAGAAGAGCTAATAGCCGTAGAAGAGAGGTGGCCAACTATATATTGGGCTTTTCTCGATGGCGCTTATAACCAAAAGGTAGATGCTTGCATACCACTGCAAGATCATTCGACCCAGAGCCGATATGATGGCTATCCGTCCTCCAAGTAGACCATAGGGTCTCTTGTAGCCAAAATATATCATGTGAGGACAAATCATCATATAGTATACCCTATGTGGCCAAGCCATAGTGGGTGTGCCTTGCGGAGAAGTTTAACAATTGACTAGGATGGAAATCCAATACCATTAAGTTTTAGGACTTCACTTACCTATCCGATTCTATGGTCATGGATAGTTGTTTCAGATTACATTATGTGAGCTAACTATTCCTTCAGCGTAGCTGATTCCAGGAGGGAAGCAGGATCCAAACCTGTAATTGACCAGGGCCCCAACGCTAATCATTAGAGCCTGCCGGCCGACTTGCGCTAAGCCACCCGCTCCCACGATCTCTTCGTAAATAGGGGACTATAGTAGGCAAACTAGATTCTCCATATGGGAACTGAAACAGCTAAAGGCAAGGCTCACCAGCATCAAACCGTCGTGTTCTGTTACGCATAAGATGTGTGGCTTCAAAAAGTCAGAATTGATAAAGAAAAAGACATATGACGAGGAATAGCGACATAACTAAATGAACTGAACAAAAGTTCAGAGGCGCGGAACAAAAGACCAAGGAAATGACGCCAACGCTACGATTCATGGGGCGCAGGAGCCTAAGATAGTAGTCTTTCTTAGCAAACAGCGACCACTTCCAATTATATGAGAATCTATTCCTACCCAAATTCTTGCACTCCCCAAATACTCAAAATTCACTCACAGTTTATGAATTGCAATCAAAATCATGCTAATCTTATATCGGTCGCTCTCCTTCTCTAGACTATTGATTGCAGGCTCATTATTTGTCCTCAGCACATTCATTTTTTTATATTTCCGCTCCACAGACCTTGGGTCGTCCCTCAACATTACAGGCGCAGATCTAACACACCATGAGCTCCCAATATCAAGAACGATACCAGAGAGAATCTGGTATAAGATTGGTCTAAAGGGCGTCAATCAAGATTCGAAAAAAATGATAGACGACTGCCTGCAGAAGAATCCTACACATCGATCCGAGATCTTGACAGATACATTAGGCGACTTATATGTCAAGGAAAATTTCGCATTTCGTCCTGAAATAGTCGAAACTTATCTTGCTCTTCCTATACCAATTCTCAAGGCCGATTTCCTCCGCTATCTCCTTCTGTACTCAGAAGGTGGGATATGGAACGACCTCGACGTATCCTGTGAAGATACACCCATAAAGGACTGGGTTCCCAAAGATCTCGAGGACAAGGCCAATGTTGTTGTCGGATGGGAATTTGACGCCGGTTGGGGTGAAGGCATTGTTCGCCAATTTGCGACTTGGACTATCATGGCGAAGCCGAGATCACGGCATATGTTGGTGGTGATCGACGACATACTTGACGCAATTTACAGATTTACGGAAGAGCACAATGTTGCCATTCCCGACTTGACTACAGCTATCCTTCCAGATGTGGTGGACTTTACCGGCCCAAGACGGTTCACCCGTGGGGTGTTTCGGAGTTTGGAATCAACTCTCCAAGAAAGCGTCGACATGAAGAGCATTTCGAATATACTGGAGCCAGTATTGGTTGGCGACGTTCTGATCCTACCTGGATATTCATTTGCACGATCAGTGAATACTTACCATACCAATGACACTGGCCCAGCATTGGTGACACATCATTATGCTGGCTCTTGGAAAAATACCCACGGTGGTGAGACATGAAAGTGCTACATGGTTGGGGACTCTTGTACCATATCATACATTGATTATATATTTCTTCTACTATATTCTGTATTGATTTTGCACCCGAATGCCAGAAAACATCGAAATATTGCTCTGGATTTCCTCTGGGGGAGGCAGGAAGGGGGGTTGCTATACCAGGGATCGAGGTTCTCAAGTACCTGCACACCATCTCATCTAGACGAAATGTCACATACATGATCAGGTGGGTCGTTTCCCAATTTCTTCGAATAGGAAGAGGAGCAACACTGGATATTCTATCCATGTTACAACAGGCTCTTTTAACAATACTGTCAATGGTCAGTTAACCGCGGACCAGGCTTCACTGAGGAAATGATTGAAGTTAATAAGGCGGACTAAAAACAAACATGGGAACATGTGGACTCATCCACCAATAATCAAAGCCTATTTGGCACGAACTAGAGAGAATTTACTACCTAAGTGCTGGCTCTAATGCACGGCAGGCCATACCCGTTGCTTGGCCGGCCCACTCCCCGTTCGGGTGACAGCCACAGGGCGAAAATAACTGGTTGTTATTGGATTTCTCTGTCCCTCAATCACGCAACTGACGTACTTGACCAGGGAATAGTGTGATACCATTTGTTGCGTGCATCGTCACATTGCCTATTGTTTTGAATCGGCCTAGGTCGGCATTCTAATAAAACACCTATTATAGTAGCCTCCTAGGAATACCTAAATGCACCGAAATTAGCACCGCCCCGCCCCCCCCCTCCCAGTTCTTTCCTCTCCGTGCCACTCTTCCAGGTTAGGTCCTCCCCAACTAGGTATGTCGGCGCTTCCTCCGATATTGATGATATAAGAGGGGCTGGTTTTCAAGCTATCTTTATTCTCTAGGCCCCTCCGCGTTACTATTATAGTTGATGTCACCCTAAGCGCTGTCCGCGTAAACCGTGTCTAATGCCTTGTTCATAGAGCAACCCCAATCCTACCTAGTAAGATTAAAGCTGATCAGAAAAAAGAACATAAACCAAGCGCTAGTCTTCCGTCTCCGTACTCCTGAAAATTAGACATAATGTGATAATGACAATGTCATAGGGTTTCACAATCTGCTCGGGGTCTCTATGGCCATCAAGCATTCTACGTTAACAGATATCTTGTGGTGGGAACGAGGGATTTGGTTAGAGATGGACACTTGCCGCATCCAGGGACACACATGATGTTTTAGAACCAGGTGGGGCGCTAAATAAGGGTATCATA
Source organism: Aspergillus campestris IBT 28561 (assembly GCF_002847485.1). Classification (NCBI taxonomy): domain Eukaryota; kingdom Fungi; phylum Ascomycota; class Eurotiomycetes; order Eurotiales; family Aspergillaceae; genus Aspergillus; species Aspergillus campestris. The sequence goes on along the minus strand of NW_020194340.1, from coordinate 214,179 downwards.
AGTTTGTCAAGCCTCAAAGCGGCTAAGTTATTATTCGGTTAGGGTTCCTGAAGGACTAGAGCTGCCACTGCCGCCGGAGGTTGTCTCAATTGATACGCCAAAACGTTGACCAATGTTTGGTATAGGGCTTAACCTGACTGATATCCCCAACATGCTGTCGCTCAGTGGCCCATGCGACTTTTGAGGATCAAGTCAAGTCGTGTGTCACAGCCCCTGACTTCTTCCTTTGATTATAATACCTAGATCCCCGATTACGCCACGGAAGATAACTTTGAAGATATGTAACTCGTCCTTGATTGCTCATGCTATAAAGTATTTAGAGATGCGTTTTTTAAGAATATGTTCTTCGGCTACGCAGATTAAATCTATAAACATCTAGGACCACATACTGCGGTTTTTGGTGGGGTCTGGTGTCTTGTGCTGGCTTTAGTTTCGTAGTGAATCAACTACTTTACTGATTAGGCTATCATAGAATATTGGCCTGTGGAAGAACAGTGACTACAATTAGCTAAACGAACAGCTGACCTGCAGAGTCCTTTTCCCACACATTTGACCATTTCGTATTTTGACAATCCTTTTCATAGTCTGTATATCATCGAAAATACATCGTTCCTGACCTCTTCTCATCGCATATGTCCACAGTAAAAAGCAAGGCTTAAAAGAAGGCCCTCGGCCGCTGCTACAATATAGAAAGTAGTCTAACGTACACTGCTTTGAACATAATTGTCTGAGAATGAGATGATGTCCAAGTGCCAACAAGTTTATATACGGCTCGGGCGTTGTTCGACTAAAGATATCGAGTAAAAAGCGTACGTTATGCTATTCTCACACTCTCCAAATGACACACACCTAATATATAAGCAGCTGACGCGGACTTGAACAGATTTAAATTCTATGACAGACTTTACTTCAGCAAGACTTAAACAGAATCGAAATTTGAGATTTATGATTTAAACAGCGGTATCAAGCTGGTTGAATAAGTACTTGACATATGTGATTGCTTCCCAAGGTATTTTCCTGAGGCTAGACTTGTATACTTCTTGAGTGCTTATCTTTCCTGATGGTGTATCTGATAATAACCCATGTAACGTGTCACTCTATCATATGTAATCAACTGATCACCAATTTGAGCAATGAAATAATACTACCGATACTCTACCAATTCATTGAAAACCTCAATATATTGAGACACCTGATGATAGCTGTAATGCTAAGCATTCACCGTCCCATGTTAGCATTCGTATGTTAACGTCTCCTATATTGAGGTGTAACCTAATAAAGCTTCATTTCGACAATGTGAGACAAGACGTATCAAACCGAATTCTCGAAAAAACATCATGGACTTGTGGTACCAAGGATCTATAGTCATGTTCGCTGAGAATGGCGATGGCCGGCTCTTCTCGGATGATAGCTATAGATTCGGACTTGGCAAGGGGTTGTTATAGACCTGCCGATTCGGCCAACGTCACTTCTAGGCAACTCCGTTCTACTTTAATACAACTGTATTTAGAACACCCAGTATCTATGTAATGCATTACAATACTCGGAGGGAAAACATCCCTTCCATTGCCACTAGTGTCGAGATGCATTAATTCTGCAGGCAGCTGCAGCATCTTCAATGGTTCTCCAACTTATAAGGCAAGGTTGTCCGCCTTACTACCGCTGCTTCACTGCTGAGTTGCAACTCAACATGGCTGTGCCATGGCTACGAGTTTTACCCATGCACAGTAACACCATCGACCTGTATGAATATTGTCCACCATGGGGAAACCATACCCCCCTACCCAATATCCAGACCTGCGCCATGTCTTGGAAACCGTTGAACAAACTTTTTGCGAGTCCAAGATAATCGTAATCGTCTGTCTCACCGCATGGGCTATTCGTCGATTGAACCTCGGATTTGTCTGGATCATCGTCCTCCTAGCCTTCTGCCGCACGCAACAAAGAGTTACCCTCCGGAGAATACAGCATGCGATCCACGACGAGCTGAGACGGCATCATGCACAGAAAAACGCACGCGAACGCGGCGAGTCTGTCCTCTGGCTGAATGTCCTCCTCGGTCGAGTATGGCATCAATACGAACGCCCCATTTGCCAGCGTATCCTTCGCTATATAAACAGCAATCTCGCCCGCCAAGGGAATGACTCTCCCGCGGAGGCCGTGATCCTGGAGTCATGGCGGTCCATCGCCCAGCCCCTCCGCCTCACAAAAGTCATCACGAAGTCCAAACCAGGCTCACCCAACATCATCCTCGAAGGGGACTTCGTCGTGTCTCTCCTCCCCCCTGAGCACAGCTTCCTCTACAACCACTACCTCACTCTCCTCGAGCTCACAGCCCCCGACAACACCACCACCGCAGACGACGAACCCCTCCTCGACCTAACAATAACCCACAAGCGAGACCCTTCCACAAAAAAGAAGAAAGAACACGACCTCTCCGTCAAGGTTCGCACCTTCACCACGACCGGCGTCCTCCGCCTCGAAGTCGACTTCTCGGGCCCCGAGCCCGCCCTGCATCCTCCGCAGGTCGACTTGCACGAACAGCCCCGAATGGATTGCACCATCCGCACCGTCAGCCAGCACCACTTCCCCTTTCACTTCGCCCACGCAGTCGACTGGCGCCGTCTCGTAGAGATGCAGATCCGGGAGGGGCTGGGATGGACAGGGTTCCAAAGGGTGTTGCCCATGCCGTTCCGGCTGTGGGGAGAGCGGTTCCTGGTTGGAGTCATTCAGTGGTGGGTGGGGGTACAAAAGGCGTTGTAGACTAGGCCTACGTCAGATTTCAAATTTGTCCGCACCGATCCGGGGCGCTGTCCTGGGACGTGTGTATATGATGTGTTGTATGGGTGTCTGGTTCGTTGCATTACTACTAGTGTTGACTTGGCGAGTGGGCCCCGGCCCCGCTCTCATAGGGCTGAGACAGGCCGGGGGGGCTTCTTCTTGGTTGTTATGAGGTTGCCTAGAAGTACGGAGGATCTTTTACAAATACTCAGTGACAATGATTATTAATAGGGATGTGGTGTTTTGGTACCCCTGGTATTGAATACTATATTACAAGAACAGACCGGTGTCTCCATTGAAAAGGGGGTGACTATTGGCTTCTGGCCGCTGTGTTGCAAAGGATCGCTATTAATAGGATGACCCTTTTCAGTGGTGAAAATATGACATACAAAAAGAGAAGATAAATCAACAGGGCCGCTAGTGTTTTCTATAAAATGTGACATTAGAGAATGATCAAATAAAGTGAAAGGAGAATACACATTATTACTTCTTTTGGTACTCCCACATTTTCTTCAGGCCCCATTCCCACTGCTCTGATGATGTGGCGTGTCGCAAGCCGTAAGTAGTGAATGGTCTGCTAGTTACTAGGTATGTATGTATTTGAACTTGCACTTCTATCGGAACAAAAGTGTAATTACTGACCACTAAGATGCAATTCCCATATCTAGCCCAAGCATACACCTGCCTTCGAAAGATTGGTTATCCTGTTCTGAGTGACCGAATCTAAGTATCACATTATACATATCTAAGCTCCTTGATTAGCTGTTAGTCCAGCATATCATTATAATAGATCGATACTCTAAGTTATAAGACCATATAAAGTTTAAGGCAACAAGTCGGATATTTGGCACACCACCTGACTGAAGATCAGGAGTTACCTATTACTATTGTGTTCTCTGCGGATAGAAAAGCTGGTTGTGATATATTTTTACACCTCTAATGTTGTTCATAGATATTATCAAAGCTGTCTATTCTACAATCATATGTATTTGAATAGGCTACGGATTCCCTAGCTTGTGTGCCTGTATGTCTTGGAAGTTCCAACAGAGTAGTATCTGAGGGCGGATAAAGGTAGATTTAAACTAAATGTAGCAATCCAAACGGATATAAATCATTACCGGTGGTAGTCTGTTTCCATTCGTCTTCTAGACCGTCGTCGAAAAGGACTATGGAATCTATTTTGGCAGGACCTCCCGTATCACAGATGAGCATAGGGCCAGATGTCACTATGTGCATGAGCAACTGTGTGGCCGAGTCATTATCAATGTGTTTACGAGTCAGGCGATCACGGCACTGACGGACTATCACACTACAACCATGGAAATTATTCTTATATCTATACTATATTTTATTTTAGTAAAATAGAAAGATACAAGATTATAGTTAGAATTAAATTATTAAACTATAATACCTAGTGTTAGCCCAATGAAAGCATCGTGAAGCTAGAGCACGGTGTAGTCAATAGTGGACACAGCCTAGCGGGCCCTTGTTGGGGGCCAAACTATGGGGTCCTCTAAGCCCTAAACAGCCTAAGCGCAACTCGGACCGGGAGGAATAGGGGGTTTATTGGGGCAGTGATTGGCCTGACTACAAGAGCTTTCGATCACAGCCGTAGTCTAACCCGGACCATTTTGCGGCTATGCAAGTTTATTTGCCAGCCTTGGATTACTGCGGATACTCAAAAGGACCTTGTGCGGAGTCCTATCGCGCCGCCCATCTCGGTGGGATTTATCCCAGTCTATCCATCCTGCAATCTCAGCTTCAAGCAATATCGACACAAACACGAAACGTACATTGTTTACGAACCCTCCTCGATCAATTAAATCAATCCACCATGCAATATACATGCCTCGCGCTCCTCCTGCTCACCTCCACCACCCTAGCAGCACCACAATCCCTACCGCAACCCACAGACGGCACCCTCACAGTACCATCCACCGTGATGTCCATCCTGGAGTCATCCATCCCCCCAGCCGACTTCAGCGCCATCTGCAACAGCCCGGAGACCGCAGAATCCGCCATCCACGAGCTGGCCCTCTCTAACCCCACCTGGTTCCATGCGTTGCCCTCCAGTGTCCAAGAATGGGCTTCCGCCGCTTTTGCTTCCCCAATTCCCACATCTGTCGGCAATAACCCGGTTAAGCGTGCCCCTGGACACGGCTCGAAGCGTAACAATAATGGTGTCGGTGGCTCCAATAATTCGAACAAAACGAGCACCGGTGGTGCAGCGGCGCCGACTGGGCCTGTCGCGGTAGGGTTGGTGGGTGCTGCTGGGTTGTTGGCTATTGCGCTGGGGGTGTGAGGCCTGTTTTGTTTATGGATGAATGTCTTTCTCATATTTTAATGTATATATAATGTTTATCATGGCTCTGTATATAGAATAGACCTTGGGCTAACGAGTTATGAAGCTTAATAAGGGGGTCCAGGGAAGCCACAACAGTCCAAGAAGACTCACAGAATACCCACGGTACCCCTACAGCCAAGAAATCTACCCACGAGATGAGTGAAGTACGGAGTGTGCGGTGATTGGGGACGAGGGCCCAATAAAAGAGACGAAGATTACGTATCCTTCCAATGTAAATTTGTGCATATGCCCCCGTAAAGTACTGAATGCCTATAGAGAGAAGCACAAATTCTCAGATATAATGAGCTATACTATGTACAAAAAGTTCATTTACAGAACCCACTCCGATAAGAGTTCACAAGATTGTCTTACCACCAGCATCCTGGCCAGTGAAGGAGAAGAAAGAAAAAGTAAAATATACACGCTCACTGAGCGTAATCCAAACTTATTCACATCCACTCATGGTAACGAAATACCAACGATGCGCCTCGGTGGTCGTCCCGTCAGCCCCAGCGTTGCCCTTATCGGAGTCGATCTCGGTAATCGCTTCAACATCCGCTGTGGTCACGGTGGTGTTGTCCCCGCTAGTGATAAAGTACTCAGGGGCGAAATGGTGGAATCCCAATGCCTTGGGTGGGACCTTGCAAACAATGTCGTTGGTGTGGGTGACACGATAGGTGGAATCGGCCGCTTCCTTGGTGATGTACTCCATCAACTCCATATTCCCGATCCGAGGCTGGCCGTAATTGACCTTGCAATAACCGTCAGTATATAGTCAAAGGAGTGGACAATGGGAAAACTCACCAGCTCGACGGCATCGCCGGCCTTGCGGAAGATAGTCGCCCCGACAGCAGCCAGTGCAGCGCCGTGGCTGTGTCCCGTGAAGACGAGAGAGAAGTCAGGGTTGCTTTCCTGGGCTTCCTTCAACTTCGCAGTGACGTCCTCCGCTACCGCGTTCCACGCTTCCAAGAAGCCGCGGTGGACTTGGCATCCCTCGCAGATGTCGGTGAAATCGGTCAAGGGGAAGTTGAGGTTCGCTAGCCAGTTCTTGAGATTCGAACTACCCCGGAAGGTCAAGACGATGGCTTTGTTGATTGCGTCCACCGCGATGTATCCTGTGACGCCGCCATATGCTTCGGAGCTGATTTGGATCAGTCAGTCAATGTCCTATGGTCGATGCGCAAAGGCACACTCACTTCTCGAACTCATGAACTGAGGTTGCACCAGCAGCCTCCACCAACGGGCAATTCCCACCATCGCAGGTAATCTTATCGCCCGTGGAGTTGAAGTTGTTGCTGCAGTACGACGCAGAGCTGTACTGGCCAAAGAGCTCGAGCTTAGCGAATGTCGCCTCGTCGATAGCTGGTGATGTGAGCATCTGCAGAAACGACTAGGATAGAACAACTTACCCCGACGGGCGATTTTGCTGGGAGCAGCCCAAGCCCCAGCCGCCAGAAGGCCGAACAGCGAAACCCTAGAAAAGAACACCATTTTTACTCGTTGCTTCGAACTTGAGTTGAGCAGTCCACCTCTCCCGTATACACCGTCCGGCGCGATCGACCTGACTTTATACCTTCCATGATTCCGGCTTGCGCAATTGCTGTTGTATTGTTGCAAATGACCACCAGGCGGCCAAGAGCCCCCCGCTCCTCGGTGACATCGCCTGAATTTAGTGGCTAGCCAGCTGTATCCAATGCAGCGTGTCGTTTCTGCAGGGGAGTGGACCTGGCACTTTCTTTTTGAAGATCGTATAGAATCGACCGCACCTCCGGCAGACGCAGCTTATCCTACCCCGTATTTACTATGACAATAAAGCCTTATCTTTGCTGCGCGGAGCCCCACCCTCCCCGTCTCATTGGGGCTATACTATACGAGCGAGACAACATCAAGATGACGGTGCTGTCTTGGGAGCAAACACAAGGGACAGTGCGCTCTTGAGATTGGCCAATGTAACGTATCACTAACCACAGATCAATATCAAGCCACCGGCTTTCCGGAGGGTAGGGGGTGCTGGACTATCAGCCGGGACAGTTCCTGCATCACAACCCTCGAGGATAAAACCATGCGGGGCTACGCCCGTCGGGGATCGACAACCCGATTTCTTCATCCACGTTAGGTTTATTATATCTACCGCTTCCGGCACCGAATCTTTTCTTTTCTATTTTCTCTAGTGATTTATTTTCTGATCAATTTATGCAGGCCACGCGACAGGCTACTCTATCTCCTCCTATCTCAACGAGAGGGGAAGAGCGTCGCTTTCCCCGCTCGAGGCTTGGCCCCGGGTTTCAGGTACGAAGAACCAAAACAATGGCTTATTTTCTATTGTTCCCATTATCTTTGATACTCTGTTCTCGGTAGTGTGGGCTGATTACGTGTACATAAAAGGACATCAATTGTAAGTATAAGTCGGTGCAGGATTGTTTAGTATCTGGTAGGGTCACCCATTGATCTGATCAGATATTCAAGCTCTTCGTGACAGCTGCCCCAATGAAGTTGGTTGGGGGTAGGTCCTATTAAATTTACCTTTTTAAAAGGGGTTAGAACACACAACTGCGAGCTTACAGCTTGGCTTATTCCGGGGAAAGTTCGGCCGAAGTCAGATACGGCCCGGGAAAATACTCGTGGATGAGAAGATGACTTACGGTATTAACTATGACTATCTTTACTGAGATAGCTTTTCGCCGGTGTTGTTTAGAAATCCTGCATGTGTTTTCATTTGAATCTAAGTGGGTGAGTTATAGTAAGATATCGAGAGAGCAAGAGCTAACAGCTTGTATCTAATATAGCGAACTAGTGTATATCAAAGTAAATGGTCACAGCTCACACTAAGCCTATCTTCAGCTATATGTGAGTATGACTGTCTGGCCTACCTATATAAAGCTTTTTAGGAGCCACGCCGAGTTGCAGCAACCTGGAACGGGACAGACCTTGTTATTTCCCATCAATCAAATGAGGCCCTAAAGGGGTACGGCACCCCTTCTCGGCCACGGAACTATCAGCACAGCTTTTGATATATACTCTCTTGTTTCGTTCTGCCACCGTTACAGAATAAGAAGCCATCATATATAAATGGGTGTGATTACTAGGCAGACGGCTACTCAATTGTTCTGGGTTCTTTCAATATTCGAAATTCTCCGAATTGTGCAACTGGCTTTCTCAAAACTTTCATTGGAGTGTCAGCTGTGAGAATAGCATCAGTGGTAAGTTAGTCACAGTATCCTAGATCTCACTGTAATCTGTAGCGATAAATAATATGATCCAAGTACAAATAAGGTTCTAGTCATGACTAGGCGCTGTTTAGATAATATATATATTTGCTTTCACCCATTTTGTTCTCCTTGGGAGTATTCCTTCTCTTAGCATATAGTTTGCATAGAACATCAGAGCAGAGAAGTGATTTCCTTCATTAATATAAATGGAAATAGCTTCATGTGTAATGAAATACTATTCCTCGACGATCAAACTCCGTCATTAGGCCCCATAGCTAAGCAAGCCTTGTTCTACCGACCCACTCAGGCAATGACATCATTACCACTTTCTTGCTAGAACTATAAAATTCAACTATCTCCCACTTTTCGATCTTTACTGCTTTCTAAGTTCAACAATTACAATTTATCGACATACATAATACTAAATCAATCAATTAATCAAAAATGTCCGAATCAATCGCCCTCCTGCGTCGCCGTCGCGCCGACGACCTCACCCGGCTTGCAAACGAACACATGCAGAAAGACCTCCGGGCCGAAGATCGCGAAACTCTCAAATCCGCTGCCTCAACCGTCTCACTCTGGACGGCCATCGGATCTGCCGCAGGCGTTGGTCTCGGTCTATACGTCGCTTTTCGACTCCGCAGCGCGCGAACTGCCTTCTTCCAGGCGTTCCGCGCCAAGGAGAAGCCCACGCATCTACTTTTTGCAGACGGTCGCCAGGGTACGTCTCGCTTGCTTAAGCCCCTTCTTCCTACCATTTTCTTCCTGTTCATTCCTGTTTACTTTTGTTATGCTTCTGCGCATGGGTGACTGATATTTGCAAGCAGAGTCCATCCCCGATCTTACGCCCTTGCTAAAACCGACAACCCTTGGTGACTTTGCGACGTACTTTTTCGCGTCGGCTGGTGGATTGTTCTTGGGTGGAGAACTTGGTATGTGATCAACTCTGCCCCTCCTTTTTCGATTGGCCTTCTTCGTTGTTGTTTTGTTTGCTGTGCACAGCGAGGAAGAGCCACTACGCGCGTAAAGCTAATTACGATGACAGGATTCCTCGGTGGAGCGGCCAGTGGGAGCCGTAGTATCACTAAAGACCCGGAGCAGAGGAGGCGCATTGAGACCGCGTTTCGGAAGTTCCGGGCGGATGTGCTGCGCCAGGAAGCAGACTTGCTTGATCGGGGACAGATGACTGATTCCGTTCTCTAAAATGGTGCTTTGATTGGTTCGCATGTGTTGGGTGTCATGGTATTAGCAACTCTTCGGTTTCGGTCTTTAAGAGTTAAAATGTGCATCAACGAATGGTTTATGGGGGTGTAATGAATAATGCTATATATTAACCGAAGGATAACATAAGGCCCGTGGCAGGTGAAATGTTTAAGAAATATAAATCTATGATACAAACAAACATATTAACTATCTCTACCATAGCAAGATCTTATAGATAGATGACTGCCATAGATATTGACTCGGTTATTTACCGCTGGGATTTGCATCGGCTCAGGATGAAACATTTTTGAAACCAGGAGCCAGTACCACAACCACCAATGACTGTCGCTACACATTCAGAAACATTATTATTATCTACAGATAAAACTACATTTCTATAGATAGTTTGCTTCTTGCTCCTTTTGTCGTTCTGCATATGTTTTAGTTGAACACTTCCATCGGTACTATATATCGTTTGCTGCCGATGCTTCGTGCGAAGGAGATCCAACCGCGGCTCTAAGCGCCTTTCCAGACCCAATGATTGGGGGCTCTGCTGCCATCTCCTATTTTTATACTTGGTACTTTTTTGATAGGTAGGGAAATACTCTACCACTGAAGCTTTTACGATGGCAGACACTAAATGATAGGCTTTGGTCGATCCATCGATCCTGGCGCTTACAGGACCAACCCATCGCTTGGCTTGGTGTCCTGCCATCCTTGTTCCTGCGCCATGCAGACGACTTGCGTTGGTCGCCAAAATATCGATTGACATTAGAGACGCGGCATTCAATTCTATATAAGAGGGCAGATTGAACGGGCATGTGTATCTACGTTCTATCAAAGACTGACGATCAATTTTACTACTACACTATCCAACCTTTATACTTGTATTCTGGAATGACAAGAATAATCGATTCCAATTCTGCTGCTACGACCTACAATGCGTGCAATCAGCCCGACCGACAGCAAGGGCGAATGCCCACACTACCCACAGAGAAATACACAGTCGCCATTGTGTGCGCTCTCAAAGAAGAAATGGCCGCGGTTCGGTTCATGTTCGACGAATTCCACGAGCGCCCTAAACACCGCATCCCCGGCGATATCAACACCTACGTACTAGGGCGCATGGGAAGCATTAATATTGTGCTCTGTGGCTTGCTCTCGGGGGTACCAGGTCTTATTTCGGCATCGCAGGTGGCGACCAACATGCTGCGCACATTCACAAGCATTCGCTTCGGCCTTATGGTGGGCATTGGGGGCGGGGTGCCTAGTCGCGAGAATGATGTTCGTCTTGGGGATGTGGTGGTTAGCTATCCATCTCGCCAACATCCTGGTATTTTCTGTCATGATTTAGGTAAGGTGGTAGAGGGTGAAGAGGATATCCAGATTATGGGATGTGTGCCAGGGCCGCCTGATGTTTTGTTGCGAGCGGTCGATACATTACGGCAGCGGAACCAAGGGGACTGGAGCAGAGTGGATGACCATATCGAGAAGATGATACAGCAGTACCCACGGATGAGAGAATCAGGGTATGGTTGGATGGCGGAGCGAAGCGATAATCTATATGACGGAGCGACAATCGTGGAGCGACCGCCTCGCCCAAATCACAACCCGGTCGTTCATTACGGTCTGATCGCATCCGGAAACCAGGTAATCAAGGACCCCAAAGCGCGGAATCGCTTAGCGCAAAAATACAACGCGCTCTGCGTAGAAATGGAAGGAGCGGCGTTGATGAGCTGCTTCCCTGGCATTGCTATCCGGGGAGTGTGCGACTATGCCGACTCCCACAAGGACGATACCTGGCGGAGATATGCTGCAGGGGTTGCAGCGGGCTATGCGAAAGAGATGCTCTCTTTAGTCAAGAGCGAACCAGATGGGACTGTCTCCGAAGTCCCGGCTGGGTTTGACAGCCTATTCGACTACATCCACCTCATGGTCAGCGAGGCCCAGCAACGGTATCACCAGGTTCATACGGGCCCAATATGAAGAAGTTTGGGTGGGTTAAACCCAGAGACCATTGTTACTACTTGGTTTGAGAATTGGTTGTTGGGCCTTTCCATGTGTTTGAATATTGGTAGTGTTTCCCATTTTGAGTCAAAATAGCGAGGATCAATATGCATACCTGTTGGCACCCGAAATACTAGAGAACAGTAGGAGGACTGAATATATATTTACCAAGAGATCGCATAAAGAAGTGGACATTGTTTGAACCAAAAGTTAAAGACAAACGAGACAAATCTACCGAGCATGATCATCACTCTTGGCCCCGCAAGTACTTACTATATGTTTACTAGTGACAGTTAGAATGACTCACCTATCATATAGCGATATAAATCACCTATCAAACGCCACCCACATCCACGATATAATTGAACATCTGAATTATCTTCTTCACCATGCAACCACCCCCCGAAACAACCCTCGCCCTAGCTCAGCCCAATGACATCCCATTCATCGAGGCCATGGTATGCGCCGCATACACAAAATATATCCCGCGCATCGGGAAGCCGCCCGGGCCGATGACAGCCGACTACCACCAACTTTTGGAGACCCAAGAGGTCTGGGTCCTTCGACTCGGAAATACGATATTAGGGTCCATTGTTCTAAACTCTGCACCCGATCATAACGCTTTGAGCATTAATAACCTGGTTGTTGACCCTGCTGCGCAGGGAAAAGGCTACGGGCGCGTGCTGATGGCGCAAGCCGAAGCCGTGGCGCGGGAGAGGGGATGTACGGCATTGAAGCTGTTTACGAATGTCCATATGTTTGAGAATGTGGGGATGTATACTCGGATGGGCTTTACGGAGTTGGAGAGGAGGTTGGATGGAGGGTATGAGAGGGTGTTTTTTCAGAGGGAGCTGGTTTAATCCTTGTACCGGATGAGTGAATGGGGCGTTGGGCTAGAATGGTGGGAATCAGGAATAGATATGCTAGTGTGTGGATTTAGTAAGCTTTTTTGATCATGAAATCTGCTTCTAACGCGTCATCGTGGGTTCAATGCCTCATTACTGTATCTGACACTGTCTACATACCCCACGGGCCACATTGGACGAGGACATGGACCAGCAAGATGGAGGGAGACAGACTATCGAGACCTCGAGAACGAGGTGGGTGAAAGAAGGAAAGACGATACTTCGGTATTGGTTGCAATTGAAATTATCCCAACTATTGTTCTCCATCCCGGCATCTCCAGATGTCTCAATTATCCACAAAGCCCATCGGCCCGAAGATTGTCTTACTGGTGCCCACTGAGCACATGCCGTTGGGCAAACGCTACTATAAATACCTCCTAGGCTAAGGACGGTGTACATAGTGACGATGTGAGAACAGCGGCCCAATAGTACCTAGGACGCCTTGCCAGAAGTCGCAATCGGTGTTATCCACGGACCCAAACTCACAGAAACCGGATTTCACCACGGGATCTGGGTAGTCGGGTTGCACTCGTGTGCCGACTTCGGGTTGTAATATAGCTGAGTGGACCCATGTAACCGGCCTGGGCTTGTTCCTCTAAGTAGTGATGAGCAGCTGAGTTGGATTAAGATCACCAGTTTGTTAGTTTACAAGACTGGGTGTACATGTAAATCAGAAGAAAAACAATTCAATAATCGGCAATACTCATGCCTGAATTGGTTTCGGTCGGGCGTACTATGTAAGTTCTGGAGGATTCTCAAATGGTCGATTATGCATAATATCCCGGGACCATGGGATCCTGTGCTATGCATTACAGATGATGACTATTCGGGGTTATCAAGGTGTAATACACAGAGACGTTGTACCCCGGCTTCTACCCCATATCCGTGTATCATGTGACTTACCGAAAAGATGGGAACGGCGGCCGGATCGGACGAATCTGGATCCGATGCGGCATTGATCTCAGAATTGAACCAATCATATTAGACTTTCATTGAGCTCATGCCGGCAGTGGCCCATTCATGATGATGTCATTTCTGCTTTCCCGCCTATCAGCGCTGGGGTATGCGCTTCCCGATTTGGTAATTCCGAAGGAAGCCGGGGAGATCGGACTGAGTAATGATAGACTGACTTGGGGAATGTTGCATCCGGCCCATGAATTGCCCGTCTTTCACGCCCAAATTCAGCCCTGAGTAAACTTCCCCGAATCGTCGGATCAGCCATGTGAGCCGGTCCGGCTTGCCCAAAACCGACTGTCGGCCGACACGACCAGCCACTGAGACTCGGCTTCGGAATTGTGAGATTCTTGTGAACCGATCGGGCGGTTGGGCATGCTATCATGCGTATATCCGCTGAGATATCATTGGATCAACTCGATATCACGGGGAGATTCTGTCTACACGTGGGGGAGCGGCTATCTTACAAAAGATACGGGGGAAATCGACAAAGAGGAGACGGGTGGACGATCCGACCTCCCCTCAAACTCCGCATCCGGCTCTATCAGTCACGTCATGGCCCCATCGCGTTCTACTGCCTTCCTCATCGTGATTCGGCTCCCCGGGGTTCTCTTATGGGTAGCCTACTCCCCAGTCATGATCGAATAGGACCAGGGGATGGAGTCAGCGATGACAGCATCTGTCGCCCGGTTCCGTCTCCACGTCCCCACCGTTAACAGGCTCACTCCGGTGCCTCTACGTAGGACTGATAATGCAAATAAATAGATATGATGCTCTCATCCTCTCCTTTGGAAACCCAAGTGCACCCCCTATCGTTCGTCTATCTATTATCTCCAACCCCACAGCCCAATCGACAAGAACAAGGGCTTTTTCGCGTCGCATCTATCCAATTCTTCCTTGTCACCCGGCCCATCTGCTATCCACATGTCGGACCACGCAAAAGAAAAGGACAAGATAGAAGGTCTCGAGGACCCGCCCCCTCGAGTGTTGTCTAATGACCATCCCACCCAGACGCTGGCGGAAAATGTTTCTTCGAGCGTTAGTGACGGCTCGGGGGAACCCACCAAAGAGATCCACTACGGTGGAAAGCGTGAACTCACAGACGACGAGTGCTACGACAAACTCGGTTTCTGCTTCCCCGGGTGGAAGAAGTGGATGATTCTCTCTGTTATTTTCGTGGTCCAGATGTCCATGAACTTCAACACGGGTGTCTACGCCAACGCTATCCCGGGACTTACAGAGGAGTTTGGCATTAGCGAACAGGCTGCCCGCGTGGGCCAGGCTGCTTTCCTTGTGGCCTATGCATTTGGCTGCGAGCTCTGGGCTCCCTGGAGTGAGGAGCTGGGGCGTTGGCCCATTATGCAGCTCAGTTTGTTTCTGGTAAATATATGGCAGATTCCCTGCGCCGTTGCTCCTAACTACGCAACCATCGTGGTGTGCCGTATCCTCGGTGGTCTCAGCTCGGCTGGTGGCTCCGTCACTCTCGGTATGACCGCTGATATGTGGGAGGCGGAAGACCAAGGCTTTGCAGTGGCCTTCGTCGTGCTCTCCTCAGTTGGTGGCTCGACGGTGGGCCCGTTCTTTGGCGGCTTCATCGGCGAGTACCTTGACTGGCACTGGGTCTTCTGGATCCAGTTGATTTTTGGTGTGGTCACCCAAGTTATGCACTTTTTTATGGTCCCCGAAACACGAGCGACCATCCTGATCGATCGCGAGGCCAAGCGGCGGCGTAAGTCTGGGGAAGCCGACGTCTATGGCCCTTCTGAGGTGAGTCCTGGGTTGGACGCGAAGGAGGTACTCCGCATCTGGCGCCGGCCGTTCGAGATGTTCATCCGCGAGCCGATCGTCCTGTTTCTGTCGCTTCTGTCGGGTTTCTCAGACGCCCTGATCTTCGTATTTACCGCCTCCTTCCCCCTGGTGTTCCAACAATGGGACTTCAGCGTCCTCGCCGTCGGTATGACATTCGGCGCGATCCTCCTTGGGTACATCATCGCCTACGCCATCTTCCTGCCGGACGTGTGGCGACAGATGACGGTTCGCCACGCGAAGGGCGGTGGAGCGCGACTACCTGAACGCCGTCTCCTTCTCCTCCTCTTCATCTGCCCCCTCGAGCCCATCGGCCTGTTGGGCTTTGCCTGGACCACCATGGGCCCCGCGTACACCCCGTGGATCGCCCCCCTCATCTTCGCTTGTTTAATCGCCATGGCGAATTACGGCATCTACATGGCTACCATCGACTACATGGTGGCCGCCTACGGACCTTACTCTGCCTCTGCGACGGGTGGTAACGGATTTGCCCGTGACTTCCTGGCCGGTATCGCGACCATGTATTCTACCCCGATGTACCAGAACATTGGCGGACGCTTCCACCTGCAGTGGGCTAGTACCCTTCTGGGCTGCGCGGGCGTGCTGGTCATGATCCCGATCTATGTCTTCTACTGGAAGGGCCCTGAGATTCGCGCGCGCAGCAAGTTTGCGCAGACTCTGGAAGCAGACCGACAGCGACATGCGGAGCGACGGGCCAGCCAGGCGTTTGGCAGCCGTCGTCCGAGCCATATCTCGGCGGATGAAAAGCCCTTTGGTAGCTGAAGAGGTGGAGGTGGCAGTCAGATTACGACATGACATGTTTCTACGATGACGATACCACACCATTACTTACATGATCCATTTTGATCCTGAGCCGTTTCGTGTTATATGGAGTTCTGGAAACCTTCGGCCTTCGGAAGTTGGCCGACACGCTACGAGTCGGCAGGATCAAGCATAAATGCACAGGATGACGCTGTTGATAGGTGGATTTTCTGTCAACCCTTGTACCTAGTTAGCATATGCAGGAATCTACACCAGTCTCATCTGCTGTAACGGCGCATGTCTTTCTTTTAGCCTAGCTATCAATATCACTAGCTAGGATTTACTATCTAGGCACCATACAATCTGATCAGATCGCGTCTCCACCAGCCCACATAGCCTTTTTAGCCTCCCCCTTTTTGTCACGACATGCCGATCGACATGTGCCAAATTGACAGCATTAAATAAAGTGACGATCCCTTCACACGTTCCTTTTCAGTCTCGTAAATTATCCAAACCATAAACCATAGAAGCACAACAAGGCACCATGCGACGCACCGCCCTCCTCCCCCTCCTCGCACCACCCCTCCTCGCATCCCCCACCCTCAACGTCCTCTCCCAAAACGTCGCCGGCCTCCCCGCCTTCCTCAACCCCAACGGCGAAGGCGACAAAACCGCCAACTCGCACGAACTCGGCCGCCGCTTCGCCCAGTACAACTACGACGTCATCCACGTCCAGGAGGACTTCAACTACCACGCTGCCATCTATGAGTCGGACGGCGATGCTCACCCCTACCGCACGGCTACCTCCGGCGGCGCGGGGATCGGCTCCGGCTTGAATACGCTTGCTCGGTATCCCTGGGTGGACTTTGAACGCGTGAAGTGGGAGACTTGCTCCGAGGCTAGTGGGGCGGATTGTCTTACGCCGAAGGGGTATACGCGGATGAGGATGAGGGTTGAGGAGGGGGTGTATGTTGATTTTTATAATTTGCATGCTGATGCGGGGTGAGTCTCTTTGTTTCTTTCTTTCTTCATTGACCTACCGGGTTTGCGTTTTGCGTTATCTTGATATTTGTATGTTTTGGGCGCTTGTTAATCTAGTACAGGTCCGAAGAGAAAGACGTCGCTGCGCGAAGCGCCAACCTGCAACAGGTCGCAGATGCGATCGGGACCGACTCTGTCGGAAATGCGGTCATCGTCTTCGGGGACACTAATGCCAGGTATACCTCCTCCGGGGAGAGCGTGCGCGCGTTTACGCAGGAGCAGGGCATGAAAGATCCATGGGTGGATCTTGTGCTCGGCGGCGAAGAGCCCGTGCAGGGCACGCCGGCGAGGAAGTGCGACAGTCCCACGAAGAACCAGACTTGCGAGGTCGTCGATAAGATCTTGTATGTCTCCCTTCTCTCATTTCCTGTTTGATGTCGCGATATGTGTAGGCTGGGAGCAGCGAGCCTGACTGGATCTGTGTAGCTATCGCGGAAGCCGAACAATCAACTTGAGCGCGACGTCGTGGCGCTATGAGGATGACCGGTATCTGCAGGATGGGAAGCTATTGTCGGATCATAATCCTATCGCGGCAAATTTCACCTGGGAGAGGTCTGAGTCGCTGAGACAGAGTGATCTGTTTGGGGGTCCGCATGGGTAGGTCTCTTCTCTTCCATGAAGCGGGGTCAGCGATACTAACAGGTATAAGCTCGTGGTTCAACGACCTTGCTTCCCTTCCCACCAAGGCGACAAAGCCAGCAAGGATCTCTCTCCGCGGCGAAGAGCGCGTCGACTCCGTCGGTGTCACACTTTCCTCTGGCGAGAGGTTCACCCACGGCGGCAGTGGCGGAAAACTGGATGAGCTGCAGCTCGAGGAGGACGAGTTTTGGACTCAGGCAACACTATGCCAGGGGAAGAAAAACGACCACAACAGAATCTTCTACCTCCGAGCAGACACGACGGCTGGCAGGACCGTGAGTGCCGGTGAGGAAACGGACGATTGTCAGAGCTTCGAGGCTGCGGAAGGGTGGCAGATTGTAGGGTTCTTTGGGCAGGACGGAGAGGAGGTTGACCAGCTTGGTTTCATCTATGGGTTGCAGTAGATAGGATCTGACGCCGTAGGCATTGTGATGTGACGTTGGTGCAACTAGATGAAAACATGTTGCAAACTTGACTGTATAGACCATGCGGAGCGATATCAACCTCCCAGTTAAGCATCATCCGTGTTGTATCCGTCGCGCCGATTCTGCTGATGGCTGTCCGCCTCTTCAGGGGCAGTTCACTCGTCGATCGTACCTGGACTGCAGCTCCGTGATAAAGTAGGCTCCGACGTTCTGTCTGGGGAAACCTCCGCACTGAATTAGGTAGGCAGTGATCGGCGCCAAGCTACCCCGTGGTGTCGGCAGATTCCGATCGTCGTTGCAGACCGAGACATGGACCCATCTACAGTGCGTGGTGCACTTCAGTCTCGTTTCACCTCGAACAGGTGCTTCATATGGGCTCTGAAATGATCGTCATTTCCTAGTTGTCCACGGAGCCTAACACGGAGTGTCGTCCACTATGTCCGTGCATCGCGATGGCAATACTATCATACTACAGAGGCAAAAGACATAAATACAGCAACGGATCGTTCAAAGCCATAGGATCTTGCAACAGACACAACAGCCTTACATATCCCACTACACTCCAGTCATTACCAATCCGCAACATCTTCAATCGCCAAAATGAAGCTTTCCATCCTGGCCACCATTCTCCCCCTCGCTCTGGGCAGCGTCATTCCCCGTGCCGACAGAGGCAGCTATGCTGTTGACGGCCTGGGTGCGCGCAAGCAGGAGCTGCTGGCGGCTGGCGCCAACACCATGGACATGGCCATTGCCATGCTCGAGACGTAACTCTCTCTCCCCGACTGTCCTGTCTGTTGACCGCACTAACAACTGGTGTCCAGCGAGAACATGGGAACCGACTACAAATATGGTAAGTGGATCAGAAAGCAATAATCTACACATACATACTAACAACGAATAGGCGATGGCAAGAGCGGTGACGCTACAAACTTTGGTATCTTCAAGCAAAACTGGATGATGCTGCGCCTGTCAGCGTCCGAGTTCAAGGGCATGTCTGCCGAGGAGGTGGACGAGGGAGCCGTCCTCAAGTATGATTCTCTCCTATCTGTGGTGGATCTGTGTGTGAGAGTGTGCTAATATCTGGATAGCGAGGATCTCGGAAAGGATATCCAGGCCCGCCACGACTCCGAGGAGTTCTACGGCTTCGACAAGTGGTGTGGTGGCCACCGCAATGGCGAGACTGGCCTCGGCAACCCTGACACCGACGATATCCACAGTATGTTTCTTCTCCTGGTGTTCACTTTGCGGTCTTTGGTGTGAGTCCAGATACTGATCAAACAATACAGACTACATGGCTGGTATCACCTGGATTCAGGAGCAGATTGAGAGCGATGAAAAGTTCCAGACTGACGACACCCGCTTCTGGGTTGATGTCGTTCCCATCTAAGTTATTTTGTCTATGAGGCTTCTTTCTGTCTTGGGGATCAAAATGTGTACCATTGTTTGGGCCGGTCAGGCTCTGATAACGGTGGCGGTTGGAGGTGTATGCCTGTAGGGCTGGCTGCTGGACGGTCAACTATTTCATTCCTTAACTCGATGTCTGCGCAGACTGTTTTATACTTGTGAATTTGATGACAGATATTTGTGTCTTATGTTTCATAGCATAGTAGACGTGACTGGTGCTATCACCCTGTCCTATTGTCCTGATATCTAGATCTATGTAGATGTATTGTGGATAGCGAGTTTTCCTTTAGCTGTGGATTAGACACATCGCTTTTTCATTTCCCATGAAGATCAAAGCGTTCATAAAGGCATTCTTTTTGTGAATTGCTCTTGCTTCAATCGGGTAATACCTCTACTATAAATTGGGAAATGATGTGTCGTATGGCGAATTTGACAGGACAAGTGCATGTACATGTGTTTGAGCAATCGGCATAGGGACACGAACATATGGCAAGTTGGTAGTGTAACAACAATGTCTTGGTCAAAGGACAGATACCAAGGCTATATAGTCCTTAGTGAAAATAATCAGGATGTTGATCTTATTATATTAATGAAGCAACGAAAATGGCAGCGAATTATATAGATGACGAAAAGTCATTTCTACATAACAGACGTCACAAGGAGACTATAAACTTAGAAGGCTGTCACATGTTCGAGTGATTGCTATTTCTCCCTCCAGTCACTATAAGCATGTCGAATCTTCAAGGCTGTATGTACATTTTCCTTCCGAGATGACATGTAACCTACCCTATTCCTGTGCATATGCATGCTGAACACAGCTCACTAAAGAAACGGGAATACGGCCGCTTAGCTACCTATCTCTCTACTGATAATGTAGAGGATAGGTCAAGAACTATAAATGTTGTGTCAACTGACCGATTCAATATACAAATTCGCTTTAGCAGATGTCGTCTGTACTCCATCTTCTGTACTCCGTAGTCCTAGGATACTGTGCCAACCATTATTGCCTTCCATGTCCCGAGACAGTGAGACACTATTTCAGACCCTAATCACATGATATGCTAACCCTTTCTTTTGCTGAACCTTCGCTGGAAACACGTGTCCTCTTCTTGGACACCTTCCCCTGCTCACTCGCCATGCCTTCAGCCGTAATGTCAGCCGTAATGCAGAGCGCCAATTCTGGCATCCCCCACCCTCTATCCATCATATGATTACAGTGGGATTAAGGGTAGGTGCCTGCCTTGAAATTTCACAATGTTTGTCTGTGCCAGAAACGGTGCACGCTTTCAGTCACTGGTCCCCTCAACAAACATCTTAAGTCGAATCACGTGTACACGCCACTTATTTTCGTCATCCTGGACCGGTATTTGAGGGTTCGATAATATATACTTTATATATTGGCGTCCTGTGTGGTATTCTGGTCTGTTGAGTCCTGTCTATCTTAGCCAATCTTTCTCTAGTGGCTTTGGTTTATGTAACTGCCCGGCTTCGTACCGCACCGTCTAGATCTTGTGCCATCTCCAATCCGACATGCCAATTGACAGCAAAGGATGTGGTATGCTGTGTGAAGCCTGCCAGAAAATCTTTCGCGGGCAGCAGATCCTGAGTACCTTTTCGACGACATCGGACGACCAGTCGACCGATTGGAACCCCCAGGCCCATCACCCCTCTCTGCAGTCCTTTGTCAATGCCTCGGACTCGGGTTGTCCCGTCTGTTATGAGTTCCGGTCTTCAATAGGAGAAAGCCGCTTGGAGATATTGTTAGGTTTTTCCACGTCGAACGAGTTCTCGTATTGGACACTTAACCATCGAGAAGGTGGTGGATATGAGCTTAGCCTTCATCTTGATGAGGACTACGACAAGCTCATCGAAGAGTGCTTGGGATTAGACCTCGAAGTCCTTCCACTTCAAAGTATGTTGATCGAGAAAACGTCTTCTGGGTTTGGTAGAGCTACTTATAACGCTTTCTTAGTCTATGATGGACCAACGGAAAATAACTCCCTGCTTGTGGGTGATAGTACCGCTTCAGAGGCAGCATTTACTCAAGCACTCAAATGGTACAAAGAATGTCTTTCCATGCATACTGCGTGTAACTCAAGTAGCCATTACCTGCCTTCAAGACTTCTCAGTCTATCTGAGAACGACGCAGGGACCATAAAGCTGGTTGCTACGGAGACCGAAAGAAAGGCAATAGATTGCTACGCAACACTCAGCCACACTTGGGGCGATTCAAACATTCTCACTCTTCTGTCTTCAACACTTGATTCGTTCAATCAGAACATCCCTCTCGAGTTACTGCCAAAAACCTTTATAGAGGCAATTACCGTCTGCCGCCGGTTTTCAATATCTTATCTATGGATTGACTCGCTCTGCATCATCCAAGACTCTGTAGCCGATTGGCGCGCCGAAGCCGCGTCGATGGAAGGCGTCTACGGCAACAGCAGGCTCAATATCATGGCCACCGCTTCTCGAAACAGCCACGAGGGGCTCTTCCGATCACGTGACCCGAGACATCTCGGACTTTGTATCTTCGAGTCGGAATGGACTGACGCCGAGAATGACCGATTCAGTATAGTGCAAGGCGAGATGTGGCAGATGGAGATAACGGACGCGCCTCTAAACCAGCGAGGCTGGGTCCTCCAGGAACGCATCTTACCGCCGCGCGCCCTCCACTATGGCCAGAAACAGCTACTCTGGGAATGCAGAGAGCTAGACGCATGCGAGAAATACCCAACAGGTCTGCCAAAAGTCTTGCGTAATATCCTCACGGGAGTCAAGATCACCGATCCAGTGGCCTACCGACTTTACGAACACGGCTGGAAATCCAGAGAGAGGGACAGTGTTGACAAAGAGAAATGCCTAGAGACGGTGATAGACTTTGCGTACAAGCTTTGGAGTCGCTGGATCTACACGTACAGCAGCATGCGGTTCACTCGGTACTCGGATCGGCTTATCGCCTTCAGCGGGCTCGCCAGTCGCATGCGGGCCATCCTGCGAGACGAATATGTCGCAGGATTATGGCGGTCCAGGCTCATCGACGAGCTGCTATGGTTTACCTTCGGACATGGCTCGATCGAGTACGAGCTCAGGCCTTACCGGCCGCTCGATGGCGGTGCACCTAGCTGGTCATGGGCGTCCCTCACCGGAGAAATCATAACTAACACAGCCTCTGTGAATAGCAGCAAGGTCTACCACCTTGATCTGAAAGCTGTCAATGTGACGCCGGTCTCCGGGAGGGAAGGAGGCGATAATAGCAACCACACAGGCGCTATATTGGACGGCCAGGTCCGGATAAAAGGATTTCTCAAGCGAGTAACCCTACTCAAAAGCGTATATCACATGCCAGAAGCAGATTATGAGGCCCCTTCGACGAGTTACAGTATTAAGGTTGATGGGATAGAACCATTCAACACATATGTCGACGAGCCCATGGCAAATCGGGACACAATGGGGATCGTCGTCCTCCCTGTGCTTACAACATTGACGGACTCGGATTCGGATTCAAAGAACAAAGAACTGCATGCATTGCTGCTTCGGAGGCCAGCCGGATTGCCTAGAGGGTTCTATGCGAGAGTAGGCTATGTGTCCGGGTCAGAAAAGAAGTTCTCTGGCAGCCAGTTGGGTGACTTTTTTGGCAACTACCAGACTGCTACCTCAGCGCAAGGAAAGGGAGGAAGCGGTACGGGGTTTCGAAATACGCTGCGAAAGCTGGTCCGGGCAAAAGAGCCATGTGGATCAGGAGACTCATGGCCAAAGCTCGGGGACAAAAAGCTGTACCTTCCAGGTGCCTATGGGGAATTCATCCTTGTTTAAAGATCGTCTGAAAGACGAGCTTACAAGTTCAGACTTGAGTAGTAGCAGCATTGAGGGTTGCCCAAGACTATAGTCATCTTGCGTATTTGCAAAGTTTCCTATAATTGAACCTTAGAAGCTTGCTAGTTTGCGAGTATATAGGATCATAGAAAGGACATGATTTCCCATAGATGTAAAAACCTTGTGACACAGATTCGGAACCACACATTACAGAGGACTTTGCTTGTAATATCGAGTGTTTCTTTCCTCTGCGGAGGGTCTCGGTGGCTCTGGGACGCAATCTAACCGAGCTGCGATCTTAAGACCAATAGGAATTTGCAGATCAAAATAATTCGTCTGTGTGGCTAGCAGCAAATGACTGCTCCCAGAATGGGGTGAGACGAATCTCTATTGTGTGGAACAAGGAATGGAAAACGGGTGAGCAAATCGGGGAAATGAAAGAGCACACCAAATAGAAGAATCAAGACATATCAAGTCTGTCTAGGGAATTGTCAAAAGTGATACGGTCTTGAACGAGCATTGTTATCTCCAACAGCAGGCACCATAGAACACTAACACAAGTTAAACTACATTCGTAAACTCTAGAGATAACCCGGGAAAAGGGGTACTAGAGGCTTGCAGTAATTTCGAGCCAAGCGCAATATAAATAGCCGGCATAATGAGCCAAGATAGCCATATATAACCAATCAATAAATACGAAACCTCTCCTCTCCATACCGCGACATCACCGTTGAAACAAAGACATTTCCACTGGCAACATGCAAAGTAGCGTCGATAAACCGCCATTCCTCGGGTGTTAAGCTCTTTTCAGCTCGCAGCCGTTGAATCTCAGCATCGATGCCTATCTCAATCTGCAGCTGGAACGCCTGCGTCATTGCCATGGCCGCCTCGTCGGTGGGAAGACAAAATAAGGCTTTCACAACGTCTACGGCGTTGATCATGTAGATTACTTTGCCTGTGTCGTGGGCCCTTTTCTCCTTTGCCCACGAGCCCAAATCATTTGCCACGGAGACGTGGTCCTTCAACAACCGAATGTATTTCTCTAGCCGTAGGCTGTTGAGGTCGACGGAAGAATTTACGGCAAATTTTGTACAGCCGAGTACATATCTGTTGGGTAATTATATCTTTCTATAAAAAGGGAGGTTGAGAAGACCAACGGGACTGCTGCATCTTCACACCGATAGAGTAGGAAATCCCCCATATTGGGAAAGTCTCTTGGTGGGGGTGGTCGCTCAAAGAACCGGACCATAAGTTTTATCATCTCTTCATTGGCGTTGCTCCCTGCCTCACAATCCAGGGACCGGATCTCATTCATGGCGTTGTCAATGAGAAGTTGTAGTAGGGTTCTTGTCTGTTCGTTGGGCTGATATCCGGGTCGCATGCGGTCCACGAATAGGCTCTTGACCTCAGAGAACTAATCCCATCAATAAATTAGACGATATGCACAAAGGAGTTTAATCAGGCCACAAGTAAAATAACACCGGAGATTGTAACAGGGAGATGGAGTGGGGAAGGGAAACAATCTGCAATCTTGGACGCTCACCACTGAGAGTGGGAAAGAACGTCTATCTCTTGCATTCGGTCCATTCGGCGGTCTTTTCATCTTCATTTTCCTGGCAGCGCCTCGTTGCTTTCCGCCTCCGGCGCCCTCCCTCACAGCTGAAGAGACGGCCAATCACTATAAGGAGCAGAAGATCGGTACAAAAGTGGCCGTCCTGCTCATACTTTTGGGGTGAGTTATCTGGCCATTATACACGGCGGGGGTGAATATGCAACTGAGAGAGGTCCCAGGAGCAGACCCTATAGTATCTCAAGACCACTAGACCAAAACGTTGACCAACGCTTGGTATAGGGCTTAACCTGACTGATCTACCCTACATAGTCCTTCAACTTCAGTTAATCTCCGGCTGCATCGCCGGCTTTGCCCTGGTGCCGATTGGTGTATTCTTCGCGTGGTTGATTTACCGAATTGATGAACGCGACCCCCGCTGGACCCGCGAGATTAGTGACCTCGCCTGGTTGAATCTCTCCATGGCTGTGCCTCCCTTTATGACCCAGGAGTGTGCAATTTCGTATCTAATTGCTTTTGATCCACGACCGTCGTCGTCATTCCACCGCTGGGTTGCTATCGCTTGTACTGCGTCTGCAGTGTCTATGGGTGCGGATCTGGCGACACACCTTGTCCATCATGGACCGATGGCTTGGGATGGTATCTTTACTTTTTGGATAGTTACTATTCTGTTTGGGGTCGCTATCGCTCTGTTGTTTATCTATAATTTTAGAGTTTCCAGGGTTGATAAATGAGTATGTCACAGTCCCATGACGGTGTTGGGAGTCATCGTCTATGTTGGTGGAAGTGTTTCATGCTGTTCATTTATTGCCTCGAATGATAGTTGTCTGGGTGTTCCTGGCCTTATTTTCGTTTTCTTCAGATAGGTGCTCTCGGGAATTATTGAATTTCAAAATCATACGCTGACAACGTGAGTTCACTAACGGTTTCTACATATACGAAGTGTCATGGGCCTCATTAGATGTATAGAGCCCACTCCTGCCCAGTCATGCAACCCAGGGTGGCGCATAAAGGGTTGGCGGTCACATTATCACAAGCAGAATTCTTATCACAGTGATTATCTAGACCATCCTAATGATAAACCATGTCGTTTGACCTCATGCACACACGGATTTCGGCTCCGCCAACCTAGGGACGGACTTGAGCTTCCGTTCGACGCGCGGGGGTTCATGAGTTAGGGCATGTGAGGTCTGATGACTTCACGCCACCCGGCTCCTTTCCGATCAGGTGATCGGCATTGAAGTACAGCTCCGGGAGGAGATAGCCATCTCATCCTGGTCTTGATTTGGATATGCCACTGATGTCGGACTGATATCATCTGCTACCGATGGGGCCCATCGGGTATGCAGTGCTGATCTCCGTATTCCGTGAGGAGGTCATTGCGATGATGGCTATTTAGGAGAAATGCAGTCCCTGCTATAGGAACTCCCATAAGCCAATTGCCAGAATCCCAAACTTCAACAAACCCAGTTCTCTTTTATCTCTCTGCAACCAGCTACCAGGGTAACTTTGCATTGGAAATGTCCTTCTTGAGGAACTTCTTTGGTACGTCCTCTGCTAAGGACGTCGACGATAAGCAGCCAGTGCGTGCTTTACCGGCCTCCTGGTACACCTCCCACGCCTTTTACGAGCTCGAACGACGATCGATCTTCTCTCGGAAATGGCTTCTCACAACTCACAAGCATCGTGTTCCCAATGGCGGGGACTGGGTGCCGTACGAGGTCGCTGGCTATCAATTCGTGATTTACAGAGACCATCAGGGTAGCCTCAGCGCTTTCCATAAAGACAACTACCTCCCGATCCATCTCCATCTCGACCGAAACGGCTTTATCTGGGTCAATTTGGATTCTGGAGACGTGCCCGAGGTGGCCTGGAAGGATGACTTTGACGGGGTCGACGAACAGCCTCGCTTCGATCACTACAACTTTGAAGACTATGTCTTTGACCACACTTGGGACATGGAGGGCGACTTCAACTGGAAGATTCTTGCCGACAATTACAATGAGTGTTATCACTGCCGGGTCGCCCATCCTGACATTCCAACCATCGCCGACCTCAACTCCTACTATGTGAACACCAAGGATGGCCACATTCAACACTTTGGTGCCCAGCGACCTGAACAAGTTGAAAAAGGGTTCCGGATAGCCACCACCTATTTCTGGCCTAACGCGTCCTTCAACATCTCGTATGTACCTCCCTCTTTCCAAACAAATCAGACTTCAGGTAAAGCTAACCCAACAGACCCAACTTCTTCTTCATGCAGCGGTTCACCCCAGTCAGTCCGACCAAGTCGGTCATGCGCTACGAGGTCTATCGCCACAAGGAGGCCACGGATGAGGCCTTTACTTTAATTAGTGACATGTATAAGCGCATCATGTCCGAGGACAAAGTCCTATGTGTCAACACCCAGAAGAACCTCAACGCGGGGGTCTTCGTCAACGGCGAGCTCCACCCTGAGATGGAGAAGGGTCCTCTTCATTTCCAGAAGACCGTGCGCGAGGTCGTCACAGCGCATCACCAAAAGGAAGAGGCTGCTGGACACGAAATCTGGCCTGCCCACGTGCATGTCCCAGAGGCAACCACTGGTACTGGAGCCACCCGGAGTCTCTATACTGCCATGGATGGCTGTAACAGAGAGGATGATGTGTCTGGCGAAGCTCTACACGGCAGTCTTCCTCCCGCAGTTGCTGTCTAGACTTCTGTCCAGGTTCCTGTCTATGAGATTTGTATGGAGAAGGGTGACTGTGCTAGCCAAGACGCATTGCCATGGAATGGCATGATCAGTCGTATGGCTTGATTGTTGCCCGTGAGATGTATTCCCGTTGGCGCTGCACTTGCTGCACTTGGAAAACACATAATCCTTCCAATCAGCATGGTTTTTATGCCGGAGGGCTCCACAGATCTCCCCGCTTTGTCCCTGTTCTTCTTTCTTTAATCTTTCTTGATTTTTTCACTATGGGCATTTTCGGAGTACAGCAAGAGCATTGCACGTTATGAGAGGGCAGAGTACTCAATTTTAAGAAGTGAGATTGTAACTAAGAATTCGAGTGAATCAATCCAGTCAGATAGTCACCTACTTGTGTTATTTGTCCAGAGGTTGTAAGCGCCGTATCAAATCCTCGACGGAACTTTATACAATGCATGTTCCCGCTGAATAAGCATGTGTGCCCCTGAAGGTTATGCTGACGAGACTAACCCGATTCGGCAACTAGCTTTTCGCCCACCGGCCAATGAGATCATCCTGACGGACTTCCCCCTCTTTAATATTCCACTCATCCTCAACTTCACTCTCCTATACCCCAGTCAGGTACAGCGACGAACTCATAACCTACCCAGATCTATCCCCACGGGTGTTCCACGGTTTCAGCGACAGTCTATTCATAGAAATCGATCTAGTGGAAGACAAAACAGCACTAAGGACCGGCCGAAACCATGTCGGGTGGAGCTCTGGATGCCCGCTCCACTTCCCCTTAGAGCTTTTCCACCGTCATTTCTTCCTCTGTCTTCCCCCTTCTGATTCTCTCTGTCCTTCTCTACCACCACAAGTTCGCCCAATCGCAGTCGTTGGTAAGTCGGCGAGCATGGAACCTGATAAATATGTCGATCCCTACCTGACTCGACCGGACACGGCGGTGTTGCAGACCCTGTTATCTGATATCCAAGATCAGTCCCAGCAGTCAGGTGACCGTGATCATAGCACTAGTCAAGGTACCGCCCATTCCTTTGCATGTGGAACGAACACTTTTAGCTGACAGAACCCCAGAAAAAGTGGTCATAGACCAATTGGAAACTCTCAATGATCCGCGACGCGTTGGGTTCGAGCCCACCGTCACGCTCACCTGGGACACTCCCGACCTGCAACGCAGGTTGCCGCCATGGGCAAACAAATGGCTGCTGCAGCCCTATCTCAATGTCGCCCGCAAGGTAGTCCGCGTCGAGACTGACGTCGTCATGCTGAACCACCTCATAATCTACTTCACGACCCTTGTTCCCAGTGCCATCTACCTCTACTACCATTTCACCTGGTTCCATGGCGTCCTCCACTGGATCATGCAGTCTTACTTCGTCGGCACCTACACCCTCATGATGCACCAGCACATCCACATGGGCGGTATCCTCAGCAAACCCTTCTGGCTCTTCGACTCGGTCTTCCCCTACATCACGAACCCTCTGATGGGCCACACGTGGAACTCGTACTACTACCACCACGTCAAGCACCACCACGTCGAGGGCAACGGGCCCGGTGACCTCTCCTCCACCGTGCGCTACCAACGCGACGACCTCTCTAACTTCCTCTGCTACGTCGGCCGCTTCTTCTTCTTCGTCTGGTTCGAGCTCCCCCTGTATTTCATCCGCAAGGGGCACCTACTTCAAGGCCTGAAGGCCGGCTTCTGGGAGCTAGGCAACTACCTCGCCATCTACGCGCTGTATACCCATGCCAGCGCGCGTGCCACCGTCTTCGTCTTCATTCTCCCGGTGTCGCTCCTCCGCGTCGGCCTTATGGTCGGCAACTGGGGTCAGCACGCCTTAGTCGATGAGACAGATCCAAACTCGGACTTTCGCTCCAGCATCACCCTCATTGACGTTCCGGTGAGTATCCAGCCTTCCCGTCTTCTTGTTCATTTTTTAAGCAACGCTAACAAGCACAGAGTAACCGTTTCTGCTTCAACGACGGCTACCACACCTCCCACCACCTCAACCCTCGCCGCCACTGGCGTGACCACCCCGTCTCGTTCCTGAAGCAGAAGGACCGCTATGCCAATGAGCACGCCCTTGTCTTTCGCAACATTGACTACATCATGATCACGTACAAGGTCTTAACCAAGGACTACATGCATCTTGCTAAGTGTCTTGTGCCGATGGGCGACCAGATCTCCATGACAATGGAGGAGAGGGCTGCCATGCTGCAGACTAAGACCAAGCGGTTTGGAGAGAAGGAGATCAAGGCCTGTTTTGGAGGGCAATGATGCTGTCTAGGATATGTGCCTTGGTTTGTTTGATGTGTCGACAGCTTCTGGCACGGCTTCTTGAGCGTATTACAGGTCGTGGGATGGACCTTAAAATGTATGATAGAACAATTGTACATGTACTGGCTGCTTTCTACGGCTTTTCCGCCATATCACTTATGCGAATATCCACACCCTACGGCTCCAGCCTCATCCGTCGTAGTCGGGACAGTGAGGTGTAAATTGAGATAACCACAGATTCATTTCAACTTCTAAAAAAAAACTCATATTCTAACCCACGCAGATTGTAATCCTATTCAATCTAAGCACCAGGTCCACTCACTATCCTAGTACACATTATCCGATCCTCAAACCGAGGTAGGGTCTTGATATCTATGCACGCCGGAGATATAATGCGAACTAGTAGTAAGTACCCCTTGCACTGACAAAACAACATAAATATAGCTCACGTATACAATCCATCCAAGTCTAACTAAAACTTAAAAGAAACACAACGCCACAAACCCTAATAGAGCCAACGCCAACCAACCTGCAAGATCCACTGCCACACTCCCCACATCGCCAACAGACGACGCGGACGGTCCTGGCCCCGTCATATGCTGCGCTCTCGCTTTTCTTTCCCAATCACTCTGTCCTACGATATCATCCTCCGATGAAGACATCGCTGACGCGTCGGAAGACCCACTCTGCGCAACCCCACGTTCGTGCTGTAACTTTAGTGTTCGTTTTTAATATAGGTTTCGTCAGCGTGTTTCATGGCCTGGCGATATTCGTAACTACTTCAATTCTGAATGCCTCGTTGGAACTTCACCCACAGTGGCTGTAAGCCTATGTCTTACTGTCTATGGACCCGTACACGTCTCTGCTCGCTCATTACTCGATGGATGGCCGCATGGCCTTTCTGCACTTGATACAGCAGCGCAGGCCTTCTTTCACCGAGGGTTGGGAGGTCCCGCTGGGAGTTACATCTCGGGCGTAGATTACTAGCATCGTGAGCATATATTTGAATCCATGGTGGGAACACTGCGTAACCAGTGTTATCATTTGCAAGCATCTTGCGTGCAGCCAAGATCTTGGGGTTGTTTTTCCAGAGTCTAGGGGTGTTATCATACTGTTATCGTCCATGACATGGCTTGAATCCTGGTCGATAATTTCGTCTTTCTCCTATCTCTTCAATGGGCTTATGTTTTTCAAGAAGTAGTCTGGTGTGTAGTAATGCTATACTATACTACCCTGTTTATCCGGACAATCTACGATAATTCTGTATCTTTCTAAGCGTAATATCTTGAATCAGTTCAAGGCTTTTTGCTACTGTAAAGTAATCATATTGGTCGTAATAGTGTGTTTGGCATTCGTCCATCATGCAGAGTAAATTCTTGCACCTGTTCAGCACCAGTACCCGTCCTGGTTGTTTTGCCGGTACGCAAGTCCAAAACAATCTATATTTGACGTCATGTATGAATTTTGTCTTATAGTTAGATTAATCTGGATATCCTTGAACTAGCTCACAGAAAATAGCCGAAACAGTAACAGTGATCTCCACTGCTGTTTGATGCCCCAGTGAAATCCTCAGTGAATACAGGATCTGGGAATACCAGTGGATAGGCAGAAGCGAATCCTCGCGTGGGAGACTGTAGCTAGGATCCGACTATCTCGTAAAATCTTCGGGGTGGTAGATCTACATTGTCTACAAGCCAGTGCGCATAAAACTTCCCAACGACGCCATTGCTATGTTCATCATGACCACTTTTGAGTATATCCCCAAAGCCAACCTACTACACATGTACCTACTCAGTAGGTAGGTCATGATATTCCTACAATAAAATCAGGTACACAAAAGATCGACCCGATATTTTCCGCCACAATGACTGAAGAAAATCCAACTGCCTTGCGTTGGTATACGTAGAAAGATTAATGATCTGCATTCCGGGCCGCACGGAGGACTCCTGGCATGCAGGGTAATCTGCACGGCCCGGGAGCAAGCCTTGATTTCGTCAGGTTCTGGAACTTTACTCGTCATGGCGTTGGCTGTGCTGGACAGAACTGATACTTATTCACTGCTTGGCTAAAACATATTGGCTCGGCATTATTTCCGTATAAGAATGTGCGAGGTTGCGAGATTGTGTCTGTTTTGGAGGCGTTAACACCTTTTTTGAGCTTATTTGATTCACAGTTGGTGTGGATTTTGCATCGTTGGTGTAAAATGTCCTATTGTGTACCGGTACAATGGGAACTAGTGGTTTCAGTCTTGTCGGTCATCTGTCAGGCAAGTCAAGGGCATCTCAGGTTCAATACTCATTGGCCCATGCCACTTGCGTTCGTCGTATATACATGCCCATGTGTAGCTTCTCAAGTCTCCAATCGGTTGAAAATGACGACTCTAGCATCTGGTGGCGGTTTGATCAGAATGAGAGTCGTCACCATTGTCATAACAACGGCCTGTCAGTTATTCAAGCTCATCAATGCGAGTCATACATCACGATCCCAAGACAATAACATGTGCCAAGGTATGGCCACCTATTACATCAGTGAGGAATGTGCCAACCCAGTTCGGGAAGGAGATACGGTGATTTTGGTCAACTACTGCAAGATCATCAGCCTCCGATGGAATAAAGGGATAGGAAGAGAACCTCGCCAAGACTAGAAGTCTTGCTATCCCCTGCATGGCTGGTATCTTGCGTCAAGTGTTTGAGGCGGTCCCAATCTATACTTCTTGGCTCCATTACATCAGCGGGCAGATCAAAGCGAGTCATCTCTGCAAGGTTCTCCTCCTCATGCACGTAGATCACTCCCTCATTCCGTGCCAAATGCTTGTAATCGTCACCACAGGGCTGAAACAGATTGCCGGGCCAGCGATCGCCAAGCAGCTTCGAGAAATCTTGTCGAAAACAAGGGAAAAAGCGTCGTACTGCTTGCGTGGCTTCTCGCCAACGGAGAAAAGATCGTCTGGAGATTACATATGTTTCTGCGGGTTTGTGCAGTCCAGCCACTGGAGGAATTCCGTGCCTCCCCATAGGGAGATTGCCATTTCGTTGTACAGGCTTTGAGATGGCGTATGTCTAACACAAGCCTGCTTGGATCAGATGAGACGGTGCCGATGTGGGACCTTGTAGGGGTCATATATAAAGATCGTGTCCCCAAGATGTGATCTCATCTGTGTTCAGATTCCCAGGCGCACATCACAATACAACATGACTTTCGACAAGGAGAAGCCATCGAGCGAGGAATGCGAATTCGCTGACTCACCAGAAGAGTATGCCCAGCTACGACGTGTCTGTGACGATATCTCAGTGGATGTTTTCCTCGTGGCCGTGGCCGAACTGGCAGAGCGGTTCACCTACCGCTCCATAACGGCCCCTATGCGTAAGCACGCGTTGTCGGGAAACTGAGCCGCGCTGACCATGACATCAGAAAACTATATCCAGAACCCTCGTGAAGATCCTTTCCGTCCAGGGGCGCTAGGCATGGTATGGCTGCCCTGTAGTGGAAAGTGGAAATCAACAACGGTGTCTGACAGATATAATGCAGGGCCAAACAGCTGCCACTGGGATCAACTATTTCTTTGTATGCTGGTGCTACATGGCACCCATTCTGGGTGCCGTTGTGGCAGACACCTTCCTCGGGAGATTCAAGACCATCGTACTGGCCACTGGGTAAGCATATGGTTGTTCAGGTCGGGCCAGGATTGGGCTAACAACACCAGTTTTGCCGCATCGGGGGTAATGACTCTGTTCGTCACGTCACTGCCGGGTAGTCTCGATCGTGGAGCTGGCATGCCCGGCTTGATGATTGCATTGATACTGGTTGGATTAGGGTATGTACCGTATCCACTTGGCAAGCATAAAGACTAACTTGGGACAGTGTTGGCGGGATCAAGAGTAATGTTGCGCCGCTCATTGCTGAGCAATATGGTGCACGGCCTGAGCGTGTCAAGACGCTACCTAGTGGAGAAAGGGTAGTGGTGGATCCAAGTATCACGGTCCAGACGATCTATGCCCGTTACTTCTGGTAGGAACCTCCGACCATGTTGGGAAGCAAAGTAGCTTATGAACTTAGGGTGATCAACCTTGGTGGGCTCTCCGTCATTCCAGTATCGGTATGTTGATATCTCCGCTCCTCGGAACATCGGCTAACAATCCTAGTGGCTTGAGCTCAAGGTGGATTTCTGGGCGGCTTTTATGCTCCCTCTCTGTTTCTGGGTCTTGGCTATGGTTGCTCTGATTGCTGGGCGTACGAGATATGGTACATACCTCCCCCCACTCTATTTATTGCTTGTACTGACAGTGATCGGCAGTTGTTCGCCCGCCCCAAGGATCAGCCATCACGACCGCCATCCGCGTCCTCTGGATCAGCATAAGAAACGGAGGAAAGCTCGATGCCGCTAGACCTTATGTCTTAGAGAAAAATGGAACTCCTGTCCCGTGGGACGATGTCTTTGTGGACGAATTGAAACGCGCTCTGGTAGCGTGCCGGGTGTTGTAAGTTGAATCTCCGTCGTTGATATTGTCTCTGCTAATTGGCATCTAGCCTGATGTTGTATGTATACATCTCCCGTGCTTGTATAAAAACCTTATCTAACGTGTCAGTCCCATCTTCTGGCTCTGTAACGGTCAGGCCACGAGCAACCTAGTCAGCCAAGCGATGTCGATGAACACCCATGGCGTCCCAAACGACATGAGTATGTTCCTCAACCCCTGACACGAACTTTGCTAACCCAAGCAGTGGGTTTCTGCAATCCCGCCACGATTCTCATCGCGGTTCCACTCTTGTATGTTCCCCTCTCTCCTCTGCTGTGAAGTCTGACCAACCTGACTGGACCCAGCGAAACGGTCATCTTTCCGACGCTTCGTCGGTTCAACATCCGATTCAAGCCCATCAGCCGTATGACGACGGGGTTCTTCATCAAGGCCTGTGCCATCGCATACGCAGCCATCCTCCAGGAGCGTACGTATGATCACCTTCCCTGAGAATTCAACCCACTAATAGTCCACTCCTGGTCTAGTCATTTATAAAGCATCCCCCTGTCAACGCAGTCCCGAAATAGAGGGCTGTGGGGAGACCCGCCGCGGCGAGAAAATCAGCATCTTTCTGCAGGTGCCGGTGTATTCCATGATCGGCCTATCTGAGTTCTTTGCCGTCTTGTCCGGCATGGAATACGCATACACCAAAGCGCCGCAGTCGATGCGAAGTATCGTCTCCGCCTTGTTCCTGCTCATGTCCGCTATCGGAGCCGCCCTGGGCATCACGCTCTCCCCAGTCTCGGTCGACCCCACAGTGTTGATAGAGTTCATCTCCCTGAGCGCGGTTATGTTCGTCACGGCGATCGCCTTCTTCCTCTGCTTCCGGCGCTACAACCGCGCGGAAGAAGAGATGAATCAACTCAAAGAGCCGCGGAGCTCAAGCGAGACAGACGAATCCAGTCGGTTAGAGAGGCAATAGTCCAGTCGCGTCCTCTTTCTCTGCATCCTTCACATAGATTATGTTCTTCGTGTCATTAATAGATAGATACCATTTGTTCCCCATAGTTCCTAATGCATTGTCGCTGGTTCGTCGTTTTATTGCAATTGTATAGACCGTCTTTCATCGCATCGCACGAGACTCACCCCTTGAACCGCCCACACAGCACCACATCCTCCCCAAACGGATACCACTTGACCCCCGTCAACCGCGAAGCAGGCACCACAGCGCCCTGTTGGTCTCTCGTCCGCTCCGGCGACACCACAACGCCTCCTTGGCCCAGCCACGTCGGCGCAATCGTGACAATCACCGAGTCCACAAGGTTCTGACACGCCGGCGCCAACAGCGAGTTGATAATCGAGCCACCCCCCTCGATCATCACGCTGTGCAGATCCTCTTCGCGCAGCCGCTGCAGCACGGCTTCCCAGTCTATCCGATGCTCTCCGCTCTCCGTCGTAGCCACGTCCATCCAGATATATTTTCCCCCGTGTTTCTCTAGCAGGGCCTTTGTCGCCGGCGGCGGCGACCGCGTCCCCGTCACGATGTAGGGGGCGCGTCCGCGTCCTTGGCGCGCAAGCTGCAAAATCTTGGAGTCCTCTTTCAACTCCCACCTCGCAGTGGGGTCGATTATGATCGGTCGCGGTTGACCCTGGAGTCCCGATCCGCCGTAGCCCCCCACGCCGTGGACGCGACAGTTCAGTCCCGGGTTGTCTGCTACCGCCGTACCTACTCCGATGAGGATCGCATCGTGGCGCGAGCGAAGGTAGTGCGTCATGGCCTTTGACTGAGGTCCGGAGAGAACTGTTCGAGTGCCTGGGGAGAGAGCCAGCGACGAGTCCAGCGAGGTCGCGAAGGTCAAGGTGACGAAAGGTCGGGCGCTGGTAGAAACGGCGGCATCTTGCGGCGGGAGGTGAGGTTCGAGGAATTGGCGATCGGAGTCGGGGAATTCGAGGGTGTCACTGGGAGGGTTCGACATGGTTTCTGTAGATATTGAGTTGAACTGGGGTGGTTGTTGTCGTTGTGAAGTTGTCGCGGGTCAACCGTCACCCCACCTTATGCCCCTCGCCAGTGCAATGCGGAATCCCAGCGACATTCATTGTTATTCGGTGTTTCCTTTTCTTACTTCAACAATGACAATTACTATAATAGTCATAAATTTTTGCAGTATTTTATCTTCAACTCATAGCAGTGTGGCCTTGACTTGGTCATTCTCATGACAAGCACATCCAGTGATGTATTACACTATATATTCCCCGCGGAACACCATCTATTCTCTCATCCTTCTATGTTTTATAGCCAACATCCACAAGACTTGAGAAAGGACCATAACCTACAGTGATCAGTCGCTTATAAAAATGTTTATCCGGTTGAAACCGGGATATCAATTCCATTCAGCTCCCTGAGTCTGCCCAGTGCTCACCCAACTCCCCCAACATGGCTACGAGTCTTCGACGTCATCGGCATCAACCACGCTTTCGCCACGTTGACGGATCAATTGTTCGGAACCCAACGGTAATATCTATCAAAAAGGTCCCTGGCTCAGTAGACCATGCATGATTCAGTTCACTATCACCATGGACAAAAGCGTCGCCCCGAATCTCCCGATGGCGTGTAGCCCGGGGAAGGGCGAATGTTGTAACGAGGGGAAGATCGCAGCGGATGGGCTGGACAGGGACCTCCATCTCACTGGTGCGTATGTTGAATACTGATGGCGAGAGCTGTCTAACGGTCCCAGAGCGCGGCCGGGTCGAGATGGACGTCAACGAGGCCGACAACGGCGTTGCAGATCTCCTGACCGCGCTGAATCGCCGCAAGTCGACATACGACACGGAACCAGATGCAACACACAAGCAAGAACCGGACAAGCCGTTCCCGTTGAAGATGAACCTGGTCATCCATGTTGTGGGGTCGCGCGGCGACGTCCAGCCGTTCATCGTGTTGGGGAAAGCCCTCATGCGTCACGGCCACCGTGTGCGGTTAGCCACCCACCTCGTCTTTCGAGATTTCGTCCGCGAGAACGGCCTCGAATTCTTCAATATCGGCGGTGATCCCGCAGAGCTCATGTCGTTCATGGTCAAAAACCCCAAGTTAATCCCCAAGATGAATTCCCTGTTGCAGGGGGCTATTGGCCGCCGGCGCAGAGAGATCCGGGCCATCATCGGGGGCTGTTGGCGATCGTGTATGGAGGCCGGCGAGGGTACTGGCTCTACTATCGATGCGCCTAACAAGGAACGCGCGTTCGTAGCGGACGCCATCATCGCGAACCCTCCCAGCTTTGCGCACATCCACTGTGCGGAGAAGATGGGCATTCCATTGCATATGATGTTCACGTTAGTATCCATGCCCTCGTTTGCTTGCAAGTGGGCAAGTTTATAGAGAGAATATAGGATGCCATGGTCACCGACGCAAGCGTTTCCGCACCCACTCGCGAATGTGCGCACCACCGATATCAAGCCGTCCGTGGCAAAGTTCGCATCGTACGCCATCACCGAGATCCTCATCTGGCAGGGCGTGGGTGACCTGCAGAACGACTTTCGCAGGTACGAGCTGGGCCTGGAGCAGCTGGACGCTCTGCGTGCGCCTAGCATCCTCCATCGGCTGCGCATCCCATTTACATATTTCTGGTCGCCCTCGCTGCTCCCCAAGCCGGGCGACTGGGAGTCCCATATCGATGTCTCTGGGTTCAACTTCCTGTCTGGAAACAGTACCTTCAAGCCTCCGCAAGATCTCGCCCGCTTTCTCGAAACCGGCCCTCCGCCCGTATATGTCGGATTCGGATCCATCGTTGTCGACGACCCGGACGCGTTGACTCGCACGGTGCTCGACGCAATACGCATGACCGGCCAGCGTGCTCTGATATCGCAGGGTTGGGGCGGGCTGGGCGGATCACACATGGTGGAGGGGCATGACCAGGACGTCATGTTCATCGGGAACACCCCGCACGACTGGCTGTTTCCGCGGGTTAGTTGTGTTGTGCATCATGGCGGCGCGGGGACAACCGCTATTGGACTCGCCCTAGGCCGTCCGACGATAATTGTGCCGTTCTTCGGGGATCAGCCGTTTTGGGGCTCACTGGTGGCGCTGAACAAGGCTGGAGCGCAGCCCATCACTTTTACTAAACTGACGGCGGAAAGGCTGGCAGAGGCTATCAATTTCTGTCTCGAGCCACCGATGATCGCGCGTGTACAGCAACTGAGTGACAAGATCCAGTCCGAGCAGGGTGCGGAAGATGGAGTTGCCAGCTTCCATCGTCAGCTGGATCTCCCCAAATTGCAGTGCAACTTGTGTCAGGACAGACCAGCTGTGTGGCGTGTGCGAAAAACGAAAATCCTACTTAGCACGTTTGCGGCAGCGGTTCTCGTTCAGGAGAATAAACTAGATCCGTGTGACGTGAGGCTGTATGGCTATCTTCCTTTCTGTCTTTCTCATTTTTTCCCCTGTCGACAGGAGTGGGGGCTGACTGCACCAGGTACCATAGCACGCATTACGATGTAAATCACGATCCCCGAGGGCCAATCGTTCAGGCGATAGAGGGCTTGGCCGGGTCTATGACAACTTTTCTGTCAGGGTTTGCCGAGTTCCCAATGGATGTCGTCAACAGCTTCAGCCGGGACCTGTCCGCTCGCTTTGCCGACAATTATGGGTTGTCCAACTGGGACGCCCGCGCATCTGTGGCCTCAACTGCGTGTACCGG
This sequence comes from Aspergillus campestris IBT 28561, assembly GCF_002847485.1. NCBI lineage: Eukaryota > Fungi > Ascomycota > Eurotiomycetes > Eurotiales > Aspergillaceae > Aspergillus > Aspergillus campestris. The sequence goes on along the minus strand of NW_020194340.1, from coordinate 175,198 downwards.
CGCAGGCTCAACATCGACTACGGTAATTCCGACATCAGAGGATCAAACAATACTGTCAGAGAGGGCTGGTTCGGCCAGTGACCAATCGTCAACGAGAAATGGGAGTCAGGTCTTACCAGCCATGGGCAATAAGCAGCGGAGTAAAGGGCGCACGTTGATCGCCAACACTAGCTACACAGGACGCCGGGTCCTCAACTGGATCGTGGAGTTACCCATGGGACTAACCCTTGGCTTATCAAAAGGATTTCACGAGGTACCCCGGTGGTATCACGACCGCACTGTGCGAGAGACGCCCCAGGTGAGAGGCTTCTGGTCGGGGATCGACGCTGCAAAGAAGGTTTGTCTACCTACGCGCTCTCTGCCGTTCTTCAATCTGGCATTGTCATGCTGCACGCACGAGACGGAAACTCACTCGCTCCAGGAATTCAGCTACAGCTGGTATGATGGGATATATGGGGTGGTGACCCAACCCCGGCATGGGTGGAAAGAAGGCGGCATTATGGGAATGGCGAAAGGCGTCGGGAAGGGTCTCGGTGGGTTACTGCTCAAGCCCCAAGCAGGTCAGTATCTGGCGATATTCTCCACGAGGGAGCTGGTTTGACATGAGGCAGGTCTATGGGGGCTTTTTGGCTACCCGTTGAACGGCATCCACCGCCGCATCGAGCAGAGCTATGGTGTCGACCGACAGTGCTATATTGTCGCATCGCGCATTCGGCAGGGCCACGAGGAGTGGGAAGCTGCATCCCCGAGTGAGCGAGAGACGGTGCTGAGCCAATGGCCCGCTTACGAGAAGATAATGCGGAGCAAGCATGGACAGACAGCGAGCTAGATTTCTGTTGCATATGCCCCATAGATGATATTTATAATAGAAAGTAGAATAGCTCTATTATAACGTACGATGTAGAGGGGAGTCGGGGATAGAGTCTCAACCTACGCTGTTCTCCACACGTAACCCGGCTGGGACTATAAATGTGACCAGCGCATGGGCAAAGCTTGAATATAGAGAATTATAGGCAACAAAAACGAAACAAACGAGGCTGTCGTGGTTTCAATCTGGAAACTTACTTGATAGATGAGGCCATGGGTAATGCAGACATAATCGCTGCTTACTCATCTATGCAGCACTTAATGATTGACACATGACGTCGCTCGGAGCGCGTCTCGCGGCGCGTCTTCCGCATTGATATCGAAGTGCTCTAAAGACCGGACGCTGCGAGAGACGCCCGGGATTGTCTATTCCCAGCGGATCCCTGCCAAACATTACTCGAATATGGACTTTGGTGACCACAGCGACCGACCGCTGAAAAAGAGACGCTTTTTCGTCGATGAAAACCCTGCAGCGCCGGGCGCGTCCGACCATCCGTCTGCTGGAGTCGATGTGATATCCCCACCAGAGGGCCTACAGGAAGGGAGGCCACCGCAGGAAGGAGACGAGTTATTGCAGGAGTCTACAACAGATGCCGCTGCCCCCAGTCCGCCACCAAACGGGACGAATTCAAACACCCCGGATGAACCCCCACACCCAGCCCCGGAGGACGGGTTCGACACGGCGACCTTCACAGCCATAGTGGGCGAAGAGTTGCCCCCACACTCGATTCGCAAAATCCGCAATGCTGCCGCCGATGACCTGGAGCGCGCGGTCAACATATACTTCGACGGGTCGTGGAAGACCCCCGTCAACGGCACCGGTGCCGTCAACCAGACGACCCTGACATCATCTCGCGACCGGTTTCTTTCCACCCAGTCTCCGCCCGTTGTCCGAAGCCCTACACCGAGAGACCACGCGATCACCCCGACAGCATCCCGCAATGCTATGCCGACCGGCCCGAGGTATATTGGTGCGTTTGGCGTGGGCGCATGGGCGACTCGTAGCGGTACGGGGCTGGTCCAGCATGGCGAACACGTCAACATTGAACGGGCCAAGACGCAGCCGATTGCCCGAAAGGGTCGCGCGGGGAGGGTCGTCATGACGCAAAAGGCGGACGTCTTGACACGGTTCACCAACCGCGCCGGCCAGGAGATCGGGCGGCTGCCTCGTGAGACGGCGGAGTGGGTCTCCACACTGCTTGATCAACGCATCTGCCAATTGGACGGAGTGTGCGTGTTTGCGCCTGATCGGATTCGTGTTAATGACACTATTTACTTGCAGCTGCGCTGCTATCTTCGTGTTGGGGAGATTCAGTCGCGGGGGGTTGATGACACGGCCGACGACAATCGCTCCACTGCGCTTTTTGAAGAACAGGAGAGTACGGAGGAGAAGAATTTGCGGCTGCGTCAGGTGGCTCTAGTCAAATTGTTTGATGAGATTGGTCTGGCACCGACTTCCACCAATGACATGACAAGAGAGCACAAAAAGGAGGGTTTGCTGCGCGCCGCGGAGATGTCCGAGCAGTATGATAGGGCCAAGAAAGAAGGTAAAGGGCATGATGACTCGGAAGAGGAGGAGCCTGCCGAGCTGGAGGAAGACCAGCTTGATACGCTCTACAAAAAGGCGCAGTCGTTTGACTTTAACATGCCCGAGGCGGAGCCTCCACCGTCTTTTAATATGAGTCTTCGTACATACCAGAAGCAGGCACTGTACTGGATGCTGTCAAAGGAGCAGGATACCAAGACCGAAAGGTCGACATCCATGCATCCCCTCTGGGAGCAGTATACCTTCCCCACAAAGGATGTCGATGACAAAGACCTGCCGGTCTACCCTGGGTTCGAGCATTTCTACGTGAACCCTTATTCCGCCGATCTCTCCGTCGAATTTCCGGCACAAGATCAGCAATGCCTTGGCGGTATCCTAGCCGACGAGATGGGTTTGGGCAAAACCATTGAGATGATGAGTCTTGTACACGCCCATAGAAATGTGCCACCGGGCCAGGCTGCCAATGTGTCGAGCTCTGGTATACCAACCAGGCTGCCTGGCCCATCCGGCGTGGCTTGTGCCCCATACACTACGCTGGTTATTGCGCCGACCTCCCTCCTTTCACAGTGGGAGAGCGAGGCTCTCAAAGCTTCCCAGCCAGGGACCATGAAGGTACTGGTATACTACGGGACTGACAAGAGTGTAAACCTGAAGGGACTCTGCTCTGCTGGCAACGCAGCTGCACCCAATGTGATTGTTACAAGCTATGGCACGGTTCTCTCCGAGTACCGTCAAGCGCCAGCCAGCCAAGGTCTCTTCTCAGTAAACTTTTTCCGAATCATCTTGGATGAGGCCCACGGGATTAAAAACCGCCGGTCCAAGACCGCGCGGGCTTGCTATGAACTGCAAGCACAACACCGATGGGCCCTGACGGGTACACCCATTGTCAACCGTCTAGAGGATCTGTTCAGTCTAGTGCGGTTCCTCAAGGTCGAGCCGTGGAATAACTTCTCTTTCTGGAAAACGTTCATCACGGTGCCGTTTGAGTCCAAGGACTACGTGCGTGCTCTCAACGTGGTGCAGACAGTGCTCGAGCCGTTGGTACTCCGCCGCACTAAAACGATGAAGACGCCGGACGGGGAGCCCTTGGTGCCGCTCCCGCGGCGGACGATCACCATTGAAAATGTTGAGCTGCCAGAGCAGGAACGGGAAATATACGATCTGATCTTCACCCGGGCCAAACAAACATTCAATGCCAACGTGGAGGCCGGTACCTTGCTCAAGTCTTACTCGACCATCTTCGCCCAAATCCTTCGCCTGCGCCAGACGTGCTGTCACCCCATTCTGACACGCAACAAGTCAATCGTTGCCGATGAGGAGGACGCCGCAGCGGCGGCCGAGGATCCCAAGGGATTAACAGATGACATGGACCTCCAGGAGCTAATCAACCGGTTCACTGCGACAACGCAGACCGCTAATCCCGAAGCCCAGCCCGACTCGTCCATCAAGTTTACCACCCACGCGCTGAGACAGATACAGAACGACTCCAGTGGTGAATGTCCCATCTGCTCAGAAGAACCCATGATCGACCCAGCCGTAACAGCCTGCTGGCACAGCGCCTGCAAGAAATGCCTCGAGAACTACATCCGCCACCAAACAGACAAGGGCGAAGCTCCGCGCTGCTTCTCCTGCCGGGGACCAATTAGTTCACGGGATATTTTCGAAGTCGTGCGGCACCAGTCCCCGGGCTCGATGACACCCATCGAGAGCGACATCTACGCCTCCACACCACCGACCAGCTCCCTGGCCGCCCCGCGGATCTCCCTCCGACGCATCAACCCGCTTTCGCCGTCGGCGCACACCTCAGCCAAGATCCACTCGCTCATCAACCATCTACACCGCGTCCCGCCCGACGAGAAGTCCGTCGTCTTCTCCCAGTTTACCAGCTTCCTTGACCTCATTTCGCCGCAGCTCGACCGAGCCGGGATTCCGCACGTGCGCTTGGACGGCACGATGCCGCAAAAGGCGCGCGCGGCAGTCCTAGCTGAGTTCACCAAGACGGAGACGTTTACGCGGGACGAGCTCGACGAGATCGAAGAGGAAGACGACGCAGACACGCCAGGCCGGGAAACCTCGAAAAAACTATCCCCTCGTCGTCCCAAGCCTTCCACCCCGCGCGTCCTCTTAATCAGTCTGCGGGCAGGGGGCGTCGGCTTGAACCTGACGGCCGCGAACCACGTGTTCATGATGGACCCGTGGTGGAGCTTTGCCGTCGAGGCACAAGCCATTGACCGGGTGCATCGCATGGGCCAGCTGCGGGACGTGTCGGTGACCCGGTTTGTCGTGCGGGACTCGATCGAGGAAAGAATGCTGCGGGTGCAGGACCGCAAGATGAACATTGCGGGGAGTCTGGGATTGCGTGTTGGTGGGGATGGGGGGGATGATGAGAAACGCCAGGACCGTATTGAGGAGTTGAGGTTGTTATTTGACTGATTTTCTGGGTTAGATTTGGTGGTAATGTGGAGTATAGAAGTGTGGTGACATGTCCATTGATTGCATTGGCTGTTATATAGATGTTCTGGTATATATATATATCTCTCTCCCTCTTTCTCTCTAGCTCCTTCCTTCTCCCTCTTTGTCTTTTTCTTTCTATCTGTAGTAATAGATGACACAAGGTCACGAGCTTTTCCAAGGAGTGACGTTACCGATGCTATTTCGACACCTCAATCGGTTCGTATCCAGCGGCCCATCCATGAATCCACCTCCCAAAACAATACACACCTCTCTTATGACTGACATGAACCAGTCTAATCAATATACGACTGTATCTGTAGAGATCCAGTGCAAGATACCCTCTCTTGGCACCATCTATACAGGCACGTGACTGCGGGTAAGAGATTTTCCCCGCATGCGGGCGGAGGCGGTATGACGCGGCAGAAGGAGCTATCCGGGGAAATGATTTGCCTGAGCTTCATCGACCTCCCTTCATCCTCTCTTCCTCACTTCTCGTTCCTTTCTTCTTGTTCTATCTTTCGTGAGAAGTATATTGTCTGCTGTCTGGTTCAATTGTCACCATAGCCATCATACATATGACTCTTTTCGATTTCGATCCCTCCTTCTAAACTTCAGCTACTGCATGCGTAACTTCTATGACCTCAGCCCCACCCCACTACACCTCACCGTGCATCCATCCCACATCTTAGCTCCCGCCATTGCCATGGCTATGAGACCATGATTCTGAGCTCCTGAGTTACCGATAATCCTCTGCCAACCTACACACCATGGTGCCCTCGTCTTTCCCTGTGACCCGCCCCAGTCGCACCGTCGACCCCGAAGCTTCCCTCGTCCTCGTCGGCATCCGCGGCTGTGGCAAGCGCTCTATGGGCTTTGTGGCAGCAACCGCCTTGAAACGCCGCTTCATCACCGAAGAACACTATTTCAAAGAGGTTACCGGTATCTCACGACACGAATATCTCCAGCAGTATGGCAGCCATGAGTTCCAACACCGCGACATCGAAGTCCTTAAGCTCATGCTGGAGAACCATCGCACACGCTGCGTGATTGAATGTGGACTTGGGAGTCTCACGCGCCCGGTTCAAGAATTTCTCCGCCAGTACTCCGCCACGAACCCGGTCGTGTATCTCCTGCGCGACATCGAGCGCATTCAGAGCTTACTAGGATTTGAGGACCAAGCAGTCAAGCGCCTCTGCGAGGGAGATCCGTTGCATCGGACCTGCTCCAACTTCGAGTTCTACAACATTGAGGAACGGTCGAGTGTGGTGAACCAGACCGACGAGGATGCGCCCGATCGCCGGTCGGTCGACTACTCTTTCAAGCTCAAAGCGGCCAAGGAGGACTTTACGCGCTTCGTGTGTCTGGTGACGGGGACGGAGGTGGATGACTCGGCCTATGACTCGCCGTTTGTCCTACTCGAGACACCACCGGAGCAGCGATCCTTTACCCACGCTATCTTCGTGCGCTCCTCGGACCTAATCGAAGGCGCTGTGAACCTCCCCGAGCTGGAATCGGGTGGCGATGCCATCGAACTGCGCGTAGACCGGTGGGGCCCCGGCATGGCAAGCACCGTGAGCAAGCAGGTTTCTGTGCTGCGGAGAAATGCGCGTCTTCCCATCATCTTCTCGATCGACAGCACGGCGTCGGGGCTCGGCAGGGACCGCTCCCCGGCGGAGGTGCGCGAGGTATACTTTGAAGTAGCGGAGCACGGCTTGCGACTAGCCGTCGAGTACCTCGCGATAGACCTGCTCCAAGATCCAGATCATCTACAATGGGTTGTGGGCAACCGCGGAATGACCAAGATCATCGGACACCATACCTATGAGCCGGAGGAGAGGGTAGCCTGGGATGATGACCAGTGCGTCTCCCTCTACCTCGAAGCCGAGAAACTAGGCTGCCAGATCGTGCGCATCCTGCGCGTAGCCACCGAGCGCGAAGACAACGCGGCACTGGCCAAGTTCACCAACAAGATCCAGTCCCTCCCGGGCACGCACCCCCGCTCATCGCCTACAACGTCGGCAGTCTCGGCCGCACGTCGCAGGTCTTCAACTCGATTCTCACGTCGGTCACGCACCCGGCCATCGACCGCGCCAACGACACCGGCCGCAACCCGGAAATCACCTCGCGCGACGCCGTCCAGGCCCTGTTCCAGAGTTACGTGCTCGACCCCCTCCAGTTCTACATCCTCGGCGCCAGCGTCGCCTACAGTCTCTCCCCCGCCATGTACAACGCGGCCTTCAAACACTGCGGCATGGCCCACCGGTACAGTATCCCCGCGTCGGCGACGCTCTCAGCCCTCGATCGCTTCGGCCGCGACCCTCACTTCGGCGGTACGAGCGTCGTCCAGCCCTGGCGTGTCCAGGTGTCGCAGAAGCTCGCCTCCAAAAGCCGCCACGCCGAGGCCATCGGCGCCGTCAACACCATCATGCCGCTGCGCGCCCGGCCGGACGGCACCATGTTCCCGCTGCACGAGCAAGCCACGCGCCGCAACCAGGCCGGCCCTATCCTCGGCTGGTATGGCGAAAACACCGACTGGGTCGGCATTGTCACCTGCGTGAACCGCAACCTCTCGCCGCGCAACACCATCAGCCCGCTCAAGACGACTGCTCTCGTCATCGGCGCCGGCGGTATGGGTCGCGCTGCCGTCTACGCTATGCTGCGTCTCGGCTGCCGCAATATCTTCATTTTCAACCGCACACGCTCGCGAGCTGACACCGTGGCCCACCACTTCAACTCGTGGGCCGGCTCGCAGGTTGTGCATGTCCTCCAATCGCCTGACGAGCCGTGGCCCGCCGACGCCAATCCGCCTTGTGTCATTGCGTCTTGTGTCCCTGCGGACCCAGCCGGGACTGAGCCGCCTGCTAATTTTGAAATGCCACCCCAGTGGTTGGGTAGTACCACCGGGGGTGTTGTATTAGAGGTATCCCCACCCCTCCCATCCCCTTCAATCCTATTCACCTCAACACATACTAACAATGGATGAAAGTTCGCATACAAACCCCTCGAAACTCCTCTGCTGAAACAAATGCGCCGTCTGCGCACCGAAACCGGCCGTCCGTGGGTTCTCGTCGACGGCCTCGACAATGTCTCCGAGCAGGCCATTGCGCAGTTCGAACTGCTCACTGGGCGAAAGGCCCCTCGTCGACTGATGACGCGCGAGGCGAGACGCTGCTTCTCTGATGCTAGTGGGGGCGGGGTGTTTTCGGATGTTGGTGGGAGTGGGTTGCGTGGTGTGGGGGGTGGGTTGGGGGGACGCGGTTGGTGTAGGATATATATAATTCTTTATTTAAATACTCTTCAACTATGATGTTATACTTTTGTGTATATATATATGTACTGTGTGTGGACGGTATTCTAGTCTGGTACTGATCAGATGCCTACCGTTCATAACTATACACAACCCCAGACACTAAATATACATGTGAGATGATGAGAAATGCAATCAGCCAACATCAGCTGATTAGCGTTGTCTTCTCACATAATAAACCCTCGTTCTGACTGTTCATGTTCTTGCAACCTCCTACAATCACTATTGGCACTTCGTCGTGGTCATCATTATCATTGTTGTTGTTCTGACTGTTCTTGTTGGTCTTCCCACTCTATATGGGTAAGTGTATATTCCTTGGCTGGGCTGAAGTGAACTTTGGGATGTGAGACGCCTAACAGACAGCGCTTCTCTCGAGAGATTGCCCCACGGACGCGACTACGATAGACAAGACTACAACATAGACAGACTGCCATACAGACAGACTACTATACCGACAGACTACCATACAGTCAAAACTACAACAGACAATCTACCATACGAAAAACACTAGCCAACTACGCCCTACCAAGAACAAATCAAAAATAAGAAACAAATCTCGCTATCATTAAATCGTGCTATTCCGCCCACGGCGGCTTTCTCCTGTTTTAGAATTATCTGACAGTAACAATGAGGCGATATCACCCTGGGTGAAGTGGAGGAAAGGAGGGAAATGATGGGAAGAAGAAGGAAGCGGAGGAAGAAGTAAGTATGCTGTAGACTGGCAACCCGTGTCGACTCTTTTTCTATCCTTGTTTGTGTGGAATATGGCTAGTCGTTTGTAGAGAAGAGGGGGAAAGATCGGTCGGGTATATATATGTTGCACCCGATAACTGTACGTGGTTTCCCCGCGGAGGTGATGACCCAAGGATCACGAGATCACCAAATCACGAAATCACGCCCGTCTCCGTCGCTTGCTCTCACTGCCTGGGGGCTGGCCGTCCTCGCCGTACCCGGGTACCTCCTCGACGGTGTTGGCCGGGCTCGTCCCTTCGCTGTCGGTCAGGGTCTCGATGATCCGGCCCGAGTCGTTTGGGACGGGGCCCGGGTTCGGAGCGAGACCGGGCGGTGCGCCGTAGCCGTTGCTGCCGTCGTATCCGCCGTAGTAGGACGGGTTCGGAGGCGGGTTGGCGCCGAATGGATCGTCGTCCGCCGGGACGTGGTCGAAGTTGAAGAGATCGTGCGCGTCCTTGAGGCCGCTGTCGTCCGGTCCCGGGTGGACCGGCGGCTCCGGGAGCGGGTGCTGGCCCGACGCGGGGTCGCCGTACTCGAGATTCGACTTGTGGTGCGGGTCGGCGTCGTGCAGGTCCGTAAAGTAGTCATTGCTGAAGATCTGGTCGAGGTCGAGCGGTGGCGGGGGCACGCTGCCGTCGGCGCCGAGGCCCGGGATGGCGCCGGTAGGGCTGAGGGGCTGCAGCAAGTTGGTGAGGTTCTGGACGGACCGGTCCTGCTCAGCCTGCATCTTGACGAGGTTGTCAATCTCGGCGCGCGTGTCGGCGAGGCGGCCCGAGTAGTTGTGGGGCATCGGCGGGGGCGTCGGGGTCATCAGGGCGTTGTTATGGGACAGGGGGACGTCGTCGCCGCCCGGGTGCGACTCGTGGGCCATCAGACGCAGCATGTCCGCGCGCTGGTTCGGCGTCAGCGGCACGTTCCCGCCCGAGGTCTCCAGGGACGAGAGGACGTTGGGGAAGTCGGCAAGGCTGGTCGGGAGGCCGTTGCGGGCGTTGGAGTTCTCGATGACGGACATGATGTCCCGCTGGGGCGCGTCTCCCTGCGCCGTCGGGTTCGGGGGCAGGGGGGCCTTGGGCCGCGGGCTGGCGTCGAACACCTCCTCGACCTGACCCGTGGGCGGGGCCGTGGGCTGGTGCCGGGAGGGGGCGCGCGGCGGCGGGCGCTCGTAGGCACTGGCGGCGGGGGACAGGGTGGTGGCGCGATTGGCGCCGGGGGCCGGGGGCGCCTTCAAGAGGAGGGGCTGCTTCTTGGCGGCGCGGGCGGCGGCGGCGGCGGCGGCGGGACCGGGGAGGTTGGAGGCGCCCAGGGTGCTGAGGGAGTAGTCGTCCCCGACGTCGACGATGTTGCCCGGATCCTGCGAGATGGCGCCGGCGAAGGAGTTGGCCAGGTTCTGCGGGCCGCCGTCCTGGCCCTGCAGGCTGCGGTTGTAGACGGTGGCCAGGAAGGTCAGGATGGCGTTGATGGAGTTCTCGTGGCGACTGTGCTGCTCCTGGAAGTTGGCGGCCTGGGCGTAGAGCTGCTCGTGCTCGCGGCGGAGCTTGGTGATGGTGGTGGAGATGATCTGCTGCTGCTGGCGGATGGCCTGCAGCTCGCGGTAGACGCCGGAGAGTTGGTCCTTGGCGACGTCGTTGTTGGTGATGAGGGAGAGCTGGCGGCCGCGGGCCCGATCATGGTGGAGGCTCGCGGGCTCGTCCGTGTCGTCGTCGTCGGGGTCGCCGTCCTCGGTCTTGACGCGGACGGGCGGCTTGGCGGGGCGGTTGGCCTGGCCGCCGGAGTTCTTGGGCTTGGAGATGAGCCAGAGCAGGTCGGGGTGGCCGCGGCGGAAGTAGGGGTTGGCGTATTCGCTGGGGCTCTTGTTCTTGCGCTCGCTGGCGCGCATCGAGTTATCGGACAGGCCGACCTTCTTGTGGAAGCCGTACATATTCAACTGACGGACAAAGGAGGCGTAGTTGTTGTGTTTGAACAGCTCGGGGATGAGGGTCTTCGCGAACTCGTCCTCGTCCAGGACGATGAAGGAATTCCCGTCGTCGGCCCACCGGATCAGCTCGGTATTCTTGGACTCGTCGAGGAAACTGGGAGGGTCAGTGGCTTCCGTCTGGGGGTGGGGGATGAGGACAAGGTACCTGCTCAGTTTCTGGACAAACGGGGGAATCTGCTTCCGCTTGGCCTGGGCGTCGCGCTTGGCGACGACGGCGCGTTGGTAGAGATGCTCCAGACTCTCGCCCCAGGGGCCCGGGTCGGCCGGCTGACTGCCATTCTCCGAGGTGGTGGAGGGGGATTCATATCGGGGGGCGCGGGTGGGCACCGGGGCGGGGGTCTGGCGACGCGCCAACTGGGTGGACGAGGCGGGGATGTCCTGGGCGGCGGCGTAGGCGGCGTTGTTGTATGCGGTAGGATCGGGGAAGGGCGGTGGATTGGCGACATGCGCCGGATTCTGCCCCCATTGCAGGAACTGATCGTTGGACAGCTGCGGACCGGCGGACTGGGGGAAGTTGGGAATGGGACCCATATGCGGTTGAGGGGGATGGGGGAGGGGAGAGGTGCCCGGGGCGGGCCTCTTGCGGGTGACGCCTTGGGGACTCATCGCCGACGACGGGACCCAGGGTCGGTCGATCTGGTAAAACCCGTGAGGCGATCCGGCGACCGGCGCGAAGGCTTCAAATGGGAAAGAAAAATGGGGAGGGAAAAGTTGGACAGCGGGTGTAGCGTCGCAGGGCAACCACTGTCCGGGCCCAAGATGGCCGCACCGCGGGGACACCGGAGGACGAACGGGCGCGATATCCAGGCCGAGGATTCTTTTCGGTTGATTATATGTCTCCAGAAAAGGGCTGTGAGCAGCAGGAGTAGCCTCGAAAGCGCGTGATACGGCGATAGGCGAGAGCGACGGGGGATTGGTTGATGCTGGGAGCGCGACGAGGGCCGGCGGACGCTAAAAAAATCAAACCGAGTTACGAACGCGGCGAGAGTCGTTCTTTTTCTCCTTCCAACCCTGTTTTCCTTGTGAACCTGGAGGGATGGAGATCGATTTGGGAGAGAGTACGGCGCGTGGTGGAGTAGTTGTCGCGAGGCAGAAAAAAAAAGCCCAAGAAAAAGGGAACCAAAGAAGAAAAGTGGGTGGTTGAGGGGAATTGCAACCGATGGGGGACAGAACAACACCGGGGAGGGATGGACACTGGATTGGATCCACCAAGAGAGAGATATGGGGGAAGAGAGAGAGAGAGAGAGGAAGAGAAAGAGTATTTGAATCGTGAAGAAAAAGACGAGATGGAAAAGTCAAGACGAGAGAGAGAGAGAGAGAGAGAGAGAGAACCTCAGGCCAAGATGAGGTCTGTCACGGGCGCACGCGCTGATTGGCGGGTGGGATGAGTCAGCTGCACGTGTCTGACTCATTATGTTCACAACTACTGCATAACTACCTGTCCAAGCAGAGACTGGAGAGCCCGATTAGGTCAGTATTTAGGATGGATGGTGCTGACTACAGTACGAAGTAGTCAGACTGACAGCCGCTCTCGTATTACTCAGAGGGAGAGAGGAACTGGTCGCGAGGTCAGAGGTCACCGTCGACCAACAAGGACGGTCCGCAGTACGGCCTGAGGCAGCCACCGGAGGCCTCCCCGCCTGAGGCACGCATCCAGCTAGTCTCGTTAGTGTCTAGTGGCATTTGGATTCTTTCTGTCAGAGCCACCAAGACGGAGGAAAGAGATCCTCTCCAGCCAGGATCATCAATGACCTCTCCGCCAATCAGCCGGAAGAATTCCCTGGACGCGTGGATGAGGCGTTGGTCCTCAGGCCAATCATCTTCCTGCCTGATCCGGGCGATCCCCGGGTCTGCCTCAGGCGTTGGCCAATCACGGGCGCCAACTGGCCAGTTGATCGGATTGCTGTGGGTCTTGGATGAACTGTACGGGGTGTGAAATTACCTTACCTTACACTGTATCATGGGTCGAAAGTGGTCAGTTGTCCGTAACGACAGTGTAATAACAGTAATAATCTCCGCATTTCCTCATCTCCACCGCATCGCATCATCTGCATCCGCCTTCCATCCAGCCCTTCCGTCAATGCTTTCTTTTCTCTCTCTCTCTCTCTCTCTCTCTCTCTTCTCTCTTCTTTCTCTTCCTCCTCTCTTTTCTCTTTCTCTTCCTCTCAATCGCCTCATTCATCCTTCCCATCGTCTATCCATCTCCTTCCCTTTTATCTCACCTCATCTATCTTTGAACTGCCCTTCTTTCATCCCATTGTTTCCACTCCATTATCCTCTATCTCATCCATCCCTTCGGACCTCCTACTATCCATTCGACTCTCCCAGGCACCGCCACGGCCTCGACACCCCGTGGATCCTCATCCACGCGTGCCCTTGTTGATTGACTACTAGCTCACCCTGCAGGACAGATCCGTTCGCTTCCCTAGATTCCTCTCCGTCGCATTTCCCTCCTCGCATCTCACCATGTGTCCCATGCTCGCCAACGACTTCTCCGATGGCCCGGCCATGGTCCTCTCCCCGTCCCAGGATCATGCCTTTCTGAATTTCTCCCGTGCCTCCAAGCGGGACATCGTTCCCCCCGCAATGCTCTTCGGGGCCGCACATCCGCCCCCGTCTAAACCCTCCCGCAAGAGGTCCCGCGACGAGGCGGCCTTCGAAGAGGCCCTCCACCCAAATCCTCCTGTGTTCATGCCCACCCCGGAGCCTCAGCGACAAGAACCACCTCTCTTTGGCTCCTCCGGCGTAACGAACCTCCCTCCTACCGGCGGAACGGTCAGCACCACCCCACCCGTCGCGTCCTGGTCCTCGGACGCTAGCGCGGACCAACTCCGCGGCCGCAAGGCCACGCGCTTGGGTCCCACGACCCCGGGTCTCCAGGACAGTACCCTCGCATCCATGCCGCATCCTCTCGCAGACGGCCCCCACGCCGCCGCTCCCGAAGCGCGCAATCGCTCTCCCCAAGAACCGACCGTCGACGACACCACGCACCTCCTCGGGATCAGCTGGCAACGGATCCAGGTGGACGACTGCGACCTGGCGGCGGCCGCGCGCGGCTGGAAGAAGTACATCGACCGACAATTCGCCACCCACCTCGGGGAGTGTGAGATCCTCATGAAGAATCGCGCCCTCAACGCGTACCTGGTCAGTGCGCGACCGGCCGCTCCGATGGGTCTTGGCACCACTCCCGCTTTCTACCTCTTCAACGATGACCTCACGCAGGCCCAGCTGGTGGGCTCCAGCTGGGAGGCGGCCCTGCGCCATCTGAGCGCGAGCCCGATCACTTTTGAGGGCACTCAGATCCTCGGCGCGTCGGACCGACCTCTCGTGGACGTGCCGCACGACCAGAATCTCCTCGGCGCCAACCCGGCCGAGCCGCCTCTCCTCCAGACCATGTGCGCCCAGCCGGCATCTCTAGGGACGGGGATGGACCTGGACGCCTAGTGTGGCCGATTGACTCGCCATTGACCAGTATTCGCTCACGACGACGACGATCCACGACGCCACAAGCGATACCTAACTGTATTTTCTTTCTTTCTTTCTTTCTTTCTTTCTTTCTTTCTTTCTTTCTTCTCTTTTTCTTTTTCTTTTCTTTCTTTCAGCAGGAACTGGTGGGTTGGATTGGGAAATGGGGTTTCATGATGTACTTTCTGTAGGTCTAATATAATTGATTTCGTCTCATTGTAATCGCCTGCTGTCAGAGCTTCCATTGTCAAGTTAACCTCCAATCTCCTGTAGATACTTAGTAGATATATAGTATACATAGTAAATACATAGTCAATACATGGTAGATGCATTGTAAGTAAATCGGAGAGATTTAGTAGATACCAGGTAGGAAATAGTCAGGAAATACAGCTGACTAACCATCCACCTCACTATCCATCTCCAACTCCTCCAAGTCACCAAATAGATACACCAACATGACCCTCCACCACTGGAACCCCCAGACCAACCCATCTGGTACTTCGCCTACGGGTCGAATCTCGCCCGCTCCATCTTCACCGGCACCCGCAAGATCATCCCCCTCGCCACCAAATCCGTCTCCATCCCCGGCTGGACTCTCGTCTTTGATATTGGCGGTTTGCCATACATCGAGCCTGCGTTTGCCTCTATTCAGCCTGTTTCGGGTCCATCAATTGGGAAAGGGGACCTTGAGAAGAATGCTCCGGTGACAGCTCCGACGGTCGAAGGCGTCGCGTACCTCGTGACGCCTGCGCAATTGCGCTCGATCATGGCGTCGGAGGGCGGTCTCTATGCGTATCGCCGGGTGGTGCTCCGTGCGCGTCCGCTAGACTCGCTAGATGGGGATGCGTCTGGAATGGCCGTTGTTACACTCGTGACGGGTGAGGGTCGTACGCCGGCTGGGGTGCCGAGTCGGCGGTATATGGTTTGTCTTTATTATTTCTTACACATATATACTCCTGGAATAACAGATATAATTGAAAACATACTAATAATATGTATAAAGGACCTCATCACAACCGGCTCCGGAGAACAACACCTCTCCCACCCGTATCAAACCTATCTCTCTACCCTCCCGTCGTATCAGCCTCCAATCAGGGATCACTCCCCCTGGCAATGGTTCGGAGCGCAGCTCTTTCTGCTTTTCTGGCTTCCTCTGTACAAAGTCCTGCAGTGGTTGCTCGAAATGACGGGGAATATGGATCCCGGGGGCCATGCGCCGGAGGGGTTGTGTGTCCTGGTAAGGACGATCAACGCTGTGATGTGGTTTTGGCATGATCGGGTGCATTCGAGGGTTTGGGGGAGGGGGGATGGTCTACTTTAGATTATATTATCGTGTATATAGGTGGTGGTTGTATATAGTGTTGGATATACTGGTCCGTGTTGGTTGGAGTCATCTACACCGCATGAGAGACCTGATAAGCTACAGTGGAGCACGATAGCCCTAGACAGTTGACTGGTGATCGATCCTTCAGCAGTGGATATCTCCCACCATTCACAGACCATCTGATCATCAACTGACAATCGACATGCACTCCGATTCCACCCATGGTTTCGATTGATAATTGAAACAGGGCGGATTGTCTCCGCACGCCACGTGACCCCCCGCGTATCAGCCCCACAAAGTCCTCCATCTTTCTCCAGTCTCAACCAACTTCTCTTCTCTTCTTCTCTTGATTCTAACTCTTTATCTCTCGTCCTACTCCTCAATCTGCTTCTGTCCTCCTGCCTACCATGAAGCCACGAACCCTCGCCCCCTAACCTGTCTCGCTCACTGTCCATGCTGATATGTCCTCCGCCCTGCACAACACCCATCCGCCCACTGGCAATGGTGTAACCAAGCGCAAGTCAGGTACGTCTCCCATCCAGTCCGTAAATACGTCAAGCTGATAGATAGTCCAGGCTCTGCCGCCTGCATCCACTGCCATCGGCGCAAAGTCCGATGTGATGCCCGCGTCGTCGGTCTCCCCTGCTCCAATTGTCGCTCCGCCGACAAAGCCGACTGTCGCATCCATGAGAAGAAGAAGCGTCTGGCCGTGCGATCTATCCTCGATCCCGTGCCCATTCGCTGTCGTCCGACCCCGGCGGCGGAAGAGGTGCCCCAGTCGTTGACCCCGCCGTCTGCTGCGCCGTCGGCGTTCACCACTACCTTCCGTGGGGTCCAGCCTGAAGGAACGACGGCGCATCCATCGCGCCCACGGATCGGCAGCGATGCCGCCGCGACCGGGCCTTCAGATGTGGTCCACCCCGAACCCGAACCCGAAGGCGTGGCTGATCCCGACTCGCACACCGACCTCGAGAAGCGGCTAGTCAAGCTCATCGACGAGGAAGACTCGGGCCGTCGCGAGATCCAGCGCGGCGTCCGCGCAATCTACGTCGGCCACGAGCTGTCCAACATGTCGTTTTTGATCCGCCAGCAGCGCGACAAGGACGACGACGTCTACCACTTCGCTGGCAACGAGATCCCGCGGCGGCAGATCCGCACCGGCCATGATCAGCTCATGGTCGACGCGCTCACGCTGCCGGAGCCCGCGCTGGCGGACGAGCTGGTCGAGGCGTACTTCGCCCGCGTCAACACGGGCTACCCCATCATCGAAGAGGATCTCTTCATGGCGCAGTACCGCAATCGAGATCCGAGCGACCCCCCGCCCATCCTGCTGGTTCAGGCGATCTTGCTAGTTGGCGCGCACGTCGCACGGCCCAAGGCTGAGCGCGACGCCCTCAAGGAGATCTTCTTCCGTCGCGCCAAGTGGCTCTTCGACAGTCGTATCGAGCGCAACCGCGATATCATGGTGCAGGCCGCGCTGCTCATGACCTGGCACTCCGACAGCGCCGACGACGACGTCGCCGCCAATGCCCACTACTGGGTTGGCGTGGCGGCCCGCATCGCCACGGGCTTGGGGATGCACCGTAACCCGGTGTCTAGTCGCTTCGTGTCCCGGGACCGCCATATGTGGCGACGGATGTGGTACATTCTAGTCCAGTTTGACGTGATGGTCTCTCTATCCTACGGTCGACCGCAGGCGATGTAAGTCTCCCAATCTTTCTTCTGGTGGAGTGCCATTCTAAACGTATGCAGCAACCTCGAAGACTCAGACGTCTCCCCCCTAACACTAGCCGACTTTGAAGGGTGCGGCCCGCGGGTGCAGGCCGAATTCGCCATCAACTTCTCAGAACTCTGCACCATGATCTCGTACATCGTCCGCGAGCGGTTCGGCCTGCGGGTCAGCGCCGAGCGCCGCACAGCTGTATTGCAAGAAGCAGACGAAGCACTCGCCAACTGGTCTTTGAAACTGCCTGATACGCTACGCCTCCGGGCGTCTGACATGGACCCCTGGTCGGCCATGCTCCATTTGACATATAATAACTTCCTGATCCTCCTGCATAGGCCGCATCCGCGTGCGTCCGTCTACTCTGATGATTACGGGCCGCACGACGCGGAGATCTGCAGCGCTGCGGCGGGAGTCATCGCCTCTATCTTCGAGGAGCTGCGGCTCAATGACAGGCTGAAGTACCTCTGGTACGCTGGTGTGCATACGTTGTTTACAGCAATGATCCAAGTGCGTGTCGAGCTGCGCTTCTCAAACCCGGTGTTGGCCATCAACGCCCTCCGCCGATTTGACTCGGCGTCGTACTCGCTGCGAGAGCTCGCCGGGTACTGGTCTCACGCTGGGACTATTCTTCGTCTCTTTAAGGACTCGCGCCGGCTGCGTGAAGACCTCCATTTGGCGCCTAGTGACCGACCCCGTCGGTTCAGCAGTACCAATGAGCCTCCCCCAGGCAAAGCTATCACCACCACCATAAACAACCACCCCACTACCATCCCCCTCCAACCCGCCCCTCCCCCGCAACAATCAACGACAACGACAACGACAACAACAGCACCCTACGAAGTCCCCACCCCCGAATCCCCCAAACTATCAACAGCCCCAGCCCCACCCCAACCCTTCGACACCTGGATCCCATCCCACAATCTCTCCTCCGTGGACGCGATAGACCACCCGCGTGAATCGCTCGACTGGCGGCAGCTGTTCTCGTTCGGCGATGTAGATCAGCCGGTCCTGCCGCTCGCTATGGAGGGTCTGCCTGAGTTGGAGGACGAGTGGAGACAGCTTTATTGGCAGGATACGCCTATGTCTGATTTGTTGATGGATGGGAGTTGGATGGGGTGATACTTCTTATTACGTTTGACGCTATCTAATTATCTGACTGAGGAGACTGTTATTAATGATACTCTATTTTATCGTCGCTGGCGTGTTGAGACGATGGTGTTGTTAATGAGTGTCGATCTCGCTGTGGATTGATTAGCTGGGACATATCTATTTAGATGTTTTCGTCTGCATAGATTGGTAGTGGTTAGGTAGACAGGTGGTTTACTAATGAGTGTGTTAATGATTGATGATTATATGTGTTTTTCTGGGTATAGCTAGTGGAGGCGGTGGTAGCAGGAGTAGCAGTAGTAGCAGTAACATTAGTCAAGATACACTACGTAGTAGTAGTTGAGATAGCAGTAGTACTCTCATTGAATATAGTAAGCTTATAACTAGCAGTGAACATAATAAGACCACTCCCTTCATCTACTTTTTCATTTATATATTTCTTCATTGTCATGTCATTACGAAGTAGGACATTGCTTGTATATATCTAGTTAATTGTCTACCTCGGCATCACTGCCTACACTACTACTAAGGCCCAAGTATAGGTGATATGATACCTCAAATGCACAACCATATAAAACACAATGTAGTACTTCAAGACAATAAAATGCAATACATCCATTCAACATGTAATATGTACATCTCCACTCCGACTACGAAACAAAATATAATACGAAATAAATTAAGCCTTCTTCTCTATCATCCCCGTATGCAACTTCACCAACTCCGGGATAATCAAACTCTCAATCTCCACCCCATCCGCGCTGGCCTCTTCGTGGCGCGCGTGTTCCGCCCGCCGCTCGGACTCCCCCTTTTCTCCCGTTGGATCGTCGCGCAGACGTTGGCGTGCCTCTGCCAGTCCGACTTGGTCTTCGACGCCTGACAGACTCTTGCTGCGCCTGGATTTGGGCACCCGGATCCAGCGCTCGTGCGGCGCGTCTGGCGTGACGAAGACCACCTCCCACTTGCGTGTCGAGAGTAGATTACCAATCACTAAATGGTGCGAGTAGCGCTGGATGGCCGTGCGCGCCTTGCGCACTAACAAGCTGGGATCCGTTTCCAGCTTGAACGACACGACCATCGACCCCGGCGGCGCCCAGCCGTCCACCAGCTGGTGCAGGAACTTAGGCACCGGGTCGAGGTCGATGACGAGCTTGCGGCTTTGGGACGCCGGCGGCGCCTGCTCGTCGGGCTCCAGTCCCCCCGTGTAGCGGTCTGAGTCGGCCACCGCGTGCTCGGGGTCTCGGGGCACCTCCGACGACTGGATCTTGTGCTCGGCCATGCGGTCTCGCGGGATGAAGAAGTCGCTGACTGCTGCGGCGAGGTAGAAGAGGGCGTTGGAGCCGAGCGGCCGCATGATCTTGGCGAGTGTGCGCAGCTCGAAGAGGTACTCTGAGATGGTGGTGAATGGGAGTAGCAGCAGTCGGTTGTTCTTCTTCGCGTGGCGGTACCGTCGGAGTACGTCGCGCATCTCGGCCTGGTACTCGTCGCGTACGACGATCGGCCCCTCCTCTGGGGCCTCCTCCAGGAAGTCGAGGAAGCAGTTGGTCGAGTGGCTGTAGTGTCGGGAGTAGGGGAGCAGGCTGTACTGCCGGTGCAGGAAGATGACCGCGTAGCCGTTCTCGAGGAAGTACTCGGCGCTGGTGGCCCCGCGGGTACCCGCGCTGAAGTTGTCGATGAACCGGACGGTCTGGTTTTCGAGGGGGACGGTCGTACCACCCGAGGTGACGAGAACGACCCGTCGGTTGGCCTCGCAGTGGTAGTCAACGAAGGCGCGTGCGAGGGACTCGTGTTTCGGGAGGGCTTTGGGTGGGGGGTAGTTGTTGAAGTAGGTTGACTCCGCCTGGGCGGGGGTCATGTCCTTGCTGGGGGCAGACGACATGGTGGCCGTCTGTGGATGGGCACGATGGGTCAGTGAGAGAACGGAGGAGAGGCCACTTCGAGGTAGTTAATCGACGCAATGCTCGGATACCATTCGGTTGATGAGAGATGGCGAGGAAGAGGAGAGTGGGATGAGGAGGAACGTCACTCCACCCGCTCACCGCCTGCGGGGCACGGGGTGCGCTTATGTCATCCGGGCCGACCGAGGTATCTTATCGCTCACGTACAACCATCTCCACCAGGAAATGGAATCGGTCACAATAGTATCCGTCATCAGAGGTAGCGGCTGCGCAAGGCTTGGCTGATGGTACTCATCCGGCTGGCCATGCCGCCATGTTGCATGTTGCTCAGCAGGGCCTCTTCGAGGGCGGATTGCGTCACACTCGCATCTGCACCCAATTAGTACACCCGAGCGCGGCTAGAAAGAAGAGACCTACCATCCAAATCGCTGAAGCTACTCCCCATGCTAGGGGTCCCGTCGCTGGTCTCCCGGCCGGAGGCGACAGACCGTCGCGGACTCAGTCGGGCCAGCTCCGCCGTCGGTCGGGGACTCCGCGGGCTGCTTTGGTGCAAGCGGCGGCGATGGGGCAGGACGGCAGGGACGCTCGAGCTGGCGGAGCTGGCGGATGACTCAGTAGCGACGGATCTCCGCGGGGGTTGGGTCTGGGGGCGGGCGTTCAACCGGAGGGTTTCCCCGAGGTCGCGGTCAGCGGGATCCGGGCCGTCGGTGTCGCGGGACAGCGGCAGGAACAGCGGGGGCTCGTCGTCGTCGGCATCGTCGTCGCGCAGTCCGGGTCGATGAGTCGAGGCCTTCCCGAAGCGTTTGATTCCCATGCCCCTCCGACTGGCGATCATCTCGGAGTCGGACTCGGACTCGGACTCGGACTCGGACTCGGACTCGGACTCGGAGGAACTAGAGGACAGGCTGTCGGCAGCGGGCGAGTGGGGGGCGGGGACGGGAGGTTCGCGTCGACCGGTGGAGGGACGGCCTTGAGTGTCCCATCTGGGCTCTTCAGGGTTGGTGGGCGGGGTCTCGGTCCGGAGGGGTTCGCGGGAGGCGGGAACCTGGGGGACGGTGTTGCCGGAGCTGGTGCGGCGTGGGGCCGGGGCTGGGAAGTTAGCCTGAGCTATTCGATGAGACCGACCGTTATACTCACCGCGGGGCGGGGGAGTATCCTTCTGCTGGGAGGCCAGTCGGGACGGGACGCGGGGGGCTGGATGGATTAGCTTCGGTCTATACGTATGAAGACGAAGAGGGAATACCGGAACCGGAGACGGGTCGGGGCAAAGCAGTACTGCCGGAGATGGAGCCCGGGACGGGAGAAGGCGAATGCGACTGAGTGGTGCCAACCTTGCGCATCTGGGCGCGAACCTGGGAGAGTTGACGATCGTAGAGCCAGGCAGCCTGCTGGAGGAGGAACTGGAGGGTCACATCGAAGCGATCGGCGCTGGCGATAGCGAGGATTAGTGGAGTGAGATGGAGAGGAGGATGGATGAGATGGCATACAGGGCTTTCCCTGTAGTAGTACGTAGTTAGTATGAGTCTATTAAGAGGTATGATGGGATTTGAAGAACGTACAGTCGATATCATCCCCTTTGGAAGGCCGCGACAGGACGTCCCAGAGAGCTTGATCCTTGGCGGCATTCCAGTCGACCTGCGGTCAGTCAGTCGCGTCGGAAGCTAGGGGTTGATACGGGGACGGGAAGAGAACGGACTGGGGGAGGATCGACAAAGTCGCCTCTTGGGAAGGGAAGGCGGATGAAGACGGTGAACTTGGGGGTGGAGGCTGACTGGGGGGCGGTCATATTTGGATGGATTGTTGAAGTTGACGAGATGAAGGGTGGAGATGCGCATTGAATGATGAAGTGGAGGTGTGGATGTGGCGATAGGGAGGGCGTGGTTATCGACACGCACCTTATCGATCAGCGGATGGATAGACACCGTAGAAGTAAGGCAAGGTGGGTGCCTGGTACTTAAGGTAGCTCGTTACACGCTGGATTCTAAACAGTAGAGCACATGACCAGAACGGTCTGCCTGTTTTCTCCTCTATACCTAGGTACCTACTTATGATATCTTACAGGATCTTAGTTGATGATGAGTCATCTCGGTCTGATCTCTCTCACATCATTCAAGTCCATGTCTATACTTATAATCCCCATGATCCTATTTAATATCTTCCGGAGACAGGACAGCAGTCGGTACCACGTGACTGAGACAGAGGAATTCCATCGAGGCTGACACGGCAATTGTATCCATCCTGATTGGTGGAGGGGAAGGGAGACCCGCCTCCCCGACCAATAGGAATGACCAGAAAGAGGCTGACCGCCCCAGTCCATTCATGAACCAATCAGAAACAGGATAAACGGGGAAGAATCAAGCGGTGGAGCCGAAGAGACCCCGGTCCACTGGATCCAGGTTGGATTGTGGAGACGGATCATGAAGAAAAGACAAAGGAGAAAGAGAGAAAGACAGGAAAGAAGAGGGAAAAAGAGGAAATGAGAAAAAAAAACAGAGCGAAACCGAGAAGACAGGAAGAACAAATGAAATAACCATATAAAGAAAAGAAGACAGATCTAATCTGATAGGTCTGGCCAAGGGATAGAAGAAGATCCCTGATCGATAAGATCCACCCGACTCTTTAAGGGCAAGAAGAGATTGATAATTGCCCCCTGCTGATTGACCGGTCTCTGCCCCATTCTAGAATCTCCTCTTCTTTCTCTCTTATCGTTCTCCATCTGATTCTCACTTTGGATCATATCAGATCCACATCTTCCTTTCTTCTTTCTTCTATCATCTCTCTTTCTTTCTTCTTCGTGTCCTTTGTCTTCTTCTCTCCATCTATCCCCTTTCAATACTTTTACTCCTACTCCTACTCCTACTCCTACTCCTACTCCCTCCTCCCTACTCGACAATCTGTGTTTCTATTTCGAGACGCGACTCCACCAGCAGATCTCCGCTGTCAGGGATCCCTCTCTTCCTCTCTCTTCCTTCCTGTCTCTTTCTCTCTTTCTTCATCCTCCTGATTGTTCTCACCGACTTTTATCTCCCTTTCTTTCCTCCCTCCCTCCCATCTCCCCTCCTCCTCTTCCAAACGAAATGCTAGCTTCCTTACCCCCCATGGATTTGGCACGGTCGTTTCCCCACAATGCCGACGTCTCGCGACATCCCTCCGCCGAGGATCTCGATGCCGCCCAGCAGTTGATCTCCTCCGCTCAAAGTGGTCGCGAACATCTCGTCTATCGTCCCGATCTCGCCCCCAGAGTCTACGATGCCCGCTCCACGCCACCCACCACCACCTCTCACGATGCCCTCCCTCGTCCCTCTGTCGAAGGCCTGAAAGGCCCATCCTCCGACCACTCCACCTCTCCCAAACCCTCCAAAGATACCTCCTTCCTCGGGCACTCTTGCAGGTACTTTCTCTCTCTCTCCCCTGGTACATACCCCTTGTCTCACGACTAACCCCTATAGTAACTGTGGCACCAAAAGTACCCCCCTCTGGCGTCGTGCCCCCAACGGCGCCATGATCTGTAACGCCTGCGGTCTCTACCTCAAGGCTCGCAACGTCGCCCGTCCCACCAAACGCCATCGCACCCACTCCAGTCCCGACGAATTCCCCCCACACGAGGCCGACCACGAGCACTCCCCCGCCCCCAATGCCGGCAGCTGTTCCTCCAAGGGCTCCTGTCCCGGCGGCGGTAACTGCAACGGCACCGGCGGCGCCGAGGGCTGCGATGGCTGCCCTGCCTATAACAACCGCGTCTACAAGTCCACCCCCCGAGGCACCGTCCCTGTCCATGCCTGGAACCGCGCTGCGCCTGCCGACACCGACCACCTGGTCTCCGATGCCGAGACGCCCGCGGGGCCCGCTCCGACCGATGGGAATTTGCTGGTCGCGTGTCAGAACTGCGGCACCACCGTCACCCCCCTCTGGCGCCGGGACGAACATGGCCATCCCATCTGCAATGCGTGTGGTTCGTTCTTCTCTCCCTCCTTTCACTATTTCTCCCTATCGTCCCCTCCCTCTCAGACGCTCCCTCGACTAACTTAGATAGGCCTCTACTACAAACTCCACGGCTGCTACCGACCCACCACCATGAAGAAAACCATCATCAAACGCCGCAAACGCGTCGTGCCCGCCCTCCGCGAACAGTCGCCCACCGGGGCCCCCCACTCCTCCTACGGCTCATCCGCCTCGCCCGAGGCCGCCCCCGCGCCGCTCCACGAGGATTATTACCGACCCTTCGCCGCCGCCCCGCCCCCCGTCGACTTCACTGGCTTCGGCGGCGGCGTCGGGACCCTGCCGCACCATCCCCCGCCGCCTCGCCTGCTGGAGCCTGACCGCATGAGCCCCCTCAGTCACTCTCCGGGGCCACAGGTCGGCCGCCGGTCCCTCTCCCCCCATGTGGCGCCCGTACCCACCCGCTCCCTGGCCGAGACGGCCTCCTCGGCCGAGGCCCTGTCGGGACCCGTCACCCTGGAGGCGGGTTCCAACCAGCTGCCCCCGATCATGGCCTCGCCGCATGCGCCGCCCGCCCGGCTCAGCTCGATCTCCACCCTGCTGAACCACGCGCGCCCGCCCCCATCCACCTTGGATCCCGCGCTCGCCGCCATGGGCCGCATGCCGGCGCCCGCCGCGTCCCACCCCATCCGGGACGACCGCCGACTGCAGCTGCAGCGCGAGGCGGAGGAGATGCGGGAGAAACTACGGGCCAAGGAGCGCGAACTAGCCGAGTTGGGGCGTTGACCCTGGCTCTCCTTTCTATTCTTGATTCTATGTCTTTCCCTTTTTATCCTTATTTTTAATTACTGTACCAGGCGCCGGGGTTAAGTTGAGATACCAACCGGGAAATGTGATCTTTGCTGTTCTTAGCGTTGGGTCTATCCATAGAAGGAGTTGTGTTTCATTCACGTGTTTAATCTAAATTTATCTGTCCAGCTGTAGTTTCGTCATGCAATCCAACCCAATTGAAATGCTTAGGGACAGTATCCTCCGTGGGATTCGTGCACGTTCATACTGCCAGGTGTCGACGGCTTGCTGACTCACCCTGCATAGCTGCCTGTTCATCCGCCTCACCTTCCCTATCGATCTACTTCACTCCCCCATCTCGTACCATATCATCATCTCGTCTATCATGCTGTAAACAATCAATTCTCCGCGGTCTCACAGACCAGTACAACCGCTATGCCTTCCTCCGAGCAGCAAGGGGACATCCCTCCAGTGTACCAAATCGACCTGTCCCTCCCCCCAGAAGAGCGCTACGTCCACCTAGCCACCATCTACCGCCGCGAGATGGTCGCCCTGACAGGCCTCTTCGACGACCTCCTGGCCCTGGTGGCTCCTACTCACGCCATCCCCTGGATCAAGCGCGTCTCTCGGGTCTTCCTCCGCCGCTTGCATACCTCTGACGAGACGGCCGAGCTCAAAGGGATCAGCCGCGTCACTGGTATAGATATGTACCTGCTTGTCGCGCTCAACGTCCTCCTTGATACCCTCATGGGATGTACCAGCGGGGCGGCTCTATGCCAGGATGACGAGGACGAGGGGGCTAGGCCGCGCATGCTGCACTTCCGCACGCTGGACTGGGGCATGGACGCATTGCGCAAACTGCTTGTCCGGTTGGAGTTTGTCCGCTCGCCGGATACGCACACCGTGCTTGCGACTAGCATTACCTATGTTGGGTTTGTGGGTGTGTTGACGGGCGTGCGCCAAGGCCTCAGTCTGAGCTTGAACTTCCGTCCTGTTCATGATGCTAGTAGTCGCTGGGCGAACTACCGCTTCTATGGGAGTCATTTGTTAGTGTTGTTGGGACTGCGTCCCTCTATAGCGTCTGTCCTCCGCGGGTGTCTCGTCCCGGGTGTGCTGCCAACTCCCGGACCCCCGCTACATCAGGCGCTACCGGTCCTCCTGCGCACGCCGACAACGGCCGCGTACCTGGTGCTGTGTGACGGCACCACGGCGTACGTCCTCGAGAAAGACCACCGCTCGGCGCACGTCGCCTCGGACTCGACTTTCATCGTCGCCACCAACAGCGACCAGTTCACGCCTGTGTCGCAGGGTACCAACCCTGCGGGGAACCACTCAGGGTCGTTTCTCATCTCCGGCGAGCCTGTCACCATGTCAGACCTGGTACAGGATAGCGCCGAGCGCCGCGCGTACATGCAACTACAGTGGCATAAGAAGGTCTTAGCTCGCAGGAGTGACAGTGGCACTAGGAGTAGTGGGAGTCGGAGTAGTAGTAGGGGTAGTACTACGCACCGACACGATAGTCTGCGACGCACGCGCTCGTCAAAAGCAGCCACGTCTTTTCCGACGCCTTTTGTGGATATGACCGTTGAGCCGAAGGTCACTGCTACAAGTAGGGAAGTCATTCGCTGGACGACGGCGTATCCGATTACGAATGAGGTTACGCACTTCGCGGCTGTTATGGATCCAAGGGCCGGGAGGGTTGTTTGGATACGGAGATTTTTGGAGGGGGTATAACTTCTATTTGCGTATTACCCTTTGTCGTTCGCCTAGCGATACTGTCATCGCAGTGTTGATATTTATATGGTTCGCCCTGTTTCTACTTATTCATTGCAGC
Source organism: Aspergillus campestris IBT 28561 (assembly GCF_002847485.1). Taxonomy (NCBI): domain Eukaryota; kingdom Fungi; phylum Ascomycota; class Eurotiomycetes; order Eurotiales; family Aspergillaceae; genus Aspergillus; species Aspergillus campestris. The sequence goes on along the minus strand of NW_020194340.1, from coordinate 148,235 downwards.
ATTGTCCATTTTGATACCGTCGCAGCATCATCCTTATGTTATCATTGCAGCATTGGTTATTATACTATCGCAGTACCCATCTTTATAATCATCATGTACTTAATCTACATTCCTAACAATTCATCCAGTACATACACCATAGATCACAAGATCCTCAACCCTCGTCTACCTAGTAAACCCCAGTATCCATCCATGAATCCCCTCCTCAAGCCCAAACCTTACATAAAAGAGGAAGAAGAAAAATCAACAAGAATGACTTCCCTCCTCCTCGCCCCCCTTACACCCATCCTGACACACCTTCGGATGGCCCACATCGCCGGGATTCTTACAGTGGAAGAGGGTCTTGCTTAGGTCTTCTTTTTCTTCCACGTCGCTGTTTTTGAGGGCGTTTTTAAGGTCGGATTCTGTGAAGCCTTTCGTTCATTCTTTCTGTTAGTACTGAATTTATTGTTGATCTTGTTTTTTTGGGAGGGAGGAGAGGGAGAGGAACAGGACTGGGAGGGATACCCTTGGATTTGATCAGCTCGTCAGCGCAGTAGTCAAAGCTCGGGGTGCAAGTTTTGTCCTCGGTGGTCATGTTGATTATTGTTGATTTGGCGAGGGTGAGGGGGAGGAGGGGGAGGAGGAAGGTTGTTGGTTTCATTGTTATTATAATATTTTGATCCCTCTTCTTCTTTTGGTAGTACTCTGTTGTTGCTGCGTGAAGCTTGGTTGGTAGATGGCTGGTTGTGGTATATGACTGTATGGGTAAACGTCTGAGGCAGAGAAGATGGGGGAGTTACCCTGATATATGTACGTCTGAGGATACATGAGTGTTGTCTACGTCAGGGGCATGAAATCAGGAATGTAGGAGGTTGAGGGTATGTCATACATACCAATCGGTGGTATGTACTAGAATGGATCCGAGGGTATGGCATACTCCACGCTGATAGACATTTGAAGAGCTTACTTACTACCTAGTCTGTAACGGTAATAGTGGAAGCATCATGAACAGTAATTGTTTATGTTCAGTATAAGGGATGTGGTTCTGTTGACTATATCTATACAGATTACGATGTATATCTGGACGGATATAGACACACTGGACTACGGTGTACAACTGAATCATGTTGCAGAACAATATTCCTATAGATTCAACACTCAAGAATAACACTTCGTAAGTAGGATTAATCAATCAATCCACTCTACTTCTCTGATCATCCACACTTCAAAATATGCAGGCATAGAGCTGGTATGACCTATTTAGTGTTATGCAAGAATATGGACACAACTATACCGCTGACTCAGCGTGACACCACCGCGGAAGTTCGGACCGCGAATGACTTCAACTTCTTCTTTACAGCATCACAACACATCGGAAGACACAAACACAATGAAGCCTCTCCAGCGACCATCCCACATACTCAGTGCTGCGCGCACATCCACTCCACGAGTCACACAACCAGGAACCCGCCTCTTCTGGAGCTCCACCAACAATGCTTCCAGCAATGCCTCTAACACCTCCACCAACAGCAACACCGCCACAGAAAAGAAAACCTACAAACTAAATCCCCGGCAAAAAACCTTCCTCGACCGCGCCCTCCGCGTCAACCAGGCAGGCGAACTAGCCGCCACCCTCATCTACGCCTCGCAATCGCCTCTCATCACCCGGTCCCAGCCCCACCTCCGCCCCCTCATGAAACACATGTACGACCAGGAAGCATCGCACCTGTCGACCTTTAACAACCTCCTCGCCACCCACCGCGTTCGTCCCACGGCAATGACACCCGTCTGGCGCGCCGCTGCTTCCTTTCTCGGTTGGTCGACGGCTTGTCTTGGCCGGGAGGCTGCCATGGCTTGTACGGAGGCTGTGGAGACGGAGATTGGCACGCATTATAATGACCAGGTGAGGGAGATTATCTCCTGGGAGAAGGATGCTGAGTCGAAGGGGGAGGTGCTTGATGAGGAGATTGCGAGCTTGGTGGCTTCTTTGAGGAGGATTCGCGATGAGGAGCTCGAGCATTTGGATCATGCGGTGGAACATGATGCCAAGATGGCGACGCCGTATGATCCGCTTGTCGGGGTCATTCGTGCCGGGTGTAGGGGGGCGATTGAGATTTCGGAGAGGGTTTGACCTGTATTATAATCTTTCTTTTGGGTCTTTTGATTGTCGTTGTAGCGTGTACTTTTAGGGGACTATGTTTGATTATATAGATACCTGGACTGACTCGATTGGTGTCCATGACTTTATATGCTTGAATCAATGGTATATAAGAATCTGGATCTTCATTCTTATCGTCGACCTGACCTTGCCTACTACTACTGAGATGCAGGATAACAACCAAACCTAGCATCCTCCCCATCCCACCCCACCCCCTGATGCACCGTCAACAGATTCCCCGGATCCAAACTCGCCTTAATCCTCATCAAACGCTCATAATTCTTCTCCCCCCAGAACGCCCCAACCGGATCTGGCTCAAACACATCCGCCTCGTTCTGATACGCTCCTCCCCCAGGGGTGAACTCTCGCAGCGGGTTCATCGCCTGATGGGTATCATGGAATACCTCTCTCACGACATCGGGGCCTGTTACCACAGTGTCGAAACTGCGTACGTGGATAACATGCCATAGTCCATTGCGCCACGCGGGCGTCACGGACGATGCACCCGGTCCGTCTGGCTCATCAGATGCTGGCAGGTTCTGTGAGTATACAGTAGGCGCTGTCATTAGGATCAGCATCTGCGACGCATCGTTCCTCTGGCCCGCCAACCGGATGTCGTTTAGTATAGACGTCAGTCTTGTTTGTTTGTCCTCTCCGAGGAAAGCCTCTCGTGGTATGATCCGTGATGACATCACCGTTCCGCTGGATACTGACCGTTCTAGCAATTTACCGTCCAGTATTCCCTTGGCGACCTCGTAGAAACCAGATACAGAGGTTAGATTGGCCTCGCGTGCCATTCCTGCCTCCTCCGTCAATGTCATAAGTGACTGCACAGACTCCCCCGCCGCCGCATGATCCAGCAGTGCAGTGGCCATCACCATCGTCGACGGCTGCTCTGTCCGCCCCCCAGGCAGGATGTAGCCTCCCCACCCTTCAGACGCCCAGCGGTCTGCACTGGCGACCACGGCAGCGAGGAGCTTCTCTGCATTGCCAGGATCAGAATTGGGTAGGTCCATCGTGAACACCTCCATTGACTTCTCGGCATGCGCTGCCACGCTCATCTCCATGATCACCCCGAAGGTCCCGCCTCCGCCGCCGCGCAGGGCGAAGAAGATGTCTTGGTTTTGGCATCGGTTGGCGGTTACGTATGTCCCGTTTGGGAGGACGGCTTGGAATTGGTAAACGTTGTCGACGCCGAGGCCTGCCGTAGTCGTTAGCTGGATCATTCGATGACCCTACTATCTGCCGCCTGCCATAGGCAAGTACGAGATAAATGGATAGAGAGGAATAGAGAGAGAGCAGGAGATACCCAATTCAGGAGACAGCATACTATGCCCTCCCCCCGTAATCCACCCCCAGCAGCTCCCACCGTCTTCGACATCCCTCCAACAACCCTATAACCATGCGCGTGTGCAAACTCATAGATCCCCTCGAATTGCTGTCCTGCTCCGAATGTAATCACACCACCGACTGGGTTATGGCATCCATCGGGGGTAAAAGACCGGTCTAGCCGGATTGCCGGTTGATATTTGTGTGTCCTATTGGATTAGCTCTCTTCATTCTCATCTTGCTACCAAGAGGGGACAATGGTATACCATAGTGCAAGCGCATCCGGCGCCGAGCTACGCCCTTTGTAATCGTGTCCTGTATTCTTGATAACCAAGCGAAGACGGTGTCGATGCGCGAACTCCATCGTCCGCTGCACGTCCTCCACGGTGTGCACTTCGACGTATTTCCTGGGCACGGCTCCCTGTTGACAGTCACCTGCTGGGTGTAGTCCGGTTGTGGTATTGAACACACAGGTTTCGCCTGTTGCTTGGCAGGAGGCCCAGTTTCCCTGTGTCGAGTAAGTAAGCCCGCAAAAGACTCAGAGGGCTGGGATAGAACCATACAGTGGCATATCCACCAAATATGTCAGATATAAATGCTGCATCCATCTGATTGCCCACCACGCGCTCACACTCCTGTGTGTCTGGGCTCTGCGGCGCGCCGCTCACGGAGGTAAAGCATGGTGCTAGCACCGGCTGACCGGTGAATAGTCGCCCTGATACGCTCTGGTTGAATGCGTCCCAGGTCGGGCTGTTGACAGATGCAAGAGAATTGATGAGAAGGCATTGTGCGTGGCCGAGTATGAGCGCTGGCACGGCGTGGGTGAGAATCATCGTGGCCTCTTTGCTAGAGGGCGTCGAAATATTATTTGCTCTGATATGCGGGTCTGGGTATTGAATCGAGGATGGGTGTGGTAAATATTTTAGGTTGCACGATGCTGATCTATCTATTCTAGGACTGACTGTGTGTGCAGCTATACTATTGAGATATTATTGCATGATGCTTCTCGTGGCTGTCATACCTTTCCTTTTCTAACCTCTCACACAGGTAATGATATGTCTGGAATACATACACGGAATATAGTCATAGCTAGTCATATCTAGCATATTGTCTATTGAACATTGAAAGTGGAGTCTGTTATCTATCAATTGTACAAAATATAAAATTGGGTCGATGAGTTGATAACTAGTCGGTGAGACAGACTTGCGTTCTTTTCTCTCTTGCTGCGCCATTCACTGATACATACTTTCATGCATATTACAATATATCACTGCATCAGACCTCCGCCATGAGCAGGACTCTTTGTAGAAGGACGGCCTAATATGATCTCAGTCTGTCAATCTTGATTGGATGTTGTTGAAGTAGATGTAGCCTATAGCTGTTATTTTTTATTTTTTTCTCAACTCTAAGGGTACCCGAAGACAATCTGTTCTAATGCCCATGGATGATGGGTATACTGCTTGATCTTGTCATTGTATCCTGGAGTGTGTTTTTCGGATTTATAATCTATGCTAATCTATAGTACATAAGGATACGACGCATCCTATGATATGAACAGCGTACACCCTCAGATACCCGAATATCTTTTGATTTCTGGGTGTGGAGGGCCTGGGATTTGTGTTTCCGTTCATCTAAGGCTGGCCTACAGACGTTTTTTCTTCCCCATGTTTAGCCACTGTGAAAGCCAGTGGAAGCGCTCTGGGTGGGGATGGAGACTATCCAGTGTAGGATAGCTTGTTCTATACATCAGGCGTCCCTGACATTTAACGGACACCCTGGTAAGTAGACGCATGTCAACAGTCTAGCTTCGTCACGTAGACAGAACGGCAACCTAGTCCGTTCTCTGCCGTCGTCGCTTCCGCGAGCTCATGATAAGGCGCTTCTGCGCGAGGCGCACGAAGTATCGGCGTAATTTATCGCGCCTGTCATCATTAGCGAAGTGTACCACGGGTACGGGGATAGAAGAACGTACATTAAGAATGCAGTCGTCGCGAAGACGAACGGAATGGCAATGATCCAGAAGTATCTAGCTTGTGTTAGCAGATACTAGAAGAACAGTATAGTAGTGGACATACGAATCGCTGTGTTGGATGCCGAAGAAGGTTTCGAAGTTCATTCCGAAGTAGCCCTACATTATCAGTAATGCAAAAACAAGAAAGGTTAGAGAGGAAATACCGTCAAAAATGTTAATGGTAGATAAAAGCAGGTTACAAGTGTAAGCTGCTTCATGCTTTCGTTCTGATATGCGCCTGTACATCGTCAGATTTATCCCTATCGCCGCAAATGAAAGAGAACGCATACCGATGGTATTAAAAATCAAATCAATCATGTTATCAGCAGCCCGTCGCATCTGATCGTACCCCTCCACCATCGTAATGCAGTGGTCCAGCGCATCGCCCAAATACGTATGGCACATAGGGCTGATGGACACGCTCGAGCCACTCAAACTCTTGAGATTGGGCGTGGCGACGCCGATCTGCGACGCTTCTTCGTCGGACGAGGTGTTGCGGCCTGGGATCTTGACCGGCAAGCCAGGCGGATTGACGGGCTCCGACCGATGGTCGCGGAGCGCGTTGATCACGTTCACGACCGGTTGCATGGAATTGCGCAGGATGGAGATCTCCGAGGTCAGGATGTACAGGCTCTTGGACTGGTCGATGTCGGGATCGGTTAGAACCTCCAGCTCCAAGTCTCCGATCACGTCCTGGTAGGCGGTGGTGACTGGAATAGCTAAATCGATGATGGCGTCGAGAATAGCCTGCAGGAGCATGCTGGCGTCGCATGACTGCCGGAGGATGGTCTCCGGGGACATGAGTCGCTTGACGATCGGGGCTTCAATATCCCCTGCGCTGTTGTCAAAAAACGATGTAACGCTGTTGTCCGCGTTGAGGAAGATTGACACCTGCTCGAGGGTGACGCAGAGACCCTTGGCTGCGAGCACCGCGTGCCGTTCCATGAATGCGATCCGGTCTTCGTTGGGCCCCCCGCGAAAGCGCTGCATTGTGCGGGCAGTGCACCTCCCGTCCGTCAAGTCCTCGACCGGCATGCGACCTCTGTTCGAAGTTTTACCCCTTGATGAAGGAAAGGTCCTATTCGCCGCGCGACGGCCGTTGTTCCGTCTCCGTGGGGACTTTAGCGTGAGAATGTCCTTCAAGGCCTCCAGGATGATCCCCATGCTCGTGGACCGCTTTTTGGCTACCGACTTTGCGCTTTGAAAAGAACCACGACGGCCGTGAGCGCACTCTTCGTGCCGATTGCTGTCCTCGTCCTCGGAGTCGCTCGAGTCGCTCTTATCTTCCAAAACCCGAACCAGCTTCTGCAGCGTGAGTACGACGTAGGCATGATCCGAGTACCAGTCCACCTTGGTGCGGTTCGTCGTGTTGATCAGATCCTCAATCGCTAGCCGATGTAGCGACTGCTGGTTTCCCAGGATGCGGATGACGTCCCAGCTGAGACCATTCACGTTGATCCATCGGCACTGCACCCAAGGCTCTTTCTTCCGAGCCAAGAACGGCGCCAACGTGTCATTGTCGAGCTCATACTGTCGCATTTCGTGCTGCGAGAAATCGACCACGATGATGTCACATTGTCGGTGCAGATGGGGCGGGATATTCGGGGTCCAGTCGGCTTCGTAGGCGGGAAGCGGCTGGTTCGGGTCGATACCTGGCTCCGTCCCCGGCTGCCAGCTGTTATCTTGGGAAAAGCCTTCGGCATGGTACGATCGCGCCGTGTTGCGTCGCATGCGATTCCGCACGGTTTCTCTCGAGGTGATTCGGGTGACCGTGTCCGGGGAGGCTGCGTCCCGGGGCGAGGAGACTGGGCGATTCGGCGATCGCGGATGGGCCTCGATGTCCTGAGGTGGCGGTGGGAAGGCCTCGGTTGAGACCTGATCAAGCATGTCGCTGCTCATCGTGATGTCGGTGGGCGAATTGGTACTCGCGCATCTAGTAGGTGCGACATGGGCTAGATAAGCCACGCCGCGGGTCCTTGACCCCTTTATAACGCGAGGAAGAAATACACCAGACAGAGCATTGATAGAACAAAGCGGGCGAAAAATTTAGACCAATTCTAAACCAAGTCAACGATTCGAAAGATCGACTGGATAGAGACGCCTGCCAAGGCGCAATTCTTCCGATTCTGTGGACTCATGCGGAGGCCGGTATGACGTTCTCGAGAGCGCTTTCCTTGGATGTTCAAGAAAGAACAAATCGCTGCACAGTGTGGGGGAAATAAACCAGCGATAAGAAAGAATCAATTAACGCGACATTCCTGGACAGACAAATGTGTAAGTTCTCTATCGCAAGAACGATGGAGAGAAAAAGTGAAGCTGATCAAAGTCGCGTTGACTTGACGTAGTGCATCCCGATCCGGTTAGCGCTATCCCTGATCGACATCGCCAACTGGTCAATATTTCGACGATCTAGTCTGGACTTCGGACTCTACTTTTGACAATCGTGTTTATGAGCCAACAGAAAATGAAGATATATAAATCACACAGTATTGTACAAGGTATCGCATCATACAAATATTCCACAAAACACGCCACACGTTCCAATGAAGATCCAGGAAAAAGAAACAAAACAAGAGAAAGGAAAGACAAGAAAATCGTGAATCATAAATGATAGATGGTAAGCCATCAAAAGTGCTCCTTCCAGAACTTGAACCTCACATCCCTCGTCGACGCTTTCGAGGTAGCTTCACGGATCTGTCGAGCCGCCGCGTTGGGCCCGCAGAAGTACACTCCAATCTCGGTGGTCAAAGCCCCATGCAGACCAGACATGTACGTCTGATCGTGCAGACCGTCTCGCATGGCAGTGAACAGGCGGGTAAAATCCGGGCGACCAAAGTTGGTACGACTCCGCAACTCCGTCAGTGGGTCGACATCCTGACCCACCGAGTTGAGGTAGATGTTAGCCGCTGTGTCGGGATCCAGACGTTGCGTGAGGTACGTGTGGATGCGCAAGAACTCGGCGCTGCCCTGGCTGGCAGCTGTTGAAGCGGACTGGGATTCCAGCGAAGAGAGCAGCGCCTGGAACCATTCAAAGGACGACGTATCCTTACACACCCAGATGAACTCGACACGGCGCAGACGTCTCGGGGGGTTGGGGCCGGACCGCAGGTGCCATATGTTTTTTAGGATAGACGCCCATGGCGTTACCCCGATGCCGGTGCCAATTAGGACGGCAATTTCGTTCTCGAAGACGTCTTCGGCGGGCGCTCCGTAGGGCCCGTCGACGCGGAGTTTGGGCATCTTCTGCCCGTTTTCGAGGGCGACTTCGTACATGCCGAGGGGGTCGAGCCCTTCGAGGTCTCGGGCCTGCGCGGGTCCGCATCCTAGTGCGTCTCCGAGAGCCCGGGTGAAATCCCCGACTTGGCGGACGTGGATGCTGATGTATGGGTCGAAGGGGCACGAGGTGATGGTGAATGGGTGCCACTGGTTGCTGGAGACCTCGGGGACTTGGATAAAGAGCCACTGTCCGGCCTTGTACTTCATGCTGTCTTTGCAGAATTGGACCTCCATGGCATCTGTAATCGTTAGATGGTACAAGTGGGGGCGATAGGCATAATGCGTCTATATCATACCGTAAGGGTGACGGATCACTTTGGTGATGACCGTGGCACGACGAGCCCTAATCTCGCGATAAAGTCGCTCGAGAAGGTAGAGTCCGCCGCCCACAAGCTCCCACCTCCACCCCTCATACCCGATGCAATGGTCCCAGAACTGCTTCCCCGCGAACGGTGAAATCGGATGGTCGGTGTCGCGGACAAAGCACCCCGTGGCGTGCGTGTACAGGGCGAGCATGAATGGGACGAACAGGTGATGCGTGTACCAGAAGGTCTCGAATGACTGCTGTCGGATGCGCCGATGCGAGGTGGTGTACATCAGCATCATACAGAGAAGCATGACATGACCGGTGATTCCACCCGCCTGGGTGAAGTGGATCTGCACGGCCGTCACCGGGCGGAGTTGGTCTTTTTCAATGTTGAAAAAGCTGTTTCCCGTAAGCACGATACCTGTTTCAACGCGACAGTAACTTACTTAACATAGTGGGAAGCGACGTGGAGAATGGTGAAGAGGAGGAGGGCATATGCCACTTGGCGATGGAACCAGGCCGTCTCATCGAGCGGCATCCATCGCACGCGTGGTCGGAGTGTCTTGATGATATTCCGGCACATGGGAAGTAAGATCAAGGCCCCATCGCAGGTGAGAACCAGCCCTGCAGCTCTGGAGATCCATACGGAATAACCCAGGGCGTTGAGTGTTGACAACTTGGGGTTTGTTGCTTGCTGCCACCTGCACGTCATCAGTCGGGGATTAGATTATGATATCTCGCCATAACAGGACAACTTACCATCCGATCGCAAATATCGCAACGTGAAAAGCCCAGAAGGTGGAGTAGAAAAGGATTTTGGACCCGGTAAACTGCGATCCCCATGAAAACGCCATTCTGACCGATGATGCTCAACAGCCCGGGCAACCATCGACCTGCGATGAATGATATACGGGACACTGTCGTGATTATTTTCGCGTAATCGCCTGTGAACACGTAAAAGAAAAGTCGGCGACAAGAAAAAGGCCGTTCTAAGATCTCCCAGTCTAGAACATGAAGTTTCTTTCAATAATTCCCCCAGTCTAGGCCGTGTTGAGATCAGAGCCAGGTCTAGGCCGACGAGATCATGGGCAGATGGGAGGCGGTTTGCTGTACAATTGCGGCATAGGGACCCGAGAGTCCAACGACGCTATCTTAATGCGATGTGAGGTTATTTTTGGTGTTCAGCCATCGAACGAGGCGAGTTCACGCGACGTGGGCGGAGAAATGGCGTCAAGAGACACGATAAAGGGGCTTTGAGGCGGCGGCTTTTACCAATGTTATCATCGGTTTGCGAGAGAAAGATTTGGTGGTGGGGTTAGTGGTTAGTGTTTTTTCTATCTTTTCTTTTTTCTTTTATTATTTTTATTTTTATTTTATTCTTAGGGTACAGGCCAATGGAGTTGGCGTCTTGGTATCCAGAGGGATGGATTCGGGGTGCAGGGAAAAAGAGGGGGAAATAGACAGAAGAAAGAGTTGGCGCTGGTGCTGCTGCTATATTTACATCGTCCTGCGTTTAGGGCTCCCTGACCCTTGGCCCCATATATTCATTGTATTTGTTTGTGTATAATGATTTCGATCTATTCATATTTGTTCCAGACTGGGTTTTTCGTGAGCCATGGGAAGATATCCCTATGCCAAATAGATCGCACTGCAGAACACACGAGCCTTTCTGCTCCTCGTACCCTCTCCTTACATCAATTGATTCCTTCTGCAAAGCGAAGGTTCATACCTATCATCCCACCAGTCCTTGGCTCATAGCTCGCTCGCTACCCCCGATTGGGTCATTGGTTGAAGGTGGAATGCCGATGTCAAAGCCCTCGTCTCTTCCCCAGGCTTCTTCTTAAATTCTCACATCCTAGTGACCCCATCCACTAGACCATGTGGTCCCAGGGTCAAGTGGCAATTGTTGGAGCTCGATGAATACCCTAGCTCTGTGGAATGATTTGCTTTCCCAAGTGGAGCCACCACTGCTCCTTCGGTAAACACCCTATAGGAGACGTTCTGCAAGCGCGCTGTCTATCATCACACGGGTCAGGCTACTCAACTGCACCACACCATTTCTCTGCAACAATGCAACGGTCATGTCAGGATATTGCATGGAAATGTCCAAATATAGCCCAGGCCCTGTCCAGTCCAGTATTAGAATGGACAGGCCCTAGCCTGAACTGGTAACCATCTCCGTGAGGAGACCTATATATATCCTCCTCCCGAAATATCGCGTCCTGGCAGTCTCAATAGTGGAGCTGGTGGACGGACCGCGAGTGGGGCAGACGCACAGGGCTCCAGGGCTCGGTGGCTCTGCAGGATTGACCTCCCATCACCATTAGTGGACTCTTTGAGCACATTGGATGAGTGATCGACCGATTGGACTCAAAGCAATATACTAGAGTGGAAAAGACGGTGAAGTCGATCTTTTCAAAGAGCCGTACAGAGTAGTGTCAATGTCCTGATCATTCTGTCGACGCGGGGAATCGTCGGGGTAGTAATTAGGGCTAGCGTCTAGTATAGAGGAACTGTATCTGTATCAGCCTGAAGAAAGGACCCCGTATGTGGCGACGATACATCCCAACCCAACAACGTGCAAAGGACTAAAAACAGCAACAAGACGTCCATCTTCTCATTTTCTCAACCATATTCTGCTCCTGCCAGTGAGGCGCCGAATCAAACAGGAAAAGCCCGACGTGATCGGAGACTAAAGCGAGTTGCCGCCCATTTTGCTGCAGCTCTCGTCACATTGGTCTGCCTGAGGTCCCCCGCCATCCAACCACAGCCCTAACTGGGCCCCACTTTTGACTGTTACGTCGGGATCGCTTCCTCCCCCTCTCCTCACCTGGTCCCTTGTGAAGAAGCCAAGAGGGACAGGGTCGGTGATGACTTGTTATTGGTCTGTCGCTAGAATTTGGTCGAGAAGCGAGCGCATCGCAGCGATTCGAACCGGCCTATGGATGAATCCCTCCCCCGGTCCCCGCCCAGGGCCCGTGGACGTCCCATCTGCCGCTGGGGGAAATAAGCGATCCAACGTGGATGGACAGCGTAGATAATCGGCTCTCCTTCCCCTATCTTCCTTAAGGTCCCCGACTTGCTGGGTCTGTCGGGCTTGATATGGCGTGACTGTCGTCTCGGGCTTCTTACGCTTGGATCTTTCGTGTGATGTGATTGAACCTTATCATCCACTCGACATCCAGCCCATCTGCCACAATCAAGACAATACGAGAGGAACAAAAAAAAGACTTCAGTTCTAGACAAACCCGTTGCTGGCCATGTCAATATCTATACCACTCCGCTCACATCTTCTGGACACGGTGGATGGCTAAAACGGCCGATCGAGTCGCATCAGTACTTCGTCTGCCTTTTCTTTCGCTGGACGAAAGTCAACCCAATCCCTAAACCTCACGACTGTCAACATTCTTCACATATTTAGCCATGGGGAGGTTGATCAAGAACCACTGGGGGCGTCTCATCATCCTAACCGCCGCAGTCTGTATGTTCTCCCACAGCACCCATTCCCCTCGGAAATTCACTAACAACATTCGAAACAGTCCAGATAGGCAGCGCCATCGAAGGCTTCATCTGGCCCAAAGTCTTCTGGGACTTTGTGTCTCACAATCTCAACGGCGCCGTCCAGCCCATCCCCGTCCTTCAGATCCTCAATCTCATAATGGGCTTGCTCGGCCTCGCCTGGGAATGGCCGTTGAAATTCTTCGCTGGGAGCCTGGCGCATCGCAGCATCGAGATCCGTCTCATTTTATATCCTTTGAGCGCCCTTCTGGCTGCGCTACTGTACCAGGGAACCGATCCTGCCATCTATTACGTGGTTGGGATCATAGTGTATTTTTGGGCGTATAGCGAGGGCGAGGTATGTTCTGTTTGTGGTTATTTGCGACGATGGAAAACTGACATGATATTGCTAGGTGGTATGTCCTGAACCGTGGACCTTGCCCAAACGACGATCGCTCAAGGTATAGCACCTGTACATGTTATGACGACTTACGATGGACGATGGAATGTTATCAATTATTTTAATGATGGCTGGAATTCACTCCGGCTTCATGGTGGGACTTGGGAATGGCCGCTTGGTCGGCTGCAAGCTCGCTATTGTACCATATGATGTAGTATGAAGTGTATATAGCAACGAATCAATCCATATATATCTATACAAATGACTAAAATGAAGCTGAATAGTCTCAACATGGTAGACTCATACTGAAGGATGACAGACTAAGCCCAATCGGGAAGAGTGACGCAACCGTCAAAACAGCCAAACATCATCCTCATTCCTCAGGCTCTCTCTCTCTTCTTCCTTTCACTTTCGCTTCATCGCTTCATCACTTCAACTACATCCCGATTACCCATTATCAGGGACTCAAGTGGAAGACATGGCCTCTGGAGGGTCCCCTGCCCGGGTCACTCCCTACCTAATCTATCTGGTGTTCATCACCACACTGGGACCCCTACAGTTTGGATACCATCTCGTCAGGAACACTACTCCAACCCTCGTCCTATCTCCCAGCTAACGTCTCCCAATAGGCAGAGCTTAATGCCCCTCAATCTGTCATAACATGCGAACGCCAGTCCATCCATGCAGAGGCAAAGACCATCGACTCGAACCTACCACAATGCATCCCCATGAACCCCTCCCAGTTCGGGCTGGTCTCGTCCATCTATACTCTCGGGGGCTTGCTCGGTGCCCTGCTGGCAGGGCCCATCTCGACCAAGCACGGTCGTCTCCTGACCCTCCGATCCACCACCGCCTTCTTCATCGTCGGTCCTCTGGCCGCCACCTTTGCGCCTAATATTGGCACACTGGTTCTAGGTCGGTTGGTGTCGGGGATCGGGGCCGGTGCCGCCATCGTGGTCGGTCCAATCTACATCTCGGAGATCGCGCCTCCCACTGCGAGGGGCCTATTTGGCGCCTTCACGCAGATCATGACCAACGTGGGTATTTTGCTGACCCAGTCCATTGGCTATTTCCTCAGCAAAGGGAGCATGTGGCGCGTCATTCTCGTGATCGCCGGTCTCGTGGGTTGCATGGAGCTCCTCGGTCTGACGCTGGTCCCAGAGAGTCCGACGTGGCTGGCGGAGCATCAGCGGGGTAACGAGGCCCGACAGGTGCTGCAGCGCATCCGCGGGAAGGATGCGGACATTGAAGCGGAGATGGACGGATGGCGCCATGCGAGGGATCCGGCTTCGGCCTCTGGGGAGGAGCAGTCACTGCTGGCACCGCCGGCTGGCAACTTGCCTCCGAGGCAGCCGCCGGTGACGATGCTCAGCGCTGCAACCGATTCAGCGTATCGCCCGGCCATTATCGCCGTGATTGGTGTGATGGTCGCGCAGCAGTTTACCGGCATCAACAGCATCATCATGTACAGCGTGTCGCTCTTGCAGACTATCCTGCCCACGACAGCCGCCTTGCTGACCGTGGCCATCTCCGCCATCAACCTGGTCATCACCCTCGCCTGCTCTCCCCTTCCGGACAAGATCGGCCGACGCTCGTGTCTTCTCCTCAGTGTCAGTGGCATGGGATGCAACTCCGTACTATTGGCGCTAGGGATCTACTACAACCAGAAGGCGCTGTCTGCCATCGCAGTACTGCTCTTCGTCTCGTGCTTCGCCGTGGGACTAGGCCCCGTGCCGTTCATCCTCGCCTCGGAGCTCGTCGGGCCGGAAGCCGTGGGCGCGACGCAGAGCTGGGCGCTGGCCGCCAACTGGATCGCCACGTTTGTGGTTGCGCAGTTCTTCCCGGTGCTGAACGATGTCCTGGGCGGACGGGGCAGGGTATATTGGGTTTTTGCGGCCATGGCTTGTCTAATGGGCGGGTTCATCTATGCATGGGTTCCGGAGACGAAGGACAAAGCTAATGCGGATGAGGTTTGGGGGCGAGTTGACGAGAGGAGGAGGGATTAACCGTATTAATTATCAGAAGTTACCGAATTCACATGTGCCATTTCGACTCAAACCAGCAGTAAGCCGCGTATCACCTCTCTTATCAAAAGGTCATGTTTCTAGTTGAAAAGGGCCATAAATGGAAAGCAGAACGAACTCAATTTCAACAACGTAGTACAATATATACTAAGCTACCCTCACGTTCTAAACACTCTCACCCCGTGCACTTCGGACATAGCAGCATATCTTCTTGACAACAACCGGATACTTGAACCAGCAAAGACAAAACATCTATTTACAATGCAGATAAGTCTTCCTTCCAATGCACCAGCCGCCCTCAACACAACTCCACGGCGCAATGCCCCTCTCAGCACAGTGTAGGAACTATACAATGATCAGCACCATGCATGCATATATCTCGGATCACACACGATGTAGAGATGAGGAGGAGAACATACCTTTGTACCACACTTCCAGAAAGGCGCAGTCCCAACACACTTGATATAAGGCCACACCTTCTTGCCGTACTTGGCGATCAACTTCGCGAACCGGATGGCGATTCTCCACTTCGAGACGCGCTTTTGCAGAGTTTGCTCGGTATCGTCGCTTTCTTCGTCGTCGTCGTCCAGATCCAGATCGGCGAGGTTGACTTCGTTGCCTTCGTTGTCGTAGAAGATTGCTGTTTCATTCAATCTCATGTTAGCTGGGTATATCCATTTGCGTTGAGGGGAAGAAGGAGGAGGGGAAACATACCCCCATCATCAGTCTCAATTGCCACAACTTCAAGCAGGCCATCATCGCCAAAGAACTCAATCTTCTGTTTCCCGTCCTCGAGGAGCGAGTTCACGATATTGCCGTTTTCGAACATGGCGGTTATGGCGTCGCCGTCTGCGGGTGCGACGGTGCTGTTGTCTTGTCGTTTGATTAGCGTGGACCTGTCGATGGCCGATGCGAGAACTGTGTGGCTGTAGATGGCCATGAGAAGGGCTTGGAGAAGAATGATGAGCTTCATTTTGGAGGTTGATGGGAGAGTATAGAGTATAGAGGGGTTTGTGAGTCTTTTGTGTTTTGTTGTTGCTGGATTGCTTTGATGCTGTTCTTGTTGCTGTCTGGATATCTATCTTTCTCGCTGGATCCAACGCCCTTTATATACCTTTCCATCTCATGTTGAAGATATCCCAAGACCTTCCTCTCTTCTTTCTAACCACCATATTCGACTCTATAATCGAGTCTTCCACCCGTTCGTGTCAGACATACGAGCCGCCCCTGTAGAAACCCCACCCTTCGTCCGCGATGATGCTATTCCGAGCACACCACGACGCCGAATACACTGCTCACATCAGCGAACAATATCCATCCTAACATCCCTACCATAAACCAGTATAGTGATATTCGTATCTCGACTTGGCGGGGGCCGTTTTGGCTGTCCGTGCCAAGATAGCTGTCCCTTTTTGGGTGTGGCTATTTTTGGCCCCGGTTCCCTTTGGTGGCGTTTTTCGTTGAGGTGATTGAGCCGATCACTAAAGACTCATGTTCATGAGATGGCTGCTGGTTAGAAATTGGCTACGGGTATGCTAGCTATTGAGATCTTGAAATACGAAGTGTGAAATAGCTCGATCTATTCATGGGTCTCGCGTGTCTACTCGAGATTGCTCCTAGGATTCAATCCTTCGACTAGCTGCTTCTATTGTATATCGGCTAGAGTAGTCAAGCATCCGTTCGTTTAGCATGTACAATATGCGGTATGTAGCTCAAAGGTGTCCAAAGTAACAGTATATTATTAGAAGTATACATGTAGTCCTCCTCTCGATCAGTATGCACTATTCTATCACGATACCATCCACATTTAGGGCAAGCCATGTCCCGTGCTTCAACAAACGCCATGTATGAGATGTATATGGACCTATATATACTCATGCTAGAAGAATAAGTAAATCTATTCAACATCATCCAGCGACGGATCCGGCTCCCAGTCGAACCTCTTCTTCGCTTCGTCATCATCATCATCCCCACTATCGCCGTCCTTAGCATCGCCCCCATCCCCCTGCTTCACCATCGTAAATACCACCACCAGATACACCACCCCCGTATCGCGATCCTTCAGCACATACCGCAGATAGTTGTTCACCTCATCAATATACGGTAACCCATTGAGCGTGATTCCAGGCAATCGCAACGTAAAATCTACCCCAGTCAGCCACATATAACCCTGCTATACACCCCGTAGGTATATCAGAGCAAAAGCAGAAAGAAGAAGAGAACCTACCATCAAACCCCAAATACGGATTCCCAAAGTCAACCCAGTACGCCCTCCCAGGCTGGAACACGAACTCCTTCCTCACCGGCTCGTCTTGAAAAAAGCGTCTGCGCTCGCTTGCCGTATCGGGGATGAAGAGGCCGCGCCGCACGGGCACGCCGTCGTCTTCGGCGCCTTCTTCGACAATGCGCGCGGTGGGCTTTTCTGGGTTTGAGCTGCTAGTGTTGTTATCGTGTTTCGTGCGCAGTCCCCCGATCAAAAGCTGGTTCCAGGTTGCGAGCGCAGGACTGTACAAGTAGGGTTTGTCGGCGTAGGCGTCGCCGTCGAGACTCGGGTCGATGGCCCATTTCACGAGGCGCAGGCCCGCCCCGAACCCTGGAGGCAGTCGGTCGCGCACGGGGTGGTCGAAATCGTTGCCGAAGAGGAGGGCGTTGCCGTCGACGGGGTGTTTGAAGACGATGCTGAAGGAGATGCTGTAGGCGTCGTTTTCGTGCGCGGGATGTTTGAAGTAGGCGTTGCTGGTGGGGGAGTTTTCGGGGTATCCTTGTTATTTTAGTATGGTTTGATTGATCTTGTCTTGGATTCTGGTGGAATACCTTTGTAGTCTTGTATGCGCACGCAGAGGTCTACGACTGCTTGGTCGCTTTCGATGTGCAGGGGCGTATCCTGGTTGACAGGGACCGTCTGGTGCGATTTGGGGTCGTAGGAGGGGCCAGCGGTGACATGGAGGCGGTATTGAGGGGATTGGGATTCTGTGGACATATTTTACAGGGACGGTGAGTGATTGAAGATTGATGGTTAGAATGCTGGTCAACGCGATGACGATTATGCGATGATTTAATGTTGTTCGATCAACCGACGTCATCGCTGATCAGCCAGATCCGTGGGTCGCTGCGGAACTGGTTGTCCATGGTGGGGGTTAAAATACTGGATGTATAAACGGAGTGAATATTTATCATTATTTTTAGACAGTTCGTCGTTGATTAGTATGTCGTCGACTGGGAATAATAGACTAGACGATGTGGGCATACCAATCGCTAACAGTTTTTGTTGAAGACATCACAGGTCCGGGTCTCGTTTCTGGCACACTTTCCATTTCATGCCATTGCCCTGGTTGAATAGAGGGTCAACTAGCATGGAGGATTAGATGACACCTAAGTCATAACCCTGCAATCTTGATGCCAATACTTCAGTAGATATAAATCCTTTAACTTCTCCCCAGTCACCGCAAGATCTTGTCGGTGCTTCCACGCTCCTCCACATCCATGTTAAACGTGCGATCGACAGCAATATCCTTGCTACCAACACACGGATCGACGCTGCTGTTCTGCACGCTATGCAGCTGGTACGAGTGCTGCGCGCTGCCTCCATCAGGCCGGAATCGATTCCCCCACGACTCGTACGTGCTCACTTTCCCACTGGGCGGGTTCGACGAGGGGGGCCCCAATTGTGGCACATACACCCTCAGCAACTGCTTGAGTCGCATCGAGCAGGCGCAGATGATTCCTAGGTTGACCTCTACCACAGACCATACTCCCAGAATGGCTTCCGTGTAGGTGACGTCGGGGTCTTTCATGAGCTTGATGACATATGGGAGACGGGCGATCGAGCAAACGGTCACACTGGCACGGTCAGGTCAGTGGGTGTTCAAAACACGATTGAGGTCGAGTGGAGGAGAGCATACGCGGACCCCAACGTCAAGAGACAGCCGGCGGTGATCTTCTTCTTCCGAGGAAAGTGAAGACTCATGATCGTGGGGAGAGGCAGGGCCATGACGGCAAAGTCGGACGCGATGTTCAACGCCGCTTGCGATAGCGCCACGTTTTGCAGACATTCAATGGTCCCTTCTTTTAACGGGCTGCAGGGGCCGCCCGTGATGGCGCACAAGACCAAGGTGTAGGTGAAAGTCATGACGGCGACGCTCACCACTCCGGCACGGTATGCGAATGCGGGGCTGATGCGGTATAGGACAGACAGGATGGCCATCTTGGTGATGCAGGGACAAACGAGATAGCTCAGGGTATTGGGGAGGAGAGCCTACATTAGTTAGTAACTCCTAAACTACGTCCAATCGAGACGTCTTGCCTGGTTGAAATTCATAAGGCTGAGCAGAGACACATCCCACGCGTGCTTGCCCCAGCCATAACCCATCACTACCATTCGTCAGTCAATGCGCTTTGTGACGGATCACAGGGAGATAGACATTTATGCATAGACACGAAATAGTACACAGACACGCCGTAAGAAATCGTCACGGTGACTACCCAAGTGAATAGTTAGCCCTAAGTGTTGGTTTCGTCCACCATGCCGCCTACCTAAATCCATCTCGATCTTCTTGATGAGCTTGATGGCCTGGAAATACCGAAGTGCCAGAACAACCGTTGCCAGAAAAAACGTTATGCCAAATGCAACGAACGTCACTATCTGCAGCGAATTGTACGGCGAATCGAACTGCGATACCTCCCCCGCCGGAGGAGGCATGCCCGGCGTAGTCGCAAGATCCGGGGTCTCCATGTTCGCGAAGCACAGCAGTTCTGTGCACACTGCAACGAAAGTGGAACGCAGTGGAGGCAGATCGAAACAGACACCTTCCTAGGATCGATGATCGAGGCGGGAATCTGTCCCTTTCTAAATCTTTTACCCACCGCGAAATCTCCCGATGCCGATCTTCCTGTCATTTTACCTGTCATATGCGCACCACTCACGAAATGACGGAAACTTTGTCTTCCCCGAGTCCAGGATTTGTCTCCAACCGTTGGCTTGGGCGCAATTGGCCACTAAGACAGGTTATAATCCTTGGTAGGATCAGGACTAGGCTTGGTTCGGCTAGGACGCCGTTAGTGACCTGGCGATGCGGCGCCGGATCCTCTCGCGACCAGGAAACTGCACAAGCCAAGGACGCCGCTCCTGTTACTAGGCAAAATGGTGCCAAAGTTGAAGATGTCGGTTTCATATGATCCCGACTGCGGATTCTTACCCCTGGCGAATCTGTCGGCGGGGGGGTAGATTGCTCTCGTCGCACGACCATCCCGCCCAATCACGGTTCCTCGACCAGTATCAGAATTGTGAAAGTATCACAGTTGAAGAGTATCTGAACTGTCATATACTTAGCATTCACCCCCCGGAACAGTTCCGACGAAATGGATTTCCTCTTCGGGCGTAAGCCCGCGGTGCAGCCTGTCCCAGGAGACCGGGTGCTTCCGCTGCATTTCTTCGAGAACAGCCCATTGGTCCAGGGGAATAACATGGCCGTGTCGCTTGTGTTCGACGCGGTTCTTGACCCGGAAAAGTTGCGGACGTCCCTCGAGGGCCTGGTCAAGCAGGATGGTTGGCAGCGACTGGGAGGACGGCTGAGGAAGAACGTATGTCCCTTTTCCTGTTGCGAACACTGCATGCATCCTCACGTCGTGTATAGGCTGCGGGCAAGATTGAATGGCATATCCCAGCGGAATTCACTGCGGACAGACCTGCCATCTCCTTCGCACACGTCGACCATGGCATGCCGGCGGCTTCTCATCCGGCAGCCTCTCGCATCCCAAAGCCCCAGCCGGTCCCCGCCATTGTCGGAGACCCTGACGACCTAGAAGCCTTGGCGTGGGAGCCAGGCTATAAGCCTGGCGGAATTAGTGACTACCTCACCTCTGACCGGCCTGTTTTGGGACTGCGGGTCCATTCCTTCACGGACAAGACTATTGCCGTCCTGCAGTGGCAGCATGTTGCCTTCGATGCTCTGGGCTTGCAGTACGTCGTCGAAGGCTGGAGCGCCATGCTCTGGGGCAGATCCGAGGACATCCCCGTCCCATGCAAGGTCGACACGGACCCGTTCGACGCACTGGCCCAGGGCTCTCGTCCCGCCACAGAAGAGCATCTTCTCGCGGGCCGGAGAGTCGGACTAGGAGGCATGCTCAAGTGGGGACTCGGATATGGGTTTGACATGCTGGTGCGAGCCAAGGAGAACCGCATGGTCTGTGTTCCTGAGACGTTCTGGCGCCCGCAGATGGAGAAGGCCTTGGAGGAGCTTCGCGTTGAAGCAGCAGCTCAGGGTGAAGACGTCTCGAAGGTGTTTTTGACTGAGAACGATGTTTTGACTGCGTGGATTCTGCGCTGCGTTGTGGGCCAGATGGGGATGGCTCCCAATAGGACGGTGTGTTCTTTCCCCATTGCCTGCTTTTCATCCAATGATCCAAATTTCTCTCGTTCCCTTACTCGTCGATCTGACAAAACTTATCTGACATCCTCCAGGTCGCAGCATCCCTCGCCATGTCCCTCCGCAAAGCCTTCGAAGGCGACCTGATACCCGCCTCCGCCGAGCACCCTTACGTAGGCAACGCCTTCGGCTGGGCCAACGTCCTAGTCACAGCCGGCGACATCACCTCCAAGCCATTGAGCTGGCTTGCGCGACAAGTCCGAAAGGCGATCAACGAGCAAGGCACGCGCGCCCAACACGAAGCGTACTACGCGCTTGTGCGCACGGGAGCCGGCCTGCCGATCGTCATCTTCGGGGATGGCGGCATGGCGCAGGTTGGCTTCTCCAATTGGAATAAGGCTGGGCTGTTTGATTTGGATTTTTCGCCTGCGCGCGTAGACCACGATGGTAAGACTGGTGGTGGTGGGCCGTGTCGGCCATCATATGTGCAGGAGAATCATGGTCCTATCAAGCCTGCGGATGGGTTCTTTATTTTTGGGAAGGATGAGAAGGGGAATTATTGGACTTCGGCGTGTAAGGTTAAGGGGCAGTGGGAGAAGTTCCAGGAGCAGTTGACTAAGGATTTTGAGGTGGAGACTTAGTTGGGATGTCTATACTCGTTTGTTTATCCTATAATTTCTTAATGTATATTGAATATCTAGTATGAACCGCAGGGAGCTTCTATCAGTGTTCAAGCGTCTACTCTGTAGATTATCGTTATAAACAGAGTAGACTTAACTTCATATATTTGTGTTTCAAGTATATATTGCGATAGTAACAGCATTCACTAGAGTATAATATATGACCATGTTAAGACTGTTTACAAATATATTCTCAAATGATATGATGACTCTACCAGCATGTACCCCAAGAAGTGTCGAAAATCATTCGTTCTCACGCTAATAGCTCAGTCCATAATATATAATTTTCTAATATACTTACAAAACAGGTTATACGAACGAAATGAGTATATGCGAGTATATCACAGATCCGCCGGATCAGACGGCAAAATCGCCCCATCATCACTGCCAGTCATCTCGTCAGTCAAGATCCCGATCCCACTATCCAGTCGTCGACGGTGTTTCCCCCGACCAACCTCCACATCCACAAACCGGGTCGCGCTGATGGGCGTAAGGGGATCGCTGCGCGCGGTGGGACTAGACTGCAGCTCGTCCGATTTCATCTCCCAGTTTGCGGCACGCGCCCGGGCGCTCCGGCGCTGGTTGCTGATCGTCTCCTTCATGTATGCGAAGGATCGCGCTTGGTCCGCGGCCCACTGGTCGAGCAGATGGTCCCTTGCGTCTGTTTCCGTGCGCAACTGGTCTTCCAGGCCTGCGTTGTGGCGGTGGAGCTTGGCGGTTTCGGCTTGGGCTGCTTCCAGCTGGGTGGTGAGCTCGGAGACCCGCACGTTCATGCGTCCAATCTCCTGGTCGCTGTGTAGCTGTTGAGCCGTGCGTTGCTCTAAGGTCTCCATCGCGCTCTGGTGATCCTTCTCGAGCTGCTCCACTTTGGCGGTTAGGTCGCAGGCACGGATGCGGTTCTGTTCGACGGTGTCTTCCAGCTGTTGAATGTGTGCTTCGCGTTCTGCCATGGTGGTCTCGGCAGTAACCGCCCGCTGTTCCAAGCGGGCGACTTCTTTCTTGTGCATGTCATTGGAGACGCGCTTGTCCTCTTCTAGCTCGGTCACAAGCGACTCCAGACCTTTGACTTCGTCGCGATATTTCTGGAGCGCCTCGTTGAGTCGATCGATCCCAACGGTTTGTTCCTGGCCTTCGCGCTCGAGCTCCTGCATCCGCATGCGCGTGTGCAGCATGTCCCCGGCCGATGCGGCGGTGGACTCCTCGAGCTCGCGAATCTTCCGCGACGCGGTCTCGTATCGCGCGAGCAAGTCGTCGAACTGTCCCCGCAGCGCCCGTTCCCGATCGATAGACCCCTCGCGGAGGCATTGCTCGTCATCGAGGCTCTCTACGAGCACCTCAACTCGTTTCACCAATGCTCCAAGCGTGGCGTTGCCGTCATGTAGACCACCGGGGGTTTCTCCGGGGATTGCGCGCTCCAGACCGAGACGGGCCGACCGGAAGCGATCCCGCATCTCGGCGATCATGTCGTGAGCGCTATCCCCAGAAAAACCCAGGTTGGCGACTTCCTCCTTGACCGAATCCAGGGCCGAGGCAGCATCTGATGCTCGGGAGAGCGCCTCCGTCAGAGTGGGCACGATGGAATCGAGGAACTCCGGTGGGGGAGACGGCTGCTGGAGATGACGCGCAATCGGGGTTCCATTCAAGGCCGATAGGCGCGAGCGACAGGCTTCAAACAGATCGCGTTTCTCCTTCTTGGCAGATTCCAGGTCAAGGGACAGCGCCAGAAGCTCCGCGTCCTGCGTGTAATTAGGCGAAGGCTGATCACGAAGAGAATAATCGTCCGGGGTGGGAAGCTGGAGACCATCAATTCCACGCATATCTGGGGAGTCAGACACAAGCATGGTTCCTTCAAATGCAGTGTCGTTGATGAGGACAGTGTCTGTCTCGCTCGGCGTCGTCGCTCGTTGATCGTAGTTTCGGGCGGAGGAAAAGGAGATCTCCTCCCTCAGACGGGTATTCTCCGATTGTAGATGCTCGATTTGCGCCCGAGGAAGCATCCATGTCGTGTCTTCACCCGCGGATTGACTGTCCGGCGTGTCTCGGGTCTGCGCCCGCGCGAGCTCTTGCTTGAGGGAGTCCCTTTCCTGCCGCAGGGTCTGCACCATCTTCTGATACTGGGCCGCATCCCTCTTCTCCCGTTCTATATGGTTGATTTCCTCGCTGAGTCCGACTCGCCGGATTTGACGCTGCGTCCTCGGGGTCAGTATCTGCCGCAGCGGCGCAAACTGCACCACTCTGTCCGGCGAGGAACCGTCCCCGGGCGCGAGCGGATCCAGCCAGCGACGGGAGCGCGGCAGGGGAGTCGAGCGTCGTCGACTGGGGGTCCGTGGACCAGCTCCCCCGCCCATCGATTCGTCAAACGACGTCCGATACAGGGCTGGAGTAAGGCCTGTGGACATGTCCGGCTCATCGTGGACTTGAGGGCGGGGATCAGAGAAACGGACCCTCTTGGACGACCGACGAGGGGTTCGACAGGGGGTTTGGATCCCAGCCGTCCGGCCCGTATCCCCATTAGACTCCGTATACGAGCTGTGACGCCGTTTCTGACGGGTTTGTCTAGTCTTCATGGTGTGAGATGGAGGGGTAGGAGGGGGATGGGATGATCGGTAAAAAAAATCGCGGAAGAGATCCCACGGTTGGAGGGAGAGATCGCCCACGGGGTTAATTTATAACGTCCCCAACAAACCCCGTCGATCATGTTTAGACTCCTAGTGGCGTGAGATCAATAAATAACAGAATTTGAGACATCTGAATCCCCGATGGAGCTCCAGGCAGGACACTGTGGGGGTTTATTATGAATTTTCCAAAAGAGGAAATGCTCGGCCTGGGGCCACGCGTGACGCGTCCAATCAGAATACGCGATTCGGCAAGGGTAAACATGGCCTCAGGCAGCAGCACAGCTGCCTGGCCACTAACATTTGTTGCGCATGGGGATGGTTTGATATTTACTGAGTGGATGGAAAGTGTCATGGTAGTCAGTTATATCAATCGATATATATCAACCAGGCATCCATGGACAGAACCAAAGAATGAGTGTCGATCCTGATAAGCACCGCTGGTTATCGCTTATCTTATCGGGCTTGGCCATGACGCAGCGGTCGCCTCAGGCCGCCCTGGTCACGCGACATCAGGCCAACACATCTATCAACTTCGAAATTGTCGTCTTCACAGGCTTGGATTCTCTCCAACTATTGCGATTCAAGATACTCACTCTCATTGTACCTACAGCTTGATCGTAATGAGTGATCCTGACGGAATCCTCCCTTGCGCCGCGTGACATCCGTCCAGACTCCTGTAGCATTCCCCAAGTGGGCCCCCCCCTGAACGGTGATGACAAGAGCCAATTCCCCCGAAGCATCACCGATGTTGCCTCTTCCAGGTGCTCCGTCTTCGTCGTGGGCTCGGTTTCGAGAGAGACTGGTCTCTCCTTTCAGGGGCGCTGACCCTCGAGTGTTCATCGCATTCTGGCTGTTTGGTGGGTCGCGAACTTGATGTTTCCCATATCTATCAACAATGGAAGCCGGGCTAACACTTCGTCAACAGGTGTGATCAATAATGTGCTTTATGTGATTATCCTCGCGGCCGCCCTCGACTTGGTGGGCCCCCAAGTCCCCAAGGGCGTCGTGCTCCTCGCCGATATCGTCCCCGGGTTCACCATGAAGTTGGTGGCCCCGTACTTCATTCATGTGGTGCCCTACTCGGTGCGAACTATACTTTTCGTCGTGATTTCGGCGATGGGGATGCTGCTCGTGGCGCTCACTCCGGAGTACGTGGAGGGGCAGTCCATTGCCCCGAAAATCGCAGGCATCGTCCTGGCGAGTTTGAGTAGCGGTGGTGGGGAGATGAGCTTTTTGGGCTTGACACACTACTATGGATCGTTCAGTCTGGCTGCCTGGGGCAGCGGAACGGGGGCAGCAGGCTTGGTCGGCGCCGCCGCATACACGCTGGCGACGACCTCCATGGGTCTGCCTGTCCAAAAGGCATTACTTGCATCGGCGTTTCTCCCGTCTATCATGCTAGTAAGCTTCTTCGTGATCTTGCCACGGTCGTCTCGGAATGCCCTGGCTACTAGCCAAGGAAGCTATCGTCCTGTCGGGCAGCGCGATCGACATGCCGACGATGCGGGTGACATTCCGGATGAGGAGGACAGCTTTCTCGGCTCCTCGATGCTTTCGACTCCCAGTTCAAAGGCCAGCAGTGCCAGCCGTGGAGCGGCTCTGTGGCAAGAAGTCAGGGCGAACCTGCAGCGGGTCCAGGGGCTCTTCATTCCATTGTGAGTACGTGATCCAGAATAGCTGGCTCCCCGCTAACACCTCGCAGCATGGTCCCTCTCTTGCTGGTATACATCGCAGAGTATACGATCAACCAAGGAGTCGCACCGACGCTGCTCTTTCCCCTCCAAGAAACCCCATTCCAGCGCTTCCGCTCCTTCTATCCGGCTTACAACGCCACCTACCAAATTGGGGTGTTCATCTCCCGGTCGTCGATTCCATTCTTTCGCATCCACAACCTCTACCTGCCCTCCCTTCTCCAGGTCCTCAACCTGCTGATCCTCACCCTCCACGCGCTGTTCGACTTCATCCCCAGTGTTTACCTGGTCTTCGCGATCATCTTCTGGGAGGGTCTGCTGGGCGGCCTCGTCTACGTCAACACGTTCGCCGAAATCGGGGATCGCGTCCCCAAAGAGGATCGTGAGTTCTCGCTGGGCGCCACGACGGTCAGCGATTCCGCGGGAATTTGCATTGCGGGGTTCATTAGTATGGTGTTTGAGGTGTGGCTTTGCGACTGGCAGGTGGGCCAGGGCCGGGATTACTGCCGAAAGGTTTAATCTCGAGCTAGATTCCGCCGACTGTATAGATATGCTTGTACTATTCCTGTTAAATTCATTCAGTGTCATTTCACATTCACATTAGACAAATCTCACAGCATCAACGATTTCGCCATTTGCGGATCTGGAGACGATGATAGTCACATTCAAGGTGCTACTGCTGCCGGTTGGCCATTCACGTCAACTAGATACCGGAATATCACATCAAAAGCTTCGGATTGATTAGCTTCTTTATTGGCTCACTCTTTCCATTTTTCACTCGCACTATGACTATCACCAACATGTTACATATCGTCCCATCAAAACTTCGGACAGGTCCATGATTGGGCGCTAAACCGCCGGGATGTTTCACCACTATTAGATGGTAGTATCAGGACCATAGCGCCTGTGATGGAGACCATCGGGATAGGCGGGATTCGTTCTCTCCATCACTCCCTACCCGCGCGCTTTTGTCTCAAAGAACCTTTGTTGGTCTGATCACGATTGAGTATCAGATTCACTGGGGTTTTATTTTGGAACTCTCTGCTCTTATACAGGCTAACGCAGTGCTCCTATCAGCAATGTGCACTAGAAGCATGATATGATGATAACCCTCAGATATTATCCGAGAAGCCTATAACCAGTGTCTCTGGGCATCGGTCACTCATCAGTGAGCTATGGCTTATGGTCATCACTGACAATGATCATTGGAACAAATTCATCGTTTCCCTGGCCTTTGTTCGACAGCACGACCTTTCACCGGCACATTCATCCTTTCTTCCTCTATACGTCTATAAATATAGAGATATATAAAGGACCCAATTCAGGACTTGGTCTTGTTCCTCCTCTTTCAAGCTTTCTTCCTGGCTTGGTCTCCATCCACTATTTCTACTCCTATTTCCTGACTCTTTCCCCACGCGTGATCGATCCTACATCTTCTTTTCGAATCGGGCCAAGGAACAGAATGCTAGTCCAGACTCTATTGTTGATTGCCTGTCTAGGGTACAGAGCGTTTTCGATCCCCACTCCTTCCCCGGACACCCATCAACGTCGGTCCTTCAAGGTGGAAAGCATTCGGCGCGATAATGATATCCAAGGCCTTGTCGCCCTACGTCAGGCCTATCGGAAGTATGGAATCAACCCGATAGACCTTGGAGTCGAGCTTCCTGATTTCGAACCGGTTGCCTTGATGAACGCCGTTGCCAAAAAGAACGTCTCCGAGCCCGAGGCAGCCGGCGCCGTCAGTGCCGCCTCGGTTCAGGAAGACGCCGCATTTGTCTCGCCTGTGACCGTCGGCGGTCAGAAGATCATGATGAGCTTTGACACGGGCTCCGCTGACTTGCACGTATTACAGACTGCCCTTATGGACTGCTCAAGCTAACAAGATTCGCAGCTGGGTGATGAACCCCAATGTGGCGGGCATCGACCTGGCCGGCCGCGAAGTGTTTAACGTCTCCAATTCAACCACGTTCCAGAAAATGAACGACGCGACCTTCAGGATTAGCTACGGTGATCGATCTTATGCATGGGGCTACGTCGGCACCGATACCGTCAACATCGGCGGCGCCGTCGTCTCGGGCCAGGCCATTGGGATCCCCACGACCGTGTCCAACTTCTTTCTCGAAGACACCCACTACAACGGACTGGCGGGGTTTGCCTTCTCGACAGTCAGCACCATGCGGCCTCGCCAACAGAAGAACTTTCTGGAGAATCTCGCCAAGGACCTCGACGAGCCCGTGCTGACCGCCTCTCTCAAGCCCAAGGCCGTCGGCGAGTACGAGTTTGGCTTCGTCGACCCCGACAAGTACCGCGGCGAGCTCGTCAACATCACCGTTGATCCCTCCAGTGGCTTTTGGCAGATCCCGTCCCTTCATTACAAGATCGGGGACGGCACGCTGATCAAGCGCGACAACGCCACCCCCGCTATCGCCGACACAGGCACAACACTCATGCTGCTCGACGACGAGGTCGTCAAGGCCTACTACGCCCAGGTCCCCAATGCTGCCCTCCTCGTCAGTGTCGGCGGGTACACCTATCCTTGCAGTCAAACGCTGCCCGATCTATCAGTTGGCTTCGGTGACAGCCACCTGGCTTACCTCCCGGGCGCGTTTCTGGGGTATTCACAGGTCGGCACCAACCGGACCACCGGTGAACCAGGTACGCTCCCTCCCTCCTTCGTTTCCTCATTGTTCTTCTTTTTTTTATATGCTGTAAGTGACTGGGCGTCTATTTACTAACAAAATGGCAGTTTGCTTCGGAGGCGTACAATCAAACCGGGGCAGCAAAATGCAAGTCTTGGGTGATGTCTTCCTGAAGGCATTCTACGTGGTGTTTGACCTGCGCGGACCATCTATCGCGATTGCTACGCCTCGCTGATCTGGCCCATGTGCTATGTGTACTTTTTGGCTATCCATAGTTGGAATAGGACGTGTTGGTTTGATGGATATGGGAGTATGTTAGTAATGTTAGGATGGCAGAAATCGTTGTATCTATTGTCTACAAGTGGTGTTAGGATCTGAATGATCGGCGAGGGGTACTTTGAGCGTAATTACTCGATTGAGATCTGTCTATGGAGGATACTAGTTTCGAGAAGGTTCAAAGGTTAAGTGTTTCGTAGAATATTAAAAGATTGAAGTCAATATCATCATTGTCTCATTAATAACCAAACCCTCGCGTAGAAACCAGCAAGTCTAAACTATATAAGGAAGTCCACTCTAAAACAGAACACTCCCCACCATTAACCACATCACGCCCACCACCAACCAACAAAAGAAAAAGACAGAAAGAAACAAGAGAGAAAAGGAGAAAAAGAGAAAAGAAAATCACAAATCCGTACTCTCCAACGAAGCCTGAATCTCCCGAATCAGCCGCTTCGCGCGAACCTCGCGCTTGCCATTCGCCCGCATGAGAATCCCCGGTTCTTTGGGCTCGTACAGCGCGTCCAGGAGTCCCGCGAAGAGCTTATCGCCGAGGACTCCATGTCTGGCCCGGGTGAGAATTCCCGTGTAGCCTGGTCCGCCGAGGAGGGTGTTCTCAATCTTTTCGAGTCGGTTCCAACTGATGTTGACGAGGCATTCGAGTTGGAGGGCGGGGTGGCTGTCGAGGTTGAAGCCGTCTAGGCGGAGGCCGACGAGCGTGGCGGGGACGACAGGGCTGGACTGTGTGACAGCGGCGTGGATGGGGGTGAGCAGGTCGTCGAAGGATTGGAGGATGTAGGTGTAGCAGAAGAGGATGGATAGGACGGTGGGGATGTCGAGGGAGGCGGAGGGGGAAGTGAACGAGGGTGACGCCGAGGACAGTCGTGAAAAGTTCTGGTAGGCGGACGAGCCACCAGGGCTAAGTGTAGGCGAGCACGGCCATTCCGTGGCGGTGTCGAAGTTATCCCCGCAGGAGGATGCGCGAAAGCGCCGGAGGACGGAGAGGAAGTCCTGGCAGTGCCGGAGGGTCTGGCCGAATGAGGGCCCCGGGGCTGTTGGCTCGCTGCTGCGGGCCTCGCAGAGCAGCCTCTCGTTGAATCTGGCGAGCTCCTGGGCGCAGGTCTGGCTGTCTCGCTGGTTGTCGGGGTGGGAGTAATTTCTGGCTCGCTTTGAGGTGGAGCCTGGAATGAGATGCGTAGGACGGTACTCGACGTCCATGGCGAGTTTATCACAGCTGTGATCTGCAGGCGTCGCGGTAGAAGGACGCTGCAGATCCGGATCGTGGACCCATGTGGGTTTGTCCAGGCTGACATCGTCCTCGTCCACCCCATTCTTGTCGATACTGATACTTGTATATGTCATGAAGACACTTGGATCAGTAGGCATCGACGGCATGTCAATAGTACCCGGAATATCTCAGACGCTCAGGTGAGCAGGGAGAATGGTGTGTAGACGGAGGGGCTGGCTTATTTCAGTCTTGGAAAAGGCGATTAGGCTGTAACCTGCCATTCTAGAATGGGTTTGGAAGTTTCTTCGCCCTCCACACTGGCGCATTGACGTCAATCCCCGGGCGATCTCCTTCCGCTTGAAGTGATTATTAGCCTGAAGATACGACATCAGGCCTTCGCACGGGGCACTATTGACCAAGTGTCGGCTGTTCGTCGGCTTCGCGCTCGATGCAGGCCAACGATCACCTCGTGACCCGCCTATTTAATTCCGTCGATTATCCGTGCCTTGGCCGTAATATACATGCCGTGGTGGGAGACCCTTATTCACGGGATAAAGTTGCCGCTCTAGCCCTATATTAGTTGGCCCCGGCCGGAATGCGGGGATCCCTGAGCTAATTGGGCAATCCAGTCCTATAGTGGAATGGGATTTGAAAGTCGCTCGGACTGGGAGCCAATCGACATCGCTAGCCGGATACGGACCTGAAGAAGCGGCCGTCGCAAGGGAAATGAAGATGTGCACGGATGGGGCAACCGTCGGGCCGATGGACCATCTACAAGTCGCGCTGACCCCTAGGCATATGGGCGACATATCCAATCCCTGTAATCCCATCATCACCCCATATATTCCCCCAGAACGCCATGCTGGGTGATGCTCGTGGCAAGGTACTGGCCTTATCTCCCGAGGTTGATAATAAAATAACGCAATCGACGGCAGTCGTTACCGGTCGACCGCGGAAGATACTGTGGCACTTCTGGGCTGTCGTGAGTAAATCCCCTTCGTTGCGACATATGTACCCCGGGAGGGTACAGATTTTGGTTGCCATGATGTCCATGGGAATTGTTTTGCTTATAAAGTGAAGGTAATTGCCCACCGTGTTTGGTACTTCTGGCCAACTTCCTCGCCACAACACAGTCCTGAATCCCTGATCAGAAATGGTATCTCGTGCAGGGCTGGGATAGATGGGTGCATATGCATCCCACCGTAACCGTGTTTCTGATTATCCCTGTAGTCTCCGACGATGAGGTCATGGCTGCTAATCCCAACACGGTCCGGTGAGGAATTGAACTAGGTGGCGAGGGTGGGTGGTGAACATGATCAGTCGAGAGACATCGTGACCACGGTCAAGTCGCACCCCATGACTCTGCTGTTTCTTCGAATTTCCCTGTTTTTCCGGTGTATAAATGGGAGATGGCTCATACTCATCACATGAAAGGGATGCTCTGGTCCCAGCACCGGCCTGCTCATCTATACCACACGCACATATAAGTATTCCGCCGGGGTTCATTGACCCTCCAGGCTATATTCCACCCTTAGAAGCAGATGACTATTGACTGCCCCGCCTTCTTTAAACCAGACAATCCTGTTTTTGAGGGCCACCCCAGCCATTCTCTTGATCCCAATGGATTTCCTCGAGTCATGCAAACGATTCTGCTTGATAGAGCAGTTAGAACTACACCCTTGGCGAGGGAACGCATTCAAGTAGCCACTCCCACTAGACACAAAGGATATTATGGCAATCGTGGGCTTCATAAGTAGTGCTATCTTCCTTGCGACCAGAGGATTTGGTCTCTGGGCATGGTGAGTCGCCTAGTCGACCTGGGCAAGTAACCATTGGCACCTTGGCAACTTTCGACTTGGCCAGTGTAGAAAATCTCAGTCCTTTCAGGGGTAGCCATGATGCTGCGCTTCGGCCAGCTCCTCCGGTGAAATCGGGGTGTGGTTGCGCCACCGGTTGCCCAAATCATCACGCAGGTCTGTATCATGATCTTGCCATTCCAAAATCTTCCAGGGATGAGAGATCCAATGCCCTACCGTCTGGTTTTGGTCAGGGGGGTCTTCCCCAACCAGTCGTCACGATGCGAAGTATGTTGGTAACTACATTTGGGATATAGTGGTTAAAGGTGCGAAGCAAGAATTGCTCTACTACCTGATAGAGACATTGAGTAGCCCAAAGTGGTGATTATGTCGCCCAGCACAGTCAGGTGGCCTGCTTCCAACAGGCTCATATTAACCCAACTTCCCAAGCGGATGGGATGATTCCTATTATTCTGATAATGAGTGCGGGACTCCATCCCCGTCCAGCTGTAATAAGCAGTGTAAATGAAATCGAATCGGCAGAGGACAGGGGAGGATCCTAACCGCTCTCCCTGCCCTCTCGTGGGAGTAGAATCGGCTATGGGACCGTTAGGACAAGAAAAGAAACAAAAGGCTAGGTAGACATATCAAAGAGAAACATATTCCAGTTAAACAGGTTCTGGTTATGCTCCGTGCTTCATGATTTATGTTGTATAAAATATTTCACAACAGATGCAATCTCATTATATCTGCTCTTGAAACTAGCAGGGCTCTTTCTGGACGATATGGCCAACATTGGGTATCAAATCAACGCTACCTGGGTGCAACGGACCCTAAACACAAAAAAGAACCATGAAACTTGCAGGCTCATAAGCAATTCATATCTTCATAGCAATACAGACCAAGATATAACACACATACCAGCTTTAATGAGACCTGCCAAACTGTAGACTGCTGAGATATACACTCCAGAAGAGAGAAAGCATCGAACACATCATGGAAAGAGGGATAGACGGGTTTTGCAAATCCGTGCCGTGCTCCTGTGGTATGATCCATGCCACGAAGAATGCTAGCAAAGGTGAAACACAGAGAAAATTGTAGAAAATGATCCAACGTATACTAATGTTTTCACATGCATAGATCCCCCAGAAGTACTCTCGCTTGTCGCCCCCCTCTTCTAGTTCAGTCTTTTTTTTGGGGAGGGACTTTAGCATCTCATTGGAATGAGACCTCCGCTGGTTACATTTGTGGTGGAGGTGATATGGTCGTGGTTTGTGACATGCGTAAAATTTGCACCAGAATGCGTGTTCACTTATTGGGGGAATGTTGTCTATTGGTCTTGGCAGATACTCATATTCAGTATTCCCATGGCTAGGGAAAGCATTCTTGGTTCTGGGTGCGAAGAGGTGGTCATCGAACTTCTCAAACTGTTTTCATATATTCAGCCGAAAGCCTCAGAGAGCAAAGCAAGCGCAAGTGGTTACCTCGTAAAACTCGCAATGGTTGTACCTCCAAACACTGAACCAGCTTCGCATCATACCTCTAAGGCGGAAATATTCTTCTCTCAAGGTGCCGAAAAAGGTATCATGGTTTGAACCGCTCACGCGAATCTGTGCGAGTCTATAGTTATGGCCGCGTTTTACGACCAAGAGGACGCGGTGCTGAGTGAGACTCTTGTCGAAGATACTGGCCTGGAGTCCCGGTGGTCGACGATGACTTGAAGGATCCGATGATGGACTAACTGCCTGCTGAATCCCATGACCCTGATGTGGTGCCTGGTTAGAGATTCCATTATTTGGAGCGCTACTAGGGAGCGAGTCAGATCGAGTATGGGTCCCTGGAGGAGGTTGCAAATCTTCTCTTGCAGTTGTGCCTGTGGGCAGACTTCTAATTATAGACTGAAGGCGTTTGGAAAATCTTTTTGGCACTTCTGCCCATCGCTCTTCACCACATTCCTGCATCACTGATCAGGGCTCAATCTTGTGCAGGAGCGGAGATCAACGAATACTCACACACTTCCATCGTAGACGTGTTTCTGATTCTTCCAGTGGTCTTTGACAGCGAGGCAATGGCCACCAATCCCAATGCTCCCCGGTCCAGCGTTCAACTAAATGCTGATACGGACTGATAAATTTGACGAATCGAGAACTTTCATGGCCAGTATCAAACCGAATCTCAAGGGGATTCACGTGCTGCAGATCCGAGACAAGATTATGCAATTTATAACGCACAGTATCGTCACGGCTCCGGTCGTCTTGATCAATCCATTGTGTCACCAGATCCCGAAGCCGAGAGTACAACGAGGGATGGACAAATTCTTGGATCCGGCGACGAAACATTTGGTAAGCGACGCTTTCCAAAATGAAGGTCTTCACTTGGTCCAACTGCGGTAAAGATCCCTCATATGGCTCATCTTCGCCGGCTTCCTCTGCCACGGAGTCTTGATCACTATCCTCGTCATCACGTTTGAATACTGTAGTTGCTTCATTTGTTGGAGGAAATTGGCCAGTCCCGTGTAGATTTTGAAGATAATCTTCCACTCTCTTCTCACGGACTGCGCGGTCTCTCAATGATGTGGTCCCATCTACTGCCTCTGGAACGAGAAGTCTAGTAACTTGCTCTCCACCGATGGGTGTCATGGCAAAAAGTTCCTGGGTGATCATCCTTGAATAAGAACTTACAAATCTCCTAAAGTCCTGGTGCAGTTCACTGTGGATGTCTGCTTTGAGATTGTTCGCGAAGTGTTTCAGCAACCTCCGAAAGTTGTTTCGCATTCTCTCAAATCCAATCCGTTGTTCTGATATACCGACTAAGAGAAGCGAGAACAGAGTGCCATCGTCAAACAGCAAGTTTGCAAACTCGCGAATGAGCAGCAAATTTATCTCCCGTCCTCTTGATTCCAACGAAGTTGCGCTGGGGTGGGAGACCGAGGCAGAAAAAACTGAGTCATTTTCACTGGCTGAATCCGAACCCTCCTCTCGAGTCTCTATTAATGAGTCTAGAATAACCACCATCTGCATTTGTAGCTCTTTTGCTTCCTCCCATCGCCCTTCGCTCATGCGCTGATATGCGAGCATGTTCATAGTAAGCAGAGGTCTGGAATGTTTGAGCTCTAGCACTTCATCGTGAGTGTTCATTACTCGTGTCTCTATATCCTCTCGGATCTGAGTGTTGGCGTATTCCGACCCTAGCTCGTGCGTGCTGGTCCCTATCACCTGGATCAGGTGCTCTTTCGCCACCTTGCATTCTCCTTGTAGTACGTACAACGATGTGAGGTTATTCATACTCTGTAGAGTATCGAGATGATCCGGTCCCAGTGCTTGCTTTCTGATCTCTATCACCTGTAACAGCAGCTGTTTTGTCGCCGTCCATTCTTCTTGTCTCATGTATAGAGATGCGAGGTTATCCATACCCAGCAGAGTGCTGGGATGTTCTGACCCTAGGACCTGCTTTTTGATCTGTATCACCTGCATCAGCAGCTGTTTGGCCGCCGTCCAGTTTCCTTGAGTTATATATAGAGAAGCGAGATTATCCATGCTAAGCAGAGCGTTAGGATGTTCTGGCCCTAGGATCTGCTTGCTGGTTTGTACCACCAGTGTCAGGAGCTCTTCGGCCTCTTCGATTTGTGTTGGACTCAAGCATGAAGATATGACAGCAGCCATGGTAGGTAGAGGACCAGAACGCTCTGGTCCTAGCAACTGCTTGCTCGTGTTCATCACCAGAGTCAGAAGCTCTTCTGCCTCCTTCAGTTGCCCTTGATGTGAGTATGTAGATGCGAGATGGCTCGCAGTAGTCAGAGTGAAAAGATGCTCTGATCCGAGAACCTGCTTGCTAGTCTCCATCACATGCTCTTGTAACTCTTGGGCTTCATTCCATCGGCCCTCGAGACTGTATGATAGTGCCAGGACTTGGGAACTATTGAGTGTCTGTTCATTCTTTATGCCAAATAATTCCGTTCTAGCGGAGAAAGCTTCCCCTGCCAATTTTGTGCTATCAGCGTAAATTCCTCGAGTTATCGCAAACGATGCTGCTTCATGCAGTAAAGATGCCCATTGACCTAAAGAGGCTTCTGCGTTCGGGCGTTGTGCAGCCGCGCATAGCACGTGAGCAAATAGCGATTCGCATCTTGACGAGTTTCTCAAACGCCCCGATGGAAAGTTGCTCCAAAGTATTCGGATAAAACGCTCCTTATATTCTTCAATTTGCTGGTTGGCTTCCAGCCAATTCAGTGTGATCCGTTGAACAACCCGATGCATCCCAAACGTTGATTTATCTGCGCTGACGGATATCAATGAGCTAATTCTCAAGAGCGAAATGTCATCTTCAAACAGATCAAGCCCACTAGTTTCGCTTGTGCTCTCCTCTCCATCTCCGCCATTGTTTACCCTATCCCTGTCGTAGGTAGGCAAGCCCCTGATGTTGTACCCTGTCTCGTTCTGACGAAAAACGTGATCAGGAATCCCATCTGCGTCGAAGAAACTCATAACACATAACAGATCTGCCGCCGACGGCTGCGTTTCTCGTATACGGTCAAATATCAGTTTCCAGGTAGTAAAGACTTCTTTATACTTAGGGATCACTTCAAGATACCCTGGGGCTGACAGACGTCGCGATCCAAAATTGATATAGGTTGCCGCTTGCGTAATCGCCAGTGGCATGAAATCTTGGGCCGTCACAGGCTGAACAACCTCTTCTCTGTCAGCTTGCACATTACATTTCTTCTCAAACAGTGTTATCGCTTGGTCGTTATTCATCGGTGTAACATGAAGAACATTGCTATCCTCCACCATCGACGTCACCCCTCTGTTCCGGGTTGTGATCACAATTGAGCCCTTCAAACCCTCACAGAAATACGACCAGAATGATTGCCCTGGCATGCCGCGAGATTCGCCGCCGAGGTCATCAATTTCTGCTGGTCGGGTTTTACGGAGGAATTCGCCATCGTCCCAATTGTCGAGAACTAGGACCCACTTTCCATTCCTCTCATCTTGAAGCCAGACATGAAGGAGTTCGCAGATATCTGCTGTCGGGTCCTGTCTGCCGGGGATCTTGAGCCTATTTGCAATATCCCGGCAACCCTGCTCGAAACTGCCAGCATCTCCTGCAGGGACCCAGAATACCGACGTCTCGGGCGATCGGTCTCGTATGCTGTAGGTGTATTCGGCAGCCAGCTGCGTTTTTCTGGAAACCTGTCAGCAACGGGCAGCCGGTCGACTATGCTAAACTCACCCGACTCCGCCTAAGCCGATAAGTGCTATTCTCGACCCGGGCACATCACCTCTCCTATGAAGCTCATTGAGTAGCGTGTCATGACCCACAAAGTCTGGATTGCGCGGGAACGGGGCGATCAGTACAGGGCGCAATGGGGTTTCTTCAGCTCCCTCTAGGCGGAGCGGGCTTATTAGTCGGTCCGTTTTCCACTGAAATTAGAGGCCTCTTGAAACCTACCCTGGGGAAGATGGACAGGTTTTGTGAATGTGAAGGGCATGATGCTTCACGGGATAGAAAGGATGAAAATAGGAACTAGACGACAAAATAGGGTGTATTCCAGCCTCTTGATGAACTGGCATATATGCTGCGGGGTCGAACAGGCGTCGCAGGTGATAAGCACCCCTGTTGATGCGCCACACCAGTTGCTCAGGGCATCCCATTGGTAGGACACTCAAATCCATGAATATTCCTCGCATCAAGAGATCTTCTTCAACCTCGTTCCATGACGCGGGTACGGCTGATCGATAACCTGGGGATAGATCTATCAAATTCGTCGAGCAAAAATAGGACCCCCTCATGAGATACCAATCCGCACTTCCGGCGCATGATCATATAAGCTGGCTACTGTATCAATGGTGTGAAAGTCCATGCCTGTCTAGCTTCGGTGGCAGCTCCAACGGTATTAAATAGTTGGTGTTGATGCTTGCACGTGTGCTAGAGTCAGCAACTTCATTGAATTGGAAGATGAGGGGGACAGAGCAGAGATATCTGGCATTCTGTAATACAACGCCAGAAAAGCCACTGGACCACAAAGCCGATTGGATCATTTACAACCCTCCAAGATGTCTCGCAGTCATCTGTATGTTGTCTGGGATAGAAGGGATGCGCACGTGACGGATATCCCCAGATCAGGTGACCGTTGTGCATGCTGACTCAGATGCAACGCTGACTCATACTCATGCCTGAACGCACAGGCATCCATCTGCGATCGGACATTTCCTCTTTTTTTTCTCCATGATTCTCACCTTCAATTATTCAATTGCTTCACTCTTCCGTTCGTTATAGCCTTCTAGCCCTCTCCCTCCACTTCTCGCCGTAATCCCTCGGGATAGCATCCACGCTGTCTCCCCTCGTGCCCCTCCTGCGCCGTGTGCGGGCCACCCCAGTAGCCCCACGCCGACTTCTCCCAACTGCCCCTCGTCTGCCTCACTTTTTCCTCCCCACCATCACTACGCCTTCTCCGATCACGCCTGCCACCAGGTCCCGCTCCACGATGGCCATCAATTCCGCCCCCCAGACCTCGCTCCTCTCCCTCCTCTACCGCTCCTACCCGGGCGCCGTCTCCCCCGACGCCACCGAGCCCGACCTCCGTCACGCCTCCCACAAGATCTTCTCCCAGATCAACTACTCCGAGGAGGAGAAGGCCAGCACTAAGCTGTGGCTCGAGTCCGTCGATGGCCTCCAGTCTGCGCTCGTCAAGGGCGACGCCACGGTCATCTCCAACATTCTGGGCCACCTGAACACCCACCTCGCCTCGCGCACCACCCTCCTGGGCAGCAAGCCGTCCGTCGCCGACATCGCCCTGTATGCGCTGCTGGCCCCCGTCGTCGAGAAGTGGTCCCCCGAGGAGCGCACCGGTGAGCACGGCCATCACCACATCGTCCGCCACATCGACCTCGTCCAGAACAGCCGCCTGTTCGGCCTGCGCATCCCCGACGAGGAGAAGATCGCCATCGACCTGAACGACGTGCGCTTCGTCCCCAAGCCCGTCGACCCCAAGGAGGAGAAGGAGCGCAAGAAGAAGGAGAAGGCCGCTGCCGCCGCCGCCACGGGCGTCCAGACCCCCGACTCCGGCAAGCCGCTGGTCGTCGGCAAGGGCCGCCCCGAGTCGAAGGACGCCGCCCCCGAGGGCAAGGCCAAGGAGGGCAAGGCCAACAAGAAGGAGAAGAAGGAGAAGAAGGAAAAGGCCCCCAAGCCCCCGCCGGCCCCCGCCGCCCCGCCCTCCCCGTCGGTCATCGACCTGCGTGTGGGCCACATCCTGCGCGCCATCAACCACCCCAACGCCGACTCGCTGTACGTGTCGACCATCGACTGCGGCGATGCCCCCGGCACGGAGAACACGTCGCTGGACGAGGCCACGGGCAAGACGGTGCGCACCGTCTGCTCCGGGTTGAACGGCCTGATCCCGCTGCCGGAGATGCAGGACCGCAAGATCGTGGCCGTCTGCAACCTCAAGCCCGTCACCATGCGCGGCATCAAGTCGTGCGCCATGGTGCTGGCCGCGTCGCCGCGCGTCGCCGAGGGCGAGGACTCCCACGCGGGGCCCGTCGAGCTCGTCAGCCCGCCGGCCGATGCCCCCGCCGGTGCCCGCGTCTACTTCGACGGCTGGTCGGAGGGCGAGCCCGAGAAGGTGCTCAACCCCAAGAAGAAGGTCTGGGAGACCTTCCAGCCCGGATTCACCACGACGGACTCCCTCGAGGTGGCCTTTGACAGCAGTGCCGTTCCCGCCGTGCAGGGCCAGGAAGGCAAGCCCGCGCTGGGCAAGCTGACGACGCAGGGCGGGTTGTGCACTGTGAAGAGCCTGAAGAACGGCACGGTGCGGTAGGCACATCTGTCCCGATCAGGGGATGCAGAAAAGGAAGAATTGTGCATGGCAACGATTTAGGTAGCATTGACGTGTTTAGACGAGAAATGATATCTTGTTCATTTTAATTCTTGAGACTAAGACATGAGATGTCTAATCGTATACGGCGAGCTAAACGGAACATCGACGTCCACTGAATTTCATCCTCAGTATATTCAACCTAGGGCTAGAGAGGACCCGTAATCGAGCACTCCTAGATTCCATGCCGGGGAGTCTAGGGCACGCCATCTACCTGCTTAAAGCCCTCGTTCTACAAAGCCAACCACCCATTACTGCAAGAGTATCCTAACTCCAGGGGAAACACCGCTAGATAACAGCTCATTCCACCCCCCTAAACCGCCCCATCACGACCCTTGACCCCATGTGCGGTCCTGGTAAGACAGGGCGGATGAAAGTCTCGGCTCACCAAGCCGTTGTAGAATAAGACCCAGGACTAGATCTCACCAAGACAACAGCTAGATCCAGACCTCCACAGATACCCCTACGATAGGGAGAAAACGCGCCACCCCCTAGACGGTAGAAGAATGCATTGCGATGTGACCCCAGATCAGCAGACCAGCCCTATGCGATCCTTGCATACAGGATGGAACCCTCTCAACTGTACGAGACAATTTCTTATGGGTGCATATTAGGCATCCACCAATTTCTTTTCTCTTCTTTCTGATCTTTTTCTTCCTTCTTGACGGTTCGATTGGGTCTAGGTCCATGCGGGCGATTGCCCTGGTTAAGGTGACTGACAATGGGTACAGTATAAAACTGTCTGGCTTACCCCAGGGGTAGTGATATGGTACACTCGTTGATAGACTGGTTTAATCCCCGCCAGTTGATATCCTAGGCTCCTGCTAGTTAGATAGACAGAATGGCAGACATTGAACAAGGTCCCACGCCGATTGAGGTCCTCAAGGACGCGGGGGTCAAATCGGAAATCGTGCAAGTCACCGAATCGATCGACTCTGATCGAAAGATCTCTCCGGTCAGACGGTGTGCGATCAAGCTTAGTCGGCTATCAGGCCTAGAGAAACGAGGCATTGAACGCGTCGAAGTGTACGAGCGCCATCCCCCCGGGCCAAATGACTACCATCGCATCTTCATGCTGTGGTTGAGCTCCTTCCTGACCGGCAACAATATCTTGGTTGGACTGTACGGGCCGTCGCTATATGGCTTGGACTGGCACGACTCTGTCTGGTGTGCTGTATTTGGGGGCGTCCTGGGCAGTCTTGGAGTGGCCTACATGAGCACCTTGGGACCGCGCAGTGGCAATCGAACACTGGTAGGTATGCTACACATCTTTTGTTGCGCCAATCGCTAAATCCCTAGGTCGCAACCCGCTTCTTCATCGGATACTACCCTAGCAAGATCTGCTGTCTCCTGAACGTCCTCACAATGCTGGGCTACGCCATGGTCAACGGCATCCTAGGCGGGCAGATCCTCTTCACCATGTCCAACGGCCGCACCGCCGTCCCGGTAGGCATCGTCATCGTCGCCGTCCTAACATGGTGCGTCGCAACCTTCGGCATGCCTCTCTTCCACCTCTACACGCGATACGCATGGGC
Source organism: Aspergillus campestris IBT 28561 (assembly GCF_002847485.1). Taxonomy (NCBI): domain Eukaryota; kingdom Fungi; phylum Ascomycota; class Eurotiomycetes; order Eurotiales; family Aspergillaceae; genus Aspergillus; species Aspergillus campestris. Next base: position 106,549 of record NW_020194340.1, on the reverse strand, counting down.
CGTGCAGGCCGCAGTGCTGTGCATCACGATCGGCTGCGCGGGACCACACTTCGACACCAGTCGCTCTCAGTCCCTGGAATCTTCCCCTAAGGTCGTGGCCAACCGCCTGTCGTTCTTCTCGCTGTGCTTTTCCTCCGCTATCACCTGGGCCCCCTCCAGCGCAGACTACTTCGTCTATTTTTCCCCGTCGACCTCCACCACACGCATGGTCCTCGCCGCTGCCAGCGCAACCAGCATAGGGGCCGTCTTGACCACTGTGGTAGGAGTCGGCCTCGCCACCAGCATCACCTACCCAGATGAGGTGGCAACCACCGCCCCGGGCGCCCTGCTTGCAAACTCACTAACACCCCTTGGCGGAGTCGGGCGATTCTGCGCCGTGCTCCTCATGCTAGGGACGGTGTCGAACAACATTCCATGCACATACTCGGCGGGCCTGAACCTGCAGATGCTAGGCCGGTACGGGCCGCGTATCCCGCGGCCGCTCCTGACCACGCTCGAGATCGGCCTGTGCACCGTGTGCGCAATCCTGGGCCGGTCCTACCTGCGCGAGATCCTCGAGAACTTCCTCCCGCTCATGGCGTACTGGATTGTAGCATGGCTGGCCATCTGTCTCGAGGAGACGTGGATTTTCCGTCGTGGTCGTGTCGTCGACTGGACGGCGTGGAACTGCAGAGTGAGACTGCCTGTTGGGGTTGCTGCGGGGGGAAGTCTCCTGCTCGGCTGTTTGGGTGGGGTTCTCGGAATGGTAAGTAGGCTTTTGGCACCTCATTCTTGGAGTTTATTATACTGATGATATAGTCCGAATCGTACTTCGTCGGTCCTGTCACCAGGGCCCTCCCTGCACCGTGCGATCTGGGGATATGGCTGTCGGTGGGGTTCACGGCGCTCATCTATCCACCACTGCGGTGGGTGGAGGTGAGATTACTGGGGCGGTAGTATCTGTATGATAGTTTGATTATAGTTCGATAATACAGGCTCATGATATAGATCATATGCTCAACGACAAGGCTGTGTTGGCTTGGCTGGATTAGGGCTGGCGCAGTCTCCGTCTATAACCGCCATCCTCTTCATTCAATATATTGAATGAACAACTTTCCCTTGAGCAAGTCGGCTGTATCTGTCAACAAATACTATCTCCAAACTGACCGCAAAATGGAAGCTTACAACACCTGGAACGCCCGCATGGCATCCGCCACCTCCATGAGCGACGAAGCGCGCACCCTGCTCCAAAACTACACCGGACTCGCCCCCTCCCTACTCCCATCCCACGTTCACACAATTGTACCCCTCCTTTCTTCTCCCCTCTCCCCTTACCCCTGTAAATAGACTTCCTGACAAGAACCAGGCCAAGCGCGGCTTCACCATTGCACCCTATCCCTACTTCAGCAAGCTCTGGTTCGTGGACTTCGAGATCGCCCTATCGCCCGCGTACGGAGACATTCTAGGGCGGGTGCAAGACGGCGAGAGGATGCTGCATCTGGGGTGCGGGGTGGGACAGGATATCAGACGGATGGTGTATGACGGCGCGCCGAGCGAGAATCTCTGCGGATTGGATCCGCATCGTGGACTCGCTGAGTTGGGGTATGAGTTGTTTCGGGATAGGGATGGGTTGGGGAGTTCTTTTGTAGTCGGGGATTTTATGCAGGATGGGTTGGTTGACAGTCTGTTGGGCGAGGGAAAGTTCCGCGTGATTAATACTGGGTATTTCTTGCATGTGTGGGACTGGAAGGGTCAAGTTGAGCTCGTGAAGCGCATGTTGAAGGTTCTCCCCGGGATGAAGGACGACCTTGTCGTCGGGGTGAATTTCGCCCGTTGTGAGGAGCGAGAAGGCGTTGTGCCTGGCAATGGGGTGATGTCCGTCCATACCCATAAGACAATTTTGAAATTGTGGGAGGAGGTCGGACAGTCCACGGGGACGAGATGGCGAGTGGAGGTGAGCAAGGACGAGTATCATGATCATCAGAGGTTGGGTTTGAATGGGTATCGACTGCGGTGGAGTGCGAGGAGGGAGTGATATTAAGTAGATGGGCTGATCTAGTTTGATAGTACAATATATGAGGAAGCCCACCTATAATATATCAAATCAAACCATTGCTTCCCAAATAATTGGTAGATGGTTGTCTACTATAATTGTATATCGTGAGTATGATAGAATCAATATCTATTGTCAATATATATACGACATCCCAACGGGACCCAAAATATGCACGAAGAAAATACAAACACAACCATCTGTAACCCCAATCCAGTAACACCAGTGATCCGATCTAACTTACGTCTTCTTCCCTTGGCAATGTCCCTCGCCTCAGTTAGACGGTCTCTTCATATTCCGCGTCTCCTAGCGACATCTCTTGGGCTGCAGGCATGGTTAGCGGCGCGTTCGGATGTCCTGGATGAGGTACTTACCATTCCACAGCTCGGCGTAGATGCCGTTTTGATCGAGCAGATCACGGTGCGACCCTTGCTCCGCTACGTGGCCGTCTTTCAGCACGAGGATCTGGTCGCTGTCGAAGATGGTCCGCAGTCTGTGCGCGACGAATACGCTCGTGCGCGTCTTCTCCTTCAAGATGCTGTTGATGTTCTGCAGTAGGGCTTGCTCAGTGTAGGTGTCGAGAGCAGAGGTCTGTGAAGTTAGTTTTATCCAACGGAAAAGAAGGACGCGGAGAGAAATGGCAAGAGGCGTACCGCTTCATCGAAGAAAAACAGTTGCGGGTCCTTCAGGATCAATCGCGAGATGGCCAACCGCTGCTTCTCACCCCCCGAGATCATCATGCCGCGCTCTCCCACAGCCGTCTTGTACCCATCAGGCAATCGCTCAATCAGCTCGTGGATGTGCGCCCGTTGCGCAGCGTGCCGGACTTCCTCGTCCGACGCATCGATCCGTCCGTATCGGATGTTGTGGGCGATCGAGTCGTTGAACAGCGGCGTATCCTGCGGTACCACACCGATCGCCTTCCGCAGGCTTTCCAGCGACACGTCTCGGATGTCCTGCCCGTCAATCAAGACGCGGCCCTCTTGCACGTCGTAGTACCGGAACAGCAGTCGCAGGATGGTGGACTTGCCGCACCCGCTGGGACCGACGATCGCGAACTTCTGGCCCGCAGGGATCGTGAAGGTGGCGTTGCGGAGGATCGGCCGGTCGGGATGGTATCCGAAGGTGACGTTCTCGAAGCGGATCTGCCCGCCCTGGCTCAGCCGGAGCGGTTTCGCGTTCGGCTTCTCCTGGATGTTCACGTTGACCTTTTGCAGGTTGAAGAGAGTCTCCATGTCCAGCAGCGACTGGCGCAGCTCCCGGTAGACGGAGCCCAGGAAGTTCAGCGGCACGGACAGCTGGAAGACCAGCTGGTTGACCATGACCAGGTCGCCCACCGTCAGGGAGCCCGCAGCTACCCCGTTGGCCGCGAGGTACATCGTCGCGGCGAGCGCGCTCGAGAAAATCATGTTCTGCCCCGAGTTCAGAAAGGCCAGCGACGTCGTCACCTTGATCGAGGCGTCCTCGTACGCCTTGAGTGCCCGGTCGTAGCGCGCAACCTCAAACTTTTCGTTGTTGAAGTACTTGACCGCCTCGTAGTTGATGAGGGAGTCCACGGCCACGGTGGCCCCGCGGTTGTCTGCTGCGTTGGCCTGCTTGCGGAACTTGGTTCGCCATGCCGTAGTCGATATCGTGAAGGCCGAATAGGCAACCATGGTGGCCGCCGTGATGGCGGCGAACTGCGCGCCATACTGGTATGTCTGGGAAGACCATTAGCAGAAACTTCGCCGGTAGGGGGACGGTGTCCGGTGTACCAAAATCCCGCACACGAGGGAGATCTCCAAGGCAGTCGGGACCACATGGAACACCATGGACGTCAGCAGGAAGCTGATGCCCTTGGTACCACGGTCGATAGCTCGCGTTAGCCCGCCCGTCTGTCGGGACAGATGGAAGTTGAGATCGAGCCGGAGCAAGTGCTCGAAGACGTTGCTAGCAACCTTGCGAATGGCTTTCTGGGCCACACTCGCAAAGACCGCGTTCCGGAGTTCTTGGAAGAGCGTGGCTCCGATCCGGGTGGCGCCGTCTGCCTCGTTAGATAACCTCGATCAGTACCTCAGTGTCGCGCTGACTTACAAGCGATAATCATGGACCCGGCAACTGTATAAGCCGTGCCGCCGAGCGTCGCAAAATCCACGTTCATCGAATCGACGATGCTCTTAAAGTAGAACGGCACTTCCACGTTCAGGATCTAGTCGCCCGGTCAGCAATGGACCCATTACACTCCGCCAATGTTTTCCACTAACCTTCGCTCCGATCAGCAAGGACAAGGCCGTTCCGACGCGGAGCTTGGTGCCCCAGTCATCCTGCATTGTCCCCGGTTAACACCATTCGAACCCCTCCACAGACCCAGACGCATTACCTTGGGCCACAAGTACTTGGCCATCTCCTTCATGATCGCCCAGTCCGCCTTCCTTTGTTCCTGTTTCCCCAGCGTCGCCTCGCTAAGGAGGTCCTTCTTAGGCGCGACCACAGCATTCTTGGGGTCGTTCGTCTTCGGATCGGTCGGTTTGGAATCTAACCCCGCGGCGGAGGGTGATACTGTTTGGTTCGATGGTGGCTCCTTCGAGTCCTGTTTCCGCAACGGGCTATTGTGAGCTGAGAAAAAGCGCAATTGTGTCGCACGAGAGGGAGTCGTCCACGCGGTCGAGCGCGGCACCGCGGGGCGGTGATGTATGAGGCGCGAGATGCGCCAGCACGGCGATCGAGCCGCCCAGGGCAGCATGATGGCCGGATGTGAGCGTCAAGTCGACGGGAGATCAAGCGGACAGAACCTCTTTACTCAATGACACATGGTTAGGAGAAGGGGAAGCTCTGTGGAAGCAATTGGAGGGAATCAGCGTTGGTGATGAAAGCGCCGCGGTCGGAGGAAAACGCCCGCTTCATAAAATGGACAGAGGGATAAATGGCTGGATCGAGTTTAGCGTGGAGGTGGTGACTCCGGGACATAATTACGACATCGATGCCTGAGGTGGATCTAACCCTAAGAAGTAGACTATGATGTTTAAACACTTCATGCGATCTATATACATGCCATTTGCTTTTGATATCCCGCTAGAGAACTAGAAAACAAAAAGGTGAAGAAAAAATGTAAGACAATAATAGACAAGAAAGACAAAATCGAATGACCGCGTTCAGTCCACGGCCGACTATATGGGAATGCCCAATCCCATGCTTCATCCCAACAATCCAGTCGCCAACGATTCCAAATCTTCCAGGGTCTGGATCTGGGGCGCCTCCTGGACCGGACGAGTGGTGCTTCTCCGGTAGTCCTTCTTGGGCCGGGGCTCGTCCTCGCTCTCGTCCGACTCGTGGCGCTGCACCTTGGTGCGCTTGCTGGGACGACGGCTGTCGTCCTCCGACGCCGACCCCTCGCTCTCCTCGTAGGGGGCCAGCTGGGCCACGACCTCCTCGCCCTCGTCGTCGGAGTAGAGCTCCTCCCGCTCGCGAGCCTTGCGCTTCTCCTTCTTCTCGCGCTTCTTCTGCTTGGCAACCGCCTTGTCCTCCAGATCGGCCTGCCGCGCCCGCTCGGTCTCCTGCTCCAGGAACCGTGCCTGCTGCTCCTTGGCGTCGCCCTTGGCCCGGAACTGTTCCTCGTCTTCCAGTTCGTAAACCTCGTGCGCATTGCCGTCTTCGTCGTACACAAGCTTCTTGCCCTTGCCCTTGAATTTCAGGAGCTTCTTCTTGGACTTGAGCAGCTTCTCGCGACGCTTCGAATCAATCGTCAGCTCGCTCTTGCCGTCAATATGCACCGTCTTGATATCCTTGTCGGAGACATCCTCGTCGGAGGAATCCTCGTCGGAGCCGCTTGCCACGCCGAGGTCCTCGTCTCCGGCCTCGTACCGGCGTTTCACCGAAAGGAAGTCGTCCTCATCCTCGCCATCACCAGCGCCCTTCGCCGCGCCAACCATCGTGCCATCGTCATTGATAAGCTTGTGGTAATGGTCGGCCAACACGTCCTGGTTCTGTCGCTCGAACATCCGGTCGTACTTGGTCCGCACCTGTTTCTCCTCCTTCGGCGCCTTCTTCTTCTTCCCCTCGCCACCGTCCGAGTCCTCATCGTCGCTGGACAGGTTCGCAGCGGCCCGCGGGGCGTTCTTCCGCTCCTTCGTATCGTCTCCCTTGATGAATTTGATCCGCGGGGCACCAGGCAGACCCATGCTCGACGCAAGATCATCCAGCTTCATCCCCTTGATGTTGAAAATCTCCTTGTCCTTCTGCACGTAGACCGACTTGGCGTAGGAGATGAAGGCCTTCTGACCCAGGTACTTGAGCTCGGGGTCCTTGAAACACATGCTCTGCAGTTGGTTCTTGATGCTCTGCTGCTTGTTCGCCTTCACGTTGATCCGCTCGACGGGGACCTTCTTCTGCTCCAGACGCGCCAGCATCCCTTTCTCCTCGCTAGGGTCCAGGAACATGACGGCGCGACCGTCCCGCTCATACCGCGCCGTCCGGCCCACGCGGTGGATATAGGTGTCGGCGTCTTCGGGGCAATCCATTTGGATGACCCAGTCGACCGCCGGGAAGTCGAGACCGCGGGCGGCAATATCGGTGGAAAAGAGAACGGCGTGCTTGGCGTGGGAGTATTTGGAGGTGATGTCGAGGCGCCCGCCTTGCTTCTGTCGGCCGTGGAGGTGCATCAACGGGATACCAGGCTGGAGCCGTCGGAAGGACTCGTACACAAAGCGCACCTGTTTGCCCGACGAGAGGAACACGATTGTTTTCGACTTCAGGTTGCTCCGGATGAAACTCCATAGGACGTCGAGCTTGTTGTGCAGGGGCGTGACCACGTAGTGCTGCTGGAGCGTGGAAGGGGTTGCTGACTCCGCCGTATTGTGAACCGCGACGTACTCGGGATCTTGCAGGCTCAACCGGGCCAGGTCAGACACCTTCTTGGTTTGGGTCGCACTGAATAGCATGGTCTGTCGCTCTTTCGGAAGATGGCCGACGATCGCATCCACGGTCTTCTGGAAACCCATGTCCATGATGCGATCGGCCTCGTCCAGGACGAGCATTTGCAGGTTGAAGGTGTCAAACATAGCCGTCTGGTCCAGATGTTGAAGCATGCGACCGGGCGTGCAGACTAAGATATTCATCCGTCCCAATCTATCCTGCTCCTCCCGTAGACTCTTTCCACCAATGATCAAACCAGCCGAAAAGCCGTGGAAGCGGCCAACCTTGCGCAGGACCTCGAAGATCTGAATGGCCAACTCGCGCGTAGGAGACAGGATCAATGCCCCCAGCCCGTCGTGTTCTGCCCATTGCCTGCGATAAAGGTTTTCGAGAACGGGGATAATGAAGGCCAAGGTCTTGCCGCTGCCGGTCTTTGCGGCACCCAGGATGTCCCGACCTTTCAGCGCATGGGGGATCGCACGAGATTGAATATCGGTCAGGGCCTTGAAATGGGACGCCTCCAGGCCGGAAGCGGTCGGTTCGGAGAGAGGAATATCGGAGAAGGACTTGAAGGTCTCTTTGATATCGAGATCCTCGACCTTCTGGACGAGGGTGGACAAATCCTCCTGTCCCCGCTTGCGTTTCAACGACGGATCTCGAGATTTCGCATGTTTGCCGTTCCGTGCATTCGGGGGAGCCATGATCGACTCAAATCGCAAGCGATCCGTAATAGAGCCGTGTCGGGGGGGAAATCAAACGTTCTGTTGACAAAGGACCAGGATTGACTGCGCTTCTTCGCATTTCTTTCTGGCGAAAAAGATTCGCAGAATTGCCGGGCGGTGAGAAAGGACTTTTTGCAGGCCCCAGGCCCACCTTTCTGCCGGGCGGGTACGTGCTGACTCAGCGCCGATAAGATCGCGCTTATCGTTGCTTCATGTACGCTCAACCATCTTCCTGGATTGACCAAATCCCATCATTCACAGAGCAGGCTGCATTATGTCGGACGACGAGCAAGATATCTTGGACTCGCTGGAGAGGGAGGCCTCGGATTTCAACAAGGTATGGCACCCCGAGGACGGACACGGAGCTGCGACTGACCAAGACAGGATGCCGAGATCGATCGCATTCGCAAAGCCTTTCAGCTAGACGCGTGAGTTTCTCTTTCCTGTGTTCTATCTGAAGCCATTGCAAGGCGGAATTTGGGAGACTCAGCAAGAAACTGACTTTTATGGTGTAGCTACGCTGTTCTGGACCTCCAACCGGGAGTCACCGAGTCCGACATCAAAATCCAATACCGCAAGAAGTCCCTCCTCATTCACCCCGATAAGACGAAGAATCCGGCCGCCCCCGATGCCTTCGATCGCCTTAAGAAAGCGCAATCAGCCCTCATGGAGGAGAAGTCACGCACATACCTGGACGAGTGCATCGCGGACGCTCGGCGACTGCTCATTCGCGATCACAAGTACACTCTCGACTCGCCGGAGCTGAAGACGGAGGAGTTCAAGAAGGAGTGGCGCAAAAAGACGGTCGAGGTGTTGCTGGATGAGGAGGCCCGACGACGGAGGCAGATCAAAGCCAAGATGCAGGAAGAAGGACGCGAGAGACGCAAGGAAGACGAAGAGCTCGACGCCCGGAAGCGAAAGAGGGAGCAGGACAAGGCGTGGGAGGACACCCGGGAGGAACGGATTGGCAGTTGGCGGGATTGGCAAAAAGGGCGAAAGGGGGGAGATGATAAGAAGAAGAAGAAGAAAATGAAGGTGTTGGGGTAGGTTTAGACTTGAAGCAAAGTTTATATCTTCAATGGAATATTTATATCGGTGTTCAAAGTTCCTGGTGATCGATCGATATATATCGTAGACACGACCGGGGAATCTCCATACAGAGCCACTTTACCAGCAATACACTACATGAATTGAGATGTCTAATTTATAGTATATTCTACAAGTAAACTACACTGTTAACCAACTAGACTAAACCATAGATCTTGCTTAGAGAGCGTAAAGTATGTCATGGATTGACCGAAGAGGAAGGTTGATGCCTGACTACGGCGAGGCACCCAGACCACCCGTGACTTTTTTTCCACCTCATTCGCCTCTCTGTCTCTCTCTCTCTCTCTCTCTTTCTCATTCTCTCTCTTCACTTCAACCCAACGACCGCCATCTTCATCCCCACCAGTGTCCTATTGCTCAGTTGGTTTATTATAACTACCACTCGAGGATCACGACTGCTTCCTTGATCCACCCCAAACGCGATCGTCCGGGATACCTCTTGCCTCTTTCGACCCTCCAGACCGCGACGACAACCATCAATCCCCCCTCCTCTCTTTCAGGGACACCACAGTTCGGCTTTTTCAGGTGTGACGTCTGGCGTGTGACTGCTACGTCGGTCAAACCCTGAAGGTACGTGTCCGCTGCTAATCGCACACGGCGAATCACACTATCCACCGCCCGCCTCTCTCTTTGCGAACAATCCATTCATCATGTCCTTTCCGCCACCTCCAGGTCTGAAGCAAGCTCCTTCATCGCTCCCTCCGCGACCGCCTCCCGCCAGCTCCATCTCGCCCTCTCCCACTCCGTCGTCATACAAACCCGCATACTCGGCAGCGCCGTCCTATGCCTCTGCGGGGACCAGTAGCGGATATGGGGGTAGCGGAGCCCGCTCGGGCTACAACGCCTTCACGGCATTCCAGCCGCGGGCCGTAGCATCGAGCCAGCCATACCGTAACAGCAGTCCCGTGGTGTCGGCGCCGCCGGCTACCACGTCTGGGTATTCCACTCCAACCACCACCGGCTACGGTAACTACTATTCGCAACCACAGCAAACGTACCAGGGGGGCGCCTCCTACTACGGGTCGGCGCAGTACAACGACAACAACTATGGGGCTGCAGTTCCGCACATCCAGAACCCCTTTGCGGCCGATCAGCCGTACGGGTCTCGCGCCAAGGCCAACGAATCCGGCGTAGATGCTGAGATGGAGGCGCAGATCGCCCAGTGGCAGAGCGCCTACGCCAACAAGGATGAAGTCCCGCCCGTCGGGAAGATCCCGGGTCAGCGCGACGCCTATCCCGCCATGCCCAGCACCGGCTCCGGCGCCACCACCCAAGCGGGAACCACACCGGCGGCCAGCACGCCCAACCCGTTCCCCAGCGGCCCGGAACCGGATCCCAAGACGGTGGTGCGCGCCGGCGGCGGGAAGACGTGGTCCGATTCCTCGCTTCTGGAGTGGGACCCCGCGCACTTCCGCCTCTTCGTTGGAAACCTTGCGGGCGAGGTCACCGATGATTCGCTGCTCAAGGCCTTCTCCAAATACACGTCGATCCAGAAGGCACGCGTGATCCGCGACAAGCGGACGCAGAAGAGCAAGGGGTACGGGTTCGTCAGTTTCAGCGACGGCGATGATTATTTCCGGGCCGCGCGCGAGATGCAGAACAAGTACATCGGGTCGCACCCGATTCTGCTTCGCCGCGCTACCACCGAGGTGCGGCCCGTGGCGAACAACAAGACGGGGCGAAAGAACGGCGGAGGCGGGGGCGGCCACAAGGGTGGAGCGGGCGCCGGAGGCAAGGTGCGACACGACGGGGTGAAGAAGCCGGGGAAGACGAAGGGAGGATTGAAGATTTTGGGTTGACGTGGAGGATATCGTTTCACCCTGTCTATGATACATAGTAATTGACATGCATATACAAGATAAATCTATATTGTGATTGTATTTTGGTAGCTCTAATATCTAAAGTTCCGCTAACCTGTCTGCTGAGTACTTGTCCAGTTGATATGACCGTAGGGAGGTACGTATCTCTGGTAGAATATAGCTGTGTAGAGAACGTAATATGAAGAAGTATATATTCGTGATCATAAGACCAACGCGATCGTGTCATATATGTATGCATGCTTGATGTACAGTCACTTTTCACTCATAAATAAATGCAGGTACCGCTCGTCATATACTGTGCTCGGGTTGTATGTCGGAGAAAATATATCAAGGAAAATAAAGAATGGGAAATAAAGACATCAACATAGTTGAACATGGCCGTAGGAAATAGGAGAAACAAGATAGCAGGAAATCAACCGGTACTCCTTTCGTTAGCGCCGTGCGTCGTCATATCGTTCGATATGTACTGATTCTGGTAGAAAAGAGATCGATGGATAGATAGATAGATCGAGGGCGTATTCGTTCGTTCGTTCGTTCGTCATTAGGGTTTCGTTCGTTTCGTTCGTTCAGGAAATAGTCGGTCATGAGATAGCAATGGAGATAGATCGTGGGAAAGAGGAATACAAGAGTAGGAAAAGAAGATGTCATCCTTCATCAGCCCCACTCTCCTCGTCGACAGCCCTCTTCCGCGGAAATAACGAGACGTGGTTCTTCATGGCCCAGATGCCGAAGCTGGCGATGGCGATGAGCAGGAAGAGGATGATGATGATGATCGCGATGGCGATGTTTTTTTGAACCATTGTGTCTTTTTCTCCTCTCTTTATATATATATATATATATATGCGTATGTGTATATGTATAGGTGTGTCAAAAACGAGGGTTGTCAATCGGTCTGGTCCAATAGTATAGGTTGATTATATCGATCGGTATGGTTGATAATCGAATAGTGGATTAGGATTAGGATCAAGAAAGATCCAAGAATCCAGGGATGAAGAATGGAACATAACAGAAAGAGAGACGAAGTAAAAATTCTCGGCGCCCTCGTGTCTAAAAGGGAAAACGGACCTAGAGCCCAGCCATGTGGATTTCCGGGGTGGCTGGGATGACGCTCAACTTAGGGCTGCGTTTGGTTGGGCGAGAACGAGTTGGCGGTTTGTTTCCAGCCCCCCTTTTACATAGAATAGTCATTCCGATCTAGAACGAGCACTAGACTGATTATAATAATGATAATAATAATAAAGGATAAAAATAAGATCATCCAGAATAATCTATCGAACCGTCTAAATAATCCAAGTGGAAATATCCCTCCCGCCTTGCTCCAGCGCCAGCGCCGAGGATGGTGAGTGTAACGTCCTATTCTCCCTGAAAAAAAGGAAGATCATAATACAAATGGGCAGAGAAGGGTTCCTAGACATCCTCGAATTCCTCGTCATCGTCCTCGTCCGACTCCTCCTTTTTGACTGCCGGCTCCTCCCTCTTGATCCCCGGCTCGGTCTTGATCTCCGGCTCGGTCTTGATCTTCTTGGCTGCCGGTCCGTCGGCGGCGGTGGACGGCGTCGCGCCCGTTTGGGGGCTGCTCGTACCCGAATCCATGTCAAGCTCGCGCTTGATCCCCGACCCGGACGTGGCGGACGGCGCACTGGTCGGCGCCCCGCCTCCCACAGCAGGGGACGCCGCGTCGCTGGCCGACACGCCCCCGACGTCTTCGAACTCCTCGTCGAACTCGTCCGACTCGTCCTCCGCACTGCTGGCGTCCTCCTGCGCCTGCAAGGCCTTCTCCCGCTCCATCTCCGCGTAGTACGCCGCCACCTTGTCGTCGAGCTCGTCGATGCTGGGTTTCTGGTCCTCCTCGTCCTTGATCTCGGGCTTGACGTCGACGTCCGTCTCCGTCTTCACCCGGCTGCCGTTGCCGGCCGCGGTGGAGACCGTCGAGTGCGTGTGCCACACCGGGAGCGCATTCTGCTTCTCCACGGCCGCCTTGCGCGCCGCCTCGGCGGCCTGCTCGGCGGCCGTCTTCTCGGCGGTGGACGTGAGCGAGATCTCCAGCGCGGACGTGTCGGTCTTGGCGTTGCCCCGCACGGCGTCCTGCTGCTTGGGCGGCACGACGATGGCCGCCCGCGTGGGGTTGATCTGCTGGTTGCGGACGACGTCGACCTTGTGGTCCCAGGCGGTGTCGAAGTCGTTGGGCGGGATCTCCACCGAGTCGATCTGCTTCAGCAGCTTCAGCATCTGATCCAGCTGCGCCATCAGCTTGCTATTCTTCTCGTGTCCCGTGCGGTCGATCCCCTCGGCGCCCTTGACATCCTCCGTCCGCTCCAGGATCGCGCCGCAATTCTGGCACTCGAACCCTTCCTCCGAGTACAGACTCAGCACATCCAGCTCCGTCCACTCCGTCCCACACCGTAGGCAGATGTACTCCTTTCGGTCCTCGCTCGGCGTGTATTGCGCTTTGATCGTCGAGGTCAACCTGGAAACCTTGTACTTGATCGCGTCGACGACCGGGTGGAGGGGGATGTAGTAGTATTCGCGGTTGACGGGGCGCGTGGCGCCGTCTCGAATTTCGGCTCGCGTGCTCCTGTAACGGGGGAAATAAAATCGCAGTCAGCTCAGCTCAGACCTCCCATGCATGCGACACCAGCGTGAGGCCATACACTGCAATCAGTCGGTCCTCGCGCAATTTGGCGCAAAGTTTCCGTAGATCCTTTTGCTGCATTCCCAGAAGAAAGGCGAGGTCCTCGGCGTGGAGCCTAGTCAAAGTACGTCAGAGGGTGATGTTTAATTTAATTCTGAAGTCCAGGCCCAGGCATACACCGAGTGGATGAAGAGCGCATCAACCACGAGGATATGACGGGTCTCGTAGAAGGCGCGCGCAACGCTGCGAATCAAGGTACTGGCGAGATCCATGGTGGATGTGACTGCGCCGATCACCAAAAACGAGGGTTAAATGAGGCGTCAACGTCCGGAGGTGATATAAGTCTTGTTCAAAGGTCAATCCAACGACAGCGACATCCTTCCGACCGCGACAAAGCTGGAGAGAAGGTGGGAGTGGTGGCTGAGAAGGAGTTGAAAGAGATGACGGGAAATGATGGCGAAAAAGAGCAAGGCTGATCGGAGGTTTGGCCGCCGACGCCGAGACCGCCTCGCGGCCTGAGGCTTCCATCAGATCTAATATCAGATTCAACATCTGTCAACTACATTAGGTTGTTGGGAGAAACTTGTTGATTATTGACCGAAATCATATGGTATCTGTGAATATTACTACGAACATAATTGGGTACCCCGTTCGGATCCTCTATCGCCCCCATCCGGTCACTCGTGATATTACCAACGGCATCAATCCTCGAGGGCAATGCTCCAGCATGTTTGCATCTCCAAACAATCAACCACCCTATTCCTCATCGGAGTCTGATTCCTCCTCATCACTGTCGGAGTTGTTAGCAGAGCTTTGCTCTTGCTTCACTCCAGGATCTGCAGATCCATCCAATTCACCTGGCGCGTCGACGTCCATGCGGCCGGTCAAGGAGTTGGAACTGCTGCGCTCCCTTTTGATTCTCTGGGAACCGGCGAGATCTTGGGATTGCCGGTGGTCAGGGTTGGACTCGGAGCCACTGTCGCTGTCCGAGCCAGACTCGCCATCGGAGTCGCCGTTGCTATCGCTTCCCGAGTCGGATCCAGAGCCGTCAGACGTAGATGCAGTCGTAGTCGTAGATGTGCGCGGTTCGACCTTGACAATCCCGTTCCCATCGCGGTTGTTGGTCGTGCTGCGGCTATCCTCTCTCGACTCGCCGTCGTCCTCGCTATCACCATCGCTATCGCTACCTTCGTCACTCCCACTCCCACTCTCACCCTCGCTATCTGAGAAGACCGACGTGATCTTCTTGTTCACGGGTTTCCTTGCCTCGAGCTTCTGTGCCTTAGGGGTCTCTGCTTCGGCTTGTTGTGGCGCAGGGTTCTGTGCTTCGGGCTTCTTCTTCTTCTCGGGCTTCCCTCCCTCAGACTTCTTGGCCAGCATCGTCTTCATGCGCTCTTCCATCTGAGCCTTCAGCTGAGGGCGGGGATCAGGCCCAGACTCCTCGTCGTCCGAGTGAACGTATTTCGAACTCTTGTAGCGCCTCAGCAAATCCTTCGGATCCGACCCCCTGGCTTCAGACCAGTTCCGGTACCTCGTCTCGGCGGACAGGTCGTAGATCGCGTCGGGCTTTCCGTTCTCGCGCAGGGAGGAAACCCGACGGCGCACCTTGCGCCACTTGTCGCCGCACTGCTGGCGCGACCGGCAGTGGTTCAGTCGATCGCTGACCTGCCCCCACGGGATGATCGTGTCGTCCATCTCGTATATGTCCCGGCCCAGCCCCTCCAGCTGCCCCGACGCCTGCTTGGCGTTCCACACGTCCTGCAGCGTCCGCTGCAGCTCCTGGACTTCCGGCTCCGACCACGGCCCCCGGTTCATGGTGCTCTGGTGCTGCAGCTGGTTCTTCCACCGCTGCGACACGTCGTCGTCCGTGCGCTCGATGAGCTTCGCGATAGCCGTCCACTTGGGCCCGAACTCCTGGTACAGCCGGATGAGCTCCTTGTCCTGCGCCGGCGTCCAATCGTGCGGTCGCTGCGAGCTTGAGCCGAAATGCCGCCGCATGAAGCGGTAGATGGAGCGCCGGTCGCGGGTGGGCAGGGCCTCGTAGATGTGCTTCCACATGTCCTTCTTCTCGACGGTGTCGCAGGGGAACGGCTCCTTGTCGCGGTCCGAGTGCTGCACCATCTGGTTGAACAGCTCGTCATCGATGTCGTGCGTCCGGCAGAAATCCTTCTTGAACTTCTCCATCGTCTTCGACTCGTGTTTCCCAAAGTGTCCGACCTGCCCGTGCGCGGCTCCATGCTTGCCTTTCTTGGGCGGCTCCTGGCTGAACCATGCTGCGATCTCGGCTGCGGTCGCGGACTCGGCGCCCGCAGCGTTCACGGGGGCGGTTCCGGAGGACGGGTTGCTGCTCTCTGCCTGGCTGGACCCGGGATCCGAGGACTTCTTCGCCTTCTTGGATGGAGGCACGGCGGGCCCGGCGGCGGCGGACGATGTCGGCGCGGCCGCGGCGTCGCCGGACAGCCTTTTTCGCTTGTGTAGCGAGGCGGAAGATGGAGGGTGCATCTCGTCTGATTGATCGCGTCTATCGCTTTTCTGTTTGCCGTGCGGGGTAGGGGAGGAATTTGTGACTGATATCTGCTTCGCTGCGGCCGGACGAGACAAACCAGTTAGCGGTCCCCCTTGGACGCGACAGAAATTTTCACCGCGGCCAATCAGGCCTGGGACTTACCGGTCGCGCTGGCGTTGGGTCCACCCAGCTGCTCCTTCGCGTTACTGGTCAAGAAAAGTAGGAATCAGGCGAAAACCAGGAATTGAATTGAAGGGAAGATGATAATCATGAGTGAGGACAACACGACTGGAGAAGTTTTGTTGTCGCGAGATCTCGGAATTCAACGCGACTGACGGGCCTTGCCGCTTTAGGCAGGCAACTGGCGGACCCAACATAGATCCAATCACTCCACTGTAGATGAATTTAGGATTGAGATCCACCCACATGGACAGACGAGTTGGAGTAGTAGATGTCGAGTTGAGACACAGTCCATGCTTGTCGCGTTGCACCACATTGAAGACGTATCGGGCTGCTGTCATGTCCCTCTATGTATTGAGTCAAGCTCTACGGAAATCACACCGTCTATCTAGGTATCTTACAACAGTCGCTTCGTAGACAACACATATATACTCGCTCCCCTTCACTTTTAGATCGGGTTCTCCGACTTCTCCAACTTCTCCTTCCCTTCCAGCGCATTCCACGCCCACTGGTAACTACCCAGGAACACCGCGCCCCCGATCCCAATCCAGGTGACTCGCGGCCCAATGCCTCGCCAGAACGCCCCAGCACCCTCCTTGGAGATATCCTGCACGACGTGTTTGATGCGCGAGCGGGCTCCCTCCTGTCCCGCGGTCCCGTCCTCGCGACGAGCCAACATGACCCGCGTCTTGATCACGTCCAGCGGTGTCGTCAAGCCCGCAGCAATGGCGCCCGCCACACTGCCGAACACGGCACTCGTCGAGGCCGGGACGTGGCCAATGGCGTCGGCGCCCGGCCCTGCGGATCGCCGC
Source organism: Aspergillus campestris IBT 28561 (assembly GCF_002847485.1). Taxonomy (NCBI): domain Eukaryota; kingdom Fungi; phylum Ascomycota; class Eurotiomycetes; order Eurotiales; family Aspergillaceae; genus Aspergillus; species Aspergillus campestris. The sequence goes on along the minus strand of NW_020194340.1, from coordinate 89,848 downwards.
ACGCGCTTGACATACGCCTCCTTCATAGACTCCCACATGGTGAACTGCAGCACCGTGAATGGGATCTCCCGCGCGATCGTGATCCCTGCCCCGCGGTAGAGCTCCCGGACCACCTGGCCGTAGCCTCGGCGGGCGCCGCTCGCGGGATCCGGATGTCGCAGCGCCAGGATGTCTTTGAGGGCCAGCAGACTCGAGCCGCCGAATAGACCGGCCTGGGCGCGCTGCTTGACCACTTCGGTCGGCACGCGCACCGCGCAGGCGGCGATCTCGCCCATGGACGATGCGACGGAATGCGTCAGGATGATGTGGGTCCGCGAGGGCATTTCCGCAGGTGACGGCGGGAGGAAGGTTCGTTTAACGCCATCATAGACGATGAAGAACGATGCGGCGGACGGTGCGGAGCCGAGGAGGACGGACGGGAGGCCGGCGTAGATCCCGCGGATGGTTTGTCTCAAAGAAAGGTTCGAGGCCGGGGCGGAAGTGTGGTGCCGGGCCTTTTGGAGGCGGGTTTTGATGGTATCCAACGGATAGAGGGAGCAGTCCACTGTCAGACCAGCGACGGCACCGGACTGAACGTAAGAGAGAGAGTCAGTCAGTCAGTGCGACATTGGTCACTACCTATCCAGATTCAGCTTACCAGCAGAGATCTGGTCCACAGGGAGGCCGATGGCCCCGGTTCGGAGGCCTGGGCCATGGTCGGGAAGAAGTGACTCGATCGGGGTAACCGGATCAAGGGCTCATTTCGCTGGGGGTTGCAGTGGGTGGAGAACACAAGAAGCTGTCTATCCCGACTGCAGTAATATTATTCTACCAGATCGATCGGACGACAGACGGTGGGAGCAAGAAGCGGCAGGTGGGAAAGTTTTGGCCGCGGAGCGCGGTGGAAATCTCGGTCCGATTGTCGCTGCTCGCCAAACTCCGCTATCTCCGCATCTCAATCTGCCCAAACCACTCGACCTTATCTACTTCTAAACTGGGGTCATGGGAGGGTCAAAAATGGTATTGGTAGTCTATCTATACATAATCACCATTAATATACAAATGGAATCATCTTCCACCGCTCCTGCACCGATCCCTTCCCGAACTTCTGCGCATACCACTGCTTCGTGGTCCCCGCCGTGATGCCCAGGTTCACAGCGACAAACACCAGCGCCAGGAAGAGCGTTTTATTAATCATCTCGCCGGGCGGAGCAGCGAGCGCAGCCAGAGAGAGGTAGATCACGCATTCGGCGGTGTAGTGCGGGCAGACAATACTGCAGAACATGGGGTGCGTGGGCAGGGTGTACTTCTCGAGCGAAGACAGGTAGTGATGGCCGTCGTGCTGCAACCCGGATGCCATCAAGAAGACCGGAAGACACAAGAAGGTGCGCAGGGACGGCGCATTGGCTACCTTGACGTCATCCAACGTGATCTGATGAGACAGCAGTGTACCTGTTCGAGGTCAGTCGATGTCGCTTTCTTCATAGAGCAAAGAAATAAGACAAAATCAGATAGAAACATACCACTTCCTTCAATCCAAATGGAAACCGACACCAATAGATAAAAGGCGAGCCCCACCAGCCAGTGCGCAAACCACATCGAGGACGAGGACGGCTTGTAAAAGGCAAAACACTCGTACAGTCGCCGACCTCCCTGGACCAGCATCAACCCCCAGCACATGACAATCTGGGGGATCGCCATGGACCGATCCCGATGCTCCGGGCTGACCCGCGTCGCAATCGCTTCAAATGCGCCGCCACGCAGCGTGACCTGAGCCGCCCAGAACACCGAGGCCACCACCGAGGCGATGTAGAAATGGGTGAAGTACCGGTGGGGCACCTTCCACGAGGCGACCACGTCGAGCGCGCGCCCCGCGATCGATCTACTCGGAGTCTCGGCTGGCTGACGCGCAGACGTCTGCGCCGGGGTGGCGCGGGCCCCGTAGGGAATAAAGCGGGCATGGAACGAGTCCAGCAGGCTGGCGAACAGGACCTGGGGGAGACTTAGTTTGACCCGCGAACATTGGCGCAGCGTTTGGATTCGGGCTTGTTCATACCACCGAGGTGAGGGCAATATAGATTGCCCTAATCAGATCCACGGCATCCATATGTGCCGATGCCAGGGCATTATCAAAAGTAGCGGCCAATTGATCCATGATGGTTGATATTGGTCGATCAGTTGGCGACGAGAGGCCGCCCCGACTCGGTCGTTCTCCAATCATGGGCCATCGTCACGTGATGCAGAGGAAGCTCCCATGCTGTTCTCTCTCTGATTCACAATCTACACCCGAGTCTATTTCTTATAATTACATTTTATATCAGTTTGTATTAATCGGTATACGAACCTATGCTCCCAGTGGCCAATTGCCGATATCTGATATGTTCGAGGGCCGCGACAACGACATTGCTCGGACAAGACCGAAGGTCGATCAGACATGTTCTGCTAGTATTTTTGTATTTTTTTTTTTAGCTGAATATGCTAGTATTGTATTAATTTGTATTTTAAATAGTATGTTATTTTTAGGAGGTTATTTATATCTTTTACCTTTAGGTTTTTGATCTGCGATGGAAAACATGAACCAGTCTTGAAATGAATACTATAGGGAGCAGCCTGGCCACTGGCAAAGGTTTAATGAAATACCAGATGCATCTGCTACCGATCTAGGAATTATTCACTGAAGCCTCTCGCGGTTTAGAACATGGCGGTCTATTAACCCTACGACTCCTTGCTTCTCAGCCCTATGGTTTTACAAGATCACGAAGAGGTTATGGACCTGTAGTACTAGATCTACTGTCCGGCAGCTGTACTGTATGTTAACGGGTGGTATGAGGGCCAACAATTATCGCTGGTCAGTGTTCAAAGGTAGTCAAGGCAGATATGCTTAGGGCTTGCTACTACCTGGTTTTAGTGAAATTCACCCTGAGGTATGATGGTTGGATGTCTCACCTAATGAATACCTTGGATACATTGTTTTATGGAGAGACACGAAGATTTTGCCTTTGGCGTGGAACTGGCCAGGTCGTAGCTATTGTAATATGGGCAGTGATGGGATTTCTAGAGTGTGTGGTAGGTATACCGCTGGCCCGTCTATTATCAAGTGCCTCGAAGTATTTATATCCGGAATGACTTTAGACCACGTTGAATGTAGCACTAGATATGGCAACCGACTCTTGCTATGATAATTGTGTTCATATACATCCACTGATGACCCCCCGACGTAGACACATGGCACACTCTAGGTAGAATCAAGTCAATACTGGCCCACACAGCCCAATGTCTATTGCAAAGATACTTTTGATAACGCGACTAATATCAACAATACGCCCAACACCTCCCATTGCAAACCGACGGGTATAACGCACACCTGCCATGCTCGGATACAGACAAAACAGACCCATGCCTTTCCCTCCGCTAGGCACGATCATCGATTCTTTCCTGTCCCACGGATGACATTCTCCAGGATCTCTCGGATCTGCTTGCAGCCGTCGATCCCGACAGCCAGCATGGTTTCGATATACGTGCAGTGGACTTTCGAGTCCAGGGTCAACATCGAGACCTTCATGTCCGGCTCGTCGTCATCCATGGCGTGTTCCCCGACTGGGATGGAGTTGGTCGTTCCGACGGTGAGGAACGGAAGCTCTTGCTCTTCCGGTAGCGACAGGTCGAGCAGCGGGTCGAGCGCGTCGTTGTGGGGATCCCGCGGTGTCGAGGCGCTGCCGCTCATGCCCGCCGTGCAGCCGCAGAGGAGTCCCGGCATGGGGACACCGGCGTCGACCAATGCCAAGGTACAGGCGTTGATCGCGGCAGCCAGGAGAGACCCGTCCGAGGAGAGAACCGAGACGTGGATGCTGATCGTGCTGTGCGGGTAGAGATAGGTGTGCAGATGCGACTGGAAGGCGGCTCGGAGGGTCGCTGCTATGCGTGACGATTGTCTGCATGGCGGATAAAATAATTAGTCAACAGTCAAGACTGCGATCTCCTGAATGACTGCGCGACATACCTATCGCTTCCTCCAGCTCTTCTCTTGCGATCCACGCCCGCGAAACCGGCCACATTGACATCGACTTCGACCACCGCTTCCGACGACCCGGCGGCACCGCCTGTCGCATCCCCGCGACGTCCTTCGGCGGGACCATGGACGGAACACAGGATGGTGGTGTTCCCCATGGCCAGGTATGAGGAGCCCGAGCTGGCGGGGTTCGTGGAGATCTGGGCCGAGAGGAGGCGCAGTTCGTTCCAGCGACGGCCATCGAGGCGCAGCTTGGTGAGCGGGTATGTTGTCGAGGTGTCGAGAGGCATGATGACCGAATTCTTCGACCACTATTGTTCAAATGAATTGACTGGATCAGAGTGGTTCCCCGCACCACGCGATGGGAATTTGCGACGGGTGGTTGAAAAATCTGCCGTCGGAAGACTCGTTTGAGACTGGGTGTATGCTAGGGAATGTCTAACACCAATTCAAGGGAGGTTCAATTTGATAGGACGATACTGCATGTATCAGGGTCTTTGGTGTCCAACAACGGTCGCGTAGATGGGTCGCTGCAGAAATCGGACAGGTTGGCGGCCAGAAAATCCGTTGGCATCACAGGCCCGCAGTTCTTTTCCTGATTGGGAAGTCCGTGATCTTACATCATCATTCTCCGCATCTCCAAATGCTGGCGAACAATGTAGATAGCAGGTTTATAAAGGTAGACAGATGGATTTTAATTTAAAAGATGATGTATAGTAAGAATTGTGGGAAGAGATTTACTCTGGAGGTCTTTGTATGATGAAGGATCGCCAGTACTTATCATCCTTGGTTATAAACATGACTCCGTGCTTCAATATATATAGAAACACAATTATCGGTATAGTTCAGAATTGTCTAAACAACAATACAAAATATTGTTGATGATTTAGCAAAAAGCAATCAATCAAGTTGACCACTATATCAGGACAATGTATAGAACAGAGACATATGGAAACACATGCCTGAGGCTCCAGTGGATCACTGACGATGCCGGATGAACTACCGATATCTTCACTCTTCGGCTGTCGGATCCTTTCCCCATGCGGGGTCTATAAGACCGGCGCGATCACCTTATTACAAGTCGAATAGATCACCTCTATAGACTCTTCCAAATACTACGACATGACGTCCATCCCTACTACCCAGCAAGCCGCGCTGGTCGAGAACCCCGGCCCCGCGGCCAAGATCGTCCACCGCGACGACATCCCCGTGGCGACCCCCGGACCAAACGAGATCCTGGTGAAACTCACCTGCACTGGCCTCTGGTAGGATCCCCGATCAGCCATGAGGTGGCACCGAGGTGCCTGGAAAAAGACTACTCCTACCTTGACGCGCACATCTAACCACCCTCAAGTCATTCGGAAATCCGCGCCGTCCTCGGCTGGGGCCCCTATAACGCCATCGTCGCCCACGAAGGTATCGGCACCGTGGTCCAGACAGGCCTGGATGTATCCCCGTCCATGATGCACCAGCGCGTCGGCATCAAGTGGCTCTACAGCGCCTGCGGGAAATGCTCCGTTTGCGCGCGCGGCTTCCCCAATAACTGTCCCCACCAGTTGAACACGGGCCGCCACGTCCCTGGCACGCTGCAGCAGTATGTCGTGGCCGACGCGCGATACGTGTCCGCCATCCCGGACGGTCTCTCGGATGAGGTGGCAGCGCCGCTGCTCTGCGCGGGGCTCAGCATGGCTGGGGCGCTGTCCAAGCTCGACGGTGAGGTCCAGGCCGGCGACTGGGTGGTGATCTCGGGGTCCGGCGGCGGATTGGGCCATATTGGGGTGCAGATCGCCGCCCGGATCCGTGGCTTCCGCGTTATCGCCATCGACCGCGGGGATGCCAAACGAGCACTGAGTCTACAGTCGGGGGCGGAGGTGTTCCTGGACTACGAGGAAGATGACCTCGTCCGGCGTGTGGCGGAGATCACAGGGGAAGGGGCCCACGCGATCCTCGTCGTGCCTGGCACCGAGGCGGCCTTCCAAGTCGCGCCCAGCCTGGTGCGGAACTTGGCGTCCATTGTGTGCGTTGGTCTGCCGCCAAATCAGTTCAATCTGCCGATCTCGGCGACGGCGTGCGCGGCACGAGGTGAGTCATTGGTACACCGGAGGCCAGGGCCATCCCCGCTGACAAGGATATGCCAGGTCTGGTCATCAAAGGGGCGTGTGTCGGGACGGATGCGCAGATGGACGAGCTGCTGCGGCAGGCGCTGGCCGGGAAATTAACCCCTCTGGTCGAGGTGTTGGAGTTCTCGGAGACTGCCCGAGTGATAGAGGGGTTGAAGACAGACACGATCACGGGGCGAGTGGTTGTGAAGATACCCCAATGATTGACTTCCTTTGGTTGTAGATTATCAAATGTGTCATATGTAGAGCTCTCTCTTCCCTGTATCTACGGTCTCCGCGGAATACTGTCTGTATCCGCAGTACAGGAAAGTACCTCCCATCCCGAGGCAGTGGCAGACAAATCCAAGTACCCCTCCAGTACCGCCGATAAGCCGATGGAAACCGGTAACAGACGGAAACCGGAAAACTTAAAAAAGTTTAAATCCTGTGATATGAGGGACGGAATCAATCTGATTGGCTGGATATCATACCAGCAGGGACCCCCCGGCTGGAATCCGCTTACGTCAGACGAATCTGCGGCCGAATACGGACTAGCCGGTACTCAACGCCGTTACGTGACCGTACGGTACCCACTCTCATTTAACGGCATGTATGTAATCGGGGATCCTCTGGGAACCGGTGACCAGATCCATGAATGGCAACCATTGACTCATCGGCGTGTATTCTTCTCCACTATATCTCTCTGCCATATCTTTCTTCTTTTCCCCTCTGCACATTATCGGAATAGATTCATACTCTCCCACACCAATCGAACCCCACAATGTCTGCCAACGGTACCAACGGCGCCACCGCCAATGACTTCACCGTCAAGGCCGGCCTGGCGCAGATGCTCAAGGGTGGAGTCATCATGGACGTTGTCAATGCGGAACAGGTATGTCTCCATCCCCTCCATTATACTGCCATTGCGTCTGTCAGGGACTGACTGTAGAGCGAATTAGGCCCGCATCGCCGAGGAAGCCGGTGCCGCCGCCGTCATGGCCCTCGAACGGGTCCCCGCCGATATCAGAGTTCAAGGTGGCGTTGCGCGCATGTCCGACCCCAACATGATCAAGGAGATCATGGAGGCGGTCACCATTCCCGTCATGGCCAAGGCTCGCATTGGACACTTTGTCGAGTGCCAGGTATGTCTTTTTTTCATTACAGAGAGCAGGCAAACACCGCTAACGAACGACCTCGGTTATAGATCCTCGAAGCCATCGGTGTCGACTACATCGACGAGTCCGAGGTCCTCACACCCGCAGACGACGTCTACCACATCACGAAACACAATTTCAAAGTCCCCTTCGTCTGCGGCTGCCGCAACCTCGGCGAAGCCCTGCGCCGTATCTCCGAAGGCGCCGCCATGATCCGCACCAAGGGCGAAGCTGGCACGGGAGACGTCGTCGAAGCCGTCAGACACATGCGCACCGTCAGTGCGGACATCGCTAAGGCCCGCTCCATTTTGCAGTCTGCTGTTGACCCCGAGGTCGAGCTGCGGCTGTACGCCCGTGAGCTCGGCTGCGACTACGCTCTGCTCCGTGAGACTGCTGAGAAGGGCCGTTTGCCGGTTGTGAACTTCGCTGCGGGCGGTGTTGCCACGCCTGCTGATGCGGCGCTCATGATGCAGCTGGGCTGCGATGGCGTCTTCGTCGGCTCGGGTATCTTCAAGTCTGGCGATGCGAAGAAGCGCGCCGGTGCTATCGTCCAGGCTGTCACGCACTATAAGGATCCGAAGGTGCTGGCGCAGGTCAGCGAGGGTCTGGGTGAGGCTATGGTCGGGATCAATGTTAAGCAGATGCCTGAGGCCGATAAGCTGGCGCAGCGGGGGTGGTAGATCATGACTCATGCTGCCTTTTTTGTTTTGTTTTGTTCCCTATTTCTTTATGGGTGTTGGAAAAGTCGGGTCTTATTTCCGCCTGTTCATATTGCATTGGCCCTTGTCAGATATATTAGAATACAACCTGTATTGTGACTATTTGTTGTTGTGTAGATATCTACCTTGTTGCACTAGGTGGATGTAGGTGACCTGGACAAAAACTGAATGGTAAGATGGATAGCAAGTCATGTGAAATTACCCATATGGAAGAGCCAGAACAAATCTACAAGGAGTGATGCGGAATCAAATGTATTTTGCCCAGCAACGCCGGGTCCCAATATCAAACCGACAACGCCCATGGGTAGTATGATATCACATATAAATACAGAGAGCGGGGATCCAGCGCGTCACGCGATATTCCCTGCCATGCTGATGAAGATCGCCTGCGCCGCCAGCTGCAGCGACCAGAACCCGACCTTCTTGAACCGTCGCTTGCGCGCTTGTTCGTCGACTACGTCGCGTGCAAATGCGTCGTAGACCTAGACAAATATCGTTAGTTCTTGTTCCGATTGAAAGAAGACAGAGACGTACCGCTGCGGACAGGTCGTCCATCAGCCCGCTGTCGTAGATGGTCCAACTGCCGTTGAAATCCCCCGCCCGTTTGACCAGGCGGCAGTTGACCGGGATGAAGGTGCGCCGCGAATTGATATACGCGACGATGGGGCGGATGAGGGCGTTGTTGATGTAGGAGAGGTCGCTGGTGAAGATGGGAACAACCGCGCGGACGTTGTTCAGGTGCAAGCGCAGGTCCGTGACGAGGAATCGCTTATCCTCGTCAGCCACAGGCTCGTCGGCGCGGCCGGCAATGTCGGCGGCCGAGTGGAATCGGTTCGAGGTGACAGTCGCCTCCAACCGGTCGTAGAAGTCGGCCATGACCTTGGCCAGACTCTCGTCGTTATCGGCCGGGATCATCATGTCGGCGACGATATCGACCTGCCCTTCGTGGATCCACGAGAGCGGACCGGGCACCCCGCGGTTCAGATGGTCGATGTTTAACCCGTCCACGCGGATGCGGTTGTGCTTCTTCCACGGACTCGGCTTGCCGTCCTCCTCCCGGCCGTTGTCGAGCTGGGCGCCGGTAAAGCTGTGGGTTTGTCGGGGATGGATGGTGAACAGGGAGTTATCGTACGCGCCGGACATCATGTTCGCGGACATGAAATCGTAGAAGAGCCACTGCTTTCTCAGCTGGGGGAGGTCACAGGAGAAGATGCTGACGGAAAAGGGCCGGAAGTTGTCCGGCTGGTAGACCGTGACCAGCAGGTCGTTCATCTTGAACGAATCGATCTCGAAGTCTCCGGGGTAGTGCTCATGTCGGTAAGACTTGGGGTCCAGGTCCTCATCGGGCCAAAAGACCGATCGACGATCGAGGACGCCCCGCACTCCTTGGATCTCCACGTCCCGCAGGAGCCCTTTCCCGTTGAGCCATTTCGCGAACGATAGGGTCACGTTGACGGTTTCGATGGACACGTCAAACTGTGTGTAGTTGGTATCCTCGTCCTCCGTTGTTGTTCTCTGCTCTGGCCCATCGGGAATCAAGTGGTCGCTGCGAGCCGCGGCGGCAGCGGCGGCGGCCGCCGTCTTCGAGGAACCTTTACTGACATTTCCGGTCCCTTGACCGGGACGTCGCGAGACAAAAACATTTCGGAACGTGATGACGCCGTCCCTCCACCTGGGGACGATCGCGGATTCGAACACGACTTTCACTCCGGAGGATTTCGTGAGGTAGTTTCCTATCCACCCAGCAAGGGTTTCTGCAACCGTTAGCTCTGAAAGGTCCCCAAGGGGAAGGCAAGTAACAAAGCATACCCTGTGCAAATACTGTATTGATGGTGAGGATGATGAGAGAAAAGAAGGTAGTCGTCCCCAGGACGACCCAGACCACATGGCCCAGAAAGACCCATGAAAACAGGGCGGCCATTTCGTCCAGATTATAAGGTCGCACACTGCGGATGGAGAACCACTTGAATCGGACTTTCAGCCGGGACCAGAACCCCGTTGCCGCGGCCAACAGCTCCTCCTTGGAGGGGCGATGGATGTGTGGCATCTGGGGGAAGCGGTATCCGGTCGGGTGCTTTTGCTCCGCGGTCGGATGTTCGGACCCGGGACTCTGAGATCCTTCATTTCGGCGAGCGGCGGGCGTTGTCGACTGCGGCTCTTCCGGAGCATTTTTCAAAGGATCTTTCGACCCCTCCGTCGGTGGTCGGTCATCCTTGCTTGTGTGAAAGCCGCGTCGTGCCGCGGTCTGGGATAGGGTGCGAAAGAATTTGCGGTCGAATTGGTAGCGGCGAGACGGGAGCAACTTCTCCGGGGCGATAGCACAGCTGGTTCCCGTCTCGACCGCGGTGGTGCTGGGTGATGCTCCGAGGACCAGAAAGCCCCCGGAGGCGAATCGTCGAGTATATTGGTGGGTTTTTCGTAGCGAGAAAGAAGGCGGCTTTCCGAGGCGATTCTTGAGGACGAAATCGCAAAAAAAGTTGCCCGAGCTGGCCGCACTGGCCGGAGCCGTCTGAAATCCCTTGCCTAGGAGCGGATGAGCCGCTTCCCAAAAGTTGGTATACAGCCTGCGTCCAAGATTGCCTGTCATGGTTGCCGTCACATAATGGACAGGCCGGACGGAAGGGGAAGGTCGAGAAAACAAGGTGGTGGGAATCCCACACCCGGAAGCTGGTTAGACAGGCCCCTTGGTTCTAGTGAAACGAAGGATAGCCTGTACCGGAAAACAGACCGACGATGATGGATGAATTGGAGACTCTGGACGAGCAGAAGAAGAAGGAAGAAAACGAAGCTGCAAGTTCGCGCAGGAACAAATTTCCATGAAATCATTGTTTGCTGCGTTTGCATCCGGTGGTGTGCACGGGCCATGGTGCGCTGCCTAAGGCACGAGGGGGCCGTGCTTGGCACTCCAGCCGATCAGGGCGACCCGCTCCGTCCTGGAGTCAATCGACTATTCGATCTTGTCTGATCCGACGTTGAACAGAATCATATCATACTACGGTCATCATGATCAACGCGGTTCTGGTCTTCAACAACAACGGTGAGCCGAGGCTCACCAAATTCTACACCCAAATCGTATGTCTCCTGGATACCGCTCACCCCCACCCCTCCGAGAAAGAGTATCCCACTAATTGAACCTACAATCCAGGACACCCAAGCAAAGAAAGAATTAATCGGCCAAATCTATGATCTCGTGTCGCGACGACCCCCGACCGCCTGCAACTTCCTTCCTCTTCCCCCGATGCTGTCGCGTGGGGCCATGTCCACCGTGGAGCTTGGCCCGTCCGATGCCCCGACACAAGTCATCTACCGGACCTATGCCACGTTGTCGTTCATCATGATCGCCACATCTACGGAGTCCCCGCTGGCGCTGATCGATCTCATTCAGGTCTTTGTCGAGTCCCTGGACCGGATGTTCGAGAACGTCTGCGAGCTGGATCTCATCTTCGGGTTCGAGTCGATGCACGCAGTGCTGGCGGAGATGATCATAGGCGGGGTGGTGTTGGAAACCAACACGGAGAAGATCGTGGCGAGCGTGCGAAGCCAAGAGGGTCCGGCGGCCAAACGATCCATCCACACCGCCGGCGCGAGTATGGGGCGTGGTGGACTGCCTGGCCTGGGTGGCTGGCGATGAGCTGGGACGGCGACAAGCTGGGACTAGTGATTGCGGTCCCAACAATAGTGCTCATGGGCGAGGGAACTCGAATGCCAACCTTGATTTACCGGGACGCATTCTGGTGTGGAGTGCGGTTGAAAAGAGACATGCTGGTCCCGGGGACGTGCGGACCCAGTGCTCGTACGCAGACCGAAATGGGCACGAGCAGACACCGACCAGGTGGACTCGTTTCCCAAGAGTTTCTCTTTTCTACCGCTGGAATCGACGGTACAAGTCCGCGGGAAAAGTCGGAACCCTGCCAGATACACTGGGTGCAGTGCGGCCTTGGGCTTTCTACAACCTGCCTCGCTTGAGAAATGGGAGCAGCGCACCGCACTCAAATATGGCAGACACGTTTGAAACTCGACAGAGAAGCACTGTCAGCAATACGAAGTGTCGGGCTCCCTAGCAAGGATAGCTCACTATGGCGATCTGTTTGTTTCCATGCATAGCGAGAATTAAATCCAATGCGAGCCGTGCAGTAATACTAATTTCCCCGACCAATACCCTATACGAATCACACCTAGTAAATACGATCCCATTCAAATAGCCCGAACTGGCCAGAATCCAGGCTGATATAGATATCCCAAAAAGGTTAAATTGCCCCCTCAGTCCCGTGATCAGGCGACCATTTCGCGGTTCGACCCACGCGTCACTGCCTGGACAACCGTCGCCCCGACCCTTGCAAGGCCCATTTCTTCTCCCAAGTTCTAATATATAGACGTGACATTCATGGCCGGGTTGTCAGCAGCCAGCAAAAAAGGACGAGTCTATATGCGCATCCGAAATGACGCCGACCTTGGCGGACAAAGAAGCCTTCTTCAGCCAACTGGATGAGTTGGACTCGGTGTCAGATGGATTACCAGAGAGCCCTGACGATTTTGATCGGGTACTGCAGAGTGCCACACATGAGCTTCAGCAGGCATCGACTCCACCGGTATCTACTCCCAGTCCCTTAGAACCGACCAGTCCGGCCCCCTTGCTTCCTACCCCGCGGGCCTCTCCCAAGGAGCAGGGTGAGCCCGAGGTGGCATATGCCCGCGACATCCCAAGCCCGCGATCGAAGAGATCCCTAACTACGGATACCATGACGAGAGGCACCGAAACGGATGCTATGAAAGGCAGTCGGAAGCGCAAGGCCTGTGCGAGAATGATCCCCGAGCAGCAGCAGATTTTCAAAGGGCTGGTATTCTGTGAGTCCCCTGATCCCAGGGACCGGTCGGTGTCTGACCTCGACAAGTCTTCTTCCCCAACAGTGACGTGTCGCCTCTACGACGGTTGCGCATTCAAAAGGCACAGGAGTATGGGGCGGTATGGGCGAAGAACTGGGGGGATCACATCACCCATGTGATCGTGGACAAAGGGTTGACGTTCCAGGAAGTCCTGAAGCACCTCACTCTCGAATGTTTTCCGGTAGGCAACCAACTCTTTAATCCCAATGCACCCACTAACCGGGTACAGTCGACTGTTATGCTGCTCGACGAGAGCTACCCCTCCGAGTGCATCAAATTTCGATCCATCTTGAGCTCGCACCATGCCCGGTTCCGTATCCTCGGTATGTCCGTGGAGCCGGAGCCCGGAGAAACAGGACCGGGTGGTGAAGTGTCGACAGGCGATTCGCTCCCATTGAAGCCCAGCGGCAGGGAGCTACGGACGGCGATGACGCCCCCTGAGCCTGATAGCCCCGTGGGATGGAACTTTGATGTTTCCCGGTTACCTGCACGCGGCGGCGTGGTAGACGAGGCGGTTCGCTCGCGGACTCCCCCGCCACGAGACGCCCTGGATGAGATGATCGAAGCAGCACAGTGTGCCCAGGATTTGGTACGTTGACTGGACGCAGCGAGGTCGGACCGTACTTACATCATGGCTACTAGCCCCTGGAACCTCTAGAGACCTTCGATGACGAAACGGCGACAGGTGGATCAGACTCGGAGTGCTCGGACACCCACTCGACTGGGCCCAAGCGGAAGCGATTATTCCCGGAGGCTAATTCCACCGTGGACGCGTGGCAGCAGAATTTCGTATGCATGCAAACGCCTGATCCGGAATTGACAGCCGACGGGCCCAATACACGGACCATTGAGATACTCCAGAAGATGCTGGATTACTACACCAAGACGGACGACCAGTGGCGCTCGATGGCTTACCGCAAGGCTATCGGCGCTCTCCGACGACAGACCACGCGGATAGTCACTCGGAGACAGGCCCTCTCGATCCCCGGGGTGGGGTCTCGGCTGGCGGACAAGATCGAAGAGATTGCGTGCACGGACCGTCTGCGACGGTTGGAGAACACAAACACGACAGTGGACGAGCGAATCCTGCAGCTGTTCCTAGGGGTGTACGGGGCCGGGATCGTGCAAGCGTCACGATGGCTGGCGCAGGGGTACCGGTCCCTGGCTGACCTTGGGGCGCGGGCGCCCCTGACGGCGAACCAGCGGGTGGGGATCGAGCATTACCACGATTTCGCGCAACGGATTCCCCGGGAGGAGGTGGCGGCACATGGCGCCATGGTGCGAGATGCGGTACTGCGGGTGGACCCGGATATGCAGGTGTTGATTGGGGGCTCATACCGGCGGGGGGCGCGCAACTCGGGGGACATTGACGTCCTGATCACGAAGACGGACGCATCGGCGGGTCAGATCCGGACGGTGATGGTGGAGACGGTGATCCCGGATCTCTTCCGGCGCGGGTTTCTGCAGGTCGGGCTGGCGACGACGGCGGCAGCAGACGGAAGCAAGTGGCACGGGGCGAGTCAGCTGGCCAAGGGCGCGGCTTGGCGACGGATCGATCTCCTATTCGTACCGGGATCGGAGCTGGGGGCAGCGCTGATCTACTTCACGGGGAACGATATATTCAACCGGAGCCTGCGGTTACTGGCGCGGCGGCGGGGGATGCGGCTGAACCAGCGGGGGTTGTATAGGGACGTCGTGCCTGGGACCCGGGGGCGGTTAGTGGAGGGGCGGGACGAGCGAGGGATCTTTGGGCTGTTGGGGGTGCCCTGGCGGGCGCCGGAGGATCGCGAGTGTTGATTCGAGTCCAACCAGGTACCGTTATCCGGACTGTTCTAGTCTTTCATAATTTGAGCAGAATGCAGCAGAACACTCAATTCTTCATGGACAGTATATGGTGAACGAAGTACTAAATGATGTCATGGTGGCATCAAATCAGCCCCGCACGAAGTAGGATGACCATCAATGGATAGATATAGATCAATTTATCCATCCTGATGGCCATTATCAACCGATCACCCTCAGCCATGTCCTCCTATCAACTTACCCCCGACGACCTCGACATATCCACCGAGATCACACCGGCCATTCGGGCGGCTCAAAATCCCAATCCCGCTGTTCTACAGGCGTTATTGGACTATTACACGTCCGAGCTGCCTCACGTCGCGCATCTCGCCCCCCGAGACCGCGGCGGCCTCGAGCAATGCTCACCCAACGCCGACATCACCGGCGCTATTGACTGTGTCTACGAGTCCCCACTAACCGCAGCTATTCGCGCAGACCTTCCCGACAATGTGCGTGCGCTTTTGGCGGCGGGCGCAGACCCCACAGGCATCCGCCTGTCCTATCAGTCTGATTACTCCGTGCGCTTCATCCGCGGCCGCGATGCGAAAACCGACATGTCGAGCTTTGCCTTGTGTCCGCCGCGAGAGTCCATCCTTGCCGTCGCCGCGGCGAAAGGCATCCAGCATCAGACCCAGCCCCTGACAACCGCCGAGCTGGACGAGCGCCGCTCTGGCTTTCCTCGCTTCTGGACGGAACCCAATCTGCCGGGCCAACGATTTCGCTCCACCAAGGCCTTGACAGCCCTAGAAGTCGCCGCAGCGTGCGGCCAAGAGCAAATGTTCGACTGGATCCGCGACGCTGGAGCGGATGAATCCGCCTGGACTCAGACTCAACCCCCAAATGAAAGTGTCGACGACCGACTGTCTGGCCAGGAGGCAGCACCCCCATCATCGCTGTCGACCTCGTCACCCGTCCACGAAGCCATCGCTGCAGGTGACCTCGTCATGCTTCGCAAGCTGCTCCATCAACATCAATACTCCCCAAACTACCGACCCCTGACCGCGGCGCCGACGCTGGCCCTTCCGCCACTCTCCTACGCTCTGGCCTGCTGTGATCCAGGCGACCCCAAAATCCGAGAGTGTATCACAGAACTGCGAAACCACCCAGATCTCGACCCTCACCTCCGCACCCCCATCTTCGAAGTCCATTTGCTCCATTTCGCCGTCGCTCGTCACAGCCCAGCCCTTCTATCCTGGCTTGCCCTGCTCCTCTCGTCTGCGGGATCTACTGCCCTCGGACAGACACTGCTTCATATCGCCTCGCTGCCCCTGACATCCGAGTCCATCGATCAAAACAACCCCGATGTTGTCCGGAGCATTCATTGCGCCAGAACGCTCGATCTCACCTGGTTACCGCATCCCAGACCTAGTCCCTTGCACTTGCAGCCACGGCCGCCGTCCCGGCTCAACCCAGTGCGCCCTCGGGCGAGAACCCCAATGACGCCCGCCGAGCAGGAAGCCCAGTTGGATACCCTGCGCGTCCTCGTCGATGCCGGCATTGATGTCCGCGCACAGGATGTGGATGGTAACACTGCCCTGCACTATCTGGCGGCGACCTGGAATGTCGACCCCCGCGCAATGCAGTTGTTAAGAGACATGGACGCCGGTGAGGAGGTTTACCATCATGCCTTGAATCGGGAGGGCTTGTCACCGCGGGCCTTGTGGGAGAGTAATACTTCCAGTAACTCGATTTTGGAAGGATAGGCTGAAGCCAGCAAGGTAGAACAATATAATGGTGTATGTACAAAAGTTATTTTTATCTCTTTGTTTTCAAGAGGTGATGTATCTGCTATCACTTATCACGATCAATCATAAATATAACGGTCACTTTTTCTAAAGTAGTATTCCTTTCTTTCTTTCTTATTCTTTCACTTTATTTCATTTTATATGTTTCCTATCTACTGGATTCGCTTATTGATCCTATTATCGGCCACTAAAGTGTTCTCTATTTCCGACAGGATGGCTGAGTCTTGAAATGCTCAGTCCGACAACAAAGGCTCACTCCCTCCAAGTTCAAGTAACAAATTCGCCACTTGAACAAATGCTAGATTGATGCTGATTACCCTGAAGCCTCTTCGCCTCCAGGTAGTATTCATTTTCGTTGATACCCCTCATTGATGCGTCTCCATGAAAGACAGACAGATCCCAATATAGACAGAGCACTGAGCGCAATCGCCACAACAAAACTCCGAGTCAAGGCAGAGTTATATGCGTCCAAAATGATCGGCAGGACATCGGAAGAAAACTTTTCGGAGACCTGAGAGGCACCGGTGTGGATGACGGCGGCGGGATCAACGGGTAACTCCGTGTGGCTGCGAAGATTTCGCGCCAGTTGATTCTGGAAGATGGATTGGGCGATGGCGAGGAAAATGGAGCTGGTCAGGGTCCGAGTGAAGAAGAAAATGGAGATCGCCATGGACACGTCGCCGGGGCCAACGGCGAACTGCGGTACGAGCATCACGTTCTGACAGCCGATGCCCACTCCCACGCTGTTAAGCACTTGGTAGCCTAGCCAGTGGGCCGTGGTGGAGTCGACGGCCAGGGTGGTGAGGAGGCCGGCCCCGATGGGCGTGATAATCGACGATGCGATGACAAACGGCGTATAGTAGCCGACGACAGCCACCAGCCCACCGGTTGCTGTCGCAGTGAGGATGAGACCCAGCATGGTGGGCAGAGTCATCACACCGGACTTGATAGCGGACGCATTTCTGACGGCCTGGAACCAGATCGGGAGCTAGAGGCAGTCAGTTCAACATCCCGGCTTCATTTCGCAGAAGGAGAAGCACCACCTACATAGTATGTGATGACGAGAAGAGCGCCTTCGATGCAGAGATTGAACCAGGCACCCGCCATCAGATCCCGGTTCCGTAAAATGCGGAGGGGCAGCAGAGCACGATCCCCGCGCCAAACTTGATGGACGCCGAAGATGATGGCCAGGACACCAGATGCAACAAAGAGTGCTATCACGCGTGCGCTGTCCCACTCCCAAGGGGTCGTGCCCCCCATCTGGACGGGCAGCATGAGGCAGACGAGCGCGGGAACCAAGAAGGCATTTCCAACCAGATCGAAGGCATCGAGTTTCTCGCGCCACCCGGCGCCTTTGAGGCTTGGCTTCACGGCGTGCGTACAGAGCATGCAAAGGGCGGCCACGCCTCCCACGGGCAAATTGATGTAGAAGCACCAGCGCCACGAGAGCCGGTCTGTGAACACACCCCCTAACCTGTTCCATGGATCAGCAGATCCGTTGGATATATGACTGTGCGCGCGCTTACACCGGGCCAGCAACGTTGGCAATAGCCGGTACACTTCCAAGGATACCGTTGTACAATGCTCGATGCTTCACCGGAGTACTGTACCCCATGACGACGTAGAACCCCGAGAATATACCTGCACTCCCGATACCGGCAATACTTCGACCACAAATCAAGACCGCTGACGTTGGGGCCATGGCGCAGATGAGGGATCCTATTTCAAAGATACCCAGTGCACCCAGAAACACCCACTTGGCTGTGTAGAAATTATACAACTGGCCATAGGGCAACTGTGCTATACAAGATGTGAGGAGGTACGAGCTCGCATACCATCCAACATCCTGTAATGAATGGAATTCGGTGGAGATCCTGGAGGAAGCTGTCCCTAGAATGGTTGTATCCTGAGGACCGAAAAGAATGGCGTGAGCAACGAACATGGAGCTCAAGGCGTGGGAACTATATCAACCCACCAGATACATGCAGAACACCGATAACCCCAATGAGATTGTCACTAGGACCAGTTCAACGTAGGACTTCACTCCCTCCTGAGCTGCGGCCTCATCGCCGGACGATGAGTTGGGCCTTTTTTCCGATTGGAGCTCGCCTGGAAGGTCATCTGAAGCATGACGCTCTTGATCAACAGGTTGTATGGTGAGCTCCGGGAGAGAAGTTGCTCCTTTCATCGTGGCCGATCTAGCTGTGCCTGGAAAGCGAACCAATCCCTCCGATGGTTCCAGTAGAGAGTATCCCTCGTTGATCACTCCGACCAGTGAACCCAGAAAAGGTGGAAAAATGATATTATGATATGTAATAGAAAAAAACCGCAAAGCATTCTAGTGAGCTACACATCAAGTTAAGGGTATTTCTTCGAGGAGAACAAGGGATGTAAGGGATCGCTGCTACTGCATTGGACACAGGAATGATGTTTAAACGTGATCTTCCAATTTTACCTAGCCAGTAAAGGAAACAAACCTATTACCCAGATTCATTGCATCTGATTATTCCTTCTCTATTGCAATCTGCTGTTAATTAGGCAGAAGCTATGTGGAGGACTATGTAGAGGACCCAGTCTACAAGCAGGACTATGTTTGAGATCGTCGAAACCAGCAAGTGTAAGGACTGATAGAAGGAGCTCGTGCCTTGCAGATGTAAGGTAGGATTATGGTCAATCTGCTCAATAAACAAAATATTATCTCCAAAACGAGTATTATATATAGTTGCCAACCAAGTCGTACGTGATCAACCCCACCATGCAGCCGATGAATGAGGGTCTAAACCTTGAACCATTATTCAAATCTCCCAATCCAGACAACTGACCGCGTAACAGCATTCCGAATGCGTAGTTTGATATGAGATGAAACATGATCATCGTCCAAATCTCCACGGCTCCGAAGTCGCGTCATTTTCGTTGACAATATGTATGTGATGACTACTTTCAACGCAATCAAGTGGTAAGAATACCCAAGACCTTGCTCAACGAACGCGTAACATTGCTCAGCTATAAGCCTGTGGAGCCCATCTAAGACATCTCAATTGAAAGCAATGTCTTCAACCTAGTTGAATCAGTTAGCCCGTACAAATTATGCTCATTACAAAGCTTAAGTCGACGACCCTTCTTCGCCCTTCTTGGTTTTTTTTTGGACGTCCCCGATCCATAGCGCGGCTCACCTTCCTCCAACAACTACAGTTTCTTCACTGCTTGAATCAGCCTGATCTTCCTTCGAACGCTTCATTGTATTTATCTCTACATGGCCTTTGCTTAAGATGTCTACAAGCTCTTGACGCGCGTGGTTGATCTTGCTTAACATAAACTAGTCTTACGATTATGGCTCATGTAATGTATATGTCAATTTATATAAGTCTATCCGAACCTTGACAATACAGTGACTTCAATTCAATTGTAGTGTATTTTGAAACGTTCCAAAGCGCTCTATAGCCTCGAAGTGTTTTCTTAGAAATGACAATTTGTGACGTAGATACGCGAGACATGTAGATTCCTCGAGAAGACCCTCCTCTATCAACCTACATATCCTATCTGACCTTGAACCAAGATCGTATAGAAAAATGAACAGTACCTCAAGATTGTGTTCGATTATATGGGGTTCAAACATTGCCGTGCGTATCCTCTCGAGGCCATCACTCAACAAAGAGTACGGTTGGGAAATGTCGCCGAAGCCAGAGTACGCAAACCTCTTTACACCGCTTGTTCTCTCCAAAAGTCATCCTGGCCCTCGCGTCTCGTGATGATGCTCAAGTTCTTCTGCATCTCCCCGCCCTCGTGGAGTAACTTGTGCTTCATCGTGTTCCACTCGGCCACCGTCCATTCCTTTCCATCGGGAGAGACAATCTTGGTGTGTTCGCTGGGTCGCAAAAAGTGGATGATTGACAGTTTGATCTTGCCTGGATCCTGCGTATAGGGGATCACACGGTGGAGCGACGAGCGCAGAACATTCCCTGAAAGGAACTCCATCGCGTCACCCAGATTGCACACGGCGTGGCCCGGCCGAGGGGGCACAAACATCCATTCCTTTCTTAGTGGGTGGAAAACTTGCAGACCACCGACATCGGAGAAGACCATCGACACACTACCTAGGTCGGTGTGGGGGATGTGTCCGACTTTCTCACTACCTGGGACGTACGGGAGGTATTTCAGGATCTCCAGGTCGGTGGGCGCCGGGCAGCCTTTGCGGTGGTGACGGCCCAGGCTCTGGTCCCCAGTCATGTGGAGGGATCGGGAGAGGCTGTCGACGATGGCTCGGCTCATCTCTCCCAGCTGGTCCTGGGTGGCCTCGATGAGACCCCTCGCATTCTGTATGACTGGAGGCCCGGGCATGGGGTCTTCGGGGGGGATCTGAGCCAGCGGGTGCTCCATCAGCTAGATGTTTCGTATTAGTTTCGAAGATCAGCCATTCTGATATTGCACGAAGAAGTCTCACAATAATCCCCTCCCACCCGTCCTTCTTCCCTTTCACGGCACCCTCCTGCTTCCCAGCCGGCTTATAGCTGTTTTGTGTCAGTTGCAGTGTCACGACGGCTCATTCATCGATTCTCATAGAACATAGGAAAAGGGAGACCGACGAGAAAGACTTATATTTCAAGTCATCAAGATGGAACAGAGCCCACTTTTCCTTGATCGACTCCGGAAGGTCGTAGAAGTCCAGTGCCGTGGAGGCCATCTCTGCAACCAGAGACAGGACGGGGCTAGATGGATGGTCTCGACAGTCCAGATAGAAGAACCCTAGGTCTTTACACGCCTCAAGGAGATCTTTCTGGGTCTGTGGGTCATTGCCAAGGAGTTTCGCGGCTGAGATGGTCGTGAGTTGCACGTTTGCCGATGCCCCGTCCGCCAAGGGTCCGTCGTCTATATCGCGTGTCATATTGCTGTTGGAGATAGTCTTAATGTTTCAGTTTGGAATTGTGTTGGGGGAGTGGGCTGGGGTTGGTATATTAACGCTATCAAGAAAAAAGTGATGTGTACTCCAATTCAGAAGAGAGCTGTGCCCAGTGGGATATTGAAGAGGTTACCGTTTAAATAGTTGGGATGAACTATAGGATAGAGTATTTCCTACGGTCTCCCAACGCGAGGTGGCCATGCGTAACCACACACGCATGAACCATCGTGCGATGGCACATACAACTCTTTAAAATTATGTACGACCCAGCGATATGCACCGGTGAGACTCGGGTCTCATCAAAACTCTACCGCATCCATTTTGCTCATGGCTCAAGACCACCCCTGCGTTCTCCCCCAGCAGCCTCGTCCCTTCACCGATGAGGTTGACTTGCCGCCATGGAAAATCTACACCCGGTTCTTTGTAACACTCAAACCTGCTACCTGATAGGTTTGACGTTGATAGACTCGACTGGTCATGCAAGGTTTTTTTTCTTTTTTTCATATGTGTTTGAGTGACTCTGGATGCCGCACGCGTTGGATTAAAGAGTTGGTCCCGCTTTCCAGCTGTATTCTTAGAGACTTCTTGTTGTAGAAACCGGTGTAGAGACGACACATAGAGGGAGGCATGATAGACAAGCATACGCTGACGCGTGTACCATCTCGATGAATGCATTTGCGCCTCACTTTGCTCGGCTCTGTAATAGACACAATCATGTAGCATCTTAGCAAAAAGCGGTAAATCCTTCGTGGAATGCTGTTCGGACACAATTAGTCCACGAGAACCTGAGGATGGACGGTCTTGCGGCCAGATTGAAACAATCTCTTATACAGTGGAAGCAGTACGTTAAATAACAACCACTGCACCAAACTACTGAACAGCACTTTGAGAGGGCTTGACTTGACTCATCTCCCTAGTATCAGATATCGTGAAGTTGGTCCAATCAGCCTTCAATAACACAGTTGCTACCTAGTTGATATGGCCACGCTGAGTACGTGACAGTGAAGTATAGATCGACAGGGATGCTGCATACATAATAGGGTACAGACCTGGCTCCGCCAGCCGCTGTCAGCGGCCCGAATGTATGGATGTCTGGCATGGTTAAAGACCCCCCCACTGAATGGGAGCACCCGATGCCATTCATGTGGCTGGGTTTCCCAAAGGTAAAAATCCGCTCTGTCCCACGTAATATAAGCAACAAACCGCATACAATACGGGATGGGGAGGTGCTCGGTTGATACGTTGTGAGAAGCCGGCGGTGATGGCCATCTGGACGAGTGTGCTGAGGATGATGCACCAGCAGTCTGGGACGCGTCACCATTATCCAATGTGAAAGCAATCAAAAAATGAACCGATTGTATCTCGTACTCCGTCCAATTCAATACCAGCATCATTCGCAATATTTGACGTCATCACGCATGGCCCGTCACTCGACGTACACCACAGTACTCCGTCCTCTGGGCGCAGAGGACACAATGCAAGAAAGGAAACTATTTCGCAATAAATCCCTGTTCCATGCATGGGATGGGGGAGTGGTGGATCCAAACAATCCGTTATCCACCCCCTTGATATGCAAGTACTCTCGTATTACCCAGTCTGCAGACGGAGTACATCAGTAGGGCGACCCTACAGAACCACCTCAGCCACCGAGGGGTACTCACGATGCAACCTTCAAGCAGGCTACACCGCTTCTCTGCTACGGAGAGAATGATAATGGGTACAAGAAGGGAGCCTGCGGATTTCCCCTTCTAGCGATCCATCCCTATCATCCCTCGAACGTCCCCCCTCTCTTCAACCCAAACAGCAATGAAAACGCCAAACGTAAAGCTGGATCAGTGGCACAAATTCCTGGCCGCGAATTCCAAGGTCGAATTCGTCTGGCTCCAGGTGCTGTCCTATTCGTCTAGGCCGTATGTGCGAATTGTCCCGACGGCCAGATTCACCGAGATCCTCCAGAGCAGAAAGTACGTATCGGTGCCGACGGCCGCGTTCTCGTTTGATCCCGAGGACCACCTCGTCAGAGGGAGCTCCCCATGCGGTACTTTCTATCTCTGTCCCGACCTGGACAGCATCTACTGCCAGGCGGGCTCGGAGGGCACCCGGGCAGTAGTCCAATGCAGCTGTGTCGACGAGGGCGACACGCCCATCGACGAGTGCGCCCGCTCCAGACTCCAAGCGCTAGATGAGCTCGTGCAGCGTGAAACGGGGTTGACAGCGCTGGTCGGCTTCGAAGTCGAGCTGGTGCTCATGAAAGCCGAGTCGCAACCGGACGGAACAGTGCAGTACCGTCCCCTGAGTGACGTGCACAATTGGTCGTGCATCACGCTAGAGGATACCAAG
The DNA here is from genome assembly GCF_002847485.1 of Aspergillus campestris IBT 28561. Classification (NCBI taxonomy): domain Eukaryota; kingdom Fungi; phylum Ascomycota; class Eurotiomycetes; order Eurotiales; family Aspergillaceae; genus Aspergillus; species Aspergillus campestris. Next base: position 66,180 of record NW_020194340.1, on the reverse strand, counting down.
ATCCTGGGCGTGCTAGAGAGCATATCCCGCTCCTTAGCCGACGCAGGCGTCCAGATCGAACAGTTCCACGCCGAGTGTGCCCCCGCCCAGTGGGAGTTCGTTCTGCCCCCGGCGCCCCCCGTCCAATCCATCGATATGCTGCTGCGAGCCCGCGAGACCATTCGCACCGTCGCCTTCTCACACGGCCTGCACGCAACCCTGTACCCGCGCCCGTCGCCGGACCACGCTGGCACGGGCGCTCACGTCCATATCTCGCTAAACAGCCCGGGCGAGGAGCGACTGGCGGCCAACCGCGTCGAGCCGTTCTTCGCTGGGCTGGTGCAGCACATGCCGGCTATTCTGGCCTTTGCGCTGCCAATGGAGCCGAGCTACGATCGCCTGAAGGCGGGCATCTGGAGCGGCGGGGAGTACGCGTGCTGGGGGTGGGAGAACAAGGAGACGCCGCTCCGGCGAGTCAAGGGCAATCGGTTCGAGTTCAAACTGATGGACGGACTGGCCAACCCGTTTCTCACGCTTGCGGCCATCTTTGCGGCCGGACTTGAGGGGCTGCGGTCGAAAATCAGGTTAGAGGGAGGACCTTGTCCCCAGGCGGCAGCGGATCTTAGCAATGACGAACGGCGCAAACTGGGGGTGCATATTTTGCTCCCTCGGACGCTTGATGAGAGCTTGAGGGAGCTCGAACGCGATGCCAGTCTCTGTGGCGCCCTCAGCAAGCAAGCTGTGACAACCTATGGGGGACTCAAACGGGGCGAGGCCGAATGGTTTCGGCGGATGGAGCCTGAAAAGCAGATGGCTTGGTTGATATCTAGGTACTGAGGTGGTGATTTAGAGATGATTTGACGTGACGCGTTGGCACAATGATAATACAATACAGCATTGAAATAGATGATCTTGAACAATATTTTCTTTTCATTTGTACACGGGTTGTCAAAGGCATTAGCGGCATCATCGTACCGTATGTTTATAATCCCATGATCTATAACCTTAGATCTGTGATTTCGTGGTCTATAATTTCTTGATCTATAACCCCTCGATATATGAGACTCTTGATCTATACAGCTCTTAACCGCCATGGCTCTCAGACATTGTTGCAGACAGTAAATATACAACGGAACCTGTCAATTGATCATCGTGGTTGTAATGGAAGTAAGGCGCTCCCCGCAGGTATGATTCAAGCCCTGAATAGATTAGCTCATTTCCGTCGAATCAATATTCATTCTATTTCATTGCAGTGTACCGTTCTGCTTTTCGAAATCCCCGGACGCTCAGTAGTAACGGGCGCATTCCACAGCAGACTATGAATGCAACGCGCACGGTGCCCACTTATCGACAGCGGAGCTGACTCGACACCGTGCAAGGGGTATATTGCGCGGTATTCGGGTCTCACCGACATTCGTACGATCCGCGGCTGGTATTCGTTAATTGCTTGTGCTTGGAGGGTGGAGTGCGTCGACGTTGAAGGGCTGGCTGAGACTGACCTGGTGCAGGGTTCGATGACGCGCAGGTGGTTGGACGTTATGGATGACGATCGCCGCTGACGACGGCACTTGCATGTTGAAACCCTTTGCCCTGGCTTCGACACAGTCCTGAAATGGGCCGATGTGAGGCACTGTTACGGAGTTCATTACGTATTCTCCTGTCGGCCTCCCCTGGCTTGGTACGTGGGCTGTGGAGTGGCTAACCACGTTGAGATTTAGGGACAGGATGCACATACCGTCGTCCGGTCAATCTGTGGGGAGTATTAGCCGTGGTATTGCTGGTATGTTCTGTTTGTATGAGATTGGTACAGTATGGGGCTGCCCTCACAGTGAACATGGGAGGGTTATACAGGGAGATGGTAACTCCCAGACCATACGTGTCTTGCAGGTAAAGCCGGGGAGATGTCGCAGGCGAAGCACCCCCCTTTATAGCGGTCAGGGTTTGTTTGGTTTGGATAGGATGTATAAAAGGGGACGCTCGAGGGCATTGCGAGAAATCCTATCTCTCTTTCACACCCTCTTTTCCCATCTGCCCTGGAACGGATCCGCCATTGGACGCCCACGTTGATTTCTCTCTACCAGTCAGTTCATATTCAATCATCTTGTCCGGGACAATGGCAAGGACCTTCGCAAATGTCGTACAGACCCTCTCTACTGAGGTGACGGACCAGCCCGGTCTACAGCCCGCGTTTGAGCAGGCCGTCGCCGACGCTCGAAAAGTGGCCCCGGTTGCCATGGACCGCCACGGCATCGCCTCGCTGACCGACTTCTACGCCTACCTCGACCACCTGCTGACGTGGATCCCCCGCGAGGACAGCACCTCGGGCGTGATGACGGAGAAGATCTGCCTGTTCTACCTCGTGCTCAACCAGCCGTCGGTCTTCGCGCTGCAAACCCCCGTCAGCCCGTCGACCAGTCGGGGCCCGCTCTCGTGGACGTCGCAGTGGATTGTGGACTACGTGCGCTGCCTGGGCGCCTTCATGGACACCCCGGGGTCCGTGACCAAGGAGTCCCTGGCCACCTTCCGCCAGGCGACCAAGTACCGGATGAACGACTACATCGAGCCCGAAGGCGGGTGGAAGACGTTCAACGAGTTCTTCGCGCGGCACGTCAAGCCCGAGTGCCGGCCCGTCGCGGACGTCGCCAGCCCTCACGTCCTGGTGAGCCCTACCGACTGCACGTTTGTCGGGTCGTGGCCCGTGGACGAGCGGGGGTCGGTCTCGTTCAAGGGGATCGAGTGGTCGATCCCGGAGCTGCTGCAGGATAGCAAGTACGCGGACCGGTTCACGGGGGGCACGTTCATGCACTCGTACCTGTCGCCGACGGACTACCACCGGCAGCACAGCCCTCTGCCGGGCAAGGTGCTGGAGACGAAGATCATCCAGGGCCAGTGCTATATGGAGGTCGGCCACGACGGGGCGGGCGATATGCAGGCGGGTCGGCGGGATGCCAAGACCGAGAAGCCGCTGGAGATTGTGGACGGGGATGGGTTCCAGTGGTGCCAGACGCGTGGTCTCCTGGTGCTGGACACCGCCGTGGGTCTGGTGGCGGTACTGCCTGTGGGGATGTGCCATATCTGCTCGGTTGTGATGACAGTCCAAGAGGGACAGACCCTGGAAAAGGGGCAGGAGATCTCGTATTTCCAGTTCGGGGGGTCGGATATCGGTCTGGTGTTTGAGCGGTCGAGCACGGTTGATTTGAACGTGACGCCGGGGCAGCCTTTGAAGATGGGCGAGAAGATGGGCGCGGTGTTTTCGAAACGTCCCTAACCAATGGACGTTTGCGGTGGCTGATCTAGTTTTATTTTATATTTTCTTCTTCTGTCGCTCGACGAGCAGCCGGGCTTGGGGGTCGATTCAGGGGGTTTATTTCTGGGGCTTAGGATAGCAGGATTGGGGTAATTCGACATGAACTCGCTGCGATTGGATGGATATGGCATTGCATTGGTAGGTATGATCTAGAAATCCATTGACCTATCTCGTCTAATATATTCCTGGGATAGTAGTCATATTATGCCCGACCAAATGCCAATTCGTATTGGCAGAGTGGCTGAGATATATTGGCATAGTACGGCGGATGGCGTTGCTAGGGACAAGCAATCATTTCAGTCACTCGAGCGCCTAGTTTTATATTCTTGTGGAGCTTTGAATATTATAATAGGATATATTCTAGTCACATATGTTCCGATCTCTAGTATTACTTATGACTACGGAGTACAGAGTATATGGTTATCAAAAGACGTTGAGAGATGTAATCATTCGTAGTTGGTCTAGGGCATGCTCCCGTGAATATATATAGAGTATCTGATAACATATACAAGTACTTACAGTTGTATCTATATATCCCGAGTTATACATATGATGCAGGAGAGTTCTGGACATGTGCTCTACTAAGCTCTACATCATACTTTCGAAGCTTTCCAGTGGTAGAGCTCCATATAAACTTTGGACTTACGCCGCAGTGTGGGGGGGCCAATCATCCCACCACGTCTAAAAAGACCGACTATGATAAGCTTCCTGCTTGGCATTATAGATACCACTATGGTTTAAGCAGATATCATATAATATATTATTATCCTAGTATTCAGCTATTTGTTTGTCACTGTCGTACCCTCCAGGATATCGACCAACGGGGCAAACGGACTCCGCCCCATCGACATGACGGGAGAAGGATCCACTTGGGGGATTGATGAAACACTTCTCTCTTGTTTTCTCAGTCTTTATGATATGGAAGAATATTGAATTGATAGATGAAGTAGTAGAAAGAAGAGAGTCACTGTCAGAATAACATTGTCTAGAGTCTTACTTCTATCATTATTATATGATCAGTACTATAAGATTCTCAGGCAAATAATGATGGTGATTTAAAGATTGATAGGTGGGACTGCATCCTCAGGCCGCCAATCACGTTCTCTCTCCACTTTTTCTCTCTTTCTTTCTTTCTCCTCTTTCTCCACTTTCTCTTTCTCTCTCACACTCGCTTCTCTCCGGCTTCTTTCTTTCTCCTCTCCTCCTCTTCTCTCTTTCATTCATTCTTTCTCTCGTCTATCCTTTATCCTTCTAGACCTGACAGTCCCTGTCTGAGACAGCTCTTGTCAGCCAAAACATCCAAAATCACCAAAAAAGCATGATCTAGTCAACCCCCCCCTCCCCTATCCTTCTGTGAAGCCGGGTCCTTCCTTGTCTTTCTTTCTTTCCCTGGTCCAATTGATTCCTGGGTATCTTCATCCCAGTCCATTCTTTCTTTATTTCCATTGACCTCGTCTCTCTTTCTGGTGGTGAGTCTGGCTGTGCCGACCGACTGCCCACCGCACCATGTTGTTGAAACCCGCCACCCCCCTCACCATCCTCTTACTCGTCGCCTTCGCCCTCCTGCTCCTCTCCGTCATCTCCACCCCGATCGTCAAGGGGATCCCTCTCGCCACCTATAATGATGTCGACTATGGCGTCTTTGGCTACTGCAAGAGCGGCGTCTGCACCAACATCCACATAGGCTACACCAAGGGTACCTCTCTTTTTTTCTCTCTATTTTTGTATCTATACTAATGACTTGATATCATAGAGGACATCAACAACACCGGCGATGACTTCAATCTCCCCTCCACCACCCGTACCTCCCTCTCCTCCATCCTCATCGTCCACCCCGTCGCCGCCTTCCTCACTCTCGTGTGCCTCTGTCTCGCCGCTGCCGCCCACTTCCACGGCCCGTCGCATTCGCCCCGCTACCTCCTCGCCCTGCTGATCCTCCTCTTGCCGACCCTGCTCGTCAGCTTGCTCGCCTTCCTCGTCGACATCCTCCTCTTCGTCCCCCACCTCGGCTGGGGCGGCTGGATCGTCCTCGCCGCCACCATCCTTCTCGTCACCTGCGGCATCGTCACCTGCGCCATGCGCCGCACCCTCGTCAGTCGCAAGGCCCGCAAGCGTCGCATCGCCGAGAACGCCGAGATGAGCGGCGAGAACTACTACAATCGCCAGGCCGCCGCCAACGCCGCCCTCAACGCCACGCCCATCGCCGTCGAGACCAAGGAGACTATGGTTCACGGCCCCTCGGGCTCGCTCGGCAGCGGCCCCACCGTCGCCACCTTCCGCCCCAGCGACGACGACCGCACCCCGCTCAATGGCTCCGCCCCCGATCCCCCCGTCCTCGACGACGGCGCATACCACTCCCCGCCCCGCGACGACTGGAATGGCCCCTACGCCGCCGCTCCGCCCATGCGACCCCTGCGGGGCCCGCCCCGGGGGCCTCCGCCCTCCGGCCCCCGTGGTCGCGGCGGCTATCCCGGTCGCGGCGGCTGGGGACGGGGTGGTCCATATGGGGGACCCCGGGGTCCGCCCCCCGGCGCCCGCGGCGGATACGGCCCGCGCGGCCGCGGTGGTCCCTACGGTGGTCCCTACGGCGGCCCCCCGCCCGGCGGCTATGGTCTCGGTCCCTGGTCCGGTCCCCCGGCCGAGGAGGACCCCTACGCGTACCGCGGCCCGTCCCCGATAGGCGGCGGGCGCCACCCCTCGCCCGGTCCGATTGGGATGGCCGTCTCGGAGGACCAGGCGATCGAGATGACGCCGCAGCCGCGTCGCATGGGCTCCACGGAGCCGGATCCGGGTCTGTCCGTCAACGCCTACCCAGAGCCCGCCAGTCCCTCCAGCCTGTACAGCCGGACGCCGTAAGCTTCTGAAACCCCTCCCACCCCCTCCACCCTCTCGCATGCCGTGTCGCGTAGAACGCGCCTGCTTACGCTCCATAGGTCGTACATCCCCGCGCGGGCCGTCTGGGGTCCCGATCTCCGCGTCGGGACCTCCCCCTCGCCGATCCCCATCTACGGGGCGCCCCCGCCCCTCTCCCGTCCCTCGCCCTCCCCCGACGAGCCGGACGCCGTCGCGCCCCTCGCCAACCGAACTGGACCGAGCGCGGGTAATGCCCGCCTGCCCAGCGCGCTGATGCCGGGTGGCAATGGTGAGCGGACACCGCTGGACGATGTGGAGGAAGGCCCCAGCTCACCGACTACTAGCGATATAAGCCACTTTACCTCCATTTCGGAGCGGCCGGTCAATCCCCGGTGGCATCCGCCGCCGCCCCCTCCGATGCCCACGCGTACGAAGCAGAGCATCTTGTTGGAGAATAATCCCGACTTTGACCTGCGCGTGGGTGCGGGACGGGGAGGACGCATGCCGGCCACCAGATACCCCATTCCTTGATCTTAATCTTTTCTGTCCTTCTTTTCTTCTACTTGTTTATTTTGTGTGTGATGCATTGGGTACATAATATTACCCGGCGAACCGCCATGCGCTCATGCTTGGAGTTGGGCGTTGTGGATATCCCTGTACATATCCAGTAATATATCACATTGAACATGATTATGAGGTGGATGAGTGGTGTCTTTTAGATGGTCAGTGTCCATGTTGGACAGGAGTCAACTTCACGTGAAGACTCCCTTTAGCCCACACGACAAACGACTTTTGATCTATCCAGTCGCGCGAATCGTCGGCCAGCTCCATATCGAAGTTCCAGATCATGCGGGCTAGAATGAGGCGCATTTCCGCGTAGGCCAGACTATACACATTACTACTGCCCCAACGAGCCGGACGGGAAAGGCGGGAACATACTTCTGACCAAGACAGTTGCGCGGTCCTAGGCTAAAAGCCTGCACCGCATGGCGCTTGTCGTCTTCGTAGGCCGGATCGCCCATGTACCGGTCTGGAATGAACTCGTCGGGGTTTTTGAAGTTGCGGGGTGAGCGGTGTGTGGCGAGCATGGGGACGCCGACGGATGTCTATCTTGTCAGTTCACCACATCACTAAACAGGGTTGAATAGATAGGGTCAAAGAAAGGAAAGAGTGATATTACCCCCCCGGGAACCCATCTCCCACAGATAAAATCCCCCTCCTCCACAATCCGCGGAAACCCAAACGGCGCAGGCGGATACATGCGCAGTCCTTCATTCAGCACCGCCAGCGTATACTTCAGCTGGTTCACAGCCGACCAGGTGATTTCCTCCTCGCAGCGAAACGACCCCCTGACCTCCTTCTGCAGCGTCTCCAACACACCCGGCACGGTCAGGAGATAATACGTCACGCCCGACAACAACGTAGCTGTCGTCTCCGACCCCGCAATGATAAGCACGTACGCGTTCGAGATCAGCTCGTCCTCGCTCATCCCTTTCTCAACAGGCTGCTTCAGCACATGGCTGAGGAAGTCCGCGCGCTCATTATCGCCTTTTTCGATCCTCGCGTGTACCTTCTCCCCCGTCATCTGGTTCTGCGCCTGCTTTTCCTCGAACACCTTTCTCGGGATAATCCACCGCATTAGCTTCTCTCCCCACGGAATCCGTCTCAGCACATTCGCCCACGCTGCGTTGTGGAAGTGGCTGTAGAGTACCTGCACCCAGAAGTGATACCGCGAGTTCTGCAGACAGCCGAAGGAGTCGCCGAATGCGAGGTCGCCGATGATGTCGAATGTGGTGTAGTTGTACCATCTGCTTATGTCGACTGTTGCACTTCCCTCCTCCCCTGCAGCTGTAGCAGCACGCAACCGCTCAACCAGTAGATCGATATAGCCCCGGACAATCACCTCCTGTCGCTGGAGACTCCCCTCGCTGAACCCCGGTGCCAGAGCCCGACGATACCGCGCGTGCGTGCGGTCATCTGCCCGCAGCATGGAGGGGATATGGTTCGGCCCGACAGATACATGGCGCAGGTCTTTTGGACGCTGGGGTTTGCCCGGCCGGACGCCGTAGATCTCTTTCCAGGCGGCTGGGTCGGTGAATGTTACTTCGTTGGGGGCGATGCGCACGGCGGGTCCGTATTGGGCGTGGAGGCGTTTTGCGTCGTGGGGGAGGGTGCCTCGCAGGATGGAGCGGAAGAGCGGGAGCGGCGTGGCGGAGTTGGCGAAAGGGCCGGGGAAGGACCGTAGGGGGTGTAGGTAGATGTTGTAGATTATGTAGAGGATTGTTGTTGTGGTAGACTTTTAGTCGGTTAGGTAGTAGCCTATGGAGGGAGGGGGGCTTACGGCGAGGAGGATGAAGCCTAGTATGGCGAGGGGGTTTGAGGGGTTTGAGGGGGTGGAGGGGATTATAGATGGGATGCCCATGGTGGATCCCAGAGCCAGAGACTGTTGTGCTTAGAAGTGTCAGAATATAACTTTATATATCCATTCGTGGAGCCTACGATCATGAGATACGTGGCTGCATCACATGGGATCATACCTCGGACTTATGGTCTACTGATGCACCATTGACACGCAGCTGAGGCTGCCACACTGTTCACCGTGTCGAACGGCATAGTGCTGCGGGATTGTGCAGATCCCTCTACTCGACGTGGACGAGCTAGAGTGGCATTGAGAGAGGGTATCAAGTGGAAGAAGATTGAAGCATTCTGTAACTATCTTGTAGATAGCATTTGTCAGCCATGGCTGTTAAAGTACTCATTAGCTTCCAAAATAAAATCCCATTCATGAACAGATTCCTGTATAGAGTCGGAGAGTCTGACTGATCAGGAACGGAAGGTAATCCATCACGTGCAGCCCAACCGGGCCTAGCCTGTTTCGGACATTGGTCAGGTGTCCCTGTCCTGCCTGAGGCAGACACGCATGTATTCGGGGCATCAGTTCAGGCACTTTCATTGGTCATACTGACCTCACTCCTACGTAGTATATCAATCAACTGCACCTTCCATACCTTCATCATCGATCTTTCCTCACATCGTAAGACTCTTTTAACTCCCCATGTTCCCTCACGTCGTCTTTTGAGCCTGGAGGAACACGCCTTCCCTACTTTCACCACTTTCACTCCTGAAAACGGATCTTTTTTCCAAACTCCACCATGAGTCTCCGTTCCACATCCATCCCCCAGGGAAGACCTCGCTCTGAGAGTCTCCCCCCCTCTGCGCAAAGGCTCTTCGAAGAGATCGCTCACCAGCTGCCCTACATCTCGACATACACTGAGTTGGTATTCGAGAACGTGAAACCTGACGACGGAAGTCTCGTTTGTCGATCCTTGGATGGTCACGCCGAGACCGAACGACGCGGCGCCAGGTCTGACGTCCGCTTTGCCAACTATTTAGCTAATATTGAAACTAATATGATGGTAGGATCAATTATAACTCGGTGACCAGAGTCCTACGCCTTAAATTCATGCCCATCAGTCTACACGACGTCCACCAGCGGTGGATAAACACCAGCATTGTCGAATGGCGATACAGGGACCTCTTAACTGAACAGGAATCAGATCTGTTGTGGAGCGGCGTTGGGACCAGTGTGTACATAGTCCTTCGGTCATGTTGTTGCGCTAATAACTTACATTGTCTTAGCCTTTGACCAATTCTCGGGTATGTACAGCGGTTCATCAAAGCAGCCAGACCATTACCTTCGAGTGGACACGGATCCATCACCGCAGATAGTAGTCGAGTCAGGGTGGTCAGAATCCTTTCCACACCTTCGCAATGATAAAGATTTGTGGATGCTCGGAGATCCGTCTGTTGTGCTTGTGATCCTGTTACGGTGGACAACGATATCAAATGGGCGAATCAAGGGCTGTGCTGAAGTATGGCGCCGGGACACAGTTGGGAGACTTATTTCAAGCACCCTGGTGATTATCTGTTGATTGCAAACCCACGACCGAAGGCTAATATCTATTAGGATATCTTCCCAGCGCCCTCGCCATCACCCCCGACCGAAATGATTCAGTTCACGAAAAGGGAGCTGTTCGGTGCTGCCATGACACCAGGGGCAAACCCCGACACTGTCTTTGAGTTAGATGTCGCTAAGCTAAGGCAATTTGCCGAAGAAGTGATTACGAAAATGAATATGCAACCAGCATAGCTGCCCAATAGCACTGGGCTTCCTGAATGTTCTGCAGTGGATATCTTTACCCAATGAATCTTTTGCCTTTGCTTTCACTCAAAATGCAGTCCCTGTTGATTAGTTCGTGGATTAGTACACCGGATATATCATTATGATACATCAGGGCCAATGTTATGCGATAAATTGATTCAGCAAGTAAATCGTAACACTATCTAATATTAATCAAGATCATACACCAGTGACCACATGTACTAAGTAAAAGTGACATCACTGCTCCGCTATATCTAAGCACTGTTTTCAGCCATGACTGTGATCTCCGCAGCAGACTTGGAAGAATATGAGGAAGCTCAATAGTCTTTTAAGCCATGGCTGAGATCTCTCTCGCCAATTTAGAGAGAGCTGGGAAAGCCTTTCTTACCTTTCTCTAGATCTTAGTAAGATCTACATGCTCTTTTTAGCCACGACTGAGATCTTGATAGTGGACTTAAAAGAAGACATGAACACTATAATCTTCTCAGTCATGATTAAGATCTCTATAACAGACTTGAAAGAAGATAAGAAAGTGTGGGAAATCAGGGGTATTCTGCCAAGCGACACCGCTATCATCGCCTTTTCTTGTTTGCCATCATCGAGGCCTTACTTTGATTAGACTGGTCCTATTAATATTCTTTTATATAACAAAAACAACGTTAGAATAGTCTAGATTATACATGTGATCCTAACACTCAGACATATCCAGCAGACTGCACCTCTCTCTCCTCCCCTTGCCATTTTGTATATACGAGACTAGAAGAACATAGTTTTTAGTCCTGTGCTAGAAAGATATATAGGTGAGTTGCTAGATTTATCACTCTATTATCTCTTTACTGTGTACCCAAGATCATCACAACCCTGTAACCACACTACTAATGCCGGTTGACTAGCCCTATCAAGGCTCTTTGACTGTCGGTCACTCGGAAGGATCTTGAAAACTGATAAAATCAGTATGATTCATCTCTCTCTCTCTCTCACACACACACATAGATAGCCAGGGTGGATAATATCTGTCGCAAACCAAGAACAGGATAAATTACCCACCAAGACCACTGATTAGTCTCGTGACACCTTTTTAGTGTAGCGGGAATTATCTGTTCTATCAATGTTGATGACATTGTTGAGCACTGCCCAACAGGGTTCAACAGGAGATACACCCTTTACTCAAAGATAAGGCAAGGTACCTGTTTGTACATCGCCTGTTCTTGGTGGGTTTAACACCAAGAACACTCAAATTTCGTCAACCAAGCATGCCGTTGGGATATCAGTCATATCAGGCCCTAGTTCGCAGTTCGGCATTTTGGTGTAGTAGTTGGAACATGCTTAATTCATCTATTATAGGACCATATATTTAGACCTTGAATGGGCTAAAAACACCAGGATCATGAACCGTTCTTCTGACTATCGAGTGGCTGAGAGTTAGTCTCGACTATCGGTCTTAGCCGGGGATGGCATCATCAGGCGTCCAACATCGAGGGGAGCACGGGATCCGTATAACCCTAACTGCTTCAATCGCGTCCTTCCATCCACACCAAACACATCTCGATGCTAGATTCCAACTGCTTCAATAATACTCCCCTATACACAGTCCCAACCCAGTCACGACTGTTCAGCTCAGAGGGGCGATCCGACCGTCAGCGTGGATTGCTCGAAGCTTAGCAGACAGGGAGTCAGCCTTGCCGATCATGCCTGCTCTCATCTAGTCGCCTCGTAAACCGCCAGCAATTCGCCAGTCCCTGAATCCTGGCAGTCTTGGCCCTGAGGCCGGTTCTCAGGCGGAGCAGGAAATTTTATTTTCTATTCTTTTTGTTTTCCCTGGACTCGGACGCAGGAGGCTCGTGGAGGGCCTTATTACCTGTCAATGCCCCGGACCTCCTTATCCCACAGCCCAACCCCACAAGACCATCATGGTGGTCTCCTCTCGCCTGGCTTTTTGTCTCGCATGGCTGCTCTCCGCGAGCCCCATCATCGAGGCCGCTAGTCCCTTCAGCACCTTCAAATGGTCCGATCGCACCTACGGTCCTGACGGTCCGTGGTACGCCGTCACCGTCGAGCTGGGCAGCAAACGCCAACCCATCGACCTCTACCCCGGCGACCGGTGGGCCAGCACCATCCTGCTCGACAATGCATGCGACAATAAGACCGTCTCGGACGTCTGCTATGCCGAGCGTGCCGGCATGTTCGACTCCAATCGCTCGACCAGCAATGCCCCCGGGCTCTACAACACCTGGGTGACCAGCACCAACTTCGCCACCAACCTGGGCACGAAACTGCACCGCGTCATGGGCGACAGTGTTGTCATCGGCGCCACCGAACCCACGCGCAACATCAGCTTCGACGCCGTCAGCGAGGGCTACACGACCTACCCCAACGGCAAGAATTATCCCGTCCTTGTGGGCACCCTCGCCATCGGCGCCCCCCGCCGCTACCACATCGTCGAAGGGTGGCGCTTCAACATGATCGGCGCCTACCTCTACCATCTGTCCGCCGGCGAGGCCCAGCTGCCTTCCTACTCCTACGGCATGCATATCGGCTCCGTGGCCCTCGACGTCCCCCCGTCCCTGATCCTGGGCGGCTACGACCGCAACCGCGTGCTGGGCAATGTCAGCCGGCAGCCCGTCGGCCAGGACTCCGGGGGCACCGGCGCCCTGCGCATCAAAATGACCGACATCACCATCGGCGTCGCTGGCGGGGAGTCTCCGTTCGAGGAATCCAGCTACGACGGGCTCCTGCAGCGCGACGACCACTCCGACCCCAAAACCAGCCAGTCTCTCGAGGCCGACCTCGAACCCGTCAAGCCCTACCTCTACCTCCCCAAATCCACATGCGACAACATCGCCGCGCGTTTGCCTGTCACCTTCGACCCCGGCCTGGGCCTCTATTTCTGGGACACCGATAACCCGCAGTACGACCGTATCGTGGGCTCGGCGGCCTACCTCGGCTTCCAGTTCTACGGCAACAACTCCAACTCCAACAAGCTCGAAGTGAAAGTCCCCTTTGCACTCCTTTCTCTGACGTTGCAGGAGCCGCTCGTCGAAAAGAACACTTCCTACTTCCCCTGCTTCCCCTCCGACAGCGACCCCGTCATCCTCGGTCGCTCCTTTCTCCAGGCCGCCTTCATCGCTTCCAACTGGCACGACGACACCGGCACCGGCGAGTGGTACCTGGCCCAGGCCCCGGGCCCCGCCGTCGCCTCCACCCCGGAAGTGACCGTCATCGAACCGGATGACTCTACCCTCGCCGCCTCCTCCGACACTTGGGAGAGCTCCTGGGCTGACCATTGGGGGGTAGATCTCGGCGACGCAGGAGAGTCGTCCGCCGCGCGCCTGTCCACCGGCGCCAAAGTCGGCGTGGGCGTCGGGGCCGGGGTCGGCGGTCTTCTCCTAATCGGAGCGGTGGCCGCAGCGTGGTGGCTGCTCCGACGGCGTCGTCGGCAACGGGAACAGGCCCAGGCGCTCGCCGCACAGGACGCGGCGGCCGGCGAGAGACCGCCGCTCTCGTCCGAGTCGAAGAATCCGAGGGAATTGGCCGGTGAGGGTCGCCCGCACGAGATGCACAATTCGACGATCTACGAGGCGCCCGAGTCGGATCCGGGGAAGTCGAAGCCGTCGGAGCGGTTCGAGTTGGCGTGACTTTGTTTGTCTCTGGTAATTATAGCGATATCCGTCTATTACAGACACGTAATATAATGAAGCGATACCCGATCTCTATATCCATGCCGATACCAAGTTTGTATAGTTTGAATTAATAAATAGTAGTCATTGTATACTTGTCTATATTCATGGTGATACTGGCTAGCACACCTCTATATTAGTATATAATCCGTCTATCATCTTCTATCAGCGTCAAATGTGTTCCTTGAACACCCAACCAAACCACCGGTCATTGCTTCTTGGCCTTGCCCGTCTGCCACCAGTACACGCCCTCCTGGCGCTCCCCAGGCGCACAATCCTCCGACACATACCAGCAGCGGTGGAAGGTGTCGACAAGGGACTTGAGGAAGCTCTCGTCCTTGGTCTCGTGGTAGTGCTCCTGCAGCAGCGGCTGAATCGCCTCCGTCGCTTCCTGCGCGTGGTAGAAAGGAATACGCGGGAACAGGTGGTGCACCACGTGGTAGTCGATGATCTCGTGCATGAAGTGGCGTCCGATGAAGCCGAAGCTACGGTCAATCGTGCAGAGTGCGCCGCTAGTGAACGACCACTTCTCGGGGGAGAAGTGGGGCACGGACGGGTGCGTGTGGTGAAGGTAGGTGATTGCCACTGTTTTTGTCAGTATTTGCATCATAGTAAGGAAAGAACGAAAAAGACATACCCAGCCAGTGGTGCACCCAGAAGTACGGAATCACATAGAGAAGAACCACCTTCTGCCACCCGAATTGCCACCCCACATATCCCCACACGCTCGCCGTCATCAGCAGCCCCATATCCGTCAGGAAGATGAGCAAGCCCTGGCCCGGCACCCAGAGCGTGCCGTTCGGTGCGTAGTGCGACAGGTTGCGCGCCTTGGCCACATCGTCCACCCCCGGGATACTCTCCTTGCCGGCCGACACGTACTGGAACATGTACATCTGCCAGCCGAACAGCTGGTGGCCGAGCAGATGCGCCACGCTGGTGGCCAGCGGGGTCTCCTCGATCAGCTCGTGCACCTGGTCGAGCACGCTGAGCTTCCGGTTCTCCATGAATTCGCTCTCAGTGTAGGGCACGAAGGCCGTGTCGCGGGTCAGATGCCCAGTGTAGCGGTGGTGGCGGGCGTGCGTGATCTTCCACGAGTAGTAGGGCACCATCAGCGCCGAGTGCAGCGCCCAGCCGACGAAGTTGTTCAGTCGCGTTGACGGCGAGAAGGCACCGTGGCCACACTCGTGCGCCAGGATCCAGAGCCCCGTGCCGACGCAGCCCTGGAGGAAGGTGTAGAGCGTCCAGGCGACGATGCGCAGCGACCCCGTGGGGATCGAATCGATGTAGGAGGCGGCGTAGATGAGAACCCCCGCGTAGAGGACATCGCGCGCGACGTACAGCAGCGACCGGGTGGCCGAGCGTTCAAAGCAGTGGTCGGGAATGGCGTCGCGGAGGGCCCCCAGCGTGGGCTGCTCCGTCTTGAGCGAAACCATCACGGGCTTGGACTCCATGGTGGAGGTTTGGGTGGCCATGGCGAAGGATGTAGTCGTAACTTGACGACGGACGGGGAAGGGTCTCGTTTCATTCTTTTTATTTCTTGACCGTTGGACCCTGCTAGGCCCGAATTGAACAGTCTCTGTTTTTTTTTTTTTTTTTTCTCTAATATCTCTTAATACTTTTTTGCCCTCGCCTAATAGCGTGGACCTGATATCGACGTGCTAAGCCTGGGATGTTATCCAAATGGATCCACCTCTGGCCGGTGATCCCAATCAAACCCCCCAAAAGCGTTGGGTGGGATCCACCGGTCATGACGGGTCACAGTAGCTCATTCCCCTATCTTCTGGCTGGCTTTTTCTGCGGAAATTGTGGTCATCGACGGTATGGACCGGATGACAGTAATATTCTCGAATCTCTCATTGGCATTCGCCATTAGACTCCCGTTAAGCTATGTTTACTCTAACAGGGCTATCTTATCTGGCATCTCATGTGCTCCCACCCTGCTCTCCTCTATCCTCGGGCAAGAAGATCAATTTTCCCATTACAGAAACCTCCGGTCGCCACTGACTAGGAAAAAGAGTCAAGGGACCCAACCAGAACGAATCGAAAAGGGGACAGGCTGACCAGTCAAATGCGAAGTCGCGGCTCGGGTCTCCTATTTCGGGCCCGGTGGGTCGCGGCGTTTGCCAAGGGCGTCGAGGTGAGATCCCTAGCTTGTCTCGGATTCTGTGGAAATCGTCGTGAAAATTTCGAATCCGCGTGAAGTTCTCGTGACACGTGCAAATAGGGACCCGTGGATTTGAAGGATCGGAGGGAGGATTCTTCTGGACGGTCTTCCTGAATCCCATCTGCGAATAGCGCCAATGCTGGGCTCGCATGTGATGATCACTTAGACTTCCCGACCTTTATCGCTCAAAGATAACCCCTGACTCTGATCTGTCGGGTTGTTGGGACTCAAGAATGCCCCGGTGGATCCCGTGTCTCTTTCTTGTTGTAGCTAGCTTGCCTCCTGTTTGTCGGTCTGGCGATCATGAATCTTCCAGATGGTTAGGGCTTCCCCGACAGCCCTAACTGGATGGACTCAACCTGACCAGTTCGGTCTGCAACAAAGGAAGGATCAAAGCCAGGCAGGTCCTGGAAACTCCGTCGGCAGGGTGCATCGATAGATCAACCACTCCTACAGCCCGTCACCCTGGATCGGCCGGTCACGTTTCAACCCGTCCGAAGCTCCGACGGGCGCAATGGAAACCAATGTAAACATAAACCAGGCCATCCCCAACCAGGACCGGGACAATCCACGCAGAACGGTGTCACAACAGGAGACATCCTTTTGAGGGCCGCAAACTCGGACCCGGCGCCTTCCATCCTGAGTTTATTCCCGGCCTACTGGTCCCCGGCTCATTGACCACCCCCGTCGTTCCGCCGGCACAAACACGGGGTGTTACCGCGGCACCCCAATCCCAGTAGCATGGGCGACGCGTCATTAGCGGATTGAAGAGCAATCTGTAGAGCTCGCGGTACGCCAAAATGAACATAAGCAAAACGATGGGCGCGCTGATGTACCGCACCAATCCACAATAGAAAGATCGTCCCGTTCTTCCCCTCCCCGACGATCTGGTTCAGGTTGCGCCGGATTCGATCGCCCGGTCGATCAGGTTCTTCCGACAATGTCATTGACTGGATACGAATCTGGAAAGCCCGAATATGATAAGAACCACAGACGATGCAGTAGGAAGCTATTATTCCAGACCATGGGTGGAGGGGATGCGGGCTCTTCGCGATCAACATCGATCTAATCGTGCAGACAATGTACAGTCCCAAACCTGCGCCGGTGACCCCACAACCTGACCCCAGGTACCCCACGTTGTACTACACGAACACAGTCAGCCCCGTCTAGCTCATTACTTCTGATCAGCGGTACACGGTGGTGTTGCTCACAGGTTCCAATATGGCCACGCAGGTCAAGACCGCGTTGTTAAAGTAGCCATCTATCCCATCCGGACGTCTCACCCAAACCTAGTGCGGGAGGCGGCACTTGAAAGAGACTACCGTCAGACTGGTCACCATGACCAGACACGACATCCGCATCCTCAAGTCGATGTCAGCGTCGCGACCGCGTCCAACATAACGAACGCCAAGTAGAACTGCAGCTGCACTACCACCAACATGAAGAACTGCAGCATTCCACGGAAATTGGTCCCGAGCATGTGGGTCAGGTCGATGTTGGAGTATTAGACCGCGACAAAATTGACCAGGATGAGACCTAGCCCCGCCCCTTCAACGTACAGCGGCAGTTGAATGTAATGATAGACCCGCTGCGATGGGCCTGCCCGACAGCGATTTGGGGGATGAGGGCAGGGATGGCGATGACGAAGGCGGTGATCAGGCAAGGGACGAACCACTGCAGGCCGTATTTGTAGCCGATCGAGCGATACCACAGCAGATTCCCTTGCCGGGGACAGTCTCCCATAGTCGTCAACAGGTTGCCATCTGTGACAGGCACCGTTCGCGTTCTTGTCCGACTTTTGCGGCAGTGGGCGATCCACGCGATGGCCATTATGGGGTGCTGTAGCGGGGCATCAGGAGTGGTTCAGTAGATGTGTTGTAGGTACGGATAGAGATCCAGCAGAAAAGAATGGGAGAGCGGGTTGCTGATGCATTGAAGTGCATCGCGCCGTGGGCCTGAGATCGCTCCTCCTCACCCGTCCCAACTCGAGCCTCGAACTGCTCGGGACGATGCAAGGAATGCGCGAAGAGGTTTCATATCCAACCTGCTGATGGTACTAAGCCAAGCGCTTGGGGATTGTGTTCTGACTAACTTCGCTCCTTGTGTCTATGCGTATCCGACAAATATGAAGAGTAGGTTACCTAATTACGAGCAACAGGGCAAGACATCCAACTCTAAGCTCTCCCTGATATCTGAACCGTGAAGAAAGCGATGTCAAAGATCTTCAATTAGAAGGACTGGCAGGGGCATGATCACCAGCAGATTTCCCAGTGAATAGATCGTATTGCTTTCAGCCCTCAGTCATCTACTATATAGGACCCATAACTACCGCCTCAATTTTCAATCGTATGGCTGCTGGTATTTCCTCTTTTCATATCTTTATTGTCTATGATTGAGCATCATCTATTCTTTGTGCACAAGAATGCACTGCTCAGCACACTCGCCATGTGAAGCTAAATGTGATCGAGATATCCATTTTGGTTACCAAAACTTCCCTTTCTTCTGAAATATGACCATTACGCAATCAAGGAAGACAGCGAATTCTCCTGCCGAGTCGAAAACCAATAATAACCCCGAGATGATCGGCATTCCTTCTTATCATCGGCGTAACTTTGATCTAGCAGTTGCCAGGACAGATCTTCGACCACTGCTCTGATATATAGCAAGTACTTTCTTACCCTATCTCAACGCGGAAAATGCAATTATTACATTCAGAACATGTTGCAGTAGTAGCCAGATTTCCTTGGAGAAGCCTTGCATTCATCAACAGCCCTGTCCAGTGCTTGTGCTGTACTGGGCAAGATCTATCCCTATGAGATTTTATGGAGCAAAACCGAGGTCATCAAGAGGCTCAAGTTCTGTGGGAATTGACTAACCAAGCAGTTGATGCTGCGACCTTGTCAATGTTCGTCAAGGGTGGGGGTTACTTCAATAAAAGGGATGTTATCATGTCTTTTCACAGCAGATAAACGCCCTGGTGTCTACTAAACATCAGCAATGTATCGAGCGCTCTAGCCTATTCAACCATGCAGTATTCTAATCCAATTTGGGAGTAAGTGAGGGTAAATGTATGTATATTATGCCTTAACTGCATACATCCCCTTCCATAATTACTCGGAATGTGTAATGCTGCAATTCATTTGAAAGGTTAGGATCATTGAGCTCATAACCAG
Organism: Aspergillus campestris IBT 28561; assembly: GCF_002847485.1. Lineage (NCBI taxonomy): Eukaryota > Fungi > Ascomycota > Eurotiomycetes > Eurotiales > Aspergillaceae > Aspergillus > Aspergillus campestris. The sequence goes on along the minus strand of NW_020194340.1, from coordinate 46,865 downwards.
TTAGTAGAAGGGTAGTATGTAATTGAGGAGGAGTGGAAACTTGTTAAGACTGACAGTGGGGGTAACTAGTAGACTAACCAGATTTTCTCTCTTAATATATATTTTATTCACTGATACGACAAACCATGCCGCTATGTTGATCCAGTCAGAGGTTATGATCAGTGACTGCAATGAATACAACCTTCTGGGAACAATCCAATTATATATATCAACCATATCACTGCATGTTAGCTAGTACATCGGGTGATGTGTAGGGGCCAGAAGCCGAATTCATCTGAGATACTACACTACAAGTTCTCCCTTCAAGGTCGCATGTAAATCTGTTGACCAACATGACTCCAAATATTGCACTGTCCCAACCAGACACCTATTCCGTACACTTGCAAAATGGCAGAAGGATGCGCCAAGAAGTGCGAAGTCTGCGTTGAGCGCCCCGTCTGCCGGCCTCTCTAAGCCACTGCCAAGATGGCGGGCCTTGGCCTATATATATTATTACTATCCAGTAAAATCTATATATTTGGACCCCATCTTCGAAACTACGCCCTGTTGGAAAGGCTCTCCCACCCAATCAAGTGCTAATGTTCCCTTGTCGAGAAACCAACCCCGTCTGGGGCTTATAGGGCTGGGGCATCTCCCACCACGGTGTTTACTGGGAATGGCCGATTACGCCAAGTATGACACCGCTGCGGCCTGATCGTTGCATCCATTTAGCAGCCTAAGCCACCGCGCTGGCCACGGGACATGGCATGATGACGATATTGGGGTATCGGATAGATGCCGAGTGCCAGCCGTCTGGTCAGGGTCGGACATAAATACGAGGTCGTTTCTTCAGCATGATCGGACTTGCAGAATCAATCCAAATTATCTAACCATGCATTCCACCGTGTTTATGACCTATCTACTGGCTTTATGCAGCCCAGCCCTGGCCCAGCAGTCTTCCGCTGGTGACTCCGGAAACTGCACCGTCTTCAACTGGGACCACCAGCGTCCCACCCTCGGCAGACTACCCCCGCAGCGCGTCAGCGGTGCCCAAACATGCGAGACCAAAGGGAACGGCACCTGCGCCTTGACAGCCGCCGGCGACGCCCAGTTCGAGGCCACAAAGAACATCACCACCCTGCAGGGCCACACCTACGCCGACCTGGTGCAGGAAGCCGTGAGCAAAGACTCCGACATGCCCGCCCCGTCGTTCAATCAATCCGTCATCGGCGCCATCGACCAAACGCGCTCCCTCCATAACGGCCAGTCGGGCTATCTGAACTTCACAGCCGCCAGCTTTTGCTACTCCGGCACGCTGGACAACTGTACGGGGCGGTGCGGAACGGCACGGCGGTGGAATTCTGCGCCCCCGTGTGGCATGACGACGGGGTCGTGTCGGGTGAATACAGCATTGTGCGGATCGACAAGGACGACGTCGACCAGTACTCGGATCCCTATGAGAATCAGTCGTCTGGCGAGGACGAATCGGGGTCCGACAAGGGCGAATCGGGGCCGGACGGAGCGCAGCGACGCAGTCGGCGATGGCGGCGGTGGTCCTGGGCGCGATGTTGATGGCGGTGGTATGAATGGTTTTCTATGAAGCCGGGACGATTACCAATGTATTTGCGAAGTGTAAATTATAGACGGTCGCTACTGACACCATGAAAGCCATGCCTGTACTCATACGCCCGCATATGTGGACGCCTAAATTAAATTCCCTTTTGTGTATATACCCCTCTATCCTACCCGAACCGGTCATTATCGTGTCGTGATCACGCTCTATGTCTATCAGCACTGTCAACAAGACAACCGGGTCCGGCACCGGAAGGAACAGGGGAGAGGACACTTACGAACTCCTTCACCATGCGAATCTCGCCCGGTCGTCCCGAGTCCACACTCTCTCTTGGGAGCGTGGTGTTCCGGACCACCCGGGCGCCTGCCCCCCCGACAATGTCCGTATTCCTCGAGTGAAGCTCGAAGTCGAGATTCTGATACAAGCCGCGTTGAGGCGGGGCCACGGGCGTGTCGCTCCACACGCGGGGTTTGGCGGGAGTAGAGGATGCTCCACTTTGGAGGTAGGGGCCGGCTGACCCGGACGTGTACGGGGCGAAGGAGGGATGGCGGGAGAGGAAGATTTTGAACGGGGGAAGACATCCGATGATGACCGCTGGTAGAGGGTTAGATAAGAGCATCTCTTTCGCGCCGGTAGTGGGGGTAGAGAAGGCCTACAGATGCTGGACTCGGCGACACTCCAGATGGCGACCCCGGCCATGTCGGTGTAGGCCTTGCCGCTGATCTGGATGGCGCGCACGACGGCCGCGGCGACGATGATGATCCCCAGGCTGAAGATGACGCCCAGGCTGAGCCGCTCGCGCCGGTTGATGCGGGTCCCACACACGATCGTGACCCCAATGCCCATGACTGTTTCCCATATTGCATTAGCGGTCCGTTCGACGGGGGGGGCGACGGATAGGTGGACCTACTCATCACGTCCGTCGCTATATCGACCGCGGTGCTGAAACAGATGCTGATGAAGGAGGTGTGCTTGTCAATTGCCCGGCCACATCCGCCTAAGGATCTTGGGTTAGACTCTTCCTCCAAACGGCTAGGATTTCTGACGCGAGATCGTACCAAGCTTGAAATATTCCGAGGGAGGATGGCAATTCAGGGCCGACAGCAGCCAACACACGACATAGGAGCTCACAACGAACCCAGCCACGACCCACCAGGCCCAGATGTACCGGGGCAGACCCTGCGTAATCATCCAAAACAGGGCCAGGAAGGAGCCCTTGATGCTCCAGAGCACAGTCCAGAAGATGCCGATGATGGCGAATTCATACTTCTTGTACAACACCACGTGGTCCGCGATGTTCGGGCCCGTCGGAGTTAGGGCTGTGTAGTACAGATGCGGTGTCTGGAGGGTCTGCAGCACGGCATTGATGATCAAAAAGGCCAGCGCGACGAGGACAAAGTAGTCGTCGGGGTACAGCCGTTTCAGTCGACTGAGGCGGATGGCGAGGCGGATGGACACGAACAAGACACCCAGGCCGACACCAATCCAAGTGACAGCAATCAGGCCGTCCGGCGACAGATTACTGGCGATGGGCTGTGTGGTTCCAGTAGCAGCCATCGTGAGTGCATGGGGAGATAAAGCCAGCAGCCGGTGTGGGACGGTAAAGTTGGATGCTCCCCATCTTACATACTTCAGACTACCGTCTCCTCCAGATAAGCGCCCCCGGCATTCTTCTAGGGTATCATCCATCTTCACTCGCATCTCCGGGCGTCGGGCGAAGTCTAATGTGCATGTGTGAGGGTGGGCGGCCGGGATGAGGGGATCCTAGCATCCTTCCACCCCAGGAACAAGTCCTAAGACAACAAGGACGCCATGGCGTCCGAAATTTCCGTGCTGGTTTCGGATTTACTCCCATGATCGCCGTAAAGAGAGAAATGACCGGGGATGGTATTGGTGGGCGCCCGCCGACAGTATGAACCTAGACATGCAGGGGCGGGCCACAAGTAGGGTGAAAAGCCGCGGAGGTTATCGGCCATGTCCACCGGACCTAGGTGATCTTCGTGGACGGTTACAGCGAGCGAGCATCTACCGTGGATTGTGTATGATACACACCCATAGAGTTCGGGATGAAACTGCTGGCAGATCGCGGACCAGAAGCCATGAACGCTTCTAGATAGAGCGGGGTTCCGCCGGGGGCAAGCACAGGACACAATGTCCGTGATGGAACTTGGGTCCGAGACCCTCGGGGTGGCCCACTCGCGTCAAACTCCTGTCGGTCATAGGCTGCATCCTGGCTGGAACGGGGTAGGTGGAGAAATTGACCCGTGGGAGGAACCAGTCCGCATTGTGGCGAAGGTCGCTTGTCACTTAGCGGATGCCCTAACCAGGATCGGCAAATGAGACGCAACCACCAAAACGACCGTCTGGACAGGGATCAATGATGAGGTTACCTTGAATAGATGCTCCTTCCCGCGTAAGCGAACAGGGTGTCTCAGGATAATAATTCGCAACGAGGATTAATGCCGGCATGGGATATATGCGATGGGAGACCGCGACCTCCTGGTCCCTTGCTTTCGGGATATATCGAGGGACCCCCCGGGAAAGAGCTGTGCCATCGGAGATACTGGCTATTTAGGAGTTATATATATCCATCGGTCGAACTAAACGATCCAAGACAGGACCGCACCATCGCTAGTCGCAGTCGTAGATCAGACCACCGGTCGCCGTAGTGCCTCATCTCCCCTGAAGACGGATCCGTATAAGTAGCGAGCGAACAGCACGTAGTGCATACATTTAGCCGTCAGACCGGCCGCGAGTCTCTTTCTCTCTTTCTTTCGTGCGTCTGTCACCCTTTGATTCACTCACTGATCCACTCGTTTATCCAATCGGTTTCTGTTTTATCTTTCTTTTCGTTCTTTTCCCCGTGTTTTCCTCGAGTTTAAGGATGAGGCTGGAAATTTTGATCGTGTCCGCTCTGAGTGGACTGGGCTCCGCGACTGGGATTGGGGGTTGCAAATGTGTAGGTGGTGGGAACCAAAACAAACTCTCCATAACCCTCTGGGTCTGATCTGACCTCTAGGTAGACTCCAGAGAGCTCCTGTTGGCCGTCCGTAGAAACGTGGAATAGCTTGAATTCCTCGGTTTCAGGGAAATTGATCCGCAACACCCCCCCGGCCATCTCCTGTTACCCGGGCACCTACTACGACGAGAAGGAATGCGCCGAGGTGCACCGCCGCTGGTACGATTCTCGGTTTCAATCGGAGCAGCCCGTCGGATATGTTTATCCAACCAACGATCCCTGCCCCTTGGTCGATGTCGGTGCTGGGGAAGAGCCCGGCAATTGCATCCTCGGCCCCGCCCCTGTCTATACCATCAATGCCACCAAGAGCGAGGAGCTTGTCGCGGGCCTGCAATTCGCCCAGGAAAAGAATATCCGCTTTGTCCTGCGAAATACTGGTCATGACCTCATTGGAAAGTGAGTACCCCGACGGTTGGCCAGCTCGGGAGGAGAACTCGGTGTCGATTGACTGTCCTATAGATCCGAGGGCTATGGCGCCCTGCAGGTCTGGATCAAGTATATGCGGAATGGCGTCAAGGTCCATGATAAGTACGAGCCACCGGAGGGGTGTACCGCGTCGGATTGGGATGGCCACGCCATTAACGTCGCCGGTGGCTATGTCTGGGAAGATGTATACAGTGAAGCATTCTCCCGGAACTTGACGGTTGTCGGTGGGGGCGACCCGGTAGGACCCCCCTCATAAGTCTTTCCAAACATCACTGACCTAGTGTATTCGGATGTGGACAGACCGTGGGTGTCATTGGCGGATATATACAAGGAGGAGGTCATTCCCCAGCGAGTCGGGACTACGGTCTCGCTGCCGATCAAATCCTCGATGCGCAGGTCCTCCTGGCCAACGGCACCACGGTCACGGCCAGTGCCTGCCAGAACTCCGATCTGTATTTTGCTCTCCGTGGAGGTGGCGGCGGGACTTACGGCATCGTGCTGTCCATGACGATCAAGGCCTATCCCTCCAAGTCCGTCGTGGCTCAGTCGCTGGCCATCTTCCCCCTCACGGACAACGTTGATCTCCTGTTGGAAGCCATCACCGATGTCCACGAGCAATATCCTGCCATTAACGACGCAGGGTTCTCGGGATACGGTAAGTGGTCGATCAATGCTCCCCAGCCCCTGGCTGGTAACGAGACCGTCGGATACGTGCACGCCATTGCCCTGATGGGGAAGTCAAGGGAGTACGCCGAAGAAGCATTCGCGCCGGTTCTTGACAAGTTACAAACATACAACGGCACCTCCCTCTTCGTCAAAGTCGACTGGTTTGAGTTTCCTAGCTATCCCGCATACTACAAGGCCATGTCTGGTAATAGCGAGGCGACCGGTGGGGGGAATTCGGCCTTGACCTCCCACATGTTTGATAAGAAGGCGCTCGCCAACGATCGAAAGGCTCTGCGGGACATGATTGGCACCATTGCCGGGGACCCCAGGGAATACACGATTTTGAACGTCGAGCTCAACGGTGGTGGCCAGGTCGCCAAGCCAGATTCACTTTCGGGGCTGAACCCAGCGTGGCGATCCGCCTACATGGTCGAGGTGGTTGCCAGGGGATGGCCCGCAGACGCGGATGAAGCCACCAAGAACACCGTCATCGCCGACATCTCCTACAAGAAAAACTGGGCGATGAGACGTCTGGCCCCATCCTTGGGGAGCTACTTGAACGAGGTGGGTTCTCTCTGCGTGCTGAGAGGTACCGCCGCCATGAGGGGAGCAAATGCTAACGCGTCATGCAGGCCGATCGGAGAGACCCCTTGTGGGCGACGGATTTCTACGGAACCCACTACATTCCCCTCAGCATTATCAAGAGGAAGTATGACCCCACCGATTTCTTCTACTGCCCAACGTGCGTCGGGAGTACCTCGTGGTACCAGGATTACCTGCCAGGGCAAGACTACGGTCCGCTGTGCTCCACCGGATTATAAACCAGGGGCAAACGTGTTGTACCATAAGCTATCGTTAGATCCAAACAAAGTTCGTGCTTGGGCCAAAGCTTGTACCTCGTTGACCCAATGTGGCCAACTTTCCAGAATACGCGTAAGGAGGCTGACGCCGCTGGGAATTGCGAGGACCATGGATAGGGCTACTCCACCCACCAACCCTAATTGGCCGATACTCACGAACCTTTCTCGGAGTGGCAACGAGCTATTCCTCTCTCCCCCGGGTCTACCGATGATGGAAAAGAGCCCATGCCTTGTTCCTTTGTTCTGTATATGATGGATAGCTTCAAGATTCGATCTGGGGAGGGGCGAGGTCTCCACACTTGCCTGTTCCTGCCTTTGTAATCATGGTCTCGAACGCAACTCAAACCTCTCATCTATTGCCACCATGGGCAATAAATAGGCCTCTGTATCCTGCCTATCCATCGTTTCATTCTCAAGCACAGTCTTCTGAATACAAAGTCACTCACTTTACTACCAATCCTTTCTCTTCTCTTTTCGAGGTTGATCCTCCAACTGTCATTCACTTCATTTGTGCTTTTTGTCTCTCTGTTGATCAGACAGACCTTCATTCATTCCTTTCGAGATCCTTTCTCAGAGTCAAACTTCGTTTCAATCACCTTCATTCAAAATGTTTTTCAACAATGGTCTCTTCCTCGGCGCCTTCGCCATGACCGCTGCGGCCCTCCCCCACGTCCAGCAGCGTGATGCCACCCCCAGCTCCACCAGCAGCCCATCTGCCAGCCCTAGCTCCGGCGGCGGTGGCGGCGGCGGTGGCGGCGTCCAAATCGTCAACAACATGGAACAGGACGTCAACCTGTGGACCACCGACGACAGCGCAGGTGATCAGCAGCACCTCTCCGGCGGCGGTGGCACCCACGAGCAGAAGTTCCAAACCAACAGCAACGGCGGCGGTATCTCCATCAAGATGTCCACCACCGACGGCAAGGACAGCGTCCTCCAGTTCGAGTACACCGGTGATGGCGACCAGGTCTTCTACGATCTCTCCTCTATCGACATGGACCCCGAATCCGCCTTCGTCAAGTCCGGCTTCTCCGTCCAACCCGATGACTCCAGCTGCGAGCCGTCGACCTGCGAGCCGGGCGATGCCAACTGCAAAGAGACCTACCAGAAGCCTGATGACGACCACAACACCAAGGCTTGCTCCTCGGGCGCCACCTTTGTCGTCACTCTGGGCTAAGCCACAGGGATGATGGTCTTTTGATTTTCCATCCGGGGGATCGGAAATGCTAGTTTAAGCCACAGAGCTCAAGACAGGTCTTGGCTTACGGCCCGGTTGAGTTGATCTCCCTCAAATGTGTTAGATTATGTATTTAGGTGTTGGTATTTTGGTTCTGGAACCTGATAAGAAGGCCAGATGGAGTTATAGTTTTACAATGATTGAATAAAAATGACATATGTCTCATGACATATGTTCCAACCAAGATTCTTTACTACGTAACACAGTAGTCATAAGAAGGGAAGTACAATTAACACGGCCAATTATGGAATCAAGCCAAGATGGGTAGCTTGAAGGATCCAGAAAATAGCCTTTGACTGGCATCGAAATCCAGGTTTTGGTAATGGTGGCAACATGGACAACGGGGAAATATAGACAGAGATAGCAGCGCCCAACCCCCGTCTTTAGAATATTATGGAGCCGATTTTGCCCGCAAGATAACAGGTCGCCACTTGGTAACCAATATATCCTATGGCGTTTAACATATCCAGCGGCTATGTTTCCCCGTTGTCCATGTTCGCTGCTATTTCTGTCTAAAGTTATTGGGACAACCATTATTCTCACGATTACTTTAGTGGTAGCACGATCGGATATGTCACAGGTTGGAGTCCTCTATGGAAGTGTTGAAGGGAACCTGCATTACGGAGTGCACATGACACGAATAATTGAGTGGAGTAATTCATTGCGCACTATTGATATTAATCGTGTAATTGTTACGTACAACATTGTCAAATGGCGCTCAATGGATGATCCTGATATCTGTCTATTAGAGGATGGTAGGTTGAGAAACATATTGAAGGAGATTGATAAATCCAAGCACGAAGACAGACTTATATATATCTGTCAAATAGTTTAAGAAAGTTCTTTTATACTAGTATACAAATTTTATTATATTGTGAATGATTACGAACTAGATCTAATATAGTTCAAGTGTAGTTGAGTTAGTTAAGTGAAATATCAGAGTTTTGATCAATTGGGACATGGTGGTCCTAAGAGCACATAGACAAACAGTATGTGCCATCCACTATGTGTGAACCACATCAGAACTAAGGTCATTGTGTTCTAACAAACTGGGTAATTATATCAAGAGGCCATTGGGAAAAAGTAAATCTCTTATGTTCATTGGTGGGCATTCCACTGGAAGTTTAAAAAGACTACATCGATACTGACGTCATGACATGGTCCAAACAATCCGGCCCCAGTAGGGCAGCACCCTAGCCTGATTCCAAGCTCAGCATCAAGATTGTGGTAGAGTATGTCATTTCTGTTAATACAGGCCGATAGTGGCGAATTTTAACCAGTCGACGGACCTTTGAGTGTCATCCCTTCATAGCGCCACATATAATTTAGGCCTTCAAGTCATCCACCATTGACACCACAGTAGACATCCACTCCGTCTTCAGGACTTTTCCCATGACGGTATTTCGCCAACCGTGAGAGGTCCATTACCGACGTCGATGAAACGCCAGCATCCGATCCTTCCCTAAAACATGTCGGTCAGCAGCGATGGAGAGATTGCCAAATCTGATTCAAAACAACCAACCTTGACGGCCCGCGTGTTTCAACCTTGGTATCCATGAACTCATGGTTCCCGCCAAACATGGTATCGAGGTAGTGGATGTTCAGTAGATGGCCACTTCGGTCCTGTTGGAACACCTTTCCCGAAAACAGGTCGTTCGCGGAGTACCTGGCCGTCGGGGATGTGCACTGCAGCACGCCAATGTTCGCCACAAAGTCATTCTTGTTGGCGTAATGCTCGAGGTGCTGAATTACGGGCTCGTCGCTATTGTCTCGTAGGTACGGGTTGCGAAAGTGCCTGGCCGTATTGCCGAAAGTATAGATCTCCAGCTTTCGCAGCGTCTCGTTGGCGAGCTCCCCATACAGCCAATCCAGGATCGAAGCCACCTCGATACCGCCCTGGGAATGGGCTATCAGGACGACTTTGCGTGTTTCCGAGGCTCGCAGCGCTGACCGAAGCTGGGCCCTCCCTTGTCGGATGTCTCGGGTCTTGTAGTCGAGGTCGCGTTGGACGAGGCATTCTAAGAGGTCTAGAATCAACCCCTTTCTGGTGGATATAGTCTGTAAGAATCACCAATAGCAGTGTAGGAATCACAGGAAACAGCGAACAGGTCCACAAACGTTGGATTATGAATGCCGACTATCTCCCGATGAAAGGTATTGGCTAGCAAGGTTAGATTCGATTGCAACCACGACCGTCTGCATAGAACATCAGCTTGGTCACCGGAATCACGAAGTGAGCAGCTCTACCCAGTGCAGATCCCATTGATAAAAAACCACAATTCCGATTCATCGTTGACTGGGGAGATGCCGTTCTCAGGCACCCCGACCTGACAGTCGGCTGACGGCTGTCCGTTTAGCGGTCGTAATATTGCCACGGTAACAACCCAGGCTATGAGGACCATCCCTCCCGGGAAGATACCGGGGAGAAACCAGAAGGTGAAGAGGAGTACAACAGAAGCAAGCAGGAGCAGACTCTGGAAAGCCACGAGAATGGCGTGAAGAGTGATATCTCGGAGGTTGGGATAATTGGGATATAGCTCATCCAATGGTCCTGATGGACATGGACTGTGAGGGGTCACAATGTATATCAACAATTTGTCCAGCCTGAGGACCGACACGAGGTCTTGCAGAATCAGGCGGACTGGGTTCATATCCATGTCCGATGGGATCAGTAAGAAGGGGTTTTTGTGTACCTTCTCGTTGGCGGTGTAGGATGCCATGGTGCCCGATAGATCATTACATGAAGGTTTCTGTTTGAGGAGGCAATATTGGTTGGTATTGGGTACGGATTCCCTATTATATGGTCCGAAAAAAACGCAAGAAAAAACGCACGAAAAGTAGAAGAATGAAACTGATGGTATGAACCAATGTGGCGTCACAGGCATTTGGAACCTTGATGTTCAACCGTTGAGTCGGTGGCTTGCCATATTGAGTTGGCACCGAACTTTAATGAACAAGCTGTCGATTTGAACGACAACTCTGCGACTCTGCGATGTATTCTACTCGTTGCTAGGAATGTATCTCGATGTGAATGCGACATCGTATCGTTAGAGTAGTGGGCGGCATTAAACGGACCTAATATGTCCGCCAATCCATGTATTCTGTGTCCAAATCTGCCACTTTTCTCGCTAACCAATGGATATCCAATCAATGGACCTAAGGTCGATGACGTCCTAGTGTAAACGGCTACCATTGTGGCTTTTGTGGCAGGAGCTTATCTTGGCTGGTTAGATCGTAGTTAAAATAGACTCATTGACAAGGGCCTTTTCATGCATCAGCCTCCAAAAGCCACGTCGTAAGTGTTAAACCTACTCCCGAGTAGTCTCCAAAGCCTGCAATAAGTGTGATTGAGGCATCTATAGCAGTTAAGTATATATGTGCTAGCGAGTGTAGCTTAGTTTCCTGCTGCCATGAAGGGCGTGTAACAAGCACTTCCACTCCCACTTACCAGTTGAGAAACAAAAGAAACGATGCAGAACAGGGATATGAGCACCCATCAAGGGTTAATCGGCCTTCTAGACGAAGCCCGTCAAGACATTGTCAGTCAGTTTGGCCGCGTTGGCCCTGATTTTGAGACGCTTGAGGGTCCGGACATTCAAGGACGGACGCCTGAAGAATGACACATATTCCGAACAGCGACTGTTGGGTCAACCACCTGGGGTCAGTGCTTGGCTCATTGCCTTCAACCGTTTCCACAACTACGTCGTCGGAGAGATGGCCTTGATCAACGAGGCGGGGCGATTCAGCTTGCCAGCGGGACTCACCCCCAAAAGCTCACAGTACGCTACAGCAGAGGCAAAACGTGAGAATGATCTGTTTCAAACAGGAAGACTGTAAGGGCATCACTGGACACATATCCTGGAAACATCGAGGGAACTCACCGCTGACTGGCCGGTAGCGTGACGTGTGGCCTCTATGTTAATATCATTTTGGGAGATTATCTGAGAACCATCCTAAATCTGAATACTAACCCTGTCAACTCTGATTGGAAGCTAGATCCTCGTGGGCGAATCGAGGTGTTCGATGCCCAAGGGGTCCCACGAGGACTAGGGAATCAAGTCTGTGCGGAGTTCAACATGATCTACCGGTGGCATGCGGCAATCACCGACCAAGATGAAACCTGGACGAAGGCATTCATGAAGGATAGTCTGGGGCGAGATGTGGACCCGAGTACAGCCCGATCATAGCCGACTGTCGGATGGCGTCAGGCTAACGGAATTAACACTAGGTACTTTATCCGTGGGCCAGTTCCTGGCAGGGTTAAGAAAATGGAAACAAACTCTGGATCCGGAACCTTCAAAGTGGACTTTCGGAGGCTTGAAGCGTGCGCCGGATGGCAATTTCCACGATTCAGATCTGGTCAAACTGTTGCAAGACGGCGCAGAACGTGCGGTCGGTTGGTTCAGATCTTCCCAGTGTGATAGACTGTCATCCTAACTTGTCCACAAGGTGCATTTGGTGCTCGCAACATCCCCCATGTTCTCAGAGCAATTGAGATGCTCGGCATCCAACAGGGTCGTGGGGGGGGCTGGCAACCCTCAACGAATTCCGGGTCTTCAAGCTAAAGCCATATGCGACCTTTCGTATGTCATAATAGCAGCTGATTGTTGATTATGGACTGACTATGATTCTCAGTGGAAGTTAACTCGGATCCCGAGGTTGCCGAAGCCCGTAAGCCTCCCAAGAGCAATTAGAGATGGAAGCTAAAGGTCTTTCAGTCGAGGCTCTCTATGGCCACCCCGACAACATCGAACTGTATGTAGGCATTGAGGCAGAGGAAGCCAAACAGCCATTTTATCCTGGATCCGGATTATGCCCCGGGTTCACAATATCGGTTGCCATCTTGTCGGATGCAGCGGCACTCGTAAGGGGAGATCGGTTCTATACCGTTGACTACAGCCCAGTTAATTTAACCAATTTTGGGTAAGCGACGGCCCCTCTACACAACGAAGATCATATGGCTCACTCCGTGTAGTTTCCAATCGGCCAGCTCAGACTTCGATGTTGCCAGTGGCGATGTGATGTACAAGCTTTTGATGAGGGCATTCCCGGGGTACTATCCCCCAAATAGCTTTTACACGCTCTACCCCTTCACCATACCGACGCACAACCGACAGGCTTTCGAAAAAGCGGGTACAGCGGAAAAGTTAGACTTCAACAGACCAGTATATCAGGGACCATTTGTAGCCGTTACGTCATGGCAGGGTATAACTCAGTTGTTGGGTGACCAGAAGCGATTCCGTGTTCCATGTATGACACTCGTTTGTGAGGGATGTGACAGCACCATCGCTGATAATAATTCAGGGGGACCGCATACTTTCCAACTCACACGACATGACTACATGTTGAGTGGTGACTCGACTGCCAATGCCGACCAGCGGGTATTTGTCAATAAATGCATATATCAGCCAAAGGACAGTTTGGAGGAGGTTCAGCAATACTATGAACGAACAACCTTGGAGCTTCTTCGGGAGTATAGCAAGAAGGCCGGGCCATCCTATTACGTCGACGCAGTCCGAGAGTATGTTATTCCCCTTCGCTCGAAAAACAACCTAGTAATAAAAGAATTTCATTAGCATCGGAAACCTCGCCCATGCGAACTTTACAGCCGATTTCTTCAATATTCCCGTGACTAAATCTGCGGATAATGATGCTTATACGGATGCAGAAATGTACGATGCACTGGCGGAGCTCTTCGGCTACGTCTTCCTAGACGTCGACCCAGCACAGTCTTTAAAACACCGGACCGTTGGGTCGCGCAAATCTGAACGTCTCGGACAGGTCATGCGAAAGCAAGTGGAGCATCAGCAATCACATCTTGCCTCTATTGCTCGTCAAGTTCTCGGTACCGAATCTGAGCCGGAGAACCTGGTGAACTATGGCGCGCAGTTAGTGCGAAGGCTTCTAGACGACGGCAAGTCGGTCGATGAAGTCGTGTGGACCATCATCCCAACTGCTGCTGCTGCTGCATGTGCCACACAAGCTCAAGGAGTATGACCGTGGCTTCCCTGTGCTTAGATTCCGGCTGATTATTGGATCTCCAGTGGGGTCAGTTGATTGACCTATATTTGTCCGATGCATACTATAAACACTGGCCGGACATCCAGCGTCTCGCCCACAGCAATGACAGGGTGTCTTTTGAGAAGCTCAAGAAATACGCTTTAGAAGGGTATGTTGAACGTCAATCCTGTGAACTGAACCCTCTAACGGTCGGCTGGGCTAATCCTCGCAGATTCCGCCTGTCTACGCCAGCATTTGGGGTTCTTCGGAACGCCGCCGTGGACACTACCATCGACGACAGTGGGAAGTCGATCGCCGTGCACAAAGGTGATACCATATTTGCAGATTTCGTCACCGCCGGACGTGATCCTATCAAATTCCCAGACCCAGAGTCCATCCGACTGGATCGCGCGGACGAGCTGTATATCCATCACGGTTGGGGACCGCACGCCTGCCTCGGTCGTGCAATTGTCACGGTAGCCGGGGCCGCCATGCTGCGAGTTTTCGGTCGGCTCACTAACCTCCGACGCAGCCCGGGCCCCTCGGGAGAGATGAAGAGCAAGCTCGTGAACAACGCATTCAAGGTATACCTCCCCGAGGATGGAAGCGAATGGACGCCGTTTCCTTGTAGTAAGTATCCCAGATCCCGTATCACCGCCGCCGATGGAGTTGACGGACCGTGTCCAGATAAGAAGGTGCTGTTCGATAGCCTAGGAGACCAGGGTTCCTAGTTTGGGCCCCATCGTAAGTGGACCGCGTAGAATGGTCGAGCCGCGCAGGGCCTGAACGTGGGTAGGCAATCAGAGGCTTTAATGTCCGGTTTTGATTCACTTGAGAAATTGCTGCTCAGTTTGAGATTGGTTGTCCGTGTCCAGATTGGGATATAGCTTAGCTAGCCTGAGGTAGGTACCATGGAAATCATACATTGTATGTCATTGGCCATGACTTCCTGCACGTAATCTGGACGGATCGTCGGGATCGATGCCGAATCGGGATGCGGGCGAGATTGACGGCTGAACCGCGGACGGAGAGCGTTCCGGCCTCCGGGGTCTAGCCCTGTTAGGGTAATTGATGCCTGGGCACCCCGGGCAGCCAAGGCGGTCTCACTCGACCATTGTTGTTCACTTGTTTGTTCCCCCGCCTTCTCTCCTCATCTCGCTTCCAGCCTGGTGCTCCACTGCCAATGATACGCCCTTCTTTGGAAACAACCATCGATCCACATCCGTGGTAGCTAGCGAGTCATGAGCGCTGAATCCCCGACCGAACAGGGCGCTGACCCGTCGCCCATCGACAACTCCGAACTCCCTTCAAGGGAAACCATCCGGACGATTCATGATCGTACAGTCCTCGACAAAGATGGCCAGGCGCACGAATTCGGGAGCCTGTATTCGGGCCCCCGGGTGGCAAAACGGGTCTTAGTCATTTTTGTCCGCCATTTCTTCTGTGGTGTGGGTCGCACGTCTTCTCCCGTATTACCATGGCGCAGTTTCTAAGTCACCACTGCAATAGAGTTGTCAAGAGTTCCTTCGCACCCTATCAGAATCCATCACTCCAGAGACCCTTCTGCCACACCAGACATCGATCGCTGTCATTGGCTGTGGAGACCCAGGGTTGATCGAGCTCTATGAGCGCGAGACTGGCTGCCGATTCCCCATCTATGCGGATCCCACCCGGCAGCTATACCATGATCTGGGCCTGGTTTCCACCTGGGACCTGGGTCCTCAGCCGGACTATATCAAAAAGAGCATGCCGCGAATAGTCATCGAATCCATCGTCCAGGCACTGAAGCATGTCCCATCTGGCTTGGCTCATAAGGGCGGGGATAGCAAACAGATTGGAGGCGAGTTCCTATTTGAACCTGTCGAGGCAGGCTCGACTGAAGGAGATGCCGCGGAGAAGCAGGTGACATGGTTTCACCGAATGACGACAACCCGCGACCACACTGAGGTTCCAGAGCTGAAGAAGGTACTGGGGATCAGCACGTAGGGTACAATCCACAGCAACTTAGGAAGCGATGTATGATCTTATTACACCCAGGTATTTAATCTGCGGTCAATATGTTTTTTATCCGATTGATGTCCTACAGTGCAGGCACATCAAAACACCTACGCCCCGCATTGATCAGTTTTTGACACATAATTTATGACATGGTATACTTTCCAGGCATTGATTTAGGAAAGCCCAGGGTCCAGTGCATTTGATAGGAGGAATGGACATATCGTCATGATATGACGATGCATGAAAATTACTTGATTTTCCAATATTCCCAATAATAGCGCTGTTGTTCAGGGAATTGAGCCAGTGACCAGTACGACCGACATGCAGACCGAAGCGTCTGCAAAGTAATGCCGAAAATGGATCCCAAGATACCCGAATATAAATCTTTTGCGTGTCGATTCACCATACGATTCCAATCCCAAAGTTCAAGACCCAGTCCGGCACATCCGGCCCGATACCGAAACCGACCATGCTTCGCTTCCGACCCCTTTCAAGACATAAAAGAAGGAGTCGGGGTCCCATTTGGACTTTGTTTCCTTGAGGATCCCGTAGTTGGACCCAAAGAAGGTCTCCTGCCAGCGAGGCTGACGGAAGTCGGCTTCGTTCTGGTATGCGCCGGCGCCGGGCGTGACAGCCTCGAGCTGGGGCATGAACTGGCCAGTCACCTGGAGCTGGGCACGGATATTATCGGCCCACGGCGCCGTTGTGTTCCACGTATTCGCTATCTGTAGAGTGACGGCAGCGTCGCGCCACTGAGAAAAGACGGCATTAGGCAGTTTGTCGCCTGTCTTGTTGGAGACGTCTAGGCCAACTCCCACCACAAAGGCTCCGTGGTCTGTCAGGTTCCGCAGCGTCCCTACCAAGCTGGCCGTCCGCGAATGCGATTCAAGAATGCTGTGGGAGATGAAGCGGCCGCCGAAGTTATAAATGCCAACTCCGAGATTTCCACCCGGGAGAGGACCCATATACTTGTTGTAGTGATCGTAGTAGCTGTCGTGCTCCGTGAAGGAGACCTCATACGGGATACCCCGAGTGGACAAGATAGAGAGGAACGGCGCCAGAATGGCCTGGACATCGCTCGTTGTCCCGCCGTAGGCTGTCAGGGGGTTTATGAGGAAGTGTTGCGGCGACATCTGATAAATAACTGTTACCCCGGCGTCGGTCATCGCCGGTAGGAGCGAGTGAAAATGTGTTATAGCCTCCGTGAAAAGCTCACGGGTGGTGTTTGCAGTCAAGATTCTAAGAGAGGCACCAGAGACCGTGGTATCAGGATAGGCTTTGATGGCGGCCGACACGACGACGCCGTAGTTCCCGGCACCGCCGCCGCTGAGGGCCCAGTACAGGTCCTCGTTCTCGCTGCGGGACGCGGTGACGAGTTTCCCGGCCGCCGTGATCACGTCAAAAGAGAGAGTCTGATCCGCGGCCAAGCCAAACGCAGTGCTTAGGGCGGAGTGTCCGCCTCCCTGCGTGTATCCTCCAGCCAGCCCAACGGTCGGACACTCTCCGGTCACCACGACTAGTCCCCGCGCAGCGGCGGCTTCCAAGACCTGGGCCCCTATCACCCCACTGCCCACTTTGAACGCGGGTCCCTGGTAGTGGATATCCGACCATTCCACATACTCGATCTCACTCAGGTGATGGGTCCAAATCGATAGAGCTCCGGCTCCTGTGGAGCGGCCCATGTAGCTGGTAGTTGTGATCGATGTCTTAGCGCGGTCAAATACGCACCATATAGGGAATCTCACTCGTGTCCGGTGTTGCGAATAACCAAACGAATCTTGTTCTCCCCGGCGAACCGAACGGCGGCAATCACGTCTTCGTTCGATGACACGTTGACCGCATAACTCGCGTAGTTTCCTAACTCGCACGGTTGGGGCTCCGGTGTGAAGGGATCACAACTCTGGTTGGCGAAATATGTCTGCATTACGGATGATGAGGAGACGTAACTCATCAATCATTAGTAGGACTTGATTGCATCGACTTTCGGGACGTCTAGCGACTTACTGAGTCGAGGGAACATTCCATTTGTTACGCAAGTCAACACAGGCGGCTTCGTCATAGTGAGGATCGTGACACGGCCTTCCCAGGGGGACGGTGGAAATTAGTCGGCCGCCAGTAGATGCGTTGAGTGCGTCCCACTGCGAACTCGACGGCCAACAACGATCCTCGGGGAGGCAGAGGCATTGGCAAGATGCCAGTGCTGTCCAGCCAAGGGTAGCGACAACCGCTGCTTTGTATGCCGCAAGGGTCATTGTTTTCAAGGGTCCCGGAACAGAAGTCCAGCGTGTTGCCCGATCAAAATTTAGGAAATTTAGGAACACAGCTGGCAGGGTGTCATTAATATCTAGCGTCCTCCGATGAGGACAGAGGAGCGTGGGTCATATTTGGAAGAACGGAATAAGAGGAGGTTGGAGATAGAGTGGGAGGAATGAGCAGTCAGAAAGCAATGTCGCACGTGGAGCAGACATATTTCCCCCTTGGGTAACAACAAAGACCCAATCATCACACGAAATCCCATTATCGTCACAAGATATATATTGGATCCATTTCTAATGTAGACAACTTCATATACATCAAATCATGCCATCTCTATCTGTTCATCCTTGCTTTCCTTCTTTTTCGCCCATGTCGTGTCCTCGTCATGCGTAATAACATAATCTTTCCACTCTCTGACCGGCACACGGTCTTGGAAAAGTCGTTCAATATCCGCATTGCTGCGGTGGGCCGTCTCGCCCACGCAAAACCACGAGTATGCCAGGAGGAAAAGTGTGGTGGCAGCATAGACAAAGCCGATCATCGGGCCGAGTTTCCCGGTGTAATACATGTACGGGCTGGTGAACACCATGAGCCACACGGTAATGAAGAAGACGCCGATAGCACAGGAGGTGATCTTGTTGCGGTTGCGTCCGACCGACATCTCCGACGCGATCGAATAGGATAAGGTGCCGATGGAGAAGTTATAGCAGACAATGTTGACGTAGGCGAGGACGACGATGGCAATGCCGACGCCCTCGGTGAACTTTCCTTCGGCATCCCGAGTAGTCCCCAATCCGCCGACGGCCACCAGCGAGGCCAGAATACCCGTGCTGCACACCAGCAAGTTCTTCCGGCGGCTGACCTTGTTGCCCAGAACGACGGCGACGCCAACTGCGATAATCTGGAGCACGTAGATGATGGTGTTGATGGTGAAAGGTTCGGCAACCCCGATGGACTGGGCGAAAACTACCCCATAGGTGTACCAGAATTGAATTCCGTTGATCTGCTGCACGAACATGGCACCGCAGGCGTAGAAGAGTTTACGACGCTCGATGGGGTCCGTGATGAGGGACATCCAGGTGGCGTCCTTGGCGAGTTCGCGCTCCATTTCCACTTGGTCGTCGATGGCCTGCATGTCCGCTTGAGGGTCGTAATCGGGCGCACTGCGGTTGATCTGCCGCAGGGCCTTGGTCGCTTGCTCCCTCTTCCCCTTGTACATATACCACACCGGGCTCTCCGGGGTAAACGGCAGACACAAGAGCATGATTCCAGGAAGAACCACCAACAACGACATCGGAATCCGGTAGGAGTTGGGGCTCTGAATACCCTCCGTCCCCTGGTTGACGCAGGCTCCGACCAGTTGGGAGATGGACTGCATGAATTGGAAACACATGAGCGCCGGACCGCGGATCGCGGACGGTGCGACTTCGCCAATGTACATCAGACAGGTGGCGGTGAATTGCCCGATCCCCAGGCCGATCAGGACTCGACTGACGTAGAACACAGGATCCGAGCCAAACGAACACACTTGCACAATGGCGCCGACAATGATGCAGACCGATGCCGTCAGGAAAACCACCCGCCGACCCAGATAGTCGTTGATCGGAGCGGCAGCGATAGCGCCGACAAACTCCCCCACGTAGATGATACTCGCCGACACGGAGAGGAAGGTGGTGGACAACGAGTACGAGCCATCCGACTCTTTAACACCGTAATCGCGGGCAAAATATTCCATTCCCTGGATCCCCGTATAGTAAATGGTGTCATATCCATAGCAAAGGGCGCCGATTGCGGCCACCAGGCAGTAGACCACCGCCCATCGGTTGGATTTCCAGTCGATACTAAGCCCCAGGCCCGCCATGGTTTGTAATTGAAGTCGGATGTGGCTAGGTTACCGTGAAAATAGAGAGGATCTTGGTCGATGGAGAGCCAGGTAGCACCGCAGAACAACAAGCAGAAAGGAAAAGCACGGCGATCGGGATTGGGGATCCGGGGGGGTGAGGCCTTTTTAGATCGGCCATTCCCACACGCGTATAAAAAAAACGAAAGACAGAAGAGACAAGAACTACCGCATTTTGAACGGAAGAATGTGGAAACAAACGCAACGCCAGGGTCTACTAACTGCGTTTAGATGGTGGCCGGACTATCACCGCTGGTCATGGCCAATTGGAGATACGCGCCCCGGTTCTCCTTCTCCACCGTCTGTTCTCCCCACAGGTTAGCATCTCCAGATTTTTCGCACCCCGGGGGGGCTTTCCCCTCTCTTGTCCAAGACCGCAGACGCCTCAAGGCATGGATTTGACCACCCATGGACCCAGTAGACACAGTCCTCTCGGTCCACCGGGCATCCGGACTTGAAACAGGAAATTCAGCCGACGGTCAATGCGTGATGACTGCCTCTCAAGGTGTAGCCAGCAAATGGCACCGCAAGGGCATCCCACGTTAGGCGGGGAAGATCAGTCCCCGTTCGGTAATCGGTCCGCTGCCAAGCAAGCCGACACGGGATGCCTGCGCCATTTACACGAGGTTTATCCATCGGCTTGCTCTGCTCCATGCCGAGTTTGCCCGGGTTAAACTCTCGGGCGGTGGCCGAGAATGCACGATGAGGTATTTGCTGACATCTTTCAGCTTTCCTGATATGTATCTCGTCCGTACTTGAGCCAGGTAGTTTTAGAGGTCTCTATTGCAAAAATAGACACTGTTCACAGGTGATTAATTGTCCGGACAGGAGGTGACAGATGTGACTTTTATCCCATAGAACACAAGACACACAGGATGGTCGTGGGAGAGGGGTATTAGGGGACATAGAAACCCTTCATTGTATGCAACTGGTAGTGTTAGTGAATAAAGTTAGAATGAGGAAAGACTATAATGACGTCAGAGAGGGGGTAGGGGAAGATGTAGAGATCGTGAATATAAGTATGGACACTTTGTTGTGATCAGCTAAGGGAGCGTACCATGGCTTTGTGATATTCACTCCCTTCTACACAGTAAAAGATGGTATGATTTTTACAACAATCAGAAAAAGTATAGTTCGCTCCTGTATTATGTTCCATTGCACCCGCAATATATATTTGTGCGGGTTGGTATGGTCCAAATTACATATCAAATAGTAGAGAAGTACTATCGGCCAAATTCTATAATCGAAGGTTTCAAGCGTTCTGCCATCAGGGTTTAGTATGGTGTCAAATGAAAACATCTAACCTTAGATGTTGCGTTTACGGCCTACAGCTCAGAGATTCTCTCAAGCTCAACCGATTACAGGACAACATAGTTACCACAATGCCCTTTTGTCAGACTGTAAATTGCACCAAGGTCCATTATTCATCTAAGGATATTACACACGTTGCTAGCCGGCGACATCCAGCAAGTAAAACCAACAGAAACACACCTACAACCACGTTCCAAGGTTGACTAAATGCACGTCAGCAAGCGAACAAAACAAAAAATTCGCGAAAAAAAACTTACCATGTACGGCCTTGACCTGCGTGTATGCCGAAAGGGCATACTCGCCCAATTCGCGTCCGACACCACTCTGTTTGTAACCACCAAACGGAATCGCATAGTGCGAGTCCTGCGAGCTGTTGATCTGGAGGGGTATGAAGGTTAGTAGATGCTCCAACACATCTTCCAAGGGATACACTCACCCAGACCATGCCTGCCTCGATGGCCGCGGCGACCTTATGCGCCTTGGTGATATTCTCTGTGAATACTGCAGCGCCAAGGCCATATTCGGTATCGTTCGCCTTCTTGATCGCGTCCTCCTGGGAGCTGAATGACTCAATGACTACGAATGGTCCGAATACCTCCTCGCGCACTACCTTCATGTCACGGTTGGTGTCCTTGAAGATCGTCGGCTGTACAAAGAAGCCTTTGGCGTCGCTCTGCGATGTCTCACCCCCTAGGACCAGCTTCGCGCCCTCGGACTTGGCCGCCTCGATGTAACGCAGGATCCGGTCCCGTTGGACTTGCGACACTTGTGGGCCGTGGTTGACCTTGGGGTCGAACTGGCTGCCGACGACACTGTTCTCGACGGTGTATTTCTTGAACTGCTCCACAAAGGTCTCATAGATACTATCCTGGACGTAGATGCGAGAGGTCGAGGTGCAAATCTGACCCATATTGCCTGATGCCAGGATCAGTGTCATTTCTCGATGGACATGCAAGCAGGACACTTACTCATGATACCGACGTGCGACCACTTGACAGCCTGGTCTAGGTTCGCATCGTCAAAGACGAGAAGGGGGCTCTTGCCGCCAGTCTCAAGTGTGATCGCCTTGAGGTTCACCGCAGCCGCCTTCATGATGGCTTTACCGGTGAGTGTGCTGCCAGTGAAGGCAATTTTGTCCACGCCCACGTGGCTCGCCAGGGTAGCGCCAGCCACCCCACCAGCGCCGTTCAGGATGTTCACTACACCCTTGGGGAAACCCGCCTCCTTGATCAGTGTTGCTAGATAAAGGACGGACAGGGGAGTCTGCTCGGCAGCCTTTAGGACGACGGTGTTTCCGCACGCCAGGGCCGGGCCCAGCTTCCACGCTGCCATCTACCAATGAATTAGACAATTTTCCTGCGGCTTCTTCCCGGAACGAGCTACTCACCATCGCGGGATAGTTCCAAGGAATGATCTGTCCACACACGCCGATCGGCTCATGTCTGGTATAGGCGAGCTTCGCTTCCGAGGTGTCAATTGTCCTGCCCTGGATCTTGTCGGCCCACCCGCCATAGTATCGGAAGACGGAGATGACCTCGGCGACATCTTCGTTCAGGGCCGAGTCGTAGGGTTTGCCGTTGTCCCATGCATCGATCGTTGCCAGGGTTTCCGCGTGTTTCTCACACAGGTCAGCCAGCCGGAGGAGGAGCAGACCCCGCTCTGAGGCGCCTAGGGACCGCCATTCGGGGTTCTGGAAAGCCTCGCGAGCCGCTGAAACCGCACGGTCCACATCCTCCGATCCTGCAGAGGATACCGACGCGATGACTGATTCGTCGTATGGGTTCACCGTCGCGATCGTTTCCCCGGAGCACGCAGGGACGAACTCATTGTTGATGAAGAGACCTGGAGTGGAGGACAGTCAATAAGTGGGAACGATCGTTCGCTGATCACGAGTGGCACACCTGTAGGCTGGGTGTAGCTCACTCCATTAGGAGCGGTCAGTTGGACTGGTGATGCCATTCTAGAGAGAGGGTAGGGAATGAGAAGTTGATGCTGCAAGATTATCGCTCATCTCAGTCGGATGGTCTACGGTATGGGTTTATATGTAAACGACACTCCCCCAGCGACCCCTTGACTTAAGTCACCCTTCGATGAGGCATTCTGGAGTCGATGTCGAACATTGTATATTTCGAGTGATATTTGAGACATGGCCTATCGACTTGCCTAATTGGGACAGATGTGGCCAAGATTCTTCGCGAACTAAGAATATGGCCATTACCACTAGACCGCAAAGAATATCATGAGACGACTCACCCCTTCGCAATGGACCGTATCTTCGGTGCCACAACCATCACGCCTCTCTCCAGCAGCGAGTCCTCTCTGGATGCCGAAGCCCCGCATTGGTGGGTCGTGCGGATCCCTGCTCACCGCGCACGCCAATGGTCAACTGGTGCGGGGTAAGGATAGGCGAGAGGTCCAACCCGGTGAATTCCACTTCCCTCCTATTGTGACGGAAATGTTGATAGAAATCTGAAACGGTGGGGAAACATTGGAATCTGGGTGTTGGTATGTCCGGATATCGGAGGGCAAACGAAGTGCTTATCATAGCCGTGTCGGCATTTGGTTTACCATGTGGGGTTCAAGGATCATCTCAACCGTGGTCGATCAAACATATCTCCCCCTTTGGTATCCATTATACAAAAGTATTGATAATAGGCGTCAGGTGCAGTCATTAAGCAGATGTAAGGGTTTAACAGTATAGCCGTGGTCTTTCATCATGGGTTCGGCTTATAGATTTGTTCTTATCTCGCGAAATAAATACATTGGTAGTAAACAACAATCAGGTAGACTTGCCACATCCAGGATTGACTGGATCGTTATCCACTAATTCGGCAGTGCCGCCTCCACTTCGATCTCAATCAACATCCCCTCAATACCGAGCTTGCCTATCTCCACACAGGTCCAGATGGGGCGGTGGTTCGGAATGACTCGCTTGAAGTTGGCCGTGACCACGTCGAAGGTCTGCTCGACGTTGATATGATAGCTGCGCACGGCGTACACGTTCTGCCACGACAGCCGACTGTCAACGGATTGTAGCGCCTTCTCGACATTTTCAAAAGCGATGGCGACTTGCTTTTCGACGTCTGGGGTGATGGAACCGTTCGCATCCCAGCCTCCTTGTCCAGAGGTCTTGACGGTATTGCCCACTCGCACGGCTTGGGAGTAGTGGAAGCTCTCGGAGTTAGCCTCGGTGCCGGGGTAGTTGAAGAACTGAGGGCTCGACATAGTGGAATAGGGTCTCGTGTAGAATCCGGATTCGGTGTTGGTCAAGGTTATGCTATCCTGTGGGAAAGAGGAAAAATTTGAGGATGAAAGGAAAAGATCAAGCAAGATGGCTTTGCGTTCCCTGGAGAGACAAGCATCGTCCCGATTAATATACCCCGCTTGCCTTGATCACAGACGCCTGTTGATCCCGGTAATGGCCCAAGGGAGAAATGAGTCCATGCGTCTCGATGCTGCGCGTGATGCCTTTTTCTGCAGCCGTGGATGGCCATGGTCCAGCTACTTTCCTGAAATGACCTAGATCATGAATTAGCGTGCCATTCGTGCGGCAAATATGCGCATTACCCCAGACTCGAGATACGAGCTTACCGAATATTGGATTAGCTCGGTGGACGAGACGGGGATTCGTCAGACCCCCTTGTCATAGATCATCCTGTGGCCGAAATACTTTCCAAGTTAGGGTTAGACCGAGATTTATGTGACAGTCCACCCCCGAGATAGCCAGGATTCAAAGGAACATGATAAGGGACCAAAGATAAGAGCGGTGTATACAAAGGCTTGTCGGGGCTTTATGACACGTCCTGGGCCGTCGTGATGCAAGAGGATCGTGCTACTCGTGCTCCTGCCTTTTTTTTTTTTTTTGTTTTGAACCTGTCTATTAATGGGCAAAGCACAATTTGACAGCTTGAGCCCACCCAACACTCCAAGGATGACAGCCACAGAAGAAAAGCATACCACGGGCTCCTTGAACAAGGTCGAAACGCAGAATGTTGGCACGGTGCAAGATGAGACACTCCACAGCCTGGGGTACACACCACAATTACGCCGGACCCGCAGCCTGTCGACCATCCTCTTTATGTCGCTGTCGATTGCTTCCATCCCATACGGCATCGGCAGCTCATTGATGAGCACAATTTACGGCGGCGGGCAGCTGTCCCTGTTCGTGGGCCTGATCGTCGTCCTTGTCCTGGATGCCTGTATTGCGCTGTCTTTGGCCGAGTTGGCTTCGCGATACCCGACCTCCTCCGGCGTCTACTACTATTCCTACCAGCTGGCGCAGTCTAGTCGCGCTCGAACTCTCCTCTCTTTTATAACCGGCTGGATTTGGCTGATTGGTAATTGGACCATCACCTTGTCTGTCAACTTCGGGCTCGCATCCATGATTGCCGCGACTATCGCCATCTTCTGGCCCGATTGGCAAGCCGCGGACTGGCAGCTTCTGCTGATCTTCTACGCCCTGTGCCTGTTGACGTTCACCATCTGCGCGGTTGGTGACAAGATGCTGCCGCTTATCGACACCGTCGCTGCCGCCGCCAGCTTGGTCACTTGTGTCGTCGTGCTCCTCACGCTGTCCATCACCGCTAAGTCGGGGCGCCACACAGCCGCCGATGCCTTGGGTTCATTCGATCCCAGTCTCTCAGGGTGGGGCAACTTCGCTTTTTTCGTCGGCTTGCTGCCCCCCGCGTATACCTTCTCCGCCATCGGTATGGTCACGTCCATGGCGGAGGAATGCACCGATCCGGAAATCCAAATGGCTCAGGGTATCAGCTTGGTGACGGTTGTTGGCGGCGTGGCAGCTCTCATCTTTGTGTTGCCCATCTGCTTTACCCTTCCCCCATTGTTGGATATAACCAACGCGCCCTACGGACAGGCACTGCCGTATATCTTTCTCAAAGTGACCGACTCCCAAGCGGGTGCCCTCGTCCTCATGATCATGGTGCTGTTTGTCTCGATCTTTTGCTCGATCAGCATTACTACCACTGCATCCCGGTGCACGTGGGCTTTCTCCCGAGACAACGCCATACCCTTCTCGAAGATCTGGTCTAAGACGATCAATGACAGCCCGATCCCTGCACTGTGCCTCGTCACGGCGATCGAAATGCTGCTGGGTCTAATCAACCTCGGCAGTAGCAGTGCGTTCACGGCCTTTGCCTCGGTCGGCGTGATTGGACTGGCAGTGGCGTACTGCATCCCGATCGCGATCAGCCTGCTCAACGGGCGGGAGGAGGTCATGAAGGCCCGGTGGAATATCGGCTGGCTGCTGGGCATGGTTCTAAACACGATCGCGGTGTTTTGGATTCTATTCCAACTTGTGCTGTTTAGTATGCCGACTGTGTTGCCCGTGACGCAGGTGTCGATGAATTATGCCTCAGTGGTTTTTGTTGGGTGTCTGTCGCTGTGTTTGATTTGGTATGCCGTGTATGGGAAGACGAGTAAGTTCATCCGATGACCTAGAAGATGTGACGCATGAGCATGCTAACGGCTGTTGTAGAGTTCAAGGGACCCCCGGAGATTACACGATTCTAACGATCTATGCCTATTCGGCATTCCGGGGACGCTGGATTAGGGTTATACTAGAGTTATTCCATTATGATGATTATTTCCTTTTGTTCTCGTAGCGAAAGATAACCATGTCAATTCAGTGAGGACAGCAACTGGTTCAAAGTGTAAAATAACGACAAGTGGATTCCATATAAGCAGAGTGGGAACGTTGTACTGTGATGAAATGATTGATTGAACTGATGAAAGTTATGCAATGTAGGCAGTTGATGCAAGTGAAAAACAACCGAAGGTGTGGAGACAACAGTGATAAGCATCAAACTCGCTGGCTGACTTTTAGGATTTACAGTTCTTGTACTTGATGTGACATACCGGTAAAAAGATATGCCACTAGGGATTCAGCATTCTTGCTCCTTCCTAGGACATGCATTTGTTGTGTCCTCAAGGATGCTTCTAGCAGTAACCCGGGAGGAATTAACATGAGTTCCATAAGCGTACACCATGGAAAAATAACTTAAACACATATCTTTGCTTAAATATGTTGACAGCGCCAATAGGAGCATGGCGAGGTTGGCCAGAAGTAGACATCTTAAGCCTATTGACGGTTCGAGGACACCCAGGGAACAAGGTATCTTTAGGCAGACCCACCTTTTAGAAGTAGAAAACAATCTCATCATTCATCGGATCATAGCAAGTACATACACATTTGCAATTACAATCAGAGCACAAGCACATCCTGGCCAAGGCTGGTGAACATGGCGGACCATTGACCATCGTGGGCAGGTGAAGCCCAGAGGTCCTCCAGGGCGGCGCGAATTGAAAGCAGGGAATTGAAGCGAAGAGTCCCGTAGATGGTATCCAGCTTGTTCAGTACGAAGCTCTGCTGCTCTACACCAAAGGCATGCGCTCCACTGACATACAGGGGAAAGATGACACAGTTGTGGGCCTTGCAGCTGGTGCTGATGCCCATGATGCAGGTCAAGCAGTGCTGCACGTGCTGCTGGACGAGACAGTGACGCGCGGGCAAGCCACAGATGGCGCGGTAGAGATAAATGAGAGCAGCATGCTGGAAAGCTCTCGTGAAGGCCATGGGTTGCATCGTCTGGTCAGCGTCCGACTCCGGGACGACGTACGGATCAGGCATGCGGAGGTGATCGAGAGCGAGGATGATGGAAGTCGGTTGGAGACGGGATTCGAACTCCCGAATCTTTTCCATGGACGGCTCCATGCGGTCCATTTGGACTGAGTGTCGGTAAAAGGCCATTTCGGATATCACTCCGAAGACGGCAGCCAGCGTGGTCTCCCCGTATCGCTGCTTCTCCCACCAGACGGTGCCCGTTTCAATCCGATTCCAGATGTCGGCGGGGACGCAGGGCGCGCGGTCGTCCAGCAGCGATCTGGTCAAATCTGTGGACGCAAATTCGGACATCAACATGTTGGTGTCCTTCTGGCCTTTGCCGATGAGCGAGGAAAATCCGCCCAGGTGTTCCACGATGGCTTGTACGCCTGATTGGTGACTCGTGGTGGATGCAGACTGCCGGGCACAGTCGATGAAGCCGTCTAGGAAATACAATAGAAGCACGGCGACCAGGAGACGTGAGAGAGACTCAGTATTGGAGGCGCTCTGCAGCAGCTGTTTGCGGACGGAGGTCAGGCAGGTGAGTCGTTTATCCTCCGCCGGGGACCGGTCCTTTAATAGCTTATCGTGCAATGCGCGATGGGCATCGGCCAGCTCACACATCACCAACAACACCGGCTGCGACTCCATCGCTAGCGACATGGGTGGCGGGCACGGTCGAGAGGCCGTAGTGAACAAGGGCCACAGTGCCGCTTGGAAGTACTCCAGCGCCCGGAGATCCCCCTTGGCGAGAGATGTATCGGGCGGGAGACTGCCCAAGAGGCCGACCGTAGGCAACTGGTACGTGACGGGAGTCCCCCTGGTCGGGCGTGCATTCCAACGCACCAGGATCTTGTCATAGCAGCACTTGGAGCCGGCTAGAGTACACCGTCGGCATCGCGGCTGCACCAGGTCGCATTTGACCCGGCGCTGTTTGCATGGCCAACAGGAACCCGGTACCGTCCGCTCTCGCTTTGGAGGCATAGTGATTTAGGTGGAGGGGCCTCTGACAGGGTCAAGAAATTAATAGTAACTGTCAACAATTCTCCTAGGTACCAGGAATAACTGATAAGGTCGCCCTTGGTCGAAGGGTGGCCCACATGGAGGCATCAAGCTTGACACCAGGTTTCCACACTTTGCAACCACCGACCAGAACATCATCCCGTATCTCTCCATGCGGAGAAACAAGTGATAAGCAGAACCCGAGCTCTACCAACCCGCATTTGGAAGGTCGCGTGAGACACGGGTGTCAGAGGAAGAGGAACTAGTCAAATAAGGAGTTAGCGTGCCCATTCAAGTATTCAACTATGACCATTTGGGATAGCATCATTTGGCGGACGAGTGGGGCCTGTTATCAGTGCAGGCCAGCGATGCCGGGACTAGATCCACCTCTATGCAGGGCATTCGACCTTCTGGGTCGGGTTAGCGCTTGGTCGGTGACCCAAAAACCTTCCCAAACGGGCATGTCCAGGGAGTGTGGGGACGGGGGACAGACTGGAGCTAATGTCCGATCTAACTTGTCTTACAATATGTGTGCTATCCGGATGATCGAAGTAGGTGCAATAGCATTCTACTTAAATCCGTGGTTTGCGGTCGCATGGCACTGTTGGTGACTTTGTCTCTTGCTCGCATGAACGCATCATAATGTCGACTGCCCTGCCCTACATCAACTCTTTCCCCTCCGTCTCCGTCACGCCAGCCCAAGCAATTCCACTGCTAGGGTTGGTTACCTCGGTGCTCGCGTGGTTGCTGCTAAAATGGCACAGGTATGAGAATCATGCATCCAAAGACCACATAGGGGCATCCCAGAAGCCTGCGGAGACCAAGCCCTTTGTGACTCCCCTGCCCACGGCGTTGAACGATTTTGACCCCCGGTCCAAACACCCGAAGCTGTATCGGCCGTTCCGTCATGGCAAGAACTTCGTCACGATGGGAATCCGAAAGCTCGATTGGAACAATTGGATTGAGATGGACTCCTACTTCTTACGCTACCACGATATGAAGGCGTCTGAGCTGAAGAAGGACATCGATGCCCACGTGAAATACGTTGACAACGCGGTCACCAGAGATGCCTGCTTCGAGGTGTACGAGGAGCTAGTCCGCTATCTCACGCACCGATACCCTGGCGTCTTCCAGCTAAAGGATAACTCCCTTCATAACACGCTCACGGACGAGCAGTTCCAGTATCCAGCCAGTACGTTCTATATTTTCGCTGAAGTAGGGTAAGCTGAAGCAATCTGACTCTTCACAGGCTCCCCAACCGAAGCCATGGCAACGGCAGCTCTGCTGGTTCAGGATGATCTTGTGATCATGGTGGAAAATGATGGTATGTACATACATGCGCCACGAATCGGTGACCCAAGCCAACCATGCTCTTAGATGAGCAATATCATCTCGACGCGGCAGCAGTCTGTCTTCCTGGGTTTTGGCGTCTCAAGGAGAAGTTCCGCATGTCTCTTGATACCCTCCACTTCGAAGCGGGGGTGCCGCATTACGCCGCAAAGCTGCAAAAGTCCATGAACCGATTCTTCAAGGCGTTGACGCCAGACAAGCCCGTGGAGCGTAATAATGTGAGTCATGAGAACAGTCGAGACCCACACGGAGGGCTATCTAACCCATGCGACAGTTCTTTATCCAACTTGACGACGGCCTGCACTGGTCCCACCGCATGGGCGATCAAGGGGGCAATGAAGTTGCATGTTCGTACCCTCTCCACACTTCCCCGGCGTAAGCATCTGTTAACGGCATACTTTCTGGCAGCCTGGGCCACGGCAAATAGCAAGGGCTTGACAGTGGACGAAATCCACTTCCGCTCCGAACGACAAACTGTCCGTCGTCTGCCACGATCTGGAGCAATCCTGTTCACCATCCGCACCTACTTCGAACCGGTGACAGCAATTGCCAAAGAAGCGCATGTCCCCGGAAGACTGGCCGAGGCCATTCGCGCCTGGGATGAGACGGTATCCACGTATAAGGGGAAATCTCACTGGGATCAGATCCTTCTGCCCTATCTCGACGAGCAGGACCGCCTGCAGAAGGCCTCTGGAATCCCGGAGCAGCGGGAAGGGCAGTTTCCATACTAATATGTATAGATATGACATGAGACACAGTAGGAGTGTCGGGGCGAGTGGCGTACTATGACCGCACAGAATTGTTTCATGAATTTATATCCATGTATCAAACGAGACGAAATAATGCCTCATGATACCCTTTTCGGATTTTCACAAGCGGTCCTTGGTTTAATGGCGGAGCATATCTAGGACAGTGATATTGATGCACATTTTTGCCCCGGCCGCCAGGGTACCACAAGTATGGAATATGTTGGCAATCAACTTTTTGCACAAGTCTTGATGGGTAATCTATATATTTGTAATACTGCCGTCCTCCCGCCCTCGTAAAAGAGAAAGATGTAGAAAAAACAAAAAGAACTCGAGGTCGCAACCATCTAACTAGGTACTACCGTCGATTAGCAAGAACCAAGAATTAACCTCGTACCGTAGCTGCAACAAGAGACTGGCAGTTTCCAGATCAAGAGACTCCTAGGTGGTGGTCCGGCGGGATGAAATGCCTAGATGCCTGAATCATTCTATAAATGGACCATGATCGGCGACCCGGTTAAGCAAAGGCCCCGACCCCACCGTCTCCAGTCGTCCTGCCAAATCAGCACCTTGAACACTGCCAACTCACGTCTTCGTCATATCGCTAATACCAGGGTCCAGGGTGTTTCAGATGAATATCGAAAGCTGGCTCGAGGAGCTGTGAGATATATCTTCATCATGTCTCGAAGGAGAACTTTCCACTGACCTAACTAGTCTGGCACCTCCTGCAGATAGAAACAAACGAAGGTTGTCTATGTCGCTGTCACGCCAACCCAGCCCCTCCAAACGGCGGCGTACTGATGATGATGGCACAGGACAAGGGGTGATATCTCTTTCATCAGAAATCTCACTTTCCGACCGCACAAAGCTAAGGTCCAATGCGTCAACTTCATCTCGCCAGGGCAGCCCGACTCGCGATATCTCCAACCAACTTCGACTTGCGGATCCCCCAATATTTTGCGAGCCTCAGGCAACAGGATCGATACCCGACACTGTGTTGTCACTGCGGAGAACGCTCACCGATGGGTTTGGACAAAATGTCATCCCAAGAGGGCTTGAGGTGCTGGTACACTTGATTTCTCCCTATGATCTCTCGAGGATCAAGGTGTAGTCTCGAATACAGGCATCTGATCCAGCTGGCGCGGAAGAAATACCAGAAACGGCTCTTTTCGACTCCAGTGATATATCAGAGGCCTCTATTGATTCAGTTTGGGCTGAAATTGAGGAGATACGCCTGGAGGCTAGGAACTGTGACATGTATGGCAAGGACGAGATTGCCTGGTGCCTGGATGTAGTTCAACCGGTTTTGAACTGTTCACTGAAAGGATCTCGAAGGCTACAGCTAACCAGTGTGTAAGTATCGAGATCCGTATACTACCCAAGGAACGGACACTCACCTTTGACACTACTAGGCAATCACAGCTGATAGATGCGGAACTGCTCTCTACCATGAAGAGCAGCCTCATGTGCATCAGTAAGAAGGCGGATTACGCGTATTCATTTTCTTGCCGCGATGCGGAGGTCTCCCACCTTTATCAACATATCAGTTTTGGCGGCAATGGCTACCAAATTGGCCATACCACTGATGCTTTCAATAAGCGAACAATACTTTTTTCTGGGATCGAAGTGAAGCCCGACGATGAGGGAAAGAAAGAAGTACTTGCCCAGCTTTCTATCCGGCTGAACGCAACTTTGGAAAAGATGCGACGCTTGCAGGTGTTAGCCAAGGGTAGCCAACCGGTTCCTATGAACTTGCTTCCTACGGTCGGGCTTACAGTAATCGGTCATGACTGGTATACGTATATTGCGTATCGCTTAGAAGATGAGATGGGAAGTGTGGCGTCTTCACAGAGCTGTGTCCATGTGTTAATGAGGTATTGCAGCACATTGTCGGCCCAATAAGTATAATGTTTGCAGACACTAGGTCCACATTTGGTATATAAGAGTTACAGGACTTAGCGCGACGGGTGAAGCAATATGCATTAGATATATATTGGCCATGGGTACGTGACGAGATTTTGCAACCACTGGCTAGGTCGACTTGATTAGAAGTCGTCCATAGTCTCGTAAGGGACAGGGGACAGAGTGATACGCCTAGGTAGCGAGTCAGCTGGTCTCTGTGAATGCTATCTAATCATGACTATGTTTGACCATTGGCCCTTGCTGCCTTGTCCATCCCAGGACCTATCAGCTGGCCTGATCATCTAATCACACACTTTTTTCTTACAGACGGTCACTGCCTGCTGTAATCGGCGATCACTTGTCAGTCACAGGCCATTTTTAGATATATACAAAACCTTGATGGCATTTGCTGATGTCTTGCCTTTATGACATTTACAAGATAACTAGTATTGGTATTATCATCTGTTGTTCTCTGTATCTAAAAACAGAGATAGATTGTGTAGCTAGTACTATATATTGTAGTCTGCCGTAAATCGAGCATATGTGTCATAGTGAACCTATCCTATGTAGTCTGGTCCAATCGTAAGGTTCCTTAATAAGAGACCACTACTATTATACTAACCACCCATCAGCCTGTTCCTGCCCGCTCATAACACTTGAACTATATCACTAGGTTTCAGATTCGAAACATGCCAGTTGCCTGTCTATGGCGTTTAGGCACTTGTTGGGGATATCAGTCGGATTGAGCCCCTTACCAAGGACTGTTTGGTATTTTGGTGTAGTGGTGAATAGTATATGTGTATTATGTTCTAAAGACATTTAAATTTTGTTCTTTATATGTATACGGATAGCCTCAATGGTAAATCTCTCATGTAGTGCAAGGAAGAATAAGGATTTAGATAGAGAACATTAGTATTTAACTAAATCATGACTGTGAACAACTGCATCCAACTTGTCTGTCCACATGATAACTTGAGAATCATGTCAGCAAATTGAATCGAGAGTACATATCTACACATCCAGCCAATCAGTATAGGACTGTATTACTAGAAAATACCCAGAGCACGTTAGATATAGTAATCAGGACACTCTGCCGACTTCTTCTCCCATCTGCCCGCCTCCAAGGCTTTGATATAGGTATGTATATCATATTCAGCTTTGTTAACAACTCCCATATCCTCTGAAATATGTTCAAGAGGAAAAGTCTTGAGACAAAGTGTATATTAACAATGAACTTCTTTCAAAAGAAAAAATCCCTAGCTCCTGTAGGAGTCAGCCCATAGCTAGTGAGCTAGACTAGAAAGATAAAGAAGGCACATACATATCTTGAGTAAAGACAACATACACTTTGATTAGCTCAAACAGTAAGAAATTCTATACGATGTCTAAAAATAACCTGGCCTGCTTTGTAAAATCTTCCATCCCAAGGATTTCCTAATCCCCAATTTTAGTACCGTCTTTATTGATGAAACCAAAAGAGGTCGGGTTCATGGCACTAACTGTTTGCGTGTGGCTCATATGTATGACGCAGCGGCTAAATATATGTGGTCATACCCTGATCAGATGATATCAAAAGGGCACAGTGGGTAGATAACATTCCTAGGGGTCAGCTAACTTCACACCCCTATTCCCCCAATAAACTGTCCAGGTTGGATTATCCGGGCATCATAAGACTTTTCCTAAAACTGCTAGTTAAATCACAATTGCATTGTTCGTGTCTTAATCAAGCCAGATACATATAATAATGGCTCCTCCCTCTGCAGAGATTTTATCCCCCAATCCGAAATAATGCATGTTACAATCAATATGACCAAGGCAACCTTGTACGCTAATTTACCTGGGTCGATAAGTTTGTCGCATACTTCGTATCCCTAGGCCGATAACAATCTTTCAACCACGTATTTCTCTAGGGGTCCGCAATCTTTAATCTTAGACCCCGGGCACCTTCCCTAGGCAGGGTAAAAAGCAAGCCCCGCACTGGCTTAACGTCATGTTCTCCAGTCTCGTGTAGAAATAGTTGTGGAGACCCCGGTCGAAACAAGTGAGCCATTGTCTGATATAATTGGACATATGCAAGCCTAAAGCAGAACCAAGTGTCAGATACGACCCCAGCATACTTGATCCCACGGTCAGGTCCTTACTGTATGCCGATACATGATCGAGATCCCTTGCCGAAAGGTACGAAGTACTGGAGCATCTGCTTCATTTGTGCTGGGTTGTCGACTGAGTCAATCCAACGTGATGGGTTGAATTCATCTGGATTTGGAAATACGTCTGGGTCCACGTGCACCCAGTAAGAAGACATAGATACGGCAGTCTGTTAAAGAATCAGTAAGCTTCTCTTCACAGCTGCAGCAAATCATTGTGGTAAAAATATGGAATTATATGGAAGTAATCAGTGCCTAAGGCACAGTGGCAGCAACCAGATAGGCAGATAGTACTTGTTAGCCCGATGGTATTAAGGTTCAAACTTACACCCTTAGGAATAAGCCACTCATTGAATTGTACATCATCATCAGGGAAAACACGGGCTATGCCTCCTAGATTCCCGGTGCCCAGCCTTGTTGGAATCAATTAGTTTCAAACTCAAACATCTAGCTCGCTTGAAGAAGATGTAAGGGGTATGAGCTTTCCAAATACCTCAAACCTTCTTTGATACACGCGGACAGGTATGGCAGTTTCTCTAGCTCCGCATATTTAGGGGTGTTGCCTTGATGCCTTTTGAATATGGGATCTAGTTCCCTCCTCAGCTTCTCTTGGCTATCTTGTTCACGTAGAAGGAAAAACAAGGCCATTGCTAGAGCGTTTGAAAAATTATGTACCGCCCCCTGTTGAATCAACTGTCTGTGTATTAGCTGAAAGCTTTTGTTGTATCAGACTAATATCATACCTGAGCAGTGCGGGTAAATGAATCCCTGCTCATAACTTGGGAAACATCATTATATAGATGGTCAATGAATGTGGCACTGGAGCGAGATTTGGCCATATCTGATGGCCGAGTTTTGCTCTTGAACATTTGCCTTCTTACTTTCTATAAATTTCTATCATGAGATAAGGTCAATCTGTATTGGATGGTCTCTCACATCATCCCAAATTCTCCAATGTGTCATCTTTTCTAGGACCCATCTTAGTATAGGTGCCGTGATAAGCCTTTTTGATTAGTGCCAAGTGTTATCATAGACCGCCCGGGAGGTAGAATATACCTAGCAAGCCATGGTAGCTGCGCGAGTAGTGGAATTGTAGTGGTACCCATCCGCAAAATACCATACCTAATATCGATGAGCCATAGCCCGCGAAATGAAAAGAAAGAATGAAGCCAAACCATGATGAGTTGAACTCTGGGTCTTCCAGATATTCCGTAGGCTCCTCGTGGAAGAGCAGAGAAATGATATCTATTTCGTTAACCTCTAAAACTACATTGCCCTGGCATGTAGAGCTTACCAGCAGACAAGGAACTCAAAGCATTGTGGAAATTGACCGGTATCGATGTGTTTCTGAACTCTTCCAATCTTTGTATTAGTCTCTCGACCCGGGTGATGATTCTCGGCTCCAGCCTTGAGATTGCTGCTCTCGAAAAGAATGGATTCAATCGGGTTCGCACAGCCCGATGTTTGTCGTGGGCGGTAAGAGGAAATGTTATGTCTATTCCCGATCTGTTAATTACTTCAACTGATACTGGGGTCTTAGGATAGAGCATTGCCTTCAAACCCAGTACCCTGGGTAAACCTGCGATAGGAATCACTCTTTCTGACAGCTCCCAACACGTATAGCTGACTATGGAACCGAGAATC
Organism: Aspergillus campestris IBT 28561; assembly: GCF_002847485.1. Taxonomy (NCBI): domain Eukaryota; kingdom Fungi; phylum Ascomycota; class Eurotiomycetes; order Eurotiales; family Aspergillaceae; genus Aspergillus; species Aspergillus campestris. The sequence continues at coordinate 10,230 of NW_020194340.1, read as the reverse complement.
CCTGATATGGAGCTCAGTAGGAGTCATCCGTACTATAGGTCCTATTTGCGAATGTCAGTTCCAGAGAGCGGCAAACACTAGGGACTGCGAATCTACCATATTTTGCATGCATCTTTTCGACCTCCAGGTAGTACTGGCCACTATAGATCCAATCATAGTAAAACTGGTAGAAAAACGTCAAACGGGCTAGAAGAGGACCTGGGAACCCAGAAATTGGACTCAAATACAGGCGATATGTAGCTATGGAGACGCCGTATAAGAGTGCAAGCAAGCAAACGAGTCCAAGAAATTGATAAACGTTGGGACAAGACAATATTTGAGACAAAAACATCATCGAAAAAGCTGCTGGTTTCCCACACTTGATAGATAGATGTAAAGCAGATAGTTGTAGTAAAACCATGCCCTGGAAAAGAATGCGCGGGCTTGAAGAGACTATTATAATTCCATCAGGTTCTGATGATACCATACCTTATGTGAATAGACATATCCAATCAAAATATGGGTAGATACAACTTGCTATGAAGACGTGACACGGAATTCAGATATCAGTTGCAGCTAATAAATCCGGATTTGGACAGGCTACAGCCGTGGTATATAGTATGTTTGACAGGGAACTGGTCCCGGAGACTCTCAAGGTTGTGGCCACCCAATGTAAGCAGTCACTTCATCAATAAAACCACATAGTTGCATGTAAGAGCCCAATAGTTTGGTTGTAGGCAACAGAAAGTTTCTGTTTAAGACACAGATAGTGTGATGGTGAAATAGTATTGTGTTTGTCTGGGCCCCAGACTCTGGGGGGAAGCTATGAGACGCCTTAAGTAAGCTGATATAGTTTCATCTATTACTTGTTTTTATGGCCGGAACTTCCAGCCAAGAAAGCTATCTACTCATAATGACCCCATGTATCCGAACTGCTAATTTAGATCGAGGCTGCTAGTGTCAGGCTTGTCCCTGAGAATGTACCTATACAGAGGGTAATGTGAGATATGTCATTGTAATAAACCTATCAGCTGATCATACAGAAACACAACTTCCCCGCTCGCCGCTATGTAGGTATCATGCAAATATTTCACCCCTCACATAATACATAAGCCTTTAGCGGCTCATGTATCAAGAATTGAGTAATTCCTGCTGTCAGGGGCCGAGGAGGCGATCAGCCCCATCCGCTCCACTCTAGGCCCCACCTTGGAAGCTCGGGTTGCAGATCAAGGCAACATTCAAACTTATGCAGTATGCACTGTGGGTAGTATACTTTGAAGTGGGTGATATGCCATTCCTGTGACTATGTTGTATTACCAACCTGAATCAGCTAGATTATAATAGCAGGACAAAGTAATAGCAGCACAAAGCCAGTCAGGCTTGAGACGGATTACAGTAATTGATTATGCATGGGTTCGCTGCCTCATATACAATAAAATATATCACTTTACTGAAGTTATTGACTTGTCTTCTTGCCCAGCCGCTAGTAATGAATAATACACGTCGCTCTATTGCTCCCTGTATGCAATAATGCCCTTGAAAAACTCGTCAACATCCTGTGATCCGTTCAGAATGATCTTCCCATCCCCTATCTCAAAATATGGTACTCCATGGACGCCTTCCTCCCTAGACCTCTCCGCCATTTGCCGTATCCATGGTACTCCTTGATCTGTCCCAACCATATCTTGATTGAATCGATGTCAAGCCCCGGCTTTATCTGTCCTATGATCTGTAGTAAGGTATTGATATCACTGATGTCACGTTCCTCTTCAAAATGAGCGCGGAAGATACCCTCGACAACACCCGTTGTTATATGAGTGTCGCCGGTGGCACTGCCACTATGATCTTCTTTTTGATCATGAATCTCACTCCATCGAATCAACTGGTGCGCGCGCAGGGTATTGCCAATCCTTCCACCAAATCGAAACTGGATGCCATCGCATAGCCCTAGCCGCTTCAGTCGCGCCTGCGCACTAGCAACCTTGTCTAGATCGCCTAGCCACGCATTCTATCTTTCAGGTTAGAGCAATCCATTGCACTTGACCCATTGAACAAGCCGGTGTAAGGAATGCAAATGTCCACCCATACCCAGATACGGAACACTTTCCATCGGGGCATTTCGGTCCAGAAAGTACGGTTTCCACGTAATCTTGATCTGATCATGCCTACCACCAGGGTAGGTCTTTTGGTAGAGCGAGATGGCTTTTGTCAGACGGCGGTAACCGATGTAGCACTGAGACAACCATAGTTAGTAAGTGGTCGACGAGGTAGATGAATCCTTACTTACCTAGGGGCACACTGGATCAGAAGTAACTGAGATCTGTATGCATGCCATGATGCCGGAGGTACAAGAGCAGGGGTGAAAGTGTGAGATTGTTGTGAGCTTCAGGTAGAAGTGTCCTCGGTCTTCTTAAATACATTCAGGGTCGGGGTCGGGCTCGGACCCGGAGATACAGGCAGCTATCAACTAGCTAGCTAGTCTACGCCACTTTATACTACCTTATACCTAGAAGTCGCAATTAGGTTACAGCATTTGACATTGCTTCACTCTACGCATTTTTGAACAACTCCTTAGTAACCATTACCCCGGCTTTTACAAACCCTTGTGGTAATCTATTTTTTAAAAAAAATCATGACATAATATGTAAAAACTACTAAGATTTTCTACAATCCTTTATATTCAGATTAGCCTTGCTCAGGTGCTTGATAATCTATCAATTTTTTGTCTCTAAGAATCTCCTGAAATATTTTTCTGTCTGGCAATACTCTTATTATTATTAACTATTTATTCCATATTATTACTTGAATAAAGATTGATAATATAACTAATTCTCTGGCGGAATTTTATACACTTATTCTAATAATTCTACACAGGGGCTTTTAGGGGATGTACATGGCTGCTATTAGAGATTCTACGCGAGGGGCCTACGCGGGTGCTTTCGGGGGGCCTACGTGGGGACCTTTAGAGACTATATATAGCTACTTAGCTTACTTTATAAGACTTTACAGTAAATATCATTTTTTAATTCTATGAACTGATTATTAGGTAGTTCGAGCCACGTCATCAAGCCGCCGAGCGAAGCGAGGGTCTACGGCTTGTAGGATATGATACAAGACCAAAATATCACAAGACATCCCAGACCTCTACTCCACCACCGGCGACATGCTTTTAAACGCAGTCGGTTCCACAGGTCCACACGTGCTCGTCTCACTGCCAGTCGGTCTTGATATTGAAATCGTTGTTCGACTTTCGTTATCCCTGCTTTCTATGCAGAAACAGAAGTATGAAATCTTGGATCTTATGAGAATCCAGAGGATCACGGAGAAATCACAAGGACAGTGTATAAGACGGAAGCTTAGTACTATGATTTCACACATGTAAAGTAGGGATTGATTTGGCACTATATACAATAGCATATATTCCCGAGCCCATCTCATGGAACAGGCACCAAGATTTTACTCCAAAATAGACAAGAGTAATCAGAGCTAATTACACGCGCACGTTATAAGATATTTTGTGTATGACTGAATCAATAGACTCGAGCTGCTAAGTGGAACTATATCTTGGCGGTATGTTATGGCATTTCAAAACCAATATTATCAAATTCAATGATGCAGAATCTTGACCAAATAGATCTTGCTGGAGCCACTGGTGCAAGAGTCTTATTCCTACGAAGTGCATACTGTTGATGTGATTGGCTCGCCTCCGTTTGCACGTGACCCACGACTGCTGTTTTCTCTCTGCAGAGGCTTTGGCAGCTTAGATAGAACAACTAATTCAACCAACTCATTATTATATGATAGTTTTCATTATTTCTTTAGTTATGTAATCCTCCCGCCATCAAGACTTCCTTTAACAGGTTATAAGCCTAGCACAGCCAGGATTCTAGCAAAATAACCAGTTCTTATTATATAATTTATACTAAGAAGGGCAGCCCAAGCTGCTAAATTCCTAACTTAATCTAAAAAAGTATTATATAATATAATACTAGTAATTAATATTAATAAACTCCTAATACTTATTAGAGTAAATAAATACTAGTTATAAAAAAAAGTAATTTAAATATATTTTTACTCCCAAGAAGTATAGAAGATTATTACTAAAACTAATACTAGATTATTACTTATTATTAATATACTAGCTAAAGTATCTACTGCTATAAAGATTATTAAAAAGAATAAGAAATAATAGAGAAAGTAAAATAATCTAAATAAAAAGACTTATAGCATGATATATATAACTTTATTAGTATTAATCTATTATAAAGTTATTAATCTAGATTTATTAAAGAAAATATAGGATACTCTAAGATAGAAGTATTATATTACTATAAATATATAGTCTTTTAAGAGCCTATAAATTATTATATAAATATAATATAATAATTATAAGAGAGTACAGGATTATATCTTAAAACTCTTAGAGATATTAAATAAGTTTAATACTAGTCTTATTAAAAGTAAGAAGCTTTTAAAGAATATAAGAATATAATTTCTATTTTATAATCTTAGAGAAGTTTAGGAAATATTCCTAATCTTTTATCTTAATAATTAATATAATAAAGTAATAATAATATTTAATAATATTATTTAAATCCTTTTATAAAAAGAGATATATATAAAATTTAATATATCTAATATTAATCTAGTCAAGGCTAAGAAGGGTAAGTAGTTAATAAAGAAAAAGAAGTTAGCTAAAGATAATAAATCTAATACTAAATAAAAGAATAGCTAAAAGTACTAATATTATAAAAAGCCTAGTTATAATAATAAGAATTACTAGAAATTATATCCTGACAAGTATCCCTCTTATATAAAGAATAAATATAAGAAAATAACTAATAAAGTATATAATAAGAATCTAGAAGAATTACTAATAATTATAAAATATATATAATTAACTAGTTAATTTATATATATAATAAAAGCTATTAATAGCAAGATTACTAATAATAAGAATATTAATATAATAAAGGTTAATATTATAAAAATCTAAAAATACTAATATCTCAAGTCATGAGACTAGATTATAGATTTAAGAGTAACTACTTATCTTATAATATTATAAGAATATTTTATTACTAGTATAAAGTAATCATGTTAATATAGTATTATAATAATAACTAATCAGCTTGTCTACTTAACCTATAAAAAAGATATTAAATTACTTCTTAAATATTTAAACTTAGTATTTAAATTTATACTTATAAATATTCTATATATATTAGAAATAGTAGTAAATCTTCTTAAGATAATAAAACTAAATTATAAGAGCTTGAGAATTAATCTCTTATTTATAAAAGTAATAATCTTGCATGTTAAGACTAATATAATTATTAAATATAATAATATTATATAAAACATGTATATCCTACAAGTTTTAGATACTTTAGAACCTGCTAAGCTATTTTATAAATATAAAATCATAAAAAATATTAAGAAGATATTTTTATAATATAAGACCTTATTACAGGAAATATAAGATATAATAACTAATATCTTGAAAAAGGAAGTTAAGAATAAGCTTATAATAGCTAAGTAAGTATATCAAGATCCCTTTATAGACTCAGATATAAATAATACTATAATAAAGTTAAATAAGAAGTAAGTAAATCTTATCACCTAATACTATTACTTTAATTATTTATTTATATTAAATATTATTAAAGTAGCTAAAATAGTAGAGGATATAAATATCAAGAGACTTATAATCTTATATTATATCTATAAACCCTATTAGAAAGTAAATATTATAATTATTATAAGAAAGCTAAAAATAATACTAGTAATAAAGTATAGATAGTATATATTTATTAATATTAGTAGTAAAGAAAAAGAATTATTACTATCTTATAGTCAAGAATTTAAATACTAGATTATTTATATTAATTAATATAAGTATTTTATTATTATTAGACTCTACAAGCTGCTAAATAAGATAAAGTATTATATTAAATATTATATTAAAATAAAGAAATATCACAGGCATAAAGTACTTGATTTTTATATTAATAACAGGCTAGAATTTATTAATAAGTAGATTAAGAATTAAACCAAGCAGAGATATATTAAATAGCTTTTAATTATTTTATATACTCACACATAGAATAGGGTACCAGAGAGATATAATTATATAATTCTTATAAAGATTTATATAATTATAATAAATAAGTCTATTCCTAGAAATCTCTGGGCGCCTGTTATAAAGTTAATAATATTTATTATTAATATCTTACTCTATAAAGTATTAAATATTATATTATAGGAGATAAGGTTTAAAAAGCTACTATTAACTAAGTATCTATATATTATCAGGTTAACTTGCTAGCTTGTAATCCTGTAAGAAATAAGAAATTATAAATATATTACTAAGATTAACTCAAGAGCTTAGAAATATATCTTTCTAGACTATACTAGCTATAATAAGTAGTATAATATATTTATCTTGAAAATCAAGAAGTTATACTATATATAAAATATTTATATTAATAAGAGTACTAATCCTAAATTATATAGTAATCCTAATAATAATTATAAGAAATAGATTATTCTTCTAGAGATTAAAATACTAATATATAATCTTAATAAGATTACAAGTAATTCTAAAGATAATATTATTAATATATTAAATAATTATCTAATAATCCTAAACTCTTTTCTAGTAGCCCTTTCTCTTATACTAGTCTTAATAAATATAATAAAACTATTAATTAAATATCTCACAGATGATCTGCTAGCCTATTATTATATAAACTATTTAAAATATATACTTAAAGAAAAGAAATATATAATAAAATAGATAATAATAAGTATATAAAGATTATATATTATAAGTAAGTAATTCTCTAGATTAGACTATTATTACAGGCAAGCTTATAACTTAGTTATTAAGTTATTATTATTTAAGAAAATAACCAAGGGCCTATATATAAAGGATTAGTAGGTAATAATAAAGAAGGAATTTAATAATCTAATTAAATAGAAGATCTAGATACTTATTAATTTACTTATAGACTACAAGCTTATATAAGGTAGGTAAATATATAAGATTAAGTTAATAATAGATAATAAGATCTGCAAGTTCAAGACCTGCTAGGTTATTAAAGGATTTAGCTAAGTATATAATATTAATTTTTATAAGATATTCTTACTAATTATAAAACTAATTATTATAAGATTATTCTTTATTATTATAATAATATATAACTATAAATATAGACAGGTTAATATTATTCTTATATTTCTTTAAGAAGATTTTAAGATAAAAGAGAAGATTTATATTTATTAATCTTATAATTTCAAGAATAAAACTAATCATGTGTTACGGAAACCCAACGAGGTTAATACCCCACGAAAGGCGGCACAGCCAGGCAGAAGCCCGACGCCAATCGATTGACATAAGGATCGGAACCCTTGCACAAAGATGACTACGAGTCACGTGATACGATCACCTACTCCTAACGTGAGATAGAGGAGTAGCTACGTGATGCGATCACCTACTCCACGCCTACCCCCAGGGAGTAGCCGGAGGAGTAGGCACCAAGGGAAACACATAATTGGAGCGACTCCGGAAGTGACCACAAAGGAGTCACCACGGGAGTAGCCAAGGAAGGATATATAAGAACACTCATTCGCCTGTATCTACAGTTTAGTTAGTCGCGTTCAATAACACTCTCAAGTCTGAGTATACATTTCAAGTCTAGCTTCTACTCGCCCACACTCAACCTAAGTGATCAGGTTTTCGTACCTGACACACCTTACTTCTCTTATCGCTTATTAGTCACCTTTGGACCATCGGGTCACTCGTCGATCGATACAGTAGCACGGCCACTGTGTGAGGCCTCGGGTTAGTACAGAACCCCTCGTCGATAACTGATAGGAAGACCGCAGGGCGCTCTTCACCCCGAATAACCCAAGTCACCAACGCTAGGACGGCAGAAGCGAGAAGGGATCCTAGGGTCTTGACACATTGAACGCCAGTTAGCACGAGTAGAGTCTTGGGTTAACTTAAAAACAAATCGAAACACCATCATGTCAAACAACAACAGAACGGCCGCGCCAACCCCTAGGACTAGCAGTGGAAGCAGTCAGGGAGACGCCAGCGCAGGACCAACCCCAGCAGATGTCGTTGGCATGATCGAGCAACTGCAGGCGCATATCGCAACCTTAGAGGGGCGACTTGCGACCCGCACTGTCAAGGTTAAACCACCAGAGGCATTCGACGGCACTCGTTCTAAGCTTCGTGCATTCCTAACGCAAATGGACATGTACATGAAGATGAACGGAGAGAGACTCGCCGCCGAATCCGACAAAATTGTATTCGCCGCCACGTACCTGAAGGGTCCAGCGTTCGATTGGTTCGAACCCTACATCAGGGACTTCCAGGACAACACCGAAAACGATCGAGGCGACGAAACCAAAGAAGTGTTCAAGAGCTATAACAACTTCAAGGAACGACTCCGTACGACATTCGGGGACATCGATGCGGTTCGAAACGCAGAACGAAGATTGTGGCGACTACGACAGTTCAAATCAGTCAGCCAGTATGCTTCAGAATTTCAGCAGGTCATATCTCAGTTGGATTGGGATGACGACACCTATATTGCACGATTCGAGGAAGGGCTCAAACCAGAAGTTCAAGAGAAACTGATCTGGATGGAACGGCCAGGAACCCTCAGCAAGATGATCGAACAAGCAGTTAAGATCGACAACAAGTTATTCGACTTCAACATTAGGCGCAAAAATCAGTCAGGCAACAGGTACCAAGGCAACCAGAGAACAAGTCAGTACAACGCCAATGATAAACGACAAGCGCAGCCAAAGAGCCAAGGATACAGCGATCCTTATGGGCTACAACCAATGGAGCTAGACGCAGCTCAACACCGAGAAATCCCTAAGGAAGAAAGGGAACGACGTCGAAACGACAGAGCATGCTACAATTGCGGAAAACAAGGCCACATGGCAAGGGAATGCCGATCGGGCCAACAACAGAAAAACAACAATAGGGAACCAAGGAAGCAGTTGAAGGCTACCCGTGAAGGAGCCAAAGGTGCTCAGAACAGCGATAAGGGCAAAAGGTCCAAGGCGGACCCACCAGCCAAGAAATTATGCGCAACCTACGAAATCGATTGGTCAAACGAACCCACGGATCTAAGCGATCATTGGTGGAGCGACGACAACGACTACGACATAGAGGATCAAAGCCATCCTAACGAAGAGAAAGGGACGGTGGAGTCCAACAGCGGAAGCGACAAATTCCACGCAAGAACGGATGGGTCCGATAAAGCCATCAGCACAAATGAGCCAGTCGAAAAGGACGAATTTCCTAGTATAGTCTGGGACGATATCGATCCGCTCGACGAAGAATTCGGTACTCAAGCGAGAGGCCCAAGGCTGAGCTTAGAGACTGATACACCTCAAAATCCCCTAGAACCAGAGAAAACCGCAGAAGGATATTGCGAAGAAGCCGACGCACGGGACGTCGCACGAGCATTGGTCAAGCTAAGGAAGCAATCAATTGTGACCAACAGAATCAAAGAGCTCAACGGAGCCATCGAGGCAAACATCCGCAGCAGGGTCAGGGATTGCACCCACTGGAACCTAGAATGCTGGGAAAAAACCAACGAATCATGGGAAACACACCGATGGAAGCACGCGCAACATTCAGGAACATGGTGCGCGCAGTGTCAGAAAGACAACACCTGGTACCATGACGAACTCGCGAAACTCGAGCACAAACGACGTTCCAACCCACATGGATACTGCGACTATGAATGGTGCTTATGTGCCCATTTTAGGACGCACCCACGGCACAAGGAACTACCATGGATAGTGTGCTACGACAAACATTGCCGACTGCATGACGCAGAAAAGGCAGCGTCAGGATACTCGCCAAAAATGCCAAAGAGCGTGGATGGATGGGGAACAACGTGCCCATGTTGGGACCTACAGTGTTCTTGTAGGAGTTACCCGCATCACCCACACCACAAATACATGGCATGGATGCAGTGCTACGATGACAAGTGCAGGACGCACTACGACGACAAGTTCATCAGCACTTACCTACCACAACTACCGCCATACGAGCGAGCACCAAATTGGCGAAACAAAAAACAGATCGCAGCAACAGGATGGGGAACCCATATCAAGTTTATTGCACGAGTGCACGGACAGGCAGCCAAAGTGATGCTTGACTCCGGAGCAACGGGCAACTTCATGGACCCTCAATTCCAACAGAAACTGGGCATCGAA